>NC_081176.1:10414955-11849955 GCF_012432095.1 Onychostoma macrolepis | reverse complement strand
CAAAGAAAGGATGGTGCTGATAAAATGCTATCAGACGAATTTTGTCCAAATATAGCACAGAGGAGACCCTCTGAGTTCCTGCGTTTCAGACTGGCCAAAATGCTCGGTACAGTAGTGTTAATTGCCTCCTTATTTAATTGTATGAGTTATGATTATATTTTAATACATCTTTCCTCCTTTGCCTTCCTCTTAAAGGGATAGTTCACCCAAAAATGAAAATTAGCCAAAGATGTACTCACCCTCAGGTCATCCTAGGCGTGTCTGATATTCCTCTTTCAGATGAACACATTCGGAGTTATATTCAACATTGTCCTGTCTGCTCCAATCTGTATAATTGCAGTGAATGGTGCCCCTGTTTCTGAATCCGAAAAAAGTACCCATCCATCGCAAAACTACTCCACACGGCTCCGGGATGTTAATAAAGGACTTCTGAAGCGAAACGATGCGTTAGTTTAAGAAAAATGTCCATTCTTAAAACTTTATAAACCGTTTAGTTCAGCTTCCTGTCTCGACCAGGCGCGGTCCCGACAAGGCGGTTGAGAGTATGACGTAGGCGCCGCGAAATACGCAATGTAAGCTCCGGGGAGAAGCGCGTAGTCTCGCGAGAGTAAGCTCCTGAAGCGCGAAGTCTCGCGAGAGTAAGCTCCTGGGAGGCACGGAAGCACAGAAGAGAAAGGAAAACAATACACCTGTCACTCACTATTAAAATGAAAATTCAAGTGAAAAATGTCGGAGGATTTCGATATAAGGCAAGAGGAGACTGAGATTTTTGTGCGCTTCTCCCCGGAGCTTACATTGCGTATTTCGCGGCGCCTACGTCATACTCTCAACCGCCTTGTCGGGACCGCGCCTGGTCGAGACAGGAAGCTGGACTAAACGGTTTATAAAGTTTTAAGAATGGACATTTTTCTTAAACTAACGCATCGTTTCGCTTCAGAAGTCCTTTATTAACACCCCGGAGCCGTGTGGAGTAGTTTTGCGATGGATGGGTACTTTTTTTCGGATTCAGAAACAGGGGCACCATTCACTGCAATTATACAGATTGGAGCAGACAGGACAATGTTGAATATAACTCCGAATGTGTTCATCTGAAAGAGGAATATCAGACACGCCTAGGATGACCTGAGGGTGAGTACATATTTGGCTAATTTTCATTTTTGGGTGAACTATCCCTTTAACAAACTCCTTTTGGATCTGTGAGACCACGCCAGTGTTGATGTGGACCAACAAATTCTCACACAGCTCTCTGTAATGACACCCCGAGTCCTTCAAGTTTTGTGAAGTTCAGGTCCATTATTGATGACTGTGAACATGGCAGACTGAAAAAAGGTAATTCTATCATTACTGCTTAGATTTTCATTGTACCACTGACTGACACCCTACCACTCTGCCTGAGATCATACCTGTCTTCCTTCCTGCATTTATCTATTACACACAGTAATGGATATAAAAAAATAATAATAATTGGGTAAAAGCATCAACCATGTTATGTTAAACTGAGGTTGTTTTGTTTAAAGGCCTACAGTTGGAAGCAGATATTCTGCTCTTGCCTGCTCTGTTCAAGGAGGACCCGGGGTTGCTGTTTGAAGTTGAGGTGAGCCATGAACGGTTAACTACAGTGCATGAAACACAATCTAATCAAAGCACTACACTTATTGCACATTTTATTATTCAGATGATTTCAATGCAAACATTAGTTTTTTTTGTTTGTTGGTCTACACAATCTATGCTATCAAATTGAAGAGAAAATGTTGTTCATTTTCAGTTCATGGCCAAAAGTATTTGAGCAGGTGTATGATCGTAGTTAAAATTAATTTAACTCTTAAGGTTTGCCTTGCAAATAAATGAGAAGATGGTTAATGCTATTATCCCCTCTCCCCCAGATCCATTCTCAGATCAGCCCATCCCAACACCTATGAAGCTTAAAGGCTGTAGGGAGGGTCATCTCGTGCAGTATGACCACATTGTGCTCACGTTGGATGGACCGTTATTCACAGAGGAGAGCGAGGACATCTCGACGGCACTGGGACTCCTCCTGTGTGTATATTTTGTGTTTGGAATCCAGTATCCTAAAGCAGCGGTTCTCAATTCCAGTCCTGCCGACCTGCCCCCACATGTTGTACGTCTCGCTTATTTAACACACCTGATTCAGATCATGAGCTTGTTAGAAAAGAGCTCCATGAATGAACTGTGCTCTGACTAACATGGTCCCTACACAGTGTCCCTACACGGAACATTTCAGATTTACACTACTTCCTGTCACTGTAAGTCAATATTCTCTATTTCTGAGCCTCTTCCAGGTCTAGTTGTAGTTTATATTTTTTAAATCCTGAAGGACTTACAAAAATGTTAATACACTGTTGACAGTGAAAGAGTGAAAGATACTGCAGTACTTAGTTTGCAAGTGGTTGTGTATTTTCAGTAATTTCACTCACTCACCATTAAGGTTTAAAAGATGAGATTTTCCAAATAAATTAAAGAACTAATGTAGGCCCAAGACGAAAAAGGTGAAAAAGTTACCTGATTATAGGGCTACAGTATGTATATGTGTGTGTGTGTGTGTGTGTGTGTGTGTGTGTGTGTGTAAACCAGGACTCTCTTCTTCAAAAATTTACATATTTCAAGCTTGTTGCACTATTTTGTATATGTATAAAACAACAACTCCCCGTATATTGTGATGTTGTATATGTATATTCCCTGGCTTGTCAGCACTCATTTTATTTGCTGCTGAAATAAATAAATTAAAAGGTTTTGAAAGTGGGATGTAGTTTGTTTCTCAGTAAGCATTTAGTACAGGAATTTGAATCTTTAAAGCTGCAATTTGGTAAGAAATGATTAGTTATCATTCATCTTAAGTAAAAGTGTAATTTAGAAGCATATTGGCTCATCTACGGTAGTAATATATGGCACCTCTAATGGTTCTGTGTAACACAATTTGACAAATGTGCTATAAAGCTTCTTATCTTTAAGAATATGTGCCATATAATACCAAAAGAGGTTTCCCTATGATAAGCCACTGCAATAAAGTGCTACAGTATATGGCACCTCTTATGGTTCTATATAGCACCTTTAAAGATCGGTGCTAAATAGCACTAAAAGTGGTTCCCCTGTGATTATGAGCCAAAGAACCACTTTTAGTGCTATTTAGCACCTTTTTTTTTTAGAGTGTATGAACAGAGCTAGACATTATAAATACCAGTAAACAGTTTTGATTGAACTTATTAACTAAACTGATTGAACTAATTATTATTATTGTGTAATTATTTGTGTATGGATATATAGGCTGCCATTATGGGGCTACATAAGCCATATTCCCTGCAAATGAACCCTTAGATCTTTAGATTTGTTCAGACAGTTAGTAAAATCACTGAAATTCTGCTGCCCCAAAGGTCCAAAGTTGTAATATTACAACATTTCACTAAAAATGTACTAAACTATCAAAAATGTTAAAGCTAATTTATTTCTGCATTAGAGGCCTCCCACAACAACATATAAATGGTGAAATAATTTTTTCACAGGTTTTTTTTTTTTCTAAATTTGGGTCTTTCAGGGTTAACAACACTCGCTGCGTGGATCATAGTTCATATCCGGACCGGAGCAAATGTGTTTCCAGTTTTTGTGAGTATACAGTGGGTACGGAAAGTATTCAGACCCCTTAAATTTTCACTCTTTATTATATTGCGGCCATTTGCTAAAATCATTTAAGTTTTTTTTTTTTTCTCATTAATATACACACAGCACCCCATATTGACAGAAAAACACAGAATTGTTGACATTTTTGCAGATTTATTAAAAAAGAAAAACTGAAATATCACATGGTCCTAAGTATTCAGACCCTTTGCTCAGTATTTAGTAGAAGCACCCTAATACAGCCATGAGTCTTTCTGGGAAAGATGCAACAAGTTTTTCACACCTGGATTTGGGGATCCTCTGCCATTCCTCCTTGCAGATCCTCTCCAGTTCTGTCAGGTTGGATGGTAAACATTTTTAGGAACATTTTTAGGTCTCTCCAGAGATGCTCAATTGGGTTTAAGTCAGGGCTCTGGCTGGGCCATTCAAGAACAGTCACGGAGTTGTTGTGAAGCCACTCCTTCGTTATTTTAGCTGTGTGCTTAGGGTCATTGTCTTGTTGGAAGGTAAACCTTCGGCCCAGTCTGAGGTCCTGAGCACTCTGGAGAAGGTTTTCGTCCAGGACATCCCTGTACTTGGCCGCATTCATCTTTCCCTCGATTGCAACCAGTCGTCCTGTCCCTGCAGCTGAAAAACACCCCCACAGCATGATGCTGCCACCACCATGCTTCACTGTTGGGACTGTATTGGACAGGTGATGAGCAGTGCCTGGTTTTCTCCACACATACCGCTTAGAATTAAGGCCAAAAAGTTCTATCTTGGTCTCATCAGACCAGAGAATCTTATTTCTCACCATTTCATGTGTCTTGCACTGAGGAGAGGCTTCCGTCGGGCCACTCTGCCATAAAGCCCCGACTGGTGGAGGGCTGCAGTGATGGTTGACTTTCTACAACTTTCTCCCATCTCCCGACTGCATCTCTGGAGCTCAGCCACAGTGATCTTTGGGTTCTTCTTTACCTCTCTCACCAAGGCTCTTCTCCCCCGATAGCTCAGTTTGGCCGGACGGCCAGCTCTAGGAAGGGTTCTGGTCGTCCCAAACGTCTTCCATTTAAGGATTATGGAGGCCACTGTGCTCTTAGGAACCTTAAGTGTCTCTGAGCTCTTCAGGCAGTTCCTTTGACCTCATGATTCTCATTTGCTCTGACATGCACTGTGAGCTGTAAGGTCTTATATAGACAGGTGTGTGGCTTTCCTAATCAAGTCCAATCAGTATAATCAAACACAGCTGGACTCAAATGAAGGTGTAGAACCATCTCAAGGATGATCAGAAGAAATGGACAGCACCTGAGTTAAATATATGAGTGTCACAGCAAAGGGTCTGAATACTTAGGACCATGTGATATTTCAGTTTTTCTTTTTTAATAAATCTGCAAAAATGTCAGCAATTCTGTGTTTTTCTGTCAATATGGGGTGCTCTGTGTACATTAATGAAGAAAAAAAAATAACTTAAGTGATTTTAGCAAATGGCTGCAATATAACAAAGAGTGAAAAATTTAAGGAGGTCTGAATACTTTCCGTACCCACTTTATTTCATATTCTCTCAAGCTCCAAACATGAGCCAGCACCATGTTCGCACACATATCATGTCTTCTTCAAATTAAATATGCACAAATAAGGGAACTGATACAGCAGTACGTCTGATCATCAATGTGATGACACAACAGATTATTGTGATACAAAGCAAACAATGATATAGACCGAAAATCCAAAGAAGAGTAAACAAAAAGTAACTATGTCTTTATTCTCTTTGTTTAAAATATATTTTAATATTCATTTGTCTGTATAATGAGTGTGTTGTAGGTCTGTGTTTTATTAGTTGTTTTCTCTCCTCTTCCCACCCTCTACACTCCCACTTTTCCACATTTTTACACGCCCATTTCTTGAGTATTTCTCAGATCTAAGGTGTGAAAGACCATTGCTGAAACAGGGGGGTTTCATGACACTTTAAGTAAAATACATAAATATATTACCTAAGTACTTAAAAAAATAAAAATTAAATATAGTTTGATCAATAAGCTATTAGTCTTTTAATTAATTAAGTAATTAATTAAGCTTAAGCATTTATGAATTTTTACTTGCCTTGAAGATCCAGAGGAGATTTTCTCTGATATTCTTGTGGTTGCGGTAATTCTTGTAGTTTGAGTCTGATTTTTCAAACTGATCCCTGGTAGCAAAATAAAGGTGGATTTTTTTTAATCCATACTATTGGCTCAGTTACTAGTTACTACTTCATAATAATAATAATAAAAATAAATAAATAAAACGTATCTGTGTACATGTGAGTCAGATCTTTCACTAATGACACACACACACACACACAAAAAAAAAAAAAAAAAATTAGCTAACAAGTACTTTAGTCATAATAGCCCCAGTATAAAAACAATATGTGCTTTGCCTGTTCTGTATTTCCAGGCAATGTATGAACGCTAGTAGCTACCCAAGTAATTAAACGACCATGTTCATTAAAGATTATAGCAGTTTAAAATAACACTGGGTTCTGTGAGTATTTTTGTATTTAGTCTTAAGTTTTATTACATACACCACAGTGATTAGTTATCATTGCTGTAATGCAAAACACATGAAATACCTTTTGTTACAGGTTCTAATGATATTGCAGTACAATAAAAGATACATATTTCAGCAAATCTTTCAGAATTAAATCTTACATATAATCCTCCATGTTACACATGATGATAGATTTGGCTTCATTTAAAAAATATTTAAACAATGGATCAATGAAAGATGCTTTGAGAAACTGAAATACCTTTTGTTACATGATGTATTCTCATTGAAGTTTGGTCCGTCTCCTTTTGAACGGTCACTCTTCACAGACAGAGAGCTTGACACTCGTGATCCTGATCTTACACTAATGACACAAAGAGCAAAACACTATTACAGTTAGTGTTGCAAATGGCAATTAGGCAATTATCCTGAGCGAATTTCGGACCATAAGAAGAGTGCAAACCATAGGCACAGCATGCTGACTTTACTGCACAGATCGAAGAATGTGGGCACAGTGGATGCTTCGCTCAGGTGGCAGAGGGGTGCTGAGGGCAAATATTGGAAGGAGGTATTGAGACGCATTGTGGCTGTAATTAAATTCTTGAGTGAGAGAGGCCTACCATTCAGAGGCGATGACGAACATTTGTGCTCATCAGGTAATGGCAATTACCTCGAATTGCTGGAAATTACTGCAAAGTTTGATCCATTTTTAAGAGAACACTAAGAAAAGTATGGTCAAAAGGGACGAGGGACAACATCATACCTGTCATCGACTGTTTGTGAGTTCATTTGCTTAATGGGCGAGAAAGTAAAGAAAAGAATTGCAGAGGTACTTCAGCATGCTAAGTATTTCTCAGTCATCGTAGACTCAACCCCTGATTTGTCGCACGTTGACCAGGTGACATTCATTTTTATATTTGTCAGCAAGGAAGGGAAAGTGGTGGAGAGATTCATTGGTTTTGAGCCTATTCACAGCCACACTAGAGCAAGTCTCACTGAATGCGTGATAAAAATGGTTCATGATCTGGGGTTAGACTTGTCAAATTGCCGGGGACAAAGTTACGACAATGCCAGTAACATGGCTGGTAAATATAACGGTCTTCAGGCACATCTGAAAAAAATAAATCCTCTGATTCATTATGTGCCTTGTGCTGGACATTCGCTTAATCTTGTTGGCAGAGGTGGGTAGAGTACCCAAAAACTGTACTCAAGTAAAAGTAAAAGTACTTGAAGAAATATTTACTCAAGTAAAAGTAAAAGTAATAGTCTGAATAGTTACTTGCGTAAGAGTAAAAAAGTATTGGATAAAAAAACTACTCAAGTAGTTAGTTACTAGTTACTTTGGATCATATACTGAATATAGTATATTTTTATTTAGATATATAGATATTTAGATACATTTTTATATACACACACACACACACACACACTGCCGTTCAAAATTTGCCGTTCTTTTAATGTTTTTTTTTTAATGTAATTTATTTCAGTGATGCAAATCAGAATTTTTATCAGCCTGATTTATTATCAGTGCTGTTCTTTTTTAGCTTTCTATTCATAAAATAATCCTGAACAAAATGTCACAGGTTCCAAAAAATATTAAGCAGCAAAACTGTTCCCTGATGAAAAAAAACAGCATATGCTGGTAAGGTATGTTTTGAAGCATGGGATGCTGGTTTGAGCTGATTTAAGCTGATCCTTAGCTGGTTTAAGTTGGAACTAACGCGGGTTTGGCGTGTGCTCATTTCATACTCTGTGACAGCTTATTTAATGAATAAATTATACATTGTAGGCTATTTAATGTGTAAGGTACATGTACAACAAACTGGTAATGTCATAGTGGTATCGTGCACTGTAATCGAATCTATACCTGTGGAACCGACAGCACACGCGGTGTTCATCTAATAAAGATCTTCATAGCTATCAAACCATAGCCTTTGCAGATTTGCTTTCAACTGACTGTTGATCCAGAGCCACGTCTTCAACGCTCTTGATGTTACAACTCTGAGTGAGAGCCACTTCAGACGACTCAGCGCGTGCGGCAGGGAACTGAACGAATCATTCAAACTGATTCGCGAACCGATTCACTGGTCTGCCAACTGGTTTGGTTTGATCAAGCCTTCGAACAGAATCGACTCAAAAGAATGAATCATTCGCGAACTGGCATCGCTCATTGCCCAGAAAAAAAGTAGACGGCGCACTTGGAATAAATTGAAGGATTTTTAACTTGTATTGCATTAAGATAAAGTAACGAGAGGAGCGTCGCCCACAGTAACGAAGTAAAAGTACAGTTTTTTCACAAAAAATTTACTTGAGTAAGAGTAAAAGTACCCATTTTTAAATATACTCTAAAAGTATTAGTTACCCAAAAAATGTACTCAAGTAAATGTAACTCGTTACTACCCACCTCTGCTTGTTGGTGTAAACAGCATTGACAACAGCTGTAAAGATGCAAGTGATTTCTTTGATCTACTTCAGTCACTGTATGTGTTTTGTGCCGCATCCCCTCACTGTTGGAGTCGGATATTTAACCACAAGGATATGAAGATCAGCTGTACTCTTAAACCACTGTTAAATACTAGATGGAGTTGTAGAGCTGACTCCACCAAAGCTTTGAGAGAAAACTACAGTTCAATAAGAGAGGCCTTGGGAAGGTTCGCAACAGATGCAGAGGAGAAGAATGACGCAAACAGTGTGAGGCTGCAGTGTCATAAACTTGACAAACTGGAGACATCAATAATGGCAAATTTATGGGATACTGTGCTGAGTAGGTTCAAAGCCACAAGTGCAAAAGAGTGACATAAACTTAGATACTGCACAGCAATTGCTGGAATCTCTGCAATTTTCTCAGTTCGAAAAGTCATCTCGGGACATGAAGTGTGTGACTCAATTCTAACAACACGAGACACCGCGGGGGAGAAAAAGAAAAATATTTGCAGATGAGTCCACGGAGAATGACGCGATCCTAAATGGAAGTCAGCGATTTAAGGTGGAAACATATAATGTGATCACAGGTTGCTGTCCTGTCTTGCTAAACGCATTGATGCATACAGGGACTTGAATGGACTATTTGGGGTTTTGTTTGATACCGATACAGACTGTGATGGTGCGCTCTCATCCACATATCCAGATGACCTGGACAAAGACTTTGGAGATGAACTTCTTCAGAGAAAAATCGTTCACCAGAGGATATGCTGCAAATTCTACAAAAAAAAAAAATGGGTTACAGACTACTTTCCCAAGTGTATTCGTTGCACTCAGACTATTCTTAACCCTGCCCGTTGCCAACTGTGAGGGCGAGAGATCCTTTTCTCAACTTAAAAGAGTAAAGAATGAACTCAGGACAACCATGAGACAGAAGCAGCTGTCTGCACTCTCCCTACTGGCTATTGAATCCGAACTAGTCAAGGGAATAGATTTTGAGGATTTAATTACCGTATTGACCCGAATATAAGACGATGTTTTTCTCTTGGAAATACATCTGAAAAAATGCGGTCGTCTTATATTCAGGGTCTAGACTTTGACATGTCAGTAATACACCCACAACAATAGGTGGCGCCAAAAACACATATAACGAGTGTGCCATGAAATATGTAATGTAATGTGCGTTGTAAAGATCGCGAATGAAAACAAAAGAAAAAGAAAAGCTTACAGGAGTCGTGACTGTCATGTTAGCCTGATGGGACCAAACTTCCTCTGTAAGTGATTTTAAAATATAAGACAGTACCCAGATATGAAGACTACAATAAGATTTCACTTCTACTGTTAAAAATTTTTGGTAGGCTACTATGAGATGGATAGCCTAAATCTTATATAATTCAGATGGGCTACCTGTTATTTCAATGGTATATCAAAAAGTGTATATTTTTCAATGTCGTTGTATGTTGGTACATTTTACCAGTATTTACCATACTTTCAAAACAAAAATTAAAATAGGAAAAATATGCAATTTTACAAAGAAAAACAAAACAACAAAACAAGATTTGGTTTTCAAAAAGCCTTTTTCCAAAAGGTACATCTGGAAAAAGGGGGGTCGTCTTATAATCAGGGTCGACTTATATTCGGGACAATACGGTAATTATTTTGCATGCACAAAGTCAAGAAATAAGGGGGAGGGGGGAGGGGGGGGGGCACTTTAAAGGGCACTACACTGTGTTAATCCGGGCCTGTGAAAATGATTAGTGTTGCAACTGGCAGTTAGATAGATGGAAGGACATTTTCATGTTTGGCTGCATGATCCATTTTCCATGGTGAATTTATGTCTCCTTGGCTGCCTGTGTAATTGTATTATTGGAAAGAAGCTCCAGATTGAGATCATTAAAGAGTAAAGCAGACATTGTGTTTTTTTATTTATTCTTGTATTTAGTCAAGTTCTGTAACATACACCACAGTGAAGAGATTAGTTAACATCACTGTGATGTAAAATGCATGAAATACCTTTTGGCAGATGATGTTTTTTTCTCACTGAAGTTCAGTCCATCATCTTTTGAACGGTCACTCTTCACAGACACAGAGCTGGACACATGTGAACCTGACCTAGCACTGATGACAAAGAACAGAAAGAAAAACTCACTTTACTATAGGACATATAAGCAATAAGGTACGAGAGGCCGCGCTGTATCGTGAATGAATCGCGTCGTGCCTAACAACGCCGTGAAAGATACAGCGCGGCCTCGAGTACCTTATTGCTTTTATAAAACGGTTACCACACAATAAAAAATATTAAAACCCGAAATTTATGTATTAAAATGTTACTTTTTTGAAGCAAGTTCGTTAAATGCTGACAGCAACAGTAAACAGCAAGAGAATGTTCGAACCTGCCTCTCATCTAATGGAGCTTAAATAAAAACAGAGAATAGGAGCTCTTATCGTCCGCTGTGTCATTTATTTTTTAAACACCATATATGATATTTTCTCACACACATACATCTGCTTATCTCGCAGCTTGAGAAAACTATGGTGGCTTCAAACTTCAGTTTTCCATCTTTTGATTTTAAAACAGACCGATTCGTGGCACAGTGCGAGTTTGCAAGCGAAATTACAGTGTAAACTGATGGACACACAGAATCATACCTCAAACAGAAAACTAATAAATTCAGTAATATTTCCTCCTCACTTCGGAAACTTCACTCAGACGCGCCCCGCACACATATCAACGCATTGCAAGCGTTTATTTAGACGGGCAGGGTCTCAAAATTAAAGATGAAAGATGCAACATAATGCCAGCAGGGGTCACTCATGCTTCATTAAATAAATAACAGACAGTTAATTCTGCCGAAATACATAAAACATGAAACAGTTTTGAATGCTATTGATTGTTTATGTTGCTAAGGGTGTTGCTCAGTGATACACAGAACGGTTAGGTGAAGCAGTCATAGCCGTGCTGTGTAGTGAATAAAACACAGCTGCCGACCAATCAGAATCGAGGAATGGAACTAACCGTTTTATAAATAGGCCATATAGGACATTACTTATTTCTCACTGATTAGAGTGTTTTTGAAGCTGCTGCCACCGATCTGGATGAGCTCACAGAGACTTATATCAGTTTCTGTGAAGATATGTGCATTCCTACCAGGACTCATTTAACCTACAACAACGACAAACCGTGGTTCACTGCAAAATTCAGACAGCTCCGTCAGGCCAAAGAAGATGCTTACAGGAAGGGGGACAAAAGTCTTGTAAAACAGGCCAAATACACACTGGAAAAGGAGATCAGAGTGGCAAAGAGGAATTATTCTGAAAAAATAAGGTGTAGCATCTGGACCAATCAGACACCCAATTTTTCATTTGATTTAACAAATCAATTAGTTATTAGATTAACAAATAATCACAGACCCCTCACCCAATACACATACTGGGTGCCCCTATGTCTGTGGATGCCTCCCAGGCCCCCCTTGGTGCCATGGCAAACCATCAGATAACACTAGTTTTATTGCTGAAAGGAATGCAAGCAGCAACTCTTACTACCTTTTTCTATAGGAAAGACATTATGCCATAAAAATGGACTCTTCTCTAATTAATTCATAGAAAAACCTTTCTTTGAATGAACACACATATCATTCAGGTCATTGTGTATATTACTACTGTTCTTGTATATGTTTCTGTGTATCGTATACTGTTTTATGCATGCTTATGATAAATCACTTGTTAATATCACTTTAACTCATACCATGTCTGGTCTCTATCAATTCGTCTTTGGATGATCTAAGTGAGAGTGAATATTACATGTTGATACCTATGCAACATATTAGTGTCCTAATCGTTTGTATATCAACTTCCAATCCAACTCCTTTGCAAATTCTGCTACAGTTATTACTGTCAGCCGATTAATAAGGCATTAATATGTGCTTTATAAGTACTAATAAACATCCAATATTCTAGTAATATGCATGCTCATAAGCAGCTAGTTAATAGTGAGAATTGGTCCTTAAAATAAAGTATTACTGAGTTTATTTCTTCGGCTAAACACCAAAGACGAAATCTTGATGAATGTTGGTAACCAAACAGTTAACTTATCCATTGACTTCCATCATATGGAATAAAAAAATGTCAGTGGCTACTGTTTGGTTCTTCAAAATATCTTCTCTTGTGTTCAACAGAAAAAAAAAACAAAAACAAAAAAACACTCATATATGTTTGGAACAACTTGAGCATGAGTAAATGATGAAAGAAATGTTCATTTATGGGTGAACTATTCCTTCAATGACATTACAAAATGTCTCAAAAGTCACGTTTGACACAAATCCAATCAAACTTATATTAAGGAGTCAAATACAGGACTGACAAGCATATACCACTGCTGTGAGAATTTAGATCTGACAACTGGATCTTCGGGTAAATATGACAGACTTCTTGACAGAAGTTTCTTATGGTCATCAAGGCTGCATTTAATTGATAAAAAAATACAGAAAAAATAGTCATATTGTGAAATATTATTACAATTTAAAATAATGGGTTTCTATTTTAATATACTTTAATATATAATTTATTTCTGTGATGCAAAGCTGAATTTCCATCAGGCATTACTCCAGTCTAAAGTGTCACATGATCCTTCAGAAATCATTCTAATATGCTGATTTATTATTAGAATTATCAATGTTGGCAACAGTTGTGCTGCCAAATATATATATAAAAATTTTTTTTTTTTTTTTTTTTGGAAACGGTGATACTTTTTTCAGGATTCTTTGATGAATAAAAAGTTTAAAAGAACAGCATTTATTCAAAATATAAATATTTTCTAACAATATAAATCTTTGCTATCACTTCTTATGCAGATAGCTTGTTTTGGTTAATTTAGAAGAAATCTACAGAAGCAAACAGACGAGGGTAGTAGGCTAGAGTGTGAGGGAATTAAAATAAATGGGTAAGTAAGCTAGAGTTGTGTTAATATATTAAATATTTTGTTTAGAAAAAAAAAAAATAAAATACATAAATATAAGTGCCCTTTTTTCCACTTGAGTTCTTGGCCCTCAACGTGTCTGTGCACCTCCCTGTGTGTGTGTGTGTGTGTGTAGTCTGCAGAAGTTAGCAATTAGCTAATTAGTAGGGGTGGCACGGTAGATAGATGTCACGGTTCGGTACGTACCTCAGTTCGGGGGTCACGGTTCGATACGATTTCGGTACAAAGGGGGAGGGTGGTGGGGGTGGTGGGGGGAATCTACTATGCTCAGTTTCTTTTCATTTATTTTGAACAGACAGTAGTGCAAATTACTATTTTTCCCATCTAGATGTGAAAATACTAAATATTATTACATGTTATATATATAAAATCTGTTTTGTTTTCATTGTGAGTGTACACAAATAAAAGCAGACCTTTATACAGTGATTATTAATAAGATGATAAGTGTTTAAAGTTGATTCTGCTGGTATAAGGAAACAGTTGAAGTGATCGCGGCAGAGCACGCGCGCACACACACACACACTCACACACAAAACACATCAGTTCCAGCATTGCTAACTTGACATCACAGTTGGTACTTTATCAAAATAAAATACAGTGAGCCAAACATCAGCGCACCCTCCTCCGTGTCACCGTTGGAACACGACTGAAGTACAAAGCCTATCATTTACATAATAAATAATAGTTTAGCATTCAGATACGTTACATCGCAAATATTGAAATATTTGGATTTCTGCCGAATGAGAGAGGTAGGATACTCGAGCACAAAGCTCCATTTCGCAAACAGTTGAGTGCGCAAGCCTTTAAAGTATACTCCCTTGTCAGTCTATGTGAGAGACGCGTTCAGAATCAGCACAGGGTCACTGTCTAGTGGGCTTTGTTTCAAGCGGCAACTCATGGCATTCGCTGTTCTTCTGCTGGCGGTTATCAAACAGCGTTGCATTACTGTGGGCGCCCCCTTCTGGATTGGGGGTGAACTGCCTGTATTCGTCGTAAGGCCTCATGCACCGAACCGAGACGCCCGTACCGTGACGGTTCGGTACGAATACATGTACCGTGCCACCCCTACTAATTAGCTAACAATGCATTCAACAGCACTACAAAACTCCCCAATGTGTGTGGCTTTTCCCATTGATATGCCCTGCAGTTAATTCTGTTTTAAACTTTTCCAGCAGTGGCACATTTTATCAGGGTTTGGCCACAATATAAACTATCAGCTAACTATATCCTGCATCATGTCTCCGCCTTTTTTTCTTTTTTTGAAAACGCTGAGTGTTAGTTATCCATTGACTCAGTATGACTGAGTTACAAGGCTATTCCTTCCTTCCTTCTCGGCCCATACACAATCTGAGTTTCTTCTGATGCTTTTGGCTTGATTAATTCAAATTTATCTCAGTCAGTGACTAGTGAAATAAATTGTAATGAAATGAACACCTGGAAAAATATGAAAAACTCACTGTTGAATGCAAATTTGACTGATATTTGATAAATATTTGATGTCACTCTTCATAGACACAGAGCTGAATACAGGTGAATCTGATCTTTTGCTGATGACAGAGCAGAGAGAGAGGGGGGGGGGAAAACACTATTCTAGGTTCTCCAGTCTCATTTGAAGAGCATTTGTCCTTCTCACGACTATGGATGGATGAATGTATTTATATATGATTGTTCAGTCCGTGAAGTTCTATTAAATACTGTACATCACAGTGAAGAAATGAAAATAATGTAACATAGAACACATGGAACACCTTTTGGTTTGTGATAGTGTTTTTATTTGTTATCTTTTGACATGATATGTTCCAGTATAATAAGTAACTTCATACTCATATCACCTTACGTTTTATTCGATGAGGAGAAACTTTTTTATATTATCACCACCCAAAATTCCAAAAAAATTTCATTGAGAGTTGGCAGAGACTTTTATCCAAAGCAACATACATTTCAATCAAGATCCCCAATGTTTAAACACTTTCACAGACCATTGCGAAACACTGTTAATTTTCAACCCTACATCTTTACTGGACTCTGGACCCTAGACAAGTGTTTGCATTTTATAGGCTCTAATAAATGAACACAAAATTTTATCCTGTTTTCCTCCATCTTACTGAACAGCCCCTTATTTTTGCTAATGCTCCTGGCATGATCTTCTGATTTCAGTAAAGCATGCATTGTAATGAGTTGTATACTCCAAGTTTATGAATGACGGCAAAGAGTTTGAGAGATAAAACTCTAAATTTTATGATAAATATTCAGCTTCATAGTAATGGAGCTGCAATATTGAAGCTAAAGTGTTTAAAATGAAGACTCAGTCTTACCTCTGTTTCTCTGAGAGACTCATCTTAGAGGAGAGTCCTTTCCTCATTCCTCTGACGTACTGCAGCTAGCCAATGCAAATATCTGGTGTCTTTGTGATGAAGACAACCAGCTGCTTAGTATGGCCTGGACATGATGATATGTTATGAGGTGAATATAATGACGAATGATAAGATGACAACAAACAAGCTGTACAAAAATAACATTGGCTCTAAAACAGATATTTCCATGTAGTGTAACCAAACAGTGCAGTGAACTTTTTGTTGCAATTTTTTTTATGATTTTACACTCATATTTCCTCATGAACCAAATAACCACAGTTCTTTTGCATACGTCATTTGATCATTACATCATACTCACGTATTAATTTCAAACGCTCCCAAAACAATTGAATATTTGGTAACACTTTATTTGAAGGTGTCCTTGTTTCACGTTACATGTACTTACATAATTAAATGCAAGTAACCCTAAACCAAACCCTAATCCTAATCCTAACTATATAGTAAATACATGTAGTTAATTAATATTACTCAGTAGTTAAATGTACAATTACACTGTAACAAGGACATCTTAAAATAAAGTGTAACTGAATATTTCACTAATGTATAGGCTATTATGTTAAGAGAATTGAAATATTTACTCAAAGCTGATATTCGTTACATTCTTCTGTGATACAATCTAAAAGACATTAAAGCATTATTCACTGTGTGCTTGAGTTCACTTACCTGCCTAACTGGAAAGGTCTGATTTCCCACAAGAATGCTTTTGATTTTGCATCATCACAAAAGAACAGCCTAAAATAAGAGGACACTTTTAAAAAGGGCCTACAGGAATACATATACATATAAAAATAATTTCCCCAAATAACTTTAATTGACGATGTTAGGAAAAATTACTAGTAGTATGACCATCTGGAGCACTAAGAACACTGTGCAGAATGGTTTATTTTTCTCCCCTTTATGACCTTTGCCACATGGTTTGATTCTATTCCAAAGAGACCTGGTATCAGACAAATACAGCACTGCACTATCTTTTATGCTTGTAGACTGTGCTCACTGTTCAGTGTTGACTGACCCCTTCTGACATCCATTTTTTTTTTTTTTTTTTGCCTTAATAAAGCTTAAGGTAACACTTTACAAAAAGGTTTCAGTTGTTACATTAACATTAATCAACTATATTAGTTAACATAAAAAATAATTATATAAAATGTATTAATGTTAGTTAATGTTAAGTTCAAAATGTACTACTAATACATTCAAATTTAAAGTTTTAGCTGTTAACATTAGCTATAATCTACTGTGAATTAACATGAACATTAAAATTTAATCAACTAACATTAAAAAGATTAATAAATGTTGTAAAAATATATTGTTCATCAACAGTTCATGTTAATTATTAATGCATTAAATAATGTTAACAAATGAGACTTATTGTAAAGTGTTACCAAGCTTAAAATGTGTCATTTGTGTATTGAATTTTCTAAATCAGCCTTGAATTTATTTTAATTTATAATTTATTGTTACCAAGAGAATATTTGTCAGCTAACCAGTTTGCCTAAAGGAGAGGTGATATACTATATCCTCACCAAACAGTATGTTTTTATTTTAAAGGGGTCATGAATTGAGAAATCAAAATTTATTTGATCTTTTGACATGTAAAAGGTCACTGTACACTGTAAAAATGACCATGATTTTAATGGTAAAAAACTGTGAAAATGGTTAATGGTAAGTTCCCCTACTATACAGTGAAAAACTGTATTAGACAAATACTGTTTTTGGAAGTGAAGAAGACTAAATAAATTGACGTTCCCAGAATTCCCTGCGTTGCATTTCAAATTTGATGTTTTTTCTTTGAAAAAAAAAAGTTTCTTCTTAGTTTTTGTCTTATCAGTTATGTTTATTAGGGCTGTATGTTACATCTAATGTTGTTATTTAATGTTTTTTGTAGTGCTGTCAATCGATTAAAAAATTTAATCACGTTAATCACAGTCATGGACTGTGATTAATCATGATTAATCACAAATTTAAAATACTAGGATTTACCAGTAAATGTGTTGAAATAAAGAAATGCATGACAAACTAGTTTAAGGAAACAGAACCTTTCACACTTCCGCCAGGTATGAGACATAATCCTTATTATTCTTTTATCATTATTTTTTTGTTTTTATTCAGCCATTATCAGCCTCTATACTGGCAATAAAACGTTTACCAAGCCACATCACTTCAATTCCTGTATACATTTACCCAAAAGTATTTCTAAATAAATACAACAAAACATTTTCTTGCGACCTTACATGAAGTATTATGACAAAATTCATTATGAAGAAGAATTGGACCTGTTCTTCAGGTGCATTAGAGCTAACATTAACAGGCTGTTGTCATGTTTATTTCTGCTGTGTAAAAGCCTTAACATCTATGCTCTGGCTGAAACTCACGTTGTTTGTGATGTTACAACCGCCTGTCCGTTCTTAAGTTGCCAGGGATACATTCCAAGTATAATACACATTAGTAAAAAGATCTATTTTATTTTTTATTTGTCTATATACACTTTGGGTGGCCGCGGTACATTATAAAAGTAGCCAAAAAAACCGCAACCCACGGCTCTGTAATTTTTCCCATGACTGTATTTTCCAAATAGCCCACTTGTGCCGTTACCCTGGCAACATTGTACCCTCATCGCACAATGATAGATGACCTTCCACGCTGCAATGACGGGAAGAAGTTGGGGTCAAACCTTATCAAACGATTAATTTGCTTAAAAAAAAATATTAACGCATTAAAATGTTTTGATTAATCGCATGCGTTAACGCATTAACGTTGACATCCCTAGTTTATTGCATATTTCAGTGTCACCATGATGGTGTTTAGTGTTTGTGTGAACGACATTGTGCAACTTCTATATATATATATTAGTATTGTAACGTGTGCTGGCTGTCTAAGGAGCGCATGACTCAGGATTAGTCCAATAAAGTCTTTTATTATAATGCACAAAAGCAAACACAAGGAATCGGGGAATTGGGATAGCACAACACGTAGACCAAAATACAAATAATCAAAGGTGTAAAAAGTACTAAAAATTTTTACTCAAGTGAAAGTACAGATACTAGATTAGATTTTACTGAGTAAAAGTAAAAAAGTACAACTTTAAATTGTACTCAAGTATTAAAAAATTAGAAGTACTTTTTTTTCTGACAGACATACAGAAGTTTGATTAAAGGGAGAAAACAAAACAAAATGCAATGGCACAGGTCAAACACATAAATCTAGTGCAGAAACAAAAACAATTAAAATGCAGCACAGCGGAACACACAAAACAAAACAAAAATACAGGGAATGGGATTAAAAGGAAACTCTTTCCACCCTCATGCCATCCCATATATAACTTTCATTTATCAAATGAACACAAATGGAGAGTTTTAGGAAAAAAAAAAAACATCTCTCTTTGTATAATGCAAGTGTATGAACGTCCAAAAATGACACTTCAAAAACTGTGAATATAAAAAAGTGAATATGACAGTAAATCATACAACCCCTGTTGATGAATCAGTGTCTTCTTAAGCAAAATGATAGACATGTGTAAGAAAAAAAATACAAATACTAATATTTTAAACTTGACCGTCTTATTACACTTTGTGTGGTTTCTGAAGTGGTCCTGTCCCCTTATATTATACGGACTAAAAGTCTTTGCTTGTGTTCATCTGAAAAACATAAACATCTGGGACGACATGAGAGTGACAGAACACAAGAATGTGTTGAATAAATGAGGAGAGTCATAGAATTAAAAAATACAACAATAACGTTTTGAAAGGCCACTTTTTTGTGTTGTCTATTCAACGTCACTGTCTAAAAGGATAATTAAACTTTTAATTGTTTATTTGGGGCATTTAGAGTTTTTTCTCAGCAAATATTGATAATTATTTCTGACTAATTAGATTAATTAATGAGCAAATCATGTAATTATTAAGATGAAAAAAAAATTCATTGGCAGTCCTAATTGCTACTCAATGTGTCATATAATGACTTATTATGAATACCAACTTATCCACTAAGAACATCACTAAAAATGACTTGCAATTAATTTAACATACAACGTTCATTTAAACACTTTTTTGGAGATTTGTAACATTTAATTAAAAAAATAAAAATAAATCACTCCCACAAAAATATTACTTGTATTTAAATTATCATCACTGATTTTGTTGGCACTCAATCTTGTGCATTAAGCCAATGTATTACACAGCTAATAGCTCTATCAAAAAAAATAAATAAAATAAGAATAGTGAATAAACTTTTTTTTTTTCCAAGTGCAGCTCCTATCTCTTTGAATGGGGAAACATCAAATTCTCCAAAACTGTTCACTAAGCTTACAATTAAATTTCATATTTGAAATCACCAAAGAAATCTGACAACAACCGTATCATAAATGTTGTTTCTTTTGCTCAAATAGCATTATAAAAAGCTTATTTTTCAGGCTAGATCAGCCAGTGTGCAAGCGCAGTCCTAAACGCACGTCTCAGAACGCTGACTGTTTCTATAGCAACCGGGACTTCTAACGGCAGCTGCAGTGACGCGCTGACTTTACCGATTAGTGATCAGGCTTCCTGCGATTGAGCGGCCATATTGAGCGCTGCATTTTTCCCCATTCAAAACTATATGAGTGACATGTCTTGGGTATTCTATAGTCTTTGGTAATATCCAATACTTTGTGTCAGATTGATGATTTATGACCTGATTTATGACCCTGTCAGTGTTGATTGACAGGTTGTCATATGTCAAATGTGTACATGGTCAGAGTTATGACCTGATTTATGGCTATATGACCCCTCTGTCACCCTGCCTGTCATGTCACCGGGGGCCTGTCACCCCTGACTGACATGACAGTAGGGTGTGTAAATCAAAAGATCAAAACAGATGTTAGATTTGACATTTGATGGATTTATGATGTTTTTACCTCTCACCTGTGCCATGGCGTTTTTATGGAGTTCCTTCCTGACCTGTAGCTAATGTCCAGTCTGGAGGTGTTGGGTTCTTCCTGATTGTGGAAAAATGGCTGAGCAAAGGGTGTGTATTGTCACCTTAACAGGATCAATGTTTGTTTGATCTATACATGTTAATGCATAGTCACCAATTTGTCCCTATCGGCCTGTCTACATCCACCTCTGAATAAGGAGGTGTAAGAAAAAGTGATGAGGACATCGAAGATCTTGATGAAAAATAATATTTTATTACAGCGTAGCAGTGACAAAGTACAAATAGCACTTCGGATTCAGCGAAGTCAGAATTAACCCCCAACATCCTAAGCTCAAACATTTTATACTGTATTACGTTCCTCTTCCCGCTCAACATGTAAATGAAGTTTTGTTTTAAATGTAAATTACGGATAACAATGAAAGTGATAGCCTTCCGTTCCCACATCTTTGGTAGACTTTCAGGTGGGAACAACCAAATGTTAGGATGACAAGATTAAACAGAATCCCTATCATTGTTTCATGTACCCTTTTGGTCAGCAGATGGTTCTTGATGGCCTACTGCCGTTCCCACGCTATAAGTGATGAATTATCACTCCGGAGATACTATTTACATATCTTTTAAATGGAAAGAACTATCACTATGATAATTAGGCTCTTTGTAGGGAAAGGAGTATAGTTTAATACACAATTTGGAGTGAAAGCTGGGTCGAGGCAGACTATAATTTCTTACAAGGTTGTCTGGGGCGTCTGGCTTCCATGTTTGTGTTTTAGGTCAACACGTTTGGTGGATTGGTGTCTAGACACCAGAGCCCAAAGCTTCTCCCCAATCTGTTTCCTTGATGTAGTCGGTGTCCGATATAATAGGTTTGTTAACGGGAATGTGCTTTGTTTGGGGGGTTGGAAGACATCCAGACATATGTCCATGTCAAACCCCTAAACGGTTCAGTTCTGCTTGATCTATATGCTAAATGTTGAAGACATCGTTTTTTTGATTATTTGCAACAATACTGAAATGCTCTGGCAATACAAATGTACAAAATATTACTGGTGCCAATAAAGCACCTAAAAACTGATCATTAAACATCACACTTTCTATATGCTTCTGAAAAGGTGTTATGTTTGGGCATGTTCTTTCTCTGCATGTGTGTATTAGTGATGCGCGGATGGCGGTTGTATCCGCGGGGCCCGCGGGTAATCTGTGGGTCGGGTGGGTCATGTAATAAAAAATACATTCTAATTAATTGCGGGTGGGTCGCGGATGGATGAGATAAATCATTAGTGATGCAAATATTCTCTAAAATATGAACGTGTTTTAAATTCATTTTTTCATCAGGCAGACAGACACACAGATTTAATTTTTGTGTGTGTTCGCCTGTTCCGGAAGTTGCAGTGACAGATACAGTGGCATTCCAGATAAAGTTTGAATGGAGTAAAGCGCGTGTTTATGCTATTAAGTAAGTGTAGACTATAATCTGGCTAAATAATAAATTTTGTTTTTTAATTAAATGTTCATTTAAAAGCTGCCTATTATCATTGTATTAGCCTGTTACCTTTACCCCTTACGGCTCCGACGACGTTTTGTTCCGTCCTTCACGCGGTGCCAAATCACACCAGGTGCGAAGCAACTGGATTCGCGAGACCACGAGATTCTGGGATGCTTCTGAAACGTGCCGCGGCGTGGCTGGTATAATATATATACATATCTATGGGTATAAACACAAGCATTGACTTGACTAGAGCGACCGTGATCAGCTCCAGTGTCCCGCGTCGGAGCCGTAATGCGCGGTGGACGTGATGCGCAGATCAGCTCTCACATCACTGAATCTGCTGTTAAAAATGAACCATCCATTCATCATATCATCGTGCAAAACTAAGAATTAGTTTAATTAGAATCATTGTAATGTGACGATCGGGTGCGGGTCGGGTTGGTTATCTAAATCAGAGAAAAATATAGGTGCGGATGGGTGGCGGGCGGATAATTTATTTGAAGCAGCGGATTCGGGTGACATTTGAGCTCATCCGCGCATCACTAGTGTGTATGCTAACGCCTCTGTAGGATCAGTACAACCTAATCTGTAGGCTGATTAGGTAAACTTATAAGGAGGAATCTTAAGTTAAAAAATATTCAAACCACCAACTATCCACCAAGTCCACCTCACCTATCCATTTACTTCTGACAGTGAAGGTGATTGTGGGGCCTAACTGACAGTGGACGACAGTATCATCTTTGACTTAGTTCACACTGCAGGCTAAAGTGGCCCAAATACTACTTTTTTGCCCAAATGTGACCCATATCTGATTTTCTTATGACAATCTGAACAGCACAAATCCGATTTTTTTCAAATCAGGCCCAGGCCACTTTCATATGTGGTCCTAAATCGGATACATATCCGATGTTTTGCAATGCGACTTCAGTCTGAATGGCCATGTCGCATTTCATGCGATTTTTACATCACTGAAATGCGACAGACGTCACAATTCTGCGCTGGAGGAAATTGTGCTCTCCTTCTTCATAATATTCTTCTTCTTATCACTTCGTTATTTAGGCTCCAATTGTACATTAACTTAAAAATTGCTAAACACACGCTAACACGAGCAGCTTCCATTTTTCTCCCAGGTGGCAGTATTGCGCCTTAACGCTGACACCTGCTGTCAAACAAGAAGAAGACGCAGCGCGCACGCAAGAATCATGTCCTCTGAGCGGGAGAGTGAGAGGCTTTGTCCGCATCCGAAAAAAGTAAGCTCGCCAGTATGGGAGCTTTTCAGCTTCAGAGAAAACAGTTTCTTCTTAGACATCCCAGTTCGCAGAATCTGTCGGGCTACGGTCAGTGCGAAGGGGGGCAACACCACCAACCTTTTTACCCACCTCCGTGTCCATCACCCCGCGGATTACGCCCTTTTACAGAGAGTAAATTGCGATTATTTTATTAATCATGGAATGGGAAATGTTACATGGCTAGTGCATCTGAGGACACAGCCATCACTGAGTCACTAGCCTACTTCATAGCAAATGACATGATGCCCTTTAGAATAGTAGAGAGGCCAGGATTTAATGCACTGATGAAAACAGTTGCTCCAAAATACAAAATCCCAAGATGACAACACTTTTCTGAAAAAGAAATCCCAAACATGTACTTAAAATTTTAATCTGACATTGCCAACACTACGGCTGAAGTCAAACACTTTGCATTTACAACTGATCTCTGGACCAGAAATACTGGACACCCCTATATGAGCTTAACGGTTCATTTCATCACACCAGCATGGGAAATGAAAGCAGCATGTCTAGAGACAGCATTTTTACCTGATGACCACACCAGTGAGAACATTAAAGAGACATTCGAAAACCTAATTAAAGAGTGGGGAATTTGGCAGTCAGCAGTGGAGTGTGTCACTACTGACAATGGCACAAATATGAAGGCTGCATTTAAATCCCTCCCATCGAACTGGCTCAGCTGCTTTGGACATAATTTAAATCTTGCTCTTGGAAAGGCCCTGAAGATTGACCAAGTGAATGCTTCTGTGAGGGCTTGCAGGAGTGTCGTACAAGGATTTAACTACTCATGGAAGTGCTGGAAAAAAAACAAGCAGAACTTAATCTTCCTCAACATACCCTGATCCACGACGTTGTGACTAGATGGGGGTCTACGTACGACATGATTTCTAAGTAGGTTTGAATTTCTTGTGCATGGCAATAATCCTGTTCATTTAATTATTTTGTCAGTGTCAACTCAGCATAAGCTTTGTTATGCTTAAGTTAGTGACGTATTGTAAAGTATGGTGACCCATACTCGAAATTAGTGCTCTGCAACACACACACACACACACACACACACACACACACCTCCAGTGCCCGGGGAGCAATTAGGGGTTACAAGCCCGACTCCCTAACCATTAGGCCACAACTACCCCTTAACCTTTTGAGCGGTACGGTCCCACATATGGGATTTAGAACGTTCGGTGACGTGGCATAACTGCCAAATTCAAACTGCGTTTTCGCGCTTTGTCTGACGCTGAGATGCAGCTGCAGTTGTCATATAATCGCATCTATGCAGTGTTTTTAACCACATAATGTTTATTTTATGCTTTAGACATTTAAATACACATAAGTACTAGTAAAACAATACATTTAGAGTTCGTAAAATACACTCAGATGTTTATGGAAGCAGCAATAACAATCCATTCAAATATAATTTTCAGACGTGTTTTATTAAGATCAAATACACATAGTGTAAGTAACTATAAAGTTATCTCTATTCTTCTCCCATCTCACCCGCCACTTACTTGCATGTATTTTGCGAGAAATTGATGAATTTACGTGATGTAAATCCGACTGACAGGACTCTCTGAACTGCAGCGCGAACAAACATGGCGGCGCCCATCTCACATTACAGATCACGATCAAGATCATTTAGAACTGTTTTTAAACGATAAAACACACTCATTTGCACATATTTGTGAATCGGAATATCAGATAGTTGATTATATGGTAAGCAAGTTTATGAATATTTTGAATAAAAAAGGAAAAACGAAATAAAAGCGATACATCTGTCATACAGTGTTATTGTGGGCGCGGTGTGTCACGTGACAATCATGACGCGTCGCCATGGAAACATTAAGGGGAAACGTTCTAAAATAACGGTCGCCTAAAAAAAACTCACTCTGGGGGGACTGCTGGAATATTTTAAACTCACCACTGAAAAGGTTAAAAGGCAAAGGGTGATAAAGAAATGCTTTAGTTTTACAAATTCACTTGCCTTTTCTCACTCTCAGACCCACGCACGCACGCACGCACACACGCACACACACACACGCTGGATGCTTCTCAGCAAGCCTGTTGTGTAGATTAGGAACATTTTTCTAACTTTATTTAATATAATGTTTGCAGATTTGTTGAACAACATGCTGCCGTGACAGCAACTCTCATGGCTGACAGAAATACCAGGCATCTTGTGCTAAGGGGGACATACATCTCTACACTTGAGGACAAATGTAAGGTGCTGAAGCCACTCAGAACCTTTACTGATTCCCTGGCTGCAGAGACCTGTATCACAATCTCATCCCTGAGGCCTGTCCTTCAGCATCTGACTGAATCCATCCTGGCAGAAAAGGATGATGACAGCAGCCTTGTGAGGAGCATGAATCATGCAATCTGCAAGAACTTACAAGAGCGGTATGAGGATTCTAATATGGCTAATGGTGAGTAGGCCGGTACCACACATTTCTCCAACCTCACCTTATTCATAGTCTTATATAATTACTACTCATCATGACTGATTGTGTTTTTTGAGCTCCGTTAATAATTCATTTTCTCTTTGGTTCATCTACAGTGATGAACATGGCCTGCGTACTTGACCCCCGCTTCAAGTTGAACTTCATGGAAGAGGCAGATTCAAACAAAAGACAGCTAGAGCAGCATCTCACGCAGGAGTCTTCTGACAATGTAGGTAACACTTCTACACTCTCACAGGAGTCTTCTGCCAGAGGAGAATGTGAAGATGAGGGGACCAGTATCTCTATCCCTGAGGCCCCAAAAGGCTTGGCTGGTATTCTCAAAATGATAACAATGAAAAAACATGAGAACAGACAATCAGCAGACATGGTAAAATCTACACCAGCATTTCAAGAAGTTTCTGCATACACAGCCTTGCCCACTATTTCTGTGGATAAAGACCCACTGCAGTGGTGGAAAGACAATGAGGAGGAGTTTCCAAGGTTGGCAAAACTGGTGGTTCCCACCACCAGTGTTGCATCAGAAAGACTTTTCAGTTCTTCAGGAAACATTCAGACAGTGTTTCGCTCCAGTTTAAAACCAGAGAAACTTAACATGCTTGTCTTCCTTCACAAAAATTTGCCATATTGAGAATGTAAGAAGTGAAAATGCATGTGCCCTGTTTATCTGTCTCCTTATGTTCGTTGCATGGGTAAAAAAGAAAAACTAAATAAACAAAGCAAAAAATAATTTGACTGATAAAGTTTTTTCCCCAAAGGTTTCTATAGATATCGCGATTTATATTATGAGATATCGTGAATTATTTTGGCCACAATAACCGTGGTGTTAAAAATCGAATATCGTGACAGCCCTAGTTCACATCAAGGATGATAACACTAAAGATAACGATAAAGATGAGTGTGCTTAGAATAAACAGATGAACATAGTTATCTTTAAAGTTATCGCTCTTGGTCAGAACGGGCCTTAACCCTTAATAATCATATTAGGCCATTTTGCAAGTCCTGTTTTTTTCTGTCTCCAAATTTAAGACCTCTTGAAAACATAACTAAGGCTTTTTTCATTCCATTTAATATATTTAAGACTTTTAATGGACTTAAATTTGATCAAACTGAATTTAAGACCAATGTGGAGACTAAAGCCCAATTTATACTTCTGCGTCGCAGAGATGCACAGGCTTGCGCCGTAACCTACGCCGTACCTGACGTGTGCCTCTCCAAAAATCTAACAGCGCGTCAATTCTACGCAGATCGCAAGCGCTGTGATTGGTCTGCTAGAACCCCTCCCTCCGTATGTACTTGAGTTATGTGTGCGTTTATGAGCATTGTAATATAGTTTAATGTTACACCTTCTTATTTAAAATAAAACAAAGCAAAGAACAAGTGTCTTATCCTTTATTATACTACATAGCATTATACATCACTAGTTGTCTGCGACAAACAATGTTGATCTGCCGTGGTACACGTCCTTGTGGAGATTGAAAGAAACCCATCTTCTGTTCTGTTGTTGTCTCCTTTTTGTAGTTTTAAATAATGATTTAATGAATTTATATTTATTTGCCGCTGTCACGGCTATGCTTCTCCGCCTAGCCGCTTCTTCTTCAGCTTTTGCCGTGGTACTGCGGGATACACCAGCAACATGCCCGTGGACACTGCAGACTAGCGGTCCGCATGTATACTGCACATCGACGCAGAAGTATAAATGAAAACCGAAGCACAGCTTACGGCATTGAGGCTACGGCGTAGGTCCGACGCAGAAGTATAAATTGGGCTTTACCATGCACATATTGGAGCCTGGTGTCTCTAAATGAGTTTTTTTGTTGTTGTTGTTCATGCTGATCTTTCGGTCTCCTACTGAACAGTTCATCTGAGAAGCCGGCTCAGTGGTTAGAGTACAGCCCAGCATCCTAATATATGCCTCAACTGATGCTCCTCCAACAGCAAAACAGCCAGCCTATAAGTGTATCAGGAACATATTTGCAAAAAACATGGATAGGTTACAAATAAATGTCATGGGAATGTAGTTTTCGTGTTGAATGAAAAACATGCTTTTGTCAATAAAAAAATAAATAAAAAAATCTTAATGTAAATTACCATCACACATCTGTCATCTTCACTTTGAAGAATCCGCTCTGATAGCTGCGTCTCATGATGAAACCCCAGACCTCCAGACACTAGTTCAGCCAGTATTACAGTCACTTCAGAATAAGCAATGGGAAAGTAGTTTGAGAAAAAAAAAAAACAGTATATCAACAACTTCTATGATACACAGCCTTAATTTTTCACAACCCTTAGTGTAGAGTTTTTCAGCTCCAGTCCTCAGGCCCCCCTCCCAGAATGTCACAGCACAACCAGGTGTTTTAATTAGTGAGACGTCTAAAACATTCTGGGAGGGGGGCCTGAGGACGGGAGATGAGACTATGCCTCTTTTACTATTTACTGCTGCAGCTTAAATAAATAGCTTAAAAAGCATCTTATTTCCCTTAAAAAAATAAAAAATTGTATGAACATTAAGATGCTTTAAGACATGTATTTTATACATTTAATAATGACTTGCCTTTTATTATCAACCTTGATCCAGGAGATTCCATCCTCTGATCTAGATTTAAAAAGGTAAAAGTAAAAATTAAGAGTCTGCAACACCTGTCACAGGTAACAATCAACGGAAATTCATTCTTACCTGATGTGAGCAAACCAAGGAAATGTCCCTCTGATGGGCCTACAAAAAGGGAAAAATGAAGAATGAAAAACATAGCTATTAGGTTAACCAAATGAAGAGCTCTTTTCCAAAATGCTATAAATCCATTTGAATACTTTTTTTTTTTACCTAGACCCATATATTTTGTTAATATTCAATTTATCCTGTTAAAATGGTCTGTTAGCTCAGTCTGAACATGTTAAACAATGATTGTTAAATGAAACAACAATATTGTCGATTATAAATTCAAAGTATATTTTTATTTTTTTCAAAACGCTACAAATCCATCCTGAAGTATGGCCCTGTCCTGGTCAACCTTCTTTGGTCTTTCATAAAACTTGTTGAAATTCATCATCAGGTCGTCCGGTGACAGCTTCTCGGCCTGACAGAAACCGGTCGCACCAGCCTTGTGTTGACATTCCACAGTGGGTATTAACGGTACCTTCTTTTTTTTTGTTGTTTTTTGTGATTTTCTTTGTCCAGTCGGCGTTTTCTACCCCCAGGTGTAGGTCTCACTGGCTCATCCAGGCCATCAAAAGTGTTATTAGAGTTTAAAGCACTCATTTTGAACACTGAGCAGAAACAAACGCTTCAAAGCGTCGCCATGTTGGATTGCATCGAACGAATTCTGATTGGTCGAGAGGACATATCACATTTAGGCTAAAAACAGGTTTGGCGCTTATAGTGGTTTGGAAAGGAACTGCATCTTGCAGTACATTTTAAACAAGTAAATACAGCGATTTGGCATGAAACATTGATGGAGCAGTGAATAGGTTCAGTACACAGCAAAATGGCATGACAAACTCTTTTTTTATTTATTTGGTGTTTATCGCGTTTTGGAAAAGAGCTCTTCAAATATTGGTTGTAATTGGTTGCGTGTCTTCTTTACTGTTCTACTGGAGAAAAAAAAAGTCACCCACACCTTGGATGACCTGAGGGTGAGTAAATTAACAGCAAATTTTCATTTTGGGGTGAACTATCCCTTTAAGGTGTGTCACAGGTGTACAGTAAAACAAAAGTAATATATAAAATTGTTCACATGACATAAAAATTACACAAAATCAAACAATGCAAGGTTTTCCCTCCCACGAAATTCAAATAAGGTCGATGGCACGAATAAGTTTGTAGAATTGTTTTTTTTATCTTCAAGAAGAAAAGTCAAAATTGCGATCAGCCTGCATGTGCTGTCACACACAGTGTTCAAACACAAACATTACACTCTCACTATTGTGTCTGGTAGGGTTTGGTGGAAAAACAAAGTGAAATATATTTAATGAAAAATCTTACCTTCAGGGTTTCTGCAGGGTTTAGTCAGTCAAATTTAAGACTTTTTAAGACCTTTTTATGACCATTATGATTGAAATTTATGACTACACGAATTACGAAAAATAACTTTTTTTTATTGACTTTAATTGAAGGTAACAAGTTTTATTATTTAAAGGTTCCATTTTCTTAAGGGTAACAAACTGAAGGCTCCCTTTTCTTAAGTGTCAAGAACACAGGAACAACACTTAACAATTGTAAATTGTAACATTGTAAAGTAACAATTATTTTATGGCATTACTTTCCAAAGTCAGTCAGTCAGTCAGTGTCTGTCTACATTTTTCTCAGTTCGACCCCTTTAACGGTGATCTCCTCCTCAACCTTTTTCAGCTCAGCCAATTTTTCCTTGCTTGCCCGCCTGAGGGCGTTTGACTTTGAAAGGAGCTGGGCCATCTTTGACCCTGATTTGCCCTCCGCTTCCTCTGCCAGCATGTCGGCCTCTCTGGCGAGACAGGTGGAAACCTCTTGAACAGTGGTTTTCTTTCTCTTAAGGTCGGTCAAATACTCCTCTGCCAGCTTTCTTTTCTGTGTCCGTGCTTCACTCTCCTTCCTTGCACGCTGCTGATCAAGGAAAATGCGGTACCTCGACCTGGCTGCACCCACCGATACCAGCAGTTCTTTTGTGAGGGGAACTTTGGTCACCCCACCGTGCAAATGTACATAATCACACACAAGTCTATGTGCAACCATTGTCTCTTCCTGCATATTGTCAGTCTCAACCTCCTTGTTCACAGAGAACCCCCTTTCAACTGAAGCTTGCCCATGAGAAAGGAGGAGCAGCTTCTGGCAAAATGCCCAAGCCACTGGATAGGCACGGCTTAACCAGCCGCACAAGAAGGTGTCCAGCCGTTTTACCATTGGCTGGAAGGAGAGAAACTCTTCATTCCTACACTCAAGAGTCAGGAGAGCCTCAAACTGTTGTAGAATGACATCCCCTAAAAAAACAAAACATGTTACAAAGGGTATATTGATCCACTTTAACCTCTATAAAGACTACAATAACATTTGGTTATGATGGTTTAAATTCAGGGTTTTCCCTAAGATTTCAAAGGGCATAGAAACTCCACTAAACTCAGATAAATACAATTTTAAACTCATGACCAGAAAATGAGTTAATCTGCAACACCTGCATGATCGCTCATCCAGTTTGTTTTGTTGATTACTGTTGTCAGGATACCTTTCCATTTGAGACTAAGCTACCATCTGATTTTTACATTTATTTTCTCAAATGTGTTACACTTATTAGGTTTCTGTGCTTCCTAAAAACACTTAGGTGATGCACCTAAACTTCATATTGTAAGCACGGAAAACCCTATGTAAAATAATCCTAAATCATGAGCCACTGCACACAGAACAGGTGCAGGACCATTACAAGAGGAAATGACAAAAGCTAGAGATCCACGCTAAAAAATGCCCTGATGGGAAAAAAAGAGAAAAGGTATATAAATGGAGCAAATGTCTGCAAGATGGCAGTTATGTATAATGCTGTAAACACAGTCTAATAAACACTTAGAGTGTAATTCAGCGTGGTACTCTAACTTTGGTCAAAGCCCCTTCCAGAACTACTCCTACCAGCAGATACACCTCCTGCCAGCTGCTTGGCCTGTAGAAAGGTCTGCACCAGACTTTTAATTTGTTCCTTACACCTGTCTGGGTCTCTGAACATGTTAGAGGGGTCCAGACAGGCCATCTGCCTAACAGTGGCGTATTTAAGTGGGCTCTTCTCCTGCAATTTTCTGACTATATTAGTCAGCCCCTGCATGCAGTCCCTTCTAAACTCAAGGACCTTGAGATCTGATATTTTAGTGTCCTGAAGAGGGATGTACAATAAAAACACAAGTAAGTAGAATGTACAACACAATGATTCCTGCTTCTTGTATCCTGACCACAATTTCTAAAATTACTTCAACAACAAAATTGACCACAATACTTTCAGGGCTTTCTCTGCACCAAGGCCGATGTCAATTTTCTGTGGGAGGAGCAAGTTCTTCTTCTCACACAAGTCCAGCTTGGTGAGCTGTAGTTTTGTAATGTCCTGCAGGACTTCTCGCTTCACAAACCGCCTCAGTACACTCTGTCAGAAGAAAATTCCAGATGAAAAATGTAAGTGCCCTACATCCATATTTTTCATGCAGTAATGTCACAGTTTTAACAAATGTAGGAGCCTATTTTTGTTCAGATTCAGTAATCAATGTTATCTTATGCGGTGCATTTCAGTTTTAAATATTTTGGTTTGGATTGTTTGCATTTGTGAATTTACTTTATTCATATATGCCATTTTGATAAATATTCTGTATTTTACATTGAAAATATGTACTATTTCAAAATTGTGTACTGGCTCTTTAAGAATAGCGTCAGTTAAGTCTGGTAGCAGCAGAGTCGCACAGTTTTTTTACCGCATCCGTGAGATTTTGAGATTTAGGATTATATTTGTTTATTTTATTTAATTTGTTTGTTTTATCTCTGAGCCATGATTAAAGCAATATATTGAATCAGAGAACGGATTACGTGGATTGCTTTATTGGTCACGGAGCGAGTAAAACAGAAACTGAAACTAAGATGCGCACTCACAACAAGGTTGAAGAATTTCATCCATTAAACACAGTGTACATAATACATCATACTCATACACATATCTAATACATCATAGTAGCTGAGGAGCCAGACAAGCACACAAGTTATTTTTAAATTATCTTCATCAACTTCATCAAAGGAATGGCATCACTGGCTCATCCGTCTGGTACCTCTTCAGGAAGGGCTCAAAGGTACGGGCGATGGTCGTGAAAAAATGCAACGTTGCCAAGATCAGGGGATCCTTTTGAGCGGCCTCTATTGTATCATACGAGCCTGTACCAGGGTTTGGCAGCTCCTTTCTTTTCATTGCATCCACATACAGCTGAAGTGAAGGCCAGACCTCCAGAGCTCTCTCTACCACAGGCAGGTTCTCCAACCATCGATGGCCACAGAATGATAGCGGGAACACTGATGACTTTGTGACTGTCACATAGTCTTCCCTCCTCGCTGGAACGTTGTTGAAGAGTGTGTGCATTGATCTTAACAGCTTTTCCACCTGCCACATGGAGAAACCTGCCTTGAACGCGTTGTGCAGAGTATGAAGCCCACAGCTGCCCACGGACACCAGCTGAGCACCCCCATACATTTCATTTAAGTCGGATTGGAGAAGCTCAAAGAACTTAAAATTTACATTGGGCCCATCCATTGATACGGAGACCAGCCTGCTGAGATTCAGCTGCTCCACACACTCCTTGAGGGAAAACAATAAAAAGATGAGGATAAATAAATATACCACTTAATTGATAACATACACACATGCACATACACACCAACACAGTCTCATCCCAACTCGTCACATATTAACGCTTGGTCAAGACCCTTTGGCGTCGTTTTTTGACGCACAGGGTCCTCCATTGCTTTAAATAAGAAACCCTTAGCGTCAATATGCCGACGCAAAAGGCTTATCGTCATGATTAAATTATATATTGGGCAATAATATTGCTATTATTGCATATATGTTGGGGTTTTATTTACATTACACTATTTACACATTTATGAGCACGTAACCCAACCCCTGCCCCTAAACCTACCATTTGTCAATAAAGCACAAGATACAACAGGCAGATGCAACTACCGTCATAATAAATTTTTTTTTTTAATAATATTCCAAGTCTTTCGAGGCAAAACGATTTATTTGTGAAAGGAATAGACGAGATCGCCGTCTCCGTCCGCCCTAAAGCTCTTAATGTGTGCTGTCTCTGTGTGCGAATTCAAAAAATGCCCAGAAGTAGCCTTGCGTTAGCAATTGGCTCTTGTGTGTCTCGTGACCAATTGCATCATTTTGTTGTGAAATGCCATTGGCTCTTGAGTATCTCGTGACCGTGACCGTGACCGATTGCGTCATGCTACGGGAGTATCATTTTGAATGAGATGTGAGCACGTTAGCGGAGCGGGATCATTTTCAGCGATTAAAACCTTATGTTTTGCTCTCTTCTTCGCATAAAGATATCGTATGGCTTCAGAAGACTTGGAATGCAACACGACATGTTTGTAATGCATTTATAATGCTTATTTATGGTTGTTTTTTGCAATAAATACCTGTGACTGCACTTATATTTGCCTGTGTGTTTTATATTGTTCAGAGGTGGGTAGGTTTAGGGTATGGGTGGGGTTAGGTGCTCCAATGAAAGTAAACATTTATATAAAATGATTTATATTTTTTACAAATGCATGCAAACCATTAAATTAAGAAAACAACTGAAAACAATGGAGGACCCTTCACGTAGAAAAGTGACGCTAAAGGGGTACCTTGAGCGTCATAAAGCGACGCCAAAACGGTCCTGACCACGCGTCAATATGTGACGAGTTGGGATGAGACTGTGTTGTACACACACACTTTTGCACTTTTCTACTTCAAGTTCAAGTAAGTATCACCATGTTTGACTAGGCCTGCATGTCTGTTTCTATCAAGTATATCCATGTAGGCTGTTTCTGAAAATACACCCACGCCATGCAGTTGATAAAACAAATTAAACAATTTAGATTACATTGGGATAGTTCTTTTTCTATTTTCTCAAAACAGTATGGCTAGAGTGGGGCAGAGTAGAGACCATTACATGATATCGCGGTTTCCCTACTCTCCAAATTGGTTTGAATGAATGGATCAAACACATGTTTTAGGCTATTCATAGTCGTAGGTTTGCAGATTAAATTATTTCAAATATTACATGCAGCATTAGAAATCACATTTGTTTAAAGATTAAACTTGAATTACTTACTTTAAAGTGCTTTAGCAAATCCTGGGCTGTGGAATGGCCAATGAAGTGTGATCCCAGGTACCGGGAATGCACCTTGTCGTCATCCCAGAACCGAACGTGTATTTCCAGCTGTTTCTTCTTGCTTGTGTGATTTAAGCTTTCTGACTTTGCATGCGACTGTAAGGATTTTATGCCTAAATTAGACAGCTCCAACGCCTTCTTACACAGTGTGCAATAGGCTTGATGCCGATTGTTTGCGACGGGCTTGAGCCAACTACTAAACGCACTGTCTTCGAGCCATAGCCCGTTAAATGTACACTTTCCCATTGTGATAGACCGGGAGATTTCAGTTAAACTAAGCAGTGACTCAACGAAATACAGTAATAAGCTGAGAGATGAGCTGAGGAGACAGTACCTCTTGCGAACATAGACTGTAGGCCTAGGCTACATTAGAACATTGGCAGTGAAGCTTGGGAGTTGGGAGTTCGCGCGGGTTTCTGTTAAAGTCCTTCCGACAAGTCTGTTTGCTGCACTGCCACATGGGCCTTGTAGTTCTGGAATGCTGTGATACCACCCAGATTCCTCAGACAGAACTACAACAGGCGAAACGAATGAATGCTGCCACCAGCGCATTTTCAGGGGGGAAAAAAGCGATGGTAGAACCAATGAATGAACAAGCATATCAATTTAAGACGTGGCTAAATGTAATTTATGACCTTGTATGGAAAATCCGGATGTTTTTATGACTTTTTATGGCCTAAAATTCTTATTATTAAATTTAAGACGTTTTATGACTTTTTATGACTCCGTGGAAACCATGTACCTTGGCCGTTCGTTGGTCTGGACGGCGCGCGTTCATGTGACTCGTCGCAGACTCGCAGTTCACTCGGACTTGTCCAGAAAAACACATAAGTTGTATCGGAAGATGAATAGTGAAATATACGCGAAATGAAATCACTACTACTACTTTTCTCTGAGGTAAATCCGTTGTGTTCGTAGCTAAGTAAAGGATCAACATCTGTCAACTGGCGTCATATAAATGAACTCTCTGTAAAGAAAGTAAGTTAAGTTACAAGGATTTTATTATTTCTATGCGTTATGTTTTATGTCAAGTTTTTTTTAGTAATCTTTTATTACTTACCTCAAAAAAACAAACAAAAAAAAAACACTTTGCTGTTACCCTTTAGGCCTGGTCTCCCTCCGTTTCGCATTTGAAATCTGTTATCCCGCGCTTTGATTTGATTGGCGGTTGGCAGCCAGCTTTAAACTGCATTACTGCCACCTAATGGACTGGATTGTGGTGCGTGAAAAAAACCCTCTGAATTCTCTCTATTCTCCTTAGGTAATTCATTAAATGTATGTAAATTCCACATGATTTAAATCTAATAATTATAATGAATATATAAATTATAAATAATATAAATGATTATAATTTAAATGTTTAATTGTAGATTAAAAATATTTGGATTTAAAAATAAAAATGTTTAATTTAAGTTAATGAACTGGATGACCACAAGAATTATAAGGACATTCATTGGAGCATTTAGTCATTATCAGTCTCTGGCTGAATGTACTCCTCTAGCTAGCCAAAAACATGTAATGAACACATTAATTACTAATGTAAAAACATTACCACTACTGCTGCTGCTGCTAATAATAATAATATTCAGCTGGTTTATCTGAGTTCTATCTAATGGTCACAGTTCTTTGTTAATCCACACACCCAGCAGACAGTTTTATTTAACGGTGCTGCTAGTGGTGACAAGTTTTCAAAATTTACAGAATTTATTGTTTGATGAGCATGTGCTCACTACAATTCAGGAAAATGTACCATATTTATGTGCTGAATGAGGGATTGACAGTCTAAAATTTCACCAGTGAAATGCTGACCAAAAATCAACATTGATTCAATATTTGTCTTTTCAACACTGAAAAGCATTGAATTATCAACATTTATCCAATATTATTTAGCACTGAATTTTCAACCTCAACCAAAATGATGATTCTGATGGAATTTCAACATTGAATCAATGTCACCTTGCTATATGTATCTGTGCTTTATAATGTATTACTGTTTCAAATTAAATAAACTTTAGATTTGTTTAAGTAAACTGTTTTGGGGTTTCCTTTAGACTGATAATGATATCTATATTTGATCAAAACAAAATATTTGATCTGGTTATTAAAACATGAGAAACTCCTTCAACATGGTATGTGTAAGCATTTTGAATGAATGAAATGCTTAGACAGCAATATCAACTATAAAAACGTTTTTTCTCTCTTCAAAAAGTTTTCTCTTCAGTCCTTTTTTTCTCACTTCAGAAACTTTTTTCCGCCTTCGAAAACTTTTTTTTTTCTCTCTCTCTGCAAGAGGCAACATGAGAGAAAAAAAATTATGGCTTGCTAATATTAGAATGCCATACCAACCTCAGCCACCAGGTACAACTATAGCATGAAATCTAATGCTAAAACTGTTTTCTCTGTTCCTGTATCCTGTAACCACAGGTGGACAGTAACGAAGTAAATTCACTTGAGTATTGTACTTAAGTACACTTTTTGAGTATCTGTACTTTACTCGAGTATTATTTTTTCTGGAAACTTGCGACTTTAACTTCACTACATTTGAAAGACAAATATCGTACTTTTTACTCAACTACATTTCTATCAAGGTACCCAAGTAGAAAGTCGTAATATGTAGCAGTTTTTACAGTGTGTGCATTTCAGATTCACTGAACCCTTTTTTTTCTGCGAAAATCCGGCCTGCTATCTGCCAAGACCTTCTTGTGTTGCCAAGTCTTACAGAATTTCTAAGCCTGCAGTTTTCTGCTTAGCTTTGAATGGACATTTGGCTGATATTTTTTACGCAAATCTGGCAACCTCGGGATCTTCCCCACTAAACTAATGTAAACGTCTGCGCTACTGCACAGCTAAAAGCACTCTAAAAAGGCATGTGTTAACTCATTAAAGCCCTTTGTAAAATTAACCATGTGTTTACTATAGTAACCATAACTATGGTATTTGCAGTAAAATCACAGTATCCACAAATTTACCATTATCTCACTATAGTAACCATAATTGTGCTATTTGTAGTAACTTCAGTAACCACAAATTTACCATAGTTTCATTATAGTAACTATAGTTTAATTTTTGTAGTTAAACTATGGCAATACAAATGGTAGGCTAATATATCTGTCAAAAATGACAGCCCTCACTTTACCATATACAGTGGGTACGGAAAGTATTCAGACCCCCTTAAATTTTTCACTCTTTGTTATATTGCAGCCATTTGCTAAAATCATTTAAGTTTATTTTTTTTCCACATTAATGTACACACAGCACCCCATATTGACAGAAAAACACAGAATTGTTAACATTTTTGCAGATTTATTAAAAAAGAAAAACTGAAATATCACATGGTCCTAAGTATTCAGACCCTTTGCTCAGTATTTAGTAGAAGCACCCTTTTGATCTAATACAGCCATGAGTCTTTTTGGGAAAGATGCAACAAGTTTTTCACACCTGGATTTGGGGATCCTCTGCCATTCCTCCTTGCAGATCCTCTCCAGTTCTGTCAGGTTGGATGGTAAACGTTGGTGGACAGCCATTTTTAGGTCTCTCCAGAGATGCTCAATTGGGTTTAAGTCAGGGCTCTGGCTGGGCCATTCAAGAACAGTCACAGAGTTGTTGTGAAGCCACTCCTTCGTTATTTTAGCTGTGTGCTTAGGGTCATTGTCTTGTTGGAACGTAAACCTTCGTCCCAGTCTGAGGTCCTGAGTACTCTGGAGAAGGTTTTCGTCCAGGATATCCCTGAACTTGGCCGCATTCATCTTTCCCTCGATTGCAACCAGTCGTCCTGTCCCTGCAGCTGAAAAACACCCCCACAGCATGATGCTGCCACCACCATGCTTCACTGTTGGGACTGTATTGGACAGGTGATGAGCAGTGCCTGGCTTTCTCCACACATACCGCTTAGAACTTTTTGGCCTTAATTCTATCTTGGTGTCTTGCACTGAGGAAAGGCTTCTGTCGGGCCACTCTGCCATAAAGCCCCGACTGGTGGAGGGCTGCAGTGATGGTTGACTTTCTACAACTTTCTCCCATCCCCCGACTGCATCTCTGGAGCTCAGCCACAGTGATCTTTGGGTTCTTCTTTACCTCTCTCACCAAGGCTCTTCTCCCCCGATAGCTCAGTTTGGCCGGACGGCCAGCTCTAGGAAGGCTTCTGGTCGTCCCAAACGTCTTCCATTTAACGATTATGGAGGCCACTGTGCTCTTAGGAACCTTAAGTGCAGCAGAAATTTTTTTGTAACCTTGGCCAGATCTGTGCCTTGCCACAATTCTGTCTCTGAGCTCTTCAGGCAGTTCCTTTGACCTCATGATTCTCATTTGCTCTGACATGCACTGTGAGCTGTAAGGTCTTATATAGACAGGTGTGTGGCTTTCCTAATCAAGTCCAATCAGTATAATCAAACACAGCTGGACTCAAATGAAGGTGTAGAACCATCTCAAGGATGATCAGAAGAAATGGACAGCACCTGAGTTAAATATATGAGTGTCACAGCAAAGGGTCTGAATACTTAGGACCATGTGATATTTCAGTTTTTCTTTTTTTAATAAATCTGCAAAAATGTCAACAATTCTGTGTTTTTCTGTCAATATGGGGTGCTTTGTGTACATTGAGGAAAAAAAATGAACTTAAATGATTTTAGCAAATGGCTGCAATATAACAAAGACTGAAAAATTTAAGGGGGTCTGAATACTTTCCGTATTGCTGCTAAAAACTGGTCAGGGAAGTATATAAATCTTTTATATTTCTATTTTATTGTCAAAACACTGCACATAAATACATATATTTTTTGCAAACAAATGATCAAAAAGTAGGCTAAATGAAAACTTTAGAATCTAAACTGGGAATCAATAAGAATTTTAAATCAATAAGCAGAATCAGAATCGGAATGGATAAAATTAAAACAATACCCAACCCTAGCCACATGTTGTGAAGTTAACTGATTTCTGAGCATTTTATGAACACTGATCAGTTGATGGCAAAATTAAAAAAGACGGTTCTTTGGCGCAACGTGCAATACTGAGAGAGTATGTTCCAGTTTTCTGAAGAGATTAAAGGTTTGTTTTCTTTTCAATGTTTGCTTTGTTTGCCTAAAATGAACCATATCATAAACTTCAATATCTCTTTGAAGAAGAACTTTGTAACTTTTAAACAAGTATTAACATGAGTTCAATGTAGTTGTAGGAGAGTTAATTTAGAAAATTTAGAAAAGTAATCAAAAAGTAATCAGTTCCCAACACTGGTTGGGTGGATGGGACAAAATAAATACAACCTATGCTGATATCAGAAACATGATATACACACATCAACTAATTCATATTCATGTTTCAAATTTAGAGAGCTGCTCAAATGAAAATGGTTCATACAATACTTGTATTCTGCATGTGCTTATGGCGTCTGATTGGTAAGTAGAGTTAAGGGTTCAATCAAAAGAACCCTTTAGCGTTCTTTGTAGCCAGGAAAAAGGGTTCTATATAGAACCCTTTAGGGGGTTCCCATCATGGGATCATTTTTGGGATTTAATTTTTGTTTTATTTTAATTACATTTTAAGACTTAAACAGCTCATATAGCTACTTTATCACTAGAAAAACTTACATAACTATAAGCATAAGACATCAAGGAGTTGTGTGATCATTTAAGACACTTTTATTAGAATTTACAATGACAAGCAATATATAACACAGCAATTCGTAGTGCAACAGTTACAGGGATTAACATAAATCCATGTTTCTTTCTTTATTTATACTTTTTTTTTTAAATATATTTTTACCTGTCAACCTAAAATAGCACTCTCCATTTTAGAAATATTGTTTTTTCAACCCCCTCCACCTTACTCACCCATCCAACATGTCAGTCACAAATATATGTTGATTGCTAGAAACCACAACAAACAAAAAACAAAAAAAAACAAAACAATTGAATGTTAACTTGCTCAAATAAATAAAGTTAACTTGCAAAAATAATTAAATTTTTTTTAATACATAAGTAAAATTAGAATGTGAAAAGTTTGTCATCAAATAGTATATTAATGACACTCTTATTTTGCATCTCACCACCAGGTCATTACCCTTTACCTTAAATAAATGTCAAGTATTTACTCCACATTCTCCTATAAACCTATAAACCAAGTAGTCTGACTTTTTTTTGTATGCTGCAACTTTCCCCAGTTCTGTAACCCATGAAAGATGGTGAACCACATGATTCTGAAAAGGGAGCTAAAATACTAACCATAGTATTGTTTTTTTTATTTGTTTATAAGCATTAAATATTAATTTTACATTCAGATAAGCATTTAAACAATAAAAACAAAGGACCCATGACAATTTCATCACTGGGAAGGGCTAAATAGTAATGATTGAAATTAACTAAGTGATGGATTTTGGAAACACAGTGTGTTTTGAATGATATACAATTACTTCAGCAAAACAAATATTTATATTTCACTATACTATAACTGCAAACACCAAATACTCACAGTTATCCACTGAAAAAATTTTAAAATCTCCATCAGCTTCTCTATTTGTTCTTCTTGGTTTGAATTCATGTTTATAACGGCAGTCTGACGGCAATTTGACTGAAAATTAATTTGTTTCATCTTTTCCTATACTTACAGGTACAATACAATCTACAGGGCAAAAAAATATTACGTTAGGCTATAACATGAACTCTCGCCAGCATTATTGATCAATTCACAACAGTTTTATCAAGATACTTTAGGGATTAATGTTAAAAATGACAAACCTCCCGGCGGAGAATTGCACGGGCCTGGACAACGCCATAAACCACCTTTCTTCTTTTAGCTTCCTGAAAGAACGTGTAACGTTATGCTAACTAAAAATGACAAGGGTTTATGTAAAAATAATTAAAATAAGCTAAAATTAATTAATATTCTCACTTACCAATGTAATCGTCGTCGTTCTCCCGAGCGCTGAGTGCAGTCAGCCCACCGTGAACCGTTGAAGTTTAAACAGCAGCGCTCGCGCGCTTTTGGTGATCACTCTCGCGAGAGGCCCGCAACTGAAATGCGGCGCTGTGCAGACGGGACAAAACTGATCAGCGCATATACACGTTCAAGTTGTTTGCCGTTTATGTCAAATATCATTTTATGCATCTGTTAGGATGGACGAGTTACAATTTAGCCTTTTTAAATGAAACACTGAAACTCCATATGAGCATGTTGCTCGTCAATAAAAGAGCTGCACGGCATCTTACATGACATGATAATGAACTTGCAACCATGTCAGTGTGCTGATTTAATAGAAGACTACCGTGTACCTTTTAATAAATTGATAAAACTGTCCAGATTGCTATACACTGCTAGTGCACATGTATTTATACCTGATCAGTTTGTTGGTATAAATTAATAGGATGATTCAGTACAGATGTCAATTTTAAGTTTATTTTCTTCAAGGTGTCAAAGTAAAATTTAAATAAAAACACGAATATAATGTAGTATAATCATTTTAAATAGCCTAATAGCCTAACATACATAAAGCACGGTTCAGCCCAAAGAACCCTTTTGTGCCAAAAAGGGTTCTTTCTCCTTATATAGAACCTTTTTGGCATAAAGGGTTCTTTGGAGTTGAGTAAATAACCCTAGGGTTCTATACAGAACCCCAAAGAACCTTTTTTTTTTTCTAAGAGTGTACATTAAAGATACATATGAAGTAGCTACCGATTCGATATGATTCACCCCTATTAAGATGCAGTGCGATCCGATTTCAGTTTGATTCGATTCAACACAATGCAATTCGATGCAATACGATACAATGGAAATGCTTTTTTTTCCTTGGTTTAGACAGACAGCAAATCAATTAACGTAAGTGTCTTCTGACTGCTACTTCCTCAAGGCTTGTTTCATAAAACAAGTGTACCAAATAAGCCAAGCTTATTTCAGTTAGTCTGACTCATTGTCAAATGATTTGGTTCCATAAAGCAAATTTATCATAGATCAAGCTCAGTCACTGTGGCAACTTATGCTGGGAAATTAACCTGATCCGGGGCAGGCTAACTGTCAGTGTAAGCTGAGCTCCTCTAACACTGACAGGAACGGAATGATACCACTGACTCGCTCATATAATTATTATTATTTTTGTATTTTTTTTATTTTTATTATTTTGTATTATTTATTTATGTATTTTACTATTTCTATCCATGCAGCCTTTCTTTCTGGTTTTATGTCAGCTTTACCTTTTATAGTTACCAGAAGCAGAACATTTAACATTACAATCTAAAATTGCTCTTTAAAGCATTAAAATCACTAAATTTAAAAGTTAAAATCATTAAATTAAAAATGAAAATAACTAATAAAGAAAAAGACTGCATTTTAACTGGTAGGCTATAAGAAACACAGTCTCATTTGAGTTTAGTAATTTGATTTACCCATTAATAGCGCCTTTACAGTTACTGCTATCATACAAATACACTTATATGTAAGTTTAAAATTCTACAAAAGGCACCTTTAATGTCCAACAACAAATATTTTAGAAAAATGTATATTTTATTTTTATTGCGCTACTATTCGATTGCGCTCTATCTGTTTAGCACGCATGTGCGCAGCAGCGTAAGCCTCGCCCACTCCTGACAGCAAATGGATATGTTTGTATGACTTTCTAACATTTACAGATGAAAAATATACCTGTGACATGTCAGTTATACTCTGAGATAAACACATCATCTCAAATGCATTAAACAGTATGAATATATTTCGCTGTTTGCCATGGTGAATCGATTTGATCAAATTAGTGAGTGACTTTATTTGTCAATTATGGAACCGCTTTAGCCCTGATTGATTTGTTAGGTTATTTCAAGTCAGGATTTTCTTAGCGTCTTAACCGGCCTCAGGTCTCTGTAGTGTTGTGATGCATCATATTTATGCAGCAGCAATGAGAGAACGCACTTGAGAAAGAGTTTAGAGAGGAGAAATCAATCTACATATAAAATATTGGTGACATATTGGTCACTTTCTAAATAATAAAAGTATAGCACATCCACTAACAATTGGGATATTTGTGGCATTCAACAGAGTGTGTTTTTCATTTGTTAGCACACCCAACATAGGCTTTTCCCACCGCTTTTGTCAAAGCATTAGTGTCTTGTGTTGAGAGTACAAAAGCAGAATAAAGAACTTACCTTTGTTTCTTCACAGAACTGGGACAATATATTTGTGCGGAGACATAACTGACTTTAATACAAATTCAAATAAATATATACAGAAAATGTAGGAAACAATGTAAAATGCATATATAAACTTAAATTATGGTAAAAAGAATACAAAAAAAAAAAAAAAAAAAAAAGAAACAATAATTTAACTATACCATTTTAGACTTACACTGTTATTGTATTGTTTAATATATGTGTCAGATTAGCAACATATTAATTACTTCATTATGGATTCGTTTAAACCCAACAGTTTGTATGTAGGATTTATACTGAAGAGCCAGATTTCTTCTGATGGGACCCATGTGAGCTCTGACCAGGCCCTTTTACCTCCTCCATTCCACCTGTAAAACACAAATTATCATTTTTGTGTATCTATTAATGCTGCATTATTTAATATGCAAGTCTGAGTCTCTTTCGAACTGTATGCATTCTCAATTATTTTACATAGTAATAAATGAGTTAGTATAATAAACCTTACATTTGTTAAAACAATGCTACTGTATTTAAACCTGCTGTTAGATAAATGTGTGTAAAACACATTGAATTCATAATAGCGTTTAGTTGTTCTTGAAGATCTAAAACTCATACAAAGACTGAGCTGAGTTCATATTCAAATATTCAATGTACATTTTAGATGCAGACATCTCATCACATTAATTTGTCCTCATAGATATAAAGCTCTTCTGAGGATCCTCACCTGATGATGGGTCTGGTTCTGTTGATTTCACAGGTTCCTGAGTTTTAGACCAAGGTCGAAATAATCCACCAAGGTAGTTTAGACCAGCTTTGACCCAGTTTTCTTTGTCTAGGCTGTAAAGAAGAATCAGAAGATAAAATAATTGGTGTTGGGTAGAACAAATTGCAAATTTGATACTAAATAAATGAGTGAGTGCGTGCCCAAAGTTAGTGAAACACTCCCAAACCAGAGTCTTCAGTGTCAAAACATCTATTTAATATTGTAATAATATTTGAGTTTTTACTGTATCTTTGATCAAATAAATAAAACCCAATAAGTAAAACCTCTATAAATAAATACATTAAACCTCAATCACTCCAAACTTTTGATGGTAGTGTATATAAAGACACAAATGATGGAATATATTTAAGATTCTTATGAAATATCTATGTATAAAATTAAATTTTATACACACACTTATAAACTTTCCACTACAGAAATTTTCATTACTGTAACCTTGACCTTCTTGAGTCTCATGCTCCAATAATTTACTCATCTCTAACGCACACACACTCTAATATACATAAATGCTAAGTTAAATATGTTTAAAGTGTGTCTAGGATATTTAGAAAGTAACTTCAATAAAGTAATGTGATGCAGCATTGTGCTACAGTCTGTCCAAGCCTACAATTATCAGTCCATTTTTATTCTAGCCGACTTCAGCGATTTTCTACTAAAGCAATTAATAAAACTATTGTTCTATAAAATTGTGGTATCAAAGGTACATAACAAATGAAGCTCTCTTTAATATCACAAGGAGATGTTTACTCACCTCAGGTTACAATTTGAGTCTTGTATCACATCACCGAGCTGCTTCACTGAGTCTCCAATCTTGTTTTTTCTCAAATCAAGTTCTTTTAAAAACCGCTGTGCATTGGTTTCAGCCAAAGACTGAGCCAAACAAGCAACATCTGTAATGCCACAGTCTTTTAGACTACAAAGAAGACAGAGGAAGAGAGATCATCTTATTTTCAACAGATCACCAAATAAATCACTATGGTGAAGAACTGTGAGTTCTTCATGAGCGCTTCAATCAAGTGTCCTGATTTAAACAGCAATTTTAAGCATTTTGATTCTTTTGTTAATGTTCCTCACCTCAGTTTCTCCAGTTTACAACGTGAGTCTTTTAGTACGTCACATAAGTGCTTCACTCCCTTGTCTTTTACTTTATTCTCACTGAGGTCCAGTTCTCTCAGGTGTGATGGGTTTGATTTCAGAGCTGAAGTCAGCATGAGACACTGTTTCTCTGTAATACTGCAGTTACACAGACTGGGAAAAAGAAACGACAATGACTCAGATCCATGTAAAGTACGTGTACATGTGAGTACGGGTAAATAGTACAAGATATGGATATAAGTAGAGACTTTAATTATTTAATGTAATATTTTTAAGCTATTTTCAAAGTGTAGTTTAAAAAAATGCAAATTTTGCTTTATAGTAGGCATGAAAGAATTTGTGATTGACTTTATGGAGTATTTCCATAAATGAGTGAAACAGCTCATCAAACAAGAAAAATCAGCAAACGACATAATTTACAATGATCCAATCAAATCCCAAGGTACAAAATAAGTCATTTTTTTTCCCACTTGAAAAGCTGTTTACATAATAGATGCTTAAGATATGACACAATAAGGAAAATATATGATCACAACTTCTGTTTCATTCAGACATTAAGAAAATAAATGGGTCGGTTTAGATTTCATGGCAACTTTAAAATAAACTAAATGGTAAACTTTAATCACTCTGTAACTGCTGTACAGTAATGTTACTAACTCTAGGTTTTTCAGCTTGCATTGTGGGTTCATCAGTAGATCACTGAGGTTTTTCACTCCAGAGTCTCCTAGTGTATTCTCACTCAGGTTCAGCTCTCTCAGGTGTGATGGGTTTGATTTCAGAGCTGAAGTCACATCAGAACAACCTTCATCTGTTATTTCACACTGACTTAACCTACATTGAGAGAAATGAGAGAAACTCTTTATTGTTACATTCAAATACCAAAACAAATTTTCCTCAGGCTTTGGTTTGAAATATTTGTGAAAGTTCCTCACCTCAGTCTCTCCAGTTTACAGTGTGAATCCTTCAGTACGTCACATAAGATCTTCACTCCTGTGTTCTTTATTTTATTGTCACTGAGGTCCAGCTCTCTCAGGTGTGAAAAGTTTGAAAATAGAGCTGACATCATGATGGCACACTGATTCTCTGTAATACTGCATCCACACAGACTGGAGACAGAAAGAGAAAAGACAAGGATGACCATCTTAGTGAAGAGCTGCAGCAGGAATTTTGTTTGTTTTAAACTCATTCACACTAGTTCTGTATGCTGAAAGATACTGTTTCTTCTTTCTTTCTTTTTTTAACTATTTATTTGATGTCTCTCTTTATTCTCTGTTGTTATAGCAGATTCATGCAAGCACACAATCAGTACACTGTATCAAATGCTTGAAATTAATTACTAGATTAATTTTTTTTTTTTTAAAGTGTGACCAAATGGGAAAGCCCAGAAAGTGCACTGCTATAAACAATGTAACTTGGGAGCTGTTGCCTTAAAATAAACTTTAATCGCACTGTAGCTGTACAGTATATTATTACTAACTTCAGTTTTTCCAGCTTGCATTGTGAATTGCTTAGCAGAACACCAAGGTTTTCCACTCCACCATCTCCCAGTTTATTTCCACTCAGGTTCAGCTCTTTCAGATGTGATGAGTTTGACTTCAGAGCTGAAGTCAGGATGAGACACTGTTTCTCTGTAATACTGCATTTACACAGACTGAAGACAGAAAGAGAAAAGAAACTGGCTCAGATCAACGATGACCCATAGATGTGTGAATGATCTAAGGATTCTTAATAGTAACCTGTTTTTGGGCCTTCAAGAGATCTGTGTTGTACTTACTTTATTTTGTTTATCTCATTAATATAATTTTCTGCATATTCACTCATTTTATTTTTAGCTTTTTCTTATGTTGTGTGCTGTTTTCTTCACAAGTAAGTTAGAGATAAGAGTGTCTTTAACTCAAGGTATTTAACATCACAGGACGATATTGTGAAACAGTAATTTTCCATTGCTTTTGCTTTTATACTAACACTTGTTGAATTTGTTCTAGTCAGATGACGATTATTTGCAAATAAGATTATTTAAACTCTGCTCTTTTTAACTATTTCATCTCCTGCTTTTTTTGACTATTTGGGCTGCGTTTTCCAAAAACATCGTAAGCTTAAGTTGTATCATAGCTGTATTGGTGACAATGAAGCTACAATCAACTTAGGCTTACGATGCTTTTGGGAAATGCAGCCTTAGATTTATTCATTATATGATATCAAACCACAGACAGAGGTTCAACATGGCAGCTGCCCAAAGTGTGTGTGTGTGTGTGTGTGTGTGTGTATATACATACATATATATAATGTTGTGGTTCAGTTAAACCTATGTCAATAACTATGTCAGAATAATTGACTGTAATTACATAATGTCCTATCTTCGACAGCTGAAATATTAAATTAATAACTGAAAGTACTGTTTAAGCTTGACATTACGTCTTTCCTGCTTTACGTAGAAAAACACTTCAGATTCCCTTCACAATTACAAAACAAAATGATATTCTATTGCAACATTTTAAACTATGTAAAATACTCACTGAATTATGTTCAATTTGCAGTGTTTATCCTGCAGTAGAGCAGTGATCTGATTCACTCGTGTATCTCCTAGTTTATTTTCACTCAGATTCAGCTCTCTCAGGAGTAACGGGTTTTTACCCTGAACTTTCATTGCATACTGACAGGCTTCATCTGCAGCAGAACTCAAAAACCTGCAGGAACGAATATGAAAGGATATGGGGATATAATTCAGTTACCACACATTTATTGTGTGATGCAAATAAAAAAAAAAGTCAGCTGTTTTAATCCTGAAATCACTTTAATGTTACTTAAACAGCATGCTGTATTACTGAAATATTTACATAAAAATAATTAGCCAGTATATTATTCATTTCATCACATCTCACCTCAGAGTCTTCAGTTTATAGTGTTTATCCTGTAGTAAATTATTGAGCTCTTTCACTCCTGATTGTCCAGGATCATTTCCTGTGAGATCCAGCTCTATCAAGTGTGAAGGGTTTGATCTCAGAGCTGAAGCCAGAGCCGTATATCCTGCTTCAGTGATCCCACACTTAGAAAGTCTACAGAAAAGTGATCATATCACCGAAACAATGTTTTAAAACAAACAAACAAAAAAATTATCTTGTGATCAGAGAACAATTAATCATCATCTTAAATCTTTCTTTTACCTTTAATTTTCTGCAGTAATCTGAACTTTGAATAAAACTGAACAGTGTTGGGTAAGTTACTCAAAAAAAAGTAATCAACTACAAATTACTAATTACTTCTTTAAAATTGTAATTTGATTACATTATTGGTTACTGCAGTTAAAAAGTAATCAGATTACTTTACTTTCAAGTTGCTTTCAAGTTCTTTACTTTTCAAGTTATCAAACCTAAAAAAAATACACTACAAAGTGAAACTCAAAGTTCTTTCATTAATTTAATATTGACTGAAAAATTACATAAATATTAAAACAGCAACTTTTTCCTGATAACAGGGAAACGAACTTAAAATGTTTCATAATTTTTTTAATGTTTCATTATCATACACATAAGAGTAATACATTCTTTGAAACTGTAAAAGGTCTACTTTTATTTGTATACACTCGCAATATCAACTAAACACTGTGCTTTTGTAAAATAAAGAAAACAAATAGGGTGCACTTTCTGCAGTCTCAGTCTCCGTGAATATCTTCCTGACAAGCGTCATTCAATAAACGAAACCTTAGCGAATACTTAACAAACCGACATGAGAAATATATATAAAGAAAGCTTGAAGTGTCTATTTTTTAAATGAATTAAGTCTTGTCTTGACAAATATTCTCTGATAAAATAATTCTTATGAAACCAACGCGAGTTACAGTCTTTTGTCTGAGCTCATCTATCCTATGTGATCTCGTCAACGCACATCGCGCGCTGTAAAATAATCATCCACTTGAAACCAGGCTTAAGACAAACATGTAAACGCTTACATCACCTCCGTAAACAAACAAAGATTCATCAAGTTCATCTCGGCTACTTTTTGTTTTTGGAAGAAGACGCGCTATAAGGAATAAACCTTGAATTTACCTCAGAAGAATGAGATGCGATGCGGCTTAATCCAGAGGATCTCATTCTGATGAGTCATTTATTTGAGTGTTGAGTGATGAGTGTTATTGTGACACAAACTTGTACACATTCACTAGTTGAACTTTTCCCAAACTATAATGCTAGACTAAAATATGTGAAATCAAGTGCAACATTTTGAAATATGCAATCTTTCATTGCATCTAAATGTTGTAGGACTCTAGTGATTTATTAAAGGGCATACTGATGCGTAAAACATGATTTTTACTTCATATATTTTAACACTGCATTTGTAACTTAAGTAATTTTATTGACATTAGTGACTGTAATCAAATTACATAAATTTAAAATGTAACGCATTACATTACTGCGTTACCTGGAAAAGTAATTATAATACAGTTACTATGTAACGAGTTATACCAACTCTGAAACTGAATGTTATTATTAAAATCAGACAATGTTTCAATTCCCTCTCTTACCTCAGTTTCTCCAGTGTGCATTTTGCATTCTCTAATCCCATTTGGAGTTTCTTCACTCCTGAATCCTGCAGATTATTGTTGCTCATGTCAAGCTCTTTCAGACTGGAGTTTGATCTCAGGACTGTAGCGAGAGCTGAACAGCTTTCCTCTGTTAGACCACAATCACACAGCCTAAAGTGTTGAACAGGAGAGGGAGAATTTACAAACAGTGCTTGATGCCAACATTCAGTTATTATTGAGGAGAATTGTGCTTTGATCACCTGATTTAAGTAACATATATTAAATGTAAAATAATAAATGAAATAAATACTCACTGAAGTCGGTTGATGTTACAGTGTTTATCCTTCAGCAAAGCTGTGAGCAGATTAAATTTTTTTAGGTTTAGATTTTGCCCACTCAGATTCAACTCTCTCAGGAGTAATGGGTTTTTACGCACAATTCCAGTCACATATTGACAGGCTTCATCTGCAGGACTTTGTAAAAACCTGAAGACAAAGGAAATACAGTGACATTACCTGCAGTTAGACATGCACATTTTAGTAATGTGATAAAAGGCAAAATCAAATAGACATATCTATCTTTGTGTACATCCCTGTAGGCATACATGTCTTTAGTGGAAAGAGAATTAAACCAACATAAAGATGTAAAATTATTGCAAAGTATTTTAAGAACACTCACCTCAGTGTTTCCAGTTTACATGATTGATTCTGTTGCACTTTAATGAGCTGCTCCACTCCTGATTCACCAGGATCATTTCCTGTGAGATCCAGCTCTATCAGGTGTGAGGGGTTTGATCTCAGAGCTGAAGCCAGAGCTTTATAACCTTCTTCAGTGATACTGCAATCTGAAAGTCTACAAAAAAGAACAACTTTATTTAAAATGAACATTGCAGATCAAATTCATTATAGTCCAAATAATTAAATATTACCAAATCAGATTATACTATTTTGATAGTCCACTTTAGGCATTCTACTACCCGTAAGTAACTTGCAACTTTATGTCAACTAACTGTCACTAAAGTATTAGTAGACTGCTAGGTTAAGGTTAGTAAAATAAGTTGACATGTATTTGCAAAGTTACATCAAACCATCAAAATAAACTGTTAGCATACATTAAGCAGACAGTCTACTAATGTTCTAATGACTGGTAGCTGACATGTAGTTGGTAGCATGTCTAAAGTCTTATGTCTAAAGTAGCCTAAATCACATTTCCACTAAATCTCTATTTTTAATTATGTCATTAAAAGTTCAAGTTGATTCATTACAATTCAAAGTCACCGGGAGTGATTTGTGTGTGTGTGATTTGATTTGGGTCTAAATTTCATCTTGAATGTAGGAAAAATGTACAGAGCACATTAAGGGACATGGTGGTGGGAAAAATATGTCCAAGTTCAAAATAAAACTCTATGAACCGCTCTATTATGAACCTAGGAAACAGTATGAACCACTGCAAGCTGTAAAGTAAACAGGAAGTGTTTGTTTCAAGAAAGGACTAAAAACACATCTCTTTCATCTTAATTTGACCCTCTAACTCAGGGGTTCCCAAACACGTTCCTGGAGCCTCCCCAACACTGTACATTTTGCATGTCTCCTTTGTCTGACACACCCATTTCAGGTCTTGGAGTCTCTACTAATGAGCTGATGAGTTGAATCAGGTGTCACTGATGAAGGAGACATGCAAAATGTGCAGTGTTGGGGAGGCTCCAAGAACGTGTTTGGGAACCCCTGCTCTAACTCTACAGGGCTTGACATTAAGCATTCTCATGTGGTTGTCCTTATAAAAGTATAAAAGTTACTTGCCCGGAGAGAAAAAATTAAGTTAAATTGAGTTATAAATATAATTATTTATTGTAGTTATACAAAACACATTTAGTTTATTTAGATTTTTTCTTTTTAAATGAAATAATGATCAAAATAATAAAGTGTGATAATACTATTATATTTTAAAATAAAAAGTTAGAATTAAATACAAATACAATTATTTTATAGTAAACTTAAAAATAACATGTTAATATTTACTTCTGAGGGATATGGAATGCTTTAACCTGCAGTTACAAATGAATAAATAATGTTTTGATACATAAAACGTTGAATACTGATATTTGAAATTATTATTATTATTTTTTTAAATACTGTAAATGTGAAATTAAAACCACCAGTAGGTGGCATCAAGTCACTGTTAATAAGTGAGTCATTGCGACTGAACCGAATCATTTAAACGGTTGATTCATTCAGGCACAAAACACCGTCATGTTGCTCAGAGACGCAAAACAGCACTGTGGCTGTGTTTGGAGTTATTTTTGTTGGTGAATAGAGCAAAAACAGGCAATATGGTGTCTAAAACATGTCTCTTAATGTTAACTTCTTGTTTATTGAACTGTTATCATATTTGTAATCATGATGATTTTTGAAGCAAAAAAAAAAAAAACGGCGTTCGATCTTCGTGTGATATTAACTATATGAAATGATATAAATACATACATTTTCCTCCCCCATGTCTTGAATTTTCTGATCATTCTTCATGCATTGTAATTGTAATACTGAATCATGCAGTGAAAGAATGCACGTGAGCTAGTCTAACCTAGACGACTTTACGTAATTATGCGTGCACTCTTTGTTTGATTCTTGCAATATACTCGCTAAAACAACAATTACGAAATTATCGCAAACGATATATAATCGCACACCCCTATAACAAAGGTTATATCACAAATAAAGGCAGTTATTATTGTTTTTGGTATTTACTTTTTCAAGTTACTTGTGTGTGTGTGTGTGTGTGTGTGCGCACACTCCGGCGCGATCACTTCAACTGTTTCCTTATACCAGCAGAATCAACTGTAAACACTTATTGTCTTATTAATAATCACTGTATAAAGGTCTGCTTTTATTTGTGTACACTCACAATGAAAACAAAACAGATTTTATATATATATAACATGTAATAATATTTAGTATTTTCACATCTAGATGGAAAAAATTGTAATTTGCACTACTGTCTGTTCAAAATAAATGAAAAGAAACTGAGCATAGTAGATTTTTTTTTTCCCCCGTTGTACCGAAATCGTATCGAACCGTGACCCCCGAACCGAGGTACGTACCGAACCGTGACATCTGTGTACCGTGCCACCCCTAACATACATATATATATATATATATAGTGTTAACTTCCGGTCTGTGTTTGTTTATCGGTCTTGTTAGTGGTGCCGGCTACAAACACAGTTAAAGTTAAAGTGATGAGTAACGTTAATGAAGTTGGGCTCAGGTTGTTGTGCTATGGGATGTGTTTCACATACATTTATTTATTTGTGGCGACCGCCGCGATATCAAAACTGACCGATTTTCCAAAAGGCTTTGTTGAATAAACATGATCGTAACGCACGTTTAAAAATCAAAACGAGACGCAGGTGTTTTTATATCACTGTATTTCTGAAGGAACACTGTCTTTAGAAAATGTTCGATGTTATTTTCATTTCATCTTTCATGTTATATGCCTGATAAAGCAGTGTTTGTAAGCTCAGCGCTGCTTTGTGTAACTTATGGCGCTTTTCCACTGCGTGGTACGACTCGGCTCGGCACAGTTCAGAACGGCACGGCTCAGTTTGGCTCGGTTTGCGTTTCCACTGCAGTTTAGTACCGCTTTAGAGTGGGCGGGATTATTCACGTGTCGTTATAGTCACGCTGCCTCTACTGCCGTGACTCCTGAAAAACATTTTAATTCCGGGTCGCTCCATCATGCTCTCACTGGATCCGCTCCTCGGCTATCAACGAGAGGACAGTCTGTACTTCCTCAACAGCCATTTTTTGGTTGTTAAAAGAAAGGTGCGCTCATTCAAAACAGTTGCATTCGATCCTTCGCTGGCTATGCTGATTTAAATCTAGCGGGTCTGTTGTGTCTCGTGCTGCAAGTTCAATGACGCAGGCTGTGACGATTTTCTTCTGGCCAATCAGTGATCAGCAGAGTTTACACGTCACGTTTTGGTAACGGTGCAGTTCCCTTGGAACCTCGGCCGAGGTGGTACTAAAAACAGTACCAGGTACCAGGTACTATACCCAGTGGAAAACCCCCCAAAAGTGAGCCGTACTGAACCGTACCGTGCCGTACCATGCAGTGGAAAAGCGCCATTACAGCCCAACAGCCGTTACTGGGGAGACCTCTAGTTCTCCCGCTTTAAAGCGCCTCCTGCTGGCAGAGAATGAATTTGCATTTTTAATAAGTCCGTCCAAGTAGTTATCGCTGCATCTCAGTCCGTCTGATTTACGCAGCAAACATATTTTGCTTGTTATCAAAATATAATCTACTCTAGAGGGACTTAGCTGTTGTTACTGATTGTATTTGGATGTCTACCAGAAGTTAAGTTAGGGCCACAAAAGCGCGCATTGATGTATGGTTTGTTAGGATCGGACAATATTTGGCCGAGATACAACTATTTGAAAATCTGCAATCTGAGGGTGCAAAAAAATCTAAATATTGAGAAAATCGCCTTTAAAGTTGTCCAAATTAAGTTTTTAGCAACGCATATTACTAATCAAAAATTAAGTTTTGATACACTTACGGTAAGAATTTTACAAAATATCTTCATGGAACATGATCTTTACTTACATACTGTCATACAAGAAAAATTGGTAATTTTCACCCATACAATGTATTTTTGGCTATTGCTACAAATATACCCCAGCGACTTAAGACTGCTTTTGTGGTCCAGGGTCACATATATATATATATATATATAAAAAAAAAAACCTTGACCCTTTAAGACTTGCACTCTATTTGTTTTCTAACTACATGTTCTCTTAAAAAAAAGGCCTCTAACACTAGCTTTCTCTATTCTTTTTCTATTTAATCTATTTGTTTTCTTTTTATTTATTATACAATTAACAAAAAAAACTTTTCCCACGTGTGCTGCGTTAGGCTAACTGAGACTTTTCATAGCACTTACATATTATTGCTCTTTTGTTGATTTTGATTGCTTCCATTGTCCTCATTTGTAAGTCGCTTTGGATAAAAAGCGTCTGCTAATTAACTAAATGTAAATGTCTGAACTGAACTGGTTTAGAACAGATATCTTTGCGAGAGAATGCAAAAGTTTTCTGAGGGAACACAAATATCTTTGCAAGAGAATGCAAAGTTTTGTGAGTGAACACAAAGTTTCTCAGGGGAATGCAAAAGTTTTGCAAGAGAACACAAAAGATTTAAAAATAAATAAATAAATTCCTCCCACCCCGTATTTTCCCCACTACCATGTCCCTTTAGAGGCTCTGTAAAAATGCAATTGCAAACCAGAAATAAATTGTGATCCACTGTGGTTAAACCAAGTAAAATGGTGGTTTTGCAATACCAATACATACTCAAAATTTAGATTAAAAATTTGAAAAATTAAAAATGATCAAGCAACCAACATTACAACAACATTTAGCATTTACAACATTTTGGACCTATTGTATTGTGTGAAATGTACTCACCTCAGTATCTTCAGTTTACACACAGGTTTCTTTAGTCCCTCACAGATCTCTTTGACTCCTGAGTCCAGCAGATGGCTTTTGCTCAGGTCCATCTCTTTCAGGGTGTTGTTTTTGGAGAGGACAGTAGCTAGAACTAAGCAGCTTTTCTTGTTCAATTTAATATCATTCAGCCTAAACAGAAAAACAGCATTATTTATTCAAAGTATCAGACCATGGTCTTGATATATGCTAACATATGTGCACCACAATGGCTAAAAGTGCTATTTTCTCTAGCACCATACTGTTGCAGATACAGCAGTGTAGAATTTAGTTCCCAGTATTATCCCCAATAACATTTGCAGTCCTTTACTGCTATAGCACAGAAAGAGCTAACAAAACTTATCACTTAAAAACACAAAACACATAGGCTAAGGGGGCAGTTTTGGCCTAATGGTTAGACAGTCAAACTTGTAACCCAAAGGTCACAAGATCGATTCTCAATACTGGGAGGAAATGTAGGTGGGGGGAGTGAATGAACAGCGCCCTATTCCACACTCGATAGCCACAATAGAGTTACCCTTGATCATGGGGGGAGTGAATGAACAGCGCCCTATTCCACACTCAATAGCCACAATAGAGTTACCCTTGATCAAGGCACCAAACCACCAATTGCTCCATGGGCGCTGCAGCAAAAATGGCTGTCCACTGTTCTGGGTGTGTATGTGTGCTCACTACTCACTGCTCCTACTGTGTGTGCACTAGCTTGGATAGATTAAATGCAGACGACATATTCCAAGTATGGACTACCATACTTGGCCATCATGTCAATTCATGTTAAATTTGTACCCATTAGGGGTAGTCGTGGCCTAATGGATAGAGAGTCGGACTTGTAACCCGAAGGTTGCAGGTTTGAGTCTCAGGTCCAGCAGGAATTGTTGGTGGGAGGAGTGAGTAACCAGTGCTCTCTCCACCTTCAATACCACGACTGAGGTGTGACCCTTGAGCAAGGCACTGAACCATTGGCTGACCACTGCTCTGTGTGTGTGTGCGTGCGTGTGTGTGTGTGTACTTGGATGGGTTAAATGCAGAGCACAATTTCCGAGTATGGGTCACCATACTTGGCCACATGTCACTTCACTTTCACTTTCATTAATGTTTCTTTTAAATGGATTATATGTATGGACAGTCATCAGGGCTGCTCAGATATTATCTGACTGTTACTGTTATGTTTGTCTCTGAGGAACAGTCAGATCTAACATGTGTAACACAAGTATGGAGTTCCACAAATATCTGTCGTAGGTCCTTTTCTGCTTCCATTACACATGGTGTCCATTGTTACAACACATGATTACATTTCTTGTGATACCCTTTTTCCTGCTCTGTGCTTCACAAATTTTAGAACAGAAAACATTTCTAAAATAACATTTCTAAATAAAGCTAACAATGTTTTAAAGATTTAAATTGCTGCATTACCAGTAATTCAGCAATTTCATTTTCTTAAACTCCTCTACAGTTAAAGACCTGGGTGTTGTCTTTAACCGTATAGGAGTTGCCTAACTAGTATATTACCTATGTTACCATAACTGTTTATGTTAACAAAACATTTGTGAACTGTGCTGGAAAAATAAGTCACAATGAGAAAATTATCAAAAAGTTATGAGTTATTTAAAGGGCCTTCCAAATGATGTATGAGCTGTCTGAATCGGACAAAAAATGACTGAGCTACACCTGTTTGAAGTCAACAGGAGTCAGCAAAGTCAATTTTGAGAAAAATAGTTACAAGAGTTAAAGTTGTATGAAGGTTCCAAAGCAAAATAACCTAGCATTGTTGCATCTTTTCATCCAATTCCTTTCTTAAATGATCATTACTATATTAATAATCACAATATTGCTATTTTTTTATTTCATCTTTGTTGTTATAAATAAGAAAAGATGCAAAAATAGAATAAATATAAGAAAGAAATGTGTATACTGCATTTTTTTAATTTTACATCTACACAAAAGCATTAAGTAAGAATAATCAAATGTAAAAATCACTTTAGTGTGTTTATTACAAATAAACTGATTATTAAAAATACAAAAGCAGTACAATCAAGTGTAGCGAGTGATTCCCTCTTTTCTTTTATTGTTTGATTAATATTAATGCGACAGACGGCCTATATTATGACTTACTGTAATGCACGGACCTAATATTATGTTACACATCCAGTGTTTTCCCCCAGAAGTTCACTTAAGACATAACAAATTATGTTTGTCTGAATACTTAAATACTGTAATTCTGTGTATGTGTATATAACGGGATTGTGTGCAGGAGCTTTGGATGACAGTCCATGCAAGAAGCAGGCATAGAAAAGGTACTCCTCTCAGAAAACATACAAATAAAGATCATTTTAGATGTTTAATTACTATTTGGAGCATTGGGATCACTAGACGAGGGCTTAATGAACTAATTTTTGTGAAAACTTCAAATTCCACCAAAATCAAGATTTTTTTGTTTTTAGTTAGCACAAAATTAGTCTGTGCGCATTCCAACTCATTTTGCCAGCACGGGTCACATTTTGCTGAGTTACAGTAAATGTGACCACACCTTAAGAGAAAAGTTAGAAAGTATAAAATCATGTTCACTCACTTTATTTTCTTCACTTTGCAATGAGAGTCCACCAAAAGAGCAGATATTTTCTCCCAGTCCAGGTCTCCTAATTTAATTCTGCTCAGATCCATTTCTTGCATTAGTAATGGATTTTCACCAAGAGCTTCGGTGAGATATTTACATGCCTCCTCTGCAGCAGAATTTCTTAAAAAGCTACAGAAACAAGAGAGTTTTAGATTAGATCCTGCCATATTATTACAATTTTATACCTTTTACAGCTCTCATCATCTCTATGGATGCAGTGTGGTACTAAAGTGTAGTAAAGTGCAGTGCTGTGTAGTCTGGTTAAAAACGGTTTCACTGAGAAAAGTTGGGTAACACTTTATTTTAAGGTGTCCTTTTTACGTTACATGTACTTATTATAATAACAATAAATTATGCATAATTACATGCAAGTAACCCTAACCATATAGTAAGTACATGTAGCTAATTAATATTACTCAATACTTAAATTTATAATTACACTGTAACAAGGGCACCATAAAATAAAATGTCACCAAAAGATTTTTGGACAAATCAGGGAATAAGTAAACATAATTTGTTGCTTATGTTTTTACTATATATATATATATATATATATATATATATATATATAATTATTTTTTGTTGTTGTTGTTGTTAAAAAAATAAATAATAAAAAGGATTTGAAATTGTTTGAATTGCAATTCAGTAAACTCTTTCTGTCTTTCCAATGCTGCACCAGCTTATTTGTCTTACTATCATAGTTTAACACTCCTGATTCCATGTCTATATCTTATCTTGAAATATTTTAAGGCTTTTATTACCTAATGTTTTTTAATTTAGACCATCCACTCTGCAGGAAATCCATGATCAGCTTCACTCCTGATTGTCCAGGATCATTTCCTCTGAGGTCCAGCTCTATCAGGTGTGAGTTTGATGCCAGAGCTGAAGTCAAAGTTTTATAACTTTCCTCAGTGATACTGCAGTCTGAAAGTCTGTATATTATAAAAGCAAAAATCTCATATAATATTTGCAAAAATCTCTTTCAATAGATAAGCAACAAATGCATTAAAATGTTTCAAATGAACATCTAAATATTTAACGCAATAAAGATGCATGTAGAATTTTTTTTAAATTGAATTGAAAATGTTATTTCAGCCATAATAGCCTTCAGTTAATCTAATTAAATTATTCATTTTCTAATCATTTACTAATGTACATTCACATATGTAAATGTACATAAATGAAAGTACACACTTCAGTTTCTCTAATCTGCACTGTGGATTTTGCAACAGACAACATAAATTATTGACTCCAGTTTCTCCAAGATTATTTCCACTCAGATCCAGCTCTATCAGGTTTGAAGGGTTTAATTTAAATGCTGAAGTCAGATCAGCACAACCTTCTGCTGTAATACTGTTATTATTCAGCCTGCAGAGAAAACAGGAAACAAACACAGTAATTATAAACATCAGTAACAGGCTTAATTGCATCTGCTCATATTATTTTCATTTTTAAGTTGCATCTGGTAAATTAATACTGTAGAACAAGTGTTAATTCTAACCAGTTATTGAAAAAACAATAAAAAATTAACTGTTACATTAAAGATATTTTAATGCAAAGTACAAATATGAAAAACATGTAAAATACTTACTGAATTATGCTCAGTCTACAATGTTTATCTTTCAGTAGAGCAGCAAGCTGCTTCACATTCTTTAAGTATTTACATTCACTCAGATTCAGCTCTCTCAGGAGTAATGGATTTTTGCCCACAATTCCAGTCACATACTGACAGGCTTCCTCTGCTTCAGGACTCAAAAACCTGCAGAAGAGAAGATGAAGCAAGATTCAAATTATTTCTCACCTTTTATGGTATAATGTAAAAAATAGAAAGTACTTCTTAAAACCCCAGTAATCATGTTTTTATCTTGAAATAACTACTCTGATGCAACAAACAGACTGTGTTAATGAAATAATATTTCTGTAAATTAATCTCACCTCAACAGTGTCTTTAGTTGACAGTTTGGATCATGTTGTAATTCAATGAGCTCCTTCACTCCTGATGGTCCAGGATCATTTCCTGTGAGATCCAGCTCTATCAGGTGTGAAGGGTTTGATCTCAGAGCTGAAGCCAGAGCTTTATAACCTTCTTCAGTGATACTGCAGTCTGAAAGTCTAGAACAGGAATAAAAATGTAACATTCAGATGATTAACAATATTATACCTAGACAATATAAATCCCTAAAAGTAAACAAAAACTGATTATTCTAAATGAAGGTAAAAAGGTCCAGAGATCTTAAAAATGTTAGACATTAACTCACCTGAGTTTCTCTAGTTTACAGTTCTCTTTCAGTCCATCAGAGAGGAGCTTCACTCCTGAATCCTGCAGATTAATGTTGCTCAGATCAAGATTCTTCAGACTGCTGGAGTCTGAACTGAGAACTGAAGCCAGAGCTGAACAGCTTTCCTCTGTTAGATCACATTTACTGAGCCTGACATTTAAAATAATAAACATCAATAACAAAGACACATGATGGCACATTAACATGTCATTACTGCTGTGTTGACTGATGATGATGGTGAAATGTACTCACTTGAGTATCTTCAGCTCACACACAGGATTCTTCAGTCCCTCACAGATCTCTTTGACTCCTGAGTTCAGCAGACGGCTGTTGTTCAGGTTCATCTCTTTCAGGATGGTTTTGGAGGAGAGAACAGTAGCTAGGACTGAACAGCTTTTCTCTGTCAGCTCACAATTATTCAGCCTAAATCTAAAAAAAAAATCTTTATTTATTATTTAGAACATATTGAACACTTATCAGATTAGCATGTCTTTGTATCTGCTCACACATGCGGCTGATTTTCTTTTATAATAAATAATCTAAATGTATAATGTATAAAATCATGTTCACTCACTTGATTTTCTCCACTTTGCTATGAGAGTCCATCAAAAGAGCAGAGAGCTTCATCCCATCCAGGTCTCCTAATTTATCTTCATTTAGATCCAGTTCTTTTAGTAATAATGGACTTGTACCCAGAGCTTTAGTGAGATGATCACATGCTTCCTCTGCAGTAGAACTTTTCAAAAATCTACAGAAAGCAGATGATAATTGTAAGTGCACAAATCTTGTTAATTTGATGCCTTTTGCTGCTTCCATTTTTCTTTCTTAAAGGCAGCATAATTGCAGAATGTTTATCCTCTGTTGCATGCACTTTAGTAAATATATGAAGATTTTAATTACCTAATAGTCTGTAATTTATAGTGTCTACTCAGCAATAAATCGGTGAGCCCCTTCACTCCTGATGGTCCAGGATCATTTCCTGTGAGATCCAGCTCTATCAGGTGTGAAGGGTTTGATCTCAGAGCTGAAGCCAGAGCTTTATAACCTTCTTCAGTGATACTGCAGTCTGAAAGTCTATGATACAAAAACTTATTTTATTATTGCTTGGGACAGAGACTTCCAAACTACTTGGAAGAACATTAACTATACATTTAGTAACAGTATTTAATACAATACTGTACAAGCAACACAAGAAGTGAAACAGTCCAAATAGAGAAATTAAAGTTTCTAGGTAATCTAATTAAATACACATTTACAAATGCATATTAATATGCAGACATGTACATGAAAAATACACACTTCAGTTTCTCCAATCTGCATTGTGTATTTTTCAGCAAAGGAGAGATCTCCTTAATTCCTGAGTTTCCTAGTTTATTTCCACTCAGATCCAGCTCTATCAGGTTTGAAGGATTTGAATTCAATGATAAAGTCAGTGCAGCACAACCTTCTGCTGTAATTCTGTTATTATTCAGCCTGCAGAGAAATAAAAAGACAGGAATATTTAGCCTGAACCCAAAACTACAATAACAAAAGGATAAATCAATATCATGCTTCACCTAATCTTAGCCCTCAAATACATAAAGAATCAAAGTATTTGATTATAAAACCATGTACAATACTCACGTCAGTGTGTTGAGTTTACAGTGTTTATCCTGCAGTAGAGCAGTGATCTGATTCACTCGTGTGTCTCCTAGTTCACGTCCACTCAGATTCAGCTCTCTCAGGAGTAACGGGTTTTTACCCACAATTCCAGTCACATAACGACAGGCTTCATCTGCAGCAGGACCCAAAAACCTGCAGAAGAGAAGTAAGTTGAATGAATTCACTACTAAACTTGGTGTAATAAAAAATAGCATCTGATTTTGTGTTCCTTTTTTTAATATACTTTTTACTTTGAAGCAACACGTTGCAATAATGAAAAAGTACTTATAATAATAATATAAATAATAAACATGCATTTTTCATCATATCTGACCTCAGATTTAGTTTACAATCTGGTTCTTTTATAAGATCAAGCAGCTGCTCCACTCCTGATTGTCCAGGATCATTTCCTGTGAGATCCAGCTCTATCAGGTGTGAAGGGTTTGATCTCAGAGCTGAAGCCAGAGCTTTATAACCTTCTTCTGTAATATTGCATTCTGACATTCTAGAGGAAGACAAAAACAACCAAATATATTAACTACTCATTGAATAATATCAAAGTTTAATTACCGTGATTATACCATTATGATCTATAATGCCCAGCACTCTCTAAAAACAGTGTTTGTCAATATTTGTATATGTTTCTACATAATTAATTTAAATAAACACATTTTTTACTACTGTAAGTGACACAGATAGATATGCTGTCACAGAAAATCTAATCAACAATAAAATTCTCTCTTTTGCCCACAATTAGAGACTGGTGGGTGTTAATTTCAGACCTTGTTCACCGGCCGGTCTGGGGCTTCAATTTTACATTGAATCATGCTTAAATTTACTAAATTCAAACCTAAGTATGTTCAGTGTGCATTGTGAATTTCCCAGTAGTTTGGAGATTTCTGTTACTCCAGAGTCTCCTAGTGGAGTCTCACTCAGATCCAGCTCTTTCAGATTTGAGGGATTTGAATTAAACGCTGTAGCCAAAGCAGCACAACCTTCTTTTGTAATACAAATACAATTAGACCTGTAGAAGAGAGAACACAGTTAAAAAAAAACAACAACAACAAAAAAAACAAATCTAAGCTATGAATACAACTTTTATTCACTAATGTGATTTTCATAAATCACTTTTTTTGCAGTACTGTGCTTTTTTTAGATTTACTTACTTAAGCTTTTCCAGTCTACACTGTTCATTCTTAAACAGAGTTGAGAAGATCTTCATTCCTGAGTCTCTGAGTTTAGTCCCAGTCAAATCCAGTTCTTTTAAATTTGAAGGGTTTGAATTTAAAGCTTCAGCCAGAACACGACAATCTTCATCCTTGATAGAGCTGTTATTCAGACTGAATAAAAAGAAAATTACATTTTAGTTTTAGACACTACATTTACTATTACATGTATTAAACATAAATAAGATAAAACACTCAGCAGCAGATTCAATACTAAATAAAATGTCATCATAATGATAAAACTCACACCAGTATGTTCAATTTACAGTGTTTATCCTTCAGTAGAGGAGCGAGCAGCTTCATGTCTAGTTTATGTTCACTCAGATTCAGCTCTCTCAGAAGTAATGGGTTTTCATCTACAACTCCAGCCACATACTGACATGCTTCATCTGCAGCAGGACCCAAAAATCTCCAGAAGAGAAGTTGAAGCAAATTAAATTTGATTGACAAAACTTGGTGTAACAAACAGATCATATTTCTGTAATTTATTCACATGCATGTCATTTATTTTTTATTATTTCATCACGTCTCACCTCAACAGTGTCTTTAATTGGCAATTTGGATCATGTTGTAAATCAATGAGCTGCCTCACTCCTGATTGTCCAGGATCATTTCCTGTGAGATCCAGCTCTATCAGGTGTGAAGGGTTTGATCTCAGAGCTGAAGCCAGAGCTTTATAACCTTCTTCAGTGATACTGCAGTCTGAAAGCCTAAAACAGGAAAAATGTTCCATTATGCTAATTAATCTATTATTCTAGAAATGTACTTAACAATAAATACTAATTATTCTTAGTTCCTTGTACAAACAAATTAAAAAAATATATATCTCTTTAACTCTTTCCTCGCCACTGATGGAATTTTCCATCATTTATAAGATAACGCCTCCCTATTTTTCGGCTTTCTATGTTTTCACTGTTATACGGTAGGAGGCACAATTACACATCTTCTGAAAGAATATTGAACATCTAGATGAAAACATGACAAAGCAGAAACAAGCGATAGCATATGTAAGCAGATGCAAATGTAAAATAATGTGATCATTAACATTATTAATTAAATAAATCAATCATACTATTTAACAAAAACATGATTTTCTCTGCTTTTTATTCAAACTATTGCTTTATTTTAAGTTTTTTTTTTTTTTTTTTTTGTTAAAAAGCAGAACCACTGTTCTTTCTTTTGACATATTGCATATTCAGATATTCTTACAGCAAAATTTTCTGGGGGCCATGAAATGTTTGCAAAAATAATAAAAATGTTGGCAGTGACTAGCAATTTTTTTTAAAGTGCTAGCAGGGAAAGAGTAAATATGACGAAAAATACATCAATTCACCTGAGTATCTCCAGTTTACAGTTCTCTTTCAGTCCATCAGAGAGCAGCTTCACTCCTGAATCCTGCAGATTATTATTGCTCAGATCAAGATCCTTCAGACTGCTGGAGTCTGAACTGAGAACTGAAGCCAGAGCTGAACAGCTTTTCCCTGTTAGATCACACTCACTGAGCCTGAAAATAAACAGCTTGTCAATGTATTCACATTCTAAAATTTGCAAATCTGCAAATCTTAAAATCTGCAGCTAGGGCAGAATGCTGATGCTATAATTTACAGTAACTATATTGCTGCCAATAATTTTCCAATCCACTTATCTTTAATGCTCTCATGTCATATGTGTCTTGTCTCTCAAATGTCTTATAATTGGCTAACATATAGCTAGTTGAGTAGGGTAATGTTTTTCTAATTCTTATTCCTTGTTTCTTTCAATATGAGCCTTGCCACAAAACGTGTTTTTTCCACAATAAAGAAAAGGCAAAGGGCAGGTAAATCCTCATGGGGTGATCAACACCACCATGAATACATTATAATAATGTATCATTAAACATACTTATCAGTCAAACAGAAGATGTAAATTAAGCATATTGCCCATGTTTCTAAACAAAGGAGATCATGCAGTGAAAAGGTCAACAGTCATTAGAACATACATTATTGTATAACAATTAGGGCTGTCAATCGATTAAAATATTTAATCGTGATTAATCACATGATTGTCATGAGTTAACTCGCGATTAATCGTAACTTAATCGCACATTTTTATCTGTTCTAAATGTACCTTAAATGAATACTTCTCAAGTTTTTAATAGTCTAATCAACGTGGGCATGGACAAATATGGATGCTTTATGCAAATGTATGTTTATTATTAGTGAAACCATAGTTAATAGAGCATGAAGAGTAGACATAGGTGTTTCATAGGTCATAGATGTTTTTCAAAGAACTTTTTCATTTCTATTAGACACATGAAAAACAGAACATAGAAATACTAGGTTCCTATTACTTCTCTTTCTTTGCACTGAGCAATTTACTTACACAAATCTGTTTACATTTACGCATGACAGGGCAGCTCACTTCTTCTGAACATGCAAAATGTACATTTATTATTTATTATTAGATTTGTTTGCCTCTCTGTGCCCACATACTGTATTTTGATGCAGCGAAATTCTCAATAAAACTGTTTTCATTTGATATATTTTACCCATTAAGACTACATAACCATCTTTCCCTTCCAAGATGTTAATCTGCACAAAAACCCTGATTTATAATCGAGCCGTTGTCTGATTAAAATCAAATAGGCTACACATAAGATAAAGACAATAGCTGTGCTGTGATTTCGGCTGTACTTGCATGTAAAATTAGAGCAGCAACATAATATCGGTTTTAACTGAAAGCGCTGCTCCTCTGCCGCTCGCTGAACAAAGCAGACGTACAGCGAGAGAAAGAGGTGTGTGCGCGCTGGGAAAGAGAGCCCTCACACTCGTGCGGCAGTACTAGCGGGTCTCAGAAACGAAATAAGGTTTGGGAAAACCCTAAAGATTGGTCACTAGGCGCTTTTTGAAAAAGAAAAAAGAAAAGAAAAAATAAAGTCGCTAAGTTGGCATCTATGAGCATCTCCATCCATTTCTCCAACTACGGGCAAGGCCACGGGTAAAACAGAAAATGCGCGCTGCGTTAATCGTACGTTAATATAATTAGTGCCGTTAAAATAAACTTGCGTTAACGCATTATTAACGCGTTAATTTTGACAGCCCTAATAACAATACATTATTTATGCACACTTGTTAAAAGATTATCTAGAACAATAATGGCATTTGTCTGTTGTCACAACTTACTTCAGTATCTCCAATTTACACGTAATGTTCTCCAGTCCAGTGTAGAGCTGCTCCACTCCTGAATCCTGTAGAGTATTTTTGCTCATATTCAGCTCTATCAGATTGTTTTCTGATCCAAGAGCTTTAGCTAAATTTGAACAGCTCTCGTCTGTTAAGTCACAATCATTTAGCCTAGAAGAAAAAAAAAACAGGATACAAAGTATTTTGCGTACTGAGTAAAAATATCATATCACCCAATTTAAATTAATGATTAATTTAAATTAATGAACTTTAGAGATTTGTTTTTAGATGCAAAAACATGATTTATATTACTTACAGAGCTCTTTTGGAGATTTTCACAACTTCCAATAGCCTAAAGAAACACTCATCTGATTTCTTGAATTTCTGAAGCTCAAACTCCTCCATCTCTTCCTCTGATGTCAACAAAACAAAGGCCACAGCAGACCACTGGCCAGGTGAAAGTTCAGCGGATGAGAGACTTCCTTCTCTAAGCTGAGTCTGAATCTCTTTCACCAGAGTTTGATCATTCAGTTCATTCAGACAGTAGAACAGATTGATGGATCTCTCTGGAGACAGATTAGCTTCTAATTTCTGCTTGATGTACTGAACTATCTCTTTGTAGTTCTGGTCATTGCCTTCTTGCTGTGTTAACAGACCTCGTAAGAGTGGACGATTAGTCTGGAGTGACAGACCAAGAAGGAAGCGAAGGAAAAGGTCCAGGTGTCCAGTTTCACTCTCGAGTGCCTTGTCCACTGCAGTCTTGAGCAAATCAGTCATGGTTTCATTTTTGTTTTCCTGTTCTGTAGACTCATGAGCAAACACACTTTTCTTGTTGATGTCTAGAAACAGATGTGCATAAAGGGCTGCAATAAACTCTTGAATGCTCAAGTGAACAAAGCAGAATGTGGTACCAAGAATGATCCCTTTTTCCTCCTTAAACATCTGGGTACACATGCCTGAATACACTGATGCTTGGGAGGCATCAATACCACAGGCTTCCAGGTCTGTGTCATAAAAGAGCAGATTGTTTCTTTGCAACTGATGGAATGCCAGTTTCCCCAGGGAAAGCATGGCGTTTTTATCCCAGGAAACATCTGGTCTGTATTTTCCATCATACTTTCGAAGGCTCTGCAGGATCTGAAAGCGGAGAAAGTGTGTGTACATTTGTGTCAGAGTCTTGGGAGTGTCTTCAGTATTTGATTCCCGCAGTGTTTTGGAGGCATCATCAGCCTTATTGTTTTTCAGATCATTTTTTCTTTTCTCCTCTAAAATGTTCTGGAGAACAGTGGCTGAAATCCAGCAGAAGACTGGAATGTAGCACATGATAAAAAGACTCTTTGATTGTTTAACATTATCAATAATTTTGTTGGCCAAATCGACATCTGTGAATCTTTTTCTGAAGTACTCCTCCTTCTTTTGTGCATCATTGAATCCTTGTACTTCTGTCACGCGGTCAATACATTCAGGAGGAATTTTAATGGCAGCTGCTGGTCTGGTGGTGATCCAGATGAGAGCAGAAGGAAGCAGATTTCCCTTAATGAGGTTCGTCAGGAGAACATCCAGAGAGACTTGTGATGATACATCACGGCAAGTCTCATTATCCTCAAAGTTCAGAGGAAGACGACATTCGTCCAAACCATCAAGGATGAACAGGAATTTAAATTTATCATTTCTTGCGAGGTTGAGTCCTTTTATCTCTGGAAAAAACTGACTTATAAGATTTGTCAAGCTTTGTTTTTCATTCTCCTTTAAGTTCATCTCTCGAAATGCAAGAGGAAATATGAAAGTAATATCCTTATTTTCATTTCCGTCAGCCCAATCCACAATAAACTTTTGCACAGAGATGGATTTTCCGATGCCAGCAACTCCTTTTGTCAGTACAGTTCTGATCTCCTTGTCTTGTTCAGGTGCTTCAAACAAATTTTTGCATTCAACTGGAATCTCTTCTGATTCATGTCGCCTGTCAGCAGCCTGAACTTGTCTTACTTCATGTTGGGTATTGACATGTTTACTAACACCCAGAGTCATATAGAGATCAGTGTAGATGTTCTTCAGCAGCTTGGAGTCACCCTGCTTTGCAATTCCTTCAGATACAGATTGGTGCTTCTTCTTCAGGTTTGATTTTAGTGGTCGCTGATGAATGAGGACTAGCTCATCTAACACACAAACAAGAACAAAAAATAGAAAGATATGCATCAAGACATGCACCATTTTACATTATATAAATGACAATTTAAGATTGTTATGCCCATGAACCTTTTACCTTGTAGAGCATCTGCAGCCTCAGCTTGCTTCATATCTCTCATGAAGAAGAGTGTCATATCAAGAGCTGCTTCTTTGATATCACGCATCTCCTCTATAAAGTCCTGCACAAAGTACTGTGTGTTCTCTCTTTTTAATATTTTCTTAAACTTTTCTAGCTCATTTTTAAGAAACACAATTATTTTGTTCTCAAGATCCTGAAAACAAAGCAAGAAAAAAAAACCTATACATTTAAAACATTTAAAATAAACAATTTATGCATACTACAATTTACACTCATGAAGGTTCCCAACACTGACAGAATAGACCATCAGCAAGGTAAAGTGGCGATGAATACAAACACACAAACAGAGATACCAAGAACCTTGTATGGATCAAATCCAATAATCAACATAATTTTTGATATCTCAGTTAATGTGCTTTTGTATTCACTGCCATTAATTTGTCACACGGCTGAAACATGACTACTATTTTATTTTTGAGTTGAGATTTAAAAAATGAGGGATTGTTAGAACATCAGTTAACGAGAAAAAATAATCTATTTATATTAAGTAACGTTTTAAAAAGTATTAAAAAAATTATTTAAAATTAAGCACAATTTGTTCAATAACCTTTTAGTATATTAATTAATTAATTAATTAATTATAGCATTTATGAATTTTTACTTGCCTTGAAGATCCAGAGGAGATTTTCTCTGAAATTCTTGCGGTTGCGGTAATTCTTGTAGTTTGAGTCTGATTTCTCAAACTGAACCCTGGTAGCAAAATAAATGTGGATTTTTATGGGGGTTTTTTTAAATACAAACTTTTGGCTCAGTTACTAGGAGGGGCAGAGTTATGTGGAGGCACTGTCCTCTTGGTTGTAATAACAGACTTTAATACAGTTGCATATGAATTCCTCATGAACCTGATGACTCAAATGTATGATCTTATTTAAAGGTGCTGAATTTAACTTAAAAAATGGTATTGTTTTTCATATTTTCATTGTTATATGGATCACTGCACATGATAATTTTGCTTCAAAAAGCACATTACATTTCAAAACTATGTTACGTATTTTGGCTTATTATTTTAAGGGGAAAAAAAGTAATTACACATTTTGGCAAAGTAGATTCATTTATTTTGTAATTTATTGTTATAAATTTGAAAAAAAAAAAAAACTGTGGTATATTGTGTTCCCACCTATTGAGAAGAAAAGATGCCAGTTCTACATCACTCTTCAATCCCTTCTGTTCTTTAAGAGCTTCCCAACGTTTAATTTCTTCACCAATATTTACTGTGGTCTTCTGTCCTTTGTTACTAAACCACACACAAAAAGAAGAAAATCACATAAAAATAACAGGTTCACAGCCGTCAATATCATATGGTCAAATCACTGCCAAACCAGCTGCTTACTGCTACCTGCAGTACTTTATTAGCACAGAAAAGTGAAAAAAAGAAAAAAAAACAGAACAAAAGAAATACATTTTGTAAGGTGTTGGTGTTTTCTCATTGAAGTTTGGTCCATCTCCCTTTGAATGGTCACTCTTCATAGACACATAGCTGGATACATGCGAGTCAGATCTTTCACTAATGAGAAACAAAAATAGCACAGTAGGTACTTCAGTCATATTTAAAGAGCTCTTATGTTGAAAAACTAACTGTTCTGTATTTCCATGGTGAATGTATGAGCCCTAGTGGCTACCTGTGTAACTGAATGAATATGTTCATTAAGATTAAACAATACATTATGTTCTGTGATTCATTTTTGTATTTAGTCAAGTTCTATTACATACACCACAGTGAGGAAATAACATCACTACAATGCAAAAGATATGAAATACCTTTTGTTAGTTGTTTTGATGATATTGCAGTACAATGACAAATATTTCAGCAAATCTTACAGAATTAAATCATACATGTCAATTTAATTCTCTACAGTATGTACAGTATGTTATGCATGATGACAGACCTGGCTTAATTTAGTAATAAATAAACAATGGATCACTGCAAAGCCCCGTTCACACCAAAAACGATAACTATAAAGATAACGATATTAGCGTCCACACCAGCGAACAATATCGTCTGTTTATTATAAGTGCACGTGCGTCTGCCGCTTTAAATTCTCGAGCACATTATAGCAGGATGGATTCCGATTGGCTGTCAGTGTTTGTATCGTTCATCAGCTGGAAAAAAATCGTTCTGGAAGTGATTCCAACTATATCGTTTCTTTGTGCCTTTATCGTTAGTTGTGGTGTGGACGCTGCTATTCTTTAATACTGAGAATGATTTTTAGAACTATATATTTATCGTTATCGTGCTTGGTGTGAACGGGCCTTAAGATGGTTGGAGGAAGAGAAGAAATACCTCTTGTTACATGGTGTTTTTTCACTGAAGTTTGGTCCATCACCCTTTGAATGGTCACTCTTCAAAGACACAGAGCTGGACACATGTGAGCCTGATCTTACACTAGTGACAAAAATAATAGAGAAAAAAAAGCAACAATATTACAGGAGATTCTTTAGACTAATATTGCAAATGTTAATTAGATAAATGGAAGGACAAATTCATGTTTGGTTGCATGATCTATTTTCCATGGTGAATTTATGCCTCCTTGTGGTTGCCTGTGTAACGGTATTACTGTAATAAAGCTCCAGATTGAGTTCAATAAAGAGTAAAGGAGACATTGTGTTCTCTGATTTATTATTGTATTTAGTCAAGTTCCATCACATACACCACAGTGAGGAGATTAATTAACATCATTGTAATGTAAAACACAAGAAATACCTTTTTGAAGGTGATGTTTTTTTCTCACTAAAGTTTGGTCCGTCACCTTTCGAATGGTCACTCTTCACAGACACAGAGCTGGACACATGTGAGCCTGATCTTACACTAAAGACACAAAGAACAGAAAGAAAAACTATTACAGGATATTCTTCCAGCTACATTCAAGCATTCACATAACAGCTCACATACAATATTCAAGTCACTGTATGAACAAAGAATCTACTGTACCTTCATTGTTGTATCACTCACTTTGATTATAGGGTTGGGGTTGAGATAGGGCTTGGCTTGTTTAATAATGTTGAATAATATTATTACATAGTTAAACACTGGATCACTGTAAAATGCTTTGAGAAACACTTGAAATACCTTTTGTTACATGGTGTTTCCTCACGGAAGTTTGGTCCATCTCCTTTTGAATGGTCACTCTTTACAGACACAGAGCTGGATACATGTGAGCCTGATCTTACACTAATGACAGAAAGAAGAAAAAAAAAAAACCCGTTTCACTACAGGGGTTACTTCAGTCTAATTTTGAACAGGAGTTGCAAATGGTAATTAAATGCAGTATGGCTGTACATTTATTGTATTATTCATTCAAGTTCTATCACATACAACACAGTGAAAACATTAATGGTTTCAGTTTACTTTGTCTTCATTAGAAAATAGTTTCTGGCTTCACCATACTTTACATAAAAGACAGTATAAAAATACATATTTAAAAAATGACATGAAACACTAAATTAAAAATACATACACAATTTAAAGAATGTAACAAAGCATGTGGAATACCTTCTGGGTCGTGATCGTGTTTCCTCACTAAATGATACACGTGAGCCTGATCTTTTACAACACAAGAGCAAAAACTTAAGAAAATTATTACAGTCTTAGATATTTTGTAATTAAGTTGATAATTAGATACAATTCACAGTGACAAACTACAGTTTAACTACGCATTATTTAAACACACACAATATTGCAAATGTGATAAGCAAAACTGTAGGGGTTTATGATAAATACTTACTGAAATACTTTCTAACAGTCAATGTGTGACCAACAATAGGAAACATTAAATACCTTTTGATAGATGTTTTCTTCTCACAGAAGTTTGGTCCATCACCTTTTGAATGGTCACTCTTCACAGACACAGAGCTGACCACATCAGAGCCAGATTTTTCGCTAATGAAAAAAATAAGTTTCATTTGAAGGGATTTGATGTTCTAATTAAGTTCAATTAAGTTCTTAAAGCTCTCTCTCTCTCTCTCTCTCTCTCTCTGGGTTGCATGCTGGGAGTGAGTGTGGTGTGAGGTGTGAGAGCGTTACGCTTGAATTTGGTTTCAAGGTTATTTATTTATTGGGTTGTTTTTTATTTATTTATGTTTTTGGGGGTTTATTTTTATCACGTTTTGGTATATCATTTAGTCTTAAGAAAAACACAGGTGTGACTTCTCCATTGACAAAGGAAGCCATGGCGTCTCTCTCAGGTGAGGGAGCGCCGGGTTTCTCTGTCAAGAATGGATGTAAAGTTTTTTCGGATCAAGCGTTCACGGTAGAAAACGTGCTTCTAGCGATGGGCGAGATTGTAGGGCACGAAAATATAGTATCGGCCTCTAGAATGAACAAAGCTGTGGTGGTGTTCTTTAAAGATGAGAAACTCGTAAACAGCCTTGTTGAAAAAGGAATTGTAGTTTCCGAAACCCTGCTGCAAGTAATGCCTTTGCGTGCACCTGCTATTAAGGTCACCATTTCAAATGCGCCGCCATTCATTTCTAATGAGCAAATTTTAAAAGAACTGAGTCGCTTTGGAAAGTTTGCTGGATCCATCAAAATGGTTCCGCTTGGGTGTAAAAACGCTGCTTTAAAACATGTGCTGTCTTTTCGAAGACAAGTTTTTATGTTTTTAAATACGCAATCTGAGTCTTTGGATATCTCGTTTCGCATTCAACACGGTGATAGTTCCTATATGATTTTTGCAACGACAGATAGTTTACGTTGTTTTGAATGCGGTGATTTGGGACATAAGAAGCTCACGTGTCCGCATAAGAAACAATCAGAAAATGGAAAGAACGTCAGAAATGATGAGCGAACCGATCGAAGCGAAAATAATGAAAGTCTAGATAAGGAAAAACGGCCTACAGCTGTAAGGGATGTGATTCCAGAAAAGAAACAAAAGACAAAAGGGGCTAATGATGAGGATTCGGAGGCTTTGGCTTCGGCAGGTGAACCCAGCATTATTCCCCAGGCCAGTTCTTCAGCCGAGCAAAGTCCTGTAGATCCAGGCTCAAAGTCAGAGGTGAGTGAGTTTATTTCATCTGTGCGCGCTGGTGATTATGCTGTTGGCCCGAGTGTTTTGAAGGACGATGTTGTTGCTGTTAAGGATAATGAACATGTTTATGGTGATGTGGTTCCGAGTGTAAGTGGGTTGCAGTCAAAGGTGTCTGTGGAGAATGAAAATAGTGATGAAGAATTGATGGAAGATTGTGATAATTGTTCGGAGTTTTCAGAGATTGATTGCAGTCAGATTTTGGATGACGTTTATTCTGTTGAAGAATTAAATGAGTTTCTGGATTCAACTAAAGGGAAGAAGGTTGATGTTGTAAATTTCTTCCCAGATGTTAATAAGTTTGTTAAATCAGTAGTGATCGCTCAGAAGGCGGTTGGCTATGGCGTCATTTCAAAACAAAAAGATTTCGGCTGAGAAAGTTTTTAACAACTGTGCGTAAAGCTCAAAAGGTAACGTTAAATTGTTGAAATGGAAAAAATAAAGCACATGGGTGTGGGATTTATTTTTATTTGTGTTTTGCTTTTCTGTCATTTTTTGTGTTTCCTTTCTCTCTCCTCTGTAATGCAGATTCTTAGATTAGGATCTTTAAATGTGAATGGGTTGAGGGATGGGGAAAGCGAGCTTTACTATCTGAATTTTTAGGCTTAAAGATACTCAAGTAACGTTTTTACAAGAAACTCATAGCGATATAAAAAATGAATCTGAGTTAAACCTGTGGTGGGAAGGAAAAATGTGTTTAAGCCATGGCACAAATGTCAGTGCAGGTGTAGCGATTCTATTTTCAACCTTAATGTCAACATTTTATCAGAAATGGAAATAGAGAAAGGACGTATTTTAATGGTGAAAGCTAAGATTGATAATCAGTTATTTGTTTTTATAAATATTTATGCTCCAAATAAAGGATCAGATAGAATTTTAATGTTTAGAAAGTTAGGAGAATTTTTAAAAAGTTATACTTTGGATGGATTTTTAATTGTTGGTGGGGATTGGAATTGTACTCTTAATTTTCTTTTAGATAGAAATAATGAGGAACCACATTCTGTATCGGCTTCTTTCTTAAAAAGTATTATAATTCAGAATGATTTGGTAGATGTATGGAGAGATAGGAATAAAGATATGAGACAGTATACATGGACAAAAGTTTCACAAGGAATGATAAGTGTGGCAAGACTTGATAGGTTTTATGTCAACCGGGCTGAAAATAATAGAATAATGGGGTGTAATATTTTTCCATGTTGTCTATCAGATCATCATTTTATTACAGTCAATATTGTTTTGACACAATCTGGATTCAAAAGTCCTTATTGGAAATTTAACGTTGCATTGTTGAAAGAGAGAGATTTTCATGAGAAATTTGAATTATTTTGGAATGAATGGGTTTCTAAGAAAAATGATTTTGACAATTTGATACAGTGGTGGGAAATAGGAAAGACACAAATAAAAAATTTTTGTCAGCAGTATACATGTTTTTCAATGAAAAAAATAAAACAAAAAATTTCTGAAATAGAACATGAGATCTTTCACATTACATCTGGTATGATTCAGCATTCTAATTCATCTTTAGCTGGCATTTTATGTGAAAAGAAACAAGATCTAGAATCTTTGTTGCAAGTGCGGGCTAAAGGTGCCCTGATAAGATCCCGTTTTATGTCTGTACATGAGATGGATGCTCCTACATCTTATTTTTTTAATTTAGAAAAAGTGTCAAAACAACAAAATGAAATGTATTGTTTGACAACACCTGATGGACTAAAGACGTCTGATTCAAGACAAATGAGAAAGATTGCAGTGGACTTTTATTCAGATTTGTACAGTAAAGAAGAAACTGATACTGAATGTGTTCCACAGCTATTGCAACAGCTGCCTACTCTTACTAAGATGCAGAGTGAGAATCTGGACAGTTCAGTTTTGTTTGAGGAGTTGACTGATGCCGTTAAACAGATGAAGCTGGGTAGAGCACCTGGAATTGATGGACTATCAGCGGACTTTTATAAAGCTGTATGGAAGTACATTGGAAAAGACTTTTATGAGGTGATCCAAGAGTGTTTTAAAGAAAAATGCCTTCCCACAAGTTGCCAAAGGGCAGTTTTAACACTATTACCAAAAAAGGGTGATTTGAGTGTTCTTAAAAATTGGAGGCCTGTGTCACTTTTAACAACTGACTATAAACTAATAGCCAAAGTTTTGGCAAACAGGCTGAAAACTGTACTGGGTGATTTAATATATCAAGATCAATCTTACTGCATTCCAGAAAGAACAATATATGATAACATTTTTATGATTCGAGATATTTTAGATTATTCTAAATTATATGAAGTGAATGTTGGCTTTCTGTTTTTAGATCAGGAAAAAGCTTTTGATAGAGTTGACCATGATTTTCTGTTTGAAACAATGAGTGCTTTTGGGTTTGGAGATGTTTTTATTTCCTGGATCAAACTCTTATACATGAATGCCTCTTGTATTCTTAAAATAGGTGGTGGGTTAAGTAGACCAATAAGATTACTTAAAGGTATAAGACAAGGATGCCCACAGTCTGGTCAGTTATATGCTTTAGCAGTGGAGCCACTCCTGTCTCTATTAAGAAAACATCTGACTGGTTTAAAGGTTGATGGTAACTGCAATGCGTTCAAGTTAACAGCATATGCAGATGACATTACTGTAATTGTGAAAGATCAAAGAGATATTGATGTTGTTATTTACAGTATCTCTTTATATGAGAAAGCATCATCTGCAAAACTGAACTGGAGTAAAACAGAAGCTTTTTGGTGCAATGACAAAAGAACAATGTTTTTACCTGTTATTCCTGGAAATGTAAAGTGGGAAAAAGATGGTTTTAAGTTTTTTGGCATCTGTTTAGGTTCAGAAGTGTATCAAAGGAAAAACTGGGAAGGTGTAAAAGACAAAATTTGTAATAGATTATCAAAATGGAACTGGATTTTACCTCAACTATCTTATAGAGGAAGAGTGTTGGTTATAAATAATCTTGCCGCGTCTGTACTATGGCATAAACTGATTGTGTTGAATCCACCGGATGGACTCCTCAGGGAAATTCAAAAAGTGTTTGTTGACTTTTTTTGGAACGGACAACATTGGCTAAGAGAGTCAGTGTTGTATCTGCAGTTAAGTGAAGGAGGCCAAGGCCTTATGGACATTAAGTCCAAAGTAGCTGCTTTTAGACTGAAGACTGCACAAAGACTCCTCTATCATCAGTCTCAGAACTGGGCAGAAATAGCTTGTGCTTTATTAAAGAGAGTTGGGCGGATGAATTTGGATAGACACCTCTTTTTAATGAATTTGAATGAAGTGGATCTTAATGGACTTCCTCCTTTTTACACATCAGTACTAAATGCATGGCAAATATTTATTGTTAAAAGAGAGCAGTCTGAGATAACCCATGAGTGGGTTCTTGAAGAACCTTTAATTTTTAATCCTCTTTTATCCAGTGTGATTTTAAAATCTAAGGGTGTCTGCACAAGCCTGGTTAAAGCAGGAATATGTAAAATTGGTCATCTTAGGTCAATGGACCAATGGATTTCTGCAGAAAATCTGGCCATGAAGATTGGTATTCATTCTGTTCGGACTGTTGAAAAATTATTATCTGAGATTCAGGAGTTGTTTCCTGTAATTCCATTGCAAGAAGAGATAGTTGAGAATGTATTCCCTAATATCAGTGTGGATGTAAATGTAGGAGACTGGCAGGAGGTTGATGGAAGATTACTTTCTTTTAAAACACCTGAACTTGGCCTCTTTGGTGTTATATCGAAGAAGTCTTTTTATCTGGTTTGTGTCAAATTTTTAAATTTAAGAGCATTGAAAGACCTTCCAGAGACCAAATGGACTAATTTTGTTGAATTGGGTACTTCTCCAAAAGGATGTTGGAGATCATTGTATAAGAAACCAATTGAAAAAAGAAGTGGGGATTTGCAATGGCGGATTTCACACTGGATTTTGGCAACAAATCGTTATAAAGTTCATTTAAATCCTTTGCAAGGAGAAGAGTGTCTATTTTGTGGTCTTTCAGAAACAGTATCTCATATATTCATCGGATGTTCAAGGTTATCAGGAATTCTTGATGTGTTAAGAGATTTGAGTAATAATTTTGGTTTTATTTTTACAAATAGTTTTTTTATTTTTGGACCAAAATATAGTGTTTCAAACAAGAGTAAAATTGTTTTGATAAATTTTTTATTTGGTAAGGCAAAAATGGCAATTTGGTTGACAAGAAAGAGCAAAATGCTGTTTAATAGTGATGCTGATCCTTTGAATATGTTCAGAGCGCTGGTAAAAAGTACGCTGGTTATGGAGTATAAGTATTATGAATTGGTGAATGATACTGAGTCTTTCTTTTTTTCGTGGGGAGTTGGAAATATTTTATGTCAACCCAATGAAGAGGGAGGTTGTGATATATTGTTGTAAAAGAAGCTGTTATTTATTTTCATTTTTTCGAATGGTTTCTTGAAGTAATGTATTGTGGTTACTGAATGTATGTATTTTGTGTTAATGGATTGTAATTAAAGAGATGTTGAAAGGTCTCTCTCTCTCTCTCTCTCTGCGCGTGCGCGAGTGTGGTGAGTGTTTGAGGTGAGGTGCATGGTTGAGAGCGTGGTGAGTGTTAATTTTTCTTTCTTTCAAACTTTGTCTATCTTATAGTGGATGGTTTCTCGGTTTGAGTTTGTTGGGGAAAAAAAAAAAAAAAAGAGAGACTTATTTAAGAGTTGTGTTTGAAGGTTTTTTTCGGACTTTGGCCAGTGCCTCTTTTTGAGGCATGGCGCTTGAGAAGTTGACCAGGCGACATGGTATTAAAATACCGGTCGGCGTGGAATGTTCAGTTGAGGATTGTAGTTTAGCTGTGGGAAAGGTAGTGGGACACAGCAGTATAAAGTCCGCAGCAAGGATGAATAGTGCTGTGGTAATTTTTTTGGAAATGGTTGAGAAGGTTGATTTGATTGTTGAACGAGGGGTAGTTATTAGAGAGGAGTATATTCAAGTTTTTCCGCTTGGTAATCCAGCGAGGAAAGTTGTTCTTTCTAACGTGCCTCCGTTCATAAGTGATGAGATAATTGAGTGTGAATTAAAAAGACATGGACAAATTGTCTCGACAATCAAAAAGATACCACTAGGTTGTAAGTCTCCTCTCCTGAAACATGTTGTTTCTTTTCGAAGACAACTTCATATGATTTTGAAGAATGATACGGAGGAACTGAACATTGCGCTGAAATTCAGGATTGAAGGTTTTGATTATATCATTTTTGCTACAACTGAAACAATGAAATGCTTTAGATGTGGAAATCAGGGACATCTAGCTCGTGCGTGTCCTGAGCAGATTGTTCCTTTGCGGAGGGATGTGCAGGACAGAGCGCAAACAAGTAGCGCTTTTTTGGAGAGTGATGCACAGGACAGAGCGCAAACAAGTAGCGCTTTTTTGCAGAGTAATGTACAGGATAGAGCGCAAACAAGTAGCGCCAAAGATGAGAGGGCTGTTAATGTGCTAGAGTTGGAAAGTCGAGCGCATCAAAGTAATCAGGAGCTGATGGTTGGAAATCTTAGAGAAAGTGAGGAAATTGGAATTGTGGATGGAAGGAGGGGTGAGGTTAAAGATAGTGATATTATAGAGGTTGAAACGTCACAAAGCAGGGAAGCAAATGGAAGTATGGAAATAGAGTTAGATGAGGAAGAGATAATAATGAATGAGGAAACTGACATGTTTAAAATTCCAGTGGTAAAAAGGAAGGCTGGTAAGAGTGAGAAGGGTTCAAAGTCTAAAGCATTTAGGAAAAATCAGGAAGTAGTAAAAGATAAAGAAGATGCAGATGAAGTATCAGATGACTCTTCTGCTGATGATTCGTCGGTTCTTAGTTATGGGGAGGTAGAAGTGTTGGAATCAATGGGACAGGAAGTAGGAAAAGAGAGTGGATATAGTTTAGAAAGAGTACAGAAATTTTTGAGTAGTACAAATGGTGCTTTCCTGTAGCTCAAATAGTAGAGCATGGCGCTAGCAACGCCAAGATCGTGGGTTCGATTCCCAGGGAAAGCAAGAGCTGATAAAATGTAAAAAAAACTGTAACTTGAATGCAATGTAAGTCGCTTTGGATAAAAGCGTCTGCTAAATGCATAAATGTAAATGTAATGTAAATGTAAAAGGTAAAAGATGTGGTGGTAACAGAGTTTTTTCCTGATCGTGAGCTTTTTATTGATTCAGCTAAGTTCTTGATGAAGCAGAGAGGTGAGGGTTGTTTATCAAATCAGGATATACATCGTTTAAAAAAGATAGTACAAAAGTTGCGTACAGAACAATTGTGTGATGGTGGAAAGTAAATGGAAGGCAACTAGGTTTTGTTTAGCTTGGCTGGTTTTAAGTTGGTGTTTTTTTCTAATTATTGATTTAAAAGTAACTACAATAAATTTAAATGGAGCAAGAGATATAAGGAAAAGAAGCCAGTTTTTTCAAATGTTGCAAATTAAAAATATTGATATAGTATTTGCACAAGAGACACACAGTGACAATGTTAATGAAGTTGATTGGAAGAAAGAATGGGATGGAAATGTAGTTCTAAGTCATAAAACTAATATGAGTGCTGGTGTTGGAATTTTTTTTGCAAGGAATTGTTCTCCGACATGTTATGAAGTAGAAGAGGTTGTGAAAGGAAGGCTTTTAAAGGTTGTTGCAAGATATGATAAAATTTAATTTACTTTAGTAAATGTTTATGCTCCTGTATTACCAGCTGAGAGAATGTTTTTTTTAGAGACCTTAACTGATGTGTTACAAGAATGTGATCCTGAACATTATCTCATTATGGCAGGGGATTTTAATTGTACGGCGAATGATATTGATATAAATCATGTAGAACCTCACACAGCTTCAAGGAAGTCATTGATACGTCTTATTGAAGCAAATGGTTTGGTAGATGTGTGGAGAGAGTTAAATGGAAATGTTAGACAATATTCATGGATGCATGTAAAAGAGAATTTGCTATCTATGGCAAGGTTAGATCGAATATATTGTTTCAGACATCAGTTACAAGTGATGAGATCATGTTATATTAATCCTGTTATTTTTTCTGATCATTCAATGGTAACAGCTAGTGTTTTTATTAATTATTTAAAGAAAAAGAGTGCATATTGGATCTTTAATAGTGTTTTGTTGGAAGATTCACATTTTAAAGAGTGTTTTGAGTTTTTTTGGGAAAAATGGAGGGGTAAAAAGAGTATGTTTTCAAGTATGCAACAATGGTGGGAAATTGGGAAAAAACAAATACAACAGTTGTGTAAACAATACCATTTCAATGTCACTAGGAGCATGGCCAAAAAGATCAAAGTAATTGAAAATGATATTATTGAAATTCAAGGTCTGATTGAAGTAACAGGGAAAAATGAGCATTTTAAGATTTTAAAAGAGAAAAAGAAGGTCCTGGAAAATCTGTTGGGATATAAAGTACAAGGGGCCTTAATTAGATCTCGTTTCCAGGATTTTTCTGAGATGGATGCTCCTTCAAAGTTTTTTTTTGGTTTAGAAAAGAAGAATGGCCAAAACAGATCTATTCATTGCCTAAAAGACATTAATGGACAGGAGTTAAGTGAAGCATCAGATATACGTAGGAGAATTGTTGAGTTCTACGGAGAGCTATATAAAAGTGAATATGTGGAAGATGATAAATTGTGTGAAGATTTCCTGAGTGATTTACCACAAATAGAGGAAAATGCTAAGGCAGAATTAGTGGCACAATTAACTAAGAATGAGTTATATGAAGCTCTGCGAAGTATGGATAATGGAAGAGCTCCAGGAATTGATGGCCTTACAGTAGGCTTTTATAAAGCATACTGGGGCATCTTAGGCAGTGATCTTTTGGAGGTTGTTTGTGATAGTATATTAAGGGAGAAGTTACCTTTGAGTTGTAGGCGTGCAGTGTTAACTTTGTTACCAAAGAAGGGTGACTTGAAGGAAATTAAGAATTGGAGACCAGTATCCCTTTTGTGTGTTGATTTTAAAATACTGTCAAAAGCTTTGGCCAATCGTTTAAAGAAACTGATGGGGCAAATAATACATAATGATCAGTCATATTGTGTGCCTGAAAGATCGATAATTGACAACATAGCTGTAATCAGAGATGTTTTTGAAGTGGCAAAATTGACGGGTCAGAATTTTGGTCTCATTTCGTTGGACCAGGAGAAAGCCTTCGATCGAGTAGAGCACAAGTATTTATGGAATGTTTTGGTTTTCCCTATGAATTTATTAAGTTAATTAAGATGCTATACAGTGACATTGAAAGTATTGTAAAGGTCAATGGTGGTTTAAGTGCTCCTTTTGGAGCTAATAGAGGGATACGACAGGGGTGTTCCCTATCAGGGATGTTATATTCTATAGCAATTGAGCCTTTTTTACTCAAATTGAAAAAGGTTTTAATGGGTGTCATTTTGTATGGTGAACAAAAATTATATTTGTCTGCATATGCAGATGATGTAATGGTGGCTGTTACTGGAGAAGAAGATGTTAAAAGAATGGGAATGGTGGTTGAGAAGTATGGAAAAATATCATCAGCCAAAGTAAATTGGAGTAAATGTGCTGCTTTAGAGATAGGTGGGTGGAAGGAGAGGAAACCCCAGTTGCCAGGAGGTTTAAAGTGGGTTTCAGGTGGAATCAAGTATTTAGGAGTTTTTTTGGGTGATGAGCAGCATATTAAAAAAAATTGGGAGGGGGTAGTAGAAATTATTGAAGGAAAATTAAGAAGGTGGAAATGGCTACTACCTAGAATGTCTTACAGGGGGCGTACACTTATAATTAATAATTTGGTGGCATCTACACTGTGGCATCGTTTGGCATCACTCGAACCTCCTATGGGTTTGTTATCAAAGATACAAGCATTAATTGTTGATTTTTTTTGGAATAAGTTGCATTGGGTTCCACAATGTATTTTGTTTTTACCAAGAGATGAAGGGGGGCAAGGGCTTGTTCACCTAGAAAGCAGAAAAACAGCCTTCAGATTACAGTTTGTACAAAAGTATCTTTATGGTGAAAATAATGTATGGAAGGCTGGAGCAAGTCTCATTTTGGAGAGAGTGGGGGGAATGGGACTTGCTAAAAATCTTTTTTTGACAAAGTGTGTGGACAAAGAGTTGAAAGAGTTACCCCTGTATTATTATAGTGTTTTGAAAGCATGGGGTCTTATGAAAATATTAAGGAAGATACCTGTTTTGTCATTGTTCTGGCTCCTGAAGGAACCTTTAGTGGGAGGAGCAAGATTGGACATTGGTGAAAAGTCTTTCGTTGGAATAACCCAAAGCTTGAAAAATGTGAAAATGATCACCTTGGGACAATTGTTGGACATTTGTGGATGTGATTTTGATAAAGTGGATGCAACGGCACAGCGTCTGGGAATAAAATCAAGGAGGATAGTTGGAGCTTTCTTGGACAGAGTTAAAAGGCTCTTAACTGAAGAGGAGATGAGTCTAATAACGAGAGATGACAATGGATGTGCACTTGATAACAATGACTCTTTCACAAATATGGAGATTTCATTAAGTTTTGTAGAAGAGGAGTTTGCTTACCCTTTTCTTAATGATACGGGAGTAAAGGATTTGGAAATGTGCTCAGTTGCAGGGAAAAAACTTTATGAAATGAGTGTTAAAGTTTTGAATAAAGAAAAGCATAAGAGTAAAACAGATATCCCTTGGAAATTACATTTTGGGATTGATGAGAATTGTAAGCCTGAATGGAGAAAATTATATAAACCACCATTGATCAAAATTACTGGAGATTTACAATGGAAACTAATACATGGAATTGTTGCTGTGAATGCGTTTGTAAGCATTATTAATCGATCTGTTGAAAGCAAGTGCCCTTTCTGTGAAAATACAGAAACAATATTTCATTGTTTTTTGTATTGTAATAGATTGAGTCTTTTGTTCTTAAGACTTCAAGATTTGTTTGTAGGTTTCAAGGTTGTTTTTTCTAATGTTGTTTTTATTTATGGTTTTAAATATTGGAAAGAAAGTAGAAGAAAGGGATGTTTATTAAATTTTATTGTTGGCCAAGCAAAGACTGCAATTGTTCTAACTAGAAGGAAAAAAAGTAGAAGGGAAGGAAGGAAATGATGTTGATGGCACTTTTAGAAGTCTAGTTAAAGCAAGAATAAGACATGAATTTATGTTTTATAAATTAGTGAATAATATTCAAGGTTTTAAAGATGTATGGAGTTATGAAGATGTTTTGCGTACTGTTATAGATGATGAATTATTCTTTTCAAGTTGTATTGAATAATATATTTGGTGGTTTGTGTGGATTTTAATTAAGATCCATTGTATGGATGGTTGTTAAAATTGTTAAATAAAGTAGTCTTAAAATTCAAAAAAATTCTCTCTCTCTCTCTCTCTCTCTCTCTCGTGCATGCTGGGAGCGAGTGGGCGGAGTTGGATGTGTGGTGGAGTGAGAGCGTTTGTCTGTGAGTTGAGTAAGTTTTTTTTATCTTTCTATTCTTTTATTATATTCAGGTAGAATCTGTGATTGTTTTAGGGGTTTTTGCTACAGTTAAGGAAAGTAAGGCGCTGTCGATCAGCGTGTGCTGGTTGAAATGGCAGCGCCTGGAAGTGTGACGCTTGATCAGCTAACGCGGCGGCATGGCATTAAAGTTGTCCCCGCGGAACGCTACTCTGTGGAAGATTGCAGTTTAGCTGTTGCACAAGTTGTTGGTCACAGAAGCATTCTGTCAGCATCAAGAATTAACAGTGCAATTGTTTTGTTATTAGATGACGTCAATAAAGTTAATGAGATCGTTGCAAGTGGAATTGTTTTAAATGAGGCTTTTACAGCGGTAATGCCTTTGATGCAACCAGCAAAAAATATCTTATTGTCAAATGTTCCACCATTTATCAAAGATGAAGTAATTGAAAGAGAACTGGCAAGGCATGGGAAAGTTGTATCGAAGATTAAAAAGATAGTCTTAAACTGCAAATCTGCGCAACTTAAGCACGTTGTCACTTTCTGAAGACAAGTGTATATGATTCTAAATAATGGACAGGAGTTGAATCTTGTACTAAAGTTTAGGATTGATGACTTTGACTATGTAATTTATGTAACATCAGAAACAATTAAATGTTTTAAGTGCAGTCAGGTAGGACATCTTGTTCGAGCTTGTCCAGAGAATGAAGAAAATTCATAATAATGATGGAGAGGGACAAGAAGAAAATAATGTGATTGAAGACCAACAAGAAAAGGACAGGGATAGAAATGGTGAGGATGGTGAAAAAAGTGAACAAGTGTACTGAGGAAAAACTAGTACAGGACACAACCGAAATAGAAAATGATGTTGTTGGTAGTCTTGTGGAAGTAGAAACGTCTAGAGACATTGATATGACGGATGATGACAGTCTTTTTAAAACACCTACACTGAAAAGAAAAACTACTGGGAAGAGAAGGGGGGAAAAAGCAAGGAAAGAACAAGTTCAGGAAAAACAGATGAAAGAGAAGATTGGTCAGATATAACTCCATGATCCTAGTAATTCTGATGAGTCATTAATAGAGAGTGAGAGTGAATCAGTGAGCTCAGTTGATTCAGTTTCTCTTAGGAGATCTGAAAGGAATGCCTATACCCTTGAAAAGATTAAAGCTTTTTTGCAAAGTACAAAAGGAATGAAGGGAGTTCAAGTGGAGGATTTATTTCCTGATCGGGAGTTGTTTATAGAGTCAGCAAGAGTGTCAATGAAAGAAAAAGGGATTGGGGGCCTTACAGAACAAGAAATATACAGGCTCAAGAAAATTGTTCAGAAGTTGAGATCCACCATGTTGAATGGTGAAAAAGCAATGCTTTAAGTTTTCTTTTTTCTTTGTTAATTATTTGTTTTTGTTATGCTCAGTCTTTTTTTTAATTCATTTATTTATGAGTAATTTAAGGCTGGGCAGTTTGAACATAAATGGTGCAAGGGATCAAAGGAAAAGAGCAATGCTGTTTGAACTGATAAAGCAAAAAAATATTGATGTCATGTTTGTTCAGGAGACTCATACTGATGTGCAGAATGAAAGTGCATGGAAAATGGAGTGGGAAGGAGAGGTGATTATGAGTCATAAGACTAATACCAGTGGAGGTGTAGCTATTTTATTAAGGAAAAATATAATTCCAGTTTCTTTTGAAGTGGAAAATTTAGTTAAGGGACAGTTGAAATTGAGGGTTGAGTTTGAAAATTGTATTGTTGTATTTATAAATATATATGCACCGGTTCTGGGAGGTGAAAGGGTTTTGTTTCTAAATAAAGTTAGAGATGTAGTCAAAAATTGCAAATATGAGGAGTATCTGTTTATTGGGGGTGATTTTAACTGCACAGAAAACGCTAGTGTTGATAGGAATAATAAAGAACCTCATATGGAATCACAACGTGTTTTGCAACAAATTATAAAAGAACATGATTTGTATGATATTTGGAGAGTGTTGAATAGAACACAGAGGCAATATACATGGACACAAGTGAGAGAATATCATGTAACAATGGCTAGACTAGACAGGTGGTATTGTTTTAAACATAATTTTAATACTATTAAGTGTTGTGCAATTTCACCTGTAGGTTTTTCTGGTCATTGTTTGGTCTGCTGTAATGTTTTTATTAATAAAGTTAAGCCAAGAAGTGCGTATTGGCACTTTAATACTGGTCTATTGCAAGATAATTCCTTTTGTGAGATGTTTAATTTTTTTTGGAAAGATTTTAAGAATAGGAAGTCATATTTTGATTCTCTGCAGCAATGGTGGGATTATGGAAAAATACAGATACAGTAACTGTGCCGTATGTACACTCTCAATGCTTCTAGAAACATTTCCCGATCGTTGGAAGATCTAGAGAGAGAAATATTAGAAATACAAAATTTCTTGGAATCTGTAAGGGACCGAGAACGTATTAAGATTCTCAAAAATAAAAAGAAAGTTTTAGATAATTTGTTGGGTATTAGGGTGCAGGGTGCTCTGGTATGATCAAGGTTTCAAAGCGCAGCACAAATGGATGGTCCAACCAAGTTTTTCTTTGGACTTGAAAAAAAGAATGGTCAAAATAGAATTATGCATTCTTTGCTATTAGAATCTGGCATAGAAATTACAGAGCCTAAGGAAATTAGGAAAAGAGCAGTGGCTTTTTATTCAGAGCTGTATAGGAGTGAATACACGGAGGAGGAAGAGATAGCTAGTTGCTTTTATGAGCGTCTACCTAAGGTTCCAGAAGGAGCAAATGCTGAACTGGAAAAACCTTTTACGAAAGGTGAATTGTATGATGCCCTAAAGAGTATGGAGTCTGGGAAAGCTCCGGGGATCGATGATATCCCTGTTGAGTTTTATAAGTCACTCTGGGCTGTGCTAGGGGATGATCTGCTAGAAATGCTCAATGACAGCTTGAACAGAGGGTTGCTGCCTATGAGCTGCAGAAGAGCAGTAATCAACCTTTTACCGAAGAAAGGTGACCTCCAGAAATATAAAGAACTGGCGACCTGTGTCACTCCTATGCTCTGATTTTAAGATTTTATCCAAAGCCTTAGCGATTAGATTAAAAGAGGCGATTGGTTGGGTCATCCATGTGGACCAGACATACTGTGTAATCGATCTATTTTTGATAATATTTATTTAATTAGAGATATTTTAGATATCTCTAGATCATTGGGTTTAAATGTTGGTCTCATTTCCTTGGACCAAGAAAAAGCTTTTGACCGGGTTGAGCATAACTACCCTCTGGCAAACGCTAAGAGAGTTTGGTTTCAGTCCGAGTTTTATTAAAATGATTGGGGTGTTATATGGGAACATTGAAAGTATACTTAAAATTAATGGTGGCCTGAGTGCTACTTTTAAGATCACAAGGGGCATAAGGCAAGGATGTGCGTTGTCAGGCATGCTTAGCATGCTTTAAGTATGCTTTAGTATGCTTTAGCAATTGAACCATTGTTAATAAGAATAAGAGCAAAAATTGATGGCTGGAGTATACCACAATGTGATTTTAAAATTAAGTTGTCGGCTTATGCTGATGATGTTATTGTTTTTGTGAATAATCAAGAAGAGGTAGATATTTTAAGAATAATAATTGATGATTTTGGAAAGCTGTCTTCAGCTAAGGTAAAAGAGTGAAGCCATTGTATGTGGAAAGTGGGACAGTAAATGCCTTCCTAATTTACCTGCTGGACTTGAGTGGAAGAAAAATGGCTTTAAATATTTAGGTGTATATCTTGGACATGATTTAGTATTGCAAAAAAATTGGGAGGGTGTTCTAGAAAAAAACGAAAGGACGACTGGAAAAATGGAAATGGCTGTGGCCCAAATTGTCATTTAGAGGACGTGTTATAGTCATCAATAATTTGGTGGCTTCAACATTCTGGCATCGCTTGGCATGTTCTGAGCCACCAAATGGACTACTTGCAAAACTACAAGCTCTCATTGTGGATTTTTTTTGGACTAAGTTTCACTGGGTGCCGCAGAGTGTACTTTATCTCCCTAAGGAGGAAGGTGGACAAGGACTAGTACATCTGTCCAGCAGAGGAGCAACTTTTCGTTTACAATTTATTCAAAGATTTTTAACTGGACCAGAAGATCTTGTTTGGAGGAATGTTGCTAATTTTATTTTGAGTCAAGTTGGAGGCCTGGGACTGGACTCTGCTTTGTTTTTAATGGACTCTAGCAAAATTCAGCTGAATGGACTGACTCCTTTCTATAAAGGGGTCTTTAGAATATGGAGTTTATTCAAGAAAAGAAGAGGGGCTTTTGGTTTGTCTTTATATTGGTTATTAGAAGAACCGACTGTGTTTGGAGCTAGATTCGATGTTTCAAGTGAAGCTGCATGGGGTTTTGAAAGTGCAATGTGCAGAGCAAGAAAAGTTAAATTGTGTCACATAATAGCTGCTGGGGGTCCTGAGTTAAATAATTCACAAAAGGTTGCTTCTTGCATTGGAGTTAGATCAACAAGATTAGCAGGGAAATTACTGGATCTTTTAAAACAGAAGCTTACGGTAGAAGAAAAGTCTCTACTTATAAGCTTTGGTGAAGGGTGGTTCCAGATAATAAAGATCCCTTTCCAGAAGTTTATGTTATTCCTGATCTTAAAGGGGCAAATGGGGAATTGTTGAAGAATTAACTATTAATGAGGCTAACAGCAAACAATTGTACAGAAGTTGTGTTAAAATTTTAAACTCGAAAGTTCTAAACGGAAGAGTTGATACTGTTTGGAGAGACAAATTAGGTTTGGATCAGAATATAAAACCTGTGTGGAGAGTTTTTTATAAACCTCCTTTGGAAAAAAAGGTGGGGGATCTCCAATGGAGAATTTTACACGGTGCAGTTGCTGTTAATTCTTTTGTGCATGTTATCAATCCAAATGTTTCTAATTTATGTCCTTTTTGTGAAAAAAGAGAAACAATTTTTCATTGTTTTATGGAGTGTACAAGATTGTGTTATTTATTTGATTTTCTTACATTGATGTTTGGTAAGCTAGACGAAATTTTTACTGTTCAGAGTTTTATTCTTGGATATCGATATGTGGTGAAAAACAGGATAAAATGTCAACTTTTAAATTTCATTGTGGGAGAAGCAAAAATGGCAGTATATATAAGCAGGAGGAATAAAATTGAAGGGTCAGAAGGATGTGAAGTTGTATCTATTTTTAAAAATCGGATAAAAGCAAGAGTGTGGGTGTTGATTTTAAATTTTATAAGATGATGAAAGACTTAATGTTCTTTTCAGTTCAGTGGTGTTACAATGATGCAATTTGCTCTGTTGTAGATGAACTTTTATTTTTTTCTTGTTTGTTACAATGATTGTGTTTAATGTCAATTTTGCTTGGTTTACTATTGTGTTAGACTTGTTTTGAGAAATTTGAGAAAAGTTGTGGAATACATTTTTGGTTAAAATTCAAATTCTCTCTCTCTGCATGCTATAATATGCTATAATTCATTATTATTCTTCACTCGACTGCAAGAGAAGAAATTATCTAATTAGCTATTGAACACCACTCCAAAACTCCCCAATATGAGTGGCATTTTCCATTAACTGCAGTTAATTCCATTTTATTCTAACATTTCCTACATAAACACCACAACTATCAGCAGTGACATGTCTTATCAGCATTTGTTCTGCCACCATATATGAATTACCAGCTACCAGCCTGCATCCCTTCATGGACTTTAGACTCTAGTAAAGTTAATTTCCTACTTCTATAAACGCTTACAAACGCTGAGTGTTAGTTATCTATTGACTCAGTATGACTGAGTTACAAGGCTCGCCCCATAAGTGAGTTTCTTCTGATGCTTTTGGTTTAATGACTTCAAGTTTATGATCTCTGTCAATTTTCTTGGTGGCAAGTTAAATTGTAGTGAACCAAACATTTGGACAAAGATTTGACAAACCAACTGTGACACATTGTTGACTTCAAACTTAAAAAAAAAAAAATAATAATAATACATCATACAGTTTGTTCATGATCAACAATAAGAAATACCTAAATAATAAATAGAATACCTTTTGGAAGATGATGGTGTTTTCTCACTGAAGTTTGGTCCATCCCCTTTTGAATGGTCACTCTTCATAGACACAGAGCTGAATACAGGTGAACCTGATCTTTCACTGACAAGAACAGAAAAAACACTATTAAAGGAGGTTCTTCAGTCTCATTTGAAGAGCATTTGCCATTCTCATGACTATGGACAGATGAATGTGTTTATGTGTGGTTTTCTGTTTAATCCGTCAAGTTCAATCACAGACACACAGTGAAGAAATGTAAATAATGAATGTAAAGCACATAACATACCTTTTAGCTTGTGATGGTGTTTTATCACTGAAGGACACATGTAGGCCCAATTTTTCACTAATAACACAAAGAAGTTTCCTCAGTCTCATTTGAAGAGGTTTCATTCAGATGGTAATTACAGTAAGTACAATTTAACAAGCTATAACCATGCATTATTATTCTTCTCCCATCAACAGCTATCACAATGCTATAAAGCAATTGCTTTTTTGAGAAACAAAACTCTAAATTGTTATGATAAAGTAAATCAAATACTTCCTAACACAGTCTATGTGTGTCTGACAATAGGAAATACATGAAATACCTTTTGGTAGGTGTTTCCTCATTGAAAAGTGGCACATCACCTTTCGACTGATCACTCTTTACAGACTCAGAGCTGGAAACCTCAGAGCCTGATCTTCCCCTAATGACACAACGAGGAAAGAGAGAAAGAAACAAACATTTTATGGCACGAGGTACTTATATTAAGTGTGTGTGTGTGTGTGTGTGTGTTTCTTTCTTCTTTTCATCTTTTGACATGATATAATTAACTTAATATTCTTGTCACTTTGAGTTTGATTGGATAAGGAAATGTCTCTTATTGAACCCTTTTTACATTACCACCACCAAACTGTCCTAGAAATTTCATTAGCATGTGGCATACACTTTCATGTAAAGCAACACACATTCAGTAAAGACACATATTTTATCAAAAACATGATCTACTCGTTTGAGTTTGAGCAACACAAACAGGAACAAAGGTGTGAGACCTGGCAGATCCCCAATGTTTAAATACCTCAGCTAATAGACTGTTATCACTATCGCCATTGCTGTGACATTATGAATGCCTTTTTGTTTCAGAGAAATGAAAGTTGTAACTGAGGCGCAAACAACATCTTTATTGGACTCTGGACTCTAGAGAAGTGTTTGAATTTTATAGACTGTTATTAAGGAACACATAATATTATCCCGTTTTCTTATTGAACTTTTAGCTGCAATATTGAAACTGAAGTTGTGATTTAAATGATTCTTTAAAAATAGACTCAGTCTTACCTCTGTTCCTCTGAGACACTCATCTCAGATGGAGAGTTATTTCCTCGCTCCTCTGACATACTGCATCTAAACTGCCATACAGGACAGTTATCTTTGTGTTGAAGACATTCAGCTGCTCAGCACAACCTGGACATGAGGTGGAAAAAAAAAGACAATTGTTGAGCTGGCAACAAACAAGCTGTATAAAAAGAACACGCGGGCTCTGAAACTAACGTTAATATTACATTTAATTTAGTTTAGCCAAACAGTGTAGGCCTATTTCAGACAATTCTTCATATCATATAGCTGTAAACATAGAAACATAACTATAATTTAAAATTATTTCAGCGTTGGAAATATTAAAGAGGGAGAAAATTCACTTTCTGTATAGCAATTTTACATGAATTTACACTCATATTTATGCAACCAATTAACCATTTAATACAGTAGGTTATGGGATCATTACATCATGCTCACAATTTAGGCCTATTGATTTCAACTGCTCCCACAACAGCTGAATATATAGCCTAAATGTATAGGCTATTGAGCTATGTGAACTGAAATATCCTATTTAATCACAGCTGGTTTATAACATTCTCTTTTGACACAAATTAAAAGACATTAAAGCATCATGGTCCGTGTATCATATCCGATCATTCGTTTTTTTATTTAATATTGATAGTAGAAAAACGAGAAAACGGCACCTATGTTCGTTTTTTCATTTGTTCAAAAAAAAGGAAAAACGAGAATTCAGCTTAATTTTTCGTTTTTCGTTCAGGCATAGAAAAATGAATAAACATCTTAAATATTCGATGTCTACACGTGAGCGGAATTAAACGCCCCTTTCTGCTGATTGGTCAGCCAAAGATCAACCGTGCCGTCATCAGTACTTCTGCAGTTCCGTGCAGCAAAATAGTAGTCCTCCGCTGCTGCAGGTGTATGGATTCATAAACCGTTTTATTGCAACTACATTTCCTCTTTTTCTCATCAAACAAGCAGACTAATGAATAGCTCGACACAACTCATACCAGGGCAGAGTCTAGACAAGGCTTTTTTTCTGTGTAGACCAGCGGTTCTTAAAGTGATCCTCGAAATAATTTGCTGTAGCCTACCATATTTTTCAGACTGTTGTCACTTTTTTTTTTTATCATGATACATACTGTGATTTTTTCCAAAGTGACTTATATGATGCATTTTACGCCAAATAATCTAAATGTAGACTTTTAAAAGTAGGCGCGTGAAGTATTCACTGTGGATTGGTTCGTGTTTGTGGCTTGCGACAGAAAGATGTTCAGGGAGACCGAGATGTGCCAAAAGTGTTGCATGCTGTTGTTTTCTTTATTTATCAAAAGTATGACATTTCAATCCAAGTGAACATAAATTAATACACAGTATTAATTAAATAAACTGCTTTAAAATGACTGCTGCATATTTCCTGTGCACTTCAATACTGGTCTGTGCTTGACTGTAGTCGCGTTTGTCTGCTTATTAATTTAACCCATACTGGAACTGTGTGAACTAGGGCAACTCACCTGTTCTAAAGGCTATACCTTCTTTTTTCGAAACACACACACACACACACACACACACACACCCACCCACACCCTGCTCGTACTTGTCCATTTAAAGGGATAGTTCACCCAAAAATGAAAATTCTGTCATCATTTACTCACCCTCAAGTAGTTCCAAACCTGTATGAATGTCTTTGTTCTGCTGAACACAAAGGAAGATATTTTGAAGAAAGTTTGTAACCAGGCTGTTTTGGGGCACCATTGACTTCCATAGTAGGGAAAAAAATACTATGGAAGTCAATGGTGCCCCAGAACTGCTCTGTTTCCCACATTCTTCAGAATATCTTCCTTTGTGTTCAGCAGAACAAAGACACTCATACAGGTTTGGAACTACTTGAGGGTGAGTAAATGATGACAGAATTTTCATTTTTGGGTGAACTATCCCTTTAATGGCAGAGAATGCTCTCTTTCTTTATTTTCCTTTTGAAGCGGATGCAAATCTGTCGTAAAATAACTTGTGGTGTATATTCCAAGTGTTCTGAGGGTATATGGGTTTGGTGAGAAACAACCGAAATGGCAAGTTTTTACTTTTCTGAAAATCTCGTATTCCTATGTACGAGTGGGCAGCAGCTCGCGCCGCGCACGAGCGCATATTTTGAGATACTAATTATAATCAATTTTAATAAAATACAAGACTACATTATAAAACTCAGGAGAGTATGTAGGGTGATATCAGGCATATTGGGCCATCAGGTAAAATGGGCCATTTAAGGTTGAAGTAGCTTATCTCTTTAAAAGTTAACAGCCAATGACTGCAAAGAATTTCAAACTGTTGCCATAACAGTACTTGACATTTAGCTAACGGGGGAGGGGCAATGCCTCATTCTGAGACCACACCAGAAAAAGGCAAGGTGAGTGGCCTGACATATCCAATATTACTCCTCAATAATAAGGATGATAACTCAATAAAAAAACAAATGCACATTTAGAAGTAATGATTTATAACCCATGTCTTGATGGCCTCTCTGAGATAAAATACTGATTTTGTTAAATAATCCAGATTTTTATAAAGAAAAATTATTTTTAGTTACTGGCCCAATTTACCTGAATGTGTTAAGATAAAATGAGCCATTAATTTCAGTTAAAATGGGCCACCTTATGAGTTGAGTTTAATTAAACAAACAAACTTACTGGGCCAGCAGGGTAGGCTATAACAGCCGTCATATCATACCCTGCCATGCCCAGCTGATGCAAAGAATAGACAGAAGAAAGCCCGTCTATAGACAAACAAGAACGAATAAGTTTGTTGGGAAGCTTTGAGGTCGTTACCATTAAAGAGAAGTGATGAGAGTTCACGATCCATCTGGCTTGTTAACAAAAGTTTTGTAGAGATTTACAAATAGATTTATAAAACTTTTTGGAATGGCATTTATAACGCGCTTAAATTGTTTACGAAATCCCGATCTAGGACCCGCCCCCTACAGTTTAAGAATCGGTATAGCCTACTGATAATAGCAGCAGAGGACTATTGTAACAGAACAGAGGAAAAACTGATGATGTCACGGGTTCAGATTTGGTTGACCAATCGGCAGAAAGGGGCGTCTCATGACCGCCCACAAGGGGAAAACGAATTTTGAGGTAATTTATCTGTTCTACCCGTGATCCAAAAAATTAAAATTTCTGAACAAACGAAAATAGGCGCCGTTTTCTCATTTGTCTACTACAAAATATTAAATCAAAAAACGAATGATCGGATGATACACCCCGTGCTTGGGTACTTACCCGCCTGACTGTTTCCGTTCAAGCTTTCGATTTCGCATCATCAAGAAAAAAAGAAAAAGAAAAGACAAAAACAAAAAAACAAAAAACTGTAATAGCCTACATTATTTAAAAAACAAACAAACAAAGATCACTAACTGTTCATTCACATAGCACTAACTGTAATCAAGGACATTTAAAACTTACTTGCAGTAGTACGACGAGCTTCAGCACCCAGCACGCTGAAGAATGCTTTCTATTTCTCCCATTTACGACCCTGTCACATGGTGCGATTCATGACAATGAGACCCGGATCTTTCCTGCTGGTAGACTTTCTGACATTCTCATTCTGCCTTAATAAAGTAAAAAAAAAAAAAAATGCTGCACATTGAGTCTTCAATTCTTAATTTGTGCTAGATCTTTACCAGGTTCATCATTCTGTCGGCTTAATCAATTTACCTATGATATGTACATTATAAATCTGATATATCTGATTGTGATTTACGGAAATGGGCGCCTCAAATTGCTCTGTCCTAACGGATCAGTTTAATAACCAATTTCATTAACTTCACTTCATCTCCATTAACCTAAACTCATCATGAAGTATATTTTACTTATCTTTATTTTTTATTTTTTCTTCCCCCACCCATTATTTCTGCACTGAATGGATTCATCGCCTGCCTTCAACACTTTCGGTTTCGTAGCAAATCTAAAATGATGAATCCGGCCTAATGTAAGCGACAAGCTGCGTTGTAAGCTTTGTGAATAATACAATAGTTTTGCATAAACTTGTTTCCGTATTTGATTTTAAAATCAAAAAGGCGTTAAATGACTGGTTAAATGAATCAGACCAGCTGCATTTCATCTTTTACCATTAGATGGCAGTAAAGTGTGGCTTCGAATAAGCTGTTTATTATAAACCATAACAATCGTTATTGGTCTCTTAAATTGAACTGTGCAATCCTGCGGTCATCCAATCAGCAAAAAAAAAAAAAAAAAAAAAAAAAAATATATATATATATATATATATATATATATATATACTGGCTTCAGGGAGGACAAATTGCAGTTATTGGAATCTCAATGTGCAATAAATAATCACAAACAAAATGTATGCAAATAGTGTTCGGAAGTAAATTACAATAAGGTGAACTTTGTGAATGGAAGAGCAAAAAATGTTCGTGTTATCATTTGCTCCAACATTAAAAGTCAAGTCACCTTTATTTCTAGTGCTTTATACAACACAGATTGTTTCAATTAGCAGCTTCACACACGGGAAAACAATTAATGATGCAAAATTTAAATATGAGAAATTCAAATTATGCTGTAAGCGCCTTTAAAAAGACAATTGTAGGCTAACACGCAACCCAGTCAACAATTTGATCTCACAGCGATGTCACCATGAGCTCACAGGATACTCGTGATGAGGTCACAATGTGAGGTAACAGTGAGCTAAAAGTGTAACCTCACAGCACCCTCACTGTGTGCTCATACTAATGTGAGGTCAAAGTGCACTCACTGCACAGAGACTAGGTACCCAGCATGCATTGCAGCATGAAGCTTTTGATTGTCACCATTGTTGAGATTCATACACCGATTCTTGATGTCTCTCTTTGTGTTTAAATGACATAGTAGTTCAAAATGTTTGTGTTTTCTCATGCTTTTAAAATTCTTAATAAACAATTATGACACTGCTGGGGCCTATACTGTATAATCACAGAGCTATTATTAAAAGCTTTAGATTAATAACTCCTCACAAAGACTGCATGCTGAATCTAGGTGATGGTTGCGCTGTTATCATCAGTAACAAACCAATATCACCTGGTTGCGGTCTCTTTTTTGGTTTTTCTTGCCATAACAAATGTGCTTTACAAACACAGTTACAGCAGCCCCAAAAAACATAATGTTATAAAGTCAAGGGTCAAGAGCCCAACTAAAGCAAACACTACTCACATTGATGGTAACATCAAACAAAACAATAAAACATCATCATCTAAATCTGTTAATTCTCAATTAGCGCTTTTGTAGATGTCTAACAGAAATAAGAACCCCGCTCATCTTTTTGAGTTCACAATGAGCTCATATATTACTCACACTGTGAGGATCACCGTATGAGAATGGTGTGATATCACTGTGATCATCGCGTGATCTCACGTGTTGACTGGGAAGTCAGTTCAGTATTGATTTAATTCAGTACACCATGTGAAGTTCATCAGCTATGAAGTTCATTTCACATACAAGCAGTTGAATCAAACTCAGTTCAGGAAAAGAAAATCCATCATTGCGATTCGATGACTTTCCGAAAGGAAAAATAGAGAGGTGGATTATAGCAGTAGGAAGAGAGAAACATGTCAAAGTAGCATCAAGATTTAATTATTGCATAAATGCATAATACCGGGTCCATCCGCACCAAACAGAGCAAGATGAAGTCTAAAAAAATATATATATAGTATAAAATATATATATATATATATATATATATATATATATATATATATATATATATATATATATATATATACACAGTGCCCTCCACTAATATTGACACCCTTGGTAAATATGAGCAAAGGCGGCTGTGAAAATAAATCTGCATTGTTTATCCTTTTTATCTTTCATTCAAAAAATTCACAAAATTCCAACCTATCATTGAAGCAAAACAATTGAAAGTGGGGGGAAAATCTCATTCTGAAATAATGCTTTCTCTAGTTCATGTTGGCCACAATTATTGGCACCCAATTATTGCAACGTCCTTTTCCCAGGGTAAAGTTCAGAGCTTGAGTTTTGTGCTCAGTGACCCATTTTTGTGTTTATTTTGATGTTTGTCTTGGATTGTTGTCCTGGTGGAAGATCCAAACACAGCCCATTATAAGATTTCTAACAGAGTCAGTCAGGTTTAGATTTTTTATCTGTCTGTATTTGATAGAATCCATGATGCCATGCATCTGAACAAGATGTTCAGGACCTCCGGCAGAAAAACAGGCCCACAACATTAAAGATCCAGCAGTAAACTCATCTGATGGGTTTGCTGCCAAAAAGCTCTTTTATTAGTTTCATCTGACCATAGAAGCCAGTCCCATTTCAAGTTCCAGTCATGTCTGATAACTGAATATGCTGGAGTTTGTTTTTGGATGAGCGAGGAGAATTTTTCTTGAAACCCTCCCGAACATGTGGTGATGTAGGGGATGTTAGATATATGTATATATATCTTTTTTTTAGGTTTCTGATCCCAAGACTCAACTAATGTCTACAATTCTACAGCTGTGGTCCTTGGAGAGTCTTTGTCCACTCAAACTCTCCTTCTCACCGTGCATTAGGATGATATAGACACACATCCTCTTCCAGGCAGATTTTTAACATCTTTAGTTGATTAGAACCTCTTAATTATTCCTCTGATGGTGGAAATGGGGATTTTCAATGATTTAACTCTTTTCTTACAGCCACTTTCTATTTTGTGATGCTCAACAATCTTGTTCTGCACATCAGAAATATATTCTTAGGTTTTACACCTTGTGATGGATGATTAAGGGAATTTGGCCTTTGTGTTCCTTATATTTATAATCCTGTGGAACAGGAAGTCATGGCTGGACAATTTCATGCTCCTAGTCACCCTGGTGTGCTAAAAAAAGTAAAAAAGAATGGGAATATACTTCAGATATATTTTATTCATAAGAATTTCTAGGGGTGCCAATAATTGTGGCCAACATTCATTGGAGAAAAACATCATGAGATTTTCCCCCCACATTCAGTTGTTTTACTTTAATGATAGGTTAGAATTTTGTGAATTTTTTGAGTGAAAGATCAAAAGGATAAGCAACGCAGATTTATTTTCACAGCCGCCTTTGCTCATATTTATCAAGGGTGCCAATATTAGTGGAGGACACTGTATACATACACATACATGTATATGTATGTATACAGTGCCATCCATTAATACTGTATATATATATATATATACATATACATACACACACACACACACATATAGTATATAGGCCTACACTCAGTATAGTTCTCATTTGACCAAGATGGCTTTTAAAGGCTTTTGCATTGGAACCATACATACACAATCTAATAATCAAATATAAAACATTTAGAACGTAAAAACACCAAAGGTCCTACCTACCAAAGGGAATGTCTTTTACAGAACAAAAAGCACCAGACTGAAGAAATCCAAATTCACGTGCGTAAAATAGAGATCGCAACGACCCATCTGGCAAATTGCATTGCACAAGTAGTAGGCCTAAGTTCAACTTCTATTTCAGCATCAAAAACACACATAACATTTAGGCCTACCTAAAGCCACTTTAGGTAGGTCAATTATCCCACATAGCAATTTTTCTCTGGCCCAGCTCCGGCCCACACAATCAGCTTTTGCTTGGCCCACATACCGCAATGACTTACGGTCCTAGTGTGTACCAAGTCTGGATTCCAGACAAGGGCCACACATGGGCCAGAACTGGCCCAAGTCTCAGCTGTTAATTACCCATAACTGGCCCTGAATTGGGCCAGTTCTGGCCTATGTGTGGCCCTTGTCTGAATCCAGACCTGGTCCACACTAGGACCGTAAGTCATTGCGGTATGTGGGCCAAGCAAAAGCTGATTGTGTGGGCCAGAGCTGGGCCAGAGAAAATTGCTATGTGGGCCGGAGCTGGGCCAGAGAAAATTGCTATGTGGGACCATACCTGTATGACCATAGCTGGCCCTATTCTGGCCCAGACAGCAACATAGTGTTGGCCCAGATCCTAGTGTGTACCAGGTCTGGATTCCAGATAAGGGCCACACATGGGCCATAACTGGCCCAAGTCTCAGCCAAGTTAATTACCCATAACTGGCCCTGAATTGGGCCAGTTCTGGCCTATGTGTGGCCCTTGTCTGGAATCCAGACCTGGTACATACTAGGACCGTAAGTCATTGCGGTATGTGGGCCAAGCAAAAGCTGATTGTGTGGGCCGGAGCTGGGCCAGAGAAAAATTGCTATGTGGGATCTGAGGTTCTGTATGACCATAGCTGGCCCTGTTCTGGTCCTATATGCTGGATCAGATGGGTTCCACATGTCAGCCTCAACAAAACCATAACCAAGCCACTTGATACACACCCTCCTAGATGAATAGTCACAACAACAACAATATTCTGAACAAATATTTAATCATGTTTAATCAGCAAACCAAGTTGAATGAATCTCACACCTAACATACAGCATTGTCAGTTCACACTTTCACAAAAACTATAAAAACATGCTTATTTGTTTTGCTTGGTCAGTGTGTTCACCCTGTTGGAGTATGGCAGTGTGAATTGGCTTTTAGGTGCTTTGGAATACAAAACAAAAACAGTAAAATAAATATATTTGTTTAATGTTCACAATTAACACAAAATTCTTAAATAAGGTATATTTTGCAGTATTCAAGTGTTCATGTCCCTGAATAATATCTGCATGAACCTAAGTCTGAAGAGTACACATAATATCTAGTAGACAGCAATCCTTGTGAGTGAGATGTCTGGTGTGGAGGCTGGATCTGGAACCGACTTCTGTCCAGGTTATCCGTCTTCACGAACTGCCCTGAAATACAATTCAAACAAACAATGTAGTGTGAGGCTCTTACATTCACAATGCTCATTTTTGGCCACGGGGGTGAAGTGTGCAGAAAATTCTGCTGGACTGAAATTTAGTATTTGGTGAACAGTCTTCAAGAGTGCAAATAATATTTTAAGTTTTAAGTATCTTTCAGGCTCGTGAGGTTTCCACGAGCAACAAAGTCTGCTTGAACAAAAATTTCACTACATTTAAAGTTTAGAAAATAATATACAGACCGTTACAGTTTGAAGTGAGGTGCATTCACAGTACTGGTTCTGTCTTACTGTTATAAATTTTAATTTCAAAGAACTTTTTTATTATCATCTGTGTCTTTTTTTGAATTATGATTGACCCCTCTGTAGGTTGTTGTATATGAAGTGTCCTCAGAGCAGAGTTAAACAAGATGGCCTTGTAGGACATACAGGAACCCAGACAGCAACATAGTGTCAGTCAGATCCGGCCCACATCTGGCCCGTGAAATCCATGCGGGCCAGATGTGGGCCGGATCTGGGCCGACACTGCTTGCTGTCTGGGAAATATTTGATATTTATTTGATATATTTTTTTGAATATTCGACAAACTTTTGAATGTTTGAGGTTTTACTTACTAGTCAGATGGTTCATGGTGCTTTGGAGATGTTCTTCGACAGGAGATCTGCTCCGCTCCAGCTCTGCAGCACAGCCATAAGCATGGAAGAATAGGAACAATATGTCACATAGCCAACAAATGTAGTATTCAATGTCAGGATTATTAGAAATAAACAAACTACAGGAGAGGTGAAATGCAATAATAATAATAATATACAAAACATACAAAAAATCTTAAGATACCAGAATTCATATTTTTAGGTTTTACAGATGCATGATGATATAGTTGAAATATACTGTGAAAAATTCATATAAAGTTATTTAATAAGACTTCTCAGATCACCTGTGTTTCCTGTATCTCTGTCAGCAGCTCACATTACAAATTGTTTTTAACTTCCCTGTTTTAGGTATTTTTTCTGACGCTCCTGAAATCATAGTACAATTGATCAATATTTGTTTGCAATGAAAGTTCAAAATGTGTTTGAAATAGTTTCAGCCCATTAGTTCATGTAAGTGACGTCACCGATTGACCCCACAGTGCAGACTTTTAGGTTAAATTAATTAGCTTATAGTGACTTCCATTTATCTATTGACAAAGTATCAGCAAAACATTTACAAAACTATCAAAGCCGCTCATCTACACATAAAAGGTGCTTAAAAGCTCAAATGTTCATTAATAAGAGCTCAAATGTATAAGTTAGCTTACCTCTAATTGTTAGCCTCTATAGTTAACGGTTGTGATGCTAACGGTCTTTTTGAAGACACTATACCACTCCTGTAAAGTAAAGATTCAACAGAAACGTGTCAGTAACAGTTGTATATATTATTTGTGTAACTTTAGGGACTAAACTTACCTGAAAGCAGTGAAGACAGCAGAGAGACAGCTTCTCGTTACTTGTCAACTGAGTGAGTTGACGCCCTGTTACCATGGTAACCTCCTCCGCTTCAGTTTAAATGTGATTTGAATGCTCAAGGCGCGCGCTCATTGGCCGTCCACACGAACGCGGTTATTTTCAAAACAGCAGCTTTTTCTCTGCGGTTTGTTCCGTTCGTCCTCACGCAAACACTGCCCCAGGTCACTGAAACCGAACATTTTGAAAAAACTCCTGCCAGGGTGAAGATTTAAAAAAAACTCTGGCTGCAGTGTTATCATGTAGACAGCTAAACCGGAGTTTTTGGCTTGTGACGTCAGAGCCTGCGCTGTTATCTCCGCCTACTTGAAACTTTGTCAGGCTTCTGATTGGCCAGCATGGCCTAAAACACATCAAAGTTACGCATTTACATAAATAGTACAAAAGTCAAATAAAATGTCCTGAAATTTCATCATGTATTGTTTAGTAGGCCTACATCAAACTGTAAATTGAATGAGAATATGAAAGCAGTGAATGCAAAACATTGTTTGAAGTCAGTTGCATATAAATAAAACAACAGGATATACTATTCTATAATATAACATATAATATCATATGAGGCATGAATATAATTTCACATGCAAACACAATTAAACACAATATGAGCTTTATGTTATGCATTTTAAAAATATATTTTCAAAATGTATTTCAATATATTTAACAGTGTTTCACATATATGTGAATATATATGTGAATATATTTTAAATGTGGGTCAAGATCGGCAATACTTATGTGGCCCACATATCTACATTTGACATCTGGCCCATGTCTTGTGTGCCGTCTTAAACCCGGTACCATCTGGTACCATTTGGCCCACATGCTGTATGCCAGTGCCGGATGAATGGCAGATGAAAATTATATATATATATATATAAAAATAAAACAGAATATATTATTCTATAATATACTATATAATATCATATATTATATAATATCATGAGGCATGAATATAATTTTGCATACAAACACATAATAACACACAGTATGAGCTTTATGTTATGCATTTTAAAAATATATTTAACAGTTTCACATTTATGTGAATATATTACCTTTCTGTATGGGGAAACATTGGCATTTTACTCAAAAATATTTGAAATGGATTTTAAATATGGGTCAAGATCGGCAATACTTGTGTGGCCCACATATCTGCATTTGACATCTGGGCCAAATACTGCATTTGACATCTGGCCCATGTCTTGTGTGCCGTCTTAAACCCGGTACCATGTCTGCCGAACCTGGGCCATGTTTGGCCCACATGCTGTATGCCAGTGCCGGATGAATGCCAACTGTGCCAGATGCATGCCAAGCCTGGGCCAAATTTGTTTGCTGACTGGGATTTAGCTGGATGAACGATCATCTAAATCATATTCCTCCCCCAAAAGTATCTGATAAACATCTTTTGAAAAGCAGGTTATCATACGTTCTGTTATGGATAGACTCGGACACGAAGGTGAGTGGTGAATATAGAGTGGTTTAAACAGGTGAAGCACACTGGCATTAGATGATCAAGTGGAGAGGTGAGTAGATAATCTTGAAGTGAGTAGTTCGTGGATCGGTGATAGGATGATGATATCTTTTTCCTTTTCCACAGCGTTTCTAGGAGACAAGACGGGGGAATCCACGGGGACACTCACACACTCCAATGACAGGCACTCTAGGAGAAGAGGACACAAGGAGGAAGAAACACAGAAGGTAAGGCAAATAAGGTAAGTCAATTCTCTTGGAAGGATATGTTCTTGGTCTTGGGATACAGCGTTGTCAGAGTCCACGTTGAACAAACGAGATCGGACTGTGAAGGGAGTGTGTGAGGATCTTTTGTAGCGGGTGTTGATGAGGCAGTGATCAGGTGGAGGTGTGCGTGATCAGAACTCTGGTGAGGTGGAACGCTGTGATTGGTGGAGTGAAGGGCCTGACTGATCCGTGACAGTACCCCCCTCTCCACGGCCCGCTCCTGAGGGCCGACCTCGGCATCGTGGTGGTCTGCCCCTGCCTCGGGGTGCTGGGCGATCTGGGTGTGCTGCATGGAATTCCTCGAGTAGTGTTGGGTCTAAGATGTCGTCTCTGGGTACCCAAGAGCGTTCCTCGGGGCCATAGCCCTCCCAGTCGACGAGGTACTCTAACCTGCCACCACGACGCCGGGATTCCAGGATTTCCTTTACCTGGTAGACTGCGCCTTTGTCCAGGATTTGTGGGAGAGGGGTCTCTTCATCGAAGTCAGGCCCTGTGGAAACAGGTGGAGAGAAGGGTTTTAGTAGTGAGACATGGAACGTAGGGTGAATCTTGTATTGAGGTGGTAATTGGAGTTTACTCGGCCAAGCCTAAGAACTGGTTGCAGGAGTTCTGGCGACTATGGCAGAAGGTTCTCAGGAAGCGCCCTATTTCCTGAATTTTGCACTCGGTCTGCCCGTTTGACTGTGGGTGATATCCGGAGGAGAGACTGATGGTCACACCTAGGAGAGAGAAGGCGGCTTTCCACACCCGGGAGATGAATTGGGGTCCTCTATCCTATACTATGTCTTCTGGGATACCATAATATCGGAATACGTGGTTGAACAGGAGTTCGGCAGTTTGGAGAGCTGTGGGAAGGCCAGTGAGTGGAATGAGACGACAGGATTTGGAAAATCGATCAATGATGACTAATATACATGTTTTTCCGTCTGATGCGGGCAGGTCAGTGATGAAATCTACTCCTAGGTGTGACCACGGACGTTGAGGTATGGGTAATGGGTGGAGTTTGCCTGCTGGAAGATGACGGGAACTTCTGGAAATGGCACAGTCTGGGCAGCCTTGCACAAACCTCCTTATGTCCCTGGCCATGTTAGGCCACCAGAAGCGATTTCGTAGCAGCGAGAAAGTTGCGTTGGCCCCTGGGTGGCCAGTACCAAGTGAGGTGTGGGTGGTATGGATTAGTGGGGTCCGTTGTGTTCTGGATACATACTGGAGGTTGTGTGGACAGCCCGGCGGATTGCCGGGTGGTGTGGAGGAGGCAACTGGCGGAGAGGTCCACTGAATAGGGCTGGAGATGGTCGCTGGAGGTAGGATATTTTCGGGTTCTTGATTGTTGCTCTCTGGTGCATGGATCCTAGATAGAGCGTCTGCTTTGATATTCTTGGTACCGGGTCTGTAGGAGATCGTAAAGTGAAATCGAGTGAAGAACAGCGCCCATCTTGCTTGTCTAGGGTTGAGTCGCTTGGCGTCACGAAGGTACTGTAGGTTTTTGTGATCAGTGAGAACTAGAAAAGGATGTTTTGCCCCCTCCAGCCAGTGCCTCCACTCCTCAAGGGCTAATTTGACGGCCAATAGTTCCCGGTTCCCGATGTCGTAATTCCTCTCCGCCGGGCTGAGTTTCTTTGAGAAGTAGGCACATGGATGGAGTTTGGGAGGCTTCCCCTGCTGCTGAGATAGGACGGCTCCTACGCCCGTGGTGGATGCGTCCACTTCTACGATGAATGGCAATTTCGGGTTTGGGTGAGCAAGGAGCGGTGCATTGGTGAAGGCGGTCTTGAGGTCTTCAAAGGTCTTTCGGGTTCCAGGTGAGTGTCTTGGTTTTTCCCTTTCAGGAGGTCTGTGAGTGGGCTGGTGGTTGTGCTGTAACTGGAAATGAATCGTCGATAGAAGTTTGAGAATCCAAGGAATCGTTGAAGTTCTTTGATTGTGGTAGGAGTTGGCCAGGAGGTGACTGTTTCCACCTTCCCCTTGTCCATGCGGATGCCACGATGGTCAATGATGTATCTGAGGAACTGTACGGAGGATTGATGGAAATTGCACTTTTCAGCCTTGATACAATTGGAAATGCCGGAGTTTCTGGAGGACCTCCGCAACATGATGGCGATGGTCGGCCAGGCTCCGGGAGTAGATGAGGATGTCATCTATATATACACACACAATTACAAAGCGGTTCAGGAACTCCCGGAGCACCTCATGCATAAACCCCTGGAAGACGGAAGGGGCGTTTACAAGCCCATACGGCATCGCCCTATATTCATAATGACCAGTAGGGGTTATGAAGGCAGACTTCCATTCATCTCCTTTTCTTATGCGGATGAGGTTGTAGGCGCTGCGGTCGTCCAACTTAGTGAAGATGGTGGCGCCGCGTAGTTGTTCCAGAGCTGCTGGGACAAGGGGAAGGGGATAATCGATATTTGATTGTTATGTCGTTTAGTTTCCGGTAGTTGATACAAGGGCGTAGGCTGCCGTCATTCTTTGCCACGAAGAAGCTGGAGGCAGCAGGGGAGGTAGATGGTACAACGTATCCCTGTTGTAGTGCCTCCGCAATGTACTCCATGGCCTTTTGCTCTGGTGGTGAAAGGGGATAGATTTTTCCCTGTGGTACTGGCTCACCCGGAAGGAGGTCAATCGCGCAGTCCCATGGCCGGTGTGGTGGTAGCTGGGCAGCCCTCTTCGGACAGAAGACGTCACTAAAGTGGGAATAACATGAAGGGATCTCGACGGATAATTTTTCTTGAGGGCTCTCAATGGAGGTGGTACCAATAGGGATCTGCGGCGACCTTCGACGATTCGGTTGAGGTAAGTTGGGAAAACAATGAGGGAAACACTTCTCACCCCACTTTAGGACCTCTCCTGTCCTCCAAGATAGGTGTGGATCATGCTGCACCAGCTACGGACGACCCAAAATGATGTCCACAGTTGAACCCTCCAGAACCAGCAATTGGATGTCCTCTCGATGTAATTGCCCAATCTGTAATTGTACCAATTCGGTGCAGAGACGGATGGAATCTTTGGTGAGGGACTGGCCCGTTATGGATTGGGCTTCATAAATCTTCGGGGTGTTGGCGGTAGGGATGCGGAGCTGCTGGAGGAGGTTCCCCGAGATGAAGTTCCCCGCAGAACCAGAGTCGAGGAGGACGGTGACTGTAATGACATTTGTGCAGGCAGTAAGCAGGGCTCGAGTTGAGAGGTTTGAGTTTAGGCATTGTGGCAAGTACCGAACTCACCAGGACGCGTGGTGGTCTTAGGGTACATTCCAGCACGCAATGTCCATCTCCGCAATATAGGCATAGTCTCTGGGAGATTCGTCTTTGTCATTCCGGCAGTGGTAGACGAGTGGAATTCATTTGCATGGGTTCTGGAGGGTCATTTGTCTCTGGTCGGCGAGGAGGAGTAGCGATGGCTGAGGCTGGATCCGGAGGGAAAGACTGAATGCGATTCGCACAGCGAATGGCTAGTTGTATGAATTTCTCCAGACCATAGTTGTCATCATATGCGCTGAGATGTAGACGTAAGCGGGGGTTTAATCCTTGGCGGAAAGCCGTGATGAGTGAGGGCTCATTCCACCCGCTGGCGGCTGCCAGGGTCCTGAACTGCAAGGCGTATTGATGGATTGGATTTGTACCCTGACGAAGTTGGTAAAGTTGCTCACTCATAGTCGAGTCGATACGCTGAATACCTCCTTGAAATGGTGGATGAAGTTTGCAAAAGTGTGGTTAGCAGGTCCTGCCTGGTTGAGGATCGTTTCAGCCCATTTTAGAGCAGGCCCGGTGAGTGAGGTAACTACATACGCTATTTTCGCTTGGTCAGTGGTGAAGACGTGGGGATGTAGATTGATCGTCAGGGTACATTGAAGAATGAAGCCATCGCATTCCTCCGCCGAACCAGAGAAGGGCGCTGGCCGGGCCATGGGACTGGCGAAGACGATCGGTGAGGGAGTGCTCATGGTGGTGTTTGACGGCTGTGGTGGTGGTGGAGCTGGTGGTGCCGTTGGTGTGGGCGATTGCAACAACAATTTCTTCAGAGAATCCACCAGCTCCTGGAAGGGGTCCACGGTGCTCATCCTGTTAGTGACGGTGTTAGGTCCGATCTTCTGTTATGGATAGACTCGGATACGAAGGTGAGTGGTGAATATAGAGTGGTTTATTTAAACAGGTGAAGCACACTGGCGTTAGATGATCAAGTGGAGAGGTGAGTAGATAATCCTGAAGTGAGTAGTTCGTGGATCGGTGATAGGATGATGATATCTTTTTCCTTTTCCACAGCGTTTCTGGGAGACAAGACGGGGGAATCCACAGGGACACTCACACACTCCAATGACAGGCACTCTAGGAGAAGAGGAGGACACAAGGAGGAAGAAACACAGAAGGTAAGGCAAATAAGGTAAGTCAATTCTCTTGGAAGGATATGTTCTTGGTCTTGGGATACAGCATTGTCAGAGTCCACGTTAAACAAACGAGATCGGACAGTGAAGTGAGTGTGTGAGGATCTTTTGTAGCGGGTGTTGATGAGGCAGTGATCAGGTGCAGGTGTGCGTGATCAGAACTCTGGTGAGGTGGAACGCTGTGATCGGTGGAGTGAAGGGCCTGACTGATCCGTGACACGTTCTCAATCATAAACATATTAAAGGCATTTTATAAATGTCTAGCATTTAACAGGATCCAAGCTTTATAGCGGATAAGCAAATGCTCTAAAAATAGGCTAGTCTACACTTCAGATGAAAACACAAACATTGTGGAGTATTTACAACTATTTAAATTAAAATGAAACGTTTCTAAACTCAGTACAAACTCTGTGAACCCTATTTTAATACATTTGAGTTCAAATTTAGGAATGCAAGATTTAAAACAGCAAAACCTACAATATAACTTTGGTTGTGAAAGTTGTTGTTGAACACACAACAGCAACACTTGGTGGTAGGAAGAAATGAGAAACAACTAATAGTTTGAAAAGGGTTTATATTTGTCGACACGCAGTGGAACACAAGGCTTAATCTGGGACAAAAGAGTAAATTGTTTATACAAAAGTTGTTTAAATACAAAATAACAGAATTCAAACTTACAATCAACCAATAAGGAGGCTGAAATAGATCAGATGTTATGGTGTCTACCAATTGTGTGTGGACTGCATTCCATTGGATAACCCAGATCCAGGTGCAAACTTTTCTAGATTACTATGGAAATATGAATTGGGACTCTAACTACATATCGTAATGTAAAGAACTACAACACGAATTCGGAAATGTTGGGGTTTTTAAATTTGAATAAAAATAAAAATAAAAGACTTTCAAATCTCATGAGCCAATATTTGATTCACAAAAGAACATAGAGAACATAACAATTGTTTAAACAGAGAAATTTTACACTTTTATCCACTAAATGAGCTCATATGTGAACATGGTCCAGAAGCGCTGTCGTGTCCTGTGGGCCAAGGCTCATTTAAAATGGACTGTTTCAAAGTGTAAAAGTGTTATATGGTCAGACGAGTCCAAATTTGACATTCTTGTTGGAAATCACGGATGCTATGTCCTCCAGGCCAAAGAGGAGGGAGACCTTCTAGTGTGTTATCAGCATTCAGTTCAAAAGCCAGCATCTCTGATGGTATGGGCGTGCATAAGTGCATGTGGTATGGGCAGCTTGCATGTTTTGGAAGGCACTACGAATGATGAAAGGTATATAAAGGTTTTAGAGCAACCTATGCTCCCCTGTATTTCAGCAGGACAATGCAAAAAACCACATACTGCAGCTATTACAACAGCATGGCTTCGTAGTAGGAGAGTCCCAGTGCTGAATTGGCCTGCCTGCAGTCCAGATCTTTCACCTATAGAGAACATTTGGCGTATCATTAAATGAAAAATACATCAAAGACGACCACAAACTCTTCAGCAGCTGGAAACCTATATCAGGTAAGAATGGGACACATTTCCATCACCAAAACTCCAGAAACTCATAACCTCGATGCCCAGACGTCTTCAAACTGTTTTGAAAAGAAGAGGACATGCTACACCATGGTAAGCATGCCCCTGTCCCAACTATTTTGAGACCTGTAGCAGGCATCAAATTTGAAATGAGCTCATTTTGTGCATAAAATTGTAAAATTTCTCAGTTTAAACATTTGTTATGTTATCTATGTTCTATTGTGAATAAAATATTGGCTCATGTGATTTGAAAGTCTGTTAATTTTCACGTTATTTAAATTAAAAAACATCCCAACATTTACGGAATTCGGGTTGTACACATAAATGTCTTAAACTTTTTTTTTTTTTTGTGATTATACTCATAATTTTGAATTTGATCATCATCATTGAAAAAATCATTAAGTAAAAGCAGAAATGGAGAGGAAGAGTTGTGATTCTCACAACTTATTTATTAATTATACAAGTTTGTATTATAAAATTTGCTTTGTTAAACCAGGATGCTTGAAATATGTTTTTCATTTTCAATTTGAAAAAAAAAAAAAAATCCATGAATGCTGCAGAAAATATATGTTTTAATGCTTAGTCACCAGGATGCGCACCAGGAGAGTAATCTGCTTTAGAAGACCAACATACAATTTGAGGCTGAAGAATGAGACACTCTGACACTGTTGTGTTCATATTAGTAGCCTACTTTAGTCTGTGAAACAAGGCTACAACAATGTAAACCTTTTTGAAACATTCTAAACTGGAAACAGTGTTATGAATAGTTATGGCCACTGTTGTGAGGTCAACATCAGTCCTTCACTGATGAATCATTCTTTACACTAGTACATGTGTTATCAAACATTTTTATAAAGAACATTTTCTACCCTGCTGACAACAGGTGAATGTGTTTTACTGATTTCAACTCAAGTGGCCACCAATGAATAATAATAATGAATATTAATGAAAATAACACATAGGCCTACAGAAGCCACCACAAAGAATCATTGTACTTCTATGTTTTGTCCCATTTGAGGTCTGGTCAAAAAAAAAACAAGACACTGCTGATCCTGTTTTGTTTAATATAGTATTTTATTTTGTGAAAGAAGGTCCAATAGAACTACTGAAACATATTTTTAGTTAAAAATCAATAGTTTTATTAAAGTTTCACTATGTTTTTTGTTTTGTTTTGTTTTTCTCAGACCACAGAAAACAGTGTTCTGATTGGTCATCTTTGCTATGGTGGGCGTGACTGCAGTTGTGAGGTCAACATTAGTACATTGCTGATAAATCAGTCTTTCTCACATCAGAACACTAGGGGGCAATGATGACAAATTAGAAAATAATTTAGTTTATTTTTATACATTCGCCTATATCTACTCAAGATGATGATCTGAGAAGACATAAAGTAAAACATACAATCCGATGTATGTATGTATATATACACTGATGAGCCAAAACATTAGACCAGTCACTCCTAACAAGGCCACATATTAGGTCTGGGTAGATTAGATGGTAAACAAACAATTGTAATCAACATGTTGGATGCAGGACGTTTAGAAATAAAGATCTGAGCGACTTTTTTGAGTGATGATTTTATGGCAAGATGACTAGGTCAGAGTATCTCTGAAACAGCAAGGATTATGAGCTCGAAGTCAGCAGAGGTGAGAATTTACCAACAGTGGTCCAAAGAGGGCAAACCGCAAACTGGTGATAGGGTGTTGGGCACCTACACAGATCTACTGTGTCAAAAGAGGAATGTGTCAAAATACACAGTGCATTGACTATATTGACCCCATTGATAAAAATCGGTTACGCACGCACGCACACACACACACACACACACACACACACAAGAGGTGTAAAGTACTTGAGTAAATGTAACTAATTACTGTACTTAAGTATCTTTTTGGGTACTTTGTAGTTGTACTGAGTATCAAAGATATTAGCAACTTTTACTCTCTACTTCACTACATTTTTGACTGAGTATCTGTACTCTTTACTCCACTACATTTGTAATGAGTGTTGCAGTTACACATTACATTTTGCATGGCACCTAGCTTTTCTGCAGCAGTTTATTTATGTTACAAAAGATGTGATATTGCCAACTACAGGGCACTGAAAGTACTATATCTTGTGCATTTTGCCCTTACCCAAACTTGTCAACAAGGCTACTTTACGTGAATGTGAGTTTCTTAGCAAGTAGTTGTGAATCACAGGTGTTTTGTAAATGAGATGAGGACATGACTGCAGCTGGCAATGAGGCCGAAACCAGCACATCCAGTGCAAGAAGTCTTTGACTTTTTAATTTTACTTAACATTATTTTATTTATCCGTTACACTGAAGAGAACTTTTTGAAGGATATTTTTTTTTTGTTTTTGCAATTTTGAGGTGTTCAGGTTTATTTTGGTTTCAGAGAATAAGCGTGATTGCTCTCCTCACAAATCAGCTCTTTCTTTTTTTTTTTTGCGTTTTCTGTGCCTAGTCTTGGACTTTTATGTCACTTCCTGTCTCCCGTGGTGCTTGTAGTCAGTTTGTATCTTATCTTGTTCAGCTTGTTAGCCTCCTGTATACTGTATATACAGCCCTAGTGTTTCTTTAGTTCTCTGTGAGTTGTTGAATGTAATGGTTGTCTTGTTGGTTCCCTTTGGTTTTTGGCTTATTGTTTGTTCTAGTTTTTCCATGAAATATCTGCACATAGATCCTTGCCTCTGCCTGTTTCCCCAGCTTTTCCACAACGTTATAGTTTTTGACTGGCATGTCTCTTTGACTTGTGCATCTTTGAGCCTATATTTAGTATAAGTAAAATACTTAAGTACTGTTAAAATCAGATACTTTAAGACTTTTACTCAAGTTGTTTTGGAATTGGTGACTTGTAACTTGTAGTGGAGTAATTTTCACTGTAAGGTATCTTTACTTTTACTCAAGTATGGTTTTCAGGTACTCTTTACACCTCTGACACACACACACACACACAGACAGACAATTCAAATATAAGAACAATTAGGGTCAGTTTGTATCTGTTGAAAGTGAGAAAGATATTATCAAACAGCTATACAGGATGTGGTCAATGGAACTCAAAGTGACAAAAAATAAAGTTCAGTCAATATGAAATAAGAAGTGAAAAGAAAAAAAAATTATGAAGAATTAATGAATTAATTAAGAATTAATGTGTAAACTTGAGTCAAGTCTGTAAGTCTGTTCTTCAGTGTACTCCATTCAGCTTCTTTTGTGAGGTTACGAAGGATGGAAATGAGGAGAGTTTTTTAGTGCTGTTGTTCCCCATAGACAGGGTATGTAACCCTATGAACAGAAGATGCTGAACCCCAATATACATTTAGGATGACTTGCAAGACAAAACAATTGTTTCCGCTGAATGCATCTGAGTCTCTTGCAACTCTGTTTCTGAGTCAAAGTGAAACCTGCTGCGGTCTGAGTTTAATTCAGGTCAGTTTACTGCCAAAATAACACAAATGAATGTGGTTTCTGAGTGGACAAACGTCTTGCACTTAACGTGTTTACTATTGTGTGCTGCAGATATTATTTTCCACTCTACACAGAGATTGGAAATATTGAACCAAACAACTGCTGCAACACTGAACAGAAAAATAACAGCACGACTATGAGCTTAATAGTAAAGATAAGTCAGGAGAATCATTCAGTTATATATCACACATCTTGAGACTTATTTAACACAATACTATTAGTTTGAGAGAGAGAGAGAGAGAGAGAGAGAGAGAGAGAGAGAGAGTAAGCTGTAAAATTGAGCGCGTTCTCGTACACAGTCGCGTGCACATTAACAGGGGCGCGCTGACTGGGAGAGTTTCTCTGTTTGACTCTTAACCTCAAATTATCTGATAGCATGCTATTAACGATAGTAAAGCAGGATTAATTACACATTCGAATGCAGACTAAGCGATTTATCTCAAAAGTATGAGGAAACTGATCCGCGCGTTTATTTTCTTCTGTTTGTGTTTTTGTCATCTGGTTGGTAAGTACATATTTGTGACGTCACTGAAATCAAAGGGTACTAATGTTTAAATCAGAGGATTTACATCCGTTAACATTATAATGCATTGGGCATATGAACTAAAAATGACAATTAGCATTTCTCAATCTGGCTTTGTTTATTTCTATAATAATACAATCACATTGCATGATTTAATATTAATGCATTATCAACAAACAGGAATTAACAAGTGTATTATGTAAAAATATATTCCCTTTTTGTTCTGCAGGTGTTTTTGTTGCTGAGACAAATATAGAAAAGACACTGTCAGTGATGGAGGAGGATTCTGTTACTCTAGACTCTGGTGTTACTGACATACATAATTATAATGACATGGAATGGAGATATGGAAACCTTCTCATAGCTAGAATCAAGAGAGCGGCCTTCAATACAAGTTGTAGTGTTGATAGGAGATTCATACACAGACTCCAGCTCGATAATCAAACTGGATCTCTCACAATCACAAACACCAGACCTGAACACTCTGGAGTTTATAAACTAACTATCATGGATGAGAAAAAGGGGTTCTCAACCGAGATATTCAGTGTTACTGTTTATGGTGAGTAAATTATTGCAGTGCATTGTCCTGTCCTTTCACATTCATGTTATTAGGCAACAAGTCATATTTAGCCATAATGATATCTCAAGATTACTTTTGTTAGATTACTTCTATGTTAAATTTGAATCTATTATAAATGTTGAGAGAGAAGACAATACGATCTATGTGTGATGATATGACTGACAGGCATCACAATACTGTCTGATATCACAAATCACTTACCGACATCACAGCAAACTATCATATGGCACATTTAATGACTGACAAAGTACTGTAAGCATCTCTCTTGCTGGACTTTTTGTTTTTGTTTTTTCCAGCTCTTCCACCTATTCCTGTCATCTTCAGTGACACTTCACAGTGCTCTTCTTCAGAAAGATCATCACTCTCAAAATGTTCACTGATGTGTTCAGTGTTGAATGTGAGTCATGTGACTCTCTCCTGGTACAAAGGAAACAGTTTATTGTCCAGCATCAGTGTGTCTGATCTCAGCATCAGTCTCTTTCTACCTCTGGAGGTGGAATATCAGGATAAAACACCTACAGCTGTGTAGTCAACAATCCTGTTAGCCACAAGACCAAACATCTGGACATCGATCAACTATGCTGGCTGAGTTCAGGTACATCAGTGGTGTATTTACAGATTGTGTGTGTGTACAAAATTTTACTGAGCTGATCTGTTGTATTTTTATTTATTTATTTTTTTGGTGTGCTTGATTTCTCAGACTATTACCACTCTTATGGGAGGACTGAAGCTGTGATCCGATTGGTCGTCACAGCTCTGATGGGCGTGGCTGCAGCAGCTGCTGTTGTTGTTCTTGTGTATGACATCAGATACAGAAAAACTGAACAGAACAGAAGATCACAGAAATTGGTATCGAATGTTGCTGAATCAGATATTGTTAAGGAAGAATAAACTTTCTGTTATTTTGTCTTATAATAAAAGAAATCATTAGAGAAAGTATTGACCAAATATTCAGATTTCAGTTCCTCTCTACTTTTCTAAGAATAAGCCCTTATGACGCTCAACCCTTCTGTTGGCTATATATGACTGAGATACACGGCTGTAAGGATAGGCCTGTGTTACAGGTGCATAATAAACCGCTCCTACACTGTAAACATAGTTGTGATTGCAACTGTAAAAGACTGTAAAATGCTATGGTAAAAACTGTTAAATCATTGTACATTTTATGTAACTTTACAGTAAAACACTGTTAATTGTACAGTTCAGTAAAAACTAGGGACATAGGCCCTGCTTGTATATATATTGAATAACCAGTTGTTAGTGGATTGACCGTAACATAAATATATTAATACAATGTGTATTTTATAAATAAATTATAAAACTGAAGCAATTTTAATATGTATTTTTATTTCACTCATTCAAGTAGCCTACATGCATATTCAAAAAAAAAAAACAGATTTTTACATTTTTCTAAATGAATAGAATCAAACCATTAGTCAATAGTTCTCCACTAGATGGCAGTTTTATTTATCAGACAGTACAGCAATATATGTATCAGGTTGTTTTCACATCTATAGCTTATTTCAAGGGTCTGAATTTTGACATTATTTGTGCATGCTCCAAACAAATTTTTTAAGCAGTCTCAGCCACTCTAAAGCAAATAAACTGACCACGTCAGAAGATGGTCTGAACAATGTTTTATGATTTTCACATTTTTAATGTGAATTATTTTTGGTCTTTACAGGGTACCATACAAAGGTATTGTTGCCATGAGGAGGAGCATATGAGCCATTTATTGTGTGGAGATTCTCCACACAGACTCAAAACTATCTTTTTCATTCATTTCATGTTTGGGTTTTCTTTAAAGATGAGTTTGAAAACACCAGTTAGATACATCTCACTACATTCATCTCACATTTAAGATTTTTTTTTACATTTACATTCAAGGTGCAAAATTTACATTAAGCACAGATTGAAAACACAATCATTAAGATACAATTACTCAGCTCAGCAGCAAAGATGGTTGATTTCAATTCTGTTTCAGTAGTTGGGAAACAGCAGATTCTGCAGCCAAACAAAATCAAAGAATAAGGAAACTTATTGCAAAATAAGCAAAACATACAATCAACATAATATTCATATATCTTTATATGTTTGATTTTCATTTAGATGATTTTCAATCATTTTATTTATTTATTTAGCCTATACCAATTTTACTTTTAGACACTGTGGAAAACAAGTTGATTTGTTTTTAGTGTAAAGTAAATGGCAATAGATTATTGGCCTTTTCAAACTTTTCCAGCACCTTCCAGCTGTGGTAAATCACTATTTATGAAGACAAATATACTACTTTAAATCAGATTATATTGTGCTAAGAAAAACATATGCTTTGTGATGTCATTCTACAGAAGGGTGACAAATTAAAGGAAAACACGTTTATGGTTCAAAAGGGGCAGTCGTGGCCTAATGGATAGAGACTTGGACTTGTAACCCAAAGATTGCAGATTTGAATCTCAGGTCCAGCAGGAATTGTCGATGAGGGGAGTGAATAACCAACGCTCTCTTCTACCCTTAATACCTGTCTGTATACCATGACTGAGGTGAGACCCTGAGTAAGGCACCAAACTCCCAACTGCTCCTCGGGCACCACAGCAATATGGCTGCCCACTGCTCTGGGTGTGTGTGCACTTGGATGGGTTAAATGCATCCAAGTGCATCTAAATGCACAAATTCCGAGGATGGGCCACCATACTTGGTCACTTCACTTTCACTTTCAAAATGTACAACCTGTCTGTATAGACTGTCTAGACATCCTACATAACCTGGTTAATATAAATAAAAATATTACATTTTTTATAAAATACTTTTTTTAATAAATAAAATAAATATTTTAGTTTTTTTTATTTTAAAAAATATATATTTTATATAAAATATAAAATTAAAATTCATGCATTTCAAGGATTTCTAGCACTCGTATGAACTTAGATTTAAAAAAACAGTAGCTGTTGTTAATATATTTACATGTAAGCAGATACTGTATGTCTACGCATTCATATAGTTTTATATATTGAAAGCACATTTAATGCATTTCTCTGCATATTTTTAAAAGATTGTGTGGCACTGTGAAAATATCTAGATATAACTATCACTTTTGAGTGATAACTCAAATGCGTGACATTACTGTAGCAGAGAGTAAATCCTTGAATAGATAAAAGTACCTTTAAATAATATATAAATATACTGTTAGATTCATTTCATTGAGAATCTGTTGACAGTCTGAAATGCTGGTGAGATCAAACCAAAACCTGACCACAGTTTTTCACTTCCTTTAAGGATTAAAAAAATCTGTTGTTGTATCATTTGTATGCAATACTTACGCCTTTGCCTTGGTTGTCTACAAATCTTGCAGCAAAAAAGCAGTTACAGCCCAAACCACCAGACCAACACCAGCACCACGTATCCCTGATGCAGCACCTGAAGAGAGAATCCATAATGATAAAGAGAGAGTCATTAGTTTAAATGTGTATCTGAACAAACACTGTATAAACATCAGCACTACATTACCTGAGCGAAGATCTGTACCATGATAAAAAGAGACAGTCATTAGTGTGAATGTGCCTGATCAGTAACAAACACTAGAAACATCGGGACTATATAACCTGAGTGAAGGTCTGCATTCTTCTTTGAGAATGTGCTGGCATTGTTTATCAGATGTCTCTTCATCAATTAGATAGTGTTTATTTCCTATCTTCGTTGTTGACTGAGCACAGTTCTAAATAGTATACTGAAAGATTGTAGCTCACCTCTGACAGTAACACCGAATGTCCTTTGAACGGTATGTGTGCTGCTGCTCATGTTTAGATGATAAACTCCAGAGTCTGTGGTTCTGGTGTCAATGATGGTAAGAGATCCAGTCTGATGCAGCTCCAGTCTGTCTTTGAATTTCCCATGAGCACTGTCATATAATGAGAACCGATTGGCTGTTCTATTGATCCTAGCCATGATATAGTCTTCAAACTTCCATAATATCAGATCATATCCCCGTATTTCAACAACACCAGTATGTAGAGTGATAGATTTCCCCTCCTTCACTGATTCTGTCTTCATTTCATCTGTCACAGCAAACAAAAACATGCGAAGAGCATACAAGTTACTAAAAGATATGAATAATTACTTTTTTAATCACACAAGTAATTGTTTAGGTTCAGAGTATGAATACCATAGTAGGGTCTCAAGTTTGTGAAAAAAAAATATTATTTTATTATTAATCAAGAAATGCTTTGTAATTTTTTACATTTGATCAACTGTGTACATCTTTAGATGCTTTTTCGCATTGGGCAGATAGACAGACAGACAGCCAGCAGCAGAAGACAGAGAAGGCAAACGAGACAAGCTGACAAAGAATTAAGAGCTCAGTTCACTCAGCGGAACTGTCTGTCTTAAAGGAGCATATGTTTTTGATAAATAAATAAATAAATAAAGGCATGCTGTAAAATTGTGCCCTGTGTTTACTTTATGTCATCGACTACTAGTACATTAACAAACACCCTCTGATAATGAGTGGTGAAACTTCATATTTCTATTTCAGTATCAAAAAATTAATTAATAAATTAATTGATAAAAAAATAAAATAATATATATATATATATATATATATATATATATATATATATATATATATATATATAGGGAGAGAGAGAGAGAGAGAGAGGCCTGTAATGTGTATTTCAGAGCCTTAAATGGGCATTTTACCCAAACACAATACGTTGTAACTGTGAGGTTCTGAGACCTTTTCTCTAGCACTGGATTATGATGTTGGTTTCAAACATCAGGTTCAAAACGCTGAGAAACTTTAATTATCCTCCTTTAACTGAAATAGGCTACTGCCTGCAGGCTATTTTAATACTAAATGTTTTTATTTTAGTGTAAACTTGTTAATTTGAGCACCTAAACGGTTCACCGCGTGCTGATAATAATATAACTATATAACTGAATCGCATAACATTAGAGAAAATGTGATCCACTCACCACTAAGAGCAATGCGGAATTTCCTGTGCAAGATCATACTTCGGTTCTTCATCTCCATTTTGTAATCTCCTGTGTATGGTGAGGTCTCCAGTTTTGTCATTCTGATCAAATATGTCTCTCCATCTCGCATCAGTGATTCTGTTTAAGTCAGCAACGATGGTGCCTTGATCTCCAAACTTCCACAGTATCTGATCATCTCCCTTTACTTTAACATCAGTGTGTAGAGTGACAGAATCTCCCTCCATCACTGACACTGACTCCACAACATCTGTCACAGCAACAAACACATGAGGAGAACAAACAGAACCTGCTTAAAATGAAGATTAATCTCGTAATGCCCTTAATGTAATTTTCACAAAACACCGTATTTGTACACAGTGAATCTGTATTTGTATACCTGTTTCTCATTTATAGTTCCGGTATCCCTTAAAACATAAATTAAAACTGCAAATGCATTTCAGCTATTCAAATACAGATTCAAATTTCTACACAACATCTGGGTTTGTGGGAATAATTGAGTTCAGAATCAGTCATACAAATTTCTAAATTTTCAAATTTTCATCCAAATTTTCAAGAAATGTAATGCAACACACCATATGACTTTTTGTGTTTTTATGTAATTGTTTGAAGAATAAAAAAAGCTTAGAAAATATTTCATATAGTAAATAATGGTTATTCATAAAAGTAACTATGTGATTTTTCCAGAACATCTCCAGACAGTTAATAATTATCATACTAAGTTACTCACCGTGGACAGCAACATTGAATCTCTTGTGTTTGATGTCATTGCTGCTGCTGATCCGTAGTTCATAAACTCTAGAGTCTGTGATTCTGGTGTCTGTGATGGTCAGAGATCCAGTCTGATCATCCAGCTCCAATCTGCCTTTGAATCTCTCATCATTATTTCCAGGTACTGAGATGTCATTGTCTTCTTTATTAATTACGGCTAAGAATTTGTGTTCACCTTGAATATTCCACAGCACCTTCTCATTTCTCTGTATTTCTGTAACACCAGAGTGTAGAGTGACAGAATCTCTCACCATTAATGACACTGACACTTCATCAATGGCAAACACACCTGCAGAACAAACAGAAACAGACTGAGATTATTCTTATAGTAACACATACAGTATTTACAATTAAAAGTGTATATTTACAGTAACTTTTTCCTCTTACTAAACCAAACTATATATTCACTAGCATTTGTGTAGAAATTTTGCTTAAAAAGTTTATTAATGATGCAGTTTCTTGAGTAAGATATCATTCCATTCTAGCTCCATAATTGTGGTAAAAGTGTTGTACTATATATGATAATACTGGAATGTATTGTACTTCTGCAGTACAAATCCATTATTTTACAGTACAACAAATGTTACTGTGAATTCACCCAAACAGTCCTGTTATTATGGTAGTGCCATTTTTATAGTTATATATACATATGGGGTACTGCTTTGTAATATAAGTGAAGAATGGGATCACATCATGACACTGAAATAAGTAAACACTGCTGTGTTAAAAGAAAAAGTGGTTTAAATGTCACTGGATGTGCAAGTTGTACAGACCCGGTGTACATGTTGTTGCAAACAAAAACATGCTCAAATAAATTAATACACGCATAGACATCAGTAATGTTCAATTAAATAGCACAGTTTAAAAACCTACTGCATGAAAATCAATCAGTCCAAAGAACCTGCATGAAATATTACCCTTAGCATTCTAGAATAAATACAAATTGATGTGAATAAATACAAAATGATCCAAAAGATTCTTCATTAATCAAGTTCTTGTGACTGTTGATTCAAAAAGTTCACATTTCTTGTGACTCATTTCTTCATCATGCATTTACATTGCATTTATAAATTTACTAGACACCTTTATCCATGACTTACAAATTAGAACATAACTGGCAATTTGTCAGAGAGCCAATAATATTCAGTATACTATACATATGTAACCACCCTCCTGAGGTGACAGTGGAAGTTGTGTAAAAATAAACAGGATTTACAGGACAAAACAACAAAATTGAGGTACAAAAGTAAAATTTCACCACTGGCTCATGAATGGATTCGCAAACATGTTAATGGATGTTAAATAACAGAACAGGGCTCTGCAAACATTGTACTTTACTGAACACACATCGACTTACAAAATAGGGCAGGGTAGAGTCTATTTGACTCAACTGACAGACTGAGTTATTTATTCTGTATGGGTTGGTTTCAAATATTATTTTCTGTTTTTCATTAAAATGTTTCATATTTGATTAGGGCCTGAATAAAATATATCGAATAAAAATGTTTAAGGGTGGGGTGGCATTATTATTCTGAACAAGTACAGCTGATTCACTGTTGTTAAAACATCAATCTTTCTAGAAGTCTGTTGGTGGTTTACTGCTTTTTTTTTCTATTTCCGGTAGGCTTGTGTCGAAACAACACAATGGAACATCACTCATCGCCCACAAACAATAACAAATAAAAAAAGGGAAAAAAATGATAAAGAAAGAAAAGTAAATGATAAATATGAGTGGAGTTATTAATGTGATCTGCTTGTCTATTCTATGCCGCACCCAAACCGACCAACAACAACAAACAACTACTCACAAAACCTAACTAAAGACCAGTGTTTTTCATATTATTATAGGCCTACAAAAACAAGTAATCAATGCATTTGTGTTGCTATCAGTTTTCACGAAAATCACTGATGTTATAACAATATTAATTGAATATTAATACAAGCGACCTCTAGTGTTCACTGCAAAACACGCGCGTGCACAACTAACCCCCAAAATACACGCAAGGTGCATGTCCTCTGTCTTTATTCATAGTGTAATTTGTAGAGAATAAGATCATAGAGCAAATACGAATTTTGTGTTCCCGATTTAGTATACACAGCAAATCAAAAGTGTTGAATGAATGAAAATAAATGTGACTCACCGTCCACAAGTAATAAAACCCAAACAAGGAAAGAATGGTTCCTCATCATGTCGCGCTTGGCCGCATCCGAACTGAAAGACAGCTGCGATCAGGTAGTTTTCACGAGCTCTTGTCAAACCCTCCAAGTCACGTGATTTCTGTGAAGGAGGATGTGTTACGTCATACCATTTTAAATTGTAAAGGGTCATTAGTGTAATTCGTCATCATCTTCAGATAATAACTGTAGACCTGCAAACAGAATCAGGACAAGATCGCACATACTCTATGCAACTCTCTATCAGTATGATCAGCTAAAGCAGATGACAACTGCAGCTCCCTCTAGTGACTGAACAGATAACATCACTGACATCAGATGCCTTTGCTTAAGACCTGCTACTTTGTGACTTTTACAGTACATTTACTTTACAATAAGCTTATATAACTTTGTTTTAATGTCACTTATTGATACTTGCTTTCCCTTCAACAATATACTCCTAAGTGTCTTTGGTAACCCTTTATTTTGATGGTCCCTTTTGAGCATTCTGTTGACAATAAGTAGCTCAACTCAATTCAGCTCAACTTTATTGTCATTCTTCCACATAACTTGCACCTACATGTCATCTAACTCTCATTAGAGTATTAGTAGACTGTTTGATTAATATCTGATAACTCTTTATTGTGATGGTCTCCCAACAGACATTCTACTACTGACTAGAAGTAACTTTGCAAGTATATGTCAACTTATTCTAACCCTAATCATACCAGTCTACTAATACTCTACTCAGGGGCACCGCTATGGTTTGTGGGCTGCCTGAACAGCATATTTACTCGGGCCCCTCTTGGTAAAAATCGTGTAAAAATCTTGGATGTCCCCTCTGACACCGGGCCCTTGGAATCGACCATCAAAATAAAGTGAAACCTTGTCTTCATTTAAAATAGACCAGAATTAGACCAGTAGTCCAAAGCATTCATTTACAATGTGTTAAGTCTTCAAATTAGCAAATGGAGTTGGGATGTCATCTAGTGGTAATTTTGTGTACTGTAAAACAACAAGAATGTAATTTATTTGCTAATTCCATGCAGTATTTCATATTCTATAATATTTTTTTTTTTTTTTTAACTATTCTTTGATTTTCTAAAGTGAAGTTGAGATCAACTGAAAAACAAGTGTTTTAGTGTCAGAGAGTACCAACAGAGTTTGGACAGGCCCTGATCTGGAGAGTACATTTGTCTGAAACAAGGCATCCATGGAGACACCCTGGAGAAATCTCTCTGATAGCAGTTAACTGGTTTGAAAGCCATATGATGACAGCATTAAATTATGTTATATTCTGTAGACTAATTCCATTTTCATACAGTCACACAGTGATGAACACAGTCACAGACTGTCAGACCAAGAAATCTGACCCTGAATACTGGAGCACCACAGTGGTGTCTTGAGCCCTGTCCTGTATTCACTTTTTACCCATGATTTAATTTCCGCCCACAGCTCAAATTCCCTTATCAAAACTTGCAGATGATACAACAGTGATCAGTGCTGGGACAGCCTAATGTGAAGAGGTCTGAAACATAGGTCCCCATACCAGCGTTAATCCTGGGACGTGTTTGCATATGGCAGTTTTCCTTTTTCAATGCTCTGTGTGAAAGAGGCTTTTTATAGATCAGTGGTTGGAATAGATCATATGGCATGAAGTCTACCAATTGCATGATAAGCGCAAACTCTGCCCTGCCATCAATTTTATTTGTTACCGTAATTACACAGTTACCTTTCATGAAATTAAAAAGTCATGGATCCAGTCACAACAAACTGTAATTCTTTCTTGCATGATGTGCTACCAACGCTATCACCTATAGCATACTAGAGTAGGGTTTTGGTTAGTTGGTAAATGTTGATGGCGTCTTTTAATTATGTAGTTGTAACGTGTTCCGTACAGTCCAGAATGCATATATGTGACCCTGGACGACAAAACCAGTCTTAAGTGTCAATTTTTCGAAATTGAGATTTATACATCATCTGAAAGCTGAATACATAAGCTTTCCATTGATGTATGGTTTGTTAGGGTCGGACAATATTTGGCTGAGATACAACTATTTGAAAATCTGGAATCTGAGGGTGCGAAAAAAAACAAAATATTGAGAAAATCGCCTTTAAAGTTGTCCAAATGAAGTTATTAGCAATGCATATTACTAATCAAAAATTAAGTTTTGATACATTTACGGTAAGAAATTTACAAAATATCTTCATGGAACATGATCTTTACTTAATATCCTAATGATTTTTGGCATAGAAGAAAAATCGATAATTTTGACCCATACAATGTATTTTTGGTTATTGCTACAAATATACCCCAGCGACTTAAGACTGGTTTTGTGCTCCAGGGTCACATATTTGATATTTTTGTATACTGACAGTTGATGCAAATATCACTACTGTAGACTGCAATATTGATTTATTATTGGCCTATATAATCACCTTTAATCAGTTTTCTGGGCCCAGTTAAACCAGCATGCATGAAATATAGCTATGCTTAAATAAGTTTTCATGTTTAGTCAGAGGAGCTCCAGGAGCGTCATCTTTATTAGAAGACCAGTGCACAGTTTGGAGGTCTGAAGCCAAAGAAGATGCTGATTATTCAAACTACTATTTTAGTCTGTGAAACAGGGTTATAACTACTAAAAGCTTTTAAACTGTTTTGTTATAGTATTAGGGTGTTTTTCCTCAGGCCACAGAAAACGTTGTTCTAATTCGTCTTTGCTCTGTTTGTGGTTGCTGTTGTGAGGTCAACAATTGTCCATTAAGTTACTGATGAATCAGACATTCTCAGGCCACTAGGGGCGATGAAGATGCTTTTTAACAAGCCAGCCAAGTTCTGCTGGTCTTGGTTTTGAAAGCTGGGAGACCAGAAATAGACTGTCAAATTGCTCTACATGATGTTGCTTCTTGTGTGAAATGAGAAGTGAGAAGAAAAAGAGAGAGAGAGAGAAAATGTCCAACATTCAATAAGCTGCAGAAAATACTGTACCATGCATTGCCATGCATGTCGAGACTAGACTATATATCAATGGCCCCATGGTATTACCATTTGATTTCATCACTGTAATTTTAAGTTGTGTCTGCTGGAAATGACAGTCATATATATTTCTGTAGGAAGCACATTGGCCCTTAAAGTGACAAATGTATAGGCAGTGTGAAATGACAAGCAAAAGAATGAATCAAATAGTGCTACGCATGATCACATCAACAAATGTATGAACTTTGGTCAGGTGTCGTACAAACATCAGTAAAGTGAATATATTTTTATGCCATAGTTATGACAGATATTGTTTCTAAAATATAACTGGTAAAACTTCAGGACATTGGCATTAGCAACAACTGGAGAAATCTCAAAACATGTACCATTGGAAGATCCCATATGTATATTAACTATTTTGGCGTAAGCTATAGTTGTCATGATAATCAATTTAGATTTCATAAATGATATGGTTTCATAGACTGTATCATGTGACTAGTTAGAGTGTGAAGCATATTGAAGTTCACGGTCCTGCTGACGAACTGTGGCACACACAACATTATTGTCCCAGACTGAAGAGTTTCTTTGCCTCAGATTATTTACAGATATTTTCATGATTTTATCTCAAGCTATTGGAGATAATGTTTCACAAGTTTATTTTGTTCTCTTTGAGTTTGTGTTCTCTGGCAGGTGAGTTATAAACGTGTTTTTATGTTGTCTTTACTTCTAGTAGAGTGATAATGTATTTAAATTAGCTGCTATTAATCTTGTTTTCCAGGTGTCTGATACATTCACTTGCACTAATGACTATCTCTCTTTAGCCATTGCTGCAGCACAACCTCCTTCACCTCATCCATTACTCAGTGAATCTCTGATAGTGCTGATCTCAGCTGCTGCTGCAGCTCTGTTGTATATGATTTTAATTTGGATGTTTTGTGTGTGCAGAGAACACAAAGAGGCAGGTAGGTGCACTTAAAGCTTAACTATCTGCAAAAACAATGTGTCTTTTTGTGAATCAACAATATTCTAGAGAAAATACATATTTTGATATGTATCATTTCAGCTCAGATCCATGAATATGAGAGTCCTCAGTCACTCCACAAACAGATGGCGGTAAGTGTTAAACACCACTAAATACCAAATATGTTTAACAAGTTTGTGAAATAGTATGCAATATATGCTGTTATTTCATTCCAAAAACATCATGCTTCACGTGCTAACTGTTGTTTTATAATGTTGAACATGTTTTATGGTTTCTTCAGTTCAGTTGTTTTGTGACTGTTTGCTGGTATTAAAATGTTGATAAATTTGCATTCTAAAATTTCATAATAAAAGTCCTAAACGCATAAAAGACACAGAGACTCCTCCATTGCAATACAATACAATACAAAAATCATACACTGACTCAGTATTCAATTTGCACATTTGTTTGCTAATGATTCTCAGGTGCAATGCATTTGCAGCAGATTTCTTTGTGTTTGTGTTTCTTACAGGAATCTGAAATGACAGAGGTAGTTTACACATGTTTCACCACAGAACAATGATCAAACTCTCTGTGAATCTGTTTCGTCACAAATGATGTACTGACCACAGTAACTTAATCTGTGCTTTATACCATATTGTGAGTTTTAAGTGAAATAAAAATCATATTTGTTTAACCATCAAACATTCTTCAGGACAAATTTGGTCCAAATCATTTTTATTTTTTTTTAAATAGTTTCCTTAATCTGAGCAGTACAAGACTTGGCTACTTTTACTAAGTTTGCCACCTGTACACACACACACACACACACACACACACACATTCGCGCACACACACTTCAAAGTCAGATCAAAGTCGTAAGATTTGTTGATGATTCCAAACAAAAAATGTCTGGAACATGCTACTTGATAGGTTTATTGTTTATTCTTACCTGTTTGGCACCATTCGGTACCATTTTACTTTATTGAGTTATTGAAATTAGATGTTTTTGTTAGAAATAAATGATTACTGTCTCCTTCTTTGTCTTTTCTTTATAGCATGGTCAGATTTGTCTGTAAGCATATTTTGACAAATGTATTTTTTTTTTCTTTTTTTTTTATAATTCTACAGTTTTAACTTGTGATAAAATCTAAAACTTAAGAATTTAAGTTTGTTACAACAATAATGCCAAATACACACACTACTTCACTGTCTAGACAACACTAGTGAGATCAACACTGTTACAAAAACCTTCTTTTGGGAAATAGGAATCCTTTTGCTAGTCAATGACTGTTACAGTATACAACATAAATAGAGGGGTGCAGATACAGTAAAATTCAGCAATAAACTTTAGGAAAAGTTTCTTTCATTACACGACTGTAAAAAAATCTTACAGTAGATGAAAAGCACTAGAAGAGAAAAGATCAACGACCAAACAACTAAATTTACAGTAAACACACATTGGAATATACTGTCAGTTACTGTAAATAAATAAATAAACAAATTCATTCATTCATTCATTCAGCATCCTCAGTATTGGTAGTATCCTTATTTGTTATAGCAGTTTCTTAGTCTTCTGACAAAAGACTTCTCTGCCTCGCCTAGACAGTCGTCTCTCAGTTCTGCAAAAATAGAGTACATGTAAGGACTACTTGGCTATAAATCAATTCAACAGTAATGACTTTGAGGGTGTGCAACTTGTAGATGAGCCTGTAGGCCAGCTTCCCTCATGGTCAGTGCATGCAGAAGAACATGCTCAACTATAGTGCTTTGTATTTCATCAGGAACAAATGACCATTGACCTCATCCTCTTCATGTTTATTTTCATCCACCAGGATTCATTTAGCAAAACACATAATCACTTGTGCTCCTGTGCATATCATCCTAAAATTCTGACTGCTGTGTCGTCAGTTTTGCTATATGTTCACACATGAATAAATGTGTGCTATTTGTGTTAATTTTTTGATGCTTGAGTTAATTATATTGTGTGTTTGTGTTTTCTGAATAAGAACATGGTTAAACCTCTGCAAAATTATGGCGTTTTTGTGTAGGGTTTTGCAGAAAACACTGAGCAAATTGGAACGTGTGTAAACAGGTGAAATGTGTTAAACGTTTTGAGAAATGTGTCTTTGTTTCGAGAACTGTATGAATGGTTTGGAAAATTGGGCCAAATGAATCAGTTATAGCGTGTTAGCAATTGAGAAAAACTGTAATTAAAAAAAATTGGGATCACACACGAGACCTTCGTGGACAAATTGACCAAATAAAGGTCCCATGGCATGAAAATGTCACTTTATGAGGTTTTTAAACATTAATATGAGTTCCCCTAGCCTGCCTATGGTTAGCCTGGTAATACCAAACTCTGCTACTTCGCTTTGCTTCGTAGACAGAGTCTGGAAGGGCATAATTGACAAGCGTTTACTTTCTCGTGGGCGGGCGCTTGTCTGAAGTTTAAAATCATTGGTGTACCCGTAAGCCAATCACATAACGGTTGGTTATGACGTATGTTATTCGCCGGCTCAGCTGCTTCGAACTTCCGCTGTAAACACAGGTATGCGGCGAAAACAAAACCATCGAGCGAAATACCGGAGTGAAGATGGCTGTGAATGACTTCTGCAGATTATGTGAAGTAATCACATCACACACACACAATCACAATTATCGCCTTGCCGGACTTTGGCCTCCCCAGTTTCTCGCTGACGATCGGTAACAGTCAGGGCCGTTTCTAGCCAATTTGACGCCCTAGGCGAAATCCCTATTGGCACCCCAATTCTGTCATCATTTACTTACCCTCAAGTAGTTCCAAACCTGTATGAGTGTCTTTGTTCTGCTGAACACAAAGGAAGATATTCTGAAGAATGTGGGAAACAGAGCAGGTCTGGGACACAATTTACTTCCATAGTATTTTTTTTTTTTCCTACTATGGAAGTCAATAGTGCCCCAAAACAGCCTGATTACAAACTTTCTTCAAAATATCTTCCTTTGTGTTCGGCAGAAAAAAGAAATTCATACAGGTTTGGAACTACTTGAGGGTGAGTAAATGATGACATAATTTTCATTTTTGGGTGAACTATCCCTTTAAGAGAAAAATTTTGCACAATTTATTATCTGTAATATCATTGTGTTGCCACTAGATGCCTGTATAGCCCTGTGTAACAATGCCTAGTAGCTAAGACATTGCACATAATTTACACATAAATCACACATAAATTAATTTGATTACATATGGATTTGGATACATGTTTATATGCTATCAATGGCTATTTTTTGTCTTTATCTGTTTTTTTTTTTTTTTTTTTGTTCAATTGTTTTGTTGTTGTTGCTTGAAACATTGATTTAAAGTGTCAGTTATTGCATTATTATTTCAGTCAAACCTATAAAACCCTTTGTTGCCCCAAATTACAAATAAAAGCCTGATCAGTGGCATAAAAGTAATCAATACAGCTACTTAATCCTTTGCTACTCATTTACCCGTGAACTTCCCCTTTAAATAACGTGACGCTCTGCCCTCTATGTGTATGACGCATCTCCCATTAAGTGCTGTGTTAGATGTGAATGAATCGATCAGCATTTCGACACCTCCATAAAGATGTATTAAACTCGACAAAGCAGTTTAATAAAGGATGTATTGATCTCGTGAATTAGCAAATTTTACTACACCAATATTTTTTAATTGGCTGTTAAAGTTTATATGGGAATATTACATGATACGCTGATCCTTTAACAATGCATTGGTGCAAAAACGCACACCTTTTGGACAAATCTCGCTACACGATTTATCAACTGCCACAAATACTGCCTAAACAAAATACTGATTTTGTGCACTTTATTTACTGTACCAATATTTTAAATTGGCCTTTGAACTTAGCTTTATTGCATGGCAAAAAAAAAAAAAAAAAAGCGTTACCTTGCCAAAGCACTAACAGAGCCCATTGATCTAATGGCGTTGATGAGCGCTCCGAATGCAAGCATGCAACGATCAGGCAGCAATTGACAGCGCTCTGACCCAATGGCATACAGGTATCGTCAGATTGACAGTACTCTAGCCCAATGATGTTGGGGATCCAGTGGGGGCGGCAGTCATATTTCAGGGTGACCGTGCCACTCTTTATCACAACCCTGCTAAAATGTAGTACCAGTACGTGCGCTCATTGGCGCCCCTTCAGCTGGTGGCGCCCTAGGCGACCGCCTAGCTCGCCTATGCCTAGAAACGGTACTGGTAACAGTTGATAAATTCAACTTTTCCCAAAACCTGTCGAGAGTAGGGCCACAACATCACCTCCATTCAAAATGTGAACCAAACACTCTTCTTGTTCGGGTTTCAGTTGACAAATGGCGGGAATATTCTCCACAACAGAGCGAATAGCATCCCGTGTCTCCATGTCCGCTGTCGTTTTAGATTTCCCTCACCTAAACTACAATTAAAGTACTGTATCCATTAAAGTACAGTATTTTCAAGTCATTTTACTGTATAGTTTTGGAGAAAACTAAAAGCAAAATCACCCAAAATATCAAAATACTTTTTATGAGTGAATATATAGAAATAATCCAAGTGGTAGGACGCATTTTGTTGTGTGGGGTGATTTTACTTTTAGTTATCTTCAAAACTATACAGTAAAATGACTTGAAAATTAACACAGTGATAGTCAGGGTTACTCTGAATATATATCAATTGAAAGAATGAGCTAACCTATAAAGGAACACTTTTTATGAGTGTTTGAATATACAGAAATAATCCAAGTGCAAGAATGTTTGGGGTGATTGCCTTTAATTTTCTCTGAAACTGCAAAGTAAATTGACTTGAAAATGAATACGTTGATAGTCAGGATCAAATATTAATTGAAAGAATGAGCTAACCCATAAAGAAAAGCTTTTTATGAGTGTTTGAAAATGAGATGTAATATAATACACATAATACATATATACTGTACATACACACACACAAACATTAAAAATAAAAAATAACAATGAATAAACAACATTAATATTAACATTTATTAACATTAATATGATAATTAATGTACAATACAAACGTTTATGTACAAAAATAATGTATTTGCGAACATTAAAATTAAAAAAAACGTAAAAAAGTGTAAGGGAAACGCCGGTATGACAGCCTCTTTACATCTTTTTAGACCGCTCTCAGCACCCGTACCGTAAGTGCACGATTAGACGCATAAGTCAAAAAAAAGTGCGGCTGGTTTGACCGCAGTCACCAAGCCCCGCCCCCTGTCGCCACCACTGCTGCTTGGGATTGGCAGAACGAGCCCCCGAGACACCGCCCAGAAACGAAGTCCATTGGCACTATAGGATCAGCTGAAGTATTAATGAAAACCCCTGATAATCTTTATTAGCCTGAACTCAAGAGCAACATGAATAAAAGTATTTTCATCTTTCTTTTCTCTTTGCTTGTCGGCGGTAAGTTTTTCGTTTTAGGGACCGTTAGAAAATGCGTATTCGCGTTTGTTCTCTTATTTTGTGAATGTACTAACTTTACCATCTGTCTGTTTTCTTAGAAAAAGATTTAATATGGTCAGTGTACCGCAAAGCATGGTTGATTATTGTTTTTTTGTTGTTGTTGTTTTTGTTTTTTGTGGTTAATCCATGGTTATTTTTTGTATAGTTTTGATCTCAGAAACATTATTATGTAATTCTTGTTAATGTCCTGAAAATGCTTTCTTCAGCCATGTATTCTGGGTTCGAAAAGGTCTGCTCGTATGTAATATGCCATTAATACAATTTTAACAGAACATCTATATATATATATATATATATATATAAATCCTGCTACTTAGTATTTATAGAAAAAGAAAGACAAGACAGGGACCAATGATTGTAAAAAAAGCACAACCATTAGGGGAAAAATATAATTTCAGTCAGCACCTCAACACACTGACAACAAATATCAACATCCTGGCCCTGTTACATAAAAAAAAAAAAAAATGAAAAATCTGTTATTGTTTTCCAGGTGTGTTTGTTGTTGCAGATGAAGTGCGGTCAGTGTCAGTGATGGAGGGAGATTCTGTCACTCTACACACTGATGTTACAGAAATACAGAGAGATGATCAGATACTGTGGAGATTTTAACAATATCTCCTAGCTAAGATCAACAAACAGGACAATAAGCCCAGGTTTTATGCTGATAGTGCTGATGGGAGATTCAGAGACAGACTGCAGCTGGATCAGACTGGATCTCTGAGCATCACAAACACCAGAACCACAGACTCTGGACTTTATAAAGTCACCAGCAGCAGATCAGAGACACCGCTCAACACATTCAGTCTTACTGTCTATGGTGAGTAGAAAATAAAAAAAAAATATCTTGCAGGCCTATACTGTCTTGAGTCATATTAATTTTTTATTTTGTTTTGTTGTTTTCTTTTTTTAATTATTTGATCCCCTGCTGATTTTGTAAGTTTGCCCACTTAAAAAAAAGAAAAGAAGGGTTTATCATTTTTATGGTAGGTTTATTTTAACTGATAGAGACAGAATTTCAAACAAAAATCCAGAAAAAAACAGCATACAAATGTTATTTATTTATTTATTTATTTTTTACATTTTAGTAAGTCAAATAAGTATTTGATCCCCTACCAACCAGCAGAAATTTTGGTTATGTGCACATCTGGAACACAGATTAGTCCTGTCACTTTAAGAAGATGCTCCTAATTTCAGCTCGCTATATGTATAAAAGACACCAGTCCATTGAATCTGTATCTTCCATTCCAACCTCTCCACTACCATGGGCGAGACCAAACAGCTGTCAAAGGACATCAGGGACAAAATTGTAGACCTGCACAAGGCTGGAATGGGCCACAACACCATCAGCAAGAAGCTTGGTGAGAAGGAGACAACTGTTGGTGCGATTATTCAGAAATAGAAGAACTACAAAACAACCATCAGTCGGCCTTGGTCTGGAGCTCCGTGCACGATCTCGCCTCGTGGGGTAAGGATGATCATGAGAAAGGTGAGAGATTAGCCCCAAACTACATGGGAGGAGCTTGTTAATGATCTCAAGGCAGTTGGGACCACAATCACCAAGCAAAACATTGGTAACACACTACGCTTGAAATCCTGCAGCTCCCGCAAGGTCCCCCTGCTCAAGAAAACATGTACAGGCCTGTCTGAAGTTTGCCAATGAACATCTAAATGATTCAGAGAAGGCTTGGGAGAATGTGCTGTGGTTACATGGACGACTTACAGGACGACTTTACCACATTGAGGGGGCAATGGACAGGGCTATGTACTGTAAAATCTTGGACGAGAACCTCAGCCAGAACACTGAAGATGGGTCTTCCAGCATGGCAGTGACCCGAAACATACCGCCAAGGCAACAAAGGAGTGGCTCAAGAAGAAGCACATTAAGGTCCTGGAGTGGCCTAGATAGTCTCCAGACCTCAATCCTATAGAAAATCTGTGGAGGGAGCTGAAACTTCGAGTTTCCAAGAGACAGCCAAGAAACCTTAATGATTTAGAGAGTATCTGTAAAGAGGAGTGGAACAAAATCCCTCCTGAGATGTGTGCAAACCTGGTGACCAGCTACAAGAAACGTCTGACCTCTGTGCTTGCCAAAAGGGTTTCTGCACCAAGTACTAAGTCATGTTTCGCTTGGGGATCAAATACTTATTTGACTTACTAAAATGTAAATCTTTTTTTAACATTTGTATGCTGGTTTTTTTCTGGATTTTTTTTTTTTGTTTGATATTCTGTCTCTATCAGTTAAAATAAACCCACCATAAATTTTTTTTTTTTTTTTTAAGTGGGCAAACTTACAAAATCAGCAGGGGATCAAATAATTATTTTCCCCACTGTATAACATTGGATTCTCTGATGTAATTATGCATTCAATAGGAATCTAAATCGGGACTGACACAGACACACTCAACGCATTAAATCACTGACAAATAACACTGTTCTGTTGTTTACTAATTTATTTTAATTTTATTCTCTTATTTTATTTTATTATTTTAGTCCTCTCTTTGTCACATTTATTTTTGTCCCACATGATCTGCATGATTTGTTAGGTATACAGTTGGCTATGTACTTTAATAAATAATATACATAAATGAAACAACAGCTTTGATGGGCGCACTTCATCGTTATGATCATCAGATGGCAGTAAAGTGAACACTAACTGCTTTAAAACACAATATATTAAAACCTTAATTAGAGCTCAGTTAATTCCTAATAACAATAACAATGCACAATAACATTGCAGATATGAGATATTTCATGTTTAGTCACTAGAATGTGCTCCAGGAGCGTCATCTGCTTTTGAAGACCAGACTAGAACCCGAGTTTTAAAGTAAAAAACAAGACACTGATCCTGTTTTGTTCAAACTAGAATTTTAGTCTGTAAAATCCAGTACAACTATTGAAACCTTTTGAAAAAGTTTGAAGTTTGAACAGTTCTAGTATTATTGAACAGTATTAGGGTGTTTTTCCCTCAGACCACAGAAAACTGTGTTCTGATTGGTTGTCTCTGCTCTGGTGGGCGTGGCTACAGTGAGGTCAACATCAGTCAGTTACTGAAGAATCAGACATTTTCACATCAGGACACTAGGGGGGCGATAATGACGCACTTTAACAAGCATCAGATGATTTGTGTAGCCTACAGCAAATAAAACATTGTAAAATACATTTGCTCTTTTTAAATTGGCTTTATCCACCCTAAAATATTATTTGAGAGCACAGTAAGTTATTGAGCACATATTGATAGAATATATTTGACAAAACATCTCAATTCAGCCTAGTTTGCTAGTCTTAACTGCCCACAAATAAATAATAATGAATAATACAGAATTAAATAAAACCTGGGGTGAATTAAGAGCGATTGAGACAGTTTTTGAATTTCCAACGTGTGTAAACTGCCTTTCTATACAATAAAAACATTAGCCCAACATATTTCTGTAACACTTAAGATGTTACCTATCCATTTCAGGATTGAAAGTAGGTTATAAAAACCTTTTGGAATCAGTTTATTTGAATCAGTCATCTGAAAAGTATGTATCGTCTATATAGTATTTCTGTTCTGATGCTTTATTACTTTATTTCTCTGTTCGTCTTTGTTCTCCAGGTGTGTTTGGTGCTGATGGAGTTCAGTCAGTGTCAGTGATGGAGGGAGAATCTGTCACTCTAAACACTGATGATACTGAAATACAGAGACATGATGAGATCGAGTGGAGGTTTGGAGTCAATCGCATTGCTAGACTGCTCATGAACATTTCTAAATATGATAATTATGGGAGATTCAGAGACAGACTGAAGCTGGATCAGAATGGATCTCTGACCATCGCCAACACCAGAACCACAGACTCTGGGCTTTATCAACTAAGCACCTTAAGTGAGAATCGGGAGTCAATCAAGAGATTCAGTGTTAATGTTGATGGTGAGTAGAGCTCTCATGGTAACCTTATTCTTGCCCTCTATTCCTTCAGAGAAAGGTTAAGTGAGACAGTGCAGCAGATCCACCAGAGCAGCTTCTAGTGTCAACTGTAAATTTCTGATAACAAGATAAACTGACAAATTCTCATTCAACACTGAACAAATGAAGCAGCCCTTTTACTTACTGTTGATTTATTCTCAGTCTGTGGTTCTCTAATATTTTTCAGCTCCTCCACCCGCTCCTGCCGTCACTCCACAAAATCCCTCATCATCTGAACGTGATGCAGGTAATGATACTGATGTTCAGATCAACAGCACAATTATTCTCCATCACTGTATCTTCAGGGATGCAGATACTTCAAATAACTACATATTTCAATTCTCAGTCAATCATCATCATCGAATTATATACAATTTATAATAAATCTTCTGTAATTCTAGGTTACTCTGCACAGTTCTTTTCAAACACTAAAAGATTAAAACATTCAGTTAACGGTCAAAATAGTTCAATCATACCTAAGTTGAACTTTTACAAACACAAGACCATCTTTCAGTGTGAGAAACACTGGCTCCTATCACATAATATTTACTAATTCATGTAAAATAACATTGGATGGTAGTTTGACACATTAAAAAAATACATAGACATATAAAACAAAACATGTTTTCATGTTTAGTCACTAGGTGGCGCTCCAGGATTGTCTTCTGCTTTAGAAGAATTGCAGTCTCAAAGTCAAAAACAAGACACATTCTGATCCTGACTTGTTCAAACCAATATTTTACTTTATGAAAAAAATCCCTATATATCTACTGACATCTATTTTAAAAGATTTTGAACAGTTCTGTTACAGTATAAGGGTGTTTTTCCCTTAGACCACAGGAAACTGTGTTCTGATTGGTTGTCTCTGCTCTGGTGGGCGTGGCTGCAGTGTTGTGAGGTCAACATCAGTCCGTTACTGAAGAATCAGACATTCTCACATCAGGACACTAGGGGGCGATGAGGACACAGAAAATAAACTTTTGTGAAATATTTTTGTTGTTTTTGTATAATGGTCTATATCCACTCCAAAAGATGAACTAAGAGCACATTCTGATGTACCCATAAGGTAAACTTAAAAATATATTGCACGTTCATTTTATTAAGTATACTTAAATAAAGTTCAATATTTTTTTTTACTTGTACTTCTAGTAAGTATGCTAATATCAATGTAGCTACTAGCACACTAAAGTACCAAAATGATCAGAGAGAAAGGTCAGATTAGATCTTCACACTTCATTCAGGCGGCAAATAACTGTGGAAACAGTTAATGTGAGCTCAAGGTGTTTCTGCTAAAATAAACGGTTAACTTCCTGCTGAACACTTAAGTTTCCTGTTTGACTAAAAGCTGAAGACAGTTCTGCTAATCTGAATGTGAGAAAAATGGAACAGAGATAGTAGAAACACTCTGATCATTTAAAACATTTTCTTTCAAATTCTACATAATTTTGGCTACAATGACAAAAATTAATATAACATTGTATCATCCCATAAATTAACTTTAACTTCACAGTATACTGATTTTTACGGAGCCCTTTACAGGACATTGTGGTGGGAAAAATTCGGGGTGAATGGAAAAAATTCAGGGTGGGAGGGGACATTTTTTTTTCAAATGTCTTGCGTTCTCTCGCAAAACTTTTGCGTTCCCTCGAGAAACTTTGCGTTCCCTCGCAAAACTTTTGCGTTCTCTCGCAAAGATATTTGCGTTCCCTCGCAAAACTTTTGCGTTCTCTCGCAAAACCATTTGAGTTCGGACAAACGCTTCCTGTTTACTTTGCAGCTTGCAGTGGTTATAGCTCGTATGTTCACAATGGAGCGGTTCATAGAGTTTTATTTTGAACTTGCACTCAAAGTAATACAGTCAGTGCTTAATGTTTTAAAACAGTGACATTGGAGGACTAAATTCGATAATAATAAATCCTGATAAAAATTATTAGGCTAGCATTAATAACCTTATTAATAATACTACTATTAATAAAGCAGAATATGAACGCAACGCCCTGCACGTTAAGCCTTTTCTTCCCCATAGAAAACGCTTAAGGTAGGCTATAATGAAAGGTTCATGCAGCTCGTATGTTCACAATGGAGCGGTTCATAGAGTTTTATTTTGAACTTGGATTTAAATAAATTAATAAGTCAGTGCTTAGTTCAAGGCACGGTTTTGGGACATAATAAAACGCTTAATGTGGCTTAATGTTTTAAAACAGTGACTTGGAAGACCAAATTCGATAATAATAAAAGCTGATACAATTATTAGGCTAATATTAATAACCTTATTAATAATATTACTAAACAGAATAGCCCAGAATATGAACGCAACGCCCTGCACGTAGCCTAAGCTTTTTCTCCCCCATTAAACGCTTAAGGTAGGCTATAATGAAAACAGTGATTTAAAAATACCAAATCCGTTGCATTCATATTCTGGGCTATTCTCCTTAATTAATAGTAATATTATTAATAAGGTTATTAATATAAACCTAACAATTTTATTAGTATTTATTATTATCGAATTTGGTCCTAATGTCACTGTTTTAATACATTAAGCCACATTAAAGCGTTTTAGAATGTCCCAAAACCGTGCCTTGAACTAACCTCTGACTGACTGTATTTCTTTATACTTGAGTCAAAGTTCAAAATAAAAACTCTATGAACCTCTCCATTGTGAACATACGAGCTGCATGAACCTTTCATTATAGCCTACCTTAAGCGTTTTCTATGGGGAAGAAATTCTTAACGTGCAGGGCGTTGCGTTCATATTCTGCTTTATTAATAGGAATATTATTAATAAGGTTATTAATGTTAGCCTAATAATTTTTATCAGGATTTATTATTATCGAATTTAGTCCTCCAATGTCACTGTTTTAAAACATTAAGCCACATTAAGCGTTTTAGAATGTCCCAAAACCGTGCTTCGAAATAAGCACTGACTGTATTACACTGTTAGACATTTCTGTAATTTCCACAGTTATTTACTGTATATCACCCAGTTTAATATTGCAAATTCCCTTTACAGTAAATAACTGTAATACCCTTTGCATCATGGGAATTTTCTGTGACGTCAGACCCCACATACAGAGACTTACTGTATTTTTTTTTTAATTGCTGTATACTACTGTATTTGCTGTAATGGTCTCTTTGGCGCCATTATACTGAGGTCGTTTTATTTTCCTCATTTCTTACATTTGGATTGACACAATTTGCCCTGCACTGTGTCTACAACGCCTCAGCAGCTTGGCTGACTACTGGATGTGTTACATGGCATGTAATGATTGGGAAATCCGTCTGTACTTTGTGTCAGATTCAGAGTACATCTGTACATCAGAAATATACCGGGGCATCACATTACTGTCCGCATCCACTGTAGATAATATATATAATGGGTTCTATATTGTTGTCAGTTGTCGAGTCGCGGTTTTGCCCGGGGATGAACCCGCGAGAGTGGAAGAGCTCCGGAGAACATCTGCACTGTGTGTCGATGCACCTTACGAGAGAATAAGCAAGGTAAAAATATGTGTACGTTTGTCTGTGTGTTTGTGTCAGATTTTTGCACACCAGTTTAATCATTTACTCGTCAACATGGCGGCTACAGAACTTTACCATGGTAAACTGCGCTGTCGTTTCAAACGACTTTTGTCAGCTTATTGAATTAAGTTACCGAATTAAAATTGTTTTTAACGAGCAACGCTTATCTTATATTAACATTAGATTAACTAATGTGAAATTTAGTTCAGGTGTTAGTAGTTAATGTTGGCCAGTAGCCTGAGAAAATAAAATCGTATGTTAGCTAGGTTAAACTAGTTTTATGGCTAGCTGCCTTTCTAGTTTTAGAATTTGTTTGTTATAGTTTTTAATGGAATTTAAAATTTACTGCATTTTTTTGTATTTGTGTTTTAAAGGCAACTGCAATGAAGCATCAAGAAAGACATGAGCAGGCCAGCCAACCTGAGACGGATAATTCATGTTAAGAGAACAGCTATGGTTTTGAGAGGTTTGTGTATTCTATATGAGGTTTGCCTTTTAAAAGTGTGCTATTTCTTCTACTTGTTTTTCAGAGAAGACATTTCTGTCAAAGTGGATGGTGAGCAAAGATGGTGGCCACATTTTGGAGCAGCACCTGGGTTTTGCAGAGGGCTATGTATTCTTTGGCTGTTTGTCTTTTTCCCCATTATGTTTCTGTTGCCTAAAGATTCTTTGTGAGGATGAATCCAGAGGACACAACATAATGCACTGCAAAACGTCTTAAGACAGGAGAAATGGTGAAGATGCACTGTTCCAGCATTGGAAGTCTGTATTTCTAAGTGTTATACATGCAGTGTTTTAAATAAAGTATTTGATATTTTGCAATTATTGTGTCTGTTTTAATTTAATGCCAGTAGTACCTATGTAGAGAAAAATAAAATGAATTCTATATAAAAATGAATGAATTACAGTAGTATACTGATAAATCAAATGCAGTTTGCTAGTGTAAATCTTAATTACAGTAACTTACTGGCAAGTTACTGTAAAAACCCTTTGAAATGTCTAACAGTGTACTTTGAGTGCAAGTTCAAAATAAAACTCTATGAACCGCTCCATTGTGAACATACAATGAGGTAAATAAAGATGGCGGCGCGCTCAGACGCAGTGGTTTCTCCGGGTCCAAAAGACGGTGCTTTTATGTCTTTTAATGTCGTCTGTTCGTCTCCAAACAATGTCAGTTTACCGCTAATTCATCAGGAGATCACTCCGGGATACATCTATGATCGCCAAAGCCTTTTGGATATCGACAACATATACAAACACAAACTCTCGCCGGCGGCTACTGAGAAGCTACGAGGCCTTTGTTTACTGCTGGAGCTGGACCTCGAGACCACGGCCTCGCCTACTGACGCTACCCGCACAAGGCGGCGTCGCAAGCAGTGTGAGAGAGGACGGAAGCGCCGTAAGCACGGAGGTATACGAGCCAGGCTAAGGGCTAACCCCACAAGACCGGCTCTTCCAACACTCATGCTCTCAAACGTTCGCTCTCTGGAAAACAAACTGGACTTAATTAAACTCAGTCGGTCTACACAGCATGAGGCAAGGGATTGTTGTGTGTCTGTTTTCACTGAAACATGGCTAAACGACAACAAAAGGACACAGACTGGAACATGTTTAAAGAGGCGGCCACCTACAACAACCACACAGACCTGCAGGAGTACACTGAAACTGTGACTGCTTACATCAAAAAGTGCACTGATGGTGTAACAGTCACCAAGACCATCACCACACGCGCCAACCAGAAGCCATGGATGACAGCAGAGGTTCGTGGGCTGCTAAAGACCAGAGATGAAGCGTTCAGATCAGGAGATAAAGCAGCCCTCAAAACAGCAAGAGCCAATCTGTCCCGCAGCATCAAAAATGCAAAACGGTCATATGCTCAAAAAATCAACAATCACTTCACAGACAGCAGAGACACACGGAGTCTGTGGCAAGCCATTCAGACCATCACAAACTACAAGCCCCCGCCACAGGCCTGTGATGATGACACATCCCTCCCAGATACACTCAACCACTTTTATTCACGGTTTGAAATGCAGAATGACACACCTGCACAAAAACTGCCCACACCTCCCAACGACCAGGCGCTCTGTCTGTCTCCAGCCGACGTAAGGAAGACCCTATCTAGGATCAACCCACGCAAGGCTGCGGGTCCCATCAACATACCTGGCCGTGTACTGAAAGACTGTGCTGAACAGCTGACAGATGTCCTAACAGATATCTTCAACACCTCGCTGAGCCAGGCAGTCGTCCCCACATGTCTCAAATCCACAACAATCATACCGGTACCAAAGAAATCACCTGGGTCCTGTCTAAATGACTACCGTCCCATAGCACTGACTCCAATCATGATGAAGTGCTTTGAGAGGTTAGTCATGCACAACATCAAAACCAGCCTCCCCAACACACTCGATCCGCTCCAGTTTGCATACCGTCCAAACCGCTCTACAGACGATACAATTTCCTCCACCCTCCACCTGGCTCTTACCCACCTAGAAAACAAAGACTCTTATGTTAGAATGCTGTTCATTGACTTCAGCTCAGCATTCAACAAAATAATCCCACAACAGCTCATCAACAAACTAAACCTGCTGGGCCTTAACAATTCCCTCTGTAATTGGATTCTGGACTTTCTAACCGGAAGACCTCAGTCAGTCCGTGTCGGCCACAACACTTCGAGCACTACCACACTGAGCACAGGTGCCCCACAAGGCTGTGTGCTCAGCCCGCTGCTCTTCACGCTGCTGACCCATGACTGCACTGCCAAGTCCAGCTCCAACCACATCATCAAGTTCGCTGATGACACAACAGTTGTAGGTCTCATCAGCAACAACGATGAAACGCACTACAGAGAGGAAGTGGCACAGCTGGCGAAATGGTGTGGCACTAACAACCTGTCCCTCAATGTGAGTAAGACAGAGGAGGTTGTGATGGACTTCAGAAGAAACTCCGGTGATCACCCCCCACTGACCATCGACAGCACGACTGTGGAGAGAGTCAGCAGCACTAAATTCCTGGGGGTGCACATCACAGAGGATCTCACCTGGACCACCAACACCATGTCACTCTCCAAGAAGGCACAACAGCGCCTACACTTTCTCCGCCGGCTGAAAAGAGCAAGTCTCCCTCCACCCATCCTCACCACTTTCTACAGGGGCACCATTGAGAGTGTGCTGACCAGCTGCATCACTGTCTGGTACGGGAACTGTACTGCAGCAGACCGCAAGACCCTCCAGCGGACAGTGAACACAGCTGCTAAGATCATCGGTGCCCCTCTCCCCTCCATCCTGGACATTTTCCTTACACGATGCTCCAGCAAAGCCAACAGTAAAAAACACCTACAGCTGTGTGCTCAACAATCCCATCAGCAACCAGACCAAACATCTGGACATCAGTCAACTCTGTTACACATGTGCAGGTATGTTGTTTAACTCTTCTTTTTTTTTGTCCCACATGATCTACATGCTTTATTTAGAATGCAGTATGTACTTTAATGAATAATATACATAAATGAAACAACAGCTTTGATGGGCGCACTTCATCTATATTGATCATCAGATGGCAGTAAAGTGAACACTAACTGCTTTAAAACAAAACATATTAAAACCTTAATTAGAGCTCAGTTAATTCCTAATAACAACTAATACACATTTTCCATGCTTTGACCAAACACACATAATTATTCAAGTGCAAGGAATTATGGGTATTCTGCTTTTTAAAATTATTTTACTTATAATGAATTTGACCATCATCACAATAAAAAAAAAAAAAAAGGGTGAAGTAGAGAGCATGAGAGTTAAGTTCTTCTCAATAATTATTTAGGTGTCACAAACGGGCCAGACACAAACAGGTAAGTGAAACACAGGCAGGTTTATTGAACAAACGGCAGATGGGATATCGTGGAGAGTCAACGGGAAACTAGAAGGTAAGTAACACAGGTTAGTAGCACAAGGGAGTCAGGTACAGTTTGGGATAGTGAACGGTAGACTGGACAGTGAACGACTGAGTGCTCTTGAGTGTGTCTTGATTGGAGATCGGCAGGTGCACATGATCAGAACACAGGTGATTGAGATCTGGTGTAAGTGGTGGATGATGACTGAGGTGACAGAGGAGGCTGTGACAACGTGACATCTCTGACATTAGGCTAATAAGGGATAATCAACGGCTAGCTGTGCATTAAACGATTTGAATGCACGACGTGGAGGCGAAGAACCACCCGACACGCAGCGGAGGGTGGTTGCCTCCGCGAAGTGCATTCAGATCGTTTAATGCACAGCTACACTGTTAGACATTTCAAAGGGTTTTTACAGTAACTTACTGTAATTAAGATTTACAGTAGCAAACTGTATTTGATTTATCAGTATACTGCTGTAATTCATTCATTTTAATATAGATTTCATTAGATTTTATCATTTTTATATAGAATTCATTTTATTTTTTACTCTACATTTGTACTACTGGCATTCAATTAAAACAGACACAATAATTACAAAATATCAAATTCTTTATTTAAAACATTGCATGTATAACACTTAACAATACAGTCTTCCAATGCTGGAACAGTGCAACTTCACCATTTCTCCTGCCCTAGGATGTTTTGCAGTGCATTATGTTGTGTCCTCTGGATTCATCCTCACAAAGAATCTTTAGGCAACAGAAACATAATGGGGGAAAAAAGACAAACAGCCAAAGAATACATAGCCATCTGCAAAACCCAGGTGCTGCTCCAAAACGTGGCCACCATCTTTGCTCACCATCCACTTTGACAGAAATGTCTTCTCTGAAAAACAAGTAGAAGAAATAGCACACTTTTAAAAGGCAAACCTCATATAGAATACACAAACCTCTCAAAACCATAGTTGTTCTCTTATCATGAATTATCCGTCTCAGGGTGGCTGGCCTGCTCATGTCTTTCTTGATGCTTCATTGCAGTTGCCTTTAAAACACAAATACAAAAAAAATGCAGTAAATCTTAAATTCCATTAAAAACTATAACAAACTAATTCTAAAACTAGAAAGGCAGCTAGCCATAAAACTTGTTTAACTTAGCTAACATACGATTTTATTTTCTCAGGCTACTGGCCAACATTAACTACTAACACCTGAACTAAATTTCACATTAGTTAACCTAATGTTAATATAAGATAAGCGTTGCTCGTTAAAAACAATTTTAATTCGTTAAGTTAATTCAAAAAGCTGACAAAAGTCATTTGAAACGACAGCGCAGTTTACCGTGGTAAAGTTCTGTAACCGCCATGTTGACGAGTAAATGTTACTGTGGGTTAAACTGGTGTGCAAAAATCTGACACAAACACACAAACAAACGTACATATATTTTTACCTTGCTTGCTGGTCTTATTCTCTCGTAAAGTGCATCGACAAACAGCACAGATGTTCTCCGGAGCTCTTCCACTCTCGCGGGTTCATTCCCGGGAAAAACCTGCAGCGCTGCCCCGCTGCTTCCGTGCTTCCTCAGACTCGGCGAGGCGCGACTCTATAAAAAAACAATATAGAACCCATTATATATATTATCTACAGTGGATGCGGACAGTAATGTGATGCCCTGGTATATTTCTGATGTACAGACGTACTCCAAGCGCTCGCGCTGTTTCTGACACGAAGTAGCCTACAAACGGATTTTCCAATCATTACAAGCGATGTAACACATCCTGTAGTCAGTCCCAAGCTGCTGCGGCGTTGTAGACACGGTGTAGGGCAAATCGTGTCAATCCAAATGTAAGAAATGAGGAAAATAAAACGACCTCAGTATAATGGCGCCAAAGAGACCGTTACAGTAGTATACAGCAATTTAAAAAAATACAGTAAGTCTCTGTATGTGGGGTCTGACGTAACAGAAAATTCCCATGATGCAAAGGGTATTACAGTTATTTACTGTAAAGGGAATTTGCAGTATTACACTGGGTGATATACAGTAAATAACTGTGGAAATTACAGAAATGTCTAACAGTGTAGCCATTGATTATCCCGTTCATGCCATGGTCATTTGCCAGCATTCACATATTAAAGAGCTGCAATATTTGACCGGAACGATAAAAATTACGGTTATGTATTACTATTCAACTGTAACTGTATGTTACTATGGTTACCAATGTTTATAGGAAGCGCATTAATATAGAACGTGATTAAACTGACCTGGAACTACCTGCAGTTCAACGAATTTAATCAACACCTGCCAGCCAATCAGAATCCAGTATTCAGACCATGGCATAATTATACAATATGTTTTAGTTACACCAGCATGCTTGGCATAAAGGCTACATATTTCAAAATGTTGCACAGTCCTTGTGGCATACAATTGTATTCATGCAAGCCAAGTGGTGTAGTGAATGCGGTGTATTTTTTGTCTTCCTCATGCATGGTTATATTATAAAAACCTGAGGTCAGGTCCATTGTGCTAAAATAGACATTCCCACCCAAAGACGCCAAACAGTCTGACTGATAATATGATCAGACACTGTACCAACATCACCCACAACTTCCATTTGATTTTGTGGTCTTGCGGAAGTGCCCACCTGGGTAGATTCATCAATTGCAGCAGCTTGCACGTTCGCAGTAGCATATCTCTCCACACCTGAATGTTTTGATCTGGCCCATTGCTGCTGAATCTTCAATTGTGTCTGATGGTCATCCAGGCGTTCCTGAATTTCGCTAGCTTTCCACTTGTCAGCAGTTTTGAACTTCAGCACTGCAGAAAGAGCAGGGTCTGGGCAGTGTTTAACGAACATCATAGTTACATCTTTACTCGGTCCTTCGAGATTGCGTCCCTGCCTCTTCAAACACTCTTCTGCCACGTCAACTGCTTTATTCAGACGAATCCAGTAATCCATTGCATTCTCCCCGCTGTAGGTAAGGTATTGTAGAAGTCAGCGAGTTGCATTGCAGAATACGTCAATTCACTAAAGTGTTGCTTTAGTATATCAATAATAACTCTTGGGTCTTCACCAGGTTTTAATAATGGGTTACTGCATAATGTGACTTTGATTATGTCTCTTGCTCTCCCTCCAAGTCTTGACATCATTTCCTGAGCCTGCTCTCCTGTGGGCACACCTCTCTTTCTTAGATATACATCAATTTGCTCTTCCCATTCGTGGATAGAAAGTTTATCTGTGCCATCTCCACGAAAGCTTGGCGGCTCTTTCACGTCAGACTGCATAACTAATTTTACACCAGTCATGGTCAGTGAATGAGAATCAGCTGACGGTGGTTCTAGACCTACATTCTGGCTGTTAGTTACTTTTTCCTCCTTTTCATTTCCCTTCATTAGCTGTGCTGAAATTGACGGCCTGACTACCCCTCTGCGTTGTGTTGTGTAGTGTGAAATAAACACTGGAGTCAGTCTGCTGGTTCGATGGTCTTTCTTTTATCTGCATAAGTAGAGAACATGCAGTTAATTATTCGTTGTACAATCTTGCCTGCTCCTGCTAAACATTCACACAAAGAAGAGAAATCAGCAGTCACGCTTCACAGGCTAACTTTCACGCTAACGACGTCACACTGCATTCCCTCGATTAAAACTACACTTTTGCAGGTAAAACGACTTTCAACTCGGTCCTAAGAAAAGGCAACACATTCAGGTAAATAATTTTTACATTGTAACAAAACGCAGATCAATTAATTAGAGATTGTTTCCCTTTTAACACGTTTTTGATCAGGATTGAACAAAATGCATACCTCGCTCTGCTCAGACCTCCCGCGACTGAAGCAAGAGCGCGCAGCTTATGTATATTTATGTATATGTATATTATGTATATTTATACATAAATGTATATTTGTATAAAATACTTTTTTTCTCTCACACACACACACACACACACACACACACACCAGTGGCGGCTTCTGGTCTTTCAAAGAGGGGAAGCTCATTTTCGGCCTAAATCATAAAAATTGTCCATTTATTTATACGTAAATTCTGCCCTACGTTCCTTTTCAAGAAAATGCTCTGTGACCCTGTCGTACCAACTAGGTGTCTTTTCCAGTGACGCAAGCCTAGCCTGCTGTATGTATGAATGAATGAATGAATGAACAAACAATCTAAAAAAAAAAAGATATTAAACTCGACGGAGGAAATGTGGGAATTAGGTTAAACTGAAACAAGGAATGTGGTGTATAATAGGGTTGTCATGATACCATAAAAATGTCTTACAATCAGTGGTGGAAATGGCCATAATTCACTGGGGACTCAAGCTATTTTTGGGAATTATAAATAGATTATTTATAATCTATAATAACATTTATTAACAACGTATTTAATATTTTCTCTAAACTATCTTGTATATTTAGACAAGCACCTGCAATTCTGGCCAAATTAAAGATACGTAGTGTGTGAATTTGCACATATTACTTTGCAAAAACGTTTGCAGTTAGTTTTTAATATTACATCCTTGAGAACTCTATGCTTACATTTCTTTCCAGGAGCACTAGTGCTCCTACTTAAAAAAATAAAAAATAGGAACAGACCTTCTGATCAATGACAGGAGGGTCATTCCTGGGATTCGGTAACATGTCAACTTTTTCAACTTCTAAATACCCCACATCATTAGGCACATACCAAACCTCCAAAAAATATTAATCATATTTTTTATAGGACTGAAGCTAAAAATACACAAATTGTGTGTCTACAGTCTCTTTATTTTTAAAAATTTTTAAAATTTTAAATTTTAACTAAAAACACAATTTTATTGTTTTAGCCCTTAACATGTCAGATGGTAATCAGCAAGAAATACTTTTGTTCTTAACCGTCTTCCATATATTTTTCTAAAAATATCAATTACAATTTTTGGTTTTGTTTTTCTCTCATATTGTCCCCTTGTTTCTGGGTCAACATATCTGCATGGCCAACATTGTCTTTCTGCTGCAAATGTGGGCACAATTTCTGATGTATGATGCTTGTCCATGTTTAAGTGGACATTATGTCAAAAATTCTATTTAAAACAAAAATATGAGTTGTCATGATTTTGGAGTATATATATTTACTGAAACCATAACTATTTTATATTTTTTCATTAAAATTATTAATAAATGAAGCAAATAACTCAACCCTGTCACAAGTTTACAACCCTGTAACAATGAGAAATACATATATTTGTGATGGGGTTGAGTGTGACAGGGTTGTGGTTTTTCAAACAAAATGGCCACTGCTGCTCATGTAGCATAGGAGAGTAGACCATATATGGCAGCAATAAAATAAACACATTGTATATACTTATGAATGAAAATAAAATGTTGTAAAAGTAATAATTTTCCATCTTAATTTTATATGACAGTGTTGAGTTGTTAAGCTTGACAGTACCCTCCCTGACTATAACATGCCTCAAAAATATGAATAAAAAGTATGATACCACTAACCATTTTCTGCACCACTATTAAAGAGACCTGGATGAAGTCACATATGAGTGGAGACTAAATTATTATGGGCGAAGAATGGTTAGTGTTCAGACTGAGAGACATAACTTTACAGTCTGTTTTGTTATCAAATATTTTGAATTTTTTTTTAGAAAATATTTTTTACAAGAAAGGAACACAAGTAAATGCTTACATTGTTGCCAAAAATCACAGACACTATGGACATTTTGTTATTAATTTTCTAAGTACAAACTCAGGGACATTACAAAATGCTTGGTTCACAATAGATATAAGACATTATTTTATGCTAAAAATATAAAAATGCAATAATTATTTTTATTAATTATAATGGGCATCCCAAAGTTTTGTGAAAAGCTTCTAACAATTCGTTTTGGTGAACCACCACTTTAGAAACTCTGGGGGACTGAAATATTTCCGAATCCCAGGAATGACCCAGAAATTAACCTTTCTATTGATATTTGACTCCTTAAAGTTTTTTTTTTTTAATTTATTTATTTTTTTTGTAATGCCATTTTTCTAACTTTATTAAATGTATGTCATCTTTTGTGCCCCAAAAAATAGATTTATAAACTTATCAAAAATGTTTAATTAAATAATAAATTAAATGAAAATAATAAGATATAACAAAATAAGTTTCCAGTCAAAAGAAATCAGCATCAACAATTCGTCTTTGCATGGCACAGAAGAGCACAAATGTGGCATTAAGCAATATTTACAGAATTTAAGAAATTTTTGACAAGACTCAGAGGTGGCATTAATGCATCTCATAATGCATCTCATAATAACAATGTTATGAGATTAATGTTTTAAATATATAAATTTCAATTAATTAAATGACTTTAAAAATTAAACAGAAACCGCCAGTAGGTGGCATCAAGTCACTGTCTTTGTCACCGAATCATTCATTCAATCGATTCGCTGTTAAACAAAAAAAAAAGCTGTTACCCTCAGTTCGTCGCTATCTCACAAACTTCTATTTTAATGAATGAAGCTCTCTACACTGCACACTTAATATATTATTTACATCTCTCTACACTTTGTTTGTTACAATGAATGACAACAACTGCAGTCTGCCTTCATGGTCTGTGCTGTGAGGAGCAGCACGCGCAGCGATAGAGGAGCATTTCTATTGGCTGCAGTCTGCAGATATTAAATGGCAAAAGACAGCATTGCGCAGCGAACCATAAACACAGTGCTACATTTATATGCAGAACTGGGTTCGCTTTCGTAGTCTTTTGAATTAATAAAATATAGAAATCACTTTAATTTCCAAATAGTTGGAAATGAAACGCCGTCCCCCCTCGAAATTCACTCCCGGACTGCGTCCCCCATTTCCAGCCCTGCTTACAATACTATACCAGCTTAATTTATAATTCAATTCTACAAAATGATTGTTTTTATGAATGGCTCAGTGAATCAGTGATTCGCCCAAATCAACGCGGATTTGGATCAAACACAGAAACGAAACAAAAACAGCGCTCTTGCTCGTGTCGTATTGCTGTCAGGAGCATTTTTTGCTCGCATATCTTGAAATTTCCGAGTTAGCAGCATGTATATTAAAACATAACATTATAAATAAATAAAAAAATATATATATAATGATTAATAAGAACCAAGTGCAAAGCCGCGATGGGACTGAGCTCGAATAGCTTCAGCGTCAGCGACTTTTTATTGTACACAATCGCTGTCAATCATAAGGACAGACCCTCCAATCATCACGCAGAAGCTCAGCGTCCAGGCCGGCCCACTCCTCCATTCACCCCCAGAGACGCTGAGCGTCCGGGGGCGGGACATAATCGCAGCATTTATCCAATGACCGTCTAGTTTCGAGGCACTGAAAAAAACTGTTCAAAGCAGCCCCATTGAAGTCAATGGACGCTCAGCTTCAACGGAGAAATGCACTGACGCTACGGGAATGTATGAGAAGGAAATCGAGTCAGCGACCTGCTATATGTAGCTGATTCTGAACGAACGCATTTTTAGTCAATAAAATGTTAACACAATAGTACATATTTGACCATTATTTTTTTGACATTATAGGGGAAGCTGTGCTTCCCTTGCAGTCTTAAAGAAATCCCCACTGACACACACACATATATATATATACAGGTGCTGGTCATATAATTAGAATATCATCAAAAAGTTGATTTATTTCACTAATTCCATTCAAAAAGTGAAACTTGTATATTATATTAATTCATTACACACAGACTGATATATTTCAAATGTTTATTTCTTTTAATTTTGATGATTACAGCTTACAGCTCATGAAAGTCAAAAATCAGTATCTCAAAATATTAGAATATTACTTAAGACCAATACAAAGAAAGGATTTTTAGAAATCTTGGCCCACTGAAAAGTATGAAAATGGAAAGTATGAGCATGTACAGCACTCAATACTTAGTTGGGGCTCCTTTTGCCTGAATTACTGCAGCAATGCGGCGTGGCATGGAGTCGATCAGTCTGTGGCACTGCTCAGGTGTTATGAGAGCCCAGGTTGCTCTGATAGTGGCCTTCAGCTCTTCTGCATTGTTGGGTCTGGTGTCTCTCATCTTCCTCTTGACAATACCCCATTGATTCTCTATGGGGTTCAGGTCAAGCAAGTTTGCTGGCCAATCAAGCACAGTAACACTATGGTCATTGAACCAGCTTTTGGTACCTTTGGCAGTGTGGGCAGGTGCCAAGTCCTGCTGGAAAATGAAATCAGCATCTCCATAAAGCTTGTCAACAGAAGGAAGCATGAAGTGCTCTAAAATTTCCTGGTAGATGGCTGCGTTGACTGTGGACATCAGAAAACACAGTGGACCAACACCAGCAGATGACATGGCAGCCCAAATCATCACTGACTGTGGAAACTTCACACTGGGCTTCAAGCAACATGGATTCTGTGCCTCTCCACTCTTCCTCCAGGCTCTAGGACCTTGATTTCCAAATGAAATGTAAAATTTACTTTCATCTGAAAAGAGGACTTTGGACCACTGAGCAACAGTCCAGTTCTTTTTCTCCACAGCCCAGGTAAGATGCTTCTGACGTTGTCTCTGGTTCAGAAGTGGCTTGGTAGCCCTTTTCCTGAAGACGTCTGAGCGTGGTGACTCTTGATGCACTGACTCCAGCTTCAGTTCTCTCCTTGTGAAGCTCTCCCAAGTGTTTGAATCGGCTTTGCTTGACTGTATTCTCAAGCTTGCGGTCATCCCTGTTGCTTGTGCACCTTTTCCTACCCAAATTCTTCCTTCCAGTCAACTTTGCATTTAATATGCTTTGATACAGCACTCTGTAAACAGCCACACCTTTCAGTAATGACCCTCTGTGACTTACCCTCTTTGTGGAGGGCGTCAATGTTCGTCTTCTGGATCATTGCCAAGTTAGCAGTCTTCTCCATTAATGTGGTTTCAAAGAACAAGAGATACCCAGAATTTATACTGTAGGGATGGTCATTTATTCAAACTCAAATGTAAATATTCTAATATTTTGAGATACTGATTTTTGACTTTCATGAGCAGTAAGCTCTAATCATCAAAATTAAAAGAAATAAACATTTGAAATATATCAGTCTGTGTGTAATGAATGAATATAATATACAAGTTTCACTTTTTGAATGGAATTAGTGAAATAAATCAACTTTTTGATGATATTCTAATTATATGACCAGCACCTGTATATATATATATATATATATATATATATATATATATATATATACACAAACACAAGACCATCTTTCAGTGTGAGAAACATTGGCTCCTATCACGTAATATTTACTAATTCATGTAAAATAACATTGCATGGTAGTTTAACACATTAAAACATACATATGTTTTCATGTTTAGTCTCTAGGGGGCGCTCCAGGATCGTCATCTGCTTTAGAAGACTTGCAATCTGAGGTCTGAAGTCAAAAAAACGAGACACTCTGATCCTGTTTGGTTGGAACCAATATTTTACTTTGTGAAAGAAGGCCCTATAGAATTACTGAAACCTATTTTAAAAGATTTGGACAGTTTTATTAAAGTATTGGGGTGTTTTTTCCCTCAGACCACAGGAAACTGTGTTCTGATTGGTTGTCTCTGCTCTGGTGGGCGTGGCTGCAGTTGTGAGGTCAACATCAGTCAGTTACTGAAGAATCAGACATTCTCACATCAGGACACTAGGGGGCGATGAGGACACATTAGAAAATAAATATTTGTGAAATAATTTTGTTCTTTTTATATATTGGCATATATCCACTCCAGAAGATAATCTGAGAGCACATTCTGATGTACCCTTAAATTAAATTTACAAATATAATTCAAGTTAATTTTATTAAGTATACTTAAGTAAATTTCAATTATGTTTACGTATACTTGTAGTAAATATGCTAATGTACTAGTAGTGTACTAATGTACTGAACTGACCAGAGAGAAAGATCAGATTAGATCTTCACACTTCACTCTGGGCTGCAAATAACTGTGAAAACAGTTTGTGTGAGCTCAGGGCGTTTCAGCTAAAATAGACAGTTAACTTCCTGCTGAACACTTACATTTGCCGTAAGACTAAAAGCTGAAGACAGTTCTGCTAATCTGAATGTGCGAAAAGGGAACAGAGATAGTAGAAACACTCCAGTCATTATTAGAAAAGTTGCCTTTTAAATTAATAATTTAAATAATAATCTAAATATTTTTTTTTTAATCTCATTTGACTACAATGACAAAAAGTAACATTATGATATTGCATCTTCCCATAAATGTACTACAAAAATAAATGTGTTCACAGTAGTGATTTTAACATGTTTTTAATGTATTAATTTTCCATATGTCAGTTATAATTATTTTATAATATACATTTTATACTATTATAATATACATTTAATTGCTTCAGATTTCTGTCATTGATTTTTTTTTTTTTTTGGAGCTTCTGCAGGACATTTGTAACATCAGGTTTGTTTTTCTCTTTTGGGTTTGAGTTGTCTTACAGAAATCTGAAATGACAGAGGTGATTTACAACAGAACAATCATCAAACTCTGTGACTGACCATAGTAACTGCATCTGCATTTACATGTATTACTCTTATGATTTTAATATTATCATTTATATATCCTTATTGTATCAGGGCCTTAAATTCTCGACTTCAGACTATATTCTGTAATTTGTAACTCTTCAGTGAGGATCAAGGCTCTGTTGACACATTTGTCGCCATTGATGTCTGCACCCTGCTGAAAGGCCTAACCAGCCTAACTGACTAGGAGAGAGCTCAGACACCCTCTTTACCATTTATGTTTTACAAATATGCAATTAATATTTATAAATGTACCTTATACTGCTTTATCTACTCAATACTATTTACAACACTTACAGCTTCAGTCTGAACATCAGAGATAGCATTAAAAAAATCTTTTTTGGATGATTTTACTTACAATGATTTGATTGTCATCATCATTTAAATTAAAAAAAGGAAGAAAAAAACGACATTGTAAAATAACATTGGTTGTTAGTTTATGATGCATTAAAACATTAAGCTATGTTAAATTCATGTTTAGTGACTAGGGGGAGCTCCAAGAGCGTAATTTGCTTTAGAGTTTAGAAGACTAGCGTAGCCTTAGTTCTGAAGTCAAAAAACGACAAAAACTCTGATCCTGTTTTGTTAAAAATATTAGTCTGTGTAGTCTGTGAACAAGGATACAACTTGGAACCTCTTTGAAAGATCTGAACAGTTCTATTAAAGTATTGTTGTGTTTTTTCCCCAAGACCACAGGGACACTAGGGGGTGATGAAGACAGCCTTAAAAAGGCTCAGATGAATTGTGTAAATATTTGTGAAATAATTTGATTATTTTTGTATATTTGCCTATATCCACTATACAAGATGATGTGAGAGGACAGTACGTAAAACATATGTACACTGTAAAGTATGTAAATCAATTTTTTCAAACATATTTATTAACAATTAAACTCCACACACCTGACGGCAATAGATGGTGCGTAGGAGACAAAGACCAGCTAGGTCAAAAACTAAAAAAATCTGTGTTAGTGAGCACTTCTCCTTTGCCGAGATACTCCATCCACCTCACAGGTGTGGCATATCAAGATGCTGATTAGACAGCATGATTATTGCACAGGTGTGCTTGAGGCTGGCCACAACAAAAGGCCACTCTAAAATGTGCAGTTTTATCACACAGCACAATGCCACAGATGTCGCAAGTTTTGAGGGAGCGTGCAATTGGCATGCTGACTGCAGGAATGTCCACCAGAGCTGTTGCCCGTGAATTGAATGTTCATTTCTCTACCATAAGCCGTCTCCAAAGGCATTTTAGAGAATTTGGCAGTACATCCAACCGGCCTCACAACCGCAGACCACGTGTAACCACACCAGCCCAGGACCTCCACATCCAGCATCTTCACCTCCAAGATCGTCTGAGACCAGCCACCCGGACAGCTGCTGCAACAATCGGTTTGCATAACCAAAGAATTTCTGCACAAACTGTCAGAAACCGTCTCAGGGAAGCTCATCTGCATTCTCGTCGTCCTCATCGGGGTCTCATCCTGACTGCAGTTCGTCGTCGTAACCGACTTGAGTGGGCAAATGCTCACATTCGATGGTGTCTGGCACTTTGGAGAGGTCTTCTCTTCACGGATGAATCCCGGTTTTCACTGTACAGGGCAGATGGCAGATAGCGTGTATGGTGTCGTGTGGGTGAGCGGTTTGCTGATGTCAACGCTGTGGATTGAGTGGCCCATGGTGGCGGTGGGGTTATGGTATGGGCAGGCGTATGTTATGGACAACGAAGACAGGTGCATTTTATTGATGGCATTTTGAATGCACAGAGATACCATGACGAGATCCTGAGGCCCATTGTTGTGCCATCATCCACAACCATCACCTCATGTTGCAGCATGATAATGCACGGCCCCATGGTGCAAGGATCTGTACACAATTCCTGGAAGCTGAAAACATCCCAGTTCTTGCATGGCCAGCATACTCACCGGACATGTCACGCTTTGAGCATGTTTGGGATGCTCTGGATCAGCGTATAAGACAGCGTGTTCCAGTTCCTGCCAATATCCAGCAACTTCGCACAGCCATTGAAGAGGAGTGGACCAACATTCCACAGGCCACAATCAACAACCTGATCAACTCTATGCGAAGGAGATGTGTTGCACTGTGTGAGGCAAATGGTGGTCACACCAGATATTAATTTGAGCTTCTGCAGGTTTTGCATATGAAACAATTAAGTTTATTTTCCTGCTTGACCATTTGTGTTTGTTTCTTACAGAAATCTGAAATGACGGAGGTGATTTACACTTTTCACCACTGATCACACTGTCTCTGATGCTGTTTATGATCTACTGACAATTGTATTGCCACGTGTTTTATACTGTATTACTGTTTCAACTAAAATAAAATTTACATTTGAAGTTAATCCTTTTTGGTTTCCTACAGACTGATACTGATCTTCACATATGACCACAACATTCGTTTCATTAAGTCATGAGAAACTTATGCAAACATGCAGCATACTTTTGTTTCAGTGAATTGAAGTGATCTTGACATTGTCGATAAAATCAAATAAATATTATAAATTAGTCCATCTCTGAGAGTCATGTAAAGAATTTGTTAAAATCCATTAATATGCAACTTGAACACAAACATACAGCACAATTATGGGCAAACCAAGCTTTTATTTTCACAATACTTGCATACAATGACAACTGAAAAAACTGATGTGCTTTATGTTACAATTATTATAAAAAGCCAAAAGCTGAATGAATGAAATGTTCAGACAAAGATCATCTTGTAACTCTTGTAAGAACACAGTATCACAGAGTGCCACTAAGAGTATTTAACACTGGATTATTCATGAAAACAGTCATTTTACACATGCATAATGGATTCATTTGGAAAAATGTGGTGTCAGAAGTCAGTCATTTAAAAAAATATTTAAGCATACATTATTCAATGAAAGAACAAGCAAAAAATGCAATGTAACAAAACAAAAAAGTATTTACACATTAAGTATGAGAATATTTCTGCTAAACTCTGCAAAAGTGTAAAAATAATCAATCCTGGAGTGTAACAAAATTACACTAAATAAGTCAAACATTGATGTGTGAACAGCAAACTGTTACATCAACTTCATAATAATGAAAGCACATTTCTGTAATTATGCCAAAACAAATGAAAAAAACAAAAAAAAACATCTAAAAAGCACGCATGGGTTGAATTAATATACTGTTAATGTGTATACTGTTATAGTGACTAAAATACTGCTGTTGGGAGTTTCCCGTTTGATAGCATGCTCTCAGTTGCTCTCATGTGCAGCATTAGTACCTGTGGGAAAGAATTAAGGAAGTCAAGAAAAATCTTTAACATGGTATTTTAAAATGGTAAATTACAGTATTAATAGTGTTTAATGAATTAATCAATGAAGCCACATTAACATTGACATGCTGAGTGTCATCAACACAGAGTCAGGGGTGCTTCTGTAACAATTACATTGTGTGTTTAACCATGAAGCTTTTGATCAGTTGCTGGTCAAACGGTCTCTTAAATGACCAATACATTAACAGTAACTGAGTTGTAAAGAGAACCAAGAGTATATCTGAAAAAAATTAATTCTCAAATGTTACAAGGTTAATATCTAAATAAAGGCCAATGTATCACAAAGAGAATATATGTAAGAATTCTCTGTGATAAAGCTGGAAAAAGCAGACTCTGTCTTTATATTTGTATTAAAGAAGTTGACGTTATAATGATGTCTGAATTAACAAGATGAATTAATAATATCACACAACCTACCTTCTATTGTAAATCTTTCATCAATCTTTACAGACAAGACCTATTTACTCAGGAAGAACCATCTGACTGACATGTAAAGCACTTGCTTTGTTTTTGTGTGTCATTTAGGGGAAGTATTTTCCAAAATAGAGCTTCTCAGATACTTGTCAGGTACTTCGGTGTCTAACAATCTTTTGTTATTCTTTAAACAGTAATCAATAAAAACGGAAACATTGTTAATTACAACTTAGTGAAAAAAATATATATATACCAGTTCATTTTCTTTAAAGACTAAATTTCACATTTGTCTTTTGCTGTAAGGTTTGTATGTCATACTTACACCTTTGCTTTGGTTGCTTATACTTCTTGCAGCAAAAAAACAGCTACAGCCCAAACTATCAGACCAACACCAGCACCACATATCCCTGATGCAGCACCTGACTGAGCTGTAATGATAAAGAGAGACACTCATTAGTGTGACCGTGTGTCTGATCTGTAGCAAACACTAGAAACATCAGCACTATTACCTGAGAGGAGACCTGAATCTGTGGACATGCAAATGTATTGTTAAATCATCAAAATATTAAATTTAATCCATTGTCAATAATATTGCTCATTAGTTATGGCTACAAGCTGTCAGAACTATTAACAAACCTCCAATCTCACCAAACTCGCACTGTAGGCCTAATAGCTGCACTGCTTTCCAGTTCAAATTTTCATGCTTTTCCCTCACTAACTTCCTTCCTTCTCATGGACTCAGATATATGTCATTGAGTTCTCAGAACCTGTGTAATAGGTTTAAATGGAACATCCTATGACCTTGATCACTTGGAATCCACTATGGACCTGCTTATATTTTAGTGAACTTTTCTCCCCTATGAATTTGTTTTATGCACTGTTCTGTATGCTTTAAACTGTTTGGGGAAAGAAAAAAAAATTCTAAAAGAGAAAGAAAGGTTAGAACATTAGAACACCACCAGGGTGAGTGGGTGAACCCAATTTGGGTGAACCAAGGGCATACAATTTTGTAGGGATGCTAAGGACATGTCCCTACCAATATCCAGCAACTACTAAATTGTCCCTATAGCAATAATTTTTATCAAATAGTTAAATACATATAGGCCTGTATTGTAATTTCAGATGCATCTGAAATATGGCATACCATTGATATTACATAAGAAGTTAAATACGTTAGAAAACTTTCAAGGACGCACACTTATACAGTAAGACCCAGACAGAATGTGAGAGATGCCTTTTTTTTTTATTGTTTTATACTGGCAGTGAGCATTTTGTGCGCTGTTTATGTGCCCCGCTCGCCTTTTTGTAGGAGCACTCAGAGCACCTGAAGCTGAAAAAAAAACAACTCTGAGCAGAAAAGCGCCCAATGTTATTCACGTTTTTTTTTTTTTTTGCATTGTCCAATCAAAAGATACATAACCCAGTATGCAATTGATGTTGATATCAAAATTGACATAAAAAAACAGGTAAAATATACAAATCAAACTGACGTCAAAAACTTGACATGACATTGATTTGATGTAAATTGAACATCACGCATATTGGCCTACACACAGGGGTTAAATTGGGGCATGGCCGCCTGGGGCTGAGCCCCGGTACATAAGCTTACCCTGGTTACTCATCAGAGGACTTTCCTCGTACATTTTCAACATTATAGGCTATAGTTTTAAACACTTTACTCATTCTTACTAATTCAAACAATGATGTGGCGTGGGTGTTTTTATTTGTAACTCTGAAATGAACCGACTGTCTTCAGAAAAGTTTTGATTGCATTTCAACTTTATCTGATCAAGTAGCAATCATGAGCGCAGTGCTGCTTTGTTTACAGCCGTTACTGGGGAAACCCCTATTTTTCTGACATTCTAAAGACGCCTCCTACTGCCAGAGAATCAAATTGGATTTTCAATAAGCCTGTCTGCCGTTTCCCCCATCCACCCATATAGCCGTTTTAAATTAATATAATAATTTATACTTCTGACTCTGACTTAAAAAAAAAAAAAAAACAGTTTAAATGCTCAATTATGAGGTATCTCATTTTATTTTTAATTTAGTTTTTGTGAAAACCTGAATCTCAACTGTAAATCAATTGCTATTTCATGGTCTACAACATGAAAAAAAGCCATTATAACATGTACATGAAAAATGTAGAAATACTGGACACAACTATGGGACACAATTGTGCAGCAGCAAGCATAACAACAAAAAAGGAACCTGAAGGATGATCTAGGTAAATGTGTGCAAATGTATAGGGCCCGATTCCTATATTTTGTCTGATGCCCCCAAATTGCTAAATCAGCCCCTGGTGAAGGGATATACTGTAAGGGCCACATCAATATATTGTTTTGGGCAATCATCATCTTAATCACATTTTAGTTTTTCTATAATAAATCTACATATTCACACTCTGTGTAACTCCATATATAATATTGAAGTGATTTTACTATGACTACAGAGATCAGCAACCACTTGAGGTTGTCATGGCAACCAGTTACATAGTGCAAATTACTTGTATGGGCTGATTTGTCTAGTTTTGCTGCACTAAACTAAGAAATAAAGGTTGAAAATGCACTATAAATGCAATCTTGTACAAAGTAGGCCTTTAAGCAGCAAATAAAGAAGTGTATAAATCACTGTTGGGCTGTTATCCACAGTATGAAATATATTATAAGTATAAAATTAAGTAAAATCTACTTAACTAACTTATATTTTTACTGAAACAGTATAGCACTGAATTAAGCTATGCTTTTAAAGTGTATGATTTACTTACAAACATTCAAGTACATAACAGCATAAATACAACTAGAAAATGAAAAATACAACCTTATTGATTATTCATGCCCCAGAGTTGAGTACGTTTTACTTAGTTTTATTACTTTGAAACTTACTCAAATAATCCTTGTAAACATAAGTAAAATATACTTATTAGTTCACTTCAATTTCTACAAACTTGAATTGAGTACTAATATAATTATTTTTCCCCAATCTAGCTTTTGTTTATTCCATAGTATTTACTTCACCACAGAATCCGTTTTCAGTGTACCATCATTATATACATATTTACTTTTATATAATTTATTTATCAAAATATTTAGTAACATCTTTTAGTCACCATAGGGTGTCAGGACCCCGCATGCTATGACAAGCATGATCATGGTGCAAGGCAAAGACCAAATGCTTGGCCCTCTGCAGGGAAATTTGCAAAAACAAACAAACAAACAAACAAACAAACAGACAAAACACGCTTATTTAGAATGCCCCTATTATTCAAAATATGGAGCAAAAAAATGTCCTTGTAAGTTTTTGGGGAATGCTAAAGTCCCCTTTCTCTTCTTTTGTGGTGCACCCCAAAACAATTTCTACCAAGGGATATCTGCAGAGGTCTGTGCACGCCACTGTATTAGTCAGTGCAGTGTTTCCCCTGCCATTATATCCTCTGGTGGGATGTTAAATCCTATTGGAAAAATGCCCAAAACACACTACAAAAAGGAATTTTGTAATGGTTTTACTGGAAAAAGCTAATGGTTTATAATGGTATTTTAATGGAAACCATTAGAATTTCTGTGATGGTTTCTATTGGGCTTCTATTGTTTTTTTTTTAGCTGGGAATGAATGGCGGAGATGCACGGTTTTGTTTACTACGCATACAGAAGCGTGTGTGACGCTTCCGGTGATATTAAAGTCTGCAGTCTCACTAATGAGGACATAAATACATGAACAACATCTCCAGAACTACTCTGAGAGTCACTTCATTAGCATTTGACCGTTTCATTTGAGTAAAACTATCCTCATCATATCATATACACACAGAAATGTAAAGGTATTCACGGCAACCCATCAAAATAAAATTTTGGTTTCCCTTGTCATTGCGGCAGAAATAGCCAACATTACTATTGTTCAGTAGAATGTATGTAATAGGCCACTACTAAAATTATTAAAACCTTAAATCCCCTTTTTTTCCCAAAAAATAAAATTTGTTTAATTTCTGAGGGGGAAAAAAAATCATAGGGCTATTGTAAGAATAAATGAAACCTGTTTTAATGCTTTCAAATAATTAGACAGGCAAAAAACTGAATTTGGTAACAATAAATCCCCTTATAAGGTAAGCTTAATGTGTTCATTCGAGCATCTAAACTGTTCACTAGAGTTATCAGTCTAAATATTACAATTACAAAAACATTATAGAAAGATTGTGCTACTCACCAACAGTAATACTGAATTTCCTGTCTATTATCAAACTGCTGGTGTTGATCTTCACTTCATAATTTCCAGTCTGATCAATTCGGATCTCTTTAAAGCTGAGTTCTCCGGTTTCCTTATTCACACGCATATTGCTCCAGGGGCCATTTAATCCTTTAACTTGCTTGAGCCCATCCCTGGTTCATACATTTCTTTGTTTACATTTACAACATGGTTTTACTATCGTAGCTTTAATTAATATCGACAAAGGATACATCGATCAAAAAGTTCAAAGGCTTAAGCATTGAAATTTACGATCCTAATGTCACAGCCTTGTCACCTTTTTTATTGGTATCAAGAGATCGCATCATTACACGCGACATTGAAATGGTAAGTTGTGAACTGTTTTTGTTGAGTGACGATGAGAGATGAATTCAATAATGCACACATAGGTGTAATTTTTATGGCAATAATCAAGAACAAATCTGTTTTTATAGTCTAAACAGATATAATTTAAGAGAAATTGAGAGGAATGCTGCTTTGTTTACATAATATTTCTTCAAATAAAATTATATTTCTAGTTATATCTTCCTATAAATTAGGCACTCTGAAGTTGTTTCTGTAGTAAAACACAATAATATCATATTTAGAGTCTTCCAAACATAATAATCTGCCCCAGCACTCTTTCTGCAGCACTGATTAAACAATAATTCAGAACATCCTAACAGCGCCACCAGCTGTTGTGGTGCCTAAATATCCACAAACTATAATCTGCATACACTCAATGTAAAGTTTTGATGGAAGAAAAAATATAGCCAATAAAGAGATTACAGAGATTATATAACTAGTTTGTATTGCACTCGTGCAGGTGTTCAAGCATATATTTAGAACAAGTTTGTTTACCATAATATTATCTTAGTATTAAATTTGTATATTTTAATATTTGTACTCCTACCGAAGTTGCATGGTGTAATTTATGCACCACTAGCATCACCAAACAGAATTACAAACAACAACAAAAATTCCTGAGCACTTCCCTTGTCTGCGACTGACTAGAAGTGTCCAAAATATAGTACCTGTGAGAGTAGACACTACTTTTTAAGAACAAATTGCTTCTTGAGTGGTAAAAGGTGTGTTCTATAAAGTGTGAATGTGTGCAGTATGAATACAATCTGGACATACTACACCTATCATTTTGGGATTATCATGTGACCTACAATGACATTTGTGTCACTGTTCCCCCCATGTACAAATTCATTCCAATGGTTTCATGGGATTGTAAAATATCCTTTGGATGTCCACTTCACAATCATAGCAGAAGTAGTAGAATATACTGGCTAATATTTGATCAACATTGTGAATTTGGACATATTACTCATTTGCCATACTGTTTTTCACATACATCATACAGTAATATTTGGACACAGGGACTGTCTTGCCCCTCTTTCTAAACTGACTGTCTCAGCACAAACTCTGTTGGTTGGACAAATGTCATTATGCCAGACTGGTTTGGATGGTCGGTCCCACTTTATATTAGGTGGCCTTAATTACTGTACTTAGATTTAATTAATCATTTGGTACAATGCACTTATTGTGTGCATACATGTTTTTACATTGTACTTATATTTTTAAAAATACCTATATGTAATTACATCCGTAATTTAATTTCTGTAATTACATTTATATTTACATTGTTGGCCCATCCCTTACAACTTAACCTACACTTAAACCTGCCCATACCACCAAACCTGTCCCTAACCTTACCCATATCCCACCTCAATAGCAACAGAAGTGTTTTGCAATACAATATGAACACAATAAGTACATTGTTTAGCTATTGAAGTTGTTTTTCAGTTTAGTTGTGTTTTACCTTATATTTATTACCAGTTGCCACTTGATGTCTACAAGTTCCTTTTTTTAATATTCACATTGTTATAGAAGAAAGTTTTATAGAAACCTCAATTTTAGTGGCCCTATCCTCAAATTTAAATAACTTATGACTTATAGCTTGAACTTAATTATTTTTTTAGTTGCTCTGACATGGTTTCATATATTTATTTTTAATTACAATTTATGCAAACAAATTGATTAATACTTTTTCAAAATATTTAAACATCTCTCACTTTTTGTCTATACTAACATAAATTATTTCCATATATAAATGGCAAACCCACAACTATCATCTTTCTAAAGAGCCCTCAGTTATGTCTGTAGTCCAGAGGGTTCATAAACTGTAACTGTTTTAATTTGTTTAAGTCATGTTTGGGTTTGAGCTCAACTAGTGGGGGCGACAGTTAACAGGTTAAGTGATCAGTGGGGATGACTTGATCTCCAAACTTCCACAGTATCTGATCACCTTCTTGTACTTTAACATCAATTGATAGAGAGAAAGAATCTCCCTCTATCTTTGACTTTGACTCCACATCTGTATCAACAACAAACATGAGGAGAACAATCAAACAGTTTAAAACAGAGTAATCTTATAATGCTGTCAGTTGTATAAAGTAAGATCACACTGAAAACTCAAAATCTGATTTAAGCCTGGAAATAAACTGTGTTTTATGATGTAAAATGCATAATGAATATGTCAGATTCTGTAAATCTAAACAAATCTAAATGTAAATGTACATCAAATATACAGTAAATGAGTGCCATTGTCTTTTTACAAAGTCACTGAAGCTCTTCATTTATGATCATCACAAATTATGCTGGAGAACATGATTTTTAGGTTTAGTTCATGTAGCTCCAGCTGCTGTCATTAAAGCAACGAAGAGACTCAGCAAATACTAAGACATTCTTGTTCATTTTTCAGTTCTTCTCTCTATAAAAATTGCACATAGTCTTAGAGTTTGTACTTGACTAACTGGAGCCCAGGTCAGGAAGCAGACAGACTGGCTAAACCGATCGTCTGCTAGCCGCCTCACGCCACCAAAGTCAGTTAACTCTCAGCACATAGAAACTTTTTCACCTAGATATCACTCTATAGAGACTGTGTCTGTTCCCGAACTAGAAAATACAGAAAACATCCAAACCAAAGTAATAGTAACAATTTAATTGATGTTCAACAAATAAAAACGATATAATACAGATAAACACATGATAAAGCTTGGCTTATTAAATATTAGATCCCTTTCTTCAAAAGCACTTTTTGTAAATGATATGTTCACTGACCATAAACTAGATGTGCTTTGTCTGACAGAAACCTGGCTAAAACAAGATGATTACATTACTTTAAACGAGTCTACACCCCAAGATTACTGTTACAAACATGAACCGCGTCCAAAAGGTAAAGGGGAGGTGTTGCTACAATTTATAGAAATATTTTCAGTATCTCTCAGAGGTTGGGTTTCAAGTATAATTCGTTCAAGTAATGGTGCTTCATATAACGTTATCCAAAGAAACAAGTGTTAATGATAAATCCTGTGATGTTTGTACTGGCTACTGTATACAGGCCACCAGGGCACCATACAGACTTTATTAAAGAATTTTCTGATCTTCTATCGGAGTTAGTGCTGACTGCAGATAAAGTCCTAATCGTTGGTGATTTTAATATCCATGTTGATAATGACAGAGATTCGTTGGGATCAGCATTTATAGACATTCTAAACTCAATTGGTGTTAAACAACACGTGTCAGGACCTACTCATTGTCGAAATCATACTCTAGATTTAATACTGTCACATGGAATTGATGTCAGTGGCGTTGAAATTTTGCAGCAGAGCGATGATATCTCAGATCATTATCTAGTCTCCTGTATATTCCATATAGCTAAAGCTGTAAAGCCAACTTCTTGTTACAAATATGGTAGAACCATTACCTCTACCACAAAAGACTGCTTTATAAATAATCTTCCTGACTTATCTCAGTTCCTCAGCATATCCAATAGCTCAGAACAACTTGATGATGTAACAGGAACTATGGACTCTCTCTTTTCTAGCACTTTAGATGCGGTTGCTCCTTTACGCTTAAGGAAGATTAAGGATAAGAGTCCAACACCGTGGTATAATGAGCACACTCGCACCCTAAAGAGAGCAGCCCGGAAAATGGAGCGCAGCTGGAGGAAAACTAAATTAGAGGTATTTCGTTTAGCTTGGCGGAAAGTACCCTATCCTACAGAAAAGCATTAAAACTGCTAGATCTGATTACTTTTCGTCTCTTCTAGAAGAAAACAAACATAACCCCGTATTTATTCAATACAGTAACTAAATTAACGAAAAATCAAGCATCAACAGGTGTTGGCATTTCCCAAGAGCATAGCAGTAATGACTTTATGAACTACTTCACTTCCAAGATCGATACTATCAGAGATAAAATTGTATCCCTGCAGCCGTCAACTACAGTATCGCATCAGATAGCGCACTATAGACCCCCTGAGGAACAATTCCACTCATTCTCTACTGTAGGAGAGGAAGAATTGTATAAACTTGTTAAATCATCTAAACCAACAACATGTATGTTAGACCCGATTCCATCTAAACTACTAAAAGAGCTGCTTCCAGAAGTCATAGATCCTCTTTTGGCTATTATTAATTCATCATTGTCATTAGGATATGTCCCCAAAACCTTCAAATTGGCTGTTATTAAGCCTCTCATTAAAAACCACAACTTGACCCCAAAGATCTAGTTAATTACAGACCGATCTCAAATCTCCCTTTTCTGTCAAAGATACTAGAAAGGTAGTATCCTCACAATTATATTCCTTCCTAGAGAAAAATGATATCTGTGAGGAATTCCAGTCAGGATTTAGATCGTATCATAGTACTGAGACTGCTCTCATTAGAGTTACAAATGACCTGCTTCTATCATCTGATCGTGGTTGTATCTCTTTATTAGTTCTACTGGATCTTAGCGCTGCGTTCGACACTATCGACCACAACATTCTTTTGAATAGACTACAAAACTTTGTTGGCATTAGTGGAAGTGCCTTAGCATGGTTCAAATCGTACTTATCTGACCGCCATCAGTTCGTAGCAGTGAATGAAGAGGTATCATATCGATCACAAGTGCAGTATGGAGTACCTCAAGGCTCAGTACTAGGGCCGTTACTTTTCACGCTCTATATGTTACCCTTGGGAGATATTATCAGGAGACATGGTGTTAGCTTTCACTGTTATGCTGATGATACTCAGCTCTATATTTCTTCGCTGCCCGGTGAAACACACCAAATTGAGAAACTAACGGAATGCATAGTCGATATAAAAACTGGATGACGAGTAATTTTTACTGCTAAATTCTGAAAAAACAGAGGTGTTAATTATCGGACCTAAAACCCCACATGTAACCTAGAACATTATCTAACACTTGACGGCTGCTCTGTCAATTCTTCTTCATCAGTCAGGAACCTAGGTGTGCTGTTCGATAGCAATCTGTCATTTGAAAGCCATGTTTCTAGCATCTGTAAAACTGCATTTTTCATCTCAAAAGCATATCTAAATTGCGACCAATGCTCTCAACGTCAAATGCAGAAATGTTAATTCATGCGTTTATGACCTCAAGGTTAGACTATTGTAATGCTTTATTGGGTGGTTGTTCTGCACGCTTGATCAACAAACTACAGTTGGTCCAAAATGCAGCAGCTAGAGTCCTTACTAGAACCAGGAAATATGACCATATTAGCCCGGTTCTGTCAACACTGCACTGGCTCCCTATCAAACATCGGATAGATTTTAAAATCTTGTTAATTACTTATAAAGCCCTGAATGGTTTAGCTCCTCAGTACTTGAGCGAGCTCTTATCGCATTATAGTCCTCCACGTCCGCTGCGTTCTCAAAACTCTGGCCGTTTGATAATACCTAGAATATCAAAATCGACTGCGGGCGGCAGATCCTTTTCCTATTTAGCACCCAAACTCTGGAACAGTCTACCTAACACTGTTCGGGAGGCAGACACACTCTGTCAGTTTAAATCTAGATTAAAGACCCATCTCTTTAGCCTGGCTTACACATAACACATTAATACGCTTCTATTATTCAAATCCGTTAAAGGATTGTTAGGCTGCATTAATTAGATCAACCGGAACCGAACACTCCCCATAACACACGATGTACTCGTTACATCGTAAGTTGAATGGCATCTGCGCTAATGTTTGTCTGTTTCTTTCCTAGTCTGTTTCTCGGTCCGTGTCCGATCAGATGGTGGATCAGCACCGAGATGATGTCTGCGGCCCTGATCGTCAGCGGAGACCAGGACACCCGGATGACCCCCAGAGATATATCCCCAGATATATCAACCAAAAATAACAAAATAACTAAAATATAATAAAATACCTAACTACATAATACTACTATTGTTAGAAATTGCAACAAAATTAAAATAGAAATAGAAACTTTTGAACTGCGGGTTTCGTCTGGTCAGAGGAGAACTGGCCCCGACTGAGCCTGGTTTCTCCCAAGGTTTTTCTCCATTATGTCTCAGAGGAGTTTTGGTTCCTTGCAGCTGTCGCCTCTGGCTTGCTCAGTTGGGGACACTTAATTTCTAGCGATTATCGCCGATTTGATTGCACAGATACTATTTAAACTAAACTGAGCTAGACAATGACATCTCTGAATTCAATAATGAAATGCCTTTAACTGAAAATTGAGTGTTTAATCTTATCATTATACATTACTGACACTCTATCCTCCAATTTGATACTGTTAAGTGCTTTGACACAATCTGTATTGTAAAAGCGCTATATAAATAAAGGTGACTTGACTTGACTTTAGAATTAATTTGTAAACTTGAGTGAATCCATTCAGCTTCTTTTGTGAGTTTTTGGAGATGAGGGAAAGGTTTTTGTTCCCAATACAGACCGCAATGAACAGAAGACATTAAACCATTTCCTGATTCTGAGTTTAATTCACATCAGTTTAGTGGCAGACTGACCCAAATGAATGTAGTCAAACATTTGCTCTACACTATGGGCAGAAAATATTTTCCCCTACTACACAAAACAGTTATGCTTAAATAAACGAGACATTTGATTTATCCATCCATCCATTCTCCAGACTGCTTATCCCATAGGCTCACAGAATGCAGGAGTCTATTCCAGCATCTTGGGCTGCACGCTGGGAAACACCCTGTATGGGTGATGTGAATATTGAATGCTTAACATTATATTAATGAATTACATAGGGTGACCAGATTTCTCATTGTGGAATACGGGATGGGGATGACTGGCAATATGTTATGAGAAATTGTATTTAATGATATATATATATATATATATATATATATATATATATATATATATATATATCCAGGACGGTGACGAGTCTGCCTACACACAGGAGGTTAAAGAGCTGGCTGTTTGGTGAAGTCTAAACAACCTGGAGCTTAATACGCTCAAAACAGTGGAGATGATAGTGGACTTCAGGAGAACACCCCCCACACACACACACACACACACTTCAATAACTGTCTGGTTTGGCTCAGCTACAAAATCAGGGATCAGAAGACTACAGAGAACGGTTCGGACTGCTGAATGGATTATCGGTGTCCCCTGCCAACCCTTCAAGAACTGTATACATCCAGAGTGAGGAAAAGGGCTCAGAAAATCACTCTGGATCCCTCACATCCAAATCATCCCCTGTCACGGTTCATGGGATCACGGTCTCATCTGTGTGTGTGTGTGTGTGTGTGTGTGTGTGTGGAAGTGGGTGTGTCTGATTACCGCCACGGGCTAATCATTCCCAGGTGTGGCTCGTTGGCGGGGCTATATCAGATGTGCTAACCTCGTCTTGTTTTGTCAGATCCTTGATGTTTGTCCTCGCGCTCCTGCTCACTCTGTTGCTCCAGTGTCTGGCTTTCTGGTTCGTCTTCACAATCCTTTCCTGGGATTCCGTCCTCGGTGAGCTGCCCATTGCATCCCTGCGCTACAGAGACTTCTCTGCTCATCAGCGAGGATTATCATTGACTCCCTGCTTGTGTGTCTTTGGGATTATCAATAAACTGTTTGTTTTGCATCCGCTACTGAATCCTGTCTCTTTATCGCGTGACAGAAGGATCTGACCATAACACTACTATGGATTCAGCAGAGGTTTCAGGACTGCAAGGTCTTTATGCCTCTAACAACGCTCGTATGGATCGCCAGAACGAGCAAATGGTAGCTACCGGGCGTGCCGTGCAAGCGGTCGTAGCGCAGGTGTCCGAGCTCACCACCCAGTTGCAACTTTTAAGAGCACCCGCTGCGCCACCCCCACCGCCTGTTCCCCTGATTCCAGCAGACATCGCTCGTCAGCGTGAATCCCGACTACCCACGCCAGAGATGTACGGAGGCAAGCCCGATCTCTGCAGAGTTTTTCTAACTAAATGCTCTATGTTCTTTTCCCTCCAGCCTCTGACGTTGGCTTTGGTGTTGACATTGCTGACAGGGGAAGCAGCGTTGTGGGGAACAGCGGTGTGGGAGAACCAACATCCCTGTTGTTCCTCGTTCCACGCCCTCCGGGAGGAGATGAGAAGGGTCTTCGATCGCGCGGCGACGGGCCACGAGGCAGCTCGGCGATTAGCTGACCTCCAGCAAGGAGAGAGGACCGTCTCCTGTTATTCGATTGAATTTCGGACTCTAGCAGCAGAGAGTAAGTGGAACGAGGAGGCGCAGTGGGACATGTTCCGGCATGGGTTGGCTGATCGCATCCAAAGAGAGATATTCATGCTGGAGTTACCTCCGGATTTGGACGGACTCATAGATCTGGCACTGCGCGTGGACTCTCGCCTTCAGAAAGGTGGTCAGCGAGGTCGTCACCTGCGAGACGTCGCGTTTTTCGAATATTCTCCTACCAACTCCGATGATGCGATCAGTCATCCGCCAGGAGGCGAACCCATGCAGCTGGGGAGAGCTCGGCTTTCCCGGGAGGAGAGAGAACGTCGCAGGAGGCGTGGTCTATGTATTTACTGCGGAGCTGCTGGACATTTTCTCGCCGAGTGTCCCGTAAAAGGGCAAGCCCGACAACAAATCTGAGGCTGCTGTCGGGTGGGATCTCTCTCAATAAGACCTCGGCTAATACTCTCCTCCCGGTAAGATTGCAATGAGCAGCAAGAAGTCAGGAGTGCAAGGCATTAGTGGACTCTGGGGCTGAAGGTAATTTTTTGGATTTTTCTTTTGCCAAACACCTTCAGATTCCCATTATCACCCTTAATCATAGGATTTTTGTCAAGGCACTCAACGGACAATCACTGCCCTCTGTTACGCACTCCACCACACCCATTACCCTCATCACGTCTAGAAATCACACGGAAAGGATTATTTTTTTTCTCACAGACTCACCCCTAGCACCAGTTGTCTTGGGCCATCCGTGGCTCACCAAACACAGTCCCAGGGTCGATTGGGGCCAGAACTCCGTGTCCGCATGGAGCGAGTCATGTTATGCTTCTTGTCTTGTGTCTGCATGTTCCGCTGTGTCTTGTTCTCCGTTGCAGGATGAGGCGGTGAACCTGTCAAACGTGCCCGCAGAGTACCACGACCTGAAGGAGGTGTTCAGTAAGTCCAGGGCTGCTTCTCTTCCTCCACACCTATGACTGTGCTATAGACCTAGTTCCAGGTACGTCTCCGCCTAAGGGCAGGTTATACTCACTTTCTGTTCCAGAAAGGGGGGCCATGGAGAAATATATTTCTGATTCTCTGGCAGACGGGTTCATTCGCCCGTCTTCTTCTCCAGCTGGGGCGGGGGGTTTTTTGTGGGGAAGAAGGATGGCTCCTTGCGACCTTGCATTGACTACTGAGGCTTGAACAACATCACGGTAAAGAATACTTATCCTTTGCCATTGATATCTTCAGCTTTTGAGCGGTTGCAGGGAGCCTCCCTTTTTACTAAATTGGACTTGCGCAACGCTTATCATTTGGTCCGCATAAGAGAGGGAGATGAATGGAAAACCGCTTTTAATACCCCCGGGGGGCATTTTGAATATCTTGTTATGCCGTTCGGGCTATCCAACTCCCCCGCGGTTTTCCAGGCGCTCGTTAATGACGTGCTGAGAGACATGGTCGATCAGTTCATATATGTCTACCTGGATGACATATTGATTTTTTCTTCTTCTCTCCAGGAACATGTTCAGCACGTCAGACGAGTGCTCCAAAGGCTGCTCGAGAATGGGCTTTTTGTCAAGGCGGAGAAGTGCGCGTTTCATGCACAGTCGGTTCCGTTTTTGGGTTACATCATCTCGTCCAAGGGAACACGCATGGATCCCGAGAAGGTTAATGCTGTGGTGGATTGGCCAACCCCTGATTCCCGTAAGGCCCTGCAGAGGTTTCTGGGGTTCGCCAATTTTTACCGGAGTTTTATTCGCAATTTCAGTCAACTAGCCGCTCTTCTGACCGCCTTGACCTCCACCAGGGTGACGTTCAGGTGGTCGAGTGCTGCTGAAGCAGCATTCTCCAACCTCAAGAGCCGCTTCGTTTCGGCTCCTATTCTCGTAGCCCCTGATTCCACACGTCAATTCGTGGTGGAGGTCGATGCGTCAGAGGTGGGGGTAGGTGCGGTGTTATCTCAGCGTGCTGCTTCGGACGACAGGGTTCATCCCTGCGCGTTTTCTCTCATCGATTATCTCCCGCCGAACGCAACTACGACATTGGTAACAGAGGGGAAGGGGTAACGCCTCCACCCGCATGCCCTCCGAGCCGGTTGTTTGTGCCGGAGAGATTACGGTCCGACGTGATCCAGTGGGGTCATTGTTCGAATGTGGCTTGCCATCCAGGAATTGGTCGCACTAGCTTTCTTGTTAAACAACGGTTCTGGTGGCCTTCCATGGCACGCGACGTCCGGGATTTTGTCTTGGCCTGTTCAGTCTGTGCTCGGGGTAAGACTTCCAATCGTCCACCAGAGGGGCTACTCCAACCGCTGTCGGTCCCTTCGAGACCCTGGTCCCACATCGCACTCGATTTCGTCACTGCCCTCCCCCCCTCCCAGGGCAATACGGTTGTTTTGACCGTAGTGGACCGGTTCTCGAAGGCGGCTCATTTCATCCCCTTGCCCAAATTACCCTCTGCCAAGGAGACAGCGGTTACCGTTATAGATCACGTCTTTCGTATTCATGGCCTCCCGGTAGACGTGGTCTCTGACAGGGGCCCCAATTCGTATCCAGATTTTGGAGAGAGTTTTGTCGTTTGCTGGGGGCGAGTGTTAGTCTGTCTTCGGGGTTTCACCCTCAGACCAACGGTCAGACTGAGCGGGCTAACCAGGATCTTGAGAGGGTGTTGCGGTGTTTAGTCACACAGAATCCCACTTCCTGGAGTCAACAACTCTCGTGGGTTGAGTACGCTCATAACTCGTTGCCAGTGTCGTCTACGGGCCTCTCGCCTTTTGAATGTAGCTTAGATTACCAGCCACCTATTTTTCCCAGTCTGGAGTCTGAAGTTGCTGTCCCCTCTGCTCACGCCTTCGTCCAGAGGTGTCGCCGCACCTGGAAAAGAGCCTGTGAGACTCTTCTCCGGGTGGGAGCACGCACCAAGGCCAAGGCCGATCGCCACCGGTCAAGGCCTCCCATCTACGTCGTAGGTCAAAGAGTGTGGCTTTCTACTAAGAACATTCCGCTTCACCCCGTATGTAATAAACTTGTTCCTAAATTTATTGGCCTGTTTTCTGTCACTAAGATTCTTAGTCCAGTGGCAGTCCGCCTCAAACTTCCTCCGGCGTACCGGAGAATTCATTCCGTCTTCCATGTTTCCAAAATTAAACCAGTCTTTCATTCACGACTTAATCCGCCTACTTCGGTTCCCCCACCGCCACGTCTCGTAGATGGGGAACCTACCTATTCGGTGAATCGTATTCTGGACTCGAGACGGAGGGGACGCGGATTCCAGTACTTGGTGGTGATCGAACGACTCAAACCCGAAGACTCGGTAGGTGAACTAATCAATTCTCTTTCCGGCTCTGACTGCATTGGTTTAGCTTATGGGGCTGTCACGTGATGAACGAACGACTCAAACCCGATGACTCGGGAGGTGAACGAATCAATTCTCTTTCCGGCTCTGACTGCATTGGTTAGTGTATGAGGCTGTCACGTGATGAACGTACGACTCAAACCCGAATGCTTGTCAGATAAGAGGTGAGGTGAGCTAATCAAGACCCAGGTAAACGATGAATTAATCTTTTCTGTTTCTTATAGCATTATAGTTTGTAGTGTGATCAACGTTTGCATAAGTAGTAGATGTGTTAGGGAAGTAGCATGTAACATTTTAATTATATTTTGCTAAAATGAACGAAATGACTCGAAAAAAGATTTGTTCATTTTGCTGAACGAGACTCAAAGCTCCGAGTCAGTAAAATGATCTGAACTTCCCATCACTATAATGCGGGAGCTCGAGCTCTTGAAGCTCCGCCCTTTTCTCCGGGAGCACCAGCTCATTTGCATTAAAGCAACACACTCCAATTCAGAGCGTTTTGGCTCATACCTTTAAAAGTGGCAATTTTAACAAGCTATAAAAAATTATCTGTCGGGTATTTTAAGCTAAAACTTCACATACACACTCTGGGGATATCAGAGACTTATTTTACATCTTGTAAAAAGGAGCATAATAGGTCCCCTTTAATCTTTGTAAAGGTGACATATTTAGTTGACATGCAAGTACATGTAGGCTTAACAAGGACACTGTAAAAAATATATTTTAATTTTTGAAAATATAACAATTTTAAAAATAAAAAAAAATTAATAATAGTATTATTGTGTTCTGTTTAAATAAAATAGTAACGTTAGCCTAATATGCACTGCCGATTTTAGCGCTGTTTATAAAGCGCGTCAGTGAATGAATTGTCACAGGTTTTTTTTTTTTTTTTTTTTTATGTTTTGCCCTGTAATCGAAATCTTATATAGAATTAAAGTTATTTATTTGCCCAGCGCATTTTTTTTATTTTGTAAACCCCCCTGCTCGCTGATGTGTTATGCGCACTTGCATTAAAGTTATTCTCTGCGTCAGTGTACTTTCTGTTCTGTTATGCAGTCCTGCTTAAAATTGTCATAAACTTGCAGTAATTAGAGAATTATTCTATAGGCTAAACTATATATGTCACTCATTTCTATGAATTCTGATCAACTACCTTACTGCACCCCCCACCCCTCTCTCTCTCTCTCTCTCTCTCTCTCTGTCTCTCTCTCTCTCTCTTCCAGAAGCCCCAGTGTCTTCAAATAAGTATTGTTTTTTGGGTTTTTTTTTAACATCTTGTCCTGGTTTGTTTCAGTGAGAGAAGGACTTCTCAAAATCTCTTTGTGTCTTCTGCTTACTCTATCTCTGATAGAAATGCCAGGCCAGGGGTCAACATTTCGGAAATGTGTGCTGTGCCATAAACAAATTAATGTGGCCTGTAAAACCTGCAGAATTTGCCAAGGAGAGCAACCACATAAGCTGAGGCTTAAAAAAAAACTTGACAAGTTCGATCAGAAGCGGGAGAGCTGGGTGCATGCCCAGAAAAAAAACAGGACCACCTCTCATTTACAGGATGAAGCATATATGTTGGTATGCAATTGTTTTTAATGCAGGTTATTTTTCAAAAGTTCCTATGTACATTTAATACCTTTTATTCAATATCTGTTATTTGTGTGTGTGTGTGTCCTTGTAATTTTAGCTAGAAAAATTGCAGGCCCTGGGAATAAGAGCTGTTGCATTGCTGTCAAAACCCGGAAGAAGGCCAAATGAATGGGTGTCTGAAGTTTTGGCACCCCGTTGTGAGCTGACAGAGACATCACATAAATGCCTGGAAAGAATTAAGGACCTGTATGATATTGTTATTCAAGGTAAGAATATTATGTTATATATATATATATATATTTGTTTTAGAAAGTCATGTATTTGATGCCTTGTGTCCCTGTCACAGGTAAGGCTGTGGTTGCCTACTCTCAACTAATGGAGAATTCAGATTATCATTGATGCTTTTGGCTTACAACTGAAACTAATTGGGAGAGGTTAAAAGCTGCCTAGCTAGCTATTTAGCTACTTACTTTTAAGTATCAATAAAATAACATTGTAATAATTGCATTTGCTTGGTTTTCATTTTAATCTTAAATAGAATAGAATGCACACACCAGATGATCCAGTCCAGATGCAGGGCCACACACTTGGCTTTATACTGAACCAAGCTTGAACGTTTTTTACAAATGCATGCAGATATGCTGCCTTATTTCATCCACACATTTGAAATGAAGTGAAGGCAACACCCTAAAACAGGCCCCAAACCTAGTGCTCCATGCGCATTAACTCTGACCTGCGAACTCCTATCACATGAAAACGTGTGATCAACTGCAGATCAATACATTATCACAGTATGACCTCGTAGCTGAATTAAAAGTACATAAATTTAAAACTGCAGTGCTGATTGAGTAGATTGCAGAGTAGATTGTATGTTTTTACATTTTAGACGTATTGTTATTTGTGTTAAATTTCAGTTTTTTAAAAGATGCTGCAGAGCGTGACGTTATATTGTGGCTGTTGCATGTTCAAAATAGTGTGACCACGGCTTTCCTTTTTTTGCTAGCCTGTATTTTATAATTTGTTCGTTTATAACATAACAAGGTAAAGTGACAAGGTAATTACCCATGCCATAATTTTAATTGTACAAATCCAGTAGAAAAAGTGGCATAATTGGTCAACCACCCGACCACCATAAACATCCATCACATGTCTTAGGACCATTCCCCTGATAAATCAGTACTGCTTGGTAAAATATATATATTTATTTATTTATTAAAATTTTTCCATGTTTTTAACTAATGAAGGTGTGGAAAAAGGAGGCTGTCCAGTTCCCACTACAGTGCGGCCACATAAAAGGAAAGGTGTGTTGAAAATAGAATGGGTTATTCTAATTGACATTAATTGTTGTGAGTCTTCATGAAGGCTGTATTTCCATTTGTAAGTGGTTTATTAGGTTTGGGCAATGTCCAGATGTATGTGTTCATTTGTTTATTTAACAGTAGGGGTGAACAATTAATCGAAATCACAGTATAGCCTTCTGTAATTTTCAATTCATGAGATTCAAAATGTGTGTCAAAATAGCATTTTAAGTTAAATATTGGGTCCCACTTTATATTAGGTGGCCTTAACTACTATGTACTTACATTTAAATTAATCATTTGGTACAGTGCACTTATTGTGTACATACATGTTTTTACATTGTACTTATATTTTTAAATATACCTATATGTAATTACATCTGTAATTATTTTCTGTAATTACATTTATAATTACACTGTTGACCCATCCCTTACACCTTAACCCACCCTTAAACCTACCCATACCACCAAACCTGTCCCTAACCTTACCCATATCCCACCTCAATAGCAGCAATAGTGTTTTGCAATATAATATGAACACAATAAGTACATTGTACTTGTTTTTTGATGTAAGTACATAGTAGTTAAGGCCACCTAATATAAAGTGTGACCAAATATTGTGGTGCTTCAAAGATGTTCTGGCCTACACATCATATTCTACAGATTTAAAGAGATAGTTGACCTAAAAAAGAAAGTTCTGTCATTAATTACTCACCCTTGTGTCATTCCAAACCCGCAAGACCTTTGTTCATCTTCAGAAGACAAATTAAGATATTTATAATTTTTTTATGAAATACGAGAGCTTTCTGACCCTCCATAGACAGCAGCATAATTGTTCCCAGAGCCAGAAAGGTTGCAAGGACATCGGTAAAACAGTCCATGTGACATCAGTGGTTCAACTGTAATTTTATGAAGCTACAATAATACAGATAATACGGATTTCACCAAAAACTTTAATTTTTTGTTCTGAAGTTGAAAGAAGGTCTTACAAGTTTGGATCGACATGAGGGTGAGTAATTAATGCCAGATTTTTCATTTTTGGGTGAACTAACCCCTTTAAGATTACAATCTTTGGTATAAATCCTTGCAAAAAATCAAACCACGATACTTTAAATGTTTTTCAGTGAAAATTAGTATAACTGTAAAAATTATAATTCCCTTCAATATCACAATATCACAAATCACAATTGCAATATCAGTCAACATATGATGAATAATAGTTTATGTTCAATACAACTTCTTCACCAGAATAACTACAATATGAAAACTGTGACTAAGCACAACCTATGCTAGCTAAATAATCACTTATCATTCTATAATGACTTGTAGTGTTAATCCTTGTGAATGTAATTTTAATTTTTTTTTCAGAATGCTCACACACACTGACAGGGAGCCAGGATTTTTACCCTGTGAAGAGGGTTGCCAAATGCAGAGTCATTAAGGTGAAATATAATACCACTTAAATACTACGTAAGCTCCTGATGAAAGGGGCTGATCATTTTTCTGTTATTTGTGTAATTGTCTTGAAAAAGTATTGGTGATTTGTAGAACTGCTAAGCATAGCAAATATTTAAAACTAAAAAAAATCTCACTGTTTTTAGGGGCAAAAATGGAAGCAGGTGGAGTGGGATCCATGCAGACTATGGTATGTACGACTTCTCATGTGTAACACATAGTCAATTAGTTTGAACAAGTACAAACAACTGACCTATGTTAGTTAGTACATTTCTAAGTTTGTCTAAATAGCAGTTAAATGGGTGGTCAGTACTTGCTCATATATCTTAATATAGCCAACACAAAGTGTCTTAGTAAGATGTTAGGCCACTACGTGCCCCCAGAAGAGCTGCATGCTCTTTGACATAGATTCTCTAAGTCTTTGTACTCTACTGGGGGCAAGAGGATGGAGCTCCATTCATCCAAAAGATATGCTTTCATTTGGTGTTTTGATGATGGTGGTGCAGAGTTAAAAAATCTGAAGTTGTTATGTTGGATCTTGGTGGCCCAACACCTTACTAAGACACTTTGTTGTTTTTTCCCCTTAATTTGTCAGTCTGCAGTGTATCTTATTTGCCACTAACACCTACTACAATTGCATGCACACCGAAAATACAGTTATGGACAATAATGATTAAGTTATTATTGGCAAACTACACAGCCTTCATTACGTGAAAGCCATAGGTCTGATGTATTTTCCTTTTATGTACTATGTTTTATCTAAACTCCTGGTAGGACAAAGGGTCAAGTTACAGATTTAAAACGGTCTGCATTGCAAAACCCCTGAGTTTTCAAAGGCAACAAGATAGAAAAACTCTAGGTATTTATAAATTAAGTGTGAGTGTATATATGTGTGCGTGCGTGTGTGTGTGTGTTGTGTGACAAATGAGGACATAAATTTGTATAATGACAAGGGTATGACAGGTATTACAAGGAGAAGGCGACTTTTCAGCACATTACCCATGTCCCCACTTTTCAAAACGCTTATAAATCACACAGAATGGAGTGTATTGAAAATCTGAAATAGCACAAAGTTTCCTGTAAGGGGTAGGTTTAGGTGTAGGGTTGGTGTAGGACAATAGCACATACAGTTTGTACAGTATAAAAACCATTACACCTATGGGATGTCCCCACTTTTCACAAAAAAACGTGTGTGTGTGTGTGTACATACATATGGAGCTTACCCTGTTGAAAAAAAACAGCATATGCTGGTTAGGTACAGTATGTTTTGAAGCATGACTGCTGGTTTGAGCTGGTTTAAGCTGGTCCTTAGCTGGTCATGTGCTGGTCCTAAGCAACTAGCTCCTGCTCAGTACCAGAACATGACCAGCTTAAACCAGCACATGACCAGCTAAGGACCAGCTCAAACCAGCACATGACCAGCTAAGGACCAGCTCAAACCAGCAGCCATGCTTCAAAACATACCTAACCAGCATATGCTGTTTTTTTCAACATAACAAGAAGAGAGAAGCAGAGGAGACATGACCTGTTGCCTTGAGGCTAATGCACTTCAAGGCTCAATTCTTTGAATTCACTGTTACCTTTTGGATGCCTTATATTCCCCATATAGTTAAATTGGAGCGCTTTTTAATTGAGTTTCTCAAAACTAATGTAATCTGTGACTTTTTTTAATTTTATTTTAGGACACCATTGTTATAAATCTAGCCTTGCTTCAAAAATACAGAAATTGTCTGTTACTGCAGTACTGCCTTCCTTTCTTAACAACTGGATCAGTTTATTTATTTTCAGCTTGTGATCTTCATTTATGACAGATGTTGTCACAAAGTAAAATATGGACTTCACATTCCTCATTTGAGTCGCTAGAACAAAATGCAGTCAATTGATGAATGCTTTAAAATAAAATTGTCTCAAAAAAATGACAGACTGAGTAGCTGGCTTAACAGAAAGGAAGATAAACCTACCAAAAATGTAAAACACTTTGGAGTATTGTGCATACCAAATAGTGATTCATGTAAGAAACATAACGTATTATAGTACACAGTAACAACACAAGACATCCACCTTGTGTTCTTCACTATTTTTCTTGACTTAAAAGAACAATTAAGGATTTTCTTCTTCTACATTGTTGACTAACATTAGCGTACTGTGATGTAATGAAACCCCTCTAAAACATAGCTATTGGAAAACAGCATCAGGACTCTTAATATATCATATATTAATGTGTCTACAGTTTGTCTGCATAAACAAAACATCTAACTGCATCCTTCCTTTTTGTGTTACAGTGGAAAGAAGTGGCCATTGGAGTGGGTGGCAGATGTAGACACCGTTTAGTTTCCAATTTCTACAGGTGCCCAATGTGCTGGATTCCTCTTTATTTTATTTATTTATTTTTGCCGTTCATTCTTTCTTCTGTTGTAATAATAAATAATATCTTTGACTTTTGAATGAGTTTATTTATGAGTTGTCATTATACTGTTTCTGCACTTTCTTCAATAAAAAAATTGAGGAATGAATTTGGTTTTATTTATTTTCAGATACACTATTTATTTTATAGTCTACTTCATTCTATGATCATCCAAGACAACATAAAATGTATCTGGGTGTTTGTTCAGAGAATAGTCTCATAAAAAATAAATAAATTAAGAAATAAATAAATTAAATAACATATTCATAGTGGTTGATCCTTAACTTGTCTTTATTTATCACATATTTTGCATACACATTTAATCTGTATAAAACTATGGAAATGCCTTGGCATATAGCTCCTTGATTTCTAAATGGCAACCTGTTAGACAACTTTATACAAAGCTTTTTTACATGGGAAATAATCAAGTAAATGTTTTAAATACACTCTCAGAAATAAAGGTACAAAAGCTGTCACGGGCGGTACCTTTTCAAAAGGTACATGTTTGTACCTAAAGGGTCCATTTTGGTACCTTAAAGGTACATATTAGTACTTAAAGTGTACATATTTTAACCTAATAGGTACAAGAGTGTACCTTTTGAAAAGGTACCACCCCAGTGACAGCTTTTGTACCTTTATTTCTGAGAGTGTATATATAAAACTATTGTACAGTGTCAAATATTCACACCATCATTTAAAATAATTTGAACTTTCAAGTCCGACCAATCGCATCGTGAACTTTTGACCAATAAAAAGGTTTTTAAAAGCTGTTGTAAGTGACATACAATATTGTACATATGTGTCTTGTGTCATTATGACATACAGTTTGTGACTTTGTTCTGGATGGAGCTGTCCTCTTCAGATGGCACTGTTATTACCAAGAGTGTGTAGATTACTTTTACTAAGATTACTGCAAACAGATGTCTTTCCATTAACAAGGTAATGTACGGGATTATATTGATATTCTTAGCAATCACATTACAGTTACACTTGTAATAAAATTTTCTTTAATTACTTATTAATAAGCATGGGCCTTTTGAAAGATTTCATGTGAGCTTAGGAGTCAACCTAGTCAGCTGTACTTTTGTCCCAACCGGTCTGCCTACTGTCTTTTGGCCTAGACCATGTTTTATTATGTTTCTTGTGTTTTCATATGCAAAACTGACCCTGAATCAGACCTCATGATTTGGTAACTTGCTCTGTTTGTGGTAAAGACTGGTGTGAGTTTTACAAAGAAACATGAAAGTAAAGTAATAAGCAAATTGTTTTACTGTATTGCTCTTGGAGATAAGGGAAGTGTAATATAATTACATTACATTACATTACATTTAGTCATTTAGCAGACGCTTTTATCCAAAGCGACTTAAAAATTATAATGGCATCTGTAAAGTAAATTAGACAATGATTGTGTATATAGCCAATTAGCCAGATGACCACAGCATATGTATAGTAGCCTGGCATATTTAACTGTTGCTGCTTTGAGGGCCCCTCATATCTGTAATGATACTGTGATTTCTTTTTAATGCAACTCACCCCGTACTTAAAGCCATAAATACCATTCATTTGAGAACACTCTGAAACTTTTTTCTGGAGATGCAATGCAACTGATTACAATTTTTATTGGGTTAGGGCAGGGGTGTCCAATCCTGCTCCTGGAGGGCCACTGTCCTGTAGAGTTTAGCTCCAACCCCATTTAATCACACTTGAACCAGTTAATCAAGGTTTGACTACTAGAAACTTCCAGGCAGGTGTGTTTTGAGGCAACTTGGAACTAAACTCCAGAGGACATCTGCCCTTCAGGACAGAGTTTGGAGACCCCTGGGTCAGGGTTTGTGAAAAAAAATTAATAAATGACGGTGACATCTGTGATTCTGATAAGTCAAAATAAATTTGTCATTAAAGAATTTTGCTTTTATGTCCAATAACTACATTTTAATTAATGTTTATACAATAGACCATTTCATGTCTCTTTGAAATGTATGCATGACACAAGGGCTGAGTGGGCAGAGTGAAAATTAACATTTTGTCATAAGACTAAACCAAATACATCATTGTAAAGGTCTTGATCAGCTAAGTAACAGCATGCCAATCTGAAGGCTATACATGGCTCCTACTTTGAAATATTGACCTCTGAACTTTTACATTGACGCATGTTGTGAGTCTTTTAATTCAGCAACTGAAGGGGCTACAATGATGAGACCAACTGTTTACAAAGCTCTTGAACTCTTCCATTATGAGGGCTACCTTTTGGTGTGATCACCAATAAGGGCCATCACAAAAAAATGGTCAAAATTGAATTTCACCTGGTTATCATTTACAATTTCAAATTCTGAACAGACTAATGTGTTTCACATCCGCCCATACCCCTGAGTGCACTCTCAGTTTTATATTCCAGACATCCAGTTATGAGAAAGAAAAAAAAACTACAATTCCCAGTTGCAGCGGATTACAAAGTGATAGACAGCCCGTTAATTATGTAGTTCTTCCGGTTTGCAAATTAGGGTTGTAAGGAAGTAGGGTTTCAAAAAGAACTATAGTATAAAATAACTTACTAACAGACATTGCTAAAACAAAGCATAAGAACAAATGTATGATCATACATACATAAAATGGTAGACATACCTTAAAGCAAACAGCCTATGATTGGCAGCTGATATTTACAATAGCAGTTGTCTAGTATTAATTATTGTATCCAGAGCAAAGTTATGCAGCAGGATGAAGAGCTTATTTATGGCTATAATTTACAAATGAATTAATACAACACAATGATATACCTACTTGACAATTAACATGTAAACATGTTATTTTGTGTGATTACATTTATTTATATACCCTGTATACAACTGGCAAAAATGAAAAATCAGTAATTTCATGTTTTTTATTTTCTTTTATGAAGACAAACTGAACAACACAGCATGAACTAGTCTGCATGCATGTACAACATTGTTTTATAGTTACCTGAAGTAAAAGGCATGGTAATATAGTTCCTTTTGTTGGCAAGGTAACAGCAGTAATAACAACAGGAAACACTACAAACAAAACTCAACTATGGAAATGTTCAGTAATTCCTGGAAAGTATTTCATGTAGTGATGTACAGTAAATGGTTCACTCCAAAAGTAACCATAATACCAGTGAATAACATTATACAGGAGTGTACAGTATAAAACAATCTAACAGTATTACATTAGTGAAAGAGTAATGTACGTAACGTAGGGAGAATGGATTTTGAACATTTTTGTACATTAAAGGTCATTATGTTGACAAGATGGCTGATGTTATTCGCAAGCTGTAGCACCACAGTTGACTGTAGAAATAGTCTGTGAAACACTGGAGGTGGAGGGGAACTTAACCGACCTGCTGTTGTTTGTAAGCTGAGTTTTGGAGAATCACATAAAAAAAAAAAACCACTGTATCAGACATCCATTACACTTCAAAATAAAGTTTTTTGTTTTTCTTGAAACACACCTGCAATCCACTCACAATTGACACACAGTCTAAACACATCCCACCAGTTAAGAGCCACTCATTTCCACTGCTTCAAAGTCACTGTCATCTGAACTCTCATAATCAAATTCTTCATGGTCCTCCAGTATCTCCTCGGGCCCATCCTCCAGCAGAGAAGCAGCATTTGGTCCTAAAGCCTGGCTGTAACTTGAGCATATGACTTGGAACTCCTCCTCCACATCTGCAAGCCTTTTCTGAAGAAGACACAGTAGTCCCTGATGACCCTCTTCACTTAAACTACCTAGAAGGAAAAATTAAAGCGAGGCATGTCAATACTTCCACTGAGTTAGTACTGTTGAGCTATTCATTAACTGACTTTACTGAAGAACTACAGACCATTTTAATATCCAGCCACAAGGAATCCACGGTGTAAAAAGTTGATCCACAGTGGATCTCAAAGTGAGTGTGGTTTTATTGTCGTATTTGTTATTCAATATGTCTGATCATTCAGATGATCCATGACTTTTTAATCACCAAAGGACAAAGGAAAATAATTTGAGAAACTAATAAAAATCCTGAAACTAACATGTGCTTTATGGAGACTTTTGTTGCCCTAATTATAGAAACCAATTCCAAGTCTCTAGGCCCAGCCATTTGCCTGTTTTCCACCTTTTTTTCTCTCTTTGTCAAATTGTGACCCAGAATGTAGCTCAACCCACTCCTCCCCAAAAAGTATAAAACCAGAAAAAAGCACAAAAAAAAAGAAAAAGAATACACATTAGTCAAATTGCTACGTTCATAAAAAGGATATGTAACAGTGGTTGGGTACGAACCCAGTATGCCCAAAAGCTTCACACAGTAAGAAGGTAACAAAAGTTAGTTTCTTACCACTATCTGATTTCATTGTCCTGATGTTCCCAGCCAGCTTTCTGAGGTAGGTGCAGTGCTGTCTCATCTCCCTCATCACAATGATCCTTTCCTCTTGAAGCCGCACTTTTGACATGTACGCATCATAAATCTTCTTCTTGGTGAGGATGTTGCTGGATTCTGAAGTCACATAAATAACATCTCTTCAATACAAATTTGACCTGTACATTCTAAACAGCAGGCAAAACAGAAGTAGTGTATGTACCTCCCAAAACCTGGTGCCGGCCAAAATTGAGATTCAAAAAGTCGGCTTATGAAGGTATAAGATGTTAGGAAGACACCCACACACTAAAGATAGTCTCCCTTGTTCTTTATTTCAAGAACTCCTACTTAGCTGCTTAAGAGCCTTTAAATACCTCACCCTATCTCACAAGTGGTGTAGGCCTGATGAAGACCTAATAAATGACTTGTCCTAATAAAGAATAAGGGAGTAAATCCTCAGTGTAGCAGTCAGCAAGAGAAATTGCGCAAACTAAATAAACATTGTATTTTTTATAATTTGATTATTTGAAAGTGCAGACCCAAACAGCAACAGATATGGGACAATTTTAATATTTTCTCTCAAAAGAATCATCGCTGCACAAAAATGGTAGAATAAACATTAAAATTACTCTGATAAATTGTGACATATGTTTACAGTAGAATATACAACATATTCACACACACACACACACACACACACACACACACACACACACACACGTTTGTTTTAGTGGTTTACGGGGACTCTCTATAGGCGTAATGGTTTTTATACTGTACAAACTGTATGTGCTATTGTCCTACACCAACCCTACACCTAAACCTACCCCTTACAGGAGACTGTCTGCATTTTTAGATAAAAAAAAAAAAAACACCATTTAGTATGTTTTTAAGTCTTTTGTTTTACGGGGACAGGCATTGTCCTCATAAACCACCTTCAAATTGTAATACCTCTGTCATACCCATGTTATTATACAAATTTTGTCCCCGTAAACCACAAAAACCAGTACACACACACACACACACACACACACACAGCCTTAGAGAGAAATTGATACATACCACTGCTGTGCACTTCCCATGGCCATATTAGACTGTCTGCCCCGCTGTCTCCTCTCTCCACAGAGAGTCCGCTCACCACCTTCTCTTCAGCGATGCGCTCCTCATCTGGCACCTGCTCATTGTAGAGCTTGATTGCTTCCAAAAGTTTTCTCTTCTCTTCCCACAATTTCCTTCGCCGCAAATGTCGAATTTTGTTGCTGTCTATAAAAATTACGAAACACACAATACATGATGTACAAGCATGTGTATGCAGATATCAGAAAGTAATTTGAAATAGTAATACTTATAACTAACTTAGGAATTAATATATCAAAATGTAAATAAGCAGAATAACTTAAAAGGCATAATAGGCTTAATATCTGTAAAATTAAGAGGAAGACATTTTCAAATTAAGGACCTGAAAATATGTTAATTCAAAAACAATCCAGATAATACATCTGCAAGTCATACAAATTACAAATATATTAGATGAGTTATCAACATACCAGTCTGATTATAAAGGCTGGCTTTTTTTTGATGAACACCAAGAAACATTTGTTCGATTGATTTCTGAAGGTTATGTTGGTCATCACATCCGGTACCTACAGAATCTTAAAGCAACAATAATACAAGTAAATGATTATGATCTCTTTTAGGCTGTACATTAAAAGAGTTTTAATATAAATTTTAAGATAATTTAGAGCCCCAAATCAGTGTTTACAGCCTCAATGGAGTTTACAAGCCCACAAGTTTATAGCAAACAAAACAGGATGACATGTCCTTACTTAATTCTCATGCATGGCAAAGATTCTCAGTTATACACATGATTACCACACTGCAATATTAAACTACTTAGATGACTGTCCATAAAGTACTGTACCCTCAGTAGCCCATTGTCTGACATCATGTACCCACTGAAGCACAGTGTTCTGAGAACACCCTAGTTCACTGCTCAAATCCTCCAGTCTCTGAGACTCAGCCTCAGCCTTTTTGAAAGTCTGGTGTAAAAAATAAAATAAAAGATGAACAAGGTTTCTACCTTTGCAATCTTAAAAACTGACAAAAATCATGAAAAGCTTTGTATTCATAACTTAAGGCATAGCATCATACCTTGATGTATCTGCTGGATAATGCGAGGTGAAGGCCTTCCCGCTTCCGTCGGTTCCACCCAATAGCATGGACAGTTAGCATGTCATTCCTGGCTGTTAACAACAAAATTATGCGATGGAGGATAGTATTAAAGCTCATGGTATTTCAGTTCATCCACACATTGACCACACATTGAGTTTTAATTTAAGAGAGACGTAATGCAGTTTTATTAATGTAGTGTCATATAAGAATATTTACAGTTTTCTCTTATGCAATCTCAGACAAAGTTTTTGACAGAAAGAATAAAAATAATAAGAAGAAGAAATAATAAAAGAAAGGTTTTCAAAAATAATATAAATAACCAACAATTACCAGATTTTGTCATGTACTTGGTTGTGAGGGCACAACGAGACAGGTAGCTGTTTACCATTTCAACCTCCTCCCCTGCAGTTGTGCCAGCACCTTCCTGATTTTTGCCACTCCAGATTATCTAATAAATCAGTGTGGCACATATATTTTAATCTTATACAGTGTATTATATAAGTAATAAAAATACAATGTCATATTACAATTTCATAACGGTATGGTTAAGAATATGAAGTACCTCACACTTGGTTGAATGAGCCTTGGCATGCATGACAGAAAGGAATGGTCTCATCTGCAGTAAAGGTCTGAGTTCCAACATGGAGACCGCCAGCTTCTCGAGGTAGGGCCAATACTTGCATGCGATATCCGTGCAATAGAACTGTCCATTTGTGGCTGCTTGGAGCTCCTTCTGCAGGTACAGTGGATAGGCGAATATTTCCCCCCTGTACATGTTAAGAGCCTTGAGTAGTAGTCCGTGTCTGCAGACAACCACCTCAAGACCCTCTTCATCCAGTTTGCTTGCACTTCTGGCAGTTTCACGTGCAGCAGACCACTGACTGGCTCCACAGATCCCTCTGCCAGCAGTCTGCATGACAAAATAATTCTGGTTAAAACTAAAAGTTGCGATTTATTTCTAACTAGTTAGTTCATCTATCAGGATGAGTCAGGTTACATCACACCATCACTGTAATGATTTGAGACAATGAAGGGTTACTCTCAAACTACTACTAAAGGTTATTATATTCAGTCAGAGCTCAGGGAGCTTCAGAAAATGCATCTTCCCCTTTCTCTACTCCAGATACAAACTGCATGCACAGTCACTATCTATTACAGAGATCTTCTATTATAAGAAGAATGAGCAAGTTACTAAACTAATTGCTTTGGGTGCCACCACACATACCATGTATCTAATTTCAAACCTCAACACAAGATTTGTCGGAAGACTGCAACCTATTGCTCAGAATGTTCGTAACAAACTAAGATGCTAGTCTGTATTATATAAGCTTACACCAACTGGTCTTGAGGGATACATTAACTATTTACTAAAGCAACAATCATACTTTTATCAAAATCAAACATTATATATTTTACTAACACTTTTCATTTTACTCCTGATCTCCTCAACAAAATGGTGCACATCAGTGTCCTTGGCAATGAAGGTACCATCAAAATATGGTTCTTCTGACCTTAATAGAATAAGAAAAAGATTATGTTGAGTGTCAGACATTATTTGTTCTGTAAATTTTACATTAAGTAAAATAATTACAAGTGTAAAACAACTAACCCTTTTGACTGACGAAATCGGTATAGTTTTCTGTTTCCATCTGCACAAAGAGCAAGGGTGTTGGGTGTACATGCCGGGCAGGTGAAGTGCTCTACACTGGCCATTTTCTCACACTGGTACTGGCAGAATGTGTATTCCATAAAGCTTCTTTGGAATACATCTCCATGTATTTTCCCAGCCTGTACATTAGATTAGTGAAGAGTAAAATGATCTCTGCTTAAGGAAACTTTGATCCACACTGATCTTACCCTTCCAAAGTGACAAGTCCTTCTCTCCAACATCTGCAAAAAACCTTGTCTTGATAAACTGGGTGCAATAGTTTTCATTTCTTCAAATGTACTGAAGACATCCACTGAAAACAGCGTGTCAGCATTCACAGATGCTGGCCAATACCCACTTCTTATTAGGTCACTCATGTCAGGTGTCCACTGTGCCAGACATACTTTGCACAACAAATTTGGCAAATGCAAATCATACTGACCTAAAATTAAAATATAGAACAATATTTGGTTATTTTTTAACAAACAAAGGAACAAAAATGAATTAAAATATAAAACCATAGATTCCTACCATTTATGCAAACCAAAATGATTGCTCTGCCAGCTGATTCAGTGATGTTTACAGGGTCACAAGTACATAAAGTGGCAGGTCTCACCGTAGGTAATAAACACACTGAAAAAAAAAAAAAAAGTTAAATGATTAGTGAAAAAGCATTAAAATATGTCCAATTATGATTTCAATTTAAATAAAAGTTTGACAAAAAAAAAAAAACATTTAACCACTTCACCAATAAGGTTCAAAACACTACCTTGATTGACCAGTGTATATTTGCCATCTTTTTTTACACAGCACACTGTTGGCTCAATGGGCTTGTAAATTCCCTCAATGCAGGACTCCCTGTTATGAAGGGTGAGTTTTTTGTGTATGTGTATGTCACAATCCATACACAGCCACTCTTCTGGCATGCAGTCTTTGCAGCGAATGATGGCAGGAGATGTGCAGTGGCTGCAGTTCTGTTCTGGAACCACATTGCAGGACAGCAAGCAGTTTATGTGATAGGACCTTGCTTTCCGCCACTCCTCTTGGGCTACAGATTGGCGCAAGCACCATGATTTGGATGTTGAAGGATACTTGTTTGTGCCTTGAACATTTGCTGAGGTCAGAATGTCCTGTAATTTCTGCATCTCACTGTCTGTAAGACAGAAACAAACAAACAAAAAATCATTCCTTTCAGGTTTATTGCTAACTTGCTTAATTACAGTAAGGTGGTGACATCTTACCAAATAAGTGTTCAGAGCAGTTTGATTGGGTAACTATGGGAACCTCCATAGCTGACTCAAAAGGAGTAGCATCCTCTCTGCCAACTACAGATACTACTAAAACATTTGTTAGAAAGGAAAGAGATAACACTTTTTTTTGTTGTCTTATTAACATATACTACAGCAGGGGTTCTCAACTCTGGCCCTTGAGATCCACTTTACAGCAGAGTTTAGCTCCAACCTTGATCAAATTCACCTGCATATAACTAGTATCTAGTAATCCTGAAAACCTTGATTAGCTTATTCGGGTGTGTTTGATCATGTTTGGAGCTAAAGGGCCAAAGATGTGAAACCCATTAATACAATGTTTGTATAGTGACTTAAGGCTATAATAGGCATGACTATTTAGCATGTCTGACAATTCCATTTAAATAACAAATTTATTAAAAAGAACACCTTATTGAGTTAACAAGCTTCAATCTATATACAATAGGCACAGTTACACTCTGTTAAGAAAAATAGTTTGGCGGGTAATCACAAATAATCTTGGAAGACATTGACTACCTGTAGCTGAAGCTCGTTTCCGTGTCTCTCCACTTCTGCTTCTTTTAAGCAGTGGACATCCTTCAGCATCTTTCTCCACCCATCGGACATTAAATTTATTATAAGCAGACGTTGCTTTGACCTTGGCTTCCTTTGCCTTGCGTGACAGAAAGTGAGAATTGTATGATAACACTGAAATATGGCCAACTCTTGAGCAGTTCATACAAATTTTGTGCTGTAATTCCCACAATTTAGTATTACCACCAAAACTGCAAGATCACTGTCTCAATAAATATACTCACTTTATTTTGAGCAAGAAGCATGTCTGCGATGAAAATGGCTAGAGGTAGATTATTCCATTTTACATCCTTGAGACACTTGACGACTGTAGCACAAGACTTATCAACTGGGTGTAATGGGACACACAACTGACATCAGCAAACCGCTCACCCACACGACGCCATACACGCTGTCTGCCATCTGCCCTGTACAGTGAAAACCGGGATTCATCCGTGAAGAGAACACCTTTCCAAAGTCCCAGACACCATCGAATGTGAGCATTTGCCCACTCAAGTCGGTTACGACGACGAACTGCAGTCAGGTTGAGACCCCGATGAGGACGACGAGCATGCAAATAAGCTTCCCTGGAGACGGTTTCTGACAGTTTGTGCAGAAATTCTTTGGTTATGCAAACCGATTGTTGCAGCAGCTCTCCGGGTGGCTGGTCTCAGATGATCTTGGAGGTGAAGATGCTGGATGTGGAGGTCCTGGGCTGGTGTGGTTCAACCCGGTATCACGCCAAAGCGTGTAGAAGACACGCTGGTCCACTCGAAGATGCGTGTAATTGTCACGCTTTGCCTCCTCTAGGCGTGAAAATTAAACGCATGCATGAAGGTGAAGTTACCAATAGAGTACCAGCAGGGGCGATCATTTTCTCAATGCCAACAACTCCCTACGGACCGAATAGAAGCGATTTAGTGCATTCTCCAAAAATCCCCGCGCAAGGTAAGCTTATGATTTTTGTGTTGATATTATGTCTTTATTGTAACTTTAGCAATATGACATCACCATATTAGGCCACAGACAGGTCTGCCTGGACGCAACCTAAGAACCAGCCGGTCACGGCCCGGTTGGGTCATAATTTAAACCATATTTTTTTCTTCGAGCGCGGTCATTTAAGAAATACTGATGTAACTTACAGTGTTCGCTTTTAAAACGGCTTTGAAGAAGCATTTTTATTTTATGGCGTTTGAATCTGACTTAGGAGAGACGTAATGTATGTCTTCTTTTTTAAGATGCCGTGTTTGTCATTATGTGTTTGGTTTTTCTGGAATGCATTGTACAGCACTTTGGGCTGCTCTGAAGGCAGTAGAAATGTGCTATATAAGAAACTAAACAAAACTAAACGTTGTGGATTGAGTGGCCCATGATGGCGGTGGGGTTATGGTATGGGTAGGCGTATGTTATGGACAACGAACACAGGTGCATTTTATTGATGGCATTTTGAATGCACAGAGATACCGTGACGAGACCCTGAGGCCCATTGTTGTGCCATCATCCACGACCATCACCTCATGTTGCAGCTAGGGATGCAACGATTATAGATTTTGTTGGTACGATTATAGTCTGAGGAATAATCACGGTTTCACGATTATTACGATTATTATGCATTTATTCATTTCACAACATAAAATCACATAAACACTCTTTAGATATTAAAGTGTTATTTATTGCTGCCTTTTGAAACAGAAATAACACAGTAACCAATAATACAGCACAAAATAATAATACTAAAGAAAAAAAAAGTCCATCTCTCCTATTGGAATTAAAAAAGGTGACCTCTGCTCTGTAAATATCCATGTCAGTATTTCCCTTTTGAAAATAAATGTATTTGGTGTTTTCATTTCTTTCATTCTTCATTTCTTTTGGACCTGAGGTACAGAACTTGGAAAGATGGTGAAAAATAAATTGACTTATGAATAATACTATAACAGGGATGATAAATCACAATATTAATGAAGTATTATTAATATATGACTAATATTAACTTTATTTATCCCACAGAGGACACTGTTACTAATGAGGGGAATAAACTAAACTATTATTGTAATCAACTGTCATCAATACTTATTCATTTTAATAATCTTTATTCATCTGATTTTACATAAGGCCTGAGAAAATCATGTCTATTATTTTGGTTTGTGAGATCGAGATCGAGCTGCCCACAAACATTTAGGAGGACAGAAACGTGTTGTCAACGCTGCCCAGCGACTTTCATTAATAAAATAGCTTAGATACTGGATCGCTACATTATATTAATCAGCAAAGAGGGGGTAAAATGACTATTTAAATAACTAAACTCAAATCTTCATTGTTTGTAGTGACGCAGATGCAGGTAGGCTAAAGCCTCGTTTATACTCGCGCCTGGCTCCGCTTCGCGAGCCTCCGCTGACTGCGCGCGCTTCACACACGCGCTCGCGCTCTCTCTCACTGCACTATTTCATCTCTGAAGCGGCAGAATGTTCGAGCTAACGAACGTCGCGTCAGGTGGTCCTTGCCTTCACGTCGTGCATTAAAATCGTTTATTGCACAGCCAGAACAGGTTGGCTAGCTGTGCATTATCCCTTATGTATTCACTCTTTAACAGCGATTTTTACGGCAATATTGATGTACCCAAATTTAAAATGGTCCCACACTATCGAATTCAGTCATTTCTCTGGTGGAAATAAAGGATCGCTGTTTGGTTCCTCTGTCATAGTTAATCTAGTAGCCTCCGTGTCTCTGATAAGCACGGCATTTTAAGCTGGTGCACCGCTAGTGTAACTTTGTTTTCGTTTTGCTCATGTTTCAACAGTTCCATTCCATACAACAGAAACACTCGGTGTAGCGGAGCCTTTACGATTAATTAACCGTGACGTTTTAAAGCGCGGTTAATCGTAAAACCGGTAAATCGCTGCATCCCTAGTTGCAGCATGATAATGCACGGCCCCATGTTGCAAGGATCTGTACACAATTCCTGGAAGCTGAAAACATCCCAGTTCTTGCATGGCCAGCATACTCACCGGACATGTCACGCTTTGAGCATGTTTGGGATGCTCTGGATCGGCGTATACGACAGCGTGTTCCAGTTCCTGCCAATATCCAGCAACTTTGCACAGCCATTGAAGAGGAGTGGACCAACATTCCACAGGCCACAATCAACAACCTGATCAACTCTATGCGAAGGAGATGTGTTGCACTGCGTGAGGCAAATGGTGGTCACCCCAGATACTGACTGCTTTTCAGACCCTCTATCATGTGTTTCCAAAACATTCCGGTTCTCTCTTAACCACGCTCTAACATCACACGCAGACGGCAACGTAATCCTGCTAACCTGCGCCCTATCTCTACCTCTTCCACTACACCTCTTTCTTTCTCTGTGGGTCTCTGGAATTGTCAGTCAGCTGTCAACAAAGCAGACTTCATTTCTGTTTTTTCTTTAAAATCCACGCTCAGCATCTTGGGCTTGACTGAGACCTGGATTCATCCAGAAGACTCAGCAACCCCAGCTGCTCCCTCTAATAATTTCTCTTTCTCTCACAACCTACGTCAAGTTGGCCGGAGTGGAGGCACTGGTCTGCTCATTTCTAACAATTGGAAATACTCAACCCGCTCTCCCCTATGCAATTACAACTCCTTTGAATCTCATGCCATTACTGTATCAGCTCCTATAAAACTCCAGATTGTGGTCATTTACCGTCCCCCTGGCCAAATTCTATCCACCTTCCTAGAGGAGCTGGACGGGTTGTTGTCCTCTTTCATGGAGGATGGCACTCCACTCTTAGTCTTTGGTGATTTCAACATTCACCTAGACGAGCCTTATGCTACAGACTTCCATTCACTCCTAGCTTCATTTGACCTCAAACGCCTTACCACCACTATCACGCACAAATCAGGCAACCAACTTGATTTAATTTACACACGCAATTGTACTGCAGATAACATTCTGGTACAACCGCTACATACCTCTGACCATTTCTTCATTAGATTTACATTACATTTTGCTACCCGTGTGTCACCAACCCCCCTACCGGTTACTTTTAGACGAAACCTACGCTCCCTTTCTCCCTCCCATCTCTCCTCTGTAGTATCCTCCTCTCTTCCCTCACCCACCCATTTCTCATCTCTGGATGTGAATGCAGCTACTGACACTTTATGCTCTACCTTAACCTCTTGTCTAGACTACATTTGTCCTCTCTCCTCTAGGCCAGCATGGGCTGCCCCTTCCAACCCCTGGTTATCCGAGGTTCTTCGTGAACATCGGACTAAACTTAGAGCGACAGAGAGAAAATGGTGCAAATTTAGCATCTTCCCCACTGCGTTCAAGCAGGCTCGGGTAACCCCACTGCTCAAAAAACCTACATTAAACACTTCTCTTATAGAAAACTACAGACCTGTCTCTCTCCTTCCGTTCATAGCGAAAACACTTGAATGAGTTGTCTTCAACCAGGTCTCACTGTTTCTTTCACAGAACGACAAATTGGACACTAAACAGTCAGGTTTCAGGAGTGGCCATTGTAGCATATTTGTTCTAAGTGAGATGGACATAATTAATCATAACGGGTTATCAATTATATATCCATCTTCAGGAATTAGCTGTAGCATTAATAGTACAATAAAATGATTAGTTTGTCCGCAGTACGGACCTTCTATTGACTCTAAGGAAAACTATTTCTCTGGCCACAACAAATAATTTCCTCACTGAAACATTGCTCCCCGAGCATGTAACAAGACCGGACGTTAAAGTGACCTCGTTCTGAGAGCAGCAGACACAGACAACCAAGTGTGAATACATATGGATGTTTATTAAACTACACTACAGGGGACATGCAACATCGAACTAGACACAGACATACACACATTAAACATAGATGCCAGCGCAAGGAAGGCATGGAGAGAGAGAGTGAGAGTGTGAGAGAGTAATGGCAAGATTTAGACATCAGCTAACTACAACCTGTTAAGAACCATCAGATAATCACATCACCTTAATTAAAAGGGGTCGAAGCCTAGAAGAGCATCTAAATGGTTAACAAGCGGTTACTTGCATGGGTTTTGTGGGTGCTGAGTAAAGCATCCTGGTGCATGTATAATGCGTAGATTCCTGGTGAATTCCTTTAGGAGTGAAAGCTTCGTCATTCCAGCCATGGGTTGATTAGTCCGAAATGAATCAACAAAGTTACTGAACTTAAAACTGCCAGAAGCTCGGACTCCCCCCGAAAGGGGAGTCGTGAGGTTTCCAAGGTGATAAGTGTGTCTCCAGGGCACCGAAAGGAAAGAGAAGCAGTGCCTTTTCAGTGTGGGAGAAGTTTTATCTGGTTTCCTTGTAAAACCCATTTTGGTTAGTTTGACCAATAACAAGGCATATAGTTTCAGCGGGAAAGTGTTTCTTTGTCGCACTTGACACCTCGTTTGCATGTTTTACGGCTGATCTGGAGACTGGTGTAATTTTCCCCACAGTACATTAAAAATAGTATGATGCATTTCATGATCACATAGTGTACATCATTGTGTGAGGAATAAAGAGCAGATCATTTTGATATCAAGAAAGAGACATCTAAAAGGTATTAAACCAGAGATACATTCATACACCTGAATATGAGTGTTTAGAGCTTACTAATACGAATAACGAGTGGTAACTAGGCTAATATAATAAGGAAACATACAAACAACACGTGCATATACCAGATAGATTTGTGTAACCCAGTAGAATACAATTCTTCAGAAATGGGTTATCTTAATGTATTTGTTTTTATTTAGTCCTAATCCAGAGCTAAAATATGAATTAAATATACATCTCCATATATTGATGTATAAAGAGGTGTGTTCCTTTAAGAGCGTCGTCCAAGTTCAAGGTTGATTGAAATGTACATGTGTATAACGTGGCATTAACCAGCATGTTAGGTGTTTCATTATTTTATTGGTTTATGTGAATTAAGTTCCGCCCTCACGGGTGTTTTGTGTAACGTGAGTGGTTGTTTTTGGGGAGGAGGGAAGTTGGGAAGAAGTGCGGGAGTTCAGTTGAGAGATAGCAGTGTGAGAGAGACGTATTGTTTGCGATAAGAGAATGAATATATTTACAAGTTTAAAAATCTTGAACTTAATGTAGATCGTGTGTGAAACACTGACGTATTCGCTTATTTATTTGTTGAGATCGCCGCGTAGTGTTTTACGGCCATCCGGTGCGGTTAATCTGCCGTTCAGACGCGAATACCGGCTGTGTGAGTATCACTGCGCAATTCTGCGCATCTGAACTGATAAGTTAACGCAACAGTAAAAAAAAAAAGCAAGACTAAAGACAGTTACCGCAGTTGTTTTCCTCCACAACGAGGGAGTACATTTGAGTACCAGATAGCGCCCCAAATACCCGCGTTATTTGGGGTTCCTCTGGCGACGCGGGAGGTGCGTTTCGTCGGCTGACGAGGAGCTGCGCGAGGCCTGCTACAGGATTCCGGAATTGCGGTAGTGTTCACGTGATATTGAGATATCATTGTTTGATTTATTTTGCGCTCAGGAGAGTGAAGAGGCCATTTTCTGTTTCCCGGCCACTACGAACACGAGCCACGATTCAGGCCTGCAACGGGGGGTTTGTGATTGTGTGTGTGTGTGTGTGGGCCCACTATATTGGTTAATTTAGAGTTTTTCAGTGCACTGAACACATAGGTGAATATTCAGAGTATATTTGGTCTTATATATAAGAGTTATTGAATACTGTCATCCCCTTTTGAGTTAATCTGTTCAAATCTGAGGGTATTGGACATATATACTTGCTTTAACTCTGTATATTCGGATATATTGCCTGTCTGGGGTAAATTGTGTCATATTTAAAGGACAAAGTGAGTGAGCGAATATTTCACATTCTGAAATCCCTTTATTTTATCTATTTACATTTCTATAATTCTATTCTAATTAAATACTCTACTTTTTTCATATTTTTACCAGTGTTTTATTCTTTCTAAAGTGTTTATGTTGACTTGATTAGTTAAGGTGCGTATAGATTTAATTCTGCGTAGCTTTCTAAAAGAAAATTATTCATTTAGTGACACCAGAGGGGCCTAACTTCAACATCTGTAGGCATTTTATTAATGAATCTGGAGCACTTTCCTACTTAATTAAAATAAAGACAGGTAGGGGGCGCTACATTTGTAACTCATTAATTATGGTCTAAATAAAGAAAATGCCTCTATGTGGGTGTTATGTATCTTGTAATCGTGGGGGTAGTCCACTGGTCAGCCAGGCCTGGTACCGAGGGTCATTTAGTTCTCTTGGAATGTGTTTGAAGTCCGATGGAGAGACGAGATAGTCGATCTGTTTAGCATCTTTTTGACAGTGGGGGGGGGACAACCCTTGGCAATTAGCACCCATATAACGGTAGAATGTGGGGCCAGGCTGTGAATTATATGCAAATGTCAAAAGGCTAAAAGGGTCTCTTAAGACATAAAGTCCCAACGACCATCAAGGATCATAAGCAGATGTTACACCATTCAACCGAGACCGCGCTACTCTGTCACTGAAGCCCTGCGATTTTGCAAAAGCCCATTCCAAATCATCAGTCCTCATTCTGCTGGATCTATCTGCCGCTTTTGACACTGTCAATCATCAGATCCTCCTGTCCACCCTCTCATCACTGGGATTCCACTTCGCTGGTTTGAATCCTCTCTCACTGGTAGGTCTTTCATGGTGGCCTGGGGAGGGGAGGTATCCAAAGCACATCGACCGGTCACTGGGTCCCATCATACAGGAACATGGATTCTCCTACCATTGCTACGCTGATGACACACAGCTCTACCTCTCTTTTCAACCAGATGATCCAACGGTAGCTGCACGGATCTCAGGCTACCTGGCGGACATCTCGGCATGGATGAAAGAACATCACCTATAGCTCAACCTGGCAAAGACTGAGCTTCTTGTCTTCCCTGCCGCTCCGACTCTACAGCATGACTTCATGATCCAGTTAGGTTCATCAACAATAACCCCATCAACTTCGGTTAGAAATCTTGGTATAATCTTTGATGACCAGCTGACCTTCAAAGACCACATTGCAAAGACTGCTCGATCTTGCAGGTTTGCACTACACAGCATCAGAAAGATCAGGCCCTTTCTGACAGAGCATGCTGCACAACTTCTTGTCCAGGCCCTTGTCATTTCTAGGCTGGACTACTGCAATGCTCTTCTGGCTGGACTTCCATCAAACACAGTCAAACCTCTACAAATGATTCAGAATGCAGCGGCACGACTGGTCTTCAATGAGCCCAAAAGAGCCCATGTTACACCTCTCTTTATCTCCTTGCACTGGCTACCAGTCGCGGCTCTCATCAAGTTCAAGACACTGATGCTTGCTTATAGAACAACCACAGGCTCAGCACCCGCTTACTTAAACTCACTATTAAGAATCTACATCCCCTCCAGAAATCTGAGATCTGTTAATGAGCGACACCTCGTGATACCATCACAGAGAGGGTCAAAATCACTCTTCAGAACATTCTCGTTCACCATTCCTGGCTGGTGGAATGATCTTCCCACCCCTATCCGGAATGCTGGATCCCTGTCAATCTTCAAGCAACAACTGAAAACTCATCTCTTTCGACACTACTTGACTTCATCCTAAACTTAAAAAAAAAAAAAAAAAAAAATTATTTCTCTTTACTTATTCCTTCCATTGATAGCTTGTACTTAATTGAACAGTGCCTGAGACTTGGTGTTGCAAGCACTTCGTCTGTCTGATTGCCTCTTCAAGATGAATCGCTTTATGTATTCCCCAATTGTAAATCGCTTTGGATAAAAGCGTCTGCAAAATGACTTGATGTAAATGTAAACACAGATTTAGACAGATTTGAGAGAAATAGGCCTTTTGTGTACATAGAAAAAGTCTTAGATCTTTGAGTTCAGCTCATGAAAAATGGGGGCAAAAACAAAAGTGTTGCGTTTATAATTTTGGTCTGTGTAGTATGACTATTAACCCTCTAAGCGCCAAAGTCGCAAAATTGCGACAAGACGTTATGCTTAATAAAATAGGCTGTAGATCCTAATATGGTGTAATATCTCATTTGTATTCCCTACCACTAGATGGCAGACATAGTACTTCGATTATAGACCCAAATGACGTCATGTTCCTATTCAAAGTGTTGGAGGAAACAGCAGAGGAAGTGAGTGTTCGTGTCATTGATGCGGAAGCAGTTCAGTTCATAGCGTCTGAGTAAATTTGTGAGATTTGTGAGAGAAAATCGCCAAATGGCTAATAAAAAGTTGTACCGTGAGGATGTGTTGCAAATGTTATTCGCCGATTCTGACTCTGAAGGGGAATATTTGCCTTTTGGAAATGACGATCGGCCGTCTAATGATCGCGCTTCTCCCGGTACATCTTTGCCGCGCAATGGTGCCGCCGAGGAAGGCGCGAGTGTTCACGAAGCACAAACAGATCATTTTGACCATTTGCCCAACGGGGATGGGTGTGGCAGGGGTGAATGTGGTCGTAGTGTCCATAGGAGAGCTGTTGCTAGAGGTAGAGGCAGCAGGGATAGGAGAAATAGGGCTGGAAGTAGCGCTAGCTGTTTGGATCCAGTCAGAGCAACACGGTCTCACCCCTATTCGTCACACACTGCCTTTTGGTCATTTTTCCCCTCACGTCCATAAGCCGACGTTGAGGGTACCCCTCTTCGTCGCGTGGCACCGTAGAGGGTCATAGATTTGAATGCAAATCCCTCATCTTTGGATTTTGACGAAAGGGGGTTAGGCATCCAGCGGTTTTCCTGCGCTTGAAAGTATTGCTTCAGGCGATTGATTTTGTGCTGCAAATGTGTATTTTGCAGTAGCGTGCGTCGTCGCATGGACTGTCACAATCATTGGTGCGGTGACCATACATTTTCGTGGCGCAGAAACCCTTGTCTGAATCGCTACCACGACTAATATATATATATATATATTTTAAAATGGCATAATTACAGGAGTTACAGGACTGCATATTTGCTGTAGGCTTAAACGTGTCTTAATTTAGGTGGGATATTTTATAATTGTTTTTTTTTTTTTTTTTTTTTTTTATTTGGTTGTGTCTCTCATCCAGCGACGCATAGCAACCGTCGCTATGGGTAAACAACACCACTCTGTCCTAGAATTCTGTATGGTCTGGTCCAGACAAAAAAAACAATAGCCTACTTTTATAGATCTTTCTCAATACTGATTATGAAGTTGTGATAAATTAAATAGCATACTGCAGAAATGTTTGTATTAATATTATATGGCCATCCCCAGCCTGGCAAAGAGATGGATGCATTCTGGGAAGTGATGTGTAGTGGGGATTTCTTTAAGACTGCAAGGGAAGCACAGCTTCCCCTATAATGTCGAAAAATTAATGGTAAAATGTGTACTATTGTGTTAACATTTTATTGACTAAAAATGTGTTGGAACACGTTCATCTCGAAGACGAGTTCGTTCAGAATCAGCTACATATAGCAGGTCGCTGACTCGATTTCCTTCTCATACATTCCCGTAGCGTCAGTGCATTTCTCCGTTGAAGCTGAGCGTCCATTGACTTCAATGGGGCTGCTTTGAACAGTTTTTTTCAGCGCTTCCAAACTAGACGGTCATTGGATAAATGCTGCGATTATGTCCCGCCCCCGGACGCTCAGCGTCTCTGGGGGTGAATGGAGGAGTGGGCTGGCCTGGACGCTGAGCTTCTGCGTGATGATTGGAGGGTCTGTCCTTATGATTGACAGCGATTGTGTACAATAAAAAGTCGCTGACACTGAAGCTGTTCGAGCTCAGTCCCATAGCGGCTTTGCACTTGGTTCTTATTAATCATTATATATATATATATATATATAGATATAGATATATATAGATATAGATATAGATATAGATAGATAGATATAGATAGATAGATAGATTTTTTATTTATTTATAATGTTATGTTTTAATATACATGGTGCTAACTCGGAAATTTCAAGATATGCAAGCAAAAAATGCTCCTGACAGCAATACTACACGAGCAAGAGCGCTGTTTTTGTTTCGTTTCTGTGTTTGATCCAAATCTGCGTTGATTTGGGAGAATCACTGATTCACTGAGCCATTCATAAAAACAGTCATTTGATTCGCTCCTGAAGGATTCAGCCGTTTTGAAAGAATCATTTGAATGACTCAGCGATTCAATCACGAACTTCTGCCACCTGCTGGCCGCTTCCCGTCTAAAAGTGAGACACCCCTCGCTGCAGACTGTAGCGCGGTGACGTCCGGTATCTACGTCAGGTATATGTTTACCGCGCATGCGCAAAGTGACGTATGGTATGTCTATGACACGCATGCGCATTGCGTGTGTAATTTGCATTACGTGGTGACGGTAGGTGTTTTTGCGTCGTGCGTGACGTAACACGTCATAAAAACGCATGCGCATACTTAACAGAATACTCTAATAAAATGTAAAAGTATTAAGAACCCTAAGGTGGAAAAAAAAATAAAACAATAAAATGTAATACAGCACATATCCATGATTTTAACCATGTCTCATCTCAGGTAAAATGATACAGAATTACAGAGTTTATTCTGTAATATCTGTGTAGTATTTTATTTACAATTTATTAACATTCTGTTGCACTTTACTTCACTGTGTATATTGTAATATTACCCTTTAACGGCGCCTTATATATTTAGTTGCGCAGCTGGTAAAACGCGTGATTTTCACATTGTGACGCGATCGACTCAGGTTCGAATCCGCCTTTTAGCAAAGTTTTTTCTCCCTTTTCAAATTTCAAATCACATCAAAAAAAGCATTTATTTTCAATAAAAATTAAGGAAATAATCAAAAAGTTGTGAGGGAGGGCTTTATTGTCCCAATAAGGTGATATCCATTTAATAATTTGAATTAAAATTATAATTTACACTCAATACGTTATTATTGCATAACGTTAATGTTTTATAATGTACTACAATACTGAGGTACAGGTAATTACCACTGTTTGCAATAAGTAGTTTAAATAGCAGAAAATCCTGCTATCACTTAGTGCAAATAGCTGCTGCCTTTCTTATTTTAATCTGTCCTCTGTCATGGTTCTTGTTTATTTATTTATTTTGGATAATTTTGGACATTTTTCTTTTGCTTTGGCAATTCTGCATGTGAAATATTTAAGACAATAAAGTAGTTTTAAATTCAATTGACTACATACAGTATATTTTCAGTGTCTGCATCCCATTTTATGCATGGTGCCTCCAAAAAAACCAAACTGATAACAGTGATCTTTTTTTTTTAATTATTATTTCAAAGAACAAAACAGAAAGTATAATTGTATATACAAATATAGATTAAGACTATAGACTATAAACATGACACATGAGAAAGAAAAAAAAAATTGCATCTGCTCATTCTGAAATTCACTTCCATCACTGATAAAACAATCAACCGAGCAGTAGCCCTCAAATTCTTTGAATGAATAAAACCCACACAGGACTCCCCTCCTGTCAGTCCTGACATACCTAGGTGTGCAGTCTTTAAATGCAGTATCTCACTGCACCGTAGGCACTGGTCTGTGAATACGGCACCCAGCACTCCTGTCTGTATTGTGCAGAAAATGCACTCCAGTTCATGACACCTAATTTACATAAAATAACAAACAATATTAAATCATTTTGAGGAAAGGCAAAAGAGCCATACAAGGAAAATATTTTAAATGTATTTTTAAATATTATAGGATGGTGTTAGAAAAAGATTGTTGTTTGCTTTGTCTGTAAAGTACCTAAGAGATTTAATTTATAATCATCATTAACCAACTAAATTAAAAAAGTTTGTCAAGTCAAAATTTAGGTTGGCTTGGCTTGAGAAAGCATAGCCTGAAACAATTTGAAAGTTTTACAGTTGAGGGCAATACAGTCTATCAGGGAAAAAAAACAAAACAAAAAACAGATAGTTGAGATGAGACAGACAGAAAGATGAGAAGAGAGACAGACACTCAAATACTTTTTACAGTATTCACTACATGTTAAGGAGTTAAAGAACTATCTGTCTAGACATATGAAGTGGGCCTCTTCTCTGAATTTCGTCTCACTGATAATGTCCCTAAAAAGTCATATGAACATGAAGGTAAATTTAAGAGGTAATACTTTACAATAAGGTGTCATTGGTTAACACTAGTTAATGTATTAATTAACATGAACTAACAATGAACAATACATTTGTTACAGTATCTATTAATTTTTGATAATGTTAATGCAAAAGATGACAAATATGAGAAACATACACACACACACACACACACACACACACACACACACACACATATATATATATATATGTATGTGTACTTATTTATTTATTTGCAATGCATGCAATTCATTACTTTATTAATATAAGTATTTCTGCTCTATTTTAATACATCTTTAAAGGCTAATTTTAGGCGAAATAAGACTTTTAAAGACCAGCAGCAGAATCCCTGTCACGTCGACTACTAACACATATCATAAAACACGTCATAAATGTTTGAAATCGCACACATTTGCAATGACACTCTCTGTGATTAAGACCAAAGCATCCTTACAATTAAAAGCCAACACAAATGCACATTTTTAAGAAAACAAAAGTAAGTAAATGTTCTGGAAGTGAATGAACCATTATTGAACCTGCGTATTTACGGTAAATACATAGGTAACGTAGGTACGTGACGTCACCGCGCTACTGCGCCTGCGTTATATAGATATACCATACGTCACTTTGCGCATGCGCGGTAAACACATACGTGACGTAGGTACCTGACGTCACCGCGCTACAGTCTGCAGCGAGGAGTACTTGCTAAAAGTAGGCATATTACATTATTTTCCAACATATTTCTATATTCAGAATTTAGTATTTAAAACATTAATCTCATAACATTATGAAATTATAAATACGGTCTAAATGAATAAATGCCACATCTAAATGTCACTTCATGCAGCTTCTGTGCAGTGCTGAGATGAGTTTTGTTTAGATCATTTCATGGATAATAATAGCCAGTCATTCATTCACATTAAGTATTCAGAGAATAATATTGTCTGTTTTCACTTACATCTATTTATTTATTAAATTTTGATTCATTTTGTAGAATTGAATTATAAATTAAGCTGGTATAGTATTGTAAGACATTTTTATGGTATCATGACAATATTATACACCACATTCCTTGTTTCAGTTTAACCTAATTCCCACATTTCCTCCGTCGAGTTTAATATCTTGTTTGTTTGTTTGTTTGTTTGTTCATTCATTCATTCATTCATTCATACATACAGCAGGCTAGGCTAGCGTCACTGGAAAAGACGCCTAGTTGGTACAACAGGGTCACAGAGCATTTTCTTGAAAAGGAACGTAGGGCAGGATTTGCGTATAAATAAATGGACAATTTTTATGATGAAGGCCGAAAATGAGCTTCCCCTCTTTGAAAGACCAGCAGCTGCCACTGGTTTCAATGTAATGGCTACATATTCCCGTGTTTCCTTCACTCAGACATTCATGCTGATTCTTTTAAATGTTTGAGCAAGGATATAAAATATTAAGACTGTACTTTTTCATTATGATTGATATTTTGGCGCAATTTTGTGCAACGAAACCATTGCCCAGCGATTCCACCACGGTAAGTAGCCTACAACAGTCAAATAAGGTTTTTAACGGTTTTAAGTCTGGCAAGGCAAAGTTTACAAGTACCCTGATCACGTTATTCCTGTTTGTTTATCAATTTGAATTAAGGCAGAACAAAAGGATGTGTTAAAAATATAATGATAGAAGAACCCTTGCTCACACAATGACTTCTTTTTAAAGTCATTCATTTTTTATGATATTGTGATTGCATGAATAAATAAGAGGAGCATTTACTTAACGTCTTAGCCTAGTAGTTATTTATATTGTAATATGTAGTTTGTTGATCTATTCTATTTTGGTTTGTTCTTCTCTTTCTCTGCAGGTTCCTTAATCTCATCTTATCCCTCATCTTAATACTTATTAGCAGCATTTTATTTTTAAAAAAAGGCACTTTTAAGAGCCACATTTGTCTTGTTACTTTCTCTACTGTTGTATTGTTTTCTCTCTCTCTCTCTTGAGGTCTTACTGTCTCTCCTCCCTCCCCTTCCAGTGGTGTTTTTGTTTGTCTGTCTTGTATTTTGTTTGTCCCTGTGTTGTTTATATTGTGTGCCGTGTCCGATCCTGAGATGGACCGTCACCTGAAGGAGATTAGTGACCTTGTCGATCAGGCTGCATATCAGGCTCACCTCCAAGCGCTTGAACAGCTCATTAGCATGCACCAGGAAGCAGAACCATCCATCAGTCAGCCTTCCATCAGTCATCTATCCACCAGCCAGCCATCAAACAACAAGCAAGAGGTTAGGTGGATTAAGAGGGACAGTGATGGAAACATTATTTACGGCAGGCCCAGATCATCCCGAAAACAAGGAGGTCAGATTTTTTACATTCATGTTAATTCAATTGTAGACTTTATCTCCAGATCTAGTTTTGCATCTTGAAATGGTATACAACATGATCACAAGTCATGAGTCTGAATTAGAACATATCTGAGGTTATTATTACATACCTGTGTCTAGCATCAGGTAAAGTTTGTTTCATTGAGTGTAAAAAGCAACAGCTTTTTTGCTACAGCAGGTCCCAGTCACAGCCAGAGTCGGAAGACAGGTGTCTCTCATGTCAGGGCTCTGGAAACCAGTGGGGAAGTGACCAGTGACTTTCCTTCCGTTACTGCAGGTGTGTTCTTTATTTTGACTGCACTGGTTCAAAACAATATGTTCATTTAGTATGTTAATATTTATTATTACTACAGTTTTTCAATATTGTGCATTGTTTTAACAGAGTCCTTCCTTCAAGAGCTTAAATGCTCACTGGGTGAGGACATACATGAGGATGAAACACCACCTCAAGCCTCAACAGACTGGTCGACTCGAAAGAGCCTCATATCAGGGTGGTGGGAGAAAGAGAGACCCCGACTGGTCAACACCATGGTGGCTCGACAACATGCGGCAACTCGGATCTGCCAACATTGTGGAAACGGTCCAGCCGTTATCCGTTGTTGTGACTGCCGACCACACCCATTCCTCTGTGGCCAGTGTGATGTCAGGGTCCACCAAGGTCAAGTGTTTCACAACAGGGATTCGATGACACTTGCATTTTTTCATCCGTTGTCTCCCACAACTTGTGTTGTGGAGAGGGTTCTAACCCAGTGTGGTAAGTTGTAGTTTTTGAAAGTCACATAAATAAATGTTATTCTTTAATTCTCATCCATGTGGGTTTTTTTTTTTTTCAAGAGCATCTTGTACCTTTGGAGATGCCAGAGACAATATGCGGTTGTCTGCAAGGCAAGGCAAGTTTATTTTTATAGCACATTTAATACACAATGGTAATTCAAAGTGCTTTACATAAAAGGAAGTGAAATAGTCATTAAAAATAATAAGAAATTAAAAATAATAAAAATCAACAATAAAAACAAAGTGATTTAAAAACTGATTTTAAAAGAAAGTAAAACATTTAAGAATAGAAAGTGATTATACATAGTGCAATCAGTTCGGATGTAGCACAGTGCTCATTCAACAAATGCACAGCTAAACAGATGAGTTTTGAGTCTGGATTTAAAAGTGGCTAATGTTTTAGCACATCGGATCTCTTCTGGAAGCTGGTTCCAACTGCGGGCGGCATAGTAGCTAAAAGCAGACTCCCCTTGTTTTGTGTGAACCCTTGGTATTTCTAACTGACTCGATCCTAATGATCTGAGTGGTCTGTTAGGTTTATATTCAGTGAGCATATCTCCAATGAATTTAGAGACTTATAAACGAGTAAAAGTACTTTAAAATCAATCCTAAATGTAACTGGAAGCCAGTGTAAGGACCTGAGGACTGGTGTAATATGCTCAAATTTTCTGGTTCTAGTCAGAATCCTGGCAGCAGCGTTCTGGATGAGCTGCAGCTGTCTAATGGTCTTCTTTGGAAGGCCGGTGAGGAGACCATTACAATAATCCACCCTGCTGGTGATAAAGGCATGAACCAGTTTCTCCAAGTCTTGACTGGAAACAAAACATCTAATTCTTGCAATGTTTTTGAGATGATAGTATGCTGATTTAGTTACTGCTTTGACATGACTACTAAAACTAAGGTCTGTCTCCAGAATCACCCCAAGATTTTTGACTTGGTTTTTAGTTGATTGACCCCTAGAGTCAAGGTATGCATTCACCTTGATAACTTCATCTTTGTTTCCAAATGCAATGACTTCAGTTTTCTCCTTATTTAACTGAAGAAAGTTCTGGGACATCCAACAGTTTATTTCATCAATGCATTGGCAGAGGGAGTCAATGGTGCTGTAGTCATTTGGAGATAAGGCTAGGTAAATCTGCGTATCATCAGCATAGCTGTGATAGGCAATTTGGTTCTTTCTCATTATTTGACTTAGTGGGAGCATATACAGGCTAAACAAGAGCGGTGCAAGGATTGAGCCTTGTGGGACTCCGCATGTCATGGACGTCCACTTAGACTTATGCTCTCCTATACTCACATAATAACCTCTCCTCACCTCTATACTCACATAATAAGTATGACCTGAACCATTTGAGTACCATCCCAGAAAGCCCAATCCAGTTTTCCAGTCTCTCTAGAAGTATGTTATGATCAACAGTGTCAAACGCAGCACTAAGATCTAGTAGTACCAGAACTGATATTTTGCCTGAATCAGAATTGAAGCGAATATCATTTATTATCTTAATGAGTGCTGTCTCTGTGCTATGATGTGCTCGGAAACCAGATTGAAAATTGTCCAGGTATCCATTTAAGTTTAAGTAGTTGTTCAGCTGATTAAAAACTACCTTTTCAATAATCTTACCTATGAACGGAAGATTTGATATTGGTCTATAGTTGTTCAACATTGTGTTATCAAGATTGCGCTTTTTCAGAAGGGGCTTAACAACTGCAGTTTTCAGGGAGTTTGGAAAAGTCCCAGAAAGAAGTGAGGCGTTCACCACTTCTAAGAGATCTGCTTCCAAACAGTTAAGCACACTTTTGAAAAAGATGTGGGAAGTGTGTCAAGATAGCAGGTTGATGATTTAAGGTGCTGTACTATTTCTTTCAAAATTTTGCAATCAATTGCTTCAAAAACAGACATAGTCACTTCTTTTGAAATTGCGGTCGAATCTGTGTGACCTCTGCAAAAGTAGATATGCCAATCTCCTTTCTGATATTATTGATCTTCTCAGAAAAGAAGGAAGCAAACTCATTGCATTTACTGTCGGAGAGCATTTCACTGGGAATCTGACTTGGGGGTTTGTCAGTCTCCACAGTAGCAAAAGAGTGCGAGAGTTGTTTAAGTTACTGTTTATAAGGTTTGAGAAGAAGGTCTGTCTAGCTGTGGCTAGTTCCACATTGAAAGCATGAAGGCTGTCTTTATAGATGCTATAGTGAATTTCAAGTTTTGTCTTCCGCCACATCCGCTCAGCTTTTCTGCATTGTCTTTTCATACTCTGCACTGCTGTTGATTTTCTCCATGGTGATTTTTGTCTGCCATTCTTCTTGCAGACCCTTGTTGGAGCAATATCATCAATAACATTCTTAACTTTTGAGTTAAAGGAATCCAGGAAAAGATCAACAGAGTCTGCAGAAATGCTTGGTGTTAGATATAGCCTTCATAAATAGCGCACTAGTGTTCTCATTAATGCATCTCTTTCTGACAGAGATAGATCTAGATTCAGTGGTAACAGAGATCAATATATCAAAGAAAATACAGAAGTGAACAGATAGTGCTACATCCTTAACAACAATGGATGAAATGTTTAGACCTTTACTGATGAGTAAATCTAGAGTGTGTCCACGATTGTGTGTGGGTCCATGCACATGCTGGATCAGATCAAAAGTGTTTAAAACAGTAATAATTTCCTTTGCAGTTTTGATTTCTGCATTATCTATGTGAATATTAAAATCCCCTGCAATAGTAAAACAGTCAAACTCTGAGGAAATCATTGATAACAGTTCTGTGAACTCTTCAACAAAGGCTGGAGAGTATTTTGGAGGCCTGTAAATAATGATGAACAGAATGCGTGGAGCACCTTTCAGCACAATACCTAGGTATTCAAAAGACAAATACTGACCAAATGACACTGGCTTGCATTGATAAACATCTTTAAATAGAGCAGCTACACCTCCACCTCTCCTAACAGTCCTGCAGACACTTGTAAAGTTAAAGTTAGGAGGGGCTGTTTCATTGAGGACTGTTGCACTGCAGCTGTCTTCAAGCCATGTTTCATTTAGAAACATAAAGTCCAGGTTGTTTGTGGTTATAAAGTCATTGATCAGAAATGATTTATTTTTTAGTGAGCGAATGTTTAAAAATGCTAACTTGATGGAATTACATTTTGTCTCTACAGCAATCTTAGATTGACGCATTACAGGCCGCAGATTAGATGGGTCAGCCATACGGCTTGAGAAGGCCTTAGACTTTCTATCACGTGATAAAACAGAAATATAGAAGGCTACAGGCACACTGGGTTCCCGCTTGTTCTGTGAACATTTGTGAGTGTTACTGCTAATATAGCGGGGACCCGACACATATCACTGAGAACTGTTATCAGTTGTTTTTGGTTCACCTACGGCCGATGGAGGAGGGTTTGGGCCCTGTCGTTGTGGCAGTGGTCGGAGAGCTCTCGCAGGAGGAGGAGGGAGAGCTGGGCCTGCTGTCTTTGGTGGTTGTGGGGCCCGCCGTTTTTTAGTTGATATCTGGGGGCTTGCAGCAAACGAGTGGGAGAGTTTGGTCCCAGCATACACCAGTTCCTCCATTTTCTGTGAGAAGCTTAGAAGTGGAGATTCTGGAGAGAGGGATAGTGTGTCTGGCGAGCGGGGCTCTGGCTCTGGTGTTTCCGGTGGCTGTGATATGTTGTCCTGGCTTCCCTGGCTGTTTTCCAGATAGTTGTCCTTGGGTGCTGAGTCTTGGAGCTGATGTAGTACGTCACAGTCTGTGATGAGCTGTGTGGGCAGGGCTTAGCTGGGATAGTCTCTGTGAGGAGAGCTTGTTTTGGCTGCGTGGTGTTATCAGTGTCCTTGTGGGATGTGTCAACCACATGATGACTCTGAGGCTGACATGAAGTCCTGTGGTCACTCATATTCTGTCCAGGTGTGTGTGTGCCATTGAGGCCGAGTGGATTGGCACACACCACTGAAGGATGACGGAGGGAGAAATAGATATTGTCCTTTAGCACTCTCGCACCAAGTTTGTTTGGGTGGAAGCCGTCCAGTTTAAACAGTTGTCTATGGCCCCAGAAAATATTGAAGTTGTCGATGAAGTTGACTCCTTTTGTACTGCAGGTTCTTTGTAGCCATGTATTCAGCCCAAGCAGCCGTGAAAACATGTTAGTTCCCCTTGCTGAGAGTGGTCCACTGATGAACGACTGAACTTCAAGTCTTTGAAGTGTTTCAAAGAGTTCACTGAAATCCTTCTTAAGCAGTTCTGACTGCTCTTTCCGAATATCGTTCTTCCCCACATGGATGATGATTCGATTTGCAGTCTTGTGCTTCATCAGAATGTTCCGAAGTTCCTTGTTCACATCAGAGACGGTTGCTTGAGGAAAGCAGCATGTAGTTGTAGTCCTGCTACTGATGTTTCTGATAGTAGAGTCACCCACTATCAGAGTCCTGGGCTCGGCTGCGCTCTGAGCTGAACGCCGCTGTCTGCTCGACCTTGAGTGCCTGTTAGTAGCGATGTTAGCTGCTGGCTGATACGATCCATGTTTTGTCACATTTGGGGATTCCTCACCCACATTCATTAATGCTTCAAATCGGTTCTCAAGATGTATAGGGGGTTGTAAAATGCCAGTGTTTACAAGTCTTGTCATAGCCGTATCTGGGGTAGAGGATGCTACCGCAGCAATACGAGATACTCGTGACAATCTGATGTCTCGAGTGCTTTTGGGTCTCGTTCCCTGTTTGTGCCATCGATTAGTCTGTCGATCAGCTTGTTCTTCTACACTTTGTATAAACTGTTGAGATTCACTAGATTCATAGGACTCACCGGCTGTTTGCCGCGGTGGTCCGTGATGACGATCTGCTGTGTGTTCCACCTGTTTTGGAGGTCCAGCAAGTAACTTTGTTTCAAGAACCACAATCCTTTGTAGAAGTCTGTGGCAGTTCATGCAGCAAGTAGATTCCACAGGGGGCATTTTCTTTCCCGTCTGTTTGAATGTAGGCAGCTGTGTTTTCCTGTCTCCGGAATGTAAACTGCTGGCAGTGGGAGGCAAAGAGTCTTCCTTTTCTAAAAACGGTGTTGTTTGAGCACTGTGCTGATATGCTGAAGTTAAAACCTCGTATATACTCCATCTCACTTTGTCACAACTATGAACATATAAAAATCATGATTATGTTACATTCATACATGTTACATTGTGGAACACATATCCAGAAATTTTCTTTATCATGGCTGGAAATTCAATTCAATAGGTTGTGTGTTGATTAGATTGTCTGGGCCCACCTATGTGGAGGAAAACAGTTAACCTTTGTTTGTATGGGGATAGTTAATTTGCCTGACAAAAGTGTGACTTCCAATAGAGTGCCTTACAAAATGTTTGTAGAAGTGTCCTCCTGATCCATCCTTATTCAAAGGTTCCCATATCAGTTGTCAGAATGACACAGTTTGCGTCTGTCAAAATTAACTGTGAGTATATATTTCCTTCTTTTTCCAGGGCGATATGATCTCAGATTGCCTCAGATTAGATGCAAGGCATGTGAAGCCACTTGGAGTCCTGGAGTGGATGACCTGATCCATAATGACTACTCGCCTGCCACTTCTCACCATTCAACTGTGTACGCGACAGATGTCCTTTTTTCTTTTGAAGAGCTGAAGATGGCAGCACCAGGGATGTCTAGCCAAGCATTTCTTAGAATTCTGGATCAACGCACTGTTCGCTTTGGCCGTGTAAGTATTTGTGGTAATAACTGCGTAACTCAATAAATGATACTATGAGGGCATGATGATGATGATAGAAAGTACACATGAACATTTGCACTGTTTAGGAAAAAAGTTGTTAAATTTAGACCCTTTATAAACAACCATAAACTCATGTTCTCTCATCAGTCATGCAGTTTGCACTGAAACATTTCTGAAAAAACAGGTCATTCTGAAGATCTCAACTTCAACTCCATTGGCTACAGACTTTGACATCATCTCCCCAATATCATTTCCTTATCCAGAAGTGTTCCCTTGGATTAATGGGCCAAACATCCCCCAAATACACCAGTGTATAGTGTATGAGTGAAGTTTACACATTGTTAATTTCCTTTATGTATTCTAAGGATTGGTTACAAAATTAGTACAAACATCCCGAAATGTATCCATTTAGAGAATTTTACTTCAGTGCAGTACATATTTAATTTGATCTGTTTTACTGTTCTCTTTTACTGAACTCTTTTGAAACATAGTGGTAACATCACAGCAGACAAAAGCTTCTTGGAGTGGGAAGCTGTCCGATTCGAAGTGGACAAATTATGCCAGGAGGACCACTTTGACTGCCCAGCGTGCAGCCCAGACATGCTTGCAGTATCTGTTGATGGAAACCGCAAGCACTACAGATTCAAAAGTGCAGCAAGGTATTTACAAAATCCTGTGTGTGCATTGAAGGTTCATTACTTTGAAAGCAACTGCTGTGAATTGAAAATCATATGAATATTTAAAGTTAATATGTATCTTTTATTTAGATCGGAGGAACAAGCCATCTTTGATGGCGTGTTCATCGCGAATGATGATGACGTCGCAAGATTCGTGGACTATGTCCATACCTCAACCAGTCATGTAAACTTGCACAACTTCAATATATTTACCTATAAAACACCACGTCCTATAGAGAACTTTGTTTGAACAAGTTTGGACTGTTAACCATCTTCCATGTTTTAGGTCTCTGGAAGAGGTGTCTGTGGAGGGCAGTGGTCAGCGGCGCGCAAAACGTCTCAGAAGTCCTCAGGAAAAACAGACGAGGAGGGCCTGGAACTCGCTGTATGTCGTCATGGGGTTCTCCTTCGTGCCCTTAATATGTTCAGGGGGGAGATTTTTGCCTACCTCCTGTACCTCCAAAAGCAAATGGCCTGTAAGCAAGTGACATTTTTCACTATGGATGTGGCATGCAAGTACTGGCCTTACCTCCGGAGAGTGACAGAGAAATGCCCTGAGCTTCAGGATCTCCTCACCATGAGGCCATTTCTTTCTGTTTTTCATGCCAAAGCTCATGATTTCAAATGTGAGGTAAGAAAAAAGGATTGTCCATGACATTTTCTTTCCCTGAAAACCCTGCATAAGATTGTTGCCACTTAGGTTTTGTTTTTGGTTTTATTTTTTAAAGGTAAAATGGAGTGGAGCGTATCAGGAGGGGGCTGGTTCGACTCTTGGGGAAGAGGTGGAGCAGTGCAACGCCTTCCTCTCAAGGATTGCTGTTACCACAAAGCACATGTCAAAAGCAGGTAAGGTAACCAGTACATTTTGATCCTGATGACAATGGTGAGCCACTTTGAGCTCATGCATGTATGCTGACTCTGAAAATATAAAGCTCAGAATATTCAACACAAATGGATGGATCGATTACAATACCATCATCCTATTTTATTTGAAGGGAGGATAATAAGGAGGGGCAGTGTGATTAAAAAAATACACGTCAGAGTACCATTTGCCTACTGTCCTGCGCCATTGTTTCATGCTACTACTTCACTATCCTGTGCTATTTACCTACTAACCCTTTCATGGGACTAGGGCTGGTTATCGAGTTCGATACTTTTTAGGTACCAACCGAATTGCCTCGATACTATCGAGTATCGAAACTCGTCTTGTTTTTCGGTACCAAATTTCGATACCTAAGGGGTTAATCTCGTAAACGTCAGTGCATGGGGCATTATTAGCTGTGGCGGAAAAACACTAGTTTACGCGGTTGCCCAAAAAGACGCGGTGTGTGTGTAAGCGTCATAACCCACATAGATGGAAAATATGGTACCATGTACCCATTGTATATGGGTGGGACAAGACCCACCCACTTTCAATTTTACCATCTCTAATTCAGCGCATAATGTCTGTTCACTTTTCAGAGCGCCGTCAGTCAAATTGTCCATTCCACTTGAGGAATGCCTTAATAAATTAAACTCCATTCCGCTTTTTAGCTTTAGCGTTGATTTCAAAATAAATGAATAACGCAGTCAGCACGGCACAGTCCTCCGTCAGATGAGATGTTGTCAGGCTATGTGTCATTAAAACTCAGAAAATTAAAACTGTGTCAGCCGTGATTTTAAGTGTAAAATAAAGGTCATCAAACTGAAAAATTTAACCAATTAATTTTTTGAGGTAATGCAATGTTGTTAAAACGGATTTATATATATTTATTTCATAAAATTGGTATCAGAAAAAGTATCGTTCAGGAACCGGTATCGAAGTCAAGGTATCGGTATCAAATTACTTTTAACGATACCTAGCCCTACATGGGACAGTAATCAAATGGCACAAGACAGCAGATTAGTACCATAGTACTATACTGTAAGTTATTATCTCGCAAAAGTTTGTGGTACCTAACAAGTCTGCACACTGTTTCTTCTCCTACTGCTACTGGAAAGAAGGGTGATAATCTCATATTTTTTATTTTTGCAGGACGCATAGACATGCTGACGGTCATGGCCATGCGCTGGAACCAACGAAAGTTTGACAACTTGGCTTCCGCCCTTGCCCGCCGATATCGGAAGGTAAAGACACCAGTTTTCCCTTATGCAACATTCATAGCGATATTGTAAAATAAAGTGGCATATATCTCAAAAATATAGGGAAGACTTGCCCAGATATTCTTCAATACAATAGAATATACGGATGGTTTCATGTGTAGTGTCAATTGTATTTTTCAGTGTCTTAATATAAAATATTAAATGTTCATACCACATACCGGTATATTGATTGTCCACGTATATACGAATATACTGTATATTTAATCAGTGTTGTATGTAGTTTTCTAATAGTGAAGGTACTTAACAATCCTTATCAACAATAGTCAAAGTTGTAAGCATTTCCCTCATTGTCATTTGTGTTTGAAGGCCACAATAGCCCTGCAATGCCAGTTGCATAACATGGAGGCCATGAAAATGGAAATGGACATCACAGACAATCAACTGGAGAGCTGGATCATTGATATCAATGAGTGGGCAGAAGGTAGAATATACTGTCTTATACTGTTTGATATGCTGCTTGATGCATCACTTCTGACTAAGCTTGGCTGCAATTCCAAAGAGGCTCATTGTAATCGTAGTCAAAGAGCACATACTCTGATTGCTGATGACATGTGGAAAAGATTATCCCCATGGGGACAATATAGAACCTAACTAACCTAACTATACTCAACCTTAGCTACAAGTGTAGCCTCAGTTACAGAGAAATATGAAAATATTGTTTAGGCTTTATTTTGCTTATACACCAGAAATAATATTTTTTCATGGAATCAAGTATATTTCTTATCTCTTCATTTCTTCCTCTCAGCAACAACATCCCCAAACGATGCTGATCTTGCTGCTGTAGCCAGCCGAATTGAGGAGCTGGTGGCAAATGTTAAGAGGAGGTCCCAGCGTCTTTATAAAGATAATGACGGATGCAAAGGACGTGCCCGGATCCGCCGAAAGATCAGGGAGGGAAAAAAATGTTTACTTTCTGTAGTGGAAAAGTATAACACCTTGGTTCCTAATGCAGAACATCTGACCTTAGACACCATTCTATCTGACGAGATTGTTTGGCCATGGCAGCTTACACACGGTGGTATGTACACAATTCCGTTGACTATGTGAAATAGTCACATAGTGGCACAAAATCTATCATGCCTCAAATACAACTGACTTGTTTCATCTATGTATTCCAGACTCTGTAGATCTAAGGACGAAGAGGAAGGCGTTCGACATGGTGATGGCAGTAAGGAGACTTGAGGAGGAGAAGAGGATTCTTATTGCAGAGATGAACAAGCATTGGAAGTCTCTTTGCACCCGTGCAGACACTCTGAAGCACATGTCATCCCGGCTTTCTAATGTGACATCAGGTACAGTATGTTTTTGTGTTATACTTGGCATACATTACAATATTGCTGAAAGTTTCTAATTAATAAAGGCTCAATTTGTTTTAACATGTAAGGTGAGACGTGGGGCCTGCTTCAAGATGGGATCCAAGGTCTACAGAGCTTGACGATGAAGAACAAACAAGCAAGCAACAGCCTGGCAAAGCATGCAAAGAACTGTTATGTTCAAGTTCTGACTGAAACAGAAATTAACTTTGATAGTGATTCTGAGGAATACCATACCAGTAGTGACTCTGAGCACGATTAAACAGTATTTTCATGGCCAGAGTCCTTTTTTATGCTGTTGTGTGCTGGGGAGGCAGCATTAAGAAGAGGGCTGTTGGGACAGGCTGGTAAGGAAAGCTGGCTCTGTGTTTGGCATGGAGCTGGAGTTAATCATTTAACAAACCAAGGATAATTTGCAGAAGCAGTCTTCTGCATGCTCAACATTGAGGAGGTCCTTTGTCCCCAGGGCTAACCAGCAACTCAATGTCACACAAAAGGGTAGGGGAGAAATGGACTTTTCAGCATGAGTCTCTCCCTGCCCATCACATCACTTTGTCTGTCTATTGTCTAGTATCCACTATCCATTTGACTCTCTTACAGGCTACATTAGCCCCTCTACACAGTTTGGACTGTGGTCCCATTATTTACCCCTGTTGGCTTGTATAAACTTTTTCTTTTGAATTTAATATAAGTGTCTGTTCTACTTATCTTATCTACTTTGTATTGTTTTTAAGCAATCCTATTATGCTTACACTCTTGTTTTTTCCATAGTCATATTTAACAACATGCACAGCTTTGCACTAGGGCTGTGTGATATTGAAGAAAAGTTTGATAATTCACTAAATGCGATATTCGATATGTGATACGATAATGCTTAAAGTGTGTAAAATAAACTTAAATTATCTTTAAAATATATTTAAAATTATATAACCTACATGTGTTTCTTTTTATGACAAGAAAACATCCTTATAACTTGTGAAAGTGAACATCAGTGTTTTACTGTAGCATAAGAAGTGTTATTTTAACATCAGTGTAAACCACAGGGTTTCAGGTTATCCTACATTATTTAATAAAAGATACTGAATCATAAAATGTAAAAATAAAATATTGCTTAGTTTTCACTGTATGAATTAAATATATCCTGATACTTATCAAAGCTACAAAACTTTGTCTTTTGTTCATGACCCCAGTTATTGCAAGCTGTTGCGTTATGCATATTGCGATATACAGTATACATTTGGGATATTTCAATAATTTCGATATATTGTGCAGCCCTACTTTGCACTGATTAAATCCCAGCACTGTTAACTTTTGCACTACCACCACTGCAAATCACTCCATAGCTGCCCATCATGTATCACAGGGTCAGTCTCTACCAGGCCTTTGTAATCACTTGACATGCTCTTCACTTTTTGTATTTGTCTGAGTGATTTTTGTTGTGTGTCTGAGCTATGTGTGTTGTTTTTGCGGTTGTACAAGCTAATAAATGCCTAAAATGTATCATGTTATTCATTATTTTAATAATATTATTTTGTTCTTATTACCGGTGTAAGGTCCACGAATTTGGTCCAAGGACGGTATCCAATCGTGGGTGAAGGTTTCCTGCGTGTTCGGCCTTTTCAGCGCGCAAAGTTATTCAGTCTAGGTTAACTTCAAATCTGACTCCATTTTAATATCTAATCTGACTCCATTTTATTATAACCTCGAATTTAGGTTGAAATGCAAATTGGTTGTTTGTCTATTTCTAATTAGTATTCATCTGATATTTGATTATTCTGGTGACTCTTTACTTTATATTTACTCGTTCATTCAGGTGCTCATGTCTCTAACAAGGATACAACGTATTCTACTAGAGTCAATAATTACAGAGTAAAACAGAATAAGATCAAATGTAACAATTTATTATCAGTCAGGTAAATATGTATTATGTCAATTGCATAGCCAATTCAGAGATATCAAATCATATCAATACAAAACATCGAATTCTCAAAGATAAATCTACGAGTAAAAGATGCATACCTGACTTTATAGAAATACATAGTGTGAAGTATCGAGACACACCACACTACGGGCTTCTGGCTACAGATCGCCCTGATCCTTTTGCAACACTTCCTTAAGTACCCCAGACCAAGACCAACATCCCCCGAGATGGAGACAGGAGCTAACGATTGGAATTTGCATTGACGAGTTAACACCTTTTGGGACAAAAGGTAATTTTGCATGGAAACCACTTGAAACTGACCTGCCCTCGACAGTATGCAAAATCTCTAAACTCTTAGGATCTGTATTACCTTTTAGTTTACTTCTTATAAGAATAAGACCATTGTACCAGTTGCCCTGAGACAAGTCAAGTGATACCAAACATGACTGTTAATATCACTTGCATTAATGTAGAACATTATATTCCACTATTGACCATTCTGAGTGAGTTGAGTGAAGGGAAGGATGGGTGAGGGAAGGAAGGGGTTGAAATGCACTGATGCATATGTGAGAGGCGTTTTCCTGCATTTTCTCTCAGTGGGATGTGGAGACAGATGTCTTTGTTAATACACCGTGTTGGTGTTGTCCATCTCAGAAGTTCAAAGTGTCTGAGGTTCTGTAATTCTTACACCGGTGAAACATTACAGTATGCTGTAAGACAGAACACTACTATATGGGCCGAGCAGGGCGCATGCGAAGCCCATATCCCACTTATAACGCCAGTATCGCTTCATGTACATATTTAATCAGTGGTTTTGTCACCAGAAACAACACGTTGCTCAGTTTTGAACTTTTTGAGTTTAGTTGAAGCCCATTCACTGCAGACAGCGTCTCTAGTGGAAGTTGTAGTTTTAAAATATATTGGTATATTTATCATAATTAGAAGTTGGCAGTGTAGAATTTTGGATACACCATGGGTTTTTTTGGGATGGGGAACACACTGGTGTCATCAGATTTAAAAAATCAAATTGTTAAATAGGTCAAAATAGCTTATTACCATATTTGACAGTGCTTACAATGGGTAAACTTTGGAGACCATATCTACATGACAGCTAAGGTCCAGAGCTTTCTATAACAGCTGGTGTAGCACCTTCTGTTACTAAATGGCAAGCCTTCAAACATGTACTGGGTTCAAGGTTCAGAGGTCAATATTTCAAAGCAGGAGTAATGTATGCTCTTCGGACTGACATGCATACTGTCGAGGTTGAGACCTTTCCAACAATGTGTTTGCTATAGTACTACAACAACGTTTTAATTTTTACATATCATGGAGACCACTTTGCAGCGATGGCCTCCTTTATTGTCCCCAGAGGGATATTTGCCTCAAGTTCAAATGCTTCACACATAACACTTGACATATTTGTTTTATCATACAGCTGACATGTACTTACAATAAAAAAACAACATACATAAAGTGATATGTAGCCAGACTGAAGCACATCACAGCCACAATCTATTGCTCATCTTTCACAAACAAGAGCAACCTACACACAACCCTATATGCATTATATCATGAAGCTATTGCACAACCCCTGCAGCTTCAAGCAACATTATTTAAAGTTTCAATTGAGGTAGGTTCAAATTATGCCTATAGTTTAGAAATATACTTAGTTTACATTGGGGTACCCTATATCTTCTGCCAGAGGATAAGAGCTCATACTTGGCATGGAGAATAAAGATAGAGTTAGGGTTAGGATAAGTGGGAACTGATTGTATTTCATGAATAATGCAACACTTTCCTGACAAATCAGACCTGAGGCCTTGATCATGAAGACATTGGCTGGATTAAACAGCACAACAGGCCGCATGTGGCCCACCTTGCACGGCCAGGCCTTAGATTTCCCACCACTGTCATAGGCCTTAGTAAACCGCCCACCTGAGTCAAGTCATTCCAGGGTGACCAGATCGATGTCCTCAGTATCCTGGCACATTCCCTATTGTCAGGGAAAACTACCTCTGTCCCTGGTTTTATGAGAAGAAAACATAGACCTTTAAAGTATATTGATGGCCAAGCTGGAAATGTTGCTGGCTTTACCGATTCCTCCAGGTTTTTTAGCAGTCTACATCTCAGCCCATTCAACAATGCTATTGGTTGATTTGTGTCTTCCCTTTGTCTCTCTCTCTCTCTCTCTAATATGTGCTTTATTGGCATGACAATTGATACAATGTATTGCCAAAGCATAGTGTTTACATTGAATCTAGAACAGATATGTATTTAAATAATAATAATCAATAAATGCATGTGTATATATAATTAAATAAAATAGAACAAATTAATTCTAGAATTTTATGAACAATTTAAAATTCTGTGTGTGGGCGCATCACTGATTTGTTGACTCCTCCCTTTTTTTGTGACAGGCATCAATGTATCTTGCTGCTAGTAAGATACAATCTTGTTTTTCACCTAATAAATATTGAAGTTGTGTTTTCTTGTTTTTTGAAGTCAGGGCAAAATGTTTCAAATTTGGGATGAAATGTCTTTCTAATGTCTTGATAGGGCAGCTGGTAAGGAAGTGTTGCTCTGTCTCCACTTCCCCATGGGTACAGTATGGGCAGATGCGGCTCTCTTTGGGCAGCCAGTGCTGTCGATATCTGACTGTCTCTATAGTCAGAGTATGGTTGCTCAGTCTGTACCTCGTCATTTGTCTTTTTAATTTACTGTCTTTCACTGTACTCAGATATTCTGCAGTTGTGTAATCTCTATTTAGGGCCAAATAACATTCAAGTTTGCTTTGTTTTTCTGTTGTTTCTTTCCAATAGGTTAGATAATTTACTTTTTGTGCTTTTATAATTTGGTTGGGCTGAATTTTGTGGATGAATAATTCAGTGTCCTGATGCTAGTTGTTAGTCATGTTAGTTTGTTTTTGCAGCTTCAGGAGCATCTGAATCAGGGGACTTTTTTCAGGGTTCACTTCATGGTTTTAAAGGGATTTAAAATGGTAAGAGTTGGGGTCACTCATTTTTCGGTGTTTCTAAAATTTGATTGCTCATTTCTCAATGCACATTAGTAGAGGGTATTGGCGTAATTCTGCTCTGCATGCGTGTTCGGTGTGTTCCTCTGTACTCTGAGGATACTCTTACAGAACTCAGCATGCAGGGCTTCAATCGGATTCTCTCTCTCTCGCTATAATAACTATAATAAATATAATATTGTGAAAAAGTTAATTTTATTTGTAACTTATTTCAAAAAGTGAAAATTTTATATATTCTAGATTCATTACATGTAAAGTAAAACATTTCAAAAGTTTTTTTTTTTTTTTTATTCCAACATCGCGTCTGATGTTCGTTTTGCTTTTTTGCGCTCAGTGTGGAAAGGCCTTAAGCATGGTGACTCTTGATGCACTGTCTCCAGCTTCAGTCCACTCCTTGTGAAGCTCTCCCAAGTGTTTGAATCGACTTTGCTTGACAGTATTCTCAAGCTTACGGTCATCCATGTCGCTTATGCACCTTTTCCTACAAATTTCTTCATTCTGGTCAACTTTGCATTTAATATGCTTTGATACAGCACTCTTTTTGACTTTCATGAGCTGTAAGCTCTAATCATCAAAATTAAAACAAACAAAAAACTTACATGTAATGAATCTAGAATATATGAAAGTTTCACTTTTTGAAAAATTAAAAAATGAACTTTTTTCACAATATTCAATTTTTTTTAGATGCACCTGTGTGTGTGTGTGTGTGTGTGTATACACATACATACACAATTGTTTGTTTTTTCTTCCTTCAATAGGCTACATATCAATAGATCATATTAATAGATTTAACTTGTTCCTCTTCTCTTTTTATAAGTTTATGAAGTTATTATTGGGAGAGTCTGATTACTCTAATCAATACATGCATTGATGTCCTTTCCAAATGTGTATTCTTATTAAATGTTTTTGTAAACAAGACGACCTCACAAACTGACACTTTCTCACAATGTTTGTTTCTGTGAATTGTGGGGACTTTCCATACACTTATATTGTTGTTATACTGACCAAAAGCCATTTTATCCCCTAACCCTAAACGTACCTCTTACAGAAAACCTTTTTGCATTTTTACACTTTCAGATACACATCATTTAGTGTTTCTAATAATTTGTCAATTTGAATAATACGTCAAAAAATTCAGGTTTTACTATCCTTCTGGGGACATTTGGTCCAACAATGTAGCTTAAACAAGTACACACGCACACGCACACACAGTACTTCTCTACACTACTTAACCACAACTCTCCACCTCCTGTTAACTTACGATAGTCTAGATAATGAAAGTTTATGAGAGATCTGTACATTTCCACAGTTTAGTTCAGGCTTTTATAGTGTTATTTAAAACAGTTAGAAATGGTTCACAAAATACTTTTATTCTCTATGTGCTTATGGCATCTGGTTGGTAAGTATACGTTTTCTATATTTACTGACAAATTTAATCTGAGTTTCTTTTTAAATCGACATTTGTTTTTATTTTCATAAAAAGATGCTCTCAATTCACACTGGAATTTTGCTGTTAGATGTTGTTTGAATCAATCAAACTGTTCCTCTTTGTTCTTTGGTGATACAGATGAACTAGAGTCAGTGTCAGTGACGGAGGGAGATTCTGTCACGCTACACCATAATCTCACGGTTATTAACATGCAGAGAAATGATGAGATCGAGTGGAGGTTTGAAGGCATTCGCATCGCTAGAGTGATCGTGAACAATTCAGAATATTATAATGATGGGACATTCAGAGACAGATTGAAGCTGGATCATCAGACTGGATCTCTGACCATCACAAACACCAAAATCACAGACTCTGGACTTTACCAACTAAAGACCATTACTGGGCATAAGGAATCAATCAAGAGATTCAATGTTGCTGTTAATGGTGAGTAAAGAATAGTATTTTCTAGCATTAAAGGAATTTCTCCTGTCCTCTTCATATTCATAATGTAAGCAGTACTTATTGATTTTACTCGTAATAATATTTGAATTTTAAGATTAATTATATATTTGAAATCTCACTTACAGATACATTTCAGATTTCATTTTATTTTATTTTATTTTTTTCATTCTAACGTTTGCTGCATCAGACAAAATCTCCCAACATTGTCACTCCAGTCTATGAAAGACAACTAAAGTCCAACTCATATTACATATTATATCAGTGAAAGTGTTTATTTAAAAAAACATTAGAATTTTTTGAGAGTTTGAGAATTAGAGTTGGAATTTATGTCAGATCCTTAGGAAGTTACTCAGATATATTGCAGCAGTATAAAGCACTTCATGATAGAGAGAAAACAATGCACAAATCTTTACATACATCTTCTATTCCAGATTCATACACATTATTATTGTTAAGTCTTATTTAAATGTTTCTGTTCTCATGTCAGATATGTATGTATAAATGTATGTATGCGTGTATGTACCAAGAGCTTCTTAAAAACCACAACAAATTCTTTGTGTGTTTGCACACACTTGGCGAATAAAGCTGATTCTGATGATGAATAGAAGAACTGTTGAGTACTCAGGAGTATGATATGGTCGATAAAGTAAAAATAACAAGAATATACAAAAGTGCGATGAAAATGTCATTTTACACACAACAATTTATTTTAGATATATTTTTAAGTATGTATTATTTTAAATTAAATTTAAAATGTAGATATAAATAAAAAAAATTATAGGAGAACCCAGTTCTTATGTCGACAAAGATAGTTTAACATCAGATTCCCCCAAACTGCTCTATCTTCATTACTGTCTTCTACTGCTTCAGAGAAATGTGAATGGGTGATATATTTTAGAGAAATATTTATGGGTGAGGATTATAGGAATAATTTTTCTAAAGGGACAATTTTCCAAAATGACTGATTTTTGTTTAAAGTCTTAATTCATTATTAGGAGTGAAAATCAGTACAGTCTGTGTCTGCACTGATATGACTGACTGGCATGAGAAATTCTCATTCAGCATACAACACTGACAAATAAAGCAGCCCTCTAACTATTATTCACAATATTTTTCAGCTCGTCCACCCTCTCCTACCACCACTTCATCATCTGAAAGCACGAGTGTTGCAGGTAATGACACTGATGTTCATAGCAACAGCAAAATTGTGAGTCTGATATTGCTTTTATACAACTGTTAATAAACAAGAAGTTATTATTGAGTTATGTGTTGCTACATATTAAGAGCCTGCTATTTTGTTGTTGTTTTTTCTCTGCTAAAAAAGGTTCCTAAAAAAACAAAGCAGACAAGCCCTTTACACTTTCTGCAAAAGCACATTTAACCCATAATCATGTTGAAGGAGGCTCATGTTGGTCAGACTAGTCAGTGAACAGACTGTGAGCATCTGAGACTCACAAATTGTCTTTCTTCAGCATCAGCCCCACAAACAACTCCTCACCCTCCAGATTCTGCATCTCTGATAGTGCTGATTTCTGCTGTTGCTGCTGGATCTCTGTTGATTGTGGCTGCAGTCGGGGTCTTCTGGATCTGTAGAAAATGTAGAAAAACTATTCAAGAAGGCAAGTGTTATGCACTGCTGATAGACATGCTAAAACAACACAGTTGTAACTATTTTTACATGTCTTTCATTGTTGTTAAAACAGTCCAGACGAATAATGAAGACATTACTTACGCTGATCCAACATTCTACAAAAGAAAAACACAAAAAGTGGTAAGACAATTCATGTTTGAATTTACACAAATTGAATATACATTACATATTTGAGGAGGAAGTTATAATAGTTTATTTACATAAGCAAACTTATGTAAATAAGGTGGACAAGGATATGAAAACATGACAGCTCCATTCCAAACACCTATAAGCTGCTTCAGTATCCCCTTTCACAAAGTAATAGGCAGAGCTGGGTAGTAATTGATTACACTTAATTAAGTACTTGTAATTAGATTAAATTCCATATTAAAATACTCATAATCAGACTACAGTTGCTTTTTTTTTTTATTGATTAATGATTACATATTATTCACACAATAGCAATGCATTATTCATATTAATGTTTTAACTGTTCCTTATTCACACAGAGATCAGGCACTAGTCAGGTAGCTATGCAGCATTTGACCTCTGGATTTACAAAAATAATTTCAGGTTTTCAACATTGCATCAACTGATGAGCACTTTAATGTTTGTTTGAATTATCACTCAGTAGTTTATTTAACAATGCATTGCTATATCTTTGGAAGGCTTTTGTCTTTCAAACATATTAAAATGCACATTCACATTATAAATAGAGAACAGCACAAATAGAGTGTTATTTCTGAAGAGCAAAATAACAATTTATATTTAATCAGTAAAAACGTTATAGCTCATGGTGCTTCTGCATGAAACAGTTCCACAGGAAACTGTGGATTTCCGGATCAAAAAAACTGAGAAGACACTGCCAGTGCCTGTCACGGTCTCATTTTCATTCTAACATTAATGTGTTATACCAACCAACAATGTGGTAAAATTAAACAAAGCTGATGAATTGCATTATAATGATCAGTAGAGAGTGATATTGGACTGCTGTCATAACAGTGACATAAAATAAAGCAATAAGCCCCAAGAAGCCGTGGTTTACAGTGAATTTATAACAGCTAAGGGGTGTTGTAGGCATGACACGAAGCAGAGTCCCTTAGCTGTTATAAATTCACTGTAAACCACAGCTTCACGGGGCTTATTGCTTTTTATAAAACGGTTATTCCATATACATAGTAAGGTTTCACAAAATAAAACGGAGCAAATAAAGTCTAATGATATTAATAAAAACAGTATTCTTCCTCAGAAACGGTTGTGGTTCCAACCATAGACATATATAGACGCCCTATTCGACCACCCCATGCACGTAGATGCGGCCGCCATCTTGGAACGTTTTTTTGACGTCACTCACCATAATAATCAACGTATATTCAAAGATGCGACTCTTGAGTCTTAAAATCTTTTCAACTATCCCTGCTGGAAAAAAAACAATAGAACCCTGCCTAAAACACAATAGAAAATGTAATGGATTTAATGGTTATAATGGGAATCGTATGTACAGTATATGGGTCATTCTACAGAAACGTTCACTTTTCTGTCCCTAGACTTTAAATAAATATTACAATTGAAATACACATTAGGGTTACAATTTTTTTTATATATTTTAAAATGAAACAATATGTTATTTGAACAATTACACCTTCCTGAGCCATCAATGTGGCATTATTTTTTTTTTTATTAATTATTCCATTAGAATTCCAAGCACCACAAAACTGCTCGTCCCCACAGCCATGTACAGCAGGAAAGTGCTTTATTCTGAGGTCAAAAACAGGATTTTCTACCATTTAAAATACAAAAGTCTATTCATAACTATCAAATATATGATATAAATGGCATAATAAAACAAAATGCCAAATAAATATTCTAAAATATATTATGAAAACAGTGGTCCCCTGGAGTTGTGTCACTGGTGTTACCGCTTAACAAAAGTCTTTTATTTTGGAATAAAAAATCACACTGATGACATCACTCGACTTCCTCTTTCCTATTTTCTAAACATCTATGAAAACAGGCCCATGTTTAGTCCACTGTTTCTTTTCAGTTATGATAAATTTTCTCATTTATCTCATGATTTCATATGAAGCTTTTAGTTGATGTCACTGGTGTGACCCATTTATTGTTAGGGAAATGTAAAAAAAACTATAATACAAATGGATTAAACTACTTAATTTAGTGAGTATACCATGATTGACAACATGTGGCTTGATACCTTGCAGCAGACATTTTGTAAAATGCATTTTTCATGAAAATTGTCACTGGTGTTACTGTCACTGGTGTTATTGTTCTGTGTTACTGTACTGTTTTTGTCTGTCACATTAAATAAATAAAACAATCTCCTTATTTCTTGCATTTTCATTATTTTTCTGTAACTCTGACTACATGTGCTGAGATTTTTTTTTTTTGAAATAATATTTCATAAAAACTTTTAATATTGCTAAAGAAGGTAACACCAGTGACAAAAAAAATGATACATGTGGTCTTGAAATAATTGCAGCACAAAAAAAGCTAAAAAATATATAATTAAGCTGTCATTTATATGTATTCATAAAGTCAAAAGGTAATCTAATAATGTGGTCTAAGTTTAAATGTAAAAAAGAAATAAAAATTAAGACATTTTGCCATACCAAGAGTGGACGTTTCTGTAGAATGACCCATATATGTGTGTATGTGTGTGTATATATGTATGTGTATATATAATATAATATAATATAATATAATATAATATATATATATATATATATATATATATATATATATATATATAAAGGTTCCAAAAAGTGGTTGCCGAGCGACACACAAAGTATACAAAAGTGTAGGTTTGTAGTGCAATTTACAACGTTTGAATGTGGCTCAACCAATCAGAATCAAGGACCGGAACTAAACGTTTTATAATGTAAACGTAATAACCATAGAATTTTACAGACTCTGCAAAACAAAAAAGCTTCTTTACTGAAGTCTGAAGTCTAATTCCAGCTTGATATCTTTGTGTTATTTGAAATAATTGATGTTATGTTATTTCCTCAAGCTATTCTATTAGTTTTGTATCTCTGCTCTGCTTTGTGTAAAAACTACAATTGTACATCATAAAATGTAATTTTATTTAGTAATAATTGGCTTTATTTACATAGTGGGTAAGTTTTTGTGTTACCCAGCTCCTGGGTCAGACATAACCCAGAGGCAGTGTTGCCAGATTGGACGGTTTTGGTTTTAAATTTGATTGTGCTGGTAAAAATTGGCTTGGGCTGGTTTGGAGTCAGTTTGCAGGTTTTCAAACATATAAACTGTATAGGCTAATTGGTTAACATAGAAGCACAAGTGTGCATATACTGCATACAATCAGTCATCACAACGTTACTAAACACACACTGCAAAGATGGCTGATGTTGTGATGATTCAGGAGTGACGGGTTTTTAGCGCTATAAAGGATTTTTTTTTTGAATGTATAACTGTATAAATGAGCATAATGCCTAAATACAAGTGACATGGTAAAGAGTGGAGAGTGTATTAACTCTAAAAACATGAATTACACCTGTCGAGGGAGAGATGACACGAAGGCTCTAATATCACTGCAACTCCGAAATCAGAGCACAGTTCAATTATTTAATCAAAATCTATTTATATTTATACGGTCCTCTTTTATCTTTTAAAAATTCCAGATTGGTATATCCTTGAATCTTTTATGAAAGACTTCTTTTAGTTTTATGTGAAATTACAGAGCGACACAAAGGTAACAACATTATGTTGTTAATTTTTTTTTTTTTTTTTTTATTGTCGGATTATCATACAGTATGCATCAATGAATGGCACAGTTTTGACTGTCATGGTGTGTGCGTGAATGAGTGTGAATACCTAATTACGTTGCTTATTCCGATCACTTATATTGGGCTATTTTTTGCATGACTGTTGACATTGAAAATGATGCATGTGTTTTTTCAAGGGTATTGGTTAATGTCTTGATTGCCATTTTGACAGTGTCTGCTTGCATATTTTAATCATATTGGTAATTCTCTTTAATGTATTTGAAATTTATCTAGCGTTATATTTATATTATTTTGTCATCATTATTTTGTTTTAAGAAGTCAAAAATGGCTCTTATCAACCGTGATTGACATTCTATCACATTATTTTGACAGTTACATTTTTGGGCGTTTTTTTTTTTGTTGGAGTGGGTGGGTTTTTGTGAGCTTTTCGGCTGGAAATTGTCCATCTAATCCGGCAACACTGCCCAGAGGTTGATTTATCGCGGGGATTTCGCATAGTCTCTTCAGGAGAGAGCAGTTCTAAGAGTCATCGAATTGATACAGTTTTTAGGTAAAATACAGGTTTGTGTACATTTTATTTTATCTATAAAATCGTTACTGAGCTGTAGCTACTTCCAGGCAGCTTAGGCTGGTTTTAGCTGTTTTTCTTTTTCAGCAAGGAAAGGAAAATAAAAGGTAACACTTTATTTTGATAGTCCACTTTAGACATTTTACTAACAGTAAGTAACTTTGCAACTACATGTCAACTAGTAGTCATTAGAGTATTAGTAGACTGTCTGCTTAATAATTTCTAACACTTTATTTTGATGGGTCCACAATATATTGACTATGATAAACTTTGCAAGTATATGTCAATTTATTCTACTAACCCTAAACCTACACTGTAAAAAGTGATTAGTTGACTTAAAAAAAAATTTAGGAAACCGGTTGCCTTGAAATTATTAAGTAAAGGAAATTCATGCATAATTAAAAGAAAATGTTAAGTGAACTTGACAATTGTGAGTTACATTAAAGAAATAAACAAAATAAAATGTGTTGTGGTCACTTTTTATTTTAAGTTGGAGTAAAAGTGTGAATCTACTTAACTTAAAACGAACAAGTTAATCTGCGTTCTGTCTACTTAATTAAATTGAGGAAACCTATTGCCTTGAGAAAATTAAGTAACCACAACTAGGGGTGTGACACAACACTTATCCCATGCGATTTTTTTTATTTTTATTTTTTATCTTCAATGATGAAATATATAGGGAAAATTTGTCTTTTATTCAACTGAAAAACACAAAATGCAAAAAATGTAGGTGCATTTTGAAATCAACTTATACTTTATGAAATTAAACCTCTATTTTAATGAATTATATGCAGTAATAACATGTACGATTCTGGATAAATTGAGAATCACAATTTGTTTTTTGTTTTTTTGTTTTGTTTTTTAATAAATTGGAGATTGTGATTCTCTCACAAAAGAACGTAATTTAGTAGTTGTTCTGACAATGTTCATTGCTTAAGTCTTTAAAAAAATAATAATAATATATATATATATATATATATATATATATTAATTTGAACAAAATAAAAAAAATCAATGGAGTCAGTGTCTCACTTCAAAAAGACTTGTTTCACTATTGGAATCTCTTGAATGAATGATTCAATGTCAAATACATTTTTTAAACCGGTTGTCGCCACCTCCTGGCGGAAGATGATAAGCGTTACAATACAAGTGTTAAGATACTTTCGTTTTGATCGCTACTGTAGACAATAAGTGTTTAAACCCAAACTATAAACTTTTATCCCAGTACTTCTGTTATTTAAATGTTTGTAACACAAAAATAATGATGTGTGGTTGAAAAGACTGGTTGTGTTGCTCTTTCTGGATCAGCAGCAGCATGAATGCAGATTTGAATGTCTTTAACACCTGTTTCACATCGTCAGTGGAGCGTGTTTAGTCTGATAACGTTCACACTGGAAGTGTGATGATGGTCGACCCTGTGATTCATCAACATCTCAGGCTCCACTGACACTCGCGATGTGAAACAGTCTTAATAGACATAGCTGAATCGTTGTCATTCAGGAATAAGATTGCGTGGGTGTTTGAATCAAGATCACAAGCGCAATTTTTAACATTAATGGTGCAGCTCTAATGTAAACATTGCAAAATATATTTTTCGAGGATATCGTCATGTTCTCGCGAGACCAGTCGGATCTCGCTAGCACCAGATCTTGTCACATCCCTAACCACAACTTATTGTATTTGTGTAATTACAATTCATTTGAGACTGATTTGATGTAATCTTATTTTACTGATCTCTTTCACATTGAAGACTACTAATACAATTCTCAAGAATACAAAATTGTTCAAAACAGACCGCACACACATTTAAATGAAGAATAGTCAAAAGCAAGTCAACTCACCCTAATTTATATATAGCACTTCATACAATACAGATTGTGTCAAAGCAGCTTTACATTGTTAAACAGGAAAATAGTGTCAATAATGCAAAAAAAAAAAATAATAATAATTATGCAGTAAAGCAGCTCTAAAAAGAGAACAAAAGTAAATAGTCAATTTTTCAGTTAAAGTCGATTCATGGTTGATTCAGTGATGTCGTCATCATCCAGCTATGTTCACTTTTCTTCAAATAGTGTCTCTGCAAACAAGTCGTTAATATTCCCAAAAATGAAGTGTCCCCAAATAAGCAAGCCAAAGGTGACAGAAATGGAGAAAAAACCTGGGAAGAAGAATTCATAATCCATTAAATAGTCCCACGCTGACACTTCTGCTTAAGCGTGTTCTTAGCATATGCCTGAAATTATATGAGAGCCATTAACACAAAATGGTTAACAAGGAATAACCGCAGTCTCATTTAGACATCATTTATACTGCTTGACAAAATGAACACTCTTAGGGGTCATTCACACAGAATGCGTTTTTCCATTCCAATGTGCTACTTTTCCATTGTTTTTCTATCAGTGGGGATTTATTTAAGACTGCAAGGGAAGCTCGGCTTTCCCTATCATGTCAAAAAATTAATGGTCAAATATGTACTATTGTGTTAACATTTTATTGACTAAAAATGCGTTAGAACACGTTCATCTCGAAGACGAGTTCGTTCAGAATCAGCTACATACAGCAGGTCGGCTGACTCGATTTCCTTCTCATACATTCCCGTAGAATCACAGTGTAATTCCCTGCTGAAGCCGAGCGTCCATTGACTCCAATGGGGCTGCTTTGAACAGTTTTTTTCAGTGCTTCGAAACTAGACGGTCATTGGATAAATGCTGCGATTATGTCCCACCCACGGACGCTCAGCGTCTCTGGGGGTGAATGGAGGAGTGGGCTGGCCTGGACTCCGGGCTTCTGCGTGATGATTGGAGGGTCTGTCGAAAAACTGCATCTCAGTTTGATTGACAGCGATTTTGTACTATAAAAAGTCGCTGACGCTGAAGCTCAGTCCCATAGCAGCTTTGCACTTGGTTCTTATAAATCATTATATGTTTTTTTTTATTCATTTATGATGTTATGTTTTAATATACATGCTGCTAACTCGGAAATTTCAAGATATGCGAGCAAAAAATGCTCCTGACACTTAGGCAATACGACATGAGCAAGAGTGCTGTTTTTGTTTGGTTTGTTCGAATCCAAATCCGCCTTGATTTGGGTGAATCACTGATTCACTGAGCCATTCATAAAAACAGTCATTTGATTCGCTCCTGAAGGATTCAGCCGTTTTGAAAGAATCATTTTAATGACTCAGTGATTCAATCACGAACTTCTGCCACCTGCTGGCCGTTTTTAAGTTTCCCGTCTAAAAGTAGGCATATTACATTATTTTCCAACATATTTCTATATTCAGAATTTAGTATTTAAAACATTAATCTCATAACATTATTTATGAAATTATAAATACGGTCTAAATGAATAAATGCCACATCTAAATGTCACTTCATGCAGCTTCTGTGCAGTGCTGAGATGAGTTTTGTTTAGATCATTTCACGGATAACAATAGCCAGTCATTCATTCGCATTAATTAAGTATTCAGAGAATAATATTGTCTGTTTTCACTTACATCTATTTATTTATTAAATTTTGATTCATTTTGTAGAATTGAATTATAAATTAAGCTTGTATAGTATCGGTTTAGACTGGTATAGATATGTTTATGGTATCGTGACAACCCTATTATACACCACATTCCTTGTTTCAGTTTAACCTAATTCCCACATTTCCTCCTAAGAGTTTATTCATTCATTCATACAGTAGGCTAGACTAGCATCACTGGAAAAGACGCCTAGTTGGTACGAAAGGGTCACAGAGCATTTTCTTGAAAAGGAACGTAGGGCAGGATTTACGTATAAATAAATGGACAATTTTTATGATGTAGGCCGAAAATGAGCTTCCCCTCTTTGAAAGACCAGCAGCTGTCACTGTTTTCTATGTAAACACGCGCTTGACGGATGTGCATTACTGTTACTCTCGTGTCTTTCGCAGCACCTCGCGCAAGAATTTCAACTTTTACACGCAGTGTAAATGTCAGTTCCAAAGCAGTAGACCAATCAGAAGAACTCTGAGGTGGGGCAAGCGTTGCGAGCTTCTGTTTACAGTAGCAAGTTGGCATGACAACTGTTTTATTTGAGGGCAACATGGAGGAGGAGGCGCTCTACGATGTGCTTTTTTTTTTTGTTTTGTTTTTTTAAACGATTCCTGAGCACTGTTTTGCGTTTTTAGACACAAAGACACGTTCTGTGTGAAAGGCCCCTTAGGCTACATTCAATTCGAACTCATGCAAATCAACTCACAGACACAGTGTGTTTGTATAAAAATCAATAAAACAAAGAAACTTTACTTATCATACAGTGGATAACAATTTACAAATAACAAACAATTTAGTTTAGTTGGGTCCATAAAGAACACTACCAGTCAAAAGTTTTTGAACAGTAAGTTCTGTGTGTTTTTTTTTTGTTTGTTTTTTTAAAGTTTTTAAAGAAGTATTTTCTGCTCACCAAATATTTCATAATATTTTTATATATTTATATATTTGTAAATATATATTTAATATATAAATTATTATTACTATTTTTGTTGTACTTAGGATCAACTAAATGCAGGCTTGGTGAGCAGAAGAAACTTAAAAAAAAAAAAACACTGTTCAAAAACTTTTGACTAGTAGTGTATTTTCACCTGTTGTAGCTGAATGGGGGGGGGGGGGGGTCTGATTTAAAATTATGGTACATTCATTAGTCATGCAATAGTCCAGTGTTCACGTACCTGAATAATATCTGCATGCACAATGAAAAGTACACACATAAAGGCCTCCATACAGCAGAGTCTGTTGTGGCGGGTGGAACTGCAACTGACTTAATGAACTGCCCTGAAACACAATTGAAAATCGATTATCATAAACATAAATATAGCTTCACAATGCTTAATTTGGCTTCTGTCAGCCTGATATTTAGTCTTTACTGAATCGTTTCAGTGTGCCTTTTTAAATTCTTTTTAAATTGCAAATGCCTCTCAGAGGCTCGCGTGAGCGTCCGGGATCCACGACTGTCACGAATCCGGTCTGTGAACTTCCATTCACTCACCACCAGAGGTCACTCACTCTCCACAGTTACTTTTGCACTACACTAACTGTTGCACGTCACCGCCGGACTACAGTTCCCATCATTCATTGCACTGGCGACACGCACACAGCTGATTCCCATTTGCACACGGTACTTAAACCATTGACTTTCTCTCCCTCACTGCCGAGTATTGTATGCGCTTATCGCTCCCCTAGCTTTAGCTACAGAGCCTTTGATAGTTTTCCTAGTCTTGCCTTGCCTTGCCTGTTTTGGATTGTGTTTTCCCCTGCCTGGACTTTTGCTTACGTTTTCAGATTACCTCTCTCGTCAAGTCCCTTTGGATATTGTTCGCTGTCGTTTGACCCATGCCCGTTTTTGATGACTCTTTGCCTAGCCTGTGATATTCGTGTTTTCCCACTGTTGGACCCTTGCTTGTTTCCTGACCATGCCTCTGTAATAAAGCTCGCACATGGATCCGCATGTCTCTCGTCTCATTGGATCCGTTACAACGACAAAGCCATATTTTATTACAAGAACAAACTTCACAGCAGATAAAGTTTTGAAAATATTACATATAATGTTGTAAAGTTACGCATTTTAGTGACCAATTTAAACAACTAAAAGGGAAACATAAATGTACCTCAGACTATATCTTGAACCACCTCATGCGCAAATACACCAACAGGAATAGCCTGTGTAAAATAACAGAGGGGAATTTGAAAACTTATTAACACAGAACAATATAAATTTAGTTGAAAATTTAACATTACATGGACAAAACGACGAATAAAAGTACATTTATAAAGCTTACCTTTGGCTTGGCACCCATCCTTCCGAATGTCAGATGACCCTTACGGTTACTACGGTGACCGTTACTGCGTCATGTTAGTGAAGGCTGCTGGGTCCCATCCTCTGTAGGTTTTATAAAGTGTCCTCAACGTAGAATAAAATCAATTACATACAGAATCTATCGCGGTGGTATTATCTTCAGTCTTTAGTAATATAACGTTACAGAATTAATATCTTCAGTCTTCGCGGTTGCTTGCGCCATCATGTTTAACTTGCGTCCCTTCAGAATGAGACAAGTTAAATTTGCGGCTTTTTTTCTTATGAGAACCAGGCTGAAAAACTAATGTGCTTCCTGTCTATAACACATGCACAAAGGAGCCACATGTTCAACCTTTTCATTGAACACAAAGAAATTAAATTTACTGAACTTAATTGCAATGCTTTAAATAACAGAAAGTAATAATAACTCGATCAAACTGATTAATGTCATCAGAGCAGAAACAAATAAGATGAACGTAATTTTACTAAGTTAACAGTGCATCATCTTTTACAGTGTACCCTACTAAGAGTTAGTAGACATGTAGTTGCAAATTAATGAAAATTAGTTAACGTGGTTGACATGTAGTTACAAAGTTACTTATAGTTAGTAGAATGTCTAAAGTGGACTATCAAAATAGTGTAACCAAATAAAATAACTTATCATGCAAACTAGTGGTTGTGTGGAGTGTAAAGGATTTAAGTTAATCTGTAAACATTATTTCATGTGTGAAGTAAAAAATAAGCTAGTATTAAAAATGAATCATGCGGTGATGTGCGCTATGAAATTATTGCAGAGCAATTTCATGTAATTTAATAATAAAAGTAATCTAATAATAATAATGTTATGATGTCCTTATAAGGTTTTAATCGCTGAAAATGACCCCGCTCTGTTAACGTGCTCACATCTCATTCAAAAAGATACTACCGTCCCGTAGCGTGACGCAATTGGTCACGAGACACACAAGAGCCAATAGCCTGTCGGAACAGCAAAACGCAATCGGTCACGAGACACACAAGAGCCAATAGCATTTCACAACCAAGGCTGACGTAAGGCTTCTTCTGGCGGCATTTTTTGAATTCGCGCACAGAGTCAGACTGCAGCACACAGGATTAACGGCGGACGGAGACGGCGATCGCGTCTATTCCTCTCACAAATCAAATGTTTTGCCTCGGAAGACTTGGAATATTAATATTTTTTTAATACATCTTGTGTTTTATTGATAAGTGGTAGGTTTAGGGGCAGGGGTTGGGTTATGTGCTCATAAATGTGTAAATAATGTAATATAAATAAAACTGTTGTGGCTGTTTACATTGAAAAATCACACCCCAACATATATGCAATAATGGCACTGTTATTACCCAATATATAATTTAATAATGACGATAAAATTCCCAGTATGGCGTCGGCATATTGACGCTAAGGGTTTCCTATTTAAAGCAATGGAGGACCCTGCAAGTCGAAAAATGACGCTAAGGGGTACCTTGAGCGTCAAAAAGCGACGCCAAATGGTCCTGACCAAGCTTCAATATGTGACGAGTTGGGTGTGAGAATGGGTTGAAAATATTATTTGGCTGACAAATAAATGGGAATATCTCAGGGAACTCAGAGAAAGATTAAACCTTGTTCGTTCACATATATTACCATCATAGTAACAATACAAAATGGGTTGAAAATCACTCAACGTATGCTTTAAGGCAATGATAGCAATACATAACATTTGTCAGGTTGGTATGTTCATCTATAGTTGCCATCATCTGGGGTCTTCTTCTGAAGTAACCACAAGTGAGGCTGGATCCAAGCTGTAGTAACACTGGGATGGGCAACCTGAGAGATAGAAACAGGAAAACAAAAGGAGAAGAATTAGCATAGATACTGTTCATATTATTTCAGGCAAAAGATGATCACGTGCATTTATTACTAGAGTACAAGGTTATGAGTTGTTATGTGAACGCTTGGCTAAAAGATGTATTTTTAATCTAGATTTAAACAGAGAGAGAGAGTGTGTCTGAGCCCCAAACATTATCAGAAGGCTATTTGAGAGTTTAAGAGTAAAATGCGAAAAAGCTCTGCCTCCTTTACTGGACTTTGATATTCTGGGTACTATACTGGGTACTTTGTGACATTATTTAGCTTACTTTGCTATAATTTGGTTAAATCGCAATCTGATTTTATTGTATTTCCCTTAGTAAGCATATAATTTGTCCTCAGTATTCAGGAAACAGACACAGTCTACACTCTAAAAAGTAGTTTTATAGTCCATTCAAATAAAATGTTTTAATTGGTCAAACATTTAGAAGACTACAGCAAGTTATGTCATTTAAAAACATCACTAAAAACACACAATTTACAACACATAATAGCCATTATTTAATAACAATCTCCATTTATAACATTTGTCATACAGACTAAACATACAGACTTAAAGAAAAAATGTCACCTACATCTCGGATGGCCTAAGGGTCAGTAAATTAACAGCAAATTTTCATTTTTGGGTGAACTATCCCTTTAAAGCTCCAGCTGACAAACATTACATCTGTGATATAACTGCAAAATTCAGTTTAAACTTTAATGAACTAAGAAAAACCTAAACAAGCTAAACAAAATGTTAGCAAACAAACATTTACAAATATTACTACTGTTCACAATTACATCTTTAAAATGAGGCAGAAGTCACAAAAAAAAAAAAAAAAATGAACCAGGTGTTACAGTAGGGCTGGGTGGTATATTGAGTTTGTACGATATATCGATATAATCTTTATAAGCGATACAGTATGAAGCAAAACCGTTAATATCGATATAAGTAGTTTGATACGAGCGCATCTGAAAAAAATATATAGGGAGGACATAGACTGAACTGCTGCGGAGAAAGTGCATTATACAATTTGTTCTACATGTATCATGCTTTATATGAAAAGCTTTAAAAAAATCGTAAGATATACTAGCCTATAGTTTATAGTTTCAGTTTAAAGCGGCTTTTTACATCTTTGAAAGAAGTCTCTTATACTCACAACTCAAAAAACAGTTAAAACAATAACATTGTGGAATGAAATTACAATTCAAGAGAACTGTTTTTTTTATTATTATTTGAATATGTTAAAATTGTAATTTATCTCTGTGATCAAAGCTGAGTTTAACATCATTCCTCCAGTCTTCAGTGTCAGATGATATTTCAAAAATAAATCTGATTTGCTGCTCAAGAAACATTTCTGATTATTAACAATATTTAAAAAAAGATGTGCTGATAAAAATTTTAGTGTAAACTTTTTTTTTTTTTTTTTTTTTTCAGGATTCATTGTTAAATAGACTCCAGACCTTTAAATGGTGTTGTACAATACTGTTAAAAAGTTTGCAGTCAGTGAGGTTTTTTAATAAATTCATTTTTATTCAGCAAGGATGCATTAAATTGATGAGAAGTTAGAGTAAATATTTTTGTTTCAAATAAACACTGTTCATTTTAAACTTTGTTCATTAAGGAATCCTGAATAATACACACAAAACAAAATATGAATCAGGAATATTAGAAGCGTATCAATTACAAGAAAGAAAAATGTCAGGAACAGTTGTATGTAATATTTGTGTGATTTTATGGACTAAACTCACCTGAAAACGGTGAAAACAGCACCGCGAGACGCAGTGTTGCAGCTATCAGTTGGAGAGTTGCCGCCCCGTTTCCATGGTAACTCCCTCGCTGTAGTGTTTGAATGAGACTCAGAGCACGCTCAAAACACGTCACAGTCAAGCACCATTTAAATAAACATATATTATATAGAACATAAACAACAACAAAAAAATTATTTAATTTAGAATTTTAATCGTTTTTTAGTTATATGACCCATTCATACATAGGTGTAAACTGCAACCCGCACGTGATAGTGGAACAAAGTAGTACTTTTATTTTTATAGATTTTTATTTTTTTGCTATTTTTTTTATTAGATTTTGTATTGTTGTTTTTACGATCATTCAAACTATTTATTTCATTTAAAAATGTGCTTGCAGTTTTTATACTAAACTTTTGTTAATAATTATAACTCTCACTATTTTTATTCAGTGCTTCAGATTCCTTTTAACTGTAAAAATGTAATGTAATACAATGTAAAATATATATAATTTATAAAACAAAGATGTCATGTAAGAGCTCAGTAGAAACACGGGACAGAACCGCTTGCCACTGGTGCACCGACAGAGGCCCAGCCGCGCGGCAAACAGCTGGTGGCGTGCCACCTAAAAAACGCGGCTGACCGACAGCGTTTTTAGATCGGTCGGCTCGCCGATGGTGTGCCGACGGTGGTCCGACCGTATTAAGCCGCTGAATTTGTGCCGCCCAAAAAACGCTGGTGGACCGCCAGGTTGTTTGCTGGGAAATGTTTTTTGACCAATAGTTTTAGTTTCAGTTTTCACGAAAATAACCTAGCTGTGTTGTCATGCCACTGTCCCTATAGGCTGCTTGCAGTCACAGCACCCCAATCTTTTTATTTATTATTTTCTCGCATCCCCATTTGCAGAGTGCAGCCCGTTGCATGTAATATCCCAGATAGCACACGTACGTCTGCAAGACGCCTGTTAAAGATCTCTTGATATGGAAAGCATCTGCTGTCTACAAATGTCTGACAGATGTCTTTCAGATGTCAGTTTTACACACATTCTAAATCATAAACATCTTAAAGACATCTAATAGACGTCTATTTGACATCTAAAAGGAAACGTCCTAGACGTCTTGCAGATGAGCAAACACTCTAAAAAAAATATATGTATTGCCGATGTAAATGCAGATGTCAAATAGACATCTCCGAGATGTATGTGTGCTATCAGGGCAACAAAGAGCGTCCCGTATGATAGCTAACTGCGGTCAAGCCAGCCGCGGTTTGAAAATACACGGTCAAGCCAGCCGCACTTTTTTGGGGGTTGCGCGTCTAATTACGCACTTACATTGCTGGGAGCGGTCAAAATGGATGTAAAGAAGCTGTCATAACGGCGTTTCCTTTGTACTTTTGCTGATATTTTCAATAGATTGCTTTTCACGGTGACCCAAAATATTTCTACATTAAAGGTAATTTAACCCTAAAAAGACCATAAAGCGACATCAGAATATGTATTTATTGCTATTTTATAATTTTATATCAAGACATAATACAATTTCAGGATTTATTTAATGACTTGAACATTGAATTAATGTTAGTGAATACATTTTTTTGTACATTAACATTTGTATTGTACATTTATTAAGATACATAATTTATCAATGTTATATATGCTATATGTGTGTGTGTGTACCTTTCAACTGATACTTGTTTACAGTGACTATTACTGTATTAATTTTCAAGTTAAATCTACTGTACAATTTCTGTACAAATTAATGGCAAATCACTCCAAATCTCAGTGTGCATTCTCACACTTTCTCATAAGCACTTACTCATAAAAAGCTTTCCTTAATAGGTTTGCTCATTCTTCCAATTCACAGTCACCCTGACTATTACTGTATGACTTTTCAAGTGTTTTAACTATATGGTTTTGGAGAAAATTAATGGCAAAATCACTCCAAAAAACAAAGTGCATTCTAACAGTTGCAACATTACCCATTTTCAAACACTCATACAAATCTTTCCTTTATAAGTTTGCTTGTTTTATCAACTGGTTCCTGTTCACAGTGACCGTAACTATTACTGTATTGATTTCCAAGTCATTTTACTGTACAGATTTGGAGAAAATTAATGGCAAATTCACCCCAAGTGCATTCTAACGCTTTTACATCATGTCCCATTTTCTAACACTCATATTTTTTTTCCTTTATAGGTTTGCTCATTCTTCCAATTGATTCCTGTTCCGAGTGAAACAAACTATTACTGTATCAGTTTTCATCTGATTTTACTGTATAGTTTTGAAGAAAAATAAAGAAAATCACTCCAAAAATCAGTGCATTCTAATAATATTCTAATTCAAACACTCATAAAAATCTTTTCTTTATAGGTTTGCTTGTTCTTTCAATTGATTCCTGTTCACAGTGACCTTGACTATTACTGTATTAATTTTCAAGTCCGGCCCGAACACAAGACACTCTTTGCTCACTGAAAATGCTTGGAGGTCCTGACCCTCTTGATGGAGGTGAGCTCAATCAGGAGTGCTGTCTTAATAGACAAATATTTAAGCTCAACCGATTCCAGCAGCTCAAAGGGATCCCTCTGAAGTCAAGCCAGGACGACAGAGAGATCCCAGGAGGGCACAATGGGTGACCTAAGAGGATTTTATTTTCTGGCACCCCTCAGGAACCTAACGATCAGGTCATGCTTCCCCAGGGACCAGCCATCCATGAATCACTTTCAAGGTGGAGGGTGACAGCCTATGCCCCCACCTTTCTTGCAGAAAAGAAAGTACGACTCTACTCAGGCATCTTCAGGTGTCTTCTCAGGGAGAAGAACACCAGTTTGTGACCAGACTCCACTTAAAAGTAAACCCCTAATGTCGTCACAATTTTGGAGTGAGTTTGCCTTTAATTTGACCAGAAACTATACAGTAAAATGACATGAAAATTAATATAGAAATAGTCAGGGTAACTGTGAACAGGGATCATTTCAAAGAATGAGCAAACCAATAAAGAAAATATTTTTATGAGTGTTTGAAAATGGGAAATGGTTCAAACGCTAGAATGCACTTTGATTTCTGGAGTGAATTTGCCTTTAATTTTTGCCAAAACTGTAGAGTACAATGATTTGAAAATGAATACAGTAATGGTAAGGATCACTGTGAAGCGGAATTAATTAAAAGAATGAGCAAACCTATAAAGGAAGGATTTTTATGTGTGTTTGAAAATGGGTAATAGTGCAAGTGCAAGAATGCACTTTTACGCTTGGGGTGTTTACCATTAATTTTCTCCAAAACCATACAGTAAAAAGACTTGAAAATTAATACAGTAATAGTCATGATTACTGTGAACAGGAATCAATTGAAAGAACGAGCAAACCTATAAATGAAACATTTTTATGAGGGTTTGAAAATGGGACATGATGTATAAGTTCTTATGCACTTAGGCCGCATTTACACTGCATGGTTCAAGTGACCCAATTCCGATTTTTTCCTCCCATGTGGCACAGATCGGATATGGCCCACGACCGTGTAAGCAGGAAAAAATCACATGGATTCCGATATTCTCCGATCGGTTTCAGGCCTCATTCATATGTGGAAATAAATCAGATTTGAATCGGATACGTGCATTTGCGCCTGCCGTGTAAGCGGTCAGATCGGATATTGCCCTGTAAATCCCAGCAAACAGGGGACGTCCCCCGGACGTTCCGAACGTCCGTTTAGGTCCGCAGTACGTCCGCTTTGTAACGTTCGCGGGCGGACGTTCGGAGGACGTCCGGATTTGGTCCGCTGTGTAACGTTCGCTGGCGGACGTTTTGAGGACGTTCACTTACGTCCGCGTTTGGTCCTCTTTTTGACGTTCGCTGGCGGACGTTCTGAGGACGTCCGGGTTTGGTCCGGTGTGTAACGTTCGCTGGCGGACGTTTTGAGGACGTCCGCATTTGGTCCTCTTTTTGACGTTCGCTGGCGGACTTTCGGAGGACATTCGTCCGAGCCAGTTTGCGAACGTCCCTGTTTCGTCCCTCATCTGCCATTACCATAACAACACTTGAAAAATCCAGTCGCCCATGCGTGGGCTTTTATCAGACCTGACACCTTGCAACTCAGACAAAGAGAGTTGACAAATTTGAACTAAAATATAAATTCATATTGGATTTTAAAGGGTAGGGTGAAGTCAGCTAAAATGGGCTATCAGGTAAAATGGGTCAAATATTGTAGTCATATCTCTTAATTTTTATAGCCAGTCATAATAACTGATCTTGTATTGTTTCTTCAACTTGTTGACATGTAACATTAATTTAGATTGGTCTGAGTTTCTTAAAGGGATAGTTCACCCAAAAATGAATATTTACTCGCCTTCAAGTAGTTCCAAACCTGTATGCATTTCTTTGTTCTGCCGAACACAAAGGAAGATATTTTGAAGAAAGTATGTAACCAGGCTGTTTTGGGGCACCATTGACTTCCATAGTAGGAAAAAAAAATACTATGGAAGTCAATGGTGCCCCAGAACTGCTCTGTTTCCCACATTCTTCAGAATATCTTCCTTTGTGTTCAGCTGAACAAAGACATTCATGCAGGTTTGGAACTACTTGAAGGTGAGTAAATGATGACAGAATATAAATTTTTGGGTGAACTATCCCTTTAAGGCGGGCTGATGTACTGAGTATTACATGAAGCTTGTCAGAGAAATTGTAAGGTAAGCGAGCCACATAGTAAATTTCATTCATCACTAATAAGGGTACTAAAGCAATTATAAGTATGCTTACCAACAAAGCAAAGGTTTTTGAACAATGTTTTGACATGCCCTTTCAAATAAATAAAAGTTTAATTTAATAAAAGAAACATTGGTTTTTGTGAAAAGAGTCATTTTAGAAATGGCTGGTTAAGCTAAAATGGGCTGCACACACATTTTTTACACAGAAATTGAAGGTGAAAATAGGTTTATAGGCCTAGATATGTATGCACACAAAATCTAGTCTTAAAAGAAATACATACACATAAACTACCAGTCAAAAGTTTTTGAACAGTGAGATTTTTAATGTTTTTATAGAAGTCTCTTCTGTTCACCAAGCCTGCATTTATTTGATCCAAAGTACAGCAAAAACAGTAAAATTTTAAAATATTTTTGCTATTTAAAATAACTGTTTTCTATTTGAATACATTTTAGAATGTAATTTATTCCTGTGATCAAAGCTAAATTTTCAGCATCGTTACTCTAGTCACGATCCTTCAGAAATCATTCTAATATGTGACCCTGGACCACAAAACCAGTCATAAGTGTCAAATTTTCAATATTCAGCTTTCAGATGATGTATAAATCTCAATTAATAAGCTTTCCATTTGTTAGGATAGGGCAGTATTTGGCTGAGATACAACTGTTTGAAAATCTGGAATCTGAGGGTGCAAAAAAATCTAAATATTGAGAAAATCACCTTTAAAGTTGTCCAAATGAAGTCCTTAGCAATGCATATACTCAAATTAAGTTGACACATTTACAATAGGACATTTACAAAATATATTCATGGAACATGATCTTTACGTAATGTCCTAATAATTTTTGGCTTAAAAAAAAAAAATATTCTGATTTGCTGTTCAAGAAAAAAATTTTTTATTCAGTTGAGTAAATTTTTTCAGGATTCTTTGTTGAATAGAAAGATCCAAAGATCAGCATTTATCTGAAATAAAAAGCTTTTGTAACATTATACAATATACCATTCAAAAGCTTGGAGTCGGTAGTAAATAGTAAAAATATTTCAAAATATTACTGTTTTTGCTGTACTTTGAATCAAATAAATGCAGGCTTGGTGAGCAGAAGAGACTTCTTTACTGTTCAAACTTTTGAAAAAACTTTTGACTGGTAGTGTACATGCACACAAAAGGCACCACTGCACAGAAACACACAGCTATACAACATGATCAGTTCATTTTTAATTGCATTGTTTAATGAAATATTCATTCAACTTTCTATTTAATGAAATGCATATGGTGCTGTTGCTATGGCACACTAAAGACCATAGGTAATTTCGGCTGAAATCATTTTATTTTTAATAGTAAATTGACACTGTGTTGTTTTCTTTTTATATTGGCCCATTTTAACTTAATGTTGTGCCGTGGCTCAAGAAGGTACCTGCTGATACTCTAACTCTCTTAATTTTAAAACAATTATACTTTTTGACATTTGAAAAATATATACATATTTAAGAGACCCATGCTAATTTATAAAAATATCATTAGTTCTTATGCATTGCTTACTTGATGGTATTATAAGTCATTTACCAAAACGAGGCCCATTTTAGCTGACTTCACCCTATTCCTTAAAACAAAATCTCTTTTTTTAACTGTGATAATAGAATGCAAAATGCAAAAAATTGCAAAATTGTTTTGCAGATTGATATTATTATTATTTACTGTATTATTTGAATTCATTGTATAATGAAGTTAATGTTAAATTAATAATTTTCATTTCTTGAAAAAGAAAATAGGAGTAGCTTCTGTAATTAAAAATGTCATCAAATCAGGAGTCTGTTTTCAGCATTTAAACATCAAAATCATGATACCCTTCAATAATATAATTGAACATATAGGCTACAATGAGGTTTATGCATTCCCCATGCATGAAGAAAATAAGGTTGCAGGAGCTCTAAAGAATGTTATAGAGTGATGAATGCAGCCAAGGAAAACATGAAGAAAGAGGAAAATAACACCGGTAAGACATAAATAAATGATTTCCATTTATATATTAAACCGTTGGTAAGCCGACAAGAAAAGTTATTTAGGAAAATTATTATTTTAGTTATTACATTTAAGACTGCTATACCACGTGCAGCTCAAAAAAGAAAAAGAAAAACAAATTGTGTAATATAGCCGCATTGGGAGACAGGCTACAAGCAAGTGTCGATCAAATGAGCACATGATCGAATGACGTCACTTTAGGGCACGCGCAGCATGTATCCATGGCAACGCTCAGCTGCGTTAACGGTTCTCCCGGTGATTTCCTCAGACACGGCCTTGAGTTTTAGCTTTCATCGGTCGAAAAGGTATTTATACTTTTATAGTATATTCATATGTGCGCTAAATTTCGGACTGCTTGGTCTAAATCCAAATTGTCAACAACAAAGTTACAAATCTTTTTTCAATGGATAAATGGTAGTCCTAGACATATTAAATCAATCATAACACTAATGAATGTGTTTATTTTTTTGTTTTAGGTTATAAAACAACGGGAAGAATTGCCATCGGACTAAACCCGCAGCTGACAACCACAGACGCAGACACACACACACACACACACACACACACACACACACGGAAAGAGCACCGCAACTTTACAATTGTTCAATTAAAATAAACGTATTTTGCTCCATACAACGTGTCTGTTGCCTTTGATTAGCCTAAAAGTAAAATAAAATGACATTCAGAGTACTTAAAGCGAAAGTCCCCTAAACGTCCCGAATGGCCGCTGCACGTCCTGTGAACGTCCTCGTGAATGTCCGGAGGACGTCTTCGCGAACGTCCGCTGGACGTCAAGGGGACCCTACACGCTGACGTCCGGGGGACGTTAGCAGAGGCCGTTTAGGGGACGTCCTGGGGACCTTTTTTTGTTAGCTGGGATATGACTCCTGCGTCATTGAAAAGTGAGGTTTTTGAAACATTTCGCGGTACAGACATACCTGTAAAAAATGAAACATCTCTAGTTGAGTAGCAGAGTATTAATTTCGTTTGTTTGTGTTAAATAAAAGGCGATTTGATGCTGAAATGTGTTGCTTTTGAAACACGCTGAGTGCTAGTTGCTGCTGTTGTTAGTGATGACAGCTCGTGCTCAGACGCTTCAGTCCCGTTCGTTCCATTGAAACCACAAAATAAAATGCACACAAACATGTCCCTGCCTTTGATATACAATCACTGATGAACGCATTTAGTTTTAATTACTAAAAAAACACAGACGATGTGACATGCTTAATGTATACCACCTGAGTATTATTCCACTCGCAAGCTTTCAGCGGAGCTGCGTACATCACTGTCCTGAAGAATTTGTACTAGGATATAGAATTATTTTGATGTATAGATACGTTTCTATATGAATTCCATGTCAATAAATTAAACTTAATGTACCATTCAAATTGATTTGTGATGTCATATATGCTATTTTTGGCTTGTTTCACCAAGTGCAGTGTAAAAGGCACACATCGGATACGAGTCACTTTTAAAAGAAATGTAAGCACGTCGTCCAAAAAATCGGATATAGTCACAAAATCGGAATTGGTCATCAAGACCTGCAGTGTAAATGCAGCCATAGTGTCACAGTGCACACAGCAGGGAGGAACGAGGATAACTCAAAATACAGTCTTTAATGAACTCAAAGCAGACAAGGCAAGGCAGGAATACCGGGGAGTAACGAGTAGACCAGACGAAATCTAACTAAACAGACAGGAACTAAATACACAGGGTAATAATAGATAATTAGACAAACACAATTAACAAGGACAGGAAACAAACCAAATATGGACATAAGAGGGCGGGAACATAAGACACACAAGACAGAGGCCTGTGCCCGGTTGCATAAAGCACCTTATGTGTAATTTTCCCTTAAGATCGCCATTAAGTTTCCCTTACAATTAAGGGCGTTGCATAAAATATACCTTAACCCCTTGTCACCGTCCCGTATACGGGACGCCTAACTTTACTTCACTATATTACAGTTAAATCCTAATGTAATCATGACAAACTATATATCATTGGAAAGGTCTAAGTCTCATAAATAGATATATTACCATTTTTTGTTGTTACAAATTATGTAGGAACAGTAATAGATTCATTTATGACAAGAGTGTGCCAAGAGTCTATTTTAAATCTACATCATAACAGGAGTTCTGACCTTTGTCACAAAAAGTCTTTATTTCCTTGCCTTTTTCCCTATCACATGTTTTAGCAATCATCATAAGTTATATACCATTTGAAAGCTTAAAATCTCAAAATTTATACTTTGAAAACCATTTTGAAATCGGACATTGCGTTACCATAGAAATGGTATTTCAAAATAGTTTTAGCGGTCTCCTCCCCCTTAGCGGGGGTATCATATTACAAAATGTATTACAGTCATTTAGAAACAAAACTTTTTATAATCTTGACAAAATACACATCGTTGGAAAGGTCTGAGTCTCAAGATTCCATATTTGGTGGTTATTTTGTTATAGTAATATGTATGTATATATATGTAATATTGAGAGAGAAATTGATAGAATTGTAACAGAAATGCATCAAAAAAAAAAAAAAAAAAAAATTCAATGGAGTTTGAATGGCAGCCGGTGGCTGTTTTTGGTATAACGCCTAAACAAAATTGCATATGAACCTCAATTTTTTTATATCAACTTCAAATTTGGAACACAACTTATGTACACATATGGCTTTAATTGTATAGCAATTTTGGATTTTTAACTATTTTTTTAAATATTTATTTTATATAAAATTTAAGAAAAATAGTATAGTTTTTTTTTCACAGTAAATTTAAACCTATAACTTTTTAATACTTTAATTTTACTAAATGATTTCACTTCTGTAGTAATCTGCTAATTGTCTTCTTTAAAAAGAGACCAACCTTAGGTATGTATTCAAAAGCGTTCATAAATTATAATAATTTAAGTTTGTATAGTGCACTTTCTCGTGAATTTTCAAAAATGGGGGTGACAGTTAAGGGGTTAAATGACACTTAAGGGTTTCTTTAGGTGAAATGTCATAAACCCTTAGAATTTTTCTTAAGTATCCCTTAAAGCCCATTGTGTTGCATAACTTAACTGTCATTTTCCTAAGTATAACGTAAGGTATGGAAAATGTCACTTAAGTGTTACATAGCGAGCAGATTCAATCCTAATGTCTTCTACAAGACACAATCGGCCGCTTTATAACAGATTTTAAATTAGGCATTTATTCACATTAATCAAATAACATACAACTAACGTTAATAGCTCAAACGTGAGTGAGTCATGCGAGAACACATTTATATTCTATAATATTTTATTCCTGTATTTTCCTACATATTACCTGGGAGATGACTTGAAAAACACACATAAAAAATATATTTTCGCAATTGTGTGTTTACTGTGTTTACATTTCTGCTTTTAGCTCCGGCTTTGATGAATGATTAATAATACACTGCATAGGAGTGTTTAGAGCTTCATAATGTTCACATCACCTCAATTTGGATACGAATAAAATGACTATCTTGTCTCTTTGCATTTCAATATAGATTTATTCACATTAGTCCCTGAAAATGTTATGTTTCTGTGAAAACTTACATCGCTATCTGCATTAACAAATAACGTGTCCATGGCAACAGTAGATTTTTTTTAACGGCAAAACCTGGGTCGCTGTTGTGAAATACTTAACGGTTTCCCTTAACTAAGGGAATGGTTTAAGGGATTGTATGCAACACCCTTAAATCATTCCCTTAGGTAAGGGAAAATCACGCCTTAAGTGTCATACTTAAGGGAAAAACTTGAGGTGCTTTATGCAACCGGGCCCTGACACTTAGATGCTTGCAGTGAATTTGCCATTAATATTCTCCAAAACCATACAGTAAAAATATTAGAAAAGTCATACAGTAATAGTCAGGGTGACTGTGAACAGGAATCAACTAAAAGAACGAGCAAACCTATAAAAAAAATACTTTGAGTGTTTGAAAATGAGATGCGATGAAAAGTGCTTATGCACTTAGATGCTTGGGGTGAATTTGCCATTAATTTTCTCCAAAACTATACAGTAAAAATATTTCAAAATTATAACAGTAATAGTCAGGGTCACTGTGAACAGGAATCAGTTGATAAAAAAAAAATATAAAGGAAAGATTTTTATGAGTGTTTGAAAATAGGTAATGGTGCAACTGCTAGAATGTACTTTGTTTTTTGGAGTGATTTTGCCATTAATTTTCTCCAAAACCATACAGTAAAAATACTTGAAAAGTCATACAGTAATCAATTGGAAGAATAAGCAAACCTATTAAGGAAAGCTTTTTACGAGTAAGTGCTTATGAGAAAGTGTGAGAATGCACATTGAGATTTGGAGTGATTTGCCATTCATTTGTACAGAAATTGTACAGTAAATTTAACTTAAATTAATACAGTAACGGTCACTGTAAACAAGTATCAGTTGAAAGGTACACACACATATATATATATATATATATATATATACAGTGAGGAAAATAAGTATTTGAACACCCTGCTATTTTGCAAGTTCTCCCACTTAGAAATCATGGAGGGGTCTGAAATTGTCATCGTAGGTGCATGTCCACTGTGAGAGACATAATCTAAAAAAAAAAATCCAGAAATCACAATGTATGATTTTTTAACTATTTATTTGTATGATACAGCTGCAAATAAGTATTTGAACACCTGAGAAAATCAATGTTAATATTTGGTACAGTAGCCTTTGTTTGCAATTACAGAGGTCAAACGTTTCCTGTAGTTTTTCACCAGGTTTGCACACACTGCAGGAGGGATTTTGGCCCACCTCCACACAGATCTTCTCTAGATCAGTCAGGTTTCTGGCCTTTCGCTGAGAAACACGGAGTTTGAGCTCCTCCAAAGATTCTCTATTGGGTTTAGGTCTGGAGACTGGCTAGGCCACGCCAGAACCTTGATATGCTTCTTACAGAGCCACTCCTTGGTTATCCTGGCTGTGTGCTTCGGGTCATTGTCATGTTGGAAGACCCAGCCTCGACCCATCTTCAATGCTCTAACTGAGGGAAGGAGGTTGTTCCCAAAATCTCGCAATACATGGCCCCGGTCATCCTCTCCTTAATACAGTGCAGTCGCCCTGTCCCATGTGCAGAAAAACACCCCAAAGATGATGCTACCACCCCCATGCTTCACAGTAGGGATGGTGTTCTTGGGATGGTACTCATCATTCTTCTTCCTCCAAACACGTTTAGTGGAATTATGACCAAAAAGTTCTATTTTGGTCTCATCTGACCACATGACTTTCTCCCATGACTCCTCTGGATCATCCAAATGGTCATTGGCAAACTTAAGTCGGGCCTGGACATGTGCTGGTTTAAGCAGGGGAACCTTCCGTGCCATGCATGATTTCAAACCATGACGCCTTAGTGTATTACCAACAGTAACCTTGGAAACGGTGGTCCCAGCTCTTTTCAGGTCATTGACCAGCTCCTCCCGTGTAGTTCTGGGCTGATTTCTCACCTTTCTTAGGATCATTGAGACCCCACGAGGTGAGATCTTGCATGGAGCCCCAGTCCGAGGGAGATTGACAGTCATGTTTAGCTTCTTCCATTTTCTAATGATTGCTCCAACAGTGGATTTTTTAACGGCAAAACCTGGGTCGCTGTTGTGAAATATTTAACGGTTTCTTAACTAAGGGAATGGTTTAAGGGATTGTATGCAACACCCTTAAATCATTCCCTTAGGTAAGGAAAATCACGCCTTAAGTGTCATACTTAAGGGAAAAACTTGAGGTGCTTTATGCAACCGGGCCCTGACACTTAGATGCTTGCAGTGAATTTGCCATTAATATTCTCCAAAACCATACAGTAAAAATATTAGAAAAGTCATACAGTAATAGTCAGGGTGACTGTGAACAGGAATCAACTAAAAGAACGAGCAAACCTATAAAAAATACTTTGAGTGTTTGAAAATGAGATGCGATGAAAAGTGCTTATGCACTTAGATGCTTGGGGTGAATTTGCCATTAATTTTCTCCAAAACTATACAGTAAAAATATTTCAAAATTATAACAGTAATAGTCAGGGTCACTGTGAACAGGAATCAGTTGATAAAAAAAAAATATAAAGGAAAGATTTTTATGAGTGTTTGAAAATAGGTAATGGTGCAACTGCTAGAATGTACTTTGTTTTTGGAGTGATTTGCCATTAATTTTCTCCAAAACCATACAGTAAAAATACTTGAAAAGTCATACAGTAATCAATTGGAAGAATAAGCAAACCTATTAAGGAAAGCTTTTTACGAGTAAGTGCTTATGAGAAAGTGTGAGAATGCACATTGAGATTTGGAGTGATTTGCCATTCATTTGTACAGAAATTGTACAGTAAATTTAACTTAAATTAATACAGTAACGGTCACTGTAAACAAGTATCAGTTGAAAGGTACACACACATATATATATATATATATATATATACTGTATAATATGGGTCATTCCTGTTATACAGTGACTTTTCTGTCTCTACAATTTACTTATATTTTCTCTAAAATAGCCACATATTTATAAGAAATTGCTTAAATTATACACATTAGGTCTACTTTATCACTTAAACAGAGATAATAGACATAAAAAATATTATTTTGTTTTTTTACACACCTTTTTATTGATACATGCGTTCAGTTTTATCATGTCCTCAGTGCAAATTAATCAACTTCCACTAGAAATATAAACCATGAAATGATAAAAATCTCAAAATATTTGTAAATTATGTTATGGACTAGGCTAAACTTCATCTAATCATACATATAAATCATGTGGAACTATTTAAATTTTTTTTACAATTTTCTTCATTTACCGTGTCCCTAAAGTCATCTTCCACCCTGTTAGTATGTACTCCCTCGCCTTCCAGATAGACTACAATTCCACTGAGATCATTTTCAGGAAGTGATATTGTTTATTTTTTTCCGCTGGAATTCAACTGTACAAATGGAGGTAAGTGTCAACTCTCACTCCTACCTTTTTTAAAAGTTTTTGAAATGTTCTCGTGCTTGTCACACTCTTAATGTTCCATCCTGTTAGGCTATATTATGGAGAATGTTTGCCTGATCAAAAAAAAAAAAAAAACATATCTGACATAGTTATAAAATTTATGTTCATCTGTAGAAAGTTAGAGAGCTAAATGTTGATCACTCAAAAAACTACAGCTAATTTAGCTCAAAATTTTCCACCCTGTTAGATTCCACCCTGCACTCAAAAAAATGATTCATTGGATGAACTCAATTTAATTGAGGGCAGGATTTCCATCCAATAAATATGTGTAGCCCCAAAAAAAAAATTAATGTGATGAAATGTAATTGAGTTGGGCCAACTCAATTTGATCAAATATAGTATAAATGAAATTGAGCTCAACAAACATAAAAAAAATCACTTCATCACTGTATCAAACTAAAACATTTAACTGGAAAATAAATAATTGGGCAGAAATCATTCTACACTCAAAATAAATTATATATTGAATTTATTTAACTTCAGGCATTAGCCAACTTGCTAGGCATTGCATAAGATGGTTTTCATACATCCATGTCATGCGAAAAGTAGTTGGTTTTTTATTATTAAAACAACTTTGACTCAGGTTTGCAGATCCTCAACCCAAGCACATGCTCTACACTTTACCACAGTGGTAACCCCCAAACACACTAACATACCAGAAAGTCTTTTAAATACAAACATAAAAGAGCATTAAATATTAACAAGTCTCCCAATGTTATCATCTTAATAAAAATGCATAAAATAACATTTTATTTCAAGATTTACTCTCCTTATCCAGCCCTGTGCAAAGCATGATGGGAAGGGGAAATCCACTTCCTAGTTACACAAGTAAAATCATTTATGTTCTTTCAAAATTAAAATATTGAGTTGAACGCAAAACGCAACTGTTTCAAGTCAGTTTAACACAATGCAATTGTTTAAATGGGAAACCTAACATAATGATGTTAAATGAAAATGATTTTTTTAAATAATCTGAACAGTACTGGAGAATAATTTTTTGGAGTGTGTTAGGTCTAGAAACCTAGCGTGGAATGTGAAACTAACAGGGTGGAAATTCTAACAGAATAAATAGTATTTATTGCATACTGCAAATTAGTCTACCTCCATAAAACTTTTGAGTGGTAATGTACATGAATACAATTGTATATATGTGGGTCAAAGACGTTAAGATGTCCGCATCAAAAGAAATTTACAAAAGTGATTTTATGTCCATAGAAAGCACATTAAATGTAAGTAAACTGTCTCATTTTAAGGTTTCAAATAAGTTTTTGGAGAATAAAATGTCAAAATTTGTTTGAAATAATGTTACATTGTCATTCAGTGTAACACAATATTTATGTAAAAATTCAAACAACATGCTTATTCTGACTTGTACATATTAAAATATATAAAAGAAAAAGGGAGCATATTAAATTTGATTGTGTTTTAAATGAGTAAAATATTCTTACTGACAAATGGGCAAAACCTAGGATAGTGGAAAATTAAAAAAATGTAAAATTACAACTAATTAGTATTTGAGGTGAAAGTAATTAGTCTTTTAATATGTCATAAATTCATTTTTATTGTAAATATGCCTGACAAGATTGTTACACTGAGTGACATTTTAGTGGGTGTCTTCTGTAAATCAGGGAAAAATGTATGATATTTATTTTTTACCCAGAAAAACAAAATTGCAATTAAATTAAACAGAAAACTTAAAAAAAAACATGTGGCAAAAACGATTTAAAGCAGTATTACACTTATTGTTTTTACGCTTAATCCCTTTTTCGTCTTTGACCCATGTACACTACCTCTCAAAAGTTTTAGATCAGCAAGAATTTTTATGTTTTTAAAAGAAGTCTCTTCTGCTCACCAAGGTTTCATTTATTTGATCAAAAATACAGCAAAAACAGTAATATTGTGAAATATTTTTAAAGTTTAAAATAACTGTTTTCTATTTGAATACATTTTAAAATGCAATATTTCTGTGTTGGCAAACCTGAATTTTCAGCATCATTACTACAGTCTTCAGTGTTACATGATCCTTCAGAAATCATTCTAATATGCTGATTTGTTGATATCAATGTTGAAAACATTTGTGTACAATTTTTTTTTTTTTCAGGATTATTTGATGAATAGAAAGTTAAAAAGAAAAGCATTTATCTGAACAAGCTTTTGCAACATTATAAATGTATATACTGTCACTTTTGATCACTTTAATGCATCCTTGCTGAATAAAAGTATTCATTTCTTTCCAAAAAGAAAGAAAGAAATAAGGAAATTCTTACTGACCCCAAAATTTTGAACGGAACTTTATATTCATCAAATAATCCTGAAAAAAAAAAATTGTACAAAACTGTTTTCAACATTGATAATAATAATAATAATAATAATAATAATAATAATAATAAACGTTTCTTGAGCTGCATATCAGCATATTAGAATGATTTCTAAAGGATCATGTGACACTGAAGACTGGAGTAATGATGCTGAAAATTCAGATTTGCCAACAGAAATAAATTGCATTTTAAAATGTATTCAAATAGAAATTGTAAAAATATTTCACAATATTACTGTTTTCGCTGTATTTTTGATCAAATAAACGAAGCCTTGGTGAGCAGAAGAGACTTCTTTTAAAAACATAAAAAATCACAATGGCATCAATAAATTCTTCTGGCCGGGCCCAAGAAAAGACATCAGCTGGTATGCTGACAATCAGATAGTGTGCCTGACCAAAGAACCGCAGGCCCTCAATAAAAGGTCTTTACAGGTAGACCAGGCAACATGGAGGTACATGTACAACAAATGTAGCCAAATGTAACAAATATGTTCCTTCTTGTGTTTTTGTTTGTTAATCTAGTTAATCAAAATGAATTACAGCATCTTTATTTTTATCAATTATAAATTAAAAAAAATAATAATTTCTTATGTCTGTCCTCTCTAATTTGTTATTATTTCTCTAGCCACCTAAACAGAGATTTGTTTTGCCACTTGTCATCATGATTGATTGTGATAAGGAACCACATAGCTGTTGTGTGCCTCCCCCAAAGGAAATCTGGATTTCATTTTTTGTATTGTTTTGAAGTTCCATATATTACATATGGCAAACCATGCAGGACAATGACAGAAAGCTCATTTGCTGTTAAAACCTGTTAACACTGGTGTTCCACCCTGTTATGGTCCATTCCACCCTGTTAGACAAGTAATTTTAAATAAAAAATTGAAAGCAACATTAAATGTTTGGCATACCTTTGTCTTATTTTGTGAGGTGAGGAGCATTACCAGCATATATATATATATATATATATATATATATGTGTGTGTTTTTTAGCAAAAATTTTTATATTATTTACCATCCTGTTGGCAAAAATGGGCACAAAAAAGTACCTGTTCTTAATAATCAAGACATATTCTATTCATTAATACATTTTTTTGTTTTTGTTTCAAGAGTAAAAAATATCATTATGGCATAAGGGACATATACTATCTTATTATTTCTCATTATTGTTTAACATTTACATTATTCAAATTTATTTACTATGTATATGTCCCTAACAGGGTGGAATACATTCACAGCGAATGTCTGAACAAAATACCCATAATTATTATTGTTTAAGTCACCGAGCTTGACCAGTTTGTGTTCCATATAGTTAAACATGTCACCATTTTGGTAGAATGCTAAAAACATGAAAAACCTAACTTTTTTTGTAATGTAGCCTAATGGTAAAGTGATTATATTTCGTTTCGTTTTTTATAAAGCTAATTTATAAAAACGTTTGGAGCACTTTTTGTTCGTTAAATGTAAGGTTTTTTTTTTGTTTGTTTGTTTGTTTTAAGTAACGACCAAGCGGCCAGCGGCAGACAGTAAGCTGATCATAGCCTATGTTTGATCAATTTAGCCTTCTCAAATCATCACGACTTGCCTAAAATGCAATCTATAGATATAAACAGTTCAAGCATATCACAATGTTAGTTTAAATGTTTGAACTATGCGCGCTAAGGTGCATATCTAATCGTTTGTGTGAAGACTGGAAGCTGAAGCGCACTTTGCAGGACATGGAGGCGCCAGAGCGGTCACTTGCATTTTTCTCTTGATAGTGGAAACAACTTAAAATATGCCGTAATTTTTGCTTATAAAGGTAAGAGTAATACATAATTCGGAACTGTAAAGGGTCTACTTTTATTTGTGTGCATTCACAATATTAACAAAACGTTGTGCTTGTATTAACTGTCACCGTCCCACCTGTGGGACGCTTGCCGCTCTTTTTTTCGTTGTCTTTTTTCCCTATCAAATATTTGAGTAATCATCATAAATTATATATCATTTCAAAGCTTAAAACCTCAAAATTCATCCTGTGAAAACCATTTTGAAATGTGTATGTGACAGTGTTTACAGGGCTTTTATAAAGATGACTCGAATAAGAATATCTGAACATCAGTTCACTATTAAAAAAACGGAGTGTCTATTACACTAAGTGCAAATAGTTGATACAAGCTAATTAATATTTATGCAATTATGATAGATTGTTCCCATTGAAAATAGTAAAAAAAAAAATTCAAATTTTTTGAAATTATTTTTCAATTTATGCAGTATTTCAGATGAAAATAGACACTAGGCCTTTAAAATCCAATTTTTGAATGCAGATTAGCACCTCCTGGTGTGAGCAAAGAAAGAAAAAACATGTAATTTCATGATGTAACCACTAGTTGCCTGTATAGGACTCTATAGAAAGTCTTGTGAATTCCCTAGTTGTTTTTAGATATAATTGTTTACTTTTATTAGGTTGTGGATATAAATGTATATTTAAGCATTCTCAAAGACTACTTTTTGTCAAGGTTTATATATTTTTTTGCATTATTATTATTATAATAGGTTTTTGCATTATTATTACTACAGTCAACCCTGAACACAGAAAGCAGTTTGTTACACAAAACATTAAAAAACTATAAAAATGTAACAAAAATGAAGAGGAATGCTTTATCAGAGCCTAATCTTTCAGGGTCTGATCTGATTTCAACCTCTTATTTCACTCAACTCATTTTGGCTATATGGTTACAGCCATACCAATTCATTTGAGTGTGTATAATTGTGTATGTGTGTGTGTGTGAGTGGATGTATCTGTTTTACACTCTTGATGTTTTAAGAGTATAACCCATTCCTTCTTGTCCACTTTTTAACTGCATTGTAGTTGAACTATTGATTTTATTTTACATAGTTGCTGTGTTACAGACACACCAGTTCATTGGGGTGTACAAGTGTGTGTGTGTGTGTGTATGAGTGGATGTTGATTTTGCACTGTAGATGTTTTAGAGTTTCACCCCTTCATTGCTGTGCAATGTTTTTTCTGCATTGTTGGGGATTTGTAGATTGTGTACACACAAATTTTCTGTGTTTTTTTTTATTTTTTCCCGTTTCCCATTCATTTCCTATGGTCGGTCATTTTTGACCAAGGACCATGAGTGTGACTTTTTTTTACGACCACTTAACTTTTTCAAATCATGCCCTCAATTTTTTTTGTGTGTTCACATACCAAGTGCCATAAAAGTCACTGAGTTTCGTACCATTCTGGTGAAGCTACAATTTTTAAAAATTAAAAATGTAAAATTATCCGGTCAGAAATTACTGAAGACTGCATAAGGGTTAAATAAATATAAAAGGATATATTTCTTAAGTAAAATTAAGTGAATTTACCAGGAATTATGAATAAAGCCTCTAATCTTCAATCGTTCTGGCTCTGCTCCAGTCGCTGCACTGTTAAAAAAATGGCAAAAAGTCTGGCAGCAGAGTTTCCAGACGGATTCCGTTAAATTACAGAAAATATCCATTTCACAAAAATACATGCAAAAACTGTAAAAATACAGAATAGACTTTACAGTCAAAATTAATTAAATTACAGTATATTACTGTTGATAATGTTTTTAAACTATGGAAAAACTGACAAATTATGTCAAATTACAAAGAAAAACAACCGACTTTCAGGTTAATCTCTGTAAATTTGGGGTTTTAATTAGTTATTTTATAAAACTGCTCTGTCCATCTACAGTAATTTACTTTTAAATTAAAGTTTTTCCATGTACAATAACTAAGAAATATCTTTAAAACTTGCAATATGCACAAAGTTTGTATATTTACAGGATTAATCCTTCCTTTTACATAAGCAATCTCACAACTTCAACCAATCTGTTAATTAAAAGGTATTTAGTAGTTATTTTATGAAATGGCTGTCTACCTACAATCATTTTGTTAAAATACATATATTAGCTACAATAACTAAGAAATATTGTATAAAAATGTAGTAAGTACAGAATACAAAGACAAATGTCTGTAGATATACATTTTAATCATTCATTTTCCATACGTATTATAGTTTAAAATGTTTGTTGGACAGAGAAACAAGCATAGTACTTAGAAATACATAAAAAAATAGCAACATTTACAGCCAATTTCTGTAAAATTAATCTATTCTGTACTTCTACATAATTTTAAAGGAACCTGCACATTTACGTCAAGTTATACGAAGAATAAAATGATAGGAAATACATAATACATCATTTAGAACATTCAAAAATACCTACATTAAAAGGAAATTGCTGTATACCTTTATACATTTACAATTACAACGCAATTTACAATATCCAACGCAACATACAAAGTCCCTATTATTATTATTATTTTTTTTTTATAAACAGAAAGAGTTAGTATTAATGGGTAAAGTGTTCTTGAAAAGATGCATTTTCAGCCATTTCTTGAAAATGGGTGGAGTTAGGCAGTTTATTTCAACAGCAGGGAACAGTCAAAGTAAAGGGCCATGAAAGTGATTTTGTGTCTATGGGATGGCACCACAAGGCGTGATTCACTTGCAGAACACAAGCTTCTGGAGGACACAGGTCTGAAGTAGTGAGTTTATGTATAGCGGTGCAGAGCCAGTGATTGTTCTGCAGACAAACATCAGTGCCTTCAATTTGATGTGAGCGGCAATTGGCAGCCAGTGCAAACTGATGAAGAGAGCTGTGACGTGTGCTCTATTCGGCTAGTTAAAGATCACTCTTGCTGCAGCATTCTGGATCAGCTGCAGAGGTCTGACAGTGCATGCTGGAAGGCCTGCCAAGAGAACATTACAACAGTCCGATCTGGATAGAACAAAAGCTTGGACAAGGAGTTGTGTAGCATGCTCCAAAAGGAAGGGCCTGGTCTTCCTAATGTTGTACAAGGTATATCCACAGGATCAGGCAGTGCAATGTGGTTGGTGAAGTTTATACGTGTTGGGTTGGCTGAAAACATGAGCAGTTTGACATGGTTGAGCTGAAGGTCATTCATCATCCAGCAAGAAATTTCCATCCAGCAGGCTGAGATGCAAGCAGCAACCATCGGAACATCCAGCTGGAATGAAAGGTAAAGATTAGAGGTCGACCGATAGTGGATTTTACCGATACCAATAGCTAGGTTGGACCACACTGGCCGATACCGATTAATCAACCGATAGTTTTCAAAATGGATACTGAAAGAGAGCTAGTGCTTTACTATTTAAAAAAAACAAAAAGCAGAAACAGTACTGAACCATACTTTGTAAATGAATAAAAATATTATTATTTACTATATTGATCATTAAAGTTATTTCATAATTTGCTAATGTTAAAAGAAGAAACTTTAAAATGTAAAAATATAGCCTATTAGTAGCTAATAGTGAATGTTGAAATGAACACACTCTAACAAGGAACAATACTTCTACAGTTTTCATTAATGCTATGAATGGACTCTTATTGTTAAATGTTACCATTTAATTTCAACAGTCATGCTTAAAGATGGCCATGTATCTACACGAGGCCATAGCATAAAAATTACATGCATATGAATATTGTATGTGTACTCACACACTTTATTTGCTTCTATTTTTTAACACTTGATAATTATCTAATCAAAAAAAATATATAAAAAAAGAGAGAAAAGTTAGTCACACACCGGGCAAAAGTGCAGCGCTGCATCTAGGAGAACTCGGAGGTATCACACACACACACACCAGACGCTTTGCGTTCAAATCAAGTGGCGGTCTAAAACTATTTATTTAAATCACCAAACGGACATAAGTTTGCTTCAAGAATGAACAATGTGGCATAAATGACTTTGAAGTTCGGTGTTTAAAAAAACAGCAAGTGGAAAGAGAAATCGCGATCTATTACAGCTCTCTATATGAAGCATACTTTATTAGAGCCACAGAAAGACAAACGTTTTGCTGAAAAATGCATAATACATAATTTATAGCCTAGGGTGAAGTCATTATATACATTCACAACGATTTGGGACAAATATAATGTAATTTAATAGAAACTATGTGAATGGCGCTCTGTTCCGCGGCAGGCCTTTTTGTTGGCTGTATTTAAACGCGAGTCTGGAGTTTCCCCGCTCTGTGCAGCGCGCAGTGTCACGTGTCAAAATAAAAAACACGTGCTGTCAGTGATTTCCACTTCTAAAGGCCGCTCTCGTACTGTATAGTGCCAGCGGACACTTCTCAGCCACTCCGGCAACGGTTGCAAACCGGAAAACTATCGGCATGGATTTTTGCCGATAACCAATAGTTGTGGCAATCAACTATCGGTGCCGATTAATCGGCAAAACTGATGAATCGGTCGACCTCTAGTAAAGATGCGTGTCATTAGGATAGCAATACTGTTGTCAAAAGTACAGACTTTTGTATCAAGTCAGTGAAATGCTGGTATCGTCACATTTGTTTTTTAAATTTCAGTACCGACTTGGTACCAAAGTTAGTACTTTTGACAACACTAGATAGCAGTGATATGAAAAGCCATATTACTGAATGACAGACCCATAGTCATGACATGTACATGGAGAGGAGAAGTGTTCCAAGCACTGAGCCCTGAGGTACCCCAGAAGCTAGATGTTACGAATTGGACACCTCACCCCCCCACAACACCCTGAAGGACCTACCTGTGAGGGGAAAACTTGAACCACTGGAGTGCAGTTCCTTAGACACCCTTACATGTTTTCATGATTTCTAGAAACCAGAACTTGTCCAAGCACCTTGGTTTAACTAAAAACTTTTGCTTCGGTTTAAAATGACAATGACTGTTGGCATAGTGCCAGAGATTTCACACATTACATAATGTAGATTTCTTTAAAAGTGCTTCTCATACAATAAAATTCACAGACATCTTTTCATGCAGCTGTTTTACACTGATTTTGGTTTTAAATGGTCCTTGGTTTGTTTATTCACCCCTTACCACATAGGAACTAAAAATGATACACAAACAAGAACCGCTTGCACAACCCCCCCAAAAAAAGCTGCATGAAAAGAAAATAAAGAACATGTTGCATTATCATATGGCATGAGAACACTTGCCCATGCTGATTTCAGGTAAAAATAAATAAATAAAATAAATAAGTTAAAAGTTCACTGTTTCACACCTGGATTGCCATGCTCATCTTCTGTAGCTCTCCAGTCTTTCCACCCGACCTGAAACCACAATTAAAAAAAAAAAAAATAATAATAAATATTCAAATACTTTGTATTACATTTACACATTACAGTATATGTTCCATTGAAACAATGGTCTGGAAGCTGAGAAGTAAAGGCTAACAGTGATGTCTTGGTCTGCCATGTGGTAGCTAAATCTATATAAACATTTAGAGAAATTTATATTATTTACTTTGACTTAGCTGCATCATATTACTACATAGGGGCGTAACTGTCCATTCATCTGGATCAGTGCAATTTTTATAACTAACGATCCAATATGTAATGACAATTTAACATCAGATATTAGCCACGTTCAGCGTTTCAAAATGTCCATTTAATAGTTTAAAAACTTGGCGGGTAAGTTACTGCCATATGAGCAAATAATTCATGCACTTGAACGGACTTTAATATGAATAACAAGTTTACTAAAGCTTGTTTTGAGGTCAACGGATCTTTCTTGCATTAAAACAAATTTGAAAGACGCGTGCTGCATATTAAGTATTTGTAGTATGAAAGACTTACCTCAGTCGGTGATCGGTTGGCATGATGTCCGCTATCATCAAAATGTGCTGTAGTTATCGAAAAACAGGCTCAATGAAAGAGCGCGATATTTTCTCTCACAGCTCCTAATGGATAGCCTGAAATCAATTCAAATCATCCGCTCGCCCTCCCGTTACTGTCGACGAGTAGAGAATAGCTTTGCAGTTTGCATTGTGGGCGGGACTAATCGGAAAAGTTTTGGCGGCCGATTTGAAACTGCGTCATCACTTGTGCGCACACACCATAGACTGTAAAAATCTTTATTTGAATAGGCAACATTATACTACTGCTTAGAATATTGCATAATTAATTTTGCATTTCTTTGAATATAGTATAAATGATTTCAAGTAAATAGGCACACTGTAACCTCACTATTCATTTTTAATGCAGTGATTTATAATAAAGAATGCCCATAGATGCTGCTGCAATACTATACTTTTTGGCATGAAACTTTAAACAAATCAAATGTTTCCCGAAGCATCAAAATAAAATTCTGTCGAAATAATTGGATAGTACACAGTGACTGATTGTTGATTTGTGGGTATACCTTTTTTCCCTATTTTTACAGGAAAAATCTGTAAAGATTATATAACATTTTATGTAAAATTACACATTAATCTGTAAAAATACAGAAAATGTCTTTTTAAAAGCGGAAAATTGTTGTAATACCAAAATACAAGCAATTATCTGTAAATATAATGGTAGAACTTTAAAATACAGCAAATATCTGTAAAATAACAGGTATTATACTGTATAATGAAAAAACGGGAAAATTCTGTAAAAAGATACAGACCATTACCTGTAAAATTACATTTATTTTTAACAGCGTGGATTTCAGATTTATATGATGCGCGCGCAATCCCATAATGTCACACTACAGTAAAGTAGTGTAAAAAGCAGGAGCTACAGTGATAACACCTGCTTCTTGTAAATTAATTACAGTTGACATGGAAATATACAGTTAACAACTGTAAAACCTTATTTGACCCATAATGCATTGCGAATTACAGCTACATCTTGTAAAATGTTTAAACAGTAAAATTCTGTAAAATTTTGCTGTAGAAACTACAGCAATTTTTTACAGTGTGACTTCAAAGCTGAGGTACCATTACACCCCTAATGTTTTCATTAATATTATGTATATTATTATTATTATGTCTAAAAATAGCTTGTTATTAGCTACATTTTTTAAATTTAGAAAATTAAAATAAAAAAAAAAAGGACTTCACAGCAGCACTCATGCCTTGGGTGGTAGAAAAGAATGTGTGCAGTGCTGATTTACAGTCATTTATGTGCTTGTCTTCAAATAATATCTAATGTATGATAATTATGATATACTAATGTTTTTTTTTTCTCTCTCTTCTTTTTCGTGACAGACTGTGATTGAGAGACTGGCGAGACTTACTAAAAGTATACATTTTTGCACATTTATTCACTCATCTGACATTTACAAAATAGCACACTTCTGTTATGTTCTGTATTGTAATTCTGTTATTAAAATACTATAAACATTTTTAAAAAATGAGTGTGAATCCATTTTTGTGTTTAAGATTTACTGTGTAATGGGTATTTTAAATAATAAAAAAAAAAGATAGGTGTGGTGTAAATATGGTTGAATAATGGCTTTTGGTGTATCAGCCACATTTGGGCCACATAAGGGCCATCAGCCCTTTACAGAACTCAACCATATAAGAATACCATATAAGGTCCATATATCAGCCACGTCTGTTTTTATTATTTGGCTCACTCTGGGCCGGCGAACACGAACTAATCTGAGCCACACTTTAGCTGTTGATATAGGCCAGATCCGCGCCAAAGGAAATTTGCTGACTGGGTATGAGATGGATTGCCTGTGGGCTACCTGTTATATTTATGGTATATCAAAAAGTGTATATTTTTAAATGTCATTGTTGGAACATTTTACCATACTTTCGTAACAAAAATTAAAATAGGAAAAATATGCAGTATGAAAATAATTTAAGAAAAAATTTGTTTTCAAAAAGCCTTTTTCCAAAAGGTACATCTGGAAAAAGGGGGGTCGTCTTATATTCGGGTCAATACGGTAGTATTTTGTTAGACTGGTATAAAAAAAGCTTAGTTTACCGCAGTAGCGGTCGCGTATACAGTAAAATCTCCAGTGTTGAAATCCCAGTGTTAAGGACTTTTAGAGTAAAGAGTTAAAGTTGTGGTGTTGAATTTTAAAGGATTAACACTAGCTAGTGTAAACAGCACCCTCTGGCCGGTGTCAATACGGAGAATTACCCTCATTAACACTGTTGAGAGTTTTTAGTGACATCCGGGACATTTTCTCGTGTGCGAGCCTAATCTGTCTGAAATATTTTTCACAGACGCCATTTTCTTTGCTCGCGATGCGGAGCATATTAGGACGGAAAACAGCGATATAAAGTGTTTAATTCTACTCACAAAGTGTGTTTTGTAATATCATATCGTTTTATAATAATTTCAATGTGTTGGGTGCGCCTAAAAACGTTTATCAATGCAGATAGCACACGTACGTCTGCAAGATGTCTGTTTAAGATCTCTTGATCTGGAAAGCATCTGCTGTCTATAAACGTCTGACAGACGTCTGTAAGATGTCAGTTTTACATACATTCTAAATCATAAACATCTTAAAGACATCTAATAGACATCTATTTGACATCTAAAAGGAGACGTCCTATAGACGTATTGCAGATGAGCAAACACCCTAAAAAATACGTCTTGCAGATGTAAATGCAGACGTCAAATAGACATCTCAGAGATGTACGTGTGCTATCAGGGATATGTATTTTATAACATCATATTGATTTGTAGTGATATTCATCTGCTGTGCACTCTTAAACTTTTTCTCAGAGAGATATTTTCGTTCACTCGTGATGCTCCGGAGCAGATGAGGAAGTTGGTTTTAACGAGGAAAACGCCAAAAGTAAGTGTTTTACTTCATTTACGATATGCATTTTATAAAATAATATTACTTTATGACAATATCTATATATGTGCGCGCCTAAACGATCCGAAACGTTTCTCACAGATGACATTTGAATTTGAAGGGAAGTGTTTTACCTCATTTATGTATATTGCAACGTCATATTGTCAAATCAAACCACTGTAAACTACCCAAATCTAAATGACAATATAAGTCATTTGTTCTTGTCTCATGACCAATTTTTGTGATTTCATTAAGCATGAATTGATGTGAATGTTGATGTGTCCTTATATTGGATTTGAGTGCTGTTTTCATTGAATTAATTTGAAAATAACACTTTCAGTAAACTCAAACTCTCTATACTGAGTGAATTACATTGTTCATCATTCAAAGTGATTTTGTGCCCTCACAAGTCTTGAAGAATGGCACATGAGTTGCAATTAACTACTTTAGACACTTTTATTATCTTATTATCTGTCAGCATTAAATTGTGTTTTGTATTCAGCAAAAGTGAGTCGTATGGGTTTGGAATTACAATTTTAAGTAAACTAGTTATTTAATATTGTTACAGATGGTTCATGCTGGCTTAACAGAAAAATCAAAAGAAGATGATGTGCTTGAAGAGTATGAAGCCACCAATACATGGGTAAGCCACAATTGCACATTTTAAGATTATTGATTGTCATGTTTATTTAAAAAAAAAACATTAATAATAAAGAGTCTGATTTCTTTCTAAAAAATATATATATATAAACTGTAAGTTTTTGATGTGCTTGGACTGTCATTTATTTATGTGCTGTCCCATTTATGTGCATTAATTTTGATAGGAGTCGTCCAACCTCAGTGCAGAGAGATCAATGTGCACTTGGAATTGTGACTTTGTCTCTGTCGTTAGAAGACCCATTTTCTAGTAAGACTGACTTTCTTTTTACAATATACATATATAAATTTAAAGGGTTAGTTCATACAAAAATTAAAATTAGCCCATGTTTTACTCACCCTCAAGTCATCCTAGATGACTTTCTTCTTTCAAAAGAATCCAATCTGAGTTTTATTATCCTGGCACTTCCGAGCTTTATAATAGCAGTGGGTGGGTGTTGCTGTTCAACAGTCCAAAAGAAGTGCAATAAAGTGCATCCATCCATAATAAACAGTGCCTCACACAGCTCTGGGGAGTGAATAAAGGCCTCCTGTAGTGAATCAATGCGTTTTTGTTAGAAAAATATCCATATTTAAAACAAACACTTTCCTCTAGCTTGCGCTAACTGTTGTGTGCGCAAACCGTTCCGGGTGGATGACGTAGGACTTTAGTGAAGTTTTGGCTCCAGTGAAATATGCTAGTCTCACGAGAACCAACGTTTGTTTACAGGAGCAAAGGAAGAAAATTTTCCTTACTTTAGCAAAGACAAACCACTCTCTTCTTGGCTTACATTGAAATCCTCCGACATTTCACTTCTCACCGGTGCATGCACTACACCGACGTCCTGCGTCATCCGCCCGGAAAGGCTTCCACGTACAACATTTAGCGCAAGCTAGAGAAAAGTGTTTATAACGTTTTAAATTTGGATATGTTTCTTACAAGAACACATTGATTCGCTACAGGAAGCCTTTATTCACCCCCCAGAGACGTGTGAGGCATGTTTTATTATGGATGGATGCACTTTATTGCACTTGTTTTGGACTGTTGAACAGAAACACCCACCCACTGCCATTATAAAGGTTGGATTAGCCAGGAAATTTTTTAATATCATTCCGATTGGATTCGTCTGAAAGAAGAAAGTCATATACACCTATAGGATGCCTTGCAGGTGAGTAAATCATGGGGTAATTTGAATTCTCGGGTCAACTAACCCTTTAAGTTATTATTTACTCACCCTTTTGTTTTTGTAATGCGGTATGCCCTTTTTTCTTTTTCGGACCTGCTTGTCCTTATAATGTCAGTATATGCCAATAAATATCAAGCTTTTGAAAAAGATGCAAAAGGATCAGAGTGGTCGCATGTATTTCTTCTGTAGATTATTCAAAATATAACCTTTTGTGTTCCTCAGAAGAGAGAACGTCATACAGGTTTGGAACCACGTGAGGATAAATAAATAATGACAGAATTTTCAGTTTTGGGTGAAGTTCTTGTATTGCAATTCATACTTGTCTCTGACATTTCACCTGATAATAGTTTTGATAAATGGATGTGGAATGATCCTGTTTTGGTTTTGTACTTATATTTATTTATTTTTCAATTTTACAGGGGCAGTTTTGTGATGCTGTAAATAGGAGTGGATATCTTGCTTGGCTGAAAACTGCAGAGAAACGCATCTCATCGTGATGAAAAAACGAATGAGAGTATTCTCTCCAAGGAGGTCCAAACACCAGCACAGACTTTGATTAGTGAGCATTAACATGCATTCAGCTTTTATGGTAATGAATGGAATGCTGTTGTTTAACCTCCTAAATGTCAGCATTATAAACCTTATGACATTAATGGACCAAATAAGAATGTTTTTTGTGTCTTTGCACTGATTTGCTTCTACATCATGATGTTTAATTGTTGTAAGAACATGTTCTTTACATGTATTGAAAACATTGAGTGTGAAGACATTTTGGTGTAGGGAAAAAATATTTACAATGTTTCAATAAAATAAATAAATGTAAACGTGTATTGTTTTGTGGGTTTATTTTTTAATACTTTCACCTGAACACTGGTGCAGTGTTGACCAGTTAATCCATAAGTGTTAACTTTCAACACCAACTTTGGTGTTCTCATCATCCATTCTGGTTTTGATATTTTACATGTTAAGAGTTTGTTAGTTAACACTGTCAGAGTGTTAAAAATGTTAACTCTTTCAAAAGTGTTAATTTAACACTTTAGCAGTGATTCCCATATGTACACTGGGTAAGTGTTAATTTTAACTCTGAGGGAGTTAAATCCACTCTTTTAAATTGTGTGAAGACAGACCGAAGAGTGTAAAGACCATCGACTCTTCTTCTTTCACTTCTGTTTCTGTTTTTATAACCATTTCTTACTGTGTAAGTTGTTTTTTTTTTAGCATGTGTATTTGGCAGTGTTATTTTTTTTAGGATTACTGATTAACTACTGTTTAATTTGTATTTATCAATTTTAATTTTAGTTAAATTATGTCTGAATTTATTATGTCTGTATTGGTATTTTATTAAGTTTTACTTTTATTTAATTTGAGTTATTTTAATACTTCAACAAACTAAATGGAAATGAAATAATATATATTGAATTTATAAGTGTGTGTGTGTATATATATATATATATATATATAATGTATATGTGTGTGTGTGGTTGTACATACACATTATGTAGTTGTTTTCTGGTGTTTCGCTTAGTGTTATGTTAAAATCATTATTATATTCATACCTTTTGTTCTTTAATATTTTGAATTGTTTTTAGCTTTATTTTTGTTTTTTTCATTTAAATGTTAAGTTTTGAATTTTGTTGTATGCATTTGTCATTTTTATTGAATTTCTTTATTTTTACAATGTGTATATGTAGTATTTATAAAGTTTTAGCTTTTAGTTTTGGATGTTTTTAGTTGTTTTAATACTACAATTGATTGCTTCTGTTGTCCTCATTTGTAATTAAGTCGCTTTGGATAAAAGCGTCTGCTATGACTAACTAACCTTCTTTGATCATATTTACCAAGGGTATGAATAATTATGATCACAACTGTATTACAAAGGATAATCAATGCCACCTGCTGGAGCTAGACAGAACAGAGCATCTTAAGATGCAGCATTGACAGCGCGCTATATTGACCGATTGCCATGCCACATGTAGTAGCCTACATTCATTTGCTTTCTTTGTTTTACAGTAATACTATTTTGGAAAGTATTTACAGAATGTTTAGGAGTTCTCGCCGTTTATTGTGTGTAGAATGTCGAAAACGAAACTAAACACCGAAGTTTTGTTACAAATATATTTTTTAAGGTTGTAGAGTATTTTTTTTTTTTTTTTTTTTTGCCGCAAACAGAGATGATTTTGTGCACATTTATTTTGTTCTCTTTGAGTTTATGCCTGACTGGTAAGTTATAAACACTTTTTTTTTTTTTTTAATATAAATGTTTTCACTTCTAATGCAGTGATAATATGCTGTTGAAAAATGTTCAAAGGATTTCAGTTAGCTGTTGCTGATGTGTTTCCCGTGTGTTTGGTGATACAGATGCTAAGAAGTTATTGTCAGTGATGAAGGGAGATTCTTTCACTATAAATTTGGATGTTACTAACATGCAGAGAAATGATGAGATCGAGTGGAGGTTTGAAGGCATTCGCATCGCTAGAGTGATCGTGAACAATTCAGAATATTATAATGATGGGACATTCAGAGACAGATTGAAGCTGGATCATCAGACTGGATCTCTGACCATCACAAACACCCAAATCACAGACTCTGGACTTTACCAACTGAAGACGATTATTGGGCATAAGGAATCAATCAAGAGATTCGATGTTACTGTTTATGGTGAGTAGAGAATAAAAGTGTAGTTTGACCCATTCTTTTCATTTATAGGCCTATGTACATGTAGTAATGTATATGTGCAGGCTATGCTAGGTGAAATGTTGATTGTACTGCATTTTGTTTTATTAATTATTTTTATTTTATTTATTGTTTATTAGAGTTGTTGTTAAGTGCTTTTAGTAGCCTATTAGTCTTGTTATAATATGTTGTGAAGCCAAAGACACATTTCCACTTGTGGACAATAAAGTAAAGTAAAGGTAAAAGAGGAAGGGTTGATATTGCGCTCACTCACGTTCTGTTTGAATTATTGTTCGAATTTCCTGATAAAATGAACAGAATCGTATCAATGAACTATATAAAACTGGAAGTCCCCATTAAAGTTCCACTTGTGCAGTGGTTAAACCAACGCTGTATTTGTTTGGTACACATGCGTACCGAACCGAAAGACTCGTACATATGTGTACCGTTACACATTATCTACTTTAGAATAGCATACTGAGGTCCAAAGTGGAAAAGACAGGAATCAGGTTTGTTCAACTGGAAACGACAGTCAAAATTTTCAGTAGGAAGTAGTTGTACATTAGCCCTTAAAGTGGGAAATGTTTAGTCAGTAAATGGCTCTCCTCAGAAACTAACAATATATCTGTACAGTGCCACACACAATAACAAACTTTAGACAAGTTCGCTGACAAACATCACTAGTGACCATATTTTATATGCCATACTTACAGCTATTGTTTTTAAAATAAAACTTTTTGGGATTTTGCAAAATCTTAAAACTTTTACAGTTTGAGGATCCATATTATTATTTTTAGAAGTAATGCTAACTATAGTCAATGAAAACTAGTGTTACCATATTACTGTATGAGGTTTATTACAATGATTTAAAAAATGTTACGTTTCATGTCATGTGACTAGTCATTATGTGAGGTGCGTTCATATACACCAGGGGTCACCAGACTCGGTCCTGGAGGGCTGGTGTCCTGCAGAGTTTAGCTCCAACTTGCCTCAACACCTGCCTTGAAGTTTCAAGTATACCAAGCAAAACCTTGATTAGCTGGTTCTGGTGTGTTTGATTAGATTTGGAGCTAAACTCTGCAGGACACTGGCCCTCCAGGAACAAGATTGGTGACCCCTGACATACACCGTCATGTTTATGTGAATGGTGGTGCAGAGTTGGATTTTCAGTTTTACTGACTGAAAAGTTTCTTTATAAACCTCATATTATAGATATTTTTCAAACTGTATATGACTTTATCTTAAGCTTTTTGTGATGATGCTGTACAGACTTTTTTGGTTTGTGATGAGTTATACATATTAGTTATGTCTTCACTTCTATTACAGAGTGAAAATGTACTGGTGAAAATAATGAACTGTTATTAATCTTATTCTTCCGGTTTGGTGACAGATGTAGAGAAGTTGCCAGTGATGGAGGGAGATTCTGTCACTCTAAACCCTAATCTTACTAACATACAGAGAAATGATGAGATCGAGTGGAGGTTTGAAGGCATTCGCATCGCTAGAGTGATCGTGAACAATTCAGAATATTATAATGATGGGACATTCAGAGACAGATTGAAGCTGGATCATCGGACTGGATCTCTGACCATCACAAACACCAAAATCACAGACTCTGGACTTTACCAACTGAAGACGATTATTGGGATAACAGAGTCCATCAAGAGATTCATTGTTACCGTTAATGGTGAGTAGAGAATAACCATGTTATTTCTGTTGTCCTCTTCATATTCTCGCTATAAATAGTAGGGTATGAGTAAAACAGCACTGGACAAAGGCACCAGGTAACTATATTGATATAAAAGAGAGAAAATGCCACCATATGCAAATATAGCAACACAGTAAGTGTTCAGCAAGTACCACAGATACTATCCTTTCACACTGAACTTTGATTATTGCGTGCAACATTGGAAAGTGCGGTGACAGACTTGTTCTCATTATTAATCATAACAGTTGAAGATGCACATTGATTGTTATTTTGAGTTTAAATGTATCCTAATTACTGTCACGGTGTAATGGTATGTCTAATACTAATCTGTAAATCGGCAACTTTTAACTGTTTCTCACTGAAGTGGAGCAGGGTTGAGCTGGTCAGTGTTTGGATGGAGGCCCTCTTGTGGACATCTAATGTTACAGGTCGAGGTGTAGCAGTGGCTCTAATGATCCAATGCCCTAGATCTAATGCCCTAGAAGAGAATGTCCTTCACTAACTGATGTCTTGACCTTCTTCAGAGTGTTTGCTGAAAGAGCAGGAGTGTAACCCTTGTGTCTGGTCCAAATTTGTCCATTGGCCTCCTAAAAATCCTCCAAATATTCAAGTCTACACTGATGTCTCTTTATTCTGTCATGTTTTCCAGCTTATCTGCCAGTCATAACCAGAAACTCACAACATCAACAGACTGAACATCCCAGTATCAATCAACTCTGTGACACATGTTCGGGTAGGCTACATCAGTGATGATATAAGTGTAAATTTCCTGAGTTGATCTCTGTCTTTTGTTGTAGATCAGACTGACACATTACCATACATTATTGTCTTTCTTTAGCACCAGGCCCACAGTCTCATTCTCATTCTTCAGACTCTTTATCTCTGATAGTGCTGATCTCGGCCGCTGCTGGATTTCTGTTGATTGTGGCTATAATTTGCATATTTTGTATGTGCTGGGAAAACAAAGATGCAGGTAACTGCACCTGAAGATAACATCTGGCAAAATGTATCTTTTTTTGTGAGGCAATAGTATTGTAGAGAAAAGGAACAGTTTTGATTGAACATGTCTGTCATTACAGTTCAGCCCCATGAAGATGCACTAATCTACACACAGATTGGACAAATGACAGTAAGTGTCTCTGTGCCTCTGTATATCATTTCAGTAACATTTATATTTGTTCATTAAGCATTGTCCCCCAGAACTGAATTAACAGTGATAAATTACTGCATAACATATGGCAATTATATATTACTGTTTCAAATTTGCATCACTGCATTATATTTCACAAACCTGTTGACATTTGGCAGTATATAATGCGTGATGTTGCACATTTTATGGTTTCTGCAGTCACTCTTGTTGCCTTTTGTTTTTTGTCACTGCCACTAAAGCTGCCTGTCTCCCAAGATTTCATAATAACAGTTCTAAGAACATAAAAGACACAGAAACCCTCCATTTCACACAAACACAAGACAAGAAACCTGATTCATAACTTATAATACTCAATTTGCACATTGTTTCATAATGATGTTCCAGTGCATTATCAGTCCTTATGGTGAATTTACATAATATTTTTGCTGTTTATTACTTTTACATTTGTAAAACAAAGTTTGTTTTTCGTCTTTGATCTTTTATGTTTCTTACAGGAATCTGAAATGACGGTGGTGGTTTATTCATATTTCACCCCAGAACAATGCTCAAACTTCCGGTGATTGTTTCGTCATCTGAGTTTTACACTGTATTATTGTTTCAAATTTGATTTGATTTTGTCATTTATATTTCCTTAAGTGATCTTTTGAGAGTTTGTGTTCCTGAATGTTAATGTGTTATTCATTTAGAATAAAGCTCAAACAACTTAACATTCCATTGGTTGATAACCATAAACATTCACTGTGCTAGATAGTCAACTTGCTGACGATTCTGGAATTTCGGTCAAATACATGCTTATTTCACTCTTTATAATACATACAATATGCTTCAAATGCCTGTGTATAAATAGGCACTACTTTAATGGAAAGACAAGGTGATGTAGTTGTTGTTGGGAAAAAAAAAAAAAAAAAAAAAACTAATAAAGAATAGCATTGACAGCAACAATTGTTGTCCCTTTCATTGTAAAGTTTATGGCCAGCCTAACTTGGAAACTCGAGTATCAAAATAATCTCAGAGTAGTAAATACGACGTGAGAGGCCGTTCTTGTCCAATTTCTGATTAGGAAACCTTCTTTACAGTCACTATTGTGACCGGTAGGATCAATATGTCCTGCAAAGCCCATATTGTTACAGTGATTATGAACTGTGGCTTCTGTTATTTTTTTCAACAATTGAGGCCCTGTCCCAAAAGGCACACTTCATGTGCACTTGCAGTCTTGAGGACAGTGGCCGCTGTGTGCGCGTGTCCATGAGACTGTGTCCCATTTGTCATTTTTGCTTTCAGAAGGGTGCTTGCGAATGCCCCCTTTGCACAGACTTCTATCCGACCGTCAAAGTGGTATTATGTCATGAAAGTGTGGACACTTTTTTTTTTTTTTTAATTTATTCATTTATTTTTTTTATTCAAACACTTTGAACACCAACAAAGAGAGGCATTCATAAATTAAATAATTACATATCAAGACATTCAATTTTCATATCACACTCTATACAACATACCAAATAATACATTTAAGATATAAAAAAAAATAAAGTAAATTAAATTGGAAAGAAACCCTAATCAAATAACCTAAATCAATACTGCCCTACAAAGGCAAAATACCTTAACTCGCTAGTGTGAAACTGAGAAAAATGACTTTAAAGTTTTTTACTTGTCCAGCCATATTAATTATAGGTAGGACACTGGAAATTTGGCAATTATGTGTTTTAGTAATGAACATTATCTACATTAAAAAATTGTGAGCTCAAACTTGATTTTTACCCCTATTTTGAAGTTAATGTACTCTGCCTTTGCATTATCTGCAAAAAGTGACAAGTCACACCAAGGCAAAACACAGTAACCTCCACATTATCAATATTTGGTTGCTGATCACCATTTACAAAATCGTTATAGTAGCACCTGTATATAATCTAGTGATCATGGGCTATCTCATATAGGCTATTGCATAAAATGTGACTATTTTATTTTTTTTTGACAGTGACAAGCAGACTAAAAGTTAAACATTTGAGTGTATAATAATTGTTTAGCCTATATTGACTTGAATGAAATAGCCTAACCTAAAAGAACGACTTGTAGATTTATGTGAACGCCAGCAAGCAGGCATGCTCAGATATGCGTGTGGATTAAACATCTCCGACGACGTTCAGCACCATGGATTGATTTTATCGGGTTACAAGAAAAGGTAGGATATGGATTTAATTGCGAACTGTTAGGTAAAATTGGCATCGGTGTTCTCAGCCTGATACAAGGAATCAACATCAGTCTCATTACAATAGGCTAATATAAGCAAAAGTTTTTAGCATTTTTTCGAAATTTCATTATAACTTTTGACCAGAAGGTGACGCTGCCGCCAAATGTTTTGAGTACCATCAGGGTATGGTGCCGAAGATGCATACCGAGTTTTGTAATGATACGCTAATGCCTTCGTAAAATACAGCGTTTTAGAACAATTCAAAATGGCTGACATGGGAAAACTGGGTATTATTCGACTCGGCATGATGCACCGAATCTGAAGAGACCAGTTTTGTGATTTTTGGCCAAACCATTCAGAAGTTATAAGCAAAAATATGCATTTTTCATATCTTGTGACCACTAGGGGGCACAGCGCCGAAACACTGCAGGTAGTCTCAGGTCATGCTTTTCATAACACACACCAAGATTGGTCTCAATACGCCAAACTGTTGCGAAGATATAGCCTCACATCCATTTTTGCATGCTTTTCGTAGAATTTGTTCATGCGCTATTCAAGAATGGTTTGACTTTTTATAGAATATGGCATAACTTTTTGCAAGCATGGTCTGAATATGATCTGGTTCAAATTTTGTGACAATCGGTGCAACGGCCTAGGACGAGTTCGAAAACGTAGGTTTTACGAACAATTAAAAATAGCAAAAAAACTAAACCTTACAATTTTTTAATTTTGGTATCCATTCGACTCAGTATGAGCCACGGAATTAGAGGAAAAAATAGTTTTACTTCTGTGGCTTACGGTTCAAAAGTTATTAGCATAAACATGAGTGCAACTTTGGACAAGTGGTGGCGCTAGAGAGTTTGAGTTAGAGACTCCAAATTTGCTATGGTTAATGTTGGGACTGTCCTCTATCAGTGTGCCAAATTTCACAAGTTTCCCGCAAGCGGTTCTATGGGCTGCCATAGACTTCGAGCGGAAGAAAAAAAGAACAAGAGAAATCAGATAAATGCAAATGCAGATATAGATATAGATATAAAACAAATACAGATAAATACAGATACATACATAATTCCAATAAAGTATATACATTCAACTATTCTGACTGAACTGATACATTGTTAACCAGAGGAGCACAACACATTTCTGCAAGAGGAGTCAAAGAAATAGAGAATTCAAATCAACAGTTCGATAACTAGGTAACTAACCATGAGCAGGGCAAAAGGGGAGTCCATTAAACAGACAGGGGTCAAAACCAGAAAGCAGTCCAAAGAAAACATCAATCCAGAGGGTAATTCAGACAAGAGGTCAGGGGCAAGTGAGGATCAAAGCCAAAAAGCAGTCCGATACCAACAACCTGGAGACAGGAAAAGACAACATCTTAAAGGTGCTGTATGTATTTTTTGACAGTATTAAAGCATTAAAATATTACGTTTGCAGATATTGAAAATTTGCAGCAGTCAGTTCAACCGCTGGCTGTCAATATTACATAATGCACCTTTAAATCTTCTCTCCTGGCCGACGGCCTCCATCCCATCTCTGGCAAGCTGCAGCCATCTTTTAACCCAGACTTACTAGTCTGTTGGTGGCAGTGGCGAAGCTACGGGTGGGCCCGCGTGGGCCAAGGCCCACCCACTTTCAGCCGTGGCCCACCCAATGAGAAGTTGGTACTTTTCCAAATGAATGATATTTATTAAACGATAATAATAATAATAAATGAATAGTTTCCCTATAACTTCATACATTTACTTTAAAATATATTTAATGTGAGTTTTCTTCCTATAGGTGCATATAGCATACCCTTGTCAAAAATGATGGTTCGTCAGTGACGATTCAGTTAGTCCCACCCACATTTATGTTTACGACGTAAGAACATAGTAAAATGCGCACGTTTTAAAATAATGTTGAATTTGAAAATAGTGAAACAAACCTCAATCAGTCTTTAAAAATATTGGATATCCCAAATGAAACTTAAGTCTTAGCACTGAATCCAGACTGCCTACAAACGAAACCAGACCACCGGGTGATGGATTTAGATTGGAAACTTATGAGTGTGTTTAAAGCATCATATTAGCAACGGTACAGTGTTTAAACCGCTAAATAGATGCGTCCTTTGTAGAAAGAAACACATAAACGTTGTGCTACATACTCTTCTCCACAACAAACTGCATGTTTGCAGCTGTGCACATTTCTGCGGTATTCGTTTACTCTCCTTTGAACGCGAACTGACAGAGACTGATTATAAGATCATCTGTGAAGCTCCGTCGTCTCAGACTAAGGTAATGCTTTACAATAAACTTAGGTTAGGTAATGCATTAACTAACATTAACAATGAGAAATACATTTGTTACAGTATTAATTAATTTTTAAGGTTAGTTAATAAAAATAGGCTACAACTTTTTTGTTAGCTCAGGTACGAATGTTAACAGATAAATTTAAATGTTAATAATTATTAGAAAATGTTGAAATTAAAATTAATGTTAATTAATGCTTTAGAAGTGTTGTGCATTGAACATTTGTGCTGTATTTTCTGTTGGCAATTATGCAGTTTTCTTACACGCACCTTGCCCACCCACTTAAACATTTCTGGCCTCACTTCTGGTTGGTTGGAGTTTGTATGTCCATCTATAGTTGCCATCATCTAAGGTCTTTTTGAGTATTGGCATCAACTGAAGTCCTCACAAGTCCTGGTGCTGTGCAGTTTTTAATAACCCTGGGATGGACATTCGGAGAAACAGGAAGGCAAAGGGAGAAGGATAAGCATAGCTGCTGTTCATATTATTTCAGGCAAAAAATGATCATGTGCATTTCCATTTCAGCATCTCCATTTCATCAGTGGAGTACAAGGTTATGACATGTTTTGTGAATGCTTGGCTAAAAAGGAAAGTTTTTAATCTAGGTTTAAACTGAAAGAGTGTGCAGAATTTATCTAGATACCTTAATAAACATTATTCGTTCTCAGTATTTGGGGAACAGACACAGTCTCTATAGAATGGACTACATATGCCAGAGTATCATTAAAGTAGGATAAACATCATAACTGTAATTTACACAACTGTTCAAAAGTTTGAGGTCTGTAAGAGATTTTATGCCTTTAAAAGAAATTTCTTATGCTCACCGCGGCTCAATTTATTGGATCAAATTACAGTAAAACAGTAACACTGCGAATATTACAATTGAAAACAACTCTTTTCTATGTGAATATTATGTTATAATGTAATTTATTGCTGTGATCAAAGCTGGATTTTCAGCATCATTACTCTAGTCTTCAATGTCACATGATCCTTCAGAAATCATTCTAATATGCTGATTTGCTTTTTACACTTTTTACTTTTTTTGAAATCAAATAATTACTGCAGAGGTAAGAAGAGAATTCTTTCCAAAACATTAAAAATTGTATCAACCTCAAACTTTTGAACACTAGTGTATGTTTTTGATTTGACTTACTAGTCCTGAAGTTTATAGCATCTTGAAGATGTTGTCTGACAGAAAGTTCACTTCAACTCTGCTGGGGTGCATTGAAGAATCAAGGAACAAAACAAGCAATTTGACACCGAGTCAAAAATATTTAGTGTGCAGTTCCAGGTTTATTTTTAAGGAAACACAAAAGAGCAGAGGTGAAATTCAACAACAACAACAAAAAAGGATAATATACTAAATATTTACAAAAAAATAATTTCTTAAGATAACAGAATTTATGTTTTTGGTTTACTTATTCATTTAATATTGCTCATATAGTTTCACTCAAGTTAGGATGTCAAAACCTTCTTAAAATAATTGTAATAAATCAAAAAGATGTATTTTTCCAAAAGCAAATAAGAGATTCATCGTGATATAGGCGAAATTTTGTGAAAATATGTGAAAAATGCATATTAAGTTATGTAATGAGCTTTTTTCAGCTTACCTATGTTTCCTACATCTCTGTCAGCAGCTCCCTTCAGGAATGTTGAAATCTTGGACATTCCCTTCTGTTGTAGAAGGGTTATTTTGTCACTCCTGAAATCACAAAACAGTTTTATTAATATTTGTTTACCATAAACTATCAAAACAACTTTAGATTAGTTTTCAGCCAATTTCCGCGCTCCTTGATAACGTTACGTCACCGGTAAACAGCATAGGTGTATAGATGTAGGTTAAATAAATTAAGCAATTTCCAATCATCCATTGAAAAATTACCAGCAAAACCTTAACAAAACTGTCAAATGCTCTCATCTGCACATAAAGATTTTATTAAAAGCCCAAACTTTCATAAATAAGAGCACAATATATAGTTAGCCCGCTTAACTAGCTTAGTCTGAAAACGGTAGAGATGCTAACGGACGTTTTCGAAGACATTTAACCATTTCTATAAAGTAAATAAACAACAGAAGCGAGTCAAATACATGTAAGAGAAGTGTCAACAACAGTTTTATGTAATGTTTGTGTGATTTTAGGGACTATACTCACCTGAAAGCAGTGAAAACAGCGGCGAGAGACGGTGTGTTTCCTCTTGTCAGTTACAGCACAGTTGCCAACTCTCGCGAGACAAATAAGCAACCGCAGCTTCAAAAACAAGCCCAAAACAAGCCCAATATATGGGTGATTCTTAGACTATGGGCACTTTTATATTCTTTGGTCATATTTTTAAAAATACATATAATTTTGGACAAATTCCTCTTTCTTTGTCAAACTAACAATAAACCCACCTTTAAAACTTTTTACTACCTTTCTATTATGATTTTTTCATACTTTTCAACCTCCTTATAGGTGTTACAATCACTGTTTTCTCCTTGTCGCACACCCAGACTTTTAAACTTCAACAATGAAAATACAGTTTAAAAATATGACTTATCTGGTAACTATTAATGTGCCTGAATTAAGCTCTAGTAAAATAATTAAAATACATTATAGTGTTTAATGTGAGACCACTATCAATATTACTTTTTATACAAAATATAGCTGTCGCACAGTATTGGTGTAATTTACACCACAACACTGTAATGTCCCTTTAAAAAGTTTGTGTGAAAGATTGGTTAGGTGCTTTCTATGGAAATGTTCAGTGACATCAGAGCACATGTTGGACATAGAGGAAATTTAAATTTTCATCAACAACAAATGGAAGAAAAATCAAGGTAAATATTGCTTGATCAGTTAATATATTTATTCTACGTCATTTCCAAGCATACTGTACCTTCAAGGGTGTTTTTAAAAACCTAAAAATTTTAAGTTAAATAAGAGTATTTTGCATACATGAAATGCTAAGTATTAATTCAAAGCTAATCAGTGAAACTATCTTCCATTTTTTCACCAAAAACTACAGAAAGGTCATATCCACTACACTGCCTCTGTGGTGGAAATTACATTTATGAAAACATTATAAAAATTAGGCTAAAAGAAAGTCACCCCACTCCTCTACGTCTATTTCTATCATCGCTTGGATTACAGCGTCACGTGCCTTCTTATTGAATGTTATTTTTCTCCAATGAGCAGGGGGCGGAACATTTGGCAAATTACGCTACAGCATTTATATTATTGCACTGGTTAGCAAACACAGAACGTTCCCCTAACGTTAGTTTTTGGTTCCCGTTTGGTTATTTTTTGGGAACCAAATACTAATGTTAGGGAAACGTTATTTTTAGGTTATTTTGTTTGTAACCATAAAATAACGTTCCCAGAACGTTGCAGGGTGGTTATTATTAAATAACCTAAAAATAACTTACAGAGAACGTTCCCTAATGGTTAGTTTTAGGTTATTTTTTGCAACCATAAAATAACTTTCCCAGAACGTTGCAGGGTGGTTATTTTTAAAATAACCTAAAAAAAAAAAAAAAAACTTATAGAGATCAATGGTTAGTTTTAGGTTATTTTTATAACTCTGTAAAACTATCTTTCCAATGAAAACGTTTCAGATGCTTTTTGTGTAATGACCTATACAGAGCCCTGAAATTCGTTTAATGCAGCATTTATTAAAATACAGAAATTATATCAATTAAAACAAGTTTTAATTTATAATATTAAACCAGGATTAAGCAGGGAGTGATAACAGAAATCATCTTCATATACTACGTGCGCGCCTCTGATCCGCACGCGGCCACGCGCTGCTCCATGACGCGATTTCCTCTGAAGAGAGCCGCGCGCTCGCGTAATTTAAAAATTAACGGTCATTTCGTTTTACTTGTTTACTCGTACTCGCTCGATTATCGATCTATTTATTGAATGATTACTTAAAATGAATATAGTTATGACAGTAAATATGATTTCGGAGGGATTTGACATGCCTAACTGAAGAGAACATGATGTTAAGCGAGAAATGTTTTGTTTATGGATCAAAAGAGGAGTGTCCCGCTGTACAAACAGTACACTTCAGTGGTAAGAAATGAATGTACTGACAAGTCAAGTAATTTTTTATAATTTTTTTTAATATCTGTGAATAAACGTCATATTTTATAAACCATATATTGTGTGAAGTAATTTTTATTTGGTGCTGAAGAAATAAAATATTGGTGACTTAGCTACCCCGTAATTGGACAGATTTAATCTTATTTAATCTTACATATGATAGTTGATGTGCTCAGATTATTTTTTATTAATTAAACAATAGATAAAAACAAGATATGGTTTTATAATACTGATTAGGCATCCGTACGGATAATTTCCATGCCATTTATACTACACTGGGTCTTGTGTGCTGAATGATTACTGACCTACAGTGGAGTGATCATACTGGAGTAAATAGGTTAGGGAAACGTTATAATAACGTTAGGGGAACGTTAGAATAACGTTCTAAAAACCAAAAACTAACATTCTGGGAACTTTAGAATAACGTTATGGGAACGTTCTATTTCCGTTAAGAAAACTTTCCTGACTAACCAAAAACAACCAAGTCAAGTCACAGTTGATGTCAGAGAGTCAAGTCAAGTCACAGTTGGTCGTCATCAACCGAGTCACGTCTCAACTGATCTCCCAGAATCTTCCCCCGTCACAGCTGTCCGTCCAGAGTAACAGCACGTCACAGCTGTTCATCCAGAGTCACAGCACGTCACAGCTGTTCGTCCAGAGTCACTTCACGTCTCAGCTGCCCGTCCAGAGTCACTTCACGTCTCCGCTGATCATCCAGAGTCACTTCACGTCTCAGCTGATCTCCTAAAGTCAAGGCATGTCTACGCTGATCTCCCAGAGTCACAGCACGTCACGGCTGTTCTTCCAGAGTCACGCCATGTCTCCGCTGACCTTCCAGAGTCACGGCACATCTCCGCTGACCTTCCAGAGTCACGTCACATCTCCACTGACCTTCCTGAGTCACATCACGTCTCCGTTGACCTTCCTGAGTCACGTCACGTCTCCGCTGACCTTCCAGAGTCACGTCACGTCCGGGCTGACACATCCAGATCATCAAGGTCAGTCGCCCATGATGTCTAGTGTGAGGGATGTACCGCTGGTGTCTGTACGCACGGCTGGTATCCCTAAACCAGCTCACTGTAACCCTCCTGTTCCCGTTCCTGTTCCTATTCCCCTGTCCGAAGTGCTTCCCTGATGGGAATCGCTTTATGTTGTGTTTGGGCTGCGTACACCACAGCAGAACTGTCTGAGTTGGCGGCAGCTGCTGCAGCTTCTCCAGAGGTGGTGGCACATGCTGCACAACCTCCAGAAGCGGCGGGGCTCACCTCAGCCCCTTGTATGGTGGTGGCGCCCAGTAATGTACTCTCAACCTGTTGTGTTGCGGTCGAAGAGACCGTTACTAAACTCTCCCTGTGTCCTGAGTTTACCGCTGTAGAACCTCCAGAGGTGGCGGCAACTGCTGCAGAACCTCCAGAGGTGTCAGCGGTATCTGTGAGTGAACTCTCGCCCTGTCCTGTCACGGCTATGGAGGCCGCCTGCGAATCATCGTCCTGTCCTGTCACGGCTATGGAGGCCGTCAGCAAACTCTCATCTTGTCCTGTCAGGGCTATGGAGGCCGTCAATGAACTCTCATTCTGTCCTGTCACGGCTATGGAGGCCATCAATGAACTCTCGTTCTGTCCTGTCACAGCTATGGAAACTAATTACGAACTTCCTGTGTTCCCTTCCTCGGTCCTTGGGTCCGTTCTCTCTCCTTTTTATGTCTCAGTTCTCCGTAGGTCCCAGGCTCTGCTGTGGATTCCTGAACCGTCGTGGTGGGCTCCTGCTCTATCTGCTCCACCGTGGTGGTCTTCAGGTCCGTCTGCTCCGCTCTGGTGGTCTTCTGCTCCACCTGTTCCGTCTGCTCCGCTGTGGTGGTCCACTATCTGGCTCTGGTGGTCTTCTGCCCCGTCTGCTCCGTCCTGGTGGGCTCCAGTCCCGTCTGCTCCGCCCTGGTGGGCTCCAGTTCCGTCTGCTCCGCCCTGGTGGGCTCTAGTTCCGTTGACTCTGCCCTGGTGGGCTCAAGTCCCGTCTGCTCCGCCCTGGTGGGCTCCAGTCCCGTCTGCTCCACCCTGGTGGGCTCTAGTTCCGTTGGATCCGCCCTAGTGGGCTCCAGTCCCGTCCACTCTGCCCTGGCTTCCTGCTTTGCCTTGGTCCCCGGTCACTCCACTTCCGCCTCTGCTCCTTGGGCTATGTTACGAATCCTGGGCCTGCTCTTCTGTCCGACTGTCACAAGAGGTTGCCCTGCCATCATATAGACTTTCACACCACACATCACAATGGACTGCATTTCCCATCAGCCATCTCACTAATCACACGCTCACCTGATCACACGCACACAGCTGTATCCAATCAGACACTCTTTATAAGCCTTCGACTTTCTCTCCCTCTCTGCCGAGTATTGTGTGCATTTATCGCTGCCCTACAGAGCCCTGTTAGTTTCCCTAGTCTTGCCTTGCCTCGCCTTTGTCGGATTGTGTTTTCCCCTGCCTGGACTATCGCTTACGTTTTGGATTACCTCTCCTGTCTAGACCCTTTGGATACTGTTCGCCGATTGTCGACCCACGCTTGTCTTTGTTTACTCTTTGTCTCGCCCATGTTATACCTGTTTGCCACTGTTTGACCCTGTCTGTTATAACCACGTCTCTTGTCAATAAAAGTCTTGTCAAAAAGCATATGGATCCGCACGTCTCAGGTCTCGTCAGCCCCGTAAAAGCAGGTGCATTCCATACTCTGCACAAACAGGTTTATTAAAATAAATCTTCACCAGTCTACATCCGAGACAGATGCAGTTATAACCTATAAATTGAAGGCTATTTGACGTTTTAAAATGTCTAAAGGACCTACTCCAATTCGCTGATCATTATTGTTGGTCAAAATTAAACGAATATCGCTCTCATAAAAACTTGTTTTAATGACTAATTTATGGATTAAATTATTAAGATACAAAACAGGTTAAGTAAAATATGCTGAATATTTAAGATCTTACAAATATTTATAAAAATGCTAGCTTAGACTGCAGTTCCACATTTTGCGTCTGCATAGCAAAGTAGGCTAAATTAGGTTATTTTCAACATACAATAATACGAAATAAGACCAAACAAGATGTGTAATGAAGAAAAATATATTTAGGAAAAAATGTATTCTTTTTTACGTTAGCTAACATATTTAAGGGCTAACGGCAAACTCCCATTTCTTGAAAGCTGTCCTACATGGACGCGAACATATTTGAGATACGGTCAAACGAACGGACGTATAGGCTATGTAAATTAAATAATAATAATAATAATAATAATAATAATAGGGCCTAATAATAATAATAGCTGTTGCCTTGAAAATAAAAGCAGCGTATTGCGTGCACTTAATTCTACACTTATTTGAGGCTGACATTTAATTCACGAATTACCTCATGCGGGCCAGTCAAGGATAGCCAGAGGGCCGGATGTGGCCCGGGGGCCGTACAATGCCCAGGTCTGCTCTAGAGCCTGAACTCACAGAGCAATAAAGAGATCGAGTGGAGATTTGGAGAAATTTGCATTGCTAGACTGCTCATGAGCAATGCTAAATATTATGATGAGAGATTCAAAGACAGACTGAAGCTAGATCAGACTGGATCTCTGACCATCACAAACACCAGAACCACAGACTCTGGACTTTATAAACTAAGCACCATTATTCAGAATAAGCACTCAGTCAGGAGATTCAATGTTACTGTTGATGGTGAGTAATACTCACTGAGTGTAAGTGGGATTGCTTCTGTCACTGTCATATTCAATTTTTTTTTGCCTTATTCTAACGTTTACAGTATATTCCTCAAACAAAATAATCAAAATCACTAAACACTGACCTTCAATACCACACAAGGGGAAAAGGATCACGCATTTTATGCACGTCTGATCATAGTGCTCTTACAGGAGGTTATACTCAGATATATTGCAGCAGTAGACAGCATTTCACAATGAATTCAAGAATTGTACTGTAAGTAGGCTATACTCCAACCCTATATGACATGGGTGAATTTCAGATTCAGGGTCATCAGAAATTTTTCATCAATTTCTTTGGTGACATCAGAGCAAAATTACTTACAAGAACACTCAAATGTTCAATGAAAATATGTTAAATCACCCAAGCTAACAAAGATGAAAGGAAGTGTTAGGCCAATGTTTTTGGTCCTCTTTAATGAACCTTAATATTGGGACAAAATTTAGATTTTATACATCTGTCAGAAAGGATGTAATACAGATATAAAATAAGCAAATCCTTTATGAAAGAAAAAAAAAACAAAAAAAAAAACACTAGATGGTGCTTAAGTAACCTGGCAATTGAGAGCCACTGCCTCAGATATTTTATATGATGTTGCTGTACAGTTTTCCAAAATGCTTAAATTACACTGAACAAAATTATAAGCGCAACACTTTTGTTTTTGCCCCCATTTTTCATGGGCTGAACTCAAAGATCTAAGACTTTTTCTATGTACACAAAAGGCCTATTTCTCTCAAATAATATAACCAGGTGAGGGTTAAGGGAGGTTAAAACTATCGAAAATGTTGATGATGTGCATAGCTGTGGATAACGAAATGAAAGGTCCTTTAAGAATAAGCAGGAGACGTTATCGCGTATGCGGTTGAACACGCGAGCGCACGCACGCAATGACGAAGTCACAGAGTTATATGTTGCATGGGTGTGCGATTGCTGTTCGGGTGTAATCTGATATCATCCAGGTATGTATAATGTTTTTATTCCAGCACTGTATTTTATTTTTAATTCTGGTGGTTTTGACCCACAAGCCTAAACAAAAAAGAAACAGAAACTCCTAGCAACTTTTAAAAAGGAATAAATAACAAACCCCACCTATATACGTTGGTCCTGCGTGTCAATTTCCTGCGGCCACATATTGTTCACAAATCTGTCTAAATCTGTGTTAGTGAGCACTTCTCCTTTGCCGAGATAATCCATCCACCTCACAGGTGTGGCATATCAAGATGCTGATTAGACAGCATGATTATTGCACAGGTGTGCCTTAGGCTGGCCACAATAAAAGGCTCCGAAAACCAGTCAGTATCTGGTGTGACCACCATTTGCCTCACACAGTGCAACACATCTCCTTCACATAGAGTTTATCAGGTTGTTGATTGTGGCCTGTGGAATGTTGGTCCACTCCTCTTCAATGGCTGTGCGAAGTTGCTGGATATTGGCAGGAACTGTAACACGCTGTCGTATACGCCGATCCAGAGCATCCCAAACATGCTCAATGGGTGACATGTCCGGTGAGTATGCTGGCCATGCAAGAACTGGGATGTTTTCAGCTTCCAGGAATTGTGTACAGATCCTTGCAACATGGGGCCGTGCATTATCATGCTGCAACATGAGGTGATGAATGGCACAACAATGGGCCTCAGGGTCTCGTCACGGTATCTCTGTGCATTCAAAATGCCATCAATAAAATGCCCCTGTGTTCGTTGTCCATAACATACGCCTGCCCATACCATAACCCCACCGCCACCATGGGCCACTCGATCCACAACATTGACATCAGCAAACCACTCACCCACACGACGCCATACACGATGTCTGCCATCTGCCCTGTACAGTGAAAACCGGGATTCATGCGTGAAGAGAACACCTCTCCAAAGTGCCAGACGCCATCGAATGTGAGCATTTGCCCACTGAAGTCGGTTACGACGATGAATTGCAGTCAGGTCTAGACCCCGATGAGGACGACGAACATGCATATGAGCTTCCCTGTGACGGTTTCTGACAGTTTGTGCAGAAATTATTTGGTTATGCTAACCAATTGTTGCAGCAGCTGTCTGGGTGGCTGGTCTCAGACGATCTTGGAGGTGAAGATGCTGAATGTGGAGGTCCTGGGCTGGTGTGGTTACACGTGGTGTGCGGTTGTGAGGCCGGTTGGATGTACTGCCAAATTCTCTTGAAACGCCTTTGGAGATGACTTATGGTAGAGAAATGAACATTCAATTCACGGGCAACAGCTCTGGTAGACATTCCTGCAGTCAGCATGCCAATTGCACGCTCCCTCAAAACTTGCGACATCTGTGGCATTGTGCTGTGTGATAAAACTGCACATTTTAGAGCAGCCTTTTATTGTGGCCAGCCTAAGGCACACCTGCGCAATAATCATGCGGTCTAATCAGCATCTTGATATGCCACACCTGTGAGGTGGATGGATTATCTCGGCAAAGGAGAAGTGCTCACTAACACAGATTTAGACAGATTTGTGAACATTATTTGAGATAAATAGGCCTTTTAATAATAATAATGTAGCACATTTGTGTTGCGTTTATAATTTTGTTCAGTGTATATTTCAAATCTGTTTTCATTATTAGCAGTATAAATCAGGATTGTCACTATCTGCACTGATCTCTTTGTGTGTTGTGAATAACTGACATCATAATAAACACACTACTGACAATCTCTTATTCAACACATAACACTACACTAGTAGTCTTCTTATTGATTGATTCACGTTTCTGCTATCCAGATAATAAGTCTATTTCTACCATCACTTCACAAAACCCTTTATCATCTGAAAGTGTGAGTGGCGCAGGTAATGACACTTATAATTAGATCAATTTCACAGCTGTGTATTATATTGCTTGTACACATCAATTCAACAGATCTTTCCAGAATTGCACCCACAAAATCCTTCAGTGTCTCTGAAAGTGCTGATATCTGCTGCTGCTGCTGGATCTCTGTTGATTTTGGCTGCAGTCGGAATCATCTGCATCTGCATTTGCAAAAAAAGCATGAAAACAGATCAACAGGGCAAGTGTTACCTACTGCTGTTACATCTGTAGAAATAGTTACAGTTTTGCTGTTTTAATACTTCTGTCATTTTTATTGAAACAGTCCAGACCCATGATGAAAGAATCACTTATGCTGATCCGACATTCTACAAACGATATACACAAAAATCGGTAAGTCAATTCATGTTAGTTTACACTGTACAAACAGAACATACATTGTATAATTGAGGAGGAGGTTATATAATAGTATATTTGTGGCGAGGGGGGCGTGGTTCAGCGAGGTCTGCAGCGGGAGAGAGAGCTGGGAGACGAGCGGTGAGTAAGTGGGTCAAGTGCAAATGACAAACACCTGTGTCTTATTCCAGTAAGTGGCGTGGGGAGACCGCATAAAAGACACCTGGGAACGTCAGAGAGGAGAGAGAGACCTACTGCGGACTGGAGGCTGCGATCTGGGGATTGTGCGAGTGTGACTTTTGCTCAGGAGAGCAGGACTGGTTCTTTGCGTATGCATGGTTATGTTGAGCGCTGATAGCGCGACTTTCTGTTGTTTTGAAAAGCTAAATAAAACCCCAGTGTCAGCCTAGCCGACCTCGTCCTCTTCCTTCCTACACATTGACTTTGTTACAATATTATAATGCATATGTTGCTGTAAATATAAAAAAGTGAACATATATAAAAAGAAAACATGATGGCTTCGTTCCAAACCCAAGTGAGCTGCCTTACTGTCTACACATCAGCTGCATTATAAGGCAACATCCTGCCAGAAAAAGAATCCCAGAAATGCCTGTTGAAAATTAATAATTAGCTGTATCATGGCATTATCCATAACCTCACAGTATTGTAGACCATTTGTGAGCAGTTCACTTTTATTCACAAATTTAAACATAAATTGAAGAATTATTTGCTTCTTGCACATGCACCGACCTACAAAAACAACAAGAGTGCTGAAATAAATGAGCTTGACTTGTGCTTAGATTATCCACGGTGAGAGAGAGAAAAAAACTGTACAAACAGTACATGTGGTGGTGTTCATAAGTGTTTCTGCTAAAATAGAAACGGCTAGACTTGCAGCTAAAAGTGTGAGTTTCCTGTAATAGCAAAATCTATAGTTCTGCAAATCTGAATGTGACAAAACATTTCAACATATGAAAATTTGCCTTTAAATTATTTATCTCATTTGACTATAATGACAAAAAACTAAAATAACATGTTCCCATACATGTACTTTTGTTTCCCCGTAGCAATTTTAACTAATTTTTAATGATTAATTTCCATTTCCATTTCATTTGTGGTAATTATTACAGCTTGCAATCACAAACATATTCATGAGGAGATCCATTGAGATACCTGCTAAGGGATTCAGTTGTTGAATGACCCAAACCTCTCACTGATGGATCAGCCAAAACCATTGAATCCCTCTTTGAATACATACTCGCCTGCCATGTTATATTGTTTGTGACATGGAAGATATAAAGCAGTGTTGTAGTAGACAGAACTCTGACTCAAGTCTGAGTCCAAGACTATATTTTATATGACTAGTCGAGACCAGCTCAAGTCCAGGCCAAGTCCAAATGTGGCCAGTGGCCAGTCAGTTTTGAGTACTACAACACTGGTGTTAAGTAAAGTAGTGACAGGCACTTTTGAAAAACTGCTTCATAATTGAAAAAAAGAAAAATAAAGCAAATTTTTCCCCGCAAATAGAGTGTGTTATTTCTGAAGCACAAAATAAGGGTTCGTACTCTTTACTGGTAAAAACATTATAGCTCAGTGTGTTTCTGCAGGCTGAAACCGACACAGGAAACTGTGGACTTCCGGAATAAAAAACTGTCACGTGTCTGTGAGAGAGAAAGAGTGTGAATATTCCAGCCTTTATTAGAAATACTACTTTTTAGTTAAACTTTCAAGAAACTACTAACCAAAAAGAGGGAAAACTACACAGATTTCAGAGTAATATTAGTTGCATTATAGCCTAATGTTCATTAAAGAGTGATATTGGACTTGTCATAATGGTGACATGAAAGAAGAAAATGTTTAAGATGTGAGTTTTAATTGTTTCAGTATAATTTAAAAGCATGTTACTTTCTTGAACTGTTTAGGAATTTTGTGTGTTTTTAAACTCTGATACTAAAGCATTTGTCTCTTTGTATCCTTTGTTTTTAACAGGAGGATGAAGTGGTGTACACATGTGTCGTCATGAAATGTCAATCAAATTCTCCAGCATAAGTTTCCTTATAAATGATGTTCAGGTTACAGTATCTGTAGAATTTATTTGTTATGTATGGCATTTAGATATTCTCTAAGGTCATGCGTACACACTGCAGCTAAATTCAGCTGTCAATTCACCTTTTACTGCATAATCTTGTTAACACAGTGAATTCAGTATCTCACTCATAACTAAGTTCTGATCGCATTCTTCAAAAATTCCAGTAGTGAAGGCTGCATTTACAAAATATCTATGCAGTGTGTATGTAACCAAAATGAACAACTAGTTGTTATGATGTATAGCCTATTTACATGTGCATGTGTCTGGGTGCTTCTCAGTTGAAAGCCTGAGTTCTAGGAAGGCTGCATATCTCAGCTGCAATGTCATCAAGCTTCGTTGGAGATGTCTCAATTTAAAGGATCCTTTAAAGGTAGTCTGTGTTTCACATCCTTCATTTACCGTAGCCTGCTTTGAAGGAGGTGTATCCTTTGCGTTCTTCAGTCACCCACAATTCTTTGCACAGGTTCCAACTCCCAAAAAAGATTTAGCAGAAAATGAATAGGCACTGAGCTCATCCAATTTTTAGTACATAATACAATACTTTTTGTTGTTGAAGATGTCATTGTTTTCTTTTGTTTTGTTGTAACTGTGTGTAATGTAAACCACTGAGTCCACAGGTTGTCATACCTGTACTGCATTAATATAATAATGGAAGCAGCCTTTTCCCTGTAATCAATTTCCTTAAAAGTTTATGCAATGATTCCCTTTGATAAATGTCATTTATGTGTAAAAAGGTTATATGTTAGTGACTGATTGTCTAATATAAAGGCTTTTTTAAAAAGTATCAAAAAAAACAAAAACAAAAATGTTGTCTCAGTCAGTTCCCTATAGTTCTGTAGTTAGAGCACCGATGAGGGAGTCTGCAGTTTTGCTGTTTTGCATAAATAGCCTACCAGTAGTGACGTTGAACAACTGAATCCAAGATGGCGGCGCGCTCAGACGCAGCGGCTTCTCCGGGTCCCAAAGACGGTGCTTTTATGTCTTTTAATGTCGTCTGTTCGTCTCCAAACAATGTCAACTTACCGCTAATTCATCGGGAGATCACTCTGGGATATATCTATGATCGCCAAAGCCTTTTGGATATCAACAACACATACAAACACAAACTCTCGCCGGCGGCTACTGAGAAGCTACGAGGCCTTTGTTTACTGCTGGAGCCGGACCTCGAGACCGCGGCCTCGCCTACTGACGCTACCCGCACAAGGCGGCATCGCAAGCGGTGTGAGAGAGGACGGAAGCGCGGTAAGCGCGGAGGTATACGAGCCAGGCTAAGGGCTAACCCCTCAAGACCGGCTCTTCCAACACTCATGCTCTCAAACGTTCGCTCTCTGGAAAACAAACTGGACTTAATCCAACTCAGTCTGTCTACACAGCATGAGGCAAGGGATTGTTGTGTGTTTGTTTTCACTGAAACATGGCTAAAGGACAACATCCCGGACTCCGCCATTCAGCTGCACGGGCTAAACTGCTACCGAGCGGACAGAGATTCATCACTGTCTGGTAAGACTCGCGGTGGCTTGTGTGTGTATATCAACAAAGATTGGTGTAACAATGCTGCGTTAGTATCAAAACACTGTTCATCGCTGGTGGAGTTTATGTTTGTGAAGTGTCGACCGTTCTATCTGCCGCGGGAGTTCACGGCCATTGTTATTGTCGCGTTTACATCCCCGTGTGCAAATGCAAAGGACGCGTCATGAGCTGTACAGCGCCATCAGCGAACAACAAACAAATAACCCCGACGGCTTTTTCATCATAGCCGGTGACTTCAACCACGCAAACTTAAAGACAGTTTTGCCAAAGTTCTACCAACATGTGAACTTTGCAACAAGGGGAAATAACACACTGGACTTTGTTTATACAATAGAGAAAATGCATACAAAGCTGAACCCGCCCCCACCTCGGGTACTGGATCACATCTCTGTTATGCTAATCCCAGCATACAGACCACTTCTGAAACTCACCAAACCGGTTCAAAAGCAAATCACGGTATGGTCAGAAAATGCCACCTCAGCACTGCAGGACTGCTTCCAGGACACAGACTGGAACATGTTTAAAGAGGCGGCCACCTACAACAACCACACAGACCTACAGGAGTACACTGAAACTGTGACTGCTTACATCAAAAAGTGCATAGATGATGTGACAGTCACCAAGACCATCACCACACGCCAACCAGAAGCCATGGATGACAGCAGAGGTTCGTGGGCTGCTAAAGACCAGAGATGAAGCATTCAGATCAGGAGATAAAGCAGCCCTCAAAACAGCAAGAGCCAATCTGTCTCATGGCATCAAGAAGGCAAAACATCAGTATGCTAAAAATCAACAACAACTTCAGCGACAGTAAAGACACTCGGACCCTGTGGCAAGCCATCCAGACCATCACTGACTACAAGGCCCCGCCACAGGCCAGTGGCGATGACACATCCCTACCAGAGGCACTCAACCACTTCTACTCACGATTTGAGATACAGAACGACACACCTGCACAGAAACTACCCACATCTCCAAACGACCAGGTACTCTGTCTCTCCCAGCCGATGTAAGGAAGACCCTATCCAGGATTAACCCACGAAGGCTGCGGGCCCTGACAACATACCTGGGCGTGTACTGAGAGACTGTGCTGCACAGCTGACGAATGTCTTAACAGACATCTTCAACATCTCGCTGAGCCAGGCAGTCGTCCCCACGTGTCTCAAATCCACCTCCATAATCCCAGTACCAAAGAAGTCACATGTGTCCTGTCTGAATGACTATCGTCCCATAGCACTGACCCCAATCATGATGAAGTGCTTTGAGAGGTTAGTCATGCATCACATCAAGTCCAGTCTCCCAAGCACGCTGGACCCATTCCAGTTTGCATATCGTCCAAACCATTCCACGGACGATGCAATATCCACCACTCTCCACCTAGCTCTTACTCACCTGGAACAGAAAGACTCCTATGTAAGAATGCTGTTCATCGACTTCAGCTCAGCATTCAATACAATAATCCCACAACAGCTCATCCACAAACTAAACCTGCTGGGCATTAACACCTCCCTCTGTAACTGGATCCTGGACTTTTTAACTGCAAGACCTCAGTCAGTCCGTATCGGCCGCAACACCTCGAGCACTACCACACTGAGCACAGGGGCCCCACAAGGCTGTGTGCTCAGCCCGCTGCTCTTCACGCTGCTGACCCACGACTGCACTGCCAAGTCCAGCTCCAAACACATCATCAAGTTTGCTGATGACACAACTGTGGTAGGCCTCATCAGCAACAACGATGAAACGCACTACAGAGAGGAAGTGGCACAGCTGGCTGAATGGTGTGGTGCTAACAACCTGTCCCTCAATGTGAGTAAGACAAAAGAGGTTGTGATGGACTTCAGGAGAAACTCTGTTGACCACCCCCCACTGACCATCGACGGCTCAACCGTGGAGAGAGTCGGTAGCACTAAATTCCTGGGGGTGCACATCACAAAGGATCTCACCTGGACCACCAACGTCACGTCACTCAACAAGAAGGGACAACAGCGCCTCTACTTTCTCCGTCGGCTGAAAAGGGAAGTCTCCTCCACCCATCCTCACCACCTTTACAGGGGCACCATTGAGAGTGTGCTGACCAGCTGCATCACTGTCTGGTATGGGAACTGCAATGCTGCTGACTGCAAGACCCTACAACGGACAGTGAACACTGCATAAAGATCATCGGTGCCCCTCTTCCCTCCATCCTGGACATTTTCCTTGCACGATGCTCCAGCAAGGCCTCCAGCATCGTGAAGGACCCCACCCACCCTCCCACAACCTCTTCCAGCTCCTGCCATCAGGAAAAAGGTACCGGAGTATCAAAGCTCGTTCTGTCAGATTGCTCAACAGCTTCTTTCCCCAGGCTGTGAGAGCTCTTAACTCCAATCTCCTGTCCCCGCTCTGAAACCATGAACACCTCAGCCCCCCAACTATAAATAACTATTGACAAATTTCTCCTAAGTGCAATTCTGGGTGTGCTACACACAGGTGAGTGGGCTATACAAACCACCTGTAGTAACGCACTCGTCCCACTATATGCACACTAGACACTTTCTATAAACACTCCCTGCAACAAAGACTCAATAAGATAATATATGTTTACTTGAATATTGCACTATAAAATAATGTTTACTGGAGCATTGCACTACTAAGTCTTTTGCACTATGCGCTGCTTCCCACAAAATCTCTCTTCTGAACAATTTAATGTAAAAAAATATATATTTCCTGCACAATTTCATGTACAAATATCTCTTTAGCACTATTTCATGTACAGTATTTATGTAAAGTTCTTGTACAGTCTCAGTTTGTGTATGTGTAGTCAACTAGGTATAGTAGTATTTATAGTATATGTATAGTCAGATGGTTAAACTGTTGTATAGCCCTATTGTGTTTTTTGTTTTTTTCCCCCATATTTGCATTGCTGTATGTGTATCTCATGTCTAACTAGTATGTAGCACCGTGGTCCTGCGAGACACGACATTTCGTTCCACTATATGTCCACACATGTAGCAGAATGACAATAAAGCTCAACTTGAACTTGAACTTGACTTGAACAAGGATGTGGTCATGAGCCAGGCAGGGTTCCTGTCCTTACCAGTGTCCAAAGTTGTAATATTCATGACCTAGAGAACTAGAGATTGAGAGGCAATTGTGAGTCAAATAAAACATTTTATTGGATTCCCATATAGGCCTATTTATTTTCATTTCTGATCTTTTATTGATGTCTAGTTATTTTTACGTAGCCATATGAACAGCCAGTCTGCAACTACATGATTCACTAGACAGAACCGACTAAAGTAATTTGTTCGAGAGTCAGACTACACTGGTAGACCTGTTTTCCTTTCAGTAAGACGAACCGACTCGTTAGATTCATTCGTTAATGATTCAGACTCTTGTGACGCTGGGCTTTCAGGCTTTTGATATGACCGAAGTTCGAACGTCACTGTCATGGCCGTAGCAACCAGTGAGGTCACTGTGGTCCGGACCTCTGTATTTCCGGAGGTGTATATCATAAAATTTGTTAAATAATTGCCCATTAATATGCTATACTCCAAAGGTCAACAATGTCAGTGTTTGAGCAGACCAATCAAATTAAAGAAGGCGGTCTCATCCACGTCCAGCTATTTTTAGCTGTACAAAACAGTTTATTTTGCTGCTTGATATTGAAAATTAGTCTGTCTTATTATATTATTTTAATGTATTATCTTAATCATGAACACACTGGTTTGTAGTGCAAAACGTTTTACCTTTTACTGCACGTTGTTATTCTCCTCGTTATTTACCTATAGCGGCTAATGAACTGGAAGTCTTACCCATAGGCTTACTTCCGCATTGAAGAAAAAGGTGGATAGCCGTGACGGCGGCAAATAAATATCAAATCATTAAATCATTATTTAAAACAACAAAAAGGGGACAACAACGGAACAGGAGAAGATGGCATTCTTTCAATCTCCACAAGCACGTGTACCACGGCAGAGCAACATTGTTTGTTGCAGACAACTAATGCTATAGTATAATAAATGATAAGACACTTGTTCTTTGCTTTGTTTTATTTTAAATAAGAAGGTGTGACATTAAACTATTACAGTGCTCATAAACGCGCACAAAACTCAAGTGCATATGGAGGGAGGAGTTCTAGCAGACCAATCACAGCGCTTGCGATCCGCGTAGAATTGACACGTGCTGCGTCCCAATGTGCCTACTTATACTACGCCCTTAAAGTATGCACTCTTTTGGTGAAGAAAAAGTACACACTTTTGAGTGTGTAGTAGAAGAGTAGGCAAGCTTTGGGACATACTATCACATCACACAACTGCGTCTTTAACAGTATCTTGCATCTGTTACACGCACCCTGTCACTGTAAACTGGCCTGTCAATCATCTTGTCACAGTCAACATCCTCTACATTTCATTTCATTTACCTTCCTACCAGGTTGGAGAGAAAAGAAGTAGCTCAATGATCTGCCAGTCGCGGGTCTCTCATGCAGAGAACTCTTCTCATATTTTCTGCATAATGATGCATTTAAAAGTTAACGACCAAATGGATGTTTATAAGTGTTCACATTGCTGTTGCAGATGAAATATAACGGATAACAATAAATATCCCCCAGGTTAAATGTTGATTATTAATAACTCAAGCCTCTTTTTGTAAACCTACCTAACCGTCGATCGCGCGCATCCGCCACGTTTGTAGTTTTTTAACGCGTTTTATTCGTGTTTGTAGCTCTGGATCGAATCCTTTGCCAAAGCGCAATGGATTGTGGGCAATTTTAGCCATTAGATTGTGCACGAATCCACACTTCAAAAATCGACCTGAAAAAATAGACCATCCGGGGACGTTTGGTATACTCTTTTCAACATATGCTTTGGCACACACTTATTGTAATCTCACATACTATCCCTGCTGAAAAAACCAATAGAACCCTGCCCAAAACACAATAGAAAATGCAATGGTTTTAATGGTTATAATGGGAATTGTATTGGTTTTAATGGAAACTATAATGGTGTCTACTGGTAGGCCTGTGTGATGGATTCTATTGGTGGGATGTTAAATCCTATTGGAAAAATGCCCAAAACACTACAAAAAGGAATTTTGTAATGGTTTTACTGGAAAATGCTAATGGTTTATAATGGTATTTTAATGGAAACCATTAGAATTTCTGTGATGGTTTCTATTGGGCTTCTATTGTTTTTTTTTTTAGCAGGGATTTAGGATGGATAGTATGAACATTGGGACGCAGGGACGCTGTTCGATTTTTGGAGAGGTGCATGTCAGGTACGGCGTAGATTACGGCGCAGGCCTGTGTCTCTGCGTAGGCTACGGCGTAGGTTCGATGCAGAAGTATAAACTGGGTTTAGTCTCAAGCCAACAGATAGTTAGGAGGAGACGATTGAGACAGCAAAAGACAGTCACTTGTCGCCATCTCCTGGAGTAATTAGGCTAAAATGCAGAAATTCACACTGAATAATAAAGAAATAAATCGGCCTACTTTACTTTTCAGTTGCTCTATTATTGTGATTTCTCAATGTTCGACCAGCTTTTTGGCTTTAGGGAATTTAAAATTCAACTACTACATTTTACTTGTAACTGTATTTGACTAGGCCTATATTAAGAAAAACAGCACTCATCAGTCATCACTGTTTAAAAAATAGGTTAAAGAAGTGAATAAGGCCCAAGAAACCCTAAATCGGGACCACTCAATTCTACAGGAATTATAAGCAACATGGCAAATTGCTTTAAAAATGACATTCCAGAAAATACATGTTGTCAAGTTTAGTCCCTGAAGTGCTGCAGTAGCGAGACCAGCGTCCAATCTGAGCACTAAAGTCTAAAAACAATGTGTCCAAATTGTGTAGTAAAATATATATGCAATTTGATTTTAAATCATGATATAATAATGTGACACACAACAATACAGCAAAAATAATAAAATTGCAAAATAATAATGTAATATGTCAGTAGATATAAATAAAATGACATTCAACAACGAAAAATAGTACAGAATAATTATGATGACCAAGTGACTTTTAATACTAGTAGGCTATGGAATATGCAGTCCAAACTTTAAAATTTCACTAAGTGCATAATCACAACAATATTAACCCCCGGTTTCACAGACAAGACTAAAATGCATGTTTGAGCTCTCTTAAATTAAAATATCTTACTCTGACATATCTTAAAATATGTCAGTGTCATTGTTCTGTGTCAAAATGCACACGTGTAATGTTTTCTTCCAAGACATTTTTGTAAAAATTATCTTAATTTATCTAAGGCCTAGTCCTAGCTAAGCCCCATTTGTGAAACCGGGCCAAAAGGTCTTTTTTAAGTCTACTTAGCCATTGAATTTAGTAAAAAAAAAAAAAATACATTTTAAAAAAGTGGAATGAGAAGCAAAATGACTGAAAAAGACTTCCGAATGTCTGAGCTTGTAGATTTAGTATGGATGCAACGATTCTTTTCCTGCTAACATGATTTACTTCTCCTCTGTTTCTACTGTTTCTGAGTCAACGTGAAACCTGCTGCGGTCTGAGATTAATTCAGGTCAGTTTAGTAGCAGACTGACCCAAATGAATGTGGCTTCTCTAAAAAATACATCTTGCAGATGTAAATGCAGACGTCAAATAGACATCTCCGAGATGTACGTGTGCTATCAGAGTATTGCATACAATGACAAGAAATTTAGAGACTGACTGCAGCACAAAAGATAGACATAATGTGTCTGCCTTAATATAGGCTATTTTATATATACACTGTGTACAGAATTATTAGGCAAGTTGATATTATGGTATTTTAGGAGCTCATTTTTATTCCATCTCCTATCCTAAAAAGTTTGTCTTGCAGAGATTGACTAAAATGAGCTCCTAAAACTTACTGCCATATTCTGGAAGATAAATTCTTCAAACAGTGGTACAAGAGGATGTGATGCTGGTCCTTCGAGAGTCACTCTCAACTTATCTGTCCATAAAGCCTATACAAAATCAGTCTTCATGTATTTCACAACACTTCAGCATGTTATTCATATTTGCATGTTATTTTACCCAAGCAAGGTCTCTGAGAACCTGACACATTGCACTTCTGGAGACTCCAGGAAGGTTGCAGTTCTGGAAAATGGTGGCGCTGGAGGTTTCACAGCTAATTCTTCACTTTAATTCTTAATTCTTTTGCAGTTAACATGTCTTTTCTTCTCCACCATTTTTTTCTGACCCTGCTGACCCAATGAGCATTTAGCTGCCCAATGATCATGCCTTAACTTTGCTAATTCTATTATTGAATTAGTATTGCATCCTTCTCATGGGCATTTCATTATTTATTTATTTTTTACTTTGAGTTCAATCTCTTTTTTGGCTCATTTTATCTGCAAAAGAAAACCTGCCTAATAATTCAGCACACCTGAAATAAGGAGTTTTTGACTTTCAGCCTTCATGGACAATTATATATAACTTAGAAATGATTAAATACAAAATCAATAGTAGTTATTAAGATTGATGTGGTTTGGAATTGGTAAAATTTTCTTGGCAAAAAAATATGACCATAATATCAACTTGCCTAATAATTCTGCACACAGCGTATATATATATATATTGTGGCGGGGGTGAGGAATCACAAACGACAATGAGACTGTTTTGCAGTCAAGAAAACCCCGGAGGGTGGATTTATTCGTGACAAGTGGTGAGTTCGGGGTGCGGTGCTCCGTGCAGTGTTCCAACTCAATCCTTTCGTGCTTCTGAAGTGGTGGATTGGTGCAGTGCTCTGTGGTTCGGTGGGGACCGGTCACACGCTGTCTTCTGTTGGCAGAGGAGAGAAAGAACAACATTAGGCGGGAGGCTTCCGTGGAACTCACCCGAGTGCGCGTGAAGTGTGGCTTAAAAAGGGTGGCTTCTGATGAGCTCCAGGTGTGACCGGTCTGCCGCTGATGCGGGGTGCAGGTGTGCACCGTTTGTTGCCAGGGCGACGCTGATGACGGCTCGGGACACGTGTCACACTCCCCCCCCCAAGCGTTGTCCTGGTGTTCCTACACAACGGGGAAGAAGGGGGTGGGTGGGAGTTGAACCCTGACAGACCTGCGAAAGCTGCCCAGCCACGGGAGAGTCCGTCTGCGTTGGCGTTGGCCGTTCCCGCTCGATGTTGTACGTCGAAGTGGAAGTCCTGGAGCGCCAGGAACCACCGCGTCACTCGGGCGTTTGTATCTTTAGCCCGGGCCATCCACTGGAGGGGAGCGTGGTCTGTGAGGAGGGTGAACTTCCGGCCCAGGAGGTAATATCGGAGCTCCAGGACTGCCCACTTAACGGCCAACGCTTCTCTCTCGACCGTGGCGTAGCGACGTTCAGCGGGGGTCAGCTTCCGGCTGATGTAGACCACCGGGTGTTCCTCGCCGTCAACTACCTGGGAGAGGACGGCTCCCAACCCGGTGTTGGACGCGTCCGTCTGTAACAGGAAGGGGCAGCTGAAATCTGGGGCCCGTAGGATGGGTCGTGAGTGCCTCCTTCACTCGTTTGAACGCTTGGTCCGTCTCCTGGCTCCAAATGATCTTCTCGGGCTGCCCCTTCCGGATCAGGTCTGTCAGGGGAGCAGCTAAGGAGGAGAAGTTAGGGATAAAACAGCGGTAATACCCTGCCAACCCCAAAAAGGCTCGTACCTGAGTTTTGGTTGTAGGCACCGGTGCTGAGAGGATAGCCGCCACCTTCTTTTCCTGGGGTCGGACGATACCTCTTCCCACCTGGAAACCCAGGTACTTGGCGTCGTAAAGGGCAAGGTGGCACTTCCGGGGGTTGGCAGTCAGTCCAGCCCGACGAAGTTCCATGAGCACCCTCCGCAACCGTTCGAGGTGTTCCTCCCAGCTCTCCGCATGAATGATGACATCGTCCAGATAGGCCGCCGCGTAGGCCTGGTGGGGCCGTAGTAGGACATCCATTAGACGTTGGAATGTGGCGGGGGCCCCGTGTAGGCCGAAGGGGAGAACCCGGTACTGCCAGTGGCCACTGGGGGTCGAAAAGGCGGTCTTGGGTTTGGCGCTTTCGGTCAGCGGGACCTGCCAGTATCCCTTTGTGAGGTCGAGAGTGGAGATGAACCGGGCTCTCCCCAGGCGGTCAATCAACTCGTCTACGCGGGGCATGGGGTAGCTGTCAAACTCCGATACCTCATTCAAGCGTCGAAAGTCATTGCAGAAGCGGCAGTGGTGGAATGTAACGAAGTATTTGTACTTCGTTACTGTACTTAAGTACATTTTTATGTATCTATACTTTACTTAAGTAAAAAAAATAATGCATACTTTTACTTTTACTCAAGTAGATTTTTCAGCAATTATCTGTACTTTGTACTCCACTACATTATTAAAATGCGTGTCGTTACATCCTTCCGAATCTCTTGCATACACATTTTTTGGTCGACTGACGTTTTGGCGTTGCTGGCCAATGCACGTTGAAACAGATCGGAGATCTGATTGGTCAAAGAACTCACGCGCTCAGCGCGCGTTTTGAAACAACACAAGCGGAAGTGTGTACATCGAAGGACACGGTGGACACCAATATCAAACATGGACGAAGAGCCAACAACGTCGACGGAGCTTGAGCCTGTGCCCTGCAGCTCTGATTCTGAGAGACATCCCTGGCCTTATTTAAGCAAGTTATTTGAATTTAAAGGTTCAAAGAATGACTCCTGGCGTTTTCAATGTGTCAAGTGCCTACCTCAACGCAAAGAACTGTTGGCGTTTAAAAACTCCCCTTCAAATTTGAAGAAACATATAGAGGTAAGACATGCAATGCTAGTTATTAATATTTAAGTTACAAACTTGCTATGAAATTGTGCTATGACTGTTATAGAAAAACGGATGTCAACATAACATAACATAGCCAGTTAGTGGTAACGTTAGCACTAACAGGGCAACTTCATTAGCTGGTTATTAGCACAGCAGGGACGATAGCAGCTAGCTTGCTAGTACGTTACATTTTTGGATATGAGCAAACTACTGCTATATATCTGTACATTCGTAGTTGGCTAAAATAGCTGTTTGTTTTGACTCGATGAAAAAAGTTTCAAACTTTTTATACATATGGACATATGTTCTAGCTTCTTTACCATTCAACATTGGGTATTTAGTTGACATTCACAAGTAAGCATGCAGGCAAAACTATATCTTGGTTTGATTCGATTGTGAACAATTTTGCACTATGACAGTTATTTTTCGTCAATATCATGACATTTTTTAGAATTTGCAAACATATGTTGGTTTCGCGTTTCAGTGCCCCATATGTTAGCAAATTCTAAAAATTGCGTATGCACTGTGGTTTTGTATTAACGTAAATCTAAAATCCTGTAACTTTAGGGTCCAAACATGGCAAATACAGTAGCTTTTTGCTTATGTGGTACTTACTTACATGTTGCCAGTCATAACAAAGTAATATGCTAGTAAAATGTAAGGTTAGTGTTTGCACTTGCACTTAACTAGTAGTGGTTTAGATTAATTCTTGAACCCTTAAAAAAATTTGTATTTATAAAAAAAAATATTTTAAAAAATACATTATGTTGTGAGATTTATTTTGGTTGTAGATTGACTATATTACTAAATACTAATACTACTAATGCTAAATGTGTATTAATTCTGTTGTCACTATCTTTTATAGAGAAAGCACAGACCACTTCTGAAGGAGTACTTGGCAGCAACTTCTTCTAAAAAGAAGGGGACATTGTTTGCTGATGGAGGTTCTTCAATAAAGCAGCGAAAACTTGAGGACATCAAAGCATCTCAGAAGACCATAGACCTTGCCGTGGTTAACTTTATTGTCCAGGGTTTGCACCCTTTTGGAGTAGTAGAACAGACTGGGTTTGTTGATTTAATACATTGTACTCAACCTGATTACACAGTCATGTCACGTACAACATTGAGAGAGAGAATTGATAAGTGCACAAAGCAAATGAAAGAAAAATTGAAGAATGCAGTGCAGACTGTTAAGTATATCGCCACGACTACAGACTGTTGGACCGCTCATAGGCAAAGTTTTATTGGGGCTACTGCCCACTGGATAGAGCCAGATACCCTAGAAAGAAAGTCTGTGGCTCTGGCTTGTAAAAGGCTGAAAGGGACACATTCTTATGATGTGTTAGCCAGTGCGCTTAATGATATTCATAGTGAGTATAACATCCGTGAAAAAATTGTTAGGACCACAACAGATAATGCCTCAAACTTTATTAAGGCCTTCCGAGTTTATGCATGTGAAGATGAAGGAAGTTCAACTAAAGATGAGAGTAAAGGTGTGAATGACAGTGAAGAGGAGGATGCAGAAGAGGAGACAGAGGGTGTTGAAGTGGAAGCTTTGATGGAGGAAGAAGATGAGTGTTCTGAATATCAGCTTCCAAAGCATCACCGTTGTGCCTGTCATATTCTGAATTTGATCTCAACCGTAGATGCTAGAAAAGCTGAATCAAATGCTATGTACAAGAAGATATCTTGTGCAGCATTTGCCAAGTGCTCAGCTCTTTGGAATAAGAGTTCCCGGTCATCTACAGCTGCAGAGGTTATTGAGAGGGAGTGCAAGCTGCAATTGATCCGTCCAGTTGAGACCAGGTGGAACTCTCTCTTCCTTGCAGTTGAGCGAATACTGAGGATAATTAGGGAAAGTGGAGAAGGAGCAGTCAGAGCAGTGACCATTGCACTTAACGTCCCAATGTAAGTTTGTCATGGAGCAGATACGTAGTTGTGATGTGGTAGGCTATTGATTGTGTGAAATAATGTTGTTTACTAATGATTTACTCCATTTAATTGAACTGAAATAGTGTAGCCTATGCTTATCATGCTGACATTATGCATGTTCTCACATGGTGTTTTACAGGTTCAGCCCTGCAGAACTTGCTTTCTTGTCTGACTATGCATCAACCATGAGCCCAGTCTCTAAGGCACTCAACATATTGCAGGGAGAGGTGGATGTCCACATGGGATGGCTGGTACCCACTATAACGCTCCTAACTGTGAAGCTGGACCGCCTCCAAACTTCATCCAAGTTCTGCCAGCCACTGATCTCTGCTCTTCAGGAAGGAATACAGCAGCGGTTTGGAAAAATGATGAATGACCCAGAACTCATATCTGCTGCAATTTTACTTCCTAAGTTCCGCACATCATGGACAAGCAATAAAAACTTGCTAAAGTTGGGTAAGTCATTTAAATAATTTCTTTGTCAAGCATTCATTTGTTAATAGAATAATGGGTAGTGGTTCATTTTAACCAATATATGTTTTTTAAAAGGCTAGACAGAAATACACTTCATTCATGTTTGGATTTTTTTTGTGTGTGTGTGCAGGCATGGACTACATCAAGACACACATGGAGGAAGAGTCAGCCTTATCATCACCTGGTAGCCATTCTGGATCTGAGGAGGAAGACTTTTTTGGCCTTATGAAGGGAAATGTCCACGAAACCACAAAACAGTTGGATGCCTATCTGGCCAACACTTCTACCTCAATGGACATACTCAAGTCAGTGCCCGCAGTTTTTAATTTGTCCCTGAAGCTCAACACACCACTGCCCGCATCAGCAGCATGCGAACGAATGTTTAGCACAGCAGGGCACATTTTTTCTGCAAAAAGAGGCAGGCTAGGATCAAAAAACTTTGAGAACCAAATTTTGTTGAAATTGAACAAAAACTATTGGTAATGCTATGGAACCAAATACAGTATTAGGGCTCTAATACTCTCATGTTCTATAGGGCATTTTGCCCTTTTGACCTTTGATTGCCTGGCCAAAATTTTTATTTGAAGGTCCTTTGTTTTTAAGTGTCTTATCTTAGCATCTGCCTTTATATTGACTTCATTGTGTTTTTTTTTTTTTGTCCTGTTAATGTTATATTAGGTTGATCAGAGTTCTAAATAGCAATATTGCTTGCATGTTTTAAGAGAAGCACTCACCCTTGTCAAATTTTGTTTGGTGCTTATTTTTTTCTCATTCTAATGTGTTATACATTATTAGCCTAATGCTTTTGGATTTTCTGTCATCAATGGAGTATAAGCCTCAAATCCAGTTTTAGCAAAAATTTCCCCATGCAGGCCAAGGTAAAGGACTAAAGCAACTGCTGTTGAGCAGAATAAACTGGTCATACAAATTTGATTAAAGTATTCAGAATAACACTCACCTGTGTACTTTTGAGTTGTTTTTTTTACTGCAGTATAGTAAAAATAAAATAATTTGTATGTCATAATTGGCTTAGCTTAATTAATATTTAATGAGTAATAAGTAAATAACCAGATTTTTACAGTGTGTCAGTATTGCAGAGAGCTTGCACAACAACCCTTTCCAGTACACAATATAAATTGTTTGTGACTATTACAATTGAACAGCCCAGACATCGAGATAACTGATTGTACTTTTACTTAAAAAAATACTTTAAAGTAAATTTAAAAGTATGTACTTATGACTTTTACTTAAGTAAGATGTTGATGTAGTAATTATACTTTTACTTAAGTATATATTTTGCAGGGTAGTTGTACTTTTACTTAAGTACTAAACTTAAGTACTTCCTCCACCACTGAGAAGCGGAGGGTGCCATCCGGCTTCGGGACCATAACGACAGGGCTGGACCAAGGGCTCCGGGATGGTTCAATTACCCCTAACTTCAACATCTCCTGTATCTCGTCCTCAATTGCGTGTCGCCGAGCCTCTGGGACACGGTAGGGCCGCTGCCTCACGATGGTCCCCGTCGGGACGCGGATGTCGTGCTGGAGGACGTTGGTCCGCCCGGGCAGTGGTGAGAACACATCAGAGAACTGACTGACCAGATGTTGAAGCTCCGTCTTCTGGGCAGCCGAGAGATGGGGGTTGAGGTCCACAACCACGGGATCCGAGGTGGCAGGGCCGACAGCTGAGCCGGTTTCCGACCCATCGTTTCAAGAGGTTAACGTGGTAAAGTTGTTCCTCCCGTCGGCGGCCGGGCTGGCGAACCCGGTAGGTGACTGGCCCGATTCGTTCAGTAACGGTGTACGGCCCCTGCCAGGTGGCCAGGAATTTGCAAGCGGCGGTGGGTATTAAGACCATCACATGATCCCCGGGCTGGAACTCCCGTGGTTGGGCTGCCCGGTTGTAGAGACGTTGCTGAGCTTGTTGGGCCTTGGTGAGGTGTTCCCGGACTAATGGCATCACTCTGTCTATTCTCTCCCTCATGTCGCGGACATGCTCGATGGTGGAGCGGAAGGCGGCCGGCTGCTGCTCCCACGCCTCCCTCGCAACGTCCAGGAGCCCTCGGGGTTGGCGACCGAATAGTAGCTCGAAGGGGGTAAAACCAGTGGAGGCCTGGGGGACCTCCCGGATCCCGAAAAGCACATAGGGCAACATCCGGTCCCAGTCGCGCTTGTCCTCGGCCACCACACGGCGGAGCATCTGCTTGAGGGTCTGGTTGAATCTTTCTACCAATCCGTCCGTCTGTGGGTGGTACACCGTGGTCCGTAGCTGCTTGACTTTTAGGAGTCGACAGAGGTCCGCCATTAGCCGGGACATGAACGGCGTGCCTTGGTCAGTCAGTATCTCCGCTGGGATGCCGACTCGGCTACTCAGGAGGAACAGCTCCTGGGCGACGGCCTTGGAGGTGGCCTTACGAAGCGGGATCGCTTCCGGGTACCGGGTGGCATAATCGACAATCACCAGGATGTGTTCGTGGCCTCGGGCGGACTTCGGCAACGGCCCTATCAGGTCCATCCCGATGCGCTCGAAGGGCACCTCGATGATGGGCAGAGGAATCAGCGGGCTGGGGGGAGGAGTCCTCGGAGAGGTCCGTTGGCAGGTCGGACAGGCTTGACAGAACCGTCTCACATCGGCCTCCAGGCCTGGCCAGTGGAAACGGTCCCTGATCCGCTGGGTGGTATTCTGTACTCCGAGGTGGCCGGCCATCGGGTGGGCGTGGGCTAGCTCTATTACAACCTCCGTCTTGGCTTTTGGGACTACTAGTAGTGACTTTTCCTCCCCCCTCCGCTGCGCGACACAGTAAAGCAGGCCATTTTCGATGCGAAAGTGGGGGACCGGGTGCGGCGCTGGCAGGACCTCTTTCCCCTCAATCACCCGCACTTGCGCCCAACAGTGTTTTAGACGGTCATCCCCGTGTTGCTCTTTTGCGAATGACCCCCCTCCCGTTACCTGCTGGAACACATCATAGTACAGGTTAGCATTTTGAGAGGGGGACTCACCGTCTCGGGCGCTGTCAGATGCCAGCAACACGGGGCGACGGCGGAGACTGCGTCTGGGTTTCCTGCGACGGCGGTTCCCGGCAGGGCTGACAGGCTGGCTGGCGGCTAGGGAGCGGTCGAACCCCGGCCAGTCTCTCCCGAGGAGGACTGGGATGGGCAGGTCCTTAATAATCCCCACTTCCACGGGCCAGGTTCCCTGGGCCGCCGAGATGTTGACCCGCCGAGCGGGCACCTGCCGCGTGTCCCCATGGACGCAGGTTACGGATAGGAGGGCCTTGGATTCGGCCCGCGGGGGCAGGACGGCCGGGTGTACAAGGCTTACGGTGCTGCCTGAGTCCAGGAGGGCGGGGAATGGGCGTCCATTAATCCGTACCTCCGTCTGTGGGCCGGAAAAGGGTGGTTCCTGGTGCAGGGTGCAGCCTGTCAGCCAAGCCCTGTTTGGAGAGCGAGGTGGTTCGGTGGGCATGGGCTCATCCTGGGGGCCGGGAACCGCTGGCCTGTTTACCGGTCGCGGGGTGCCCTCCGGCGTGCGTCGCTCCTGGACCACCCTCCGGGGAAAAGGCGGCACTCGCTCCCCCGCCTCTCGATGAAGGGTGGCATCCGCCAGTTCGATGGCCTCGACGACTTCCCCGATGGTCAGGGGGTTGCGCATCCCAGCGGCTTGCCGAAGGGGACGTGGTAGCGCTCGGAGAAGCCTGTCCACGACGACCCTCTCAGCCACTTGACTGGCCGTGGGGTTCCCGACGAGGAGCCAATGTCGGGCCAGTCGCGAGAGTTCGGCCGCCTGAGCGCGGACCGGTAGGCGGGTCTTGTACTCCCAGTCCTGGAAGAGTTGGGCCGCACAGATCGGGGACAGACCCACCCTGGCTAAGATCTCCTGCCTTAAGTCTTCATATGAGTCGACCTTCTCCGGGGGTAACGTGAAGTAAGCTCGCTGTGCCTCGCCGGTCAACAGGGGAGCGATGATTCGGGCCCATTCCTCCGGCGGCCAATCTTCCCGGAGCGCGACGGCCTCGAACATTTGTAGGAAGTGTTCCGGGTCGTCGTGGGCAGTCATTTTAGGGAGGAGTTGGGTCGCCCGCACTCGGGGATCGGGGAGCGGGATACGCTGGGCGGCGGCGAAACGGAGCTCGGCGAGTCCCCGCTCTGTCTCGCCTTGTCGAGAGGCCACATGCTCCATTATTTGTTGCTGGCGGATGCTCACCTCCGTGAGATGTTTGAGGAGTTCTTCCATGCCGGGGAGGGGAGGAGCGGCCGCCTAGATAGAACAAAGAAGGGGGGAAAAAAAAAACAAAAAACACAATTTAGTCCACGTGTGAACAAGGGGTTAATTGTCGGCGATATGTTGAAAAATATGACCATAATATCAACTTGCCTAATAATTCTGCACACAGCGTATATATATATATATTGTGGCGGGGGTGAGGAATCACACACGACAATGAGACTGTTTTGCAGTCAAGAAAACCCCGGAGGGTGGATTTATTCGTGACAAGTGGTGAGTTCGGGGTGCGGTGCTCCGTGCAGTGTTCCAACTCAATCCTTTCGTGCTTCTGAAGTGGTGGATCGGTGCAGTGCTCTGTGGTTCGGTGGGGACCGGTCACACGCTGTCTTCTGTTGGCAGAGGAGAGAAAGAACAACATTAGGCGGGAAGCTTCCGTGGAACTCACCCGAGTGCGTGTGAAGTGTGGCTTAAAAAGGGTGGCTTCTGATGAGCTCCAGGTGTGACCGGTCTGCCGCTGATGCGGGGTGCAGGTGTGCACCGTTTGTTGCCAGGGCGACGCTGATGACGGCTCGGGACACGTGTCACAATATATACACACTGAACAAAATTATAAACGTAACACTTTTGTTTTTGCCCCCATTTTTCATGAGCTGAACTCAAAGATCTAAGACTTTTTCTATGTACACAAAAGGCCTATTTCTCTCAAATATTGTTCACAAATCTGTCTAAATCTGTGTTAGTGAGCACTTCTCCTTTGCCGAGATACTCCATCCACCTCACAGGTGTGGCATATCAAGATGCTGATTAGACAGCATGATTATTGCACAGGTGTGCTTGAGGCTGGCCACAATAAAAGGCCACTCTAAAATGTGCAGTTTTATCACACAGCACAATGCCACAGATGTCGCAAGTTTTGAGGGAGCGTGCAATTGGCATGCTGACTGCAGGAATGTCCACCAGAGCTGTTGCCCGTGAATTGAATATTCATTTCTCTACCATAAGCCGTCTCCAAAGGCATTTCAGAGAATTTGGCATTACATCCAACCGGCCTCACAACCGCAGACCATGTGTAACCACACCAGCCCAGGACCTCCACATTCAGCATCTTCACCTCCAAGATCATCTGAGACCAGCCACCCGGACAGCTGCTGCAACAATCAGTTTGCATAACCAAAGAATTTCTGCACAAACTGTCAGAAACCGTCTCAGGGAAGCTCATCTGCATGCTCGTCGTCCTCATCGGGGTCTCGACCTGACTGCAGTTCGTCGTCGTAACTGACTTGAGTGGGCAAATGCTCACATTCGATGGCGTCTGGCACTTTGGAAAGGTGTTCTCTTCACGGATGAATCCCGGTTTTCACTGTACAGGGCTGATGGCAGACAGCGTGTATGGCGTCGTGTGGGTGAGCGGTTTGCTGATGTCAACATTGTGGATCGAGTGGCCCATGGTGGCGGTGGGGTTATGGTATGGGCAGGAGTATGTTATGGACAACGAACACAGGTGCATTTTATTGATGGCATTTTGAATGCACAGAGATACCGTGACGAGATCCTGAGGCCCATTGTTGTGCCATTCATCCACGCCCATCACCTCATGTTGCATGTCTTTGTTCTGCTGAACACAAAGGAAGATATTTTGAAGAAAGTTTGTAACCAGGCTGTTTTGGGGCACCATTGACTTCCATAGTAGGAAAAAAAAAATACTATGGAAGTCAATGGTGCCCCAGAACTGCTCAGTTTCCCACATTCTTCAGAGTATCTTCCTTTGTGTTCAGCAGAACAAAGACATTCACACAGGTTTGGAACTACTTGAGGGTGAGTAAATGATGACAGAATTTTCATTTTTGGGTGAACTATCCCTTTAAGTTAGAGGCTGAATGTATACTAGCTACATTTTTTTTGGTTTTGACACATTTTAAACTGTTTGTTAGTGCAGAAATGACCAGACAGTAAAACAGCATTGTGACGGCTACTCAAGTCACTAATGGCATTTTTGGATTTTTGGATCACATGTCACTTAAGGTGCAGTTATGAGTACATCAGATGACCACTTCCCCCTTCTCTTAGTTTGGGACACTAAGGGATGTTTACCTTGGCAGTATGTGAACACTCCCAACAGGGGTTGTTCATTTAGAATGAATGCAAACTTGAGGGAGCTGGTCTCCTGATTTATGTGAAAGATTGGTGAGATATGTATATCTTGTAGAACTTCTTACTGTATTATCAACACAAGGAAGACACAAGTGTAATAAAATAAATGTTATTAACAAAAGATAGACAAGAGTAATCAACAACTACTAAACACATACCATGAATGATAAAATAAAAAAACTGCATAAGATGCATAAAATGCAAGTGATTAATTTGGATGTTGCTATGGCAGAGTTATGTTATCTTATGGAAAGAGGTTTGGATAAGCAATATTTATGTTCTCTGTGGTCGAATGAGCAGTGTGGTGGTGGCGGCGACTTCTTTCACTGGTTGTGCTAGTTGAAATGCAGCGGGGAAAGGAGCAGGAATTTGTTTCAACAGCCTTGAACTCAAAGCGCTGTGAAATACTGATCTCCTATAGCACCAAAGGGACCTAAAATCTTGAGCATGCAGATGAAAGCGCCATTGCTCGCCCCCACTCTTAACCTTGTTGCAAATGTCTGTTTGCCTTCTGCCTCTCTGGGCTAGAGACTCAGAACTTGGTCAATCCCCTTTGTCTCTTTAGGATGGAGACTCAGAACGTGCTGCATCTGTTGTTGTCTCGCTGGATGAAGTCTCTGAACGTAGGATATTTCTTACCTAACCAGCTGGAGGCTCAGAACGAGGTTGTATCTGTTACTGCCTCAAAAGCTAGAGAGACTCAGGGCAAAGTCATATCTGTTAATGTCACTCCCTCAAGGGCCAGAGACTCAGCACTTTGCGTTTCTGTTTTTGTCTCACCTTCACAGGCCGGAGACACAGAACTTGGTTGTATCTGTTAATATCTCCTACCACACAGGCCGGAGAGGAGTGTCTGTTGCAAAGGTACCTTTATCCCTTTTTGATGAGGAGGAGATTGCAGTTTTGAGCTTCTCAATTCTAGTGCTGTTATTGGCTGTTGGCATCAGAAAGGAGAAGACTACCTATCTTTCCTCCTGTGGAACTTATTTGCATATGTGACAGGTTCAGCACTTTGAATGGTTGCTTGTAATGTTTGTGTACATTTCCCATGGGAAGACACTCCCTCTGGTGTTAAGCTGCATTGTGTCATTGTGCACAACTGTATGTGGCTCAGCGATTGAGGCGCGTTGGGTCTTCGTGGTTTTAAAAAATGTAGAGATGGGCAGATGAAGCCTTGTGAAGCTTTTCAGGCTTTTTACTGATTGTACCAAAAAAGATTCAAAGTTTCAAAGCCTCAAAGAAAGACATCTAGTGGTCAGCTGCAATTATAGCAGCCACTTTCAAATGACTGGCACATCTTGTTGATCCCAGTTTCAACACAAAAGCAATACTCAGCAATAGCAGCTGTGTCTTCGTTCTGAGAATCATTGTCCACACATGAAAGTGTTACTACACAGCAAATTTAAAAGAGTGAGTTTAACTCCCTCAGAGTTAAAATTAACACTTACCCAGAGTACATATGAGAATCACTGCTAAAGTGTTAAATTAACACTTTTGAAAGAGTTAACATTTTTAACACCCTGACAGTGTTAACTAACAAACTCTTAACATGTAAAATATCAAAACCAGAATAGATGATGAGAACACCAAAGTTGGTGTTGAAAGTTAACACTTATGGATTAACTGGTCAACACTGCACCAGTGTTCATGCGAAAATATTAAAAAAATAAACCCACAAAACAATACACGTTTACATTTATTTATTTTATTGAAACATTGTAAATCTTTTTCCCTGCACCAAAATATCTTCACACTCAATGTTTTCAATACATTTAAAGAACATGTTCTTACAACAATTAAACATCATAATGTAGAAGCAAATCAGTGCAAAGACACAAAAAACATTCTTATTTGGTCCATTGATATCATAAGGTTTATAATGCTGACATTTAGGAGGTTAAACAACAGCATTCCATTCATTACCATAAAAGCTGAATGCATGTTAATGCTCACTAATCAAAGTCTGTGCTGGTGTTTGGACCTCCTTGGAGAGAATACTCTCATTCTTTTTTTCAACATGATGAGATGCTTTTCTCTGCAGTTTTCAGCCAAGCAAGATATCCACTCCTATTTACAGCATCACAAAACTGCCCCTGTAAAATTGAAAAATAAATAAATATAAGTACAAAACCAAAACAGGATCATTTCACATCCATTTATCAAAACTATTATCAGGTGAAATGTCAGAGACAAGTATGAATTGCAATACAAGAACTTCACCCAAAACTGAAAATTCTGTCATTATTTATTTATCCTCATGTGGTTCCAAACCTGTATGACGTTCTCTCTTCTGAGGAACACAAAAGGTTATATTTTGAATAATCTACAGAAGAAATACATGGGACCACTCTGATCCTTTTGCATCCTTTTTAAAAGCTTGATATTGATTGGCATATACTGACATTATAAGGACAAGCAGGTCCGAAAAAGAAAAAAGGGCATACCGCATTACAAAAACAAAAGGGTGAGTAAATAATAACTTAAAGGGTTAGTTGACCCGAGAATTCAAATTACCCCATGATTTACTCACCTGCAAGGCATCCTAGGTGTATATGACTTTCTTCTTTCAGACGAATCCAATCGGAGTGATATTAAAGAATTTCCTGGCTAATCCAAACTTTATAATGGCAGTGGGTGGGTGTTTCTGTTCAACAGTCCAAAACAAGTGCAATAAAGTGCATCCATCCATAATAAAACATGCCTCACACGGCTCTGGGGGGTGAATAAAGGCTTCCTGTAGTGAATCAATTTGTTTTTGTAAGACAAATATCCATATTTAAAACGTTATAAACACTTTTCTCTAGCTTGCGCTAAATGTTGTATGTGGAAGCCTTTCCAGGCGGATGACGCAGGACGTCGGTGTAGTGCATGCACCGGTGAGAAGTGACGAAAGCGGAAGAGCAGAGAGCAAAACAAACAAATCATGTATTAGAAATACAAAACAAGAATTTGTAAAGAGAAATGTCGGAGGATTTCGATGTAAGCCAAGAACAGAGTGGTTTGTCTTTGCTAAAGTAAGGAAAATTTTCTTCCTTTGCTCCTGTAAACAAACGTTGGTTCTCGTGAGACTAGCATATTTCACTGGAGCCAAAACTTCACTAAAGTCCTACGTCATCTCACCCGAAACGGTTTGCGCACATGACAGTTAGCGCAAGCTAGAGGAAAGTGTTTGTTTTAAATATGGATATTTTTCTAACAAAAACGCATTGATTCGCTACAGGAGGCCTTTATTCACTCCCCAGAGCCGTTTGAGGCACTGTTTATTATGGATGGATGCACTTTATTGCACTTCTTTTGGACTGTTGAACAGCAACACCCACCCACTGCTATTATAAAGCTCGGAAGTGCCAGGATAATAAAACTCAAATTGGATTCTTTTGAAAGAAGAAAGTCATCTAGGATGACTTGAGGGTGAGTAAAACATGGGTTAATTTAAATTTTTGTATGAACTAACCCTTTAATTTTCATTTTTGGGTGAACTATCCCTTTAAGGAAAAGCATTTAATTCACTGTAAATTTATATTGTAAAAAGAAAGTCAGTCTTACTAGAAAATGGGTCTTCTAACGACAGAGACAAAGTCACAATTCCAAGTGCATACTGATCTCTCTGCATTGAGGTTGGACGACTCCTATCAAAATTAATGCACATAAATGGGACAGCACATAAATAAATGACAATCCAAGCATATCAAAAACTTACAGTTTATATATTTTTTTTAGAAAGAAATCAGACTCTTTATTATTATTGTTTTTTTTTTTTTTAAATAAACATGAAAATCAATAATCTTAAAATGTGCAATTGTGGCTTACCCATGTATTGGTGGCTTCATACTCTTCAAGCACATCATCTTCTTTTGATTTTTCTGTTAAGCCAGCATGAACCATCTGTAACAATATTAAAGAACTAGTTTACTTAAAATTGTAATTCTAAACCCATACAACTCAATTTTGCTGAATACAAAACACAATTTAATGCTTAAAGATAATAAAGTGTCTAAAGTAGCCATTCTCCAAGACTTGTGAGGGCACAAAATCACTTTGAATGATGAACAATGTAATTCACTCAGTATAGAGAGTTTGAGTTTACTGAAAGTGTTATTTTCAAATTAATTAAATGAAAACAGCACTCAAATCCAATATAAGGACACATCAACATCATGAAAACTCAATTCATGCTTGATGAAATCACAAAAATTGGTCATGAGACACACAAGAACAAATGACTTGTATTGTCATTTAGATTTGGGTAGTTTACAGTGGTTTGATTTGACAATATGACGTTGCAAAATACATACTGTATTATAAATGAGGTAAAACACTTCCCTTCAAATTCAAATGTCATCTGTGAGAAACGTTTCGGATCGTTTAGGCGCGCACATATATAGATATTGTCATAAAGTAATATTATTTTATAAAATACATCTCGTAAATGAAGTAACACACTTACTTTTGGCGCCTTCCTTGTTAAAACCAACTTCCTCATCTGCTCCGGAGCATCACGAGTGAACGAAAATATCTCTCTGAGAAAAAGTTTGAATATCACTATAACTCAATATGATGTTATAAAATACATATTTTAAACGAGGTAAAACACTTACTTTCAGTGTTTTCCTTGTTAAAACCAACTTCCCCGTCTGCTCGCGCCGCGAGAGAAAGAAAAAAAAAACATTTAGTAGAGCACAACACTTAAGTATGGCTATAAATTAATATGATGTTATAAAATACATATTTTAAATGAGATTAAAACACTTACTTTCAGATTTTCCCTTTTAGAAAAGTCCTCGTCTGTTCCGCATCGCGAGTGAAAGGAAATGCCACTGATAAACGTTTAGGCGCACACAACACATTGAAATAATTATAAAACGATATGATATTACAAAACACACTTTGTGAGTAGGATTAAACACTTTATTTCGCTGTTTTCCGTCCTAATATGCTCTGCATCGCGAGCAAAGAAAATGGCGTCTGTGAAAAATATTTCAGACGGATTAGGTTCGCACACGAGAAAATGTCCCGGATGTCACTAAAAACACTCAACAGTGTTAATAAGGGTAATTCTCCGTATTGACACCGGCCAGAGAAAAAAGGGCACTTCGGAGTGAAAACAATCATGGCCGTCATATTGAAGGGTCGTTCCAAACCGAAGTGCTCAAAACTGGCCTCTTCAAATAGCCCTTTGGAATAAAAGATTTCGAAGGGTACAACTGATGGACACTTCGGCTTCCCATGATCCTTTGTGCTGATTCTTTGCATGATGACGGCGCCTCCGTGTGGGCACGGGATGATGACGCAGAAGGGCACTTCAAGAAGTTGTTTGGTCCCCTACACCCTTCAACCCTTCGAAGCTCTCACTCCGGAGGGTAAACCCTTTGAAGGGATTAGGGCATAGGGATGAGCCCTTCCGAATGGAATGCAGGGACAGTCTTTCGAAGCAGTCTGCTTCAATAGGCTACAGTAAAACAGGCTTCAGAGCCTCAGTGTCAAACGTCCCATCTCTAAAAAAATGCATGCCTAGGCATTGCGTGGTGACTCCTTCTACGTGTGTTCATGCTCTGCAGACAGTAACAGTTTTTAATCACATTCTATCTCCTTTCAGTCTTTCCTGGTGAGTTGTCTGCTTTACTTGTCCTTCTCACAAAGCCCAAAGTACACTTCATTTTTGTAGCGTACGCGTATGAAAGTACACTCCATTATGTATACTCCAGCCATCTGTTGTTGTTGCAGTCTCCGCTATTTTGTTGTTGTTGTTGTTCTGTCTCTTTCATTTCATATTCTATGCTGAAACAACGGCCCAAGACAGTGTTGCCACCTCGTGGAACAACTTATTACTGCAAAACAAATTCAATGCGCATGTGCAACCTGTGTGCACAAAGTACGCACAGTTACAAAAATCGGGTGGTGCATGTACAGTATGCGTGTACTATTGTGATGACGAAATTTGCGTCACGCGCACTGTATGCTGTCCCTTGCGTATGCATAAAAATGAAGTATACTTTGGGCTTAAGTCGCGAGTCAGTCTAAATATACGTGTTTGCCATTAGGGGTGTATGTGTGTGAAGTGGCGAGCTCAATTCGCATAAAATCTGCTGTAGTGTAAGAATTTCACCTAAGAAATTTATTGTGGGTTTTTAAGGGGGAAATCCATGATTAATGTTAAGACCTTTACTCGTGCCCTTATTACATTTGTATTGCAGGTGCAGCCTGAGAGCGCTAGCTGCTGTTTCATATAGGCTACCCATTTTATACTGCTGTTTGATCATTCTGTTTATGTGGCTGACTGTTTCCGACGGCTGTGAATCCTCCTCTTTTGAACAGCTGATTTGCAGAGTGTTTTAAGACTAAACTTCCACATTAATTTGGATGATATATTTATGAAGAAGTATTTGATATCTCTGATTTATTACTACTGTATTAAACTAATACTGCTATACTCTGGTTTATCAAAGTAGTTTGGACGGTTTTAAAATATTACTGGTGTAATGTTTTGAATGTTTGTATCTGTATAGGCTACTTTTTTTTTATTGTTTTCCTTTTGGTATGCTAAATCTTTTTTTTGCCAATGTATAACTTTTACCAGATGATAACTTTGTCTAGTGCTGTTATGAGTGTTGTTAGCATGACTTTGGAAAATAATATATATATAATCTACTTGTGTAATGTACTTGTTCTAAAGATTTCTCCACTAGTGTTATATATACTGGTTTGATAGTGTAGATAAATAATAATATCATGATTTTTGCCTTTGCCTTACCGTGCCGGCGATCATTGCCAGACATTGCTATGAAAACAAATAAAAAGCGAAAAATAAATAAAAAATAAACCGAAATTAGTTAACATCATTGTAAATAAGATAAAGATATCACTAACCATAAACTGAAATGCCCTGCTTTATTAACTATCTAGTGTCAAGTCCAAAGACGCTTATAATAATAAGCTTGTCAATTGCACATGTTTTTAAGCCTTGCCAATTTAAACATTCAAAAGAGTTTAAAGCATTCAAGCACAAGATGCGAAAGAACTCGCCTGAGAACTCGCGTGAGTTCAGTCTGCACACAGAGAGCTGCATCTCACAGAACCGAGCTCTCCTTTGCTTCCTCCTGCGCCTGAATAAACAGATACACCCCGCCATACAAACACAAAAAGACATGAAAAGCTTAATTCAGCACCGCTATGTCTTAAGTGAATGTAAACAGCTGAGAAAGAAATCAGATGAGTATCATTAGTATTGGATGTATTGTCTCTTAAAGTGGCAGCGCCTACTTTACTAGCTGCCGTCAGTGTCCTTAATGTCAATCCAAGAAATTAAATGAGAGAAAATCACTCACTGCTCTTTACTGAATTACTTTGTAGTTTTAACAAGAATTAATTTATTTTTAATTTATACAGAGAAGGCAATGCTATTTTACATTTGATTATTTGGGTTCTGTACCTGGACACCTACAAGCTTGAAAAAACGTAAACATTGTTTAATTTGTATCTTTGTTCTATTTATTTATTTGTGCTATATTTACACAATTTCAAACAGGGCCCACGAGAAAGAAACGGGTTTTTTATTTATTTATTGACAATTTTAATCAAATATATGCTACTTTTTAAATCAGTATTAGTCATTAAAGTACTCTCAATTCACACTGTGATATTACTGTCAGATGTAGTTTAAATTCAGGTCTGTGAACACTGGTTTAACATGTGATGGACATAATATTTACACTAGTTCCCTTCCTGCTTAACACTTTTTCTCATCTGAAAATATGTATAGTGCATGCATTTATTTCAGGGAAACACAACTCAACATGTATATCTTATGTATTGTATTTATTAATTCAATTTTGTTGCTTAATCTTTAATTCAGTAAAAGCTTTAATTTCATTTAAAAAAAATGCTGTTGTACTGTACTTCATTTCTTTCAATTTTTTTTCGTGAGATCCAGGTTTCAATGCTTGATTCACTATTGAAAAACACAATAGAGAAAAAGTTTAATAACTAAACTTTGTGGTTAAACAACAGAAAATGACTGATTTATATGCGCCAAGAGCCTTTATTTGTACCTGAGTAACCATTACTCTTGACTTTATAAACTAAGCATTATCAAGAATCAGGAGTCAATCAAAATATTGATTACAGTTGATGGTAAGTAGAGAATTACAGTGTGATTGCTCCTGTCCTCTTCGTATTATTGCTATAAATATTATAGTATAATTAAAACTGCACTGGAAAAAGGTTATGATATTATATTCAGGCCATAGTGATAGAAAATAGAAAAAAAAAAGATATATGTCACAGTATGCAAATATAGCAACAAAGCAAGTGTTCAGCAAGTACCTCAAATACAGTTGCCTTCACATTGATCTTTTCTCAGTGTATCATCTCCTATCGTCTTCTTATTCATAATGTAAACAGTACTTAACCGTTTTCCATAATCAGTCCAACCAAGATTTCACTGGCCAAAAATGACTGAATTTGCAGTTTATTTTGTCAGTGAAAACCCAACAGTAGTCCTGGTGTATCTGTAAAAAAAAATAGGCCACAATATTCTGATGAATTTTTTTTTTAATGTTTTTTATTTTGAAATTTGAACTGCATTTGTTGTGTTTTAGTGTTAGTGTTATTGGAAATTAAAAATTAATATAATACAATTAATACAATTACTTTATTATGTCCTGGCAGTTGTGTTTAATTAATTAAATCATAGCCGTTTAAAGTTTAATTATCACATTTAAACAATATTTAAAGATTTAAAACCTCCTGAAATTAAAATTGAAACTTTGAAGCAGCACCTCAAATGGAACACAGTGATTGAATCTAAAACCTTCAGCTGACATACAGATTATATCCACTCTTGTAAGTTACTGGACTCGCACTGTACAACATTAAAAAAAACTTGTCCGCTCTGGTTATGGTCTGTGGTTCTCTAATGTCTTCAAGCTTCTACAAAAAATCCTTAATCATCTGAAAGCATGAGTGCCACATGTATAATGACACTGATATTCAGACCAACAGCACAATTTCTTGCCAAAAATGGGTTCTAAAAAATCTAAAACAGACAAGCTATAAACTTGTTAAACCAGCAGGAGTCACCAGAGTGTGGTGTTTGGAGCGCTCTGAAACAGTAAATCATTTTGTGAAGCAATTTAGAGGCTGCTCACTGCAGAGCAAATGGATGGAGCTTACGGCTAGCTCCCCCACAGAGCCTCTCGGTCCACGGCTCTGGCTTCCCCTAGATATCCAGCGAGGAGGAGCTAATGTAATTTGTGCCTGATGGGTGGAGCTAGAATATCCAACCACACCCTAACCCTTTAGACATTAGACATCCAGAGAGGTAGAGCTGAAATTCATTTGACTCTTGAATCAATTGGTTCAATTGACCATTCACAGGGAGTTTAATTGACAGGCAATCTGACCACAGGATGTCTACAGATATGAACAAATTAAATTTAAGACCTTTTTAATACCACTTATGTCAAATTTAAGACCAAACCTGTGAAGGAAATATACATTATATTACATACGTACAGTGGGGCAAAAAAGTATTTAGTCAGCCACCAACTGTGCAAGTTCTCCCACTTAAAAAGATGAGAGAGGCCTGTAATGTTCATCATAGGTATACCTCAACTAGGAGACAAAAAAAAAACAAAAAAAAAAACAGAAAATCACATTGTAGGATTTTTAAAGAATTTATTTGCAAATTATGGTGGAAAATAAGTATTTGGTCAATAACAAAATTTCATCTCAATACTTTGTTATATACCCTTTGTTGGCAATGACAGAGGTCAAACGTTTTCTGTAAGTCTTCACAAGGTTTTCACACACTGTTGCTGGTATTTTGGCCCATTCCTCCATGCAGATCTCCTCTAGAGCAGTAATGTTTTGGGGCTGTCGCTGGGCAACACGGACTTTCAACTCCCTCCAAAGATTTTCGATGGGGTTGAGATCTGGAGACTGGCTAGGCCACTCCAGGACCTTGAAATGCTTCTTAACGAAGCCACTCCTTCATTGCCCGGCGGTGTGTTTGGGATCATTGTCATGCTGAAAGACCCAGCCACGTTTCATCTTCAATGCCCTTGCTGATGGAAGGAGGTTTTCACTCAAAATCTCACGATACATGGCCCCATTCATTCTTTCGTTTACACGGATCAGTCGTCCTGGACCTTTGCAGAAAAACAGCCCCAAAGCATGATGTTTCCACCCCCATGCTTCACAGTAGGTATGGTGTTCTTTGGATGCAACTCAGCATTCTTTCTCCTTCAAACACGACAAGTTGAGTTTTTACCAAAAAGTTCTATTTTGGTTTCATCTGACCATATGACATTCTCCCAATCCTCTTCTGGATCATCCAAATGCTCTCTAGCAAACTTCAGACGGGCCCAGACATGTACTGGCTTAAGCAGGGGGACACGTCTGGCACTGCAGGATTTGAGTCCCTGGCGGCGCAGTGTGTTACTGATGGTAGCCTTTGTTACTTTGGTCCCAGCTCTCTGCAGGTCATTCACTAGGTCCCCCCGTGTGGTTCTGGGATTTTTGCTCACAGTTCTTGTGATCATTTTGACCCCACGGGTGAGATCTTCGTGGAGCCCCAGATCGAGGGAGATTATCAGTGGTCTTGTATGTCTTCCATTTTCTAATAATTGCTCCCACAGTTGATTTCTTCACACCAAGCTGCTTACCTTTTGCAGATTCAGTCTTCCCAGTCTGGTGCAGGTCTACAATTTTGTTTCTGGTGTCCTTTGACAGCTCTTTGGTCTTGGCCATGGTGGAGTTTGGAGTTGGACTGTTTGAGGTTGTGGACAGGTGTCTTTTATACTGATAACGAGTTCAAACAGATGCCATTAATACAGGTAACGAGTGGAGGACAGAGGAGCCTCTTAAAGAAGAAGTTACAGGTCTGTGAGAACCAGAAATCTTGCTTGTTTGTAGGTGACCAAATACTTATTTTACCGAGGAATTTACCAATTAATTCTTTAAAAATCCTACAATGTGATTTTCTGGATTTTTTTTTCTTTTCTCATTTTGTCTCTCATAGTTGAGGTATACCTATGATGAAAATTACAGGCCTCTCTCATCTTTTTAAGTGGGAGAACTTGCACAATTGGTGGCTGACTAAATACTTTTTGCCCCACTGTAAATGTAATATTTAATGTTTTTAAATTTAAAAAGAAAACAAAATATCATCTCTGTCAAAAAAGCTATTTATTATTACGATATACAGAGAAATTTTCTGCAGACAATATCCCATACAAAATATCCCCTCAAAAGCTCCGCATCAGCAATATTTTTGGTGGTGTAAATGAGGCAATATTTTCATCAGTTTTCTATTCAGCTTTTACATATTTAAATCTGCATGTTTTTAATATTTACCTCCATAAAGTCCAATATTTTTTAACCTTATTAAATGTATGCGTCATCTTTCATGTCAAATTCTTACAACTGATGAAGAAATGTACTATACACAACAGCTGTTAGCAATCAAATTAAATAATTTGCACTACAAATTTACAACCGCAATAAATAATGTTATGAGATTAATGTTTTAAATAAAATTTTTGAATATACAAATAAGAAATTTTGGTGAAAAAATGCATACTTTTAAACTAACTAAACCACCAGTAGGTGGCGGTAAGTCACTTATTCATTCAACCGATTCATTCAAAACACTGAATCATTCAGTAACAAAAATGCCAGTGCTGCTTGGAGAATGTGCAATACTTCTGATCTTTGTTTGGAACTATTTTCGTTCTGTGAGTTTCTTTATGTTTGCCGTTATGCTCATTTGATTTGATTTCTCAATATAAGTATCTCACAGAATAGCTTAAAGTCGGTGGATTTGAATTTGGAAAGAGGTGTGTATTGATGTTTTTTCCGCGTTTGAAACAAGATACCTTCTGATGTTCATTCATGTTTATTTCATAATTAGTAAAGAGGAAGAGATAATCACATGCCGCTCGAACTGAGGCGGTACAATGATCTGTCATGACACATTAAAGAGCCACAAAACAGCATTTATTGTTTAAATTTCTTAATAAAAAGACAAAATTTGAAAGCTGAGACTTTGTTTCATACCAAAACCTTTTCTCTTTGCTCCAAGATTTTTCACTACTGTGTAAGAGCATGATGTGTGGCGTGAGAGCACCATGGCTTGTCGGATATAGCAACGCATAAATACAAACCGGGTAACAAGTTGAAAATACACCTGGCAACAATGAGGGACAAATTAACAGGAAATACTACCAACTGACTAGAAACAGAACAGAAAACACTTCAACATAAAAGTGTAGACAAGACAGGAAACGTAACACTCACACATTTGACAGTTATGCAACAACCAGTGGATGGCAATAATTGCATTTATAATGACAATAAACATTTGTTGTTAGTTGACTGTTTCTCTAAACCCCTTCAAATACAGCCACTCTCCATCTTCAGTAAAGCTACGATGGTAAGATTGCACTGTAACCAAACCACTTCCACATTCTACTCTCACTAATTTGGACATGTGGTGTGTTCCGTGAGCTGTTTATAAATAATGGTTCCAGCATTGCTTTTGTTCTGTTTGTGCTTGTGGCATCTAGTTGGTAAGTAAGTAAGTGTGTTTCTATATTATTGACCAATATAGGCTACTTTTTAAATCAGCATTTGTTGTTATTTCCAGACAAAGGATAAACATACAAAGATAAGTGATATTACTGTGAGATTTAGGCATGTATCTATTTCTATAATCCAATAGCATCCCTTTTCAAATGCTTGATTCAGTGCAGTTCAAATTCGTGCAAGGCTGTATAGTACATTCATATCAATTCAGTTCTGACAGTCTGAAAACTAACACCTTTAGTTTTAACAACATTAAGCTAAGAGCCTTCATTTGTGTCTGAGCACTTCTTGCTTTTTGTTCTCCAGTTGTGTTTGGTGTTGGGGCCAATGAGGTGAAGGTTGTTCAAATGATGGAGGGAGATTTTGTAATTCTACACGGTGATGTTGTAATTCACACATATGATGAGATTGAGTGGAGTTTTGGAAACATTCGTATAGCTAGAATCAAGAGAGTGATCGGGGACGATCCTCAATATGAGGATGAGAGATTCAGAGACAGACTGAAGCTGAACCAGAATGGATCTCTGATCATCACAAACACCAGAACCACAGACTCTGGACTTTATAAACTAAGTTTCAAGATTGAGAATGAAGAGTCAATCAAGAGTTTCAGTGTTACTGTTTATGGTGAGTAGAGAATTACATTGAAATTTGCCCCATTCTCTTCATATTGTAAATAACATTGAATCATGCTTATAACTCCCATTTCAAGATGATTTTTTGTTTGAAATGAGATCTAATTTCTGAAGCAACACTGTAAAATAAGGCTCATGTTCATTGTTGCATGATAGGGCTGCAGGATTAATCTGTTACTATTAATTCACAAAATGTTGTGATTCGGTTAAACAGTCTGCATTCCCAAAGCTTTTCTGCCTGTGCTGCATTGGTGTACAAATCTAATGCAATGAAAAAAGGCACTGTGGCAAACCATCTGACCTGAAATATTCACTTGAACTCCTATATTGTCTATTTGTTTTCCAGCTCATCTGCCTGTTCCTGTCATCTTTAGTGACACTTCACAATGTCCTTTATCATCATCATCAGTGTTAAAATTTGCATTGCTGTGCTCAGCATTGAATGTGAGTCACGTGACTCTCTCCTGGTTCAAAGGAAACAGTTTATTGTCCAGCAACAATGTGTCTGATCTCAGCATCAGTCTCTCTCTACCTCTGGAGGTGGAATATCAGGATAAAAACACCTACAGCTGTGTGCTCAACAATCCCATCAGCAACCAAACTCAACATCTGGACATCAGCAAACTCTGTCAGACACATGCAGGTAGGACAGCGCTGAGTAGTGTTTATGAACATAGTGAACAAACACACTAACCACAACCTCTTTATCATTACAGTATCAGACCTACACTTAGGTGTGCTGATCTCTGCTGCTGCTGCTGCTGGATCTCTGTTGATTGTAGCTGCTGTTGAGATATTCTGGATCTGCAGTAAGCACAGAAAAACAGATGGACAGGGCAAGTGTTTCCCACCAACCTATTGGTATATAAAAATAATCTAGTGATGACTTAATGTTTTGTTGTTTTATCATTATTATTGAAACAGATGGAGAGATCACTTACGCTGATTCAACGTTCTACAAAAGACATGCACAAAAAGCGGTAAGACGGTTACACATATTGCTACACAAATAGTGCTTGTCATGTATGACCTTATCAGAAGATATGTGTGATGCTGCCTTTAGCCCAAACAGCTGTTCAGGTGGCCAGATCACGAGGTATTTAAATAGAGCTACTGTATGTAAACTTTTTTTTTTTTTTATCAATGTGATCTGAAGGCAACAGGCAACTTAAAAAGAAATAAAACAACTATACGTGCAAATGCAAAGACACGATACTATATTGAACAATAATATTTAGCCATATCATGACACCCCTTACAACCCTACAGTACTCCGGTAGATAGGCCTAATTTAAAATATTTTACCACTTTCACAATAGCACTTCTCTTCAATTCACTAATTTAACTATATTTATTTCTCGACTCTGAAGAGCAAGAGTAGTGCAGAAAAAAAAAAAATAATAATAATCTCGACAGTTGTTAGATGTCCAGAATGGCAAGATTAGGTTAGACCTTCACATTTACTCAGGCTAGAAATGTGACCTCAAAGCATTTCTACTACTAAAAAAAAAACTTCCTGCTGAATGCTTGAGTTTCCTGTTTGACTAAAAGCTGAAGACAGTTCTGCTAATTTGAATGTGAGAAAAGAGGCACAGGTGGTAGAAACACTTCAGTCATTATTAGAAAATTTTGCCTTTTAAATTCTCAATATTTTTTTATCTCATTTGACTACAATGATAAGAAACATTGGATAAATGTATTGTTTCACAGTGGTGATTTTAACATGTTTTTAATGATTAATTTTTATTTGTCAGTTGTAGTTATTATAGCAGATCCACTGCCGATGTGCTACCTTCGATTTCACTCTGCAGCACATATCAATAGCTTCACAAATTGCATCAGATTTCTCTCATTTAATATTTCTGAGCTCCTACAGGTTTTGCATCTGTAACATCAGGTTTGTTTTTCACCTTTGACCTTTTGGGTTTGTGTTGACTTACAGGAATCTGAAATGACGGAGGTGATTTACACATGTTTCACCACAGAACGATGATCAAATCGTGATTCTGTTTGACCACAGTATGCATCTGTATTTACACTGTATTTCTGTTATGCTTTTATTATTATCATTTATATGTCCTTATTGTACTCAGAGAGTATTTTGTACCCCATTTGTGAAAAGTGACAGATTCAGTGTTGTCTTTTTAGCAGTAAATTTCTGACTCTTTATTGAGGATCAAGACTGTATTTTGTCCACAGTTTGTCTCCGCTGATGTCTTGTGATGCCCACTGAGTGTACGATTGAGGTTCATAAAAAACAAAGCAGACAGCAATTAATTTGAATGAAGTGATTTTAATAACTTTTTTAAACTCTAAAAATCAACCTGCAGAAAGGCCTAACCTGCCTGACCTGACAGGGAGAGAAACAGACATCCTCTTTACCCATAAACATATTTTACAAATATATGCAAATAATGTATATTTACAAATAAACAATGGCTAATGTGTTAAAAAGCTGTTTGATTAATGTACCTCACAGTACTGTATCTTCTCAATAACATCTACAACACTGACACACTTCAGTCCAGTATGAACATCACCACAGACAGCATCAAACTTAAACATCTATTTTTTTTTTTCAATTCAATTCAATTTACTTAAAATGGTTTGATCATAATAACATTGCATGATAGTTTATGACACATTAAAACATTAAGAATTGAGATATGTTTACATGTTAAGTCACTAGGAGGCGCTACCATCTGAGGTCTGAAGTCAAAAAACAACCACTGAAGCCTATTTTAAAAGATTTTGAACAGTACTGTTCTCTTATTATGACATTTTATCAATTTTTATAAAAAATGTTCCAAAATTAAATTTGATGTATTTCGTACTAAGAATAGTTCAGATAACATATTTATTGACATATCACTGGAGACTTACTGATATAAAATATTTAATTAAACTTTATTTGGAGTACTACTTGTGCACAATGCATATTTCTTAATATTATACCTAAAATGTGTTTTAATGTCACAAGTGAGGAGGATTGTATAATATTTCAATAATATCGGTCTTTAAATGCAAGATATTTAAAGTGTACTGAAGTACACTTTGCATTAGTTCCACTTTAGCACAATCAAATATACTAAAGTATTTCTGTAGTTGGACTTCAGCACTACTTCTGCACAATTAAAGTGCAAAATTAGTTGTTCCAATTTAGCAGACTTTAAGTATACCAGTTTAGTATACCAGAAATATGATTACAGGGTATTTTTATGAAGTACATAAATATTTAAATATATTTGTAGTATACTTAGCATGATATAAATGTATTTCAAATACATTTTAGTATGTTTATTTTTTTCACTAGGGAACATAAATATCTGCATAGCATATATTATTGCACACTATTTCATAAACATATTTAGCGGTTTACAGTAGCCTATATAATGTCCATTCCAAACATGTCAATCTTGTTGCCTTTTGGTTTTGTGCTCTGAAATTTCATAATAAAAGTTCTGTGAACATCATAGACAAAAAGACCCTTCATTACACACAAATCCAAAACCATTATTCAGTGCAAGAAACTCTGACTCGTATCCCATTATACTCACTGATTCATATCCCATAATTCTCATTACACATTTGTTTCCATATAATGCATTGTCAATCCTTATAGTGAATTTGCATCAGATTTCTGTCATTTTTGATGCATCTGCAGGTTTTGCATCTGTAACATCAGGTTTTGTGGTTATGTTTGTCATACAGGAACCTGAAATGTCGAGGTGGTTTACACATTTCACTACAGAACAATGATCAAACTCTCTGTGATTGTATAACTGCATCCGGGTTTTACGCTGTATTACTGTTTCTAATATGATTTTATATATTTGTTTGTTTGTTTTGTCATTTATATTTCCTCTGCGTGATCCTTGATTGAGTTTATTGTGACCCTGGATGTTAATGTGTGATTCATTTAGACTAAAGGTCAAACACCTCACACATTACTATCATACATCAGACATCCAAAATCTTTTTACATCTGCAATGTCACAAAATAAACTTTTATAAAGTAAATTCTGCTTTTGGGTTTCCTTTTGATTTATATCTACATCCATATTTGATCACAACATAATATTTGTTCTGTTCATTACAACAGAAGAAAATCATGTAAACATGAAACATGCTTTCGGTTTCATTTCTAAATCCATAATCAAATATGCATGTAACCCAAACACAAACATATAACACAATTATCGCAAAGCAAGTTTTTATTTTCATAACTCACCCCACAGTGTGAACAGAAAAAAAAAAAACTTATAACAGCAGTTTATAAAAAAGCAAAAGCTCAATGAACGAATGAAATGTTCAGACAGAAATATTATCTGTAAGTCCAGTATCTATAATATTCTTAAGTATCTATATCAGAGCGATGCTAAGAGCATTTAACACTGCAGTCCTCATGAAAACAGAGTCACTCTGAATTCGCATCACATTTGAATTGTCACATTCACATCTGATCAACAAATTCACAAATTGAACAAATTCACTAAAAACATATTCACCAAGAACATATTCTGTATTCTTAGAAGGTATTAAAAATATATATGTATATTTAAGCATAAATAATTCAATAAAACACAAAAAAATGCCCATGCAGTGTAACAGTTTAAGACAGCATCAAACAATAAAAACCATAATATGCATTTCAGATTGAAATTATTTCTGCAAAATTATGTAAAAGTGTAACAATAATTAAGCCATTTGGACAGTGTAACATGCTAAACAAAAAGAGTATCATCAGTATCAGTGCGCACAGCAAATAATACATAAACTTAATAATAAATGAGATAATGTTTTCTATTCAGCGCCAAATCAAATGAAAATCTTCACTCAGTAGTTTAACATCTCAAAGGCACACATGCATTAACTTCAAACACTGGTAATGTTTATATTGTTAGAGCGACTAGTCTGAACTTCAGCTTTGCTCTTCATTAACAAGATCCTCCTGTTTTTTGTCTAAAGGTTCATTTTGCCCACTTACTTCATAAATTACCTGTGAGAAAACACAGAAAGAATCAGAATAAAGCAATTAAAAAGAGAAACAAAAACTGTTTCTAACATATACTGTATTAATAGTGTTTAATAAATTAACAAATATCAACCTTGTACCTTGTAAACAGACAGACTGATAAAAAATACCCGTGTACTCGTACTTTTAGAAGGTGCATGAAGTCAGCCAATCAGATTAGAGCTTACTAGATGGTGATATTAATAAATATTAATATGATCAATTAATCAGTATTATCTTACTAAATCAGCCAGTCACATTTTCAAACTATAAATCGTCTCCTTATACAGTACTGCTCTTAAATTGTGCAGTGTGCAGATATGTTGATCCTGTATGATCCTGCAGATTTCAGGCTATATTAATAATTATACCTTATTTTACTTTTTATCTTTGTTTTTAATAATAATTATTTCTTATTATTATATATTTCTATTATATATTTATTTTTAGCTTAGCTGTGAGTACCGCATGACTTCTCTATCTAGGGTATGTTCAGAATGGCACACTGTTTGTTCTTCAGTCTAAAGGACAAAAGATCAAGATCATTGATTTCTTTAACATTTCTGTATTAACTGTGTTTCTTCATGATTGTGTTTAATATTGAATATATTTAATACTTGCGGCAATGGTAAACAGCTACAACTGCAGCCACCAGCAGAACAGCAACAACAATAACAATCCCTGCTACAGCACCTGGAGACAGACCTGATTCTGTGATGATAAAGAGAGACAGACAATAGTGTGAATGTGTGTCTGATCTACAACAAACACTGAACATCAGCACTATATAACCTGAGTGAAGATCTGACACTGTAATGAGAAAGAGAGACAGATATTAGTGTGCTCGTAAGCACTTCTCTGAACAATATTGTATTTATTTACCTGCATGTCATGTGTCCATTAACAGATATCAGAGAACTACGAACATGCAAATGAGTTGCTGAATTATTGAAATATTAACTTAAAATCTCAGGGGAAACATCAAATAAATATATAAGGTCAAAAGGGTTCAACTGACAAAAATGTTTTGGAATCCCTGCCTCAGATGGTTGACTTACATCATTAATGATTTCTCAGACCTTTATAATAGGTTTAAATGGAACACCCAGTGTCCTTGATCACTTAGAATCCACTATGGAGCTGCTTATTATTAAGCTTTTTCATAACTTTTTTTCCTTATGAATTTGCTTTTGGCACTGTTCTGTAAGTCTATAGGTGTGCTTAGGCTGTTTGGAGAAACTTTAAAAATCCTGGAAAAGAAGGAAAGGTTTACAGCATTCAAAGAGAATTAAAAGAGAAAGCAAGTTTTCATAGCCCAATGACATATTTGTTCTTGTTTCAGGTAAACTAACCGAATTTTGTTCAGTCTCGCAGAAAACAAGACTTCATCTTCATATCTTTACTTTGCATCTCAAGTAAATATATCCTGTATGTTTAGAAATAACCAGATGAAACTTCTAAATGATCTAAGCCAACAGAGTATGTTAAAAATGTAAAAGATAGGAAGACCAATAATTTTCTTGGTAACCCATTATTTTAAGGTGTCCTTGTTACACGTTACATGCTTTCTATTATAATAACAATAAATGATGCATAATTACATGCAAGTAACCCTAAGACAAACCCTAATTCTAACTCTAACCACATATTAAGTACATGTAGTTAATTAATATTACTCATTATTTAAATGTATAATCACTCTGTAACAAGGACACCTTAAAATAAAGTGTAACCACCATTTTCTCATATTAAATTCTTATAAGACAGAGATACTACTTACTGGACCAAAAAAACAGTACATATAATCGCTAAGATTACAATTTGCATCTGGACAGATGTACTGTTACTTCCTCTACAGTCAAAATTTGGGTGTTTTATTAGACAGCAATGCGTCTTTTGAAAATCCTATTTCACATTCATTCATCTTAGAAACATTGCCAAGCTATGGAACATGTTACCTTTTTCCGATGCAGAAAAGCTAGCTCATGCATTCATGACTTCTAGACTGAACTATTGTAATGGTGGTTGTCCTGCATCTTCAATAAACAAGCTACAGGTAGTCCAAAAGGCAGCGGCTAGAGTCCTTACCAGGTCAAGAAAATATGATCATATTACCCCAATTTTATAATCTCTACACTTGCTCCCTATTAAGTTCCATATCAGTTACAAAATATTACTACTTACTTTAAGGCCCTTAATGGTTTAGCTTTTGTGTAACTAACTAGTCTTCTATCTCGCTACAATCCATCACGCTCCCTAAGGTCGCAAAACTCTGGACTTTTGGTAGTACCTACACTGTAAAAAAAAATCCGTAAAATTTACAGTAAAAAAACGGCAGCTGTGGTTGCCGGAATTCTACCATAAAAAATACGGTAACAACATTTTAGGTTTTACGGTTTTAACTTAAATTTACAGTAAAATACCATAATTTCATTAACGATATAATGTTAATATACCAACCTACTGAAGTACTGAAATCTGTTTTGTACTTTTGAAATACACTGATAACCACCAAAAGCAGGTGGTGATGAGAAAGTCACATGATGAACCAAAGCCCTTCACAAACAGCTTTTACATAATAACATTTATAGAAGGTGCACAGTGTCATTCACACAAGCACTAAACACCATCATGGTGAGACTCATTAAACTGAAATATGCAATAAACATTAATTTAACAACATTAGATGTAACATACAACCCTAATAAACATAACTGATAAGAAAAAACTAAGAGGAAACATAGTTATTTTAAAGAAAATACATAAAATTCAAACAAAATTTGAAATACCGTTAAAATCACGATCATTTTATTACAGTGTAGGATAGCAAATTCCACTAAAGGAGGTAGAGCTTTTTTGCATTTGGCTCCCAAACTCTGAAATAGCCTTCCTGATAATGTTCGGGGTTCAGACACACTCTCTCTATTTAAATCTAGATTAAAGACACATCTCTTTAGCCAAGCATTCACTTAATGCATCTCATAACCTTGTACTTCAGTTATATCTGATCAAATGAACATTATCATTATTTTGCAAGGTTTGAACAGCAGCTACGGTCATTTTTTTTCTGTTTGCTTCTCTGTTTCTGCCACGGGATGGGCATCCCGAGGTAACTTTGAATTACAAAAGCTTCAGCCCTGGATCCTCTTATGAAGATCTGAAATGACCGAACACCTGAGAAGAGATGATGCCAACCCCTCAGATGATGCCAACCCTGAACCAACATACAAAACTACCAAATCTTTCTATAAGTTTGATCGCAACATTTGTTTGAATACATCTCATTAACTAACTGGATGATTTTTACTGAACAGCTCTGCCATATGGACATTACTGATAAGCTACTACTAAATGTAATGTTAAAACTTTCATTTTCTGTGAAGCTGCTTTGCAACAATTTGTATTGTAACAAATAAACGTGAATTGAATTGTTGACATTTAATGCACAGCCCTCCACTCCTCCAGAGACTAGTCTCTGCTGACTACATACTTCACTTTGCTGCAAGTTAATAACAGTCTAAAATAAGCATTCTATTGTTCACAAATATACCTGCATTTTAGGCTTACCATAAACATGGCTGGAATACTAATTGTTCATTTAGTCAAACAGCTGTGTTTGGGGCCAGGCCAGGGGACATGAGATGATCAACAACTGAGCAGATCATAACTAATTTCTGACATGAGGACACTTCTCTATATTGCTCTTTTTATATGGCAAGTGAGCAGCATGGAAAAAACTAGATTAGTCTTATTTTATTTAACAAATCAATTCTAAGCTAATTTAGACAAATTATGACATGCTCACCCAAAGCATGTGAACTTTTCCTTATCCTTCTCATACATTTACAACAATGAAGAAATCAACAACAAAAAAGCATTCTAAGTACAAGAAGAGCTCTGAAAAATCACTACAATGACAACAACTACAACATCAAAAACATAGCCTAAATAAAAGCAGATGTTAGATTTCATGATCTAATGGCAAGTCTGAAGTCTTTACCAGTGGCCAGCTTTATCTTTTTAATGAACAGATGCTTATAATATGAATCAGAGCCTGTGTGATAACTGTGCTGTAAAATAATGTTAATTTCAAGTTTTATATCTTCCACAGACTTTATTTAAGAATCTTACCAATCTATAATTGTTAGCCAAATGATATTTATGCCCATTCTGATTTCATATACAATCACATTTTCCACATGGCAAAGAAAAAATAAAAATAAAATTCTACTCACCACTGACAGCAACACTAAATCTTGTGTATATGGGCTCTTTGCTGCTGCTGCTGATCTCTAGCTGATAAAGTCCAGAGTCTGTGGTTCTGGTGTTTGTGATGGTCAGAGATCCAGTCTGACGATCCAGCTTCAGTCGGTCTCTGAATTTCCCATTAAGGGCATTTTCATATAATGTGATTGTTCTGTTGATTTGGGCTATACACGTGCTTGGTCCAAATGTCCACAGGATCAGATCCTCACTCTGTGTTTTAGTATTAGTCTGAAGAGTGACAGAATCTCCATCCTTCACAGACATAAACTGGAATTCTGGAGAAAATACAGAAACAGTTTCTCAGGAATTAAACTTTTATAACACTGTCAGCAAGTTTAGTGATCACATGCTAAAATCCTGCTGCTAAAATTAGGGTTCAAAGTTTCTCTACAGAAGCAGAAATCTTTGGTCAATGGGGCAGAGGACACATTTTCTACAAAAATCCGATATAATGACTGTAATAATAATAATATCAAGAGGTCAATGATAATGTCAAACAATATCAAGTCTAAAATTACACAATTAATCAATTAATAAATATTTTAGAATACAATATAAGCATTGTAACCAATGGCATTGTGCAGATTTAAGTAAACCAGTAAAGAGTGACAGCTTCAGTTATTTTGCAGCCCTTGAGGCAAATATTTCGTACAAATATTATGAATTTTGGAGTCATAAATATATATAAGTTTTTACAGAATTACTTTATTTGACTTGAACAAATAAGTAGTATGTATTATGCTGTTATTATTTATATATCTAAATATATTTTGGCTTGTCACAGTGGAAGACAGTGACTGGATCTAAATCCCTCGGGGGTTATATCTCTTGTACTTAAAGACATTACAGAAAACTAGTTGTCCAGTTCAGTTTTGTTCACACAGCAGGGCTTCACTGAAAATGCAGTTGCGAGTCCTGAAAATGTACTGGTATGAGTTCGGTTATATTTAAAGATTAAACATTAAACAACAATAATTACGTGTCTGCATAATCAATAAGTGCAATTCACCTTTATTCCACAAAGTGGCACTGTTTAAAACATAATAATGACGTGATTTTTCACTCATAATTAGCGCATGCATAAAACCAGTAATCATCTGCAAAAATTGAACTGGCTTGAATGGCTTTACTGCAGAGCAATTACTGCACATAATGAAATATAAGTGTCACTGTCGTTTGATGGTGGATGTGGTGAATAGCGATTAAAATGTTGTTTTTGAAGATGCTGAAAACGATAGTTTTGAGAATATATTGAGATTGTGAATATGAGCCAGATGCTGAATATATACTGGGGAAATATGCTCTGATGATGGCAGTGATGGTAAAATCATCTGCTCAGATCGAACCCTTCTAAGTTTCAAAAGGTAAGAAAGTATGCTTATTTTCTTCTTTTTTTTATTATTATTATTATTTTATGTTCTTAAAATATCAGGAGAGTTTTATGCTACTGCAGCAATTTGAGATCCATCCGGTCGCTAAAGACCCGAATATGTAATGATTGGTGAAATATTCATGCAATTTAAAATCTTAAAATGTCTTAAATTTTACAACATTAAGCCTTAAATAGCAAATAGTCAACAATTTAAATGATGGGGTCTTAATTACAACAATAAACGTCAACATGTTATCTCGGCCCTACTGATTTAAAGAGAATGACATTTTCCCGCTTTTTGTGGAACACTGAAAACATTTTTTAAGGTAAGTGGTCGCAAACAATTTAATTTAGCTACATTTAATTAAAAAATACATGTTGAAAGTTAGTCAACTAAATTTGTTTATTTAAATGTAGCTAAAATATATTTATTGCAACCACTTACCTTAAAAAAATTGAGTAAATTCAATGAATCATTTTTTTCAGTGAATAAAGTCCTGGTCAGATTGATTAGAGCAACGTTAGCTGCCTTAACTGTTACCCACTATAATCCTAGCTAAAATTAATAGCACTGAACAAAATATTTAGTATGGCACTTTGTGCCTAACTTAACCAAGAAAAAAAAATATTTGTCCTAAAATATGGAATAAATGTGATAAAGAAAGCATTAAATTTACCTTTCTCATACATGTTGACACATTGTTACAACACTAATTTTATGTTTTAAAACAAATTATAAAAAACTATTTGTATTTCTTGAAAACTGTTGCTTCAATTAATGTTGTGCAAGATAGAACCTTATAATTCCAAGCGGAAAATGACTTTTTAGAATTAGAAGGTTCTATCTGCATTTGACCTGTTCAAAAATCCCCATTTAAAAATTTGAGAGGATTTTGATATTGTACATTTAGAATACATTTAGGGTCTCTGTCATTTTCATGTAGGAAAGAGACTTGTTCCCCATATCATTTTGCTATATGGAATGCAAAAACTTTGAAGCTCAATATCTCAAAACCACTCAGAATGCAGATAGAACCTCATAATTCCAAGGCGACGATATATATATATATATATATATATAGATATACATATCTATATGTATATATACACATATATGCATATATATACACACACATATATATACATATATACATAAATATATATTTATTTATAAAATCATTTCAGAATAGGGTCAGAATAAATTAAAATGTAACAATTTATTATTAGAAGCAAATCTCTCCAATCGGTAGTTGATGTTGAACACACATGATGTGTTTGATACAAAAAATAAAAATAAAAAAATCACTAAATCTTGTCTGTGAATGATCCTGGTCCCTTTTAAGATATTAAAAATAATAATAATAAAAATAAAAATAAAAATAAATAAATAAATAAATAAATAAATCGCTGCTCTTCTACTAATGAACAAATACTTGAAACAAATCTAAGGGTCTGCGTGACAATTTGTAAAAAAAATAATTTCCTACAAATGTTTAATTTTTCACAAAGTATTTCTTATGCTTAACATGCCAGGTGTCTCTTCTTAAGTTAGATGCATTTGTGTTGATTTTATATATATATATATATATATATATATAAGATATGGATACAGAAAGATTTGATCTACTCACCATTGACAGTAACACTGATGGTCCTCTGTAAGAAGTGTGAGCTGCTGCTCATGTTTAGATGATAATCTCCAGAGTCTGTGGTTCTGGAGTTACTGATGATAAGAGATCCAGATTTTTCACTTAGCTTCAGTCTCCCTTTGAATCTCACATCATCGCTATCATATACTAAGAACAGATTGGTCCCTTTATTGATTTCAGCCACGGAATTATCTTTAAATTTCCACAATATCTGATCATATCCCTGTATTTCAGTAACACCAGTGGGTAAAGTGACACTTTCTCCCTCCATCACTGATACAGTCTTCACAGCATCTGCCACAGCAACAAATACATATGGAGAAAATATGATTAGACATATGAATGTATAATTATTTTTAATCAAATGCTAAGTGTTAAGTGTTAATTCTTGGGGAAAATTCACATTAAAAGTAGTTCATACTCCAGGTAAACTGCATTTTTATTAATCCTTTGTTTACATTTTATTTTGTGATTCAATGAAATGATGAACTTCATGCTGTACTGTACAGCACTATTCATACATCTGTAATATTTTGGCACAAGATAAGAGATAAGCGAAGGCGAGGATCTATCTTGAGCAGTCTTTATTCCAATAAACAAAAAGTGACAGTTTTGAACAAGTATTAGGCTATATTCAAAACATATTACTTTAACTAAAGTAGGTAATTTGCATAAATTCTCTGTGCCAGAAATGCATATACCTTAATGCCTTATCATGCATTTTAAACATTAAAATTGTTTAATTTAATGCAAACTTTTAAGTGTCAATTTTAAGTGATCACAGTGTAAAGATGTGATATAGCCTAGCCTATTATTTAATAGAATATCAGAAAGTTTGATTTACTCACCACTAATATCAATACGGAATTTCCTGTGTAAAATCATACTGCTGGTGTTGAACTCCATTTTATAATCTCCAGTCTGATCGCTTTGGATGTTACTGAAGGTGAGTTCTCCGGTTTGATCGTTCAGATGAATGTTACTCCATCTCCCGTCAGCAGGGCCGTTTAATCCATTAACCTGCTCGAGACCATCGTCGGTTCCGAAGCGTGTTTGTTTACATTTTATTTTGTGATTCAATGAAATGATGAACTTCATGCTGTACTGTACAGCACTATTCATACATCTGTAATATTTTGGCACAAGATAAGAGATAAGCGAAGGCGAGGATCTATCTTGAGCAGTCTTTATTCCAATAAACAAAAAGTGACAGTTTTGAACAAGTATTAGGCTATATTCAAAACATATTACTTTAACTAAAGTAGGTAATTTGCATAAATTCTCTGTGCCAGAAATGCATATACCTTAATGCCTTATCATGCATTTTAAACATTAAAATTGTTTAATTTAATGCAAACTTTTAAGTGTCAATTTTAAGTGATCACAGTGTAAAGATGTGATATAGCCTAGCCTATTATTTAATAGAATATCAGAAAGTTTGATTTACTCACCACTAATATCAATACGGAATTTCCTGTGTAAAATCATACTGCTGGTGTTGAACTCCATTTTATAATCTCCAGTCTGATCGCTTTGGATGTTACTGAAGGTGAGTTCTCCGGTTTGATCGTTCAGATGAATGTTACTCCATCTCCCGTCAGCAGGGCCGTTTAATCCATTAACCTGCTCGAGACCATCGTCGGTTCCGAAGCGTGTTTGTTTACATTTTATTTTGTGATTCAATGAAATGATGAACTTCATGCTGTACTGTACAGCACTATTCATACATCTGTAATATTTTGGCACAAGATAAGAGATAAGCGAAGGCGAGGATCTATCTTGAGCAGTCTTTATTCCAATAAACAAAAAGATTATAAAACAAGGAGCTGAAGGCATAGAGACACAGTCCTGCAGAGTTTAACTCCAACTCCGCGAAAAAAAAAAAAAAACCCTCTCCTGCCTATGGCCTTAGTTAGTAATCCTGAATACATTGATGAATACATCGACTGGTTGTTTAGGTGTGTTTGATTAGGGTTGGAGCTAAACTCCGCAGGACAGTAGCTCTCTAGGACTGAACCTGCCTACCCTGGCATAAACCAAAGCCAAACCAGCTTAGCCAGTAAAACTAAGAGATTATCCGACAAAAGAAGCAAATTGAGAAGGGCTTAAATACACAGTCTTATAAATGAACCGTCACACATTATAGCTCATGAGAAAAGCCTCTCCAGCTTCTCTAATCTAAATGTGCAGGAGGGATGGATATTAAGATTAGAGCAGCTGAAGAGGCAGACAGACAGAGAGCAGCAGAAGTGACAGGAAATAAAGTAAAGCGCAGTGTTCTGAGAAAAGTTGCCTGCTATGACACCAGAATAGAATTTAGACTGGTCACAATACCATAAAACCTGAAACGGATGAGTGATAGAGGCGAAATGCATGAATGAAAGAAGCGTGTCTGAGTCAAGGGTTTATTGGCACAAACATTCACCCCAGGACTTTGTATATCTGGCTTCAGCCTGCAGAACAGGGCGGGGCTGCATGCGTGCCCATACTTACTCTGATTGGCTCGATTATCTTTCATACACATACATAGGTAATGTGTTTGTAGTTGATGTAGGACAGAGCCAGGTCCTTCTCTTTTCGCTACAATTGTTTTTGACTGTGCTCGTGGAAATCTGGCTGATCATTGATGCAATTTAAAATCTTAAAATGTCTTAAATTTTACAACATTAAGCCTTAAATAGCAAATAGTCAACAATTTAAATGATGGGGTCTTAATTACAACAATAAACGTCAACATGTTATCTCGGCCCTACTGATTTAAAGAGAATGACATTTTCCGCTTTTGTGGAACACTGAAAACATTTTTTAAGGTAAGTGGTCAAACAATTTAATTTAGCTACATTTAATTAAAAATACATGTTGAAAGTTAGTCAACTAAATTTGTTTATTTAAATGTAGCTAAAATATATTTATTGCAACCACTTACCTTAAAAAATTGAGTAAATTCAATGAATCATTTTTTTCAGTGAATAAAGTCCTGGTCAGATTGATTAGAGCAACGTTAGCTGCCTTAACTGTTACCCACTATAATCCTAGCTAAAATTAATAGCACTGAACAAAATATTTAGTATGGCACTTTGTGCCTAACTTAACCAAGAAAAAAAAATATTTGTCCTAAAATATGGAATAAATGTGATAAAGAAAGCATTAAATTTACCTTTCTCATACATGTTGACACATTGTTACAACACTAATTTTATGTTTTAAAACAAATTATTTTAAAAAAACTATTTGTATTTCTTGAAAACTGTTGCTTCAATTAATGTTGTGCAAGATAGAAACTTATATTTCCAAGCGGAAAATTACTTTTTAGAATTAGAAGGTTCTATCTGCATTTGACCTGTTCAAAAAATCCCCATTTAAAAATTTGAGAGGATTTTGATATTGTACATTTAGAATACATTTAGGGTGTCATTTTCATGTAGGAAAGAGACTTGTTCCCCATATCATTTTGCTATATGGAATGCAAAAACTTTGAAGCTCAATATCTCAAAACCACTCAGAATGCAGATAGAACCTCATAATTCCAAGGCGACGATATATATATATATATATATATAGATATACATATCTATATGTATATATACACATATATGCATATATATACACACACATATATATACATATATACATAAATATATATTTATTTATAAAATCATTTCAGAATAGGGTCAGAATAAATTAAAATGTAACAATTTATTATTAGAAGCAAATCTCTCCAATCGGTAGTTGATGTTGAACACACATGATGTGTTTGATACAAAAAATAAAATAAAAAAATCACTAAATCTTGTCTGTGAATGATCCTGGTCCCTTTTAAGATATTAAAAATAATAATAATAAAAATAAAATAAAATAAAATAAAATAAAAATAAATAAATAAATCGCTGCTCTTCTACTAATGAACAAATACTTGAAACAAATCTAAGGGTCTGCGTGACAATTTGGTAAAAAAAATAAAAAAAAATCCTACAAATGTTTAATTTTTCACAAAGTATTTCTTATGCTTAACATGAGTATTGAATGTCAGGTGTCTCTTCTTAAGTTAGATGCATTTGTGTTGATTTTATATCTACATTATTTCCAAAGCACAGATGTATGTAAGATACAGATACAGAAAGATTTGATCTACTCACCATTGACAGTAACACCGATGGTCCTCTGTAAGAAGTGTGAGCTGCTGCTCATGTTTAGATGATAATCTCCAGAGTCTGTGGTTTTGGAGTTACTGATGATAAGAGATCCAGATTTTTCATTTAGCTGCAGTCTCCCTTTGAATCTCACATCATCGCTATCATATACTAAGAACTGATTGGTCCCTTTATTTATTTCAGCCACGGAATTATCTTTAAATTTCCACAATACCAGATCATATCCCTGTATTTCAATAACACCAGTGGGTAAAGTGACACTTTCTCCCTCCATCACTGATACAGTCTTCACAGCATCTGCCACAGCAATAAATACATATGGAGAAAATATGATTAGACATATGAATGAATAATTAATCAAATGCTAAGTGTTAAGTGTTAATTCTTGGGGAAAATTCACATTAAAAGTAGTTCATACCCCAGGTAAACTGCATTTTTATTAACCCTTTGTTTACATTTTATTTTGTGATTCAATGAAATGATGAACTTCATGCTGTACTGTACAGCACTATTCATACATCTGTAATATTTTGGCACAAGATAAGAGATAAGCGAAGGCGAGGATCTATCTTGAGCAGTCTTTTATTCCAATAAACAAAAAGATTATAAAACAAGGAGCTGAAGGCATAGAGACACAGTCGTGCAGAGTTTAACTCCAACTCCGCGAAAAAAAAAAAAAAAACCTCTCCTGCCTATGGCCTTAGTTAGTAATCCTGAATACATTGATGAATACATCGACTGGTTGTTTAGGTGTGTTTGATTAGGGTTGGAGCTAAACTCCGCAGGACAGTAGCTCTCTAGGACTGAACCTGCCTACCCCTGGCATAAACCAAAGCCAAACCAGCTTAGCCAGTAAAACTAAGAGATTATCCGACAAAAGAAGCAAATTGAGAAGGGCTTAAATACACAGTCTTATAAATGAACCGTCACACATTATAGCTCATGAGAAAAGCCTCTCCAGCTTCTCTAATCTAAATGTGCAGGAGGGATGGATATTAAGATTAGAGCAGCTGAAGAGGCAGACAGACAGAGAGCAGCAGAAGTGACAGGAAATAAAGTAAAGCGCAGTGTTCTGAGAAAAGTTGCCTGCTATGACACCAGAATAGAATTTAGACTGGTCACAATACCATAAAACCTGAAACGGATGAGTGATAGAGGCGAAATGCATGAATGAAAGAAGCGTGTCTGAGTCAAGGGTTTATTGGCACAAACATTCACCCCAGGACTTTGTATATCTGGCTTCAGCCTGCAGAACAGGGCGGGGCTGCATGCGTGCCCATACTTACTCTGATTGGCTCGATTATCTTTCATACACATACATAGGTAATGTGTTTGTAGTTGATGTAGGACAGAGCCAGGTCCTTCTCTTTTTCGCTACAATTGTTTTTGACTGTGCTCGTGGAAATCTGGCTGATCATTGATGCAATTGCTAACTGCAACTGAATGTTGATTCTGCTCTAATTTGATCTGTATTTATTTTTTTATGTTCTTGTCTAGATTCATGTAGCAAATGAGAATCTATAAATTTATTGACAATATTTTGAGACAAAGGTCTTGTCAATGTTTTTCAGTTGTTTTGTTCAAGGTTATTAAAGCAGTTTTTTTCAATTACATAATATGTAAAAGTATGGGATTTGGAGTAAAAAGCACCCCTGCTGAAGGCACATAAATTAACATAATAAATGATAATAAATAGCTGGCTGACTTTTCCATTTGTTGTCATAACACGGTTACAGATTCAGACAGTAAATATCATATATTAAGTTGGGTGTCCACCTTAGAGATTTATATATGAAACCTTTATATTTAAAAATGTGATATTATTCATACCATATTCATAACAACTCATACAATACAATTGTTGTTACTACTGTAAAGCAATATTAAATTATTATGGGATCTCAATTGATGCTTTCAGAATCTTTATGTTTTTAATAATTTAGTTTTTTAATTACAATATATTTACTGAACAAACATAAACTGTTATCAAAATAAACAAAAAAGTGACAGTTTTGAACAAGTATTAGGCTATATTCAAAACATATTACTTTAACTAAAGTAGGTAATTTGCATAAATTCTCTGTGCCAGAAATGCATATACCTTAATGCCTTATCATGCATTTTAAACATTAAAATTGTTTAATTTAATGCAAACTTTTAAGTGTCAATTTTAAGTGATCACAGTGTAAAGATGTGATATAGCCTAGCCTATTATTTAATAGAATATCAGAAAGTTTGATTTACTCACCACTAATATCAATACGGAATTTCCTGTGTAAAATCATACTGCTGGTGTTGAACTCCATTTTATAATCTCCAGTCTGATCGCTTTGGATGTTACTGAAGGTGAGTTCTCCGGTTTGATCGTTCAGATGAATGTTACTCCATCTCCCGTCAGCAGGGCCGTTTAATCCATTAACCTGCTCGAGACCATCGTCGGTTCCGAAGCGTGTTTGTTTACATTTACCGCATGATTTTACCATTAAAGCCTTTTTAAAATTTTAACAAACAACACGTCTTTCGAAAGTTCAGAGGCTCAACCATCGATATTTACGATCGTAATGTCACAGCGACAGCATCATTTTAATTCATATCAAGAATTCGCAACAATACACGTAACATCGAATCTGAGAGTTCTGAATTGTTTTTGTCCAGTTTAGATGACAGTCAAACGAAATCATGCAAACATTGGCGGACTTTTGACTGCAGTATTCCAGAGCACAAAACCATTTAGACGTTTTAATCCAAAAAGTGGTGATTTATAAGAAATGTCGATTAATTCTGCTCGTTTTATGTAACACACTTTTAAAGAGAATTACAATTCTTGTCATTTTTCAAATAAATTATACACCCAGAGGTATTTTCAGAAGTGAAACGCTATATAATCGTGTCTTCTAGAGTCTTACGAACAAAATAACCCACCCTCACCGTTATTTCTGCAGCGCTGATTGGTCAGTGATTCAAAACATTCTAACAGAGCCATCAGCTGTTGCGAGGCCCAAATATAAACAACCTATGATATTCACTGCACTCAAGCAGCCAGAGGAAAGCTAGTTAAAGTTTGATGGATGGAAAATGCAGCCAGCAAATAGATGGTTTCAGAATCTTTATGTTTTTAATAATTTAGTTTTTAATTACAATATATTTACTGAACAAACATAAACTGTTATCAAAATAAACAAAAAGTGACAGTTTTGAACAAGTATTAGGCTATATTCAAAACATATTACTTTAACTAAAGTAGGTAATTTGCATAAATTCTCTGTGCCAGAAATGCATATACCTTAATGCCTTATCATGCATTTTAAACATTAAAATTGTTTAATTTAATGCAAACTTTTAAGTGTCAATTTTAAGTGATCACAGTGTAAAGATGTGATATAGCCTAGCCTATTATTTAATAGAATATCAGAAAGTTTGATTTACTCACCACTAATATCAATACGGAATTTCCTGTGTAAAATCATACTGCTGGTGTTGAACTCCATTTTATAATCTCCAGTCTGATCGCTTTGGATGTTACTGAAGGTGAGTTCTCCGGTTTGATCGTTCAGATGAATGTTACTCCATCTCCCGTCAGCAGGGCCGTTTAATCCATTAACCTGCTCGAGACCATCGTCGGTTCCGAAGCGTGTTTGTTTACATTTACCGCATGATTTTACCATTAAAGCCTTTTTAAAATTTTAACAAACAACACGTCTTTCGAAAGTTCAGAGGCTCAACCATCGATATTTACGATCGTAATGTCACAGCGACAGCATCATTTTAATTCATATCAAGAATTCGCAACAATACACGTAACATCGAATCTGAGAGTTCTGAATTGTTTTTGTCCAGTTTAGATGACAGTCAAACGAAATCATGCAAACATTGGCGGACTTTTGACTGCAGTATTCCAGAGCACAAAACCATTTAGACGTTTTAATCCAAAAAGTGGTGATTTATAAGAAATGTCGATTAATTCTGCTCGTTTTATGTAACACACTTTTAAAGAGAATTACAATTCTTGTCATTTTTTCAAATAAATTATACACCCAGAGGTATTTTCAGAAGTGAAACGCTATATAATCGTGTCTTCTAGAGTCTTACGAACAAAATAACCCACCCTCACCGTTATTTCTGCAGCGCTGATTGGTCAGTGATTCAAAACATTCTAACAGAGCCATCAGCTGTTGCGAGGCCCAAATATAAACAACCTATGATATTCACTGCACTCAAGCAGCCAGAGGAAAGCTAGTTAAAGTTTGATGGATGGAAAATGCAGCCAGCAAATAGATGGTTACCGAGATTAGACCTATACAGATTCCTTGTATTTTGCAATCAGCCTTGTGTGTAGGTTTTCAAGTACACAAGTTTGTATTTAGAAATTTTAATGTTTGTGTTTTTACTGAAGGTATATTTTGTAATTTAGGCATAACTACTTTCACAATCTATTTTACACCCATAATGTAACATATTACCAAGTGAAACAGCATATTTAATAAGGGAAAAATAGGGCAGGACTTGATTTTATAAATCAAAATGAACTGAATGGTGAAAAGTTGGTATCCATACCAGAGCGGAGCCAGACATGAATCTGAGTTTGCCATAGCTGTGCCTAAATAGTCATTTGAAAAGTAGCCAAAGCTAAACAGTAGTGATGAATATGCTGTACTATTGCGCTACATGCCATGCGCACATGCTAACAGTCAAAAGAATTAATTTTTCTAACCCAGTCATTATGGTTTAACACATAGCCTATAGAAGGCATGTGTCCTCTGTTGAACTATAAGACTGATACAGAGGCAAAGATGCAAGTGTTTGCAGACTGGAGGAAAAGTATATTGGTGGGTGTACAGTACTATTATGAACAACAAGCTACATGTGTAAATGTATGCAACTAAATGCAGCAGCACGTTAATGGCAGCACACTGCATAATATCAAAGTAAAGTAAAGAGATGTGAGCAGCAAAGACAGACAAAAATGCAAGAGCTGGGGACAGAAGTAGAGCAGTGGGGCAGTTTGCTATATATCGGTCATAATACATAAGTGTGAATGTGTGAAAAGTGGATGCCAAAATAGCAGTGTGAAGTCACAGATTTAGACATTTGAGGATAAACTGATTACAGAAGAGAAATAATTAAGGACAGACATGGCCACCGGAAACCTCCAGTCATGATTGTGGCTATGAAATGGCACTGTTTCAGACAAAGTAAGCTGTTTTTGTGTTCATAAATGGCATCTTCAACCATTTCCATCTTCAATAATTGTGCTCAGTTATAAATAGTGTTATTCTGTGTTTAACCTCATATTAATTACTAATGGCCCTTTTTGGAGTCTCCAAGTGCCCTTTTTAAATGTCTTTTCACTAAGAAAAAAAGCCTACAGGAATTTAATTATTAGTGGCTTCATGTTCAGGTTTGAATTATAGCATGTTCAGAGTTGTGGCTTTGACTTCATTACACTTGAGTTACTCTGACATAGTTTCATATATTTATATATAAACACCTTCTATGCAAATTAAAATGATAATAACTTTTCCAAAATATTTAAGCTTCTCTTACTCTTTTTGTTTAGTAATATAATGAATTCTGACTTCTTAACAACAAACTCACAACTATCATCTTTCTAAAGAGATCCCAGTTATGCTTGTAGTCTAAAGAGTTCATGAACTGTGACCTTTTCCGCTTGTGTATGTCAGGTTTGTGTTTGAGCTCAACTAGTGGGGGCGACAGTTAACAGGTTAAGCGAGCGATGATGGTGACTTGATCTCCGAACTCCCACAGTATCTGATCATCTCCCTTTACTTTAACATCAGTGTGTAGAGTGACAGAATCTCCCTCCATCACTGACACTGACTCCACAACATCTGTCTCAACAACAAACACATGAGGAGAACAAACAGGAACAGTTCAAAACAGATATTAAACTTATAATGCTGTAAGTAATATTCACCTAATACATGTCTACATGTATATGTTCAGTGCAGTCCTAACTGAGACCCTGAAAATTTGTGAATTTTGTAAAAAAAAAAATAAATAAATAAATTAATTAATTAATTAAAAAAGATAAATGTGAAAATTAACACAACGTTTTTGGATTTTGGAAGGTTTAAAAAAGAAATCATTATGATGTAACAAATTAAGAGGAAATTTTTCAGATTGTTGCCTATTTCTATGTGACTAATCAAATGTGTCAGTTTATGTCGTTTTTTGTGCAGACCAAGGATTCCCACATTTTATATAATAATAAATAGTTTTTTCTATGTGTTTTTTCTGCATTATGGCTAAAGTTCATAGATATGTGTGTGAGTGTCTTCACACTCTTGATATTTTAGAGATTCACCCCTTCATTACTGTGCGTTTTTTTTTTTTTTTTTTATCTGCATAGATAAATGCAGATAAAATTTGATTTTGTTTATTTTTTTATTTCCCATTCATTTCTTATGGCAGTGATTCTATTTTTGTGTGTGTGTTCACATATCAAGTGTTACAAAGTGTCGCCAAGTTTTGTGACATTCCTATGAATTTATGATTTTTAAATATTTCAATTTTTAAAAGAATATTTTTTAAATATTCAATATTTTCTAAAATGACTGATTAACACCATTTAATCTTATTTGAATATGAATGAGTAATGTCCACAATTTCATCCTGCATGACAATTTATATTCCATCAGTCCATTCATTTCTTTAATTTCATTGTGGCATAAACATGTATGGTGTAAAAACTGGTTTCTACTTTTACTGTTAATATTATTGGATATTCCTTATTTGGAGAAATTAGACTATTAGAAATCTGTAAAGATGACTTTTTGAATCAACTCATATGCTGCACATTTTCTCATAGAATATGCTGTTTCACTCTGAAATATACCACATTATGGAAGTAATATGAAATATGTGAAGCGCTCAAAATTATCACACGTGCAATAAAAAAAAATAAATAATATATATATATATATATATATATATATATATATATATATTATAGATAAATAAATTATAATATTTATCTATAAAATATAAATATTTTATAGATAAATAATATAGATATATATATAACAGTGAAATACTTGTGATTTGACTGTTGTTTGAAAGAAATTGTACACAGTTAACTGACTCATGCTAAACAGCCAAAACTTGAGCCCATGGTATTAAGTATTCAAAACTTTTTAGAGGGAAATATTGTTTATTAACACTCGAGTGATTCTTGAATGTTTGTTCTGTTTTTTTTTTATCCAGTTTTAACTATTCAGTTTATAACCCCATTTCCAGAAAAGTTGGGACATTTTGTAAAAAAATAAATAAATAAATGAAAGAAAAATAAATAAATAAATAGAATCTCTTGAACTTTTATTTAACTGACAAAAGCACAAAGAAATTACTTTTAATGTTTTGGCTGACCAACTTGATTATTTTGTAAGTGTAATCAAATTTTGAATTTGATGTCTGCAACACACTCTGAAAAACTTGTGACAGAGGCAAAATAAAAGTGAAAAGATGATAGAATATCCAAGTTAAGCTGTGTTGAAACAGTCAACAATAAGCAACAATTAGTATCTTAGTTCCTAAATGATTAAAAAGCATTGTTAAAAGGAAAGGTGATACAACATAGTTGTAGATATGCCTCTGTCCCAACTTTTTTTTTTTTGCAGCCATTAAAATCAAAAGTTTCTTTGGCAGTGAAAATATTTTGCATATTTTCTTTGCACTTCTGTCAGTTAATTGAAGGTTCAAAAGAACTAACAAATCACAGATTCTTGTTTTATTGCATTTTACAAAATGTCCCAACTTTTCTGCAAATAGGGTTGAACAAAACAAATTACAGATTAAAGTTTTATTCTATATGATTGTGATTATTACAATGCATCTTCTCATACAGTTAATCAGCATAATGATCAAACTGATATTCCGACGCCCTCTCCCTTCTTGGATTGTGCACACTAGCAGAGATACAAGTCCAACTGTGTCTTGATTTTGCTAAGAAGCTACAATTAGTTTTAGAGACTGGCTACCACCACTCAGGGAGCAGCTGACTGGACGCTAGATGATAAACTGACAATCCCCAAATACCGAACAGAAAAATACAGATCACTTATTCCCTTTGTGTAGACTTTTAAACAATTACAGATTTTAAATGAACTTTGTGTATTCCTATAATGTATTGTATTCATTTTTTTTTTTTTTTTTTTTTTGTTATTTTGTAATTTTGTATTTTTAATATGAAGTAAATTGACATTTTATTGTAACAGCAAAATAATTCAGGGTCCCCTAATGACAAACGTCTTTGGGTACCTGTAACATTGCTGAAAAGTCAATAAAGAGAGTTACTCACCGCGGACAGTGACATTGAATCTTGTGCATTTGCTCTCTTTTTTCTTGATGTGTAGTTCATAAACTCTAGAGTCTGTGGTTTTGAGGTTTGTGATGGTCAGAGATCCAGTCTGATCGTCCAGCTCCAATCTGCCTTTGAATCTTTCGTCATTATTCCCAGGCACGTCCGGCTTTTTACCAGCTTCTTTATCAATCTCTGCTATGAATTGTTTTTCATCTTGAATTTTCCACCGCAGTGCCTCAGCTCCCTGTGTTTCAGTATCATCAGTGTTTAGAGTGACAGAATCTCCCACCAATACTGATACTGACACTGACTTAACATCATCAGCAGCAAACACACCTGTAGAACATACAGAAACCATTTCTACATAGAGATTATGCTGTCAGTAATTTTTATGTGCACTTTTTTTGGTGTCAGTACTGTAACATGTTGCTGGTTCTATTTACTAAAATATATTTTAAAAATATACAGTTTTGCAAAGAAAGATTTAATACGGTGTTATATTGTTAAAAAACTATAAGCACAGCAAATGCTACTGTGAATTATAGATTTTGTTGTGTCTCTGAATTAAACCTGACATGACTTGTGAACTGTAAAAAGTAAATGTCTGTTTTAGAAAGAACATGCCAAAACACACACACACACACACACACACACAAATAACACACCTTCATTAATAACACACACATTCATCTGAATAATACAGCCTGAAAACATATAGCAAAAAAAAAAAAAAAAAAATCACCAATCCAAACAACCATGTAAAATGTTATTCTAACATGTTTTTGTTCTTTAATGTTATTCTCATTCAGATGTAGTAAAGAATATGAATCTTTCAAAGTTATTTGCATATATAGACCATCAGTTTAACCACTTAGAAATGAGAGGAGTAAAATCACTACCATAAACACCAGCTTCCCGAGGAGACTACAGAATTATCTGTGTAAAAAGAATTTACAGGACAATATATAGCCTATATATATATATATATATATATATATATATATAAGAAAGTGAAGCTTCAGGACTGGCTCATAATTGTATTCACAATCATATTAGTTTATCAGCAATCATAGGGCAGTTTATATGCAATCTGAACATTTTTTAACCAATTTTTTTATTTTATTTTATTTTTTTTACGTTTTTATTACAAAAAAAGTTTGCATGGGGGTGGGGGTGGCATGAATATTCTGAACAAGTAGAACTGACGGTGGTTAATTGCACTTAAATGTATTTCTACTTAAGTTTAGCTTAAGTGTTGAAGCAATAATATCACTCACCGCCCACAAACAAGAAAAAGTTATTCAAACTGACACAGTGTTTAAAAATCTAACTGAATAAATACGCATCCGTTCTCACTTTGAACCGCACCCAAAGCAACTGCAGCAACAGAAACTCACAAATCCTGACAAAATCTGACTGAAGACTATTAGAGATATTTTATTGTTGTTATTGTTTTATTCCACTAAATTGTAACCAATAAGTTTGCTGCCAGCATTTTTTTTTTTTAATTATTATTATTTTTTTTTAAGAAAAATAGTGATACATGGCGCTACACTTAAAATGGTGCTATCATCTCTGTTATTATTCGCAATGCTATTTATCACAGCATTTGTTTGTAGGAAAGTTATATAATTGTGTATGTTAAGAAACGCTGTAGATAAAAATATAGAGAAAGAAAGAGGATGACATGCGCTTTTCCGGTTTATATTGAAACCGAAAGTAGGTATATAGTTAAAAAAGTGACTCACCGTCCACGACCAATAAAAGCCAGAACAGGACAGAACGGTTCATGATACTGATGTTGCTTCAGACTGCATCCAAACTGAATGACAGCAGCGATCCGGGTGCTGATGATGGCCTCTCCCCTTATCAAATGTCCGAGTCACGTGATTACAGGGCTGCATTATGATGCGGCGGACCGATTTAAGGTTTAAAGGGGTTATTAATGTTACACTGACTCTATACTGGGTCTGTTGTGTCTCTATTCCCTCAAGATGTTATCTATTATTTTTGCTTTATTTTGTCTGGAATCTACAAGAAAACACAGAAAATATAAAGAGATAACTATACCTGCTTCACACACACACACACACACACACACACACACACACACACATTATCGTGTACTCCCTTCAACTTCTTTTGCGAAATGAGAAACATGTTTGGAATTGAGAAGATTGGACAACAGATAGTGCTTACGATGACATATATTATATTTATATTATATTTTGTGTTCAGAATATTTATCTTTAAGGGATATTTCACCCAAAATTGAAAATTCTGTCATTACTCACACTCATTTCGTTCCAAACCCGTAAGACCTTCGTTCATCTTAGGAACACAAATTAAGATATTTTTGACCCTTCATAGACAGCAATACGCAGCATACGCATACAGCTGACACGCTCAAGGCCCATAAAGGTAGGACATTGTTAAAATAGTCCATGTGATCCCTGCTAAAAAAACAAAACAATAGAAGCCCAATAGAAACCATCACAGAAATTCTAATGGTTTCCATTAAAATACCATTATAAACCATTAGCTTTTTCCAGTAAAATCTTTACAAAATTCCTTTTTGTAGTGTGTTTTGGGCATTTTTCCAATAGGATTTAACATCCCACCAATAGAATCCATCACATACCAGCAGACACCATTATAGTTTCCATTAAAACCAATACAATTCCCATTATAACCATTAAATCCATTACATTTTCTATTGTGTTTTGGGCAGGATTCTATTGGTTTTTTCAGCAGTGATATCAGTGGTTCAACCATAATTTTATGAAACTACGAGAATAATTTTCATGTGCAAAGAAAACAAAAATAATGACTTTATTCAACAATTTCATCTCTTCCGTGTCAGTCTTTGATGCACTTTCACAAGAGAACCACAATGCATGCAAGTTCTGACTTAGAACGGCCGTCTCTCTTCGTTCATTGTCTGTATATTCTGGTTCAAATAAGTAAAGCTGGGCAAAAAATTGCAAGTCATCCTCTGTCGAAATATTCAGACATGTTTACGGAGACTATTTTACGCACAGCGTGCAACTTCTTCTGTGTGTAAAGAAAGAGGGTTCTACATCAGCACCACACGTATGCGTTGTAGTATTCTAGTGAATGCATGTTGAAGACTGACACAGAAGAGAAGAAATTGTTGAATAAAGTCGTTATTTTTGTTATTTTTGTTATTTCACTGATATCACATATGGACCATTTTAACGATGTCCTTGCTACCTTTCTGGGCCTTGAACGTGTCAGTTGCGTTGCTGTCTATGCACGGTCAGAGAGCTCTCGGATTTCATCAAAAATATCTTATTTAGTTTTCCAAAGATGATTTTCCGAAGGTCTTAAGGGTTTGGAATGACATGAGGGTGAGTGACTAATGACAGATTTTTCATTTTTGGGTGAACTATTCCTTTAAAACAACTCCAAACATGATCGCAGGTCTCATTTGTTTAGACCAATGGAATTAAACATAATTACGTGTGAAATAAGAAACAAAACGAAGAACCCAGTAAAGCCTATGCCAACACACAAATTTGTGTTTTTTTTTTTTTTTTTTCTAGATGTGTAAGTTAGTTTGTTTAGTGTGTATCAAAGGCATCTTTTCCTGGTAACATGAATCTCACAGCATAACTTCCCCTAAAAACCGCTTTACTGTGAAATAAAAAGTCAAATACATTTTTCCCCCATGCAAGATAAAACATCTGAATGCATTAGACACCTTAGCAACCCAGTTTCCGAGTCAAAGTGAAACCTGTGTTGTACATATGAGTATGTTTCAGGTCAATTCAGTGGCAGACTGACAAGAATGAATGTGGTTTCTTTTGAGTGTACAAACATCTTGCTCTTATAGGGTACAGTTCACTGTTGGCAAGATAGGCTTTTAATAAACTTGGCTGTCTTTGTAGTAGAAAGGCATTTTTGTAAAATCAGAGGAAACTGAGAGGTCTGTGGCGTTCCTGTTTGTCAAAACTGGTCATATATGAATATACAGTATATATATATATATATATACAATATATATATATATATATATATATATATATATATATATATATATATATATGAATACTAATTATTTCACCAAAATAAGAGAGATCATACAAAATGCATGTTATTGTTTATTTAGTACTGACCTGAGTAAGATATTTTCACATAAAAGACATTTACATATAGTCCACAAGAAAAAAATAGATAAATTTATAAAATGACCCCATTCAAAAGTTTACATACGCTTGATTCTTAATACTGTGTCCTTACCTGAATGATCCACAGCTGTTTTTGTTTGTTTGTTTGTTTGTTTGTTTGTTTAGTGATAGTCCCTCCTGAACAGTTAAACTGCCCTCTGTTCTTCGGAAAAATCCTTCAGGTCCCACAAATTTTTCCAGCATTTTTGTGATTTGAACCCTTTCCAACAATGACTGTATGATTTTGAGATCCATCTTTTCACACCAAGGACAACTGAGGGACTCATATGCAACTATTACAGAAGCTTCAAATGCTCACTGATGCTTCAGAAGGAAAAACCATTCATTAAGAGCCAGGGGGTGAAAACTTTTGAACAAAACGATGTTGTGTACATTTTTCTTATTTTACCTAAATCTCTTTTTTTTGTTGTTGTTTTTTTTTTTTAATACTGCCCTTCTGAAGCTACAGAAGATACTTACATGTTTCCCAGAAGACAAAATAAGTCAAATTTACCCTGATCTTCGAATTCAAAAAGTTTTCACCAAAACGTTTTAAATTATTGTAATTTAAGTCTCACAAGAAAAGTAATTTTAAATAAAGAGTTCCTAGTTTAACGACCGTATGGACGGTCTTTCTTAATGTCCATTGACAGTCCTTCTTACATCTACAGTATTTTGAATGGAACATGGAAGAGGGAGTGGTTCTTAAAATTGAGTCAAAGATTGGTTAGTTTTCCCCATGAGTGAACTGTCCAATAGCATTTTTTAATTCTATTGACAAATAGATGAAGATAAGACAAAGGGTGTTTGCAATAAGTGCAAACAGAAACAGAATTCCTTTGCACCTTGTGTTTCAGATTTATAGGTGGCATATAGGTGGATTTATACTGCTTGCCAACATTATTTAATAAAATTACATGTTCAGTGTATATGATATTTTTTAGAAATCATAAATGCATGCTACCTTATTAGAATGTTACTTGTCCTTATCCCTAAAGCCCACCCTATAATCTTATTGAAACTGCTGATCAGTAAAATGTCCTCGAAGGTCCAGTAAGGGAGCTATGATTTTGAATGTGAAAAAGCTGCATACCCTTACAGAAAAACCACATCAATTTAACATGTTTTCCACATGTGATCACATGTTTTCCACATGAAATTTCACATGTGCAGAAAAACACACATTTCCCATGTACAAAGCACGTTTTCCATGTGCAAAGCACATGCTTCACATGTGATTTTCACATGTTTTCACAAGTGAAATTTCACATGTGCAGAATCACATGTATATGTGGCCACATGTGACCACATGTGCTTTTGCACATGTGAAATTCATGTGATTTTTCTGTAAGGGTAGTCAATGTGTCAGGATGTCCAATCATCACAATTAAGGTCTATTAATTATCATTTAATGTCTATTAAATAACTATATGCACTTTATTTCCACTTCTCAATATCAAACAGGGTTTTGAATTATTAAATTGTTAACTAGTTTAGTTTTTAAATTGTTAGTTTTTACAGGTCTATGCTGTTGACAGACAATTTAGTTACAATTAAACAGGCACCACTGACATTAAACATCTGTACAGACAGGCACATATACTGTATATAGCAGTGAAACTACAAACTAATAATAAAAAAAACAAAACAATAAAAAAAAAAAAGCGCTGCCTTAAATGAGGAAATCCCGCTGAGCATTTTGTGGTATTCAGACAGATGTTATATACAGCAAACTAAGTGTGCATAGTGTGAAGCCATTTGAAGAGAAAAGTAAATGGCATTTAAATTAAGGATAGAAATAAAAGAGAACAGAACAAATAAAGTGCCTTATTTCTATAAAACAGGAGTTCATACTCTTTACCGGTATAAATGTTATAGTTCAAGGTGTTTCTGCAGAAAACAGACACTGTTAGACAGTTTCACAGGAAACTGTGGCCTTCCGGATCAAAAAACTGTGAAGCAGTGTTAGCGTGTCTGTAAGTGTCACACACTGTGTTGAGGAACAGACACGCAGATGAGAGAGCGATCAAACAGGCCTTTAATGAATCCACAGACAGGTAATATCCAAACAAAGGTAAGCTGGTGACACACGTAGAATTGACGAGACCTGACAAATAATCAACAGAAAGGGAGCAACTTAAATACACAAGCAAACAAGGACACTAACACACACCTGAACAGAATGATGAAATCAAATCAATAACCTTGACAGCAAACAGACCAGGGACAAGGTACAAACTGAAACCATGACAGTGAGAGACAAAGGGTGTGAATATAGCCTTCATTAGAAATATTACTTAGTGAATATAACATTAATATGGAACTGTGTAATGTTGGGCTGCTGTCAAAACAGTGACGAGAGAAACATAAAACTGTACAGACTTCTTTACTTAAGTCTATTCCAGCATGTATCTTTATGTTCTATTTGAAATAGATTGACGGTAGTTCCTCAAGGTATAGATTTTTAATTCAGATAAATGCTAATCTTTTGATCTTTCTATTCATTAAAAGAATCCTGAAAAGATTTTTACTCAACTGTTTTAAATATTGATGATGATAATACTAATAATAATAATAAAATGTTTCTTGAGCAGCGAATAGCCTAAGTAAATTTAACTTTAATAACAGAAATAAATTACATTTTAAAATAAAGCAGTTATTTTAAATAGTAAATATATTTCACAATATTACTGCTTTTTCTGTATTTTGGATCAAATAAATCAGGCTTGGTGAGCAGAAGAGATTTATTACAATGAAAAAAAAAGTGCACATGCCTTGTTGTTACTCTAAAAAATACTTGATCCGACTTAAAATATTTACTTTTCTGTCTCTAAAGTATATTATTTAGGTAATTGGGAGTAAAAGTTAAAAGCAGCTTCTGCTTCTGCTGTCCCTGTCCTTTAATCAAACAATAAAAGAAAAACATGTGCAAGTTATGTTTAATTCACAATGTAAAGGAATTTATTTATTTTTAAAAAAATTTTAAACATTTGGTAAGTTTATTCAGTAGTATTTATCATTACTGTTAAGCACATTTGTATCTTTGTTCTGTTGTATTTACTGTTCCTGTTGCTCACTCTAATAACATTAGTTCATGTGTACTACTGTTTATTTGTCTATGCTTTTATGTTCCTTTAATCCAGATGGTAATGGCTGTCAATTTGAGGCCAGTTGATATCTGCTGTACTAAATTAAGTCTAAGAGATTTTTTCCATCTGTACCATAATATTACAGACCCATACCAGCCAATATCCGGACAATTCCAAAGCAATACATACATGTTCAAGGTAAGGTTCTTTAATATATTACGAAAGTGTATGAGATGATTTAATGACAATTATGCTGCTGTTATTTAAGGTATTGATCTCAGACATTTATGTGTATACTACTATTAATTCTAATTATTTTTTTCTCAAAATCTCTCACAGCAGAGAACGTGATAAGCTCTGATGCATTTTTCCATTTCAAAAATATATCTAAATTACGACCTATGCTCTCAATGTCAAATTCAGAAATGTTAATTCATGCATTTATGACCTCAAGGTTAGATTATTGTAATGCTTTATTGGGTGGTTGTTCTGCACGCTTGATAAACAACCTCCAGCTGGTTCAAAATGCAGCAGCTAGAGTTCTTACTAGAACCAGGAAGTACTGTATGACCACATTAGCCCGGTTCTGTCAACACTGCACTGGCTCCCTATTAAACATCGGATAGATTTTAAAATCTTGTTAATTACTTATAAAGCCCTGAATGGCTTAACTCCTCAGTACTTGAGCGAGCTCTTATCACACTATAGTCCTCCACGTCCACTGCGATCTCAAAACTCCTGAGATCCTTTTCCTATTTAGCGCCTAAACTCTGGAACAATCTACCTAACACTGTTCGGGAGGCAGACACACTCTGTCAGTTTAAATCTAGATTAAAGACCCATCTCTTTAGCCTGGCTTACACATAACACACTAATACGCTTCTAATATTCAAATCCGTTAAAGGGTTGTTAGGCTGCATTAATTAGGTCAAACAGAACCAGGAACACTTCCCATAACACCTGATATACTTGTTACATCGTAAGAAGAATGGCATCTATGCTAATATTAGTCTGTTTCTTTCTTATTCCGAGGTCATCGTAGCCAACAGATCCAGACTGTATCCAGATCAGATGGTCACTGCAGTCACCCGGATCCAGTCCGTATCCAGATCAGATGGTGGATCAGCATCTACAGATGACCTCTACAGCCCTGAATGTCAGCGGAGATCAGGACACCTAGATGAGCCCCAGAGACAGATCCCCAGTGAGGACCCTGTCTCCTAGACAGCCATCGGGACAAGACCACAGGAACCAGATCCTCTGCACAATCTGACGTTGTTGCAACCTAGAATTAAACTGCTGGTCCCGTCTGGCCAGAGGAGAACGGCACACTATTTCGACACACTATTTCCCTTTTTTAAAACTGTAAAGCCGCTTTGACACAATCTGCATTGTAAAAAGCGCTAGATAAATAATGGTGACTTGACTTTTTTCTGTTTGTTTGTTTCTACAGATGGACACAGAAACTTCAAAAGTTAGGTTCACCCAAAAATGAAAATTATGTCATTTACTCACCCTCATGTTGTTCCAAACCTTTAAGACTTTGGTTCATCTTTGAGACACGAATTAAGGTATTTTAATGAAACCTGAGAGATTTCTGTCCATTGAAAGTTCAGGTAACCAAACCTTAGAATATCCTAGAAGGTCGTAAAGGTGTTTTTAAAAGTATTCCATATGAAATGTTTTTTTTTTTTTTTTGTGACTTATAACTGAGACTTATCACAGCACTTACATATTATTGCTCTTTTGTTGGTTTTAATTGCTTCTATTGTCCTCATTTGTAAGTTGCTTTGAATAAAAGTGTCTGCTAAATTCCTAAATGTAATGTATAAGTTATGTTGTAACAAAGCCAAAAAATGTATTATATTGACCTACATTAAGTAAAGTTTTGTCTTGTGAGTCGTGACTAAAGAAAATAAACTGATTAAGGTATTATTAAAAATAAAGTTTGTACTAAATCAAAAATTTGACTTGAGTAAATTTAATAAAATTGCTTGTAACAAAATTACAGCATTTTATTTAGTTTAGTCCAAAGTAAAAATTAAACGTGGATGTTACAGAAAATGTAGGTTTTTCCAAAATAAAAAAATAAAAATATTCTTGGTCTCTATAATAAAAAATATTTTAACATTGTGTGAATGTAATTTTTTTTTTTCTTGGGCAGAAGAACTACTTTGATTGATATCAAATAATAAAAAAAAAATTTCAACCAAATCAAAATTTTAGTTCGAGGAAAATGAATAAATTTATCTGTAACAAATTACAGTAATTTTTTTTAGGTTGCTCCAAAGTATTAAAAGTAATTACATTTTTTCAGTGTATTTTGTATTTATTACTAAACTAAACTATACGGGGACCCTATTGTGAAGGTTAAAGGTAACAATTGATTTATATACAAGTTAATATTAGACAGTTTTTTTTTTATAATAACGTTATATCTATTCATTTTTATTAATTATAATAAAAAAAAGTGCAATTATGAGTAAATATTTAAATGTATTTTTTTCAAAATTCTCTATTTTTCTCACAAGTTTATGGACACTGAATGGATTTTCTGCTATTATGTGACAATGTTTGCTAGCTGCTGTCTTTCCGTGGTTGAAACACCCATTGAGTGATTACATGGGACACTATACATTAAGTTGTAGTGTATCTTTCAACATGGATCGGATGTGCATTCAGTGTTTACTTCATGCTAATAAGAATGCACTCCTGCTTCACTTGAACTTAAGCAAAGCGGGAGCACGCATGATCCGTCACGCCACTAAAAAGCTCCAAAACTGTTTATCGTTCGAAATTCTTAATAAAACTAACAGAATTTGAATGCTGAGACTTTGTTTCCTATTGTCAAAAGTGACCTGCTCTGTCGTGTCTGTCAGCTCGTTGTCTGTGTCCTCTCTGCTCTGAGATGTTTTTCACTCCTTAAATGAACGTGTGGCGCGAGAGGCTGGAAATGGACGAGATGAAGCGCCATGCGGAACACCAGAGCGCCATTTACAAAATCTCTCTCAGTCTAAACTTGAATAGAATCCACTGCAGAACTGACTTGACTCAAGTTTGCACATTGTTTGTGTTTGTTTGTGCCTGATTTTATTTTATGTATTTTTGTGTGACTTTGAGCTCTATTGACCACATGTCGAGTTGTTTGACATTATCTCACCAGACTCATATCTTTATTGTGCATTCAGAGAGATTTTAAAGTTCGGATTGTGTATTTATTCCCTACTAGTATTATATTAATCACTTATGTCATGATATTCTGCACTTTTTTTTTTGTTTTGCTTTTTTGTTGAATTGAATTATTTTGATTGACCTAATGATAGCTACATTTCTGAGGGGACAACTGTGCGGTTTTATTGATGGGTCTTATTTTATTATGGTTTAAAATCATATGAAACTACATTTAGTATTTTTGCTACACTGCATTCAGGCACTTTTTTGACCTCTGATTGGACGCTGGTCTCGCTCCTGGAGCACCCGGTGACTAAACATGAAAACATATTTTCTGCAATGTCATTTTTTTAAAGTGCCATGTTGCTTATAATTACAAGAATGCGAGTGGTCCCCGTTTAGAGACCTATTCACTTTTTTTGTTTGTTTGTTTGTTTGTTTTTTTAAACGACGAGTGCTGGTTTTCTTAGCATATAGCCTACTCACATTACATGCTAAATGTTATTTAATCATATATTTAGGTAGCCTACTTGAATTTACTAAATTCAAATTCACAGAAGCTGGCCGTATATTGAGTAATAACAAGCAAACTGCAAACTTTATTATTATTATTAGCCTAATATTATTATTATTAGGGTAATGTGGGACACTTTTTGAAATTTTGACTTGTGCATCATATTTCCATATGAAGCCAAAACAACGTATCAAAATGTTATATCATCATGAAATCCCCAAGATGTTCCCTATCTAAATCAGAAGAACACTTTTTTTTCAGATATTGTAATTAAAGGGGAAATGGCACATATAATAGTGCTGCTTGTGCCAAATTGTTTAAGAATTTGTGGATTTTCTAATGTGGGACAGCTCATGCTCAAATCTGGGACACTATGTTTTGGGTTATAAATAGTCAAATTTTTAAAGTGTAAAGTAAACTTTACACTCATGGTTAAATGTGCATATGTTTGCTTAATTAATTTAGTAGGCCTACAGTGTGTTTGTATGAAAAAATATGAAAAATTTGGAACATGGAATGCCTTTAAAACTGTTATTAAACTTCTATAAACTTCTAATATTAAACTTATTTTTTTCAGAAGCTTGTGTTAAGCAAATTGTATCAGAAATAAGCAGCTCTGGCCAGTCATGGACTCATCACGGTCCAGGATCCCATTGTCCTCTCGTCTCTAAATTTTGAATTTTAAAACAAATGATATTGCTGCATTATAAACTCAAAATTAACAAAAATACATATGATATTTAACTTTCTTAATGCACATTTCATCAATGGAATAACACAGTATATTTGACTGTCCCACATTAGTCAAAACATGCTGTCCCACTTTTGAAAACATCATTTTCTAAAGTGGGACGACAAAGATTGCTTCAAATAGAAGATATTCTTAACACATTTTAACAATATTATTGCAAACTTTGATGTACAAATACATCACAAAAATAATCTGATAACAATTTAGAACATTGTTTTATTTATAACAGATTTATATCCTTAACATTAATTTTGTCTAAATCCTATGTCACTGTCACTTCAGTGAACCTTACAAGAGGTACTTCCTGTACTTCCTGTTTTCATGGCCACATTTCTGACATAATTTCCAGAAAGTCAAGTGATTTCAATACCTTGACATCCCTGCTTAAATTCAACACCAAGCATGTTCACTTTAATGTTGTAAAAGAAGAGATAAATGCACTGAAGCTTAGGTGTCCCACATTAGTCAGTGTCCCACATTACACTAATCCACCCTATGTTCAGTGTCAATTTGTGCAGGTTACGTAATTAGGCTACTCCAGGAGATGGCGACAAGTGACTGTGTTTTGCCGTGTATCAACTGGCTCCATCCTTAATCAAACACACCTGAACAACCTAATCAGGGTCTTCAAGATCACGCTCCTAGCAGGTGAGTTACATCAGAGTTGGAGTTGCGCCAGGCCTCCTTGAATCCTTAAAAGCGCATTTTCAAGAAGTGTTTTAAAGGCCTCCTGATCCACTAATTCAGCGCGTTTTCAGGAGAGTGTATTGTGAGGTCTCAGGTTGAGGATGACTGCTCGATTGTGTTGTTTGTTGATTGCTTCTCTGTTGTGTCTCTCTGTATGCTTGAGCACAACAGACACTGAAGGAGCAGCTACAGGTGAGATCTTCCGGTTTCATCACACAGCGTGAAGAAATGTATGTAAATAAGAGCTTATAGGACTTTAGGCACCCGTCAGAACGTATAAATATACATTAGCCAGCCGTCCAGTGAAAGTTAAACTTTGTGTTGGTGTAGTTAAAGTCGTTAAGATTATCTGTTTATATTTCTTCCATAATATGAGAAACACAATGACCAAGATGGGCATTATTAATATAGCTACAGAATTAAATATACATTATTAAATTACTGTAAATGGATCTATTCACCTGGCTGCAGGGTTGTTACCGGCCATCACTCCTGTCCTGAACTCTTTATTTTCCAAATGTTTTGTTCTTTGCCTGCAATTTTATCATCGGGGGTTAATCATGACTTGTAAGCCTTTAATGAAATATTAAAATGCTTAATGTAACTGTGGTGGTTATGGTAGGATATTAATATAATATAAAATAATCATTATGGCTTTTCTGTCATGTGTGCAGAACCAGAAAAGCCAGGAGTGTGTCCAAGTAAAAACATGGGACTGTGTGTGGAGATGTGTTCACATGATATTAACTGTCCGAATGATCAGAAATGCTGCAGCAATGGATGTGGACATCAGTGTATGGATCCATATAAAGGTAATTATATTATACGTGGGGGTGTCAGCATGCTTTCCATGTGTGGCTCCCCCCTCTCCCAGTCATTATGGCTTTTCTGTCATATGTGCAGAACCAGAAAAGCCAGGAGTGTGTCCAAGTAAAAACCTCGGCGTAGGACTGTGTGTGGAGATGTGTTCCCGTGATAGTAACTGCCTGAATGATCAGAAATGCTGCAGCAATGGATGTGGACATCAGTGTATGGATCCATATAAAGGTATTTATCTGATCTTAACGTGAGACACTGCAAGTAAAGTCTTTTTCCATGCACCTGTCAACTTCGCGATTTTCTCAGACTAATGGAAGGAAAACATCTCAAATGCACCTTTAAGTGTTTCTTTTATAGCACTTTATGTATATCTGTCTGTAGACTTGTTACAAATGCGTATCTTTTAAGGCTGTTTTCTCAAAATTAGTCTTTCCTCCTGCACCAAGCCAAAACTCCACTTCAGCAGCACTTACGTACACCAAACTTTACAGTTTTATTATGAGCTATATTCTGAAGGTTTTTACAGAGGGTTTTGTTCATATGTAATTTGCCTGGTATACGTAATGTTTTTTTATTAATAAACTCCTTATAGAGTGATTTTTAAAAATCCAAAATCCCCTCTGTAGAAACATTTCAGTCTAATGTCAAGAAAATGAAACCATAATTTTGAACCTGGACTCATCCAAAGTTGAGGTGGGTGTGTTGTTTTTTTGGGTATTTGTAAATAAACTCACCTGGGTTGTCTCCCCTTGATGTGTGGGTTGGTTTATTTTTTTCAAGTGCAGTGAGGTTTTTATTTGAAGTTTGTCATGTGTTTTTATGGCAGAAAAGCCAGGAGTGTGTCCGAGCAAAACCCTCAGAATAGGAGTGTGTGCTGAGATGTGTTCCCATGATGGTGATTGTCCAAACGATGAGAAGTGCTGCAGCAATGGATGTGGACATCAGTGTATGGATCTTCATAAAGGTACGTTACTGCATACTAATGCACTGGTCACATTTTTCTCCATTACAGTGAGCCACTCAGCGTTCTGGTTTCTCTGTTGTGTGTCTGTATAACAGAAAAGCCAGGATCGTGTCCGAGGAGATTCTTTGGAGTAGGATTCTGTGCTGAGTTGTGTGCCTATGACATTGAATGTCCGAACGATGAGAAATGCTGCAGGAATATATGTGGACGTGAATGTACATCTCCATTTAAAGGTATGTTATATTGATGCTTGGGTCACCAACAGACGCAGTTTGAGTATTATAATCTTCAATGCCAAAGTACCTGAATCTGGCCCATAGCACCATTTCAAGCACATGGCTTTTCAAAATAAAGATGAATACAGCTCTCTCTAAAAGTAAAACTTGTGGTTCATGATTTGAGAGTTTTGCAATGTGTTTGAATGCCTCTAAATGAACCAAATAATTTTTTTTATCCATTCAGTGTAGCTTGGTCTGTCTCAAACCAAATGTGTGCTGACAACTCTTCCCATGATGATCGATCTCCTGCCAGACAGAAGTGTTGTCCAACCACCTGTGCAAACTGCCAATTTAACCATTGGAGGAGAAGTCATTTTGTTTTTGCATACCATACTTGAGGTCTTCTACATTCACCAAATAAATGTCATTGTTTAGCAGAACGTGTGTGTATTTTATTAAACGCTTTCTCCAGGAGCTTGGCAGCAAAAGTAGTGGGAAAGCCTTGAACTGAATTACAAAGCTGCCAGAAATTAAAGCTCACAGGTTAACACTAATGCAAGAGAAATTGACCTATTTGTGTAAAATCAGGGGTTCTCAACCCTGGTCCTGGAGGGCCACTGTCCTGCAGATTTTTGCTCCAACCTTCATCAAACTCCCCTGCCTGTAGCTTACTAGTAATCCTGAACAGCTTAATTAGCTGGTTCAGGTGTTTGATCAGATTTGGAGCTAAAATTTGCAGGACTGTGGCCGTCGAGGACCAGGGTTGATAAAGCCTAGTGTAAATATTGGTTTAATAGTGTTGGCTAAACACTGAAAGTATTTCAATCTAAATGTCTCTAAAGACCCCAGATTGGGTGAATGATTTTCAAATCTAGACCTTTTGACAAATTTATAACTCATCCCTTTTCTTAAAATATGGTTTAAAGGCTGAAATGTGTCATTTTCTAAAACTATTTTTGTGAACTCGTGTCTGAATTTTTTTTTTTTTTTTAAATGGTCGTCTTGCTGTTAAATGTTGAGACATTGCCCATCCCCATTTTATTTATTTGTCTTAATTACTGTCAGGTAATTGATTCCTGACTAGAAAGGTAATGGCTAACCCTGCATCCTGACTAAAAGCAGGCTGACATATCTGTGCTTGTGAGATCCGTGTAATTCAGGTGGTGTGTTACTATGCATCGTGTCCCTGCCGAAATGATTGAAAGCAATAGCACCCAGATCAAATATCCAAATTGCACATCTAATTTTCTGATCTGCTATAAATTTAAATATTAATTGCAATTGGACTTAGAATATTACCAATGCAGTTGGATTTTAAATCTGAAAACAAAATTTATATTTTTTTTTTAACACCAAGCAGCAGACAAGACTCGGCTACACGCAGAATCTTTCTCCCCATGGCATTGGATTCTGTTGTTGGGCCAGTTGGTGGTCCTTGAGTCTGGCTAATATAAAGATATGTTCTTATTGTATGTATTTTTAAAGGACGCCCCAATAAGCTAAAATAGCAATATTTTAGTTAAGGACAGTCTGTTGCAAGGTAGAATTTCAGTTGGTCGCTTAAGTGTGCTCCCCCACCCTAATAATATGTCAAATTTCTTGCACTACGAAAGCAAACGCGAAGGCTACGAACATTGCAAAAGGTTGTATATTGCATTAACCAATTTCACAATGGACATTTGAAAATGCATTGAAAAAGAACCTACAGCAACTACTACTACCTCTAGGTCTGAGCTCCAAATAAGCAGTGTGTACATTGACAGTGCAGGCCTGCTTACACCACTGACAAACCACCGTGTTGTCCAACCACCTGTGGCCATGCATGCAGCTAACCATGCTGATTTAGCCATCAGGGTAAAGTCCTTGGTTGCTGTTGTTTTCATTATTATTATTTTTTTATATATGGTCAGCTATTCATTTGAAATTGGAGTCAGAATAACTCACCGATAGAAAGTTTATTAAAAAAGAAAAGTGAAAAAAAAAAAAATAACTTAAAAAAATAACACTTTTAATAACTTAGTGATCTTTACAGAAGCACCAGACATATTTTTTTTTGTTTTTGGGTTAACTTTCCCATTTTTAGCGCTTTTATCTCAGGAACTTTGAAAAGTTGTGAAAGCAAAATTATACCATACCATCTAAATTGGATCAGCCTATAAGCATCAGAGATTGTCACATGAAATCTCTATGAAAATGTCTATCGAAGTAAGAGTAAATCATTGTGTTTGGAAATTACTTAAATTTGGATGGAGAGTCGGTGACGTTTGTGAAGTGTTTAGAAGAAAATTTGGAAAGGAAAGAGAACATTTAAATTTCAAGAATGCATATTGGACATTGCTCATTAAATAAATGTTTGCATAGAATAGGGACAGGAAGAGCAAAGTTGGCACACCACAGCTTCAAAAGCAGAAAAATATTTCTCACCACAGGTGACATTTCGTGCCTATAAGGTCTTCATCGTAGAATAGGGATATGCATATGCATAGAATAGGGAAACATGAAACTGGAAATTAACAAATGTGGACAAATAGAATTTGTAGAACACATACTTATAAAAATTAACCCTTTAAGCCCTGAAGGCATTTTCAGAGGTTTTTTTTTTTTTTTCCTGAGTGACAAAGTAAAGTCTCGTAACTCCAGAACTATAGCAAAGAGAGTCAAAAGGTTGGTATCGTTTGAAAGGAAACTTTTAAATTGTTTTATTATTTAATTTGGACATTCTTATGCTGAGAAACTGCTTATAAACAGCCAAAAAAAAAAAAAAAAAGTGTGTACAATGGAAAATTACATATCTTTCTAATTTGACATACAATATCTCATGAAGGAAATAAGGAATATAGGGGGGTCATTCTTTTTTGGTGATGTTCCTCTATATGTGATCTGTATCTGGATCTGAATTTTGTGGTGATCACAAAAACAAATCAAAAGTTACAGCATTTGGAACACAGGTAGGCATTAATAAAAAAAATTCTGAGTGACATGCACCAAATTATTGACTCATAACTCAACATCTCTAGCAAGGAGAGTCAAAAAGTTGATATTGTTTGAAAGAAAACTTTTTACATTTTTAAATTAAAAATAAATAAATTTGGACATTTTCATGCTGAGAAACTGCTGATAAAATAAAAAAATAAAAGTTTGCTCAAAGGAAATTTTACATTATCTTTCTTATTTGACATGCAATAACTCAGGTAAGAAATAAGGTAGAAGGACAATTCTTTTTTGGTGATGTATATATGTGAGCTGTATCTGGATCTGAATTTTGGCTAATGGCTCGTTTCCACTGAGCAGAACGGTTCGGTTCAGTACAGTATGGTACGGTACGCAATTATTTCCGTTTCCACTGTCAGAAGCTGTGAATGGTACCAAAATAGCGAACCGTACCGTATCACGTTTTTGGTATCCTTCCGTTGGGGTACCTAGCACAGCAAAGGGTACCAAAAGGGTGGAGCTAAACTCACTGCAGAAGTTCATTGGCTGAAGGGGATGAAGCGTCTCCTTCACTCCTTCCGCTCGATCTGCTGTCTGTGTTGGGCTTATTTACATCAGAGTGTATTTTATGATTTTATATTTTCACACAGACAATAGCCGTTCTACTTTCTTGTGGACTTGTGAAACGTCATTGCCCAAAAAAACAGAGAAATGTTAGAGAATTGTGCTATAATAACAAACAAATACAACTCATTATATGCACTATAAACACTTTAAAAGAGACAGACATGATGTTTGTGGAAGATGTTTTCTCTGTTTTGGAGGGATGATCGCTTTTAAATCACACCCTATTGCATCAAAATTTGTTAATAGGCCTACTGTACTATAGTTTGGGGTGGATAATTTTATCAGTTTTTTATTATTCATGCAACAATGTATTGCTGTTATAGTTTTTATTAATAACCATTGCTCTAGCTGATAACTTTGTCTAGTGCTCTTATGAATGTTTATAACATGATTTGTGAACATTTAACTACTATGATGACATAGCATCTTCATGGCGCCAGAAATTAAAATTACGGTAATATGGCTTGAACATTTCACATGAAATTCTGTCAGTGTGTGGAGCTGTAGACCGCACAAGAAAAACTGCGCTATATCTCTGGTCATTTTAATATGTTACTATTTTATTGTTTCAATTTATTTTTTTAGGTATCCAGTGGATGATCGAGGGGCACAAGGACAATCTGGGGGGGGCATTGCACCGCCTAGCCCCCCCTTAGACCCGGCCCTGCTCTGTAGTGATTAAACATGAGATACAATTCGTTTCGGGTATATTTAACAGGCATTCGTGGTCTCATGAATCTATTGTTCCTGGTCATATCGTTTTGGCTGAGCACAAAAGTTATGTTTAACTTTATATATTTATTTTGAACTTTACCGTAATATTTTGTAGCGTTTGACTGAATTGTTTGCTTTTGTCTTTATTTCCTCTTATAACCCTCTTATACTTTATACTTTTACAATGGCTATTGTTCATTAAAACTGACATTTAACAAAAAGGGGCAGAGTTGTGCTTATTGTTGCGCCTTATTGTCGATCGCTACTTTTACACTTGCACCGCCCAAAGGATGGCCCTGGTTACCTGTCTAACAGAAAAGCCAGGAGTGTGTCCAAGCAAAGCCCTCAGAATAGGAGCATGTGAGGAGTTGTGTTAACATGATGGTGACTGTCCGAACAATGAGATATGCTGCAGCACTAAATGTGGACGTGAATGTACATCTCCATTTAAAGGTATGTTATATTGATGCTTGGGTCCCCAACACACAGCCTTTTTATTTTTTTTATAAGCGTTTTATCATTCTCAATGGCAAAGTAACTGAATTTGGCCCATAGCACCATTTCAGGCACATGGCTTTTCAAAATAAAGTGTTTTGACTTTGAATGCCTCTAAATGAACAGACTATGCATCTATCCATGCAGTGAGGCCTGGTCTATGTTGATAACTCGTCCCATGATGATCAATATCCTGCCAAACAGAAGTGTAGCCCAACCACCTGTGGACATTCATGCAGCTAACCATGCTAATTTAGCCATCGGGAAAAGGTCCTTGATTGTTGGTTGTAGGCATTGTAGGCTATTTAGAAATGACTTATGTTTTGGGGGGACAGCCAGTGAGGTTTGTGACTCGTTTAAAAGAACATTTGGAAACTGGAAGGACATTTAACTCATATTGGACATTGTTCATTAAATGTTTTCACAGAATAGGGAAACCTGAAACTGGAAATTGTGACAAATGTGGACAAATAGAAACTTTAGAACACATTTGAAACTTGAGGCGTGTACTTAACAAGCAGTCTTATAATTAAATCTGCTTTCTTATTCTGGAGAAAGAGCATTTAACTGATCAGTGTCGTAAAAAATTTTGCTATTGCTAAATACCTGAAGGAGCACCTGAAAGTTCGCCTCGCCTCGCCTTTGTGTGGAAAGTATTTCACGGTTGAATTTTAAAATTACACCAGAAAAGACACAGCGGTGTGAAGAATCATGAGTGCTTTAAGTGTGAGAAGACCTTTAGTACAGATGCTACAATCGAAACGGCACCAGAAAATTCACATTGTTAAAAATTCTTAGACTGGTGAACAAACCATGATCTTCTTTCTTCTTTCTTCTTTTTTTTTTTTTTTTGCCTATTGAGTCTGCTTGTACTAAAGATATTCATGATTTTTGTTATATCGGAGCAATGATTATATCATAATTGCTTATGGTGTTATTTTCTTTTTAAACCTTTTAATGCCTAATAAATTCTCTTTTACCCAAAACATGTTTGAGAATGAATGAGATGTCGGGGTTTGTATTATTATTTTCTGTCTGCATTAACTGTCCCTTATGTAGCGCTTACTCTCTGGCTATTAATTCGTAGATTAATAAATAACTCAATCAATGGACCAGCGTTTCAGAAGAAATAGACTCGCTGCTGAGAAAGATGCCACAACAACAGTGAACACTCGTTTGAGTACACAATGTGTATTTTCAATATAACAACTCAACAGGTGAGTCACATTAATTGATAAACAAATAAAATAAACCAATATAGATACGCATTTCTTTTTCAACCAGAATGTAACTTCTCAAATATTGTGGTTGTTCCCTTTGTTTCTTTAGGTCTCAATTTTTTCTCTTTGGGTTTCAACAAAGTAAAGTCAGCTCACTACGGTTTCTGCAATGTTCCCTTAACTCTATTGAAGTTAAATATACTCATGTGTTGTAATTGTACACACTTATATCTTGGATAAGCACAATATAAATTTTCAAACTCAAAATAAACAATATACAATCAATTTGAACAATTTCAATTGAATATGATCAAAATATTCAGTCCTTGTGAAAAGAGTCCTTTGAAAAAGTCCATAGGAAAAGTTAATTGTCCTTTATCAGTTGGTGATGAAAAAGGGTGTCCATCCGAGAAAAAACAAAAGATGAGAAAAGTTATTCTTTTTCCTACCATTCGCAGTTCAAATCAGTGCTAAGACTTGTCTTTCCTCAAGTGAAAGATCCGAGAACAGACTCAAGGGAGGCTCGCCAGTCCAAACCCTCCGCAGAACCACTGGAAGGCCGGGACAGATCCAGAATACAGGCACGAAATTGAATTCGGAAAAGGACAGAACAACAAAAAACCTGACCTTGAACAGACAAGGTCACAAAATATAATTAATATCTTCATTATTACAACAACTTACAATAAACATTTTCAACACATGAAAGTGAATGAATCATACATTTTACACATAACTTGAACATATGTAATGGCATTTTTCAAATAAAGAATATTTCTTTTACATGTGAAGGTTTGTGACTATTTTCTCAACATGACACACTCATTAATATATCACTTTTCGTCACTTACTCGTGCAGTTGGGCTGTTATTTATGCATATAAACCACTCACAGATTTAATTTCTCTTGCTTTTCCTTTTACACATTGATAACAGTCTGACTTGTAACAATCACAAAGCAAATTTGACTCACCAAGGAGATCGTTAACTCACGGAAAATTCCAGAATGGTGCGGGTACAGCACGTCTCGTTTAAATCCCTCTCTTTACCCTTTTTAATCAAAAATACACTCCATAAACACTTTAGCAATACTCTGATGCTACTCAAGTATGTTTATAATCACCATACAGTTTTATATCATCAAGCTAAATGTCCGATTCACTCTCATAACAATACCAAAGTCACTCATAACTAATAGGAAATAATATACCTCATTTTACTCACATCAATCCATCGATATAACTCATCTAGAAGATTATTTTCTTTATTTCTGTTTCGAGCGTCGTGACACCGCGCTCATCAGGCATCCGTGCACGAGAGAGAGAGCTTCTAACTTCACGCATGAACCTCGTGCAAAAACCGAAAACAATTTTTCCGCTGCAGCACATTCTGCGCCGCATTGGATCGTCTCAAGTTCAAGACTCACTACCATTGGTCACACTAATACCCAATGAAAATATACGTTTGTATGAAATTAATATTTCTTTTATGAAGTTACTTCTTTTGAATAGTTTTTAATAATTCTTCCATTATCACTTTGTTATTTTAATAACGAGTTTTTCTGTTACTCCCTGGTAACCTTGGTTACACTTTCCCTCCTGAATCAAAGCACGTCCCTGTGCTTAGGAGTGGCTATGTCACACAGGTGGAGCTGCATTGAGTCCAGAATTGTGGTATTTAATATAATCTGATTCCTCCATTGACTCAGAAAACGCAGAGCTCAATCCTTGCAATAAAGACTGAATAACTGAAATCAATGGATTTCCCAGCCGTGCATACTGCAGCTTGTCTGGTGGTCTACTCTGTCTTTTTGAACGTCTTGGACTCATATCTCCTGCATCATCTTTCACAGTTGGAATGTCTAGAAATTGTCTGACTGGGGATAGAGGAGAAGTGGTGTTCTCTACATTTGCATCAGGTCCAATTTCATTCACCACTTCAAATAATTCATCAGGTAGCTCACTTGATTCGTTACATTCTTGTTCTGAAGTTACTTTTGCTAATCCTCTTCACCATCTCCTTCAGGTTCAACCCCAGAGGTGTGCGGTTCTATGTGATGCGTCACAGGTGAGTTTCTCTCTACTCCATCACTGATCGGATTTTGTTCAACAGATGAATCCTCTCTTAACGCATCCAGGACAACAGATAGTGAACTCTCTGACTCAACTTGAGGTATGTTCCTTGTAACCAATGAACTCTCCGAGTGATGAATTGGTCTTGCTTCAGAAATAACTCTAGTAGTGAACTCCAAGGACTCTTCAGGTACATCAAAGTGAACAGATTCACTCTCAGATTCAGAATGACTATACACCATCTCTGCTTCAGCAACATCCTTAACTCTGGACTGGGCTCTTGTCCTAGGCCCACGATGTTCTTTTTGCTGGACAGATTCTTCAAACTCAGTGTTGGGCAAGAACCCACAGGGCAGAAGTAAATCGCGATGCAAAGTGCGCACTGGATTTTCCTTTCCTTCTGGGTGAACTGTATAGACAGGAATACCACTGCTTTTCTTTAACACGACATAGACGTCAGGTTCCCATTTGTCCGCTATTTTGTGTTTTCCTCTTAGCCGGACATTCCTTACTAGGACTCGATCACCTATATCCAGAGCGGAGGCAACTACATTCCTATCAAATCTCCTCTTGTTTCTCTTTGCTACCTTCATGGCGTTGCGAGTTGCGAGCTGGTAACTCTCCTCCAACCGATCCTTCAGAGATTTGACATACTGTGAGTGAGACTGGAAGGAGTCATTGACTGGAAGTCCAAAAGCAAGATCCACGGGCAATCGAGGCTGGCGTCCGAACATCATTTCGTAAGGTGAGTACCCCGTAACATCGTTCTTTGTGCAGTTGTATGCATGCACAAGCGGTTTAACAAATTCCTTCCAGTGGGCCTTCTTGTCATTCTCCAGGGTTCCCAGCATTTGCAGCAAGGTCCTGTTGAACCGCTCCACTGGGTTCCCCCTTGGATGATAGGGGGTTGTCCTCACTTTACGGATACCCGCGACTTTGCACAGCTCTTGAATTGTTCGGGATTCGAAATCCGGGCCCTGATCACTATGCAATTTTTCAGGAAAGCCATAGTGAAGTAAGAAATGATCCCAGAGACATCTGGCCACGGTCCGAGCCTTCTGATCTTTGGTAGGTATCGCAATGGCATACTTTGTAAAATGGTCTGTAATGACCAATATATCCTTTGTGTTGCTACTGTCTGGCTCTACCGACAAGAAGTCCATACAGACCAGCTCCATAGGCCTGCTGGTCTGTATGTTCACTAAAGGAGCTGCTCTCTGTGGTGGAGATTTCCTTCGAATACAACGCTCACAGGTTTTGATCTTTGTCGCCACAGCATCAGCCATTTTAGGCCAATAAAACCTGTAGCGAAGGAGGTCAAGAGTTCGCTCCAGCCCTAGATGACCCATGTCGTCATGTAAACTGGTGAGTACCATCTCTCGAAGATCCTTGGGTAACACTAGTTGACTCAGCGCTCTACTTTGATCCAATCTTTTTCGATACAATACTCCATTCTTGACTTCGAGCTTATTCCACCCTCTCATCCACATCGCCATTGTAGGTGACTGGGACTTCCTACCAAGGGGTTTTTCACCAGACTCTAGGTACTCAAGGACCACTTTCAACTCGGGATCTGCTCGTTGCCGGGCTGCTAAATCTTCTTCAGAGAGGTGAGGGATCACAGGTAAGCCATTGACATATTCTTCTTGGAATGCTTGAGGTAATGCATCAGCATCCATCGTCAAGGACTCCACTAATGTCATCAAGACAGGGCGATGCTCATCCTGTGCCTGGCTAACCTGATGCTTTTCACACACCGCCTTCATTACTTCTGGCAGGATCAGAGACGAATCTTTGTCAAGTTCAGCGAGATGATTCAGAGTGAATTGTTTAATCCTCTCCTGTTCTTTTTGAGACTCCAGATCATTCAACAGCTGACCATTTGGACGCCTGGACAACCCATCGGCATCCTGGTTTTGGGCTCCTGCTCTGTAGTGGATCTTGAAATTATACGTTGATAACCCAGACAACCATCTATAACTGGTAGAGTCCAATTTGGCCGAAGTCAGGATATAAGTTAAGGGGTTACTGTCGGTTACAACAGTAAACTCAGCCCCGTACAAATAGTCGCTAAACTTTGAGGTAACCGCCCACTTGAGGGCCAGAAACTCAAGTTTATGAGCAGGATATCTGGCTTCACTCTTAGTTAGTCCTCGACTAGCATATGCAAGGACCCTCAACTGGCCTTCCTGTTCTTGATATAATGCGGCACCTATGCCTACGGTGCTGGCATCAGTATGTACTACATATGGCAATCTAGGGTCAGCATATCCCAAAACTGGGGCAGTTGTTAATTTCTCCACAATGGTCTCAAACGCCTGCTGACAAGAAACATCCCATCTGTCTCCCAGTTTTTCCTTTGGATCATAGTAATGACGACTTGTGTCTTTACATTTTCTTCCTTTCCGAATTGGGGGGTATCCAGCCGTAAGGTTGTTGAGTGGCTTGACTATTTTAGAAAAGTCATGAACGAACCTCCTGTAATACCCGGCAAATCCCAAGAATGATTTCAGTTCTTTGAGGGTTTGTGGCCTTGGCCAGGTTTTTATGGCCTCAATTTTCACTGGGTCCGTTTCTACACCATGTTGAGAAACAATATGTCCCAAATATCGCACTGAAGTCTGAAAGAACTTACATTTTTCAGGCGAGTTTCAAGCCATATTCCTTCAGACGGGTAAGGACCTGCACCAGTCGATGTTCGTGCTCTTCGAGGGTTTCTGAAAAAATTATAAGGTCGTCTATGAAAACTAGCACCTCTTTTCGATTCAGATCACCCATACAGCGCTCCATGAGCCGTTGAAAGGTACTGGGAGCATTTGTGATCCCTTGCGGCATTCTATTAAACTCCCAGAATCCTTGCGGGCAAACAAAGGCTGTCTTGTGTTTATCCGCTTCCTCCATCTCTATCTGGTAGTACCCCGACTTCAAATCCAAAACGGAGAACCACTTCAAGCCGGTTAATACGGAAAACACCTCTTCCAAGTTGGGAAGCGCATAGGCGTCCTTTATCGTCTGTGAGTTAAGTTTTCTGAAGTCGATACAAAGGCGTACTGAATTATCCTTCTTCCTCACCACCACTATAGGGGAGGCAAAGGGAGACTCAGATTCTCTAATAATTCCAGCAGCCAACAAGTCTTGCAGGTGTTTGCGGACAGCATCGACATCCTGTGGGTGAATGGGCCTAGCTCGATGTTTAAAAGGGGTTTCATCACTAAGTTTGATGTGATGTCTCACTTTATCCGTATGACCATGATCCATGTCATGTAAGGCAAACACCTCAGGCATTGTGTTTAATAAAGCTGATATTCTGCTTCTCCACTCTGCTGGTAAAGGGGAATCACCAAAATCAAATTTTATCGGTGGGCTGCCAGAGTTCAATTGAATATGAGAGGCATCATGTCTTGGCTGCATCTCAACCACGTGCTGAACAGTGTAGATTTCAGCGATCACAGCTTTTGGTGGAACAGCTATGTCATTCTGGGAGTCATTTCTCACCACTACAGGTAAATTAAAAGAGCGCTTAGCGGGCAAAGTGTACAGTCCGCTAGCCACTAATAATCCGCCTGGCATAGAAGACATTTGTGGCTGCCCTAATGTTGTCAAGCTCTCAGGAGAGCAGCGACTTAGATGAACCACTCCATCAAGAACAGCTACACTCCCTGCTGACACAACTTTTGGAGTAGTCCCTTCCAGCGTTACACATCCCAGAACTTCAGTGCTCATTTGTCTATGTCTGACATCCAGAATTTTGAGAACTGCTCGATATCCATTAAAAGCTGGGTTGAGGTTTCCTGCGCCTTCTTGAGCATGGTGCGCATAAAGAGCATCAAGGAGTTTGTTCCCACAAGGACCTGAGACACGTGCATCAAATCAGGGACCACTAGGGCTAACGTGGTAACTTCTGTTTCTACTCCCAAGAACTCTGTAGGAAATGTCAGAGTGAGTTCTACATAGCCCAAGTAGGGGACGGACTGCCCATTTGCTCCCTCTACCATTAAAGACTCAAGTGACTTCATAGGGTGTTTTGACAGATGATTGTGGTAAAAGGAAAACGGAATGGTGGTTACTTGGGAACCTGTGTCTAGCAAACAATTCACTGGAGTTCCTTCGACAACCAGCTGGGCAGTACATTTCATTCCAACCAATCCTCTTGGTATTTTTTTCTGCATTACTTCTTCACTACATTTGTTGAACACTCTTCTAGATTTGTTAGGGCATGTGTGGTTTGCCTCAGTTTCTGTACGCCCTGCTACAGAGACTGATTGGAGTTTAACCGTGGGGGTGCAACTCTGTTTTTCAGATCCCACTGAGCCTGTTTTCCTCTCAGTTCATGTCGTTTGCTTTCTACTTTGGCAGGATTTGGATCATTTTCACAATTTACGGCAATATGACCGTCTTCTCCACAACGAAAACAGTAGCTTGGACGAGGTCTAGCTGAGGTCAATCCGCCACTACTGACTGAGTAACTTTCTTCTTGTCTAGTTTGTTTGGGCTGTGACGTCGCAGAAGGACTCCTGAACCCAGATGTTCTTCCTGACTGATGCTTCTGTGAATCTGAGACAGTTAATTGAGCTTTCAACTCTGCAACCTGTTTTGTTAGATCAGCAATTTCCTCAGCCTCTGAGCTTCTGTTCTGGATCTTTGGAGAGACTGCAGCTTCCACAGCTTGAACTTGGGCTCGTAGTTCAGTCAGTTCCTTTTTTAGTGAAGTCACATCCACCACTTTGGAACAGGCAGACTGGCACTTCTGGTGAGTCAATGGTTGCATGGAGGCAAGTTGAGCACGAATTTCTGATATTTGCTTTCTCATGGAGTCTGTTTCAGGGGCTGCTCCGCTGGCTACCTCATGCGAGTAAGCAGACAACTGATGAGCTGCAGCTCGTGGCTTGGAAGGGGCTAGACCTTGTTTAGTCATCCCAAAATGACTCCTCATCCGATCCTCCTTTGAAGCTCTCCGGTCTTCCTCCGTTCTGACAGACACTACTAGTTCAGCAAAGGTAGGTGGGTTATTCGTTCTCCTTTCCAGCTGAAGATTGACGATTAAGTCGTGATCCCAGCACCCACGACAGAACTGCTTCAGCAAACTGCGGTCACGCTCCCTCTCTGCAATGCCACCTCTCCTCACCGTTGCACTTAACATCACTTGTAATCGATGCAAGTAGCTGGAAGGCTTTTCTCCTGATTCTGCAACATCGTCATGAACTTAGCCAGCAGCTCCTCTCCATCCTCCACTGATCCATACACTGATTCCAGCAACTCTAAGTATACAGAAGGCGATGATTGTGGGTTAACGTGTTTGATTACGTCAGCTGCAGGTGGAAGCAAGCTGTCAAGGATTCTTCTTGTACGAGATAAGTCTGAAACAGATGGATCATCCAGTAGGAATTTCACACTTGCTCGCCATGCATCAAAGTCTGGCTCATTGGGTGGACGTGGAATTTTCCCTGAGAAAGATCTGAGACGTAGGGAAGTATGCTGGGCTGTCACGTCACTTGTCCTCACAACATGCTCAACCACGACTCTTTGCACAGCAGGAGGATCTATCATATCCATAGTCAGATGCGACATCCCTGAGGTTGAAGGATTGTTAATTCCACCAGCATTAGGTATAGTGTTCTTCTCATTCTCCTTGGACAGGTTTTGAGTTTTCAGGCTTTCACCACCCAGCAATGGAGAAACGTTTGGTGAGAAAGTTCCATCTCGGCTTTCTCCCATCCTATGTGATGTAGGGGGTGACCCACGACCATTGAGGGAACTGGCAGTGCTGGGTCCCCGAGTTTGGGAGTCTGCTACATGACAGCTGGGCAACTGCTCAGTGGTAGGGCCAACTGACCTCATCTTTACTAACTCCTCTTGAAGCACTTCTTCAAAAGATTTGCCAGTAGCATCAGCAATGGCTTTCAATTTTGCCAAATAACCCTTAGTAGAATCCTCTTTAACTACAGGGGTATATACACTGCTTAAGGCACGCACAGTGAATATGACATCTGCATCTGAAGTGCTAACAATACTCAAAGGCAACAGAAACTTCAGTGTTGTCATTGCAGAGCTATGTGCAAACTCTATTATAGCTTGCCGATGAAATTCAGATGTTGGGTCATCAATAAGCAGAGTACGACTAATGCTGCCATACCGCAAGCCATGCTTCTAAGTTTTGGTCAGATTCACTGAGTGTTATGCCACCAACTATGACAGCATTGGAAACATTCACGTTTTCTCGTTCCACTATATCCATACTGTTAACTCTGGGATAGCTTGTTTCACAGTAAGAATTCTATTTGTTTTGTTGTACTGAGAAGTCACTGTTGTTAGGCAATCAATCTCCTGGCTGGCTCGCCAACTTTTTGTAGCGCTTACTCTCTGGCTATTAATTCGTAGATTAATAAATAACTCAATCAATGGACCAGCGTTTCAGAAGAAATAGACTCGCTGCTGAGAAAGATGCCACAACAACAGTGAACACTCGTTTGAGTACACAATGTGTATTTTCAATATAACAACTCAACAGGTGAGTCACATTAATTGATAAACAAATAAAATAAACCAATATAGATACGCATTTCTTTTTCAACCAGAATGTAACTTCTCAAATATTGTGGTTGTTCCCTTTGTTTCTTTAGGTCTCAATTTTTTCTCTTTGGGTTTCAACAAAGTAAAGTCAGCTCACTACGGTTTCTGCAATGTTCCCTTAACTCTATTGAAGTTAAATATACTCATGTGTTGTAATTGTACACACTTATATCTTGGATAAGCACAATATAAATTTTCAAACTCAAAATAAACAATATACAATCAATTTGAACAATTTCAATTGAATATGATCAAAATATTCAGTCCTTGTGAAAAGAGTCCTTTGAAAAGTCCATAGGAAAAGTTAATTGTCCTTTATCAGTTGGTGATGAAAAAGGGTGTCCATCCGAGAAAAACAAAAGATGAGAAAAGTTATTCTTTTCCTACCATTCGCAGTTCAAATCAGTGCTAAGACTTGTCTTTCCTCAAGTGAAAGATCCGAGAACAGACTCAAGGAGGCTCGCCAGTCCAAACCCTCCGCAGAACCACTGGAAGGCCGGGACAGATCCAGAATACAGGCACGAAATTGAATTCGGAAAAGGACAGAACAACAAAAACCTGACCTTGAACAGACAAGGTCACAAAAATATAATTAATATCTTCATTATTACAACAACTTACAATAAACATTTTCAACACATGAAAGTGAATGAATCATACATTTTACACATAACTTGAACATATGTAATGGCATTTTTCAAATAAAGAATATTTCTTTTACATGTGAAGGTTTGTGACTATTTTCTCAACATGACACACTCATTAATATATCACTTTTCGTCACTTACTCGTGCAGTTGGGCTGTTATTTATGCATATAAACCACTCACAGATTTAATTTCTCTTGCTTTTCCTTTTACACATTGATAACAGTCTGACTTGTAACAATCACAAAGCAAATTTGACTCACCAAGGAGATCGTTAACTCACGGAAAATTCCAGAATGGTGCGGGTACAGCACGTCTCGTTTAAATCCCTCTCTTTACCCTTTTTAATCAAAAATACACTCCATAAACACTTTAGCAATACTCTGATGCTACTCAAGTATGTTTATAATCACCATACAGTTTTATATCATCAAGCTAAATGTCCGATTCACTCTCATAACAATACCAAAGTCACTCATAACTAATAGGAAATAATATACCTCATTTTACTCACATCAATCCATCGATATAACTCATCTAGAAGATTATTTTCTTTATTTCTGTTTCGGAGCGTCGTGACACCGCGCTCATCAGGCATCCGTGCACGAGAGAGAGAGAGCTTCTAACTTCACGCATGAACCTCGTGCAAAAAAAACCGGAAAACAATTTTTCCGCTGCAGCACATTCTGCGCTCGCATTGGATCGTCTCAAGTTCAAGACTCACTACCATTGGTCACACTAATACCCAATGAAAATATACGTTTGTATGAAATTAATATTTTTCTTTTATGAAGTTACTTCTTTTGAATAGTTTTTAATAATTCTTCCATTATCACTTTGTTATTTTAATAACGAGTTTTTCTGTTACTCCCTGGTAACCTTGGTTACACTTAGAAAAGGGAATTGAACTTCCAGGAAGCCAAAATCCTTTGAAACTTATACCGATACATTGAAGGCCAAGTTAGGTGATAATTGAACTTGCAAAATTTATTTTTAAAAAATGTCAGATTTCTGGCAGCAACAATAAAAACCATGTAAAAAATGTAAAGATAGCAAAATAATTTCATAATTTTAAAAAATATGAAAAATGTGGAACATGGAATGCCTTTATTATTAAACTTCTAATATTAAACTTATTTTTTAAAAAGCTTGTGTTAAGCAAATTGTAATTGTAAAAACAATTCATAACAGAAATAAGCAGCTCTGGCCAGTCATGGACTCATCACGGTTCAGGATCCCATTGTCCTCTTGTCTCTAAATTTTGAATCTTAAAACAAATAATATTGCTGCATTATAAACTCAAAAATTAACAAAAAATACATATATTTAACTTTCTTAATGCACATTTTATCAATTGAATAACACAGTATATGTGACTGTCCCACATTAGTCAAAACATGCTGTCCCACTTTTGAAAACATCCGTTTCTAAAGTGGGACGACAAGGATTGCTTCAAATAGAAAATATTCTTAACACATTTTAACAATATTATTGCAAACTTTGATGTACAAATACATCACAAAATAATCTGATAACAATTTAGAACATTGTTTTATTTATAACAGATTTATATCCTTAACATTAATTTTGTCTAAATCCTGTGTCACTGTCACTTCAGTGAACCTTACAAGAGGTACTTCCTGTTTGATGATTTTCATGGCCACATTTCTGACATAATTTCCAGAAAGTCAAGTGATTTCAATACCTTGACATCCCTGCTTGAAAAAAAGTAAAACTTATGGTTCATGCTTTGAGTATTTTGTAATGTTTGAATTAGGTCGACCGATTATCGGCCTGGCCGATTATCGGCGCCGATATTAAGCATTTTATGATTATCGGTATCGGTCATTTTTAAAACCGATGTGCCGATAAAATTATTTAATTTTGAAACGCGCTATTTGGCTCTGATGCAGCCTGTCAGAACTCACCACTCTGTGGCCTCGAGCAGTCTCCGCCCACCGCGCATCTGATTTGTTGGGAGTCACGAGTCAGACCAATCAATGTGGAAGACTAAGGCACTCTCACTGAAAGCGCTTGCTACAGTTTCAGTGATCATCACGCATCAGTTGTCTCTCAAAGGCAGCAGCAGACCTTGCTCAAGTTGCAATGAATCACAATCCACTACACTGAAGTTGCAAAACACCTCAATATTATCTATTTATGGTTTCGCGATGGGGAAAACACAGACGGAATCATGAATCCAGTCATATAAAGGAATTTACTGTATAACCCGGAGTCACAGAGTTCGTCAAAGTTTGGATGAATTAATCAAAAGTAGGTCAGTACACTTAAATCGACTCGCGCTATGGACTAGTATCTGTACATATTAAGCTGCAGAAAGACTTATTTAAATATGAATTCTGTATGTTCTGCGTGTCTCTGTATATGTGAATGGCACAGACACGCGGTTTTGATTACACACACACACACACACACTGAAGTGCGCGACGTCATGGGTGTTTTCAGCATCTGCCGTCTCACTAAATGAGGACATAAATGCATGACCAACATCCCCAGAACTGCTCTGAGAGTTGCTTCATGAGCATTTGACCGTTTCATTTGAGTAAAACGATCGTCATATCACATACATGGGCTATACAGAAACTTAAGAGGTCCTCATGGCAACCCGTCAAAATAAAAGTTCGGTTTATCTACTACTACTACTACTACTACTACTACAACAACAACTTTTGCTTAAAATAATAAATCACACAATACGCTATTTATTCCATGTTTTAATTTTAATGGTAAACCCATTTGTTTGCCAAAAAATTGAGTTTAACTCTCATTTGATTAAAAGATAACTGAAATTAATGTTTTATGGCTTCATTTGCACTGCACTGTAAATTAAAAGTAATCGAAATTACTGTCACATAGGCCAAGATTAAGATACTGTCACACAGGCCAAGATTAGGGCAACATTTCAATAGGCTATTGAACCAAGTGTGCCTATAACAGGCTATTAGTGTTATAGTTTAATTAAAATAGTTGCAGTCTTCTTCACAACTTCTACAATGGAGCTATGAAGACAATTAAATTATTTACACTTTTATATTATAATTATGAGAAGTTATGCTATTCCACATACATTTCTAACATGTAAATTATTGAAGCCAAATACTTACATTTCCCCAAGCTGTTTAGCTGTAGTACAGTATTCATAGGCTTAATCAAGAAGCATGCAGTGGCCCCACTTTTAACTCTCTCTTTATATTACCCTTATTGTAGATAGATGCATGGAGGATGACAAGAGTAAGAAGTGCAATCAACACCAGGGAAGGCAGTTTTTGTCAGAGCCCTTGTTATTCTTAATTTTGACATTAATTTTCATTTTTACATTAGACATAATATATCGGTTAAAAATATCGGTTATCGGTCCACTTGGTCTGTAATAATCGGTATCGGCATCGGCCCTGAAAACACATATCGGTCGACCCCTAGTTTGAATGCCTCTAAACGAACAGACTAATTCTCTATCCATGCAGTGTAGCCTGGTCTATGTCTCAAACCAAATGTGTTCTGACAACTCTTCCCGTGATGATCGACATCCTGCCAGACCGACGTGTTGCCCAACCACCATGCCGATTTAACCATTGGGGAAAAGTCCTTGTTTTTTGCGTACCATACTTAAGGTCTTCTACATTCACCAAATAAATCTCATAGTTTGGCAAACCTTCTGTTGAGTGTTATTTACAAATGCTTTCTCCAGGAGCTCGGCTGCAAAAGTAGTGGGAAATCCTTGAACTGAAATGAAATCAAGAACACGGGTTAACATTGATGCGAGACAAATTTATGTGTAGCTCTTGGTTTAATATAGTTTGGAAAAACATTCAGTATTTAGCGAGTCAGTATGTCTCTAAAGACTCCCGATTTGGTGATCTGTTTTTGGAAACTAGTCCTGATGATTAATGCATAAAATTGATACTTTTGACTCCTCCCTTTTCTTAAATGCGGTTTAAACTGAAGTGTAGAATTTCTTAAAACTGTTTTTGTGAACCTGTATTGGAACTTTTTTGGGGGACTTGCAAGCAATGGGCTACTGACTAAAAAGGTAATGGCTATGATTGATTTAATATGTCTAGGACTACCATTTATTCATTGAAAAAAGATTTGTAAGGTTGTTGACAATTTGGATTTAGACCAAGCGGTCCGAAATTTAGCGCACATATGAAGATAGGCCGTCCCAAATGGGCTTTTTTGCTCATATAGGCGTCTCTGTGTGTATTTTTACCATATGGAAATTCAATATTTAAGTTCAATATCTGTCAATATTACATAAGTTTAATCATTTTAGCTTTACATGCTAATGTTAGCTTCGAAAGTGTTCACAGCAGCCGTACACGACAGACAACTTCAGCAAACGTTTAAAAAGGTAAACGTTTCATGAAATGTAAGCATTACGAGATACACATTGGTTACAGTAGCTAATGTCCACAAACATAAAAGTATAAATACCTTTTCGACCGATGAAAGCTAAAACTCAAGGCCGTGTCTGAGGAAATCACCGGGAGAACCGTTACGCAGCTGAGCGTTGCCATGGATACATGCTGCGCGTGCCCTAAAGTGACGTCATTCGATCATGTGCTCATTTGATCGACACTTGCTTGTAGCCTGTCTCCCAATGCGGCTATATTACACAATTTGTTTTTCTTTTCTTTTTCTTTTTTTTGAGCTGCACGTGGTATAGCAGTCTTAAATGCAATAACTAAAATAATAATTTTCCTAAATAACTTTTTCTTGTCGGCTTACCAACAGTTTAATATATAAATGGAAATAATTAATTTATATGTCTTACCTGTTATTTTCCTCTTTCTTTTCTTCATGTTTTTCTTGGCTGCATTCATCACTCTATAACATTCTTTTAGAGCTCCTGCAACCTTATTTTCTTCATGCATGGGGAAGGCATAAACCTAATTTTAGCCTATATGTTCAATTATATTATTGAAGGGTATCATGATTTTGATGTTTAAATGCTGAAAACAGACTCCTGATTTGATGACATTTTTAATTACAGAAGTTACTCCTATTTTCTTTTTCAAGAAACGAAAATTATTAATTTAACATTAACTTCATTTTACAATGAATTCAAATAATACTATAGTAAATAATAATAATGTGTATTTTTTAACACATCTTTTCTAAGAGTGTATTAGGCAATGACTGCCCCGAAAAATACATTAAAAAGATGTGTGTGCTGCCATAAACTCAGAAAAGAGACACTTGAAAATATAGGAGATAAAGATAAAATTAGTTTTGACTGATATTAATGGTACTAATTGAGGAAATATAATGTGTAATCTGTAAAATGCAATCTTCAAATCATCAAACACAATTAAATCAGAATCAGAAAGAGCTTTATTGCCAAGTGTGTTTACACAAACAAGGAATTTGTCACTGACCCAAAGGCAGTGGTTGAATTGTAAAAAACTTTCAGGGGGGTTGGTGTGGTCAAGTATTTCCTTGCTGGGGCGGGTGGTCCTGTAGCTAACTTTAAACAATGCTTATGTAGCAGGGTGGTATAACACTTATTGCTATTGGCTGGTGTCATGCTAAAGCATTAAACCTATCAGAGCTCATTCTGGGGATTATAAAAATGAGTGTTCTGTGGCTTGGGATGCGCCATCAGTGGTACCGCTCCCTTTTTGTGGACCTTTCCAGTTGTGAAATGACAGTAGGTGTAGTGGCTGGAAGCTGCAAGTTTGTGAAGCTTTTCGAAGCACAGAGGCTTTCCCCTCAACTGTATCGTAAAAAAGTCTCTTGTAATCTTTGGTTAACATTCTTTTATCACTGAATTTATGTTCAAATGTAGACACCCACTTCATTCTGCTACATTAATCATGTATGTGTATATGTGATATTACTTAAAAAGCAGCTCGGGAGGAACAAAACATCAACATTTTTGGTCCATGGATTAATCCCATTGAAAACTTGTCAATCTGCAGGTGCAAACAAAAACCCAGAAATTCTGACAAATTCCAAGCACTGATTATGCAAGAATGGACTGCCATCAGTCAGGATAGGTGATTGACAGCACGACAGGGCAAATTGCAGAGGTCTTGAAAAAGAAGGGTCAACACTGCAAATACTGCGTCTTGACATAAACTTAATGTGAAAAGCAGTCTCTGCGAAAATGAAATCATAACCATGTTTCAGCATTAGTTTCAGGTGCCAAAGTGATTTTGAACCAACATCACTTTGTAACATTAATTCAATGCAATTAGCATTTACGCATTAACACTGACTGCTATCTGGGAGCGTTTTGAGCCACCTTTCAGCAGGAGCGGAATAGAGATTGCATTGCATAAAATAAAGCATTGAGCTGAAGAGAGAATTAAAAAATAATAATAATAATTCAATCCCCGTCCCTGGAATTGCACTACTGGAACCAGCTGTGTTTAAGTGAATACTTGGCAAGCAGGAATTTTGACTTTTTTTTTTTTTTCTATAGTCAAACTTTTTTATATAGGCACAGTGGAAAATACTGCATATACAAATTAAAAATAAATAAAAAATCCGACAGCAGTATATGGATTAAACTATATGCTCAAGTGTCATAAACACCACTGTAAGAAAAAGTGATGAGAATGTTGAAGATATTGATGAAGATGTTTATTGCAGCATAGCAGTGACATGGTACGTTGGGTCTCTTACACCACTGTATAAAACCTTGATACTGACCAAAAGTAAATGGAACAAATGAATTCTGGCCAAATAATAGATTACTTGATAGATTACACTAGATTACAAGACATGGCTCATACCCTATTGGTGTATCAGAAAAGGAGAAGACTTGAACCTTCCTTATTTTGTGGTGTAACTTGGTTTCAAAAAGCTTTGAAGAGCAAACAGTGCAGAACTTTTTTATTTATACATTTATACAAATGTATGATATGTTGGTCTTTACCATTCAAATTTTCGTTTTCTGTATTGTATAATACACTCCATTTTTCTGTTAATATATAATTCCAAATCCTTCCAAAATAATCTTGAGTAAACACAATAAAAAAGAGATGCAAAATAGTTTCTTTTTCTTAACCACAAAATTCACAGGTATATGAAATAATAAGCTTAAATCTTTCCAAAACATGCTTAGCAGGATAAATTCTTTGAAGTATTTTGTAAGACAATTCCTTAATTTTGTTATTGATACAAAACTCATTTGGCAATTTGCATGTTTTAACTCAAGAGATATTATCAAATAAAGAAGACCAAATCTTGCTGCAGGTAATGACACAGAAGCACAAAGAGCATTCCTAATCTTATTGCTACAATGTTGTTTTAGTACATCAGCATTTTCAATGAAAATGTTTCCACAAGGATTCTTTCTGAAATACAGTTTTTTTTAAATATATTAAATTAAATTTGACCGCACCGATGTCAGCACATGACGTCATGCGCTTGCACGCGGAGGGTAATCTGATTCTGGCACGGAGTCGAAATTCAACACCTGTGTCCAATCAGAAAACCCGTAATCAAGCACACCTGAACAGCGCTAATCACGGTCTTCAATATTAGGCTTCAAACCTGCAGACAGGTGAGTATCGGGGTTGGAGTTGCTTCAGACCTTCTTGGATCTCTGAACTACCAATTTAGTGTGTTTCCACTGTGAGAGAAGGTCGAGAGGATGACAGCTCGGGTGTGCTGCTCGTTGACTGCGGTTTTGTTGTGTCTCTCTGTGTACTTGAGCACAATAGACGCCCAAAGACGTGTCATAAGTGAGGTCTTAATTTACTTACACAGCGCTAAGGAATAGCTTATGTATAGGTACACATTAAAGTGACTAGGCACATGTCAGAACATTATAAATGCACAGCATCTGTATTTAAATTACACCAATATACAAAGTTTAATTTCAGCTGGACCTCTGTTGTATGTTGGTGTAGTTTAAATAATCTAAATCCTAAATTCTTGTGTGTACTTCTCTATACAAGGAAAACACAATAACTTTTAATTTTTTAGTTTTTATTTTATTTTTTTTATATAAATTCAGTGACTATGGTTTTTCTTATGTTTTGTACATCAGCAAAGCCAGGAGTGTGTCCAAGCAACAACCTCAGATATTGTGTTATGAGTAAGAGTAACTGTTTCCATGACAGTAACTGTCCTGATGATCAGAAATGCTGCAACGATGGATGTGGACGACGTCAGTGTATGGCTCCATATAGAGGTATTTAAGGTTGTTGTTGTTGTTGAAATGCAGTGTGGCATTCAGTGATCTGGGTTCTTTACCATGTGTTTTTATAGCAGAGAAGCCAGGAGTGTGTCCAAGCAGCAACCCCCGATATTGTGTTATGAGTAAGAGTAACTGTTTCCATGACAGTAACTGTCCTGATGATCAGAAATGCTGCAACGATGGATGTGGACGACAACAGTGTATGGCTCCATATAAAGGTATTTAAATGATGTTAGTGTCATTATTTATCTTCACATGCAGTGAGTCATTTGGTGATCTGGGTTCTCTACCATGTGTTTTTATAGCAGAGAAGCCAGGAGTGTGTCCAAGCAACAACCCCCGATATTGTGTTATGAGTAAGACTCACTGTTTCCATGACAGTAACTGTCCTGATGATCAGAAATGCTGCAACGATGGATGTGGACGACAACAGTGTATGGCTCCATATAGAGGTATTTAAGGTGGTTGTTGTTGAAATGCAGTGTGGCATTCAGTGATCTGGGTTCTTTACCATGTGTTTTTATAGCAGAGAAGCCAGGAGTGTGTCCAAGCAGCAACCCCCGATATTGTGTTATGAGTAAGACTCACTGTTTCCATGACAGTAACTGTCCTGATGATCAGAAATGCTGCAACGATGGATGTGGACGACAACAGTGTATGGCTCCATATAGAGGTATTTAAGGTTGTTGTTGTTGAAATGCGTTGTGGCATTCAGTGATCTGGGTTCTTTACCATGTGTTTTTATAGCAGAGAAGCCAGGAGTGTGTCCAAGCAACAACCTAGTAGGAATTTGTGTTGTGAATGAGAACCAGTGTTTCTATGACACTAACTGTCCTGATGATCAGAAATGCTGCAGCAATGGATGTGGACGTCAGTGTATGCCTCCATATAGAGGTATTTAAGGTTGTTGTTGTTGTTGAAATGCAGTGAGTCATTCAGTGATCTGGGTTCTTTACCATGTGTTTTATAGCAGAGAAGCCAGGAGTGTGTCCAAGCAACAACCTCAGATATTGTGTTATGAGTAAGAGTAACTGTTTCCATGACAGTAACTGTCCTGATGATCAGAAATGCTGCAACGATGGATGTGGACGACAACAGTGTATGGCTCCATATAGAGGTATTTTTGTTGTTGTTTGAATGCCTCACTGCATTTCAACGTGATCTGGGTTCTTTACCATGTGTTTTTATAGCAGAAAAGCGGGGAATGTGTCCTACAAATAATGTTGAAGCAATGTTAGGAGTTTGCGCCGAGATGTGTTTCCATGATATTAACTGTCCAAATGATCAGAAATGCTGCAGCAATGGATGTGGACATCAGTGTATGGCTCCATATAGAGGCATTTATGATATTAAGGCTTTTTCTTTTTTTCCCTCAGGCTAATGGAAAGAAAACATCCCAAATACACCTTTAGTATTTGTTTTATTGCACTTTTTCTGTCTATAGATTTCTATTACAGTACATATCTTTTGAAGGCTGTCTTCTCAAATTAGTTTTTCCTCCTGCACCGAGCCAAAAACTCCACTTCAGCAGCACTTAAGTACACAAACTTTACAGTTTTGCCATCTATATTCTGAAGGCTTTTACCGAGTGTATGTGCCTGGTTTTATACAATGCATTTAAGAAATTTGGCTTTTTTTTTTTTTTTAATGGAGTGATTTTAAAGATCCCAAATCCCTCTGTAAAATGCTTGAGTCTAATATCAATAGAATGAAACAAGAATTTTGAACCTGGCTTCATCCAAAAAATGTTTTTCTAGAAACGTATGCAGATTAGTGCACGTTTAATTAGATTACACCTAATTTGCATATTTCAACAGCATTTCAGAAAAGATTTAAAATGGTTTGTTTTTTCTTAATGTCAATTTTATTTTTAAACCCTATTCACTGGGGGTGTCTCACCTTAATGTGTGGGTCTATTTATTTCCTTTTCAAATGCAGTGAGGGGTTTATTTGAGGTTTGTCATGTTTGTATAGCAGAAAAGCCAGGAGTGTGTCCAATGAGTTTCGTTGGTGGAGTAGGATTCTGTCCTGATTTGTGTTCCCATGATGGTGACTGTCCGAACTATGAGAAATGCTGCAGCTCTATATGTGGAGGACGTGTATGTACACCTGTGCATAAAGGTATTTGTTATATTGACGCTTGGATCCCGAACAGACACATGAGTTTTATAATTGTCAATGCCAAAGTACCTGAATTTGGCCCATAGTACCATTTCAAGCACATGGCTTTTCAAAATAAAGATTAATAATACTTTGAATACAACTCCTCGCTAAAATAAAACTTGTGGTTCATGCTCTGTTTTGTAATGTTTGAATGCCTCTAAACGAACCGAATAATTATCTATCCATGCAGTGTAGCCTGGTCTGTCTCCAACCAAATGTGTTCTGACAACTCTTCCCGTGATGATCAACATCCTGCCAGACTGACGTGTTGCCCAACCACCTGTGGACATGCATGCAGCGAACCATGCCGATTTAACCATTGGGGAAAAGTCCTTGTTTTTTGCGTACCATACGTAAGGTCTTCTACATTCACCAAATAAATCTCATAGTTTGGCAAACCTTCTGTTGAGTGTTATTTACAAATGCTTTCTCCAGGAGCTTGGCTGCAAAAGTAGTGGGAAATCCTTGAACTGAAATGAAATCAAGAACACGGGTTAACATTGATGCGAGACAAATTTATGTGTAGATCTTAGTTTAATATAGTTTTGAAAAACATTCAGTATTTAGCAAGTCAGTATGTCTCTAAAGACTCCCGATTTGGTGATCTGTTTTTGGAATCTAGTCCTAATGATTAATGTAGAACAATTGATACTTTTGACTCCTCCCTTTTCTTAAATGCGGTTTAAACTGAAATGTAGAATTTCTTATAAAACTGTTTATTTGTGAACCTGTATTGGAACTTATTTTTTTTGGGGACTTGCAAGCAATGGGCTACTGACTAAAAAAAGGTAATGGCTAATCCCAGGGGCGCGTGCAGGATTTCTTCCGAGGGTACGCACGGGGGGGATTGTTCGTTTAGTTTATGAAGCTAATTTATAAAAACGTTTGGAGCAATTTTTGTTCGTTAAATGTAAGTTTTTTTTTTTTTTTTTTTTTTAAGTAAAGACCAAGCCAGCGGCAGACAGTGATCAATTTAGCCTTCTCAAATCATCACGACTTGCTTAAAATATAATCTATAGATATAAACAGTTCAAGCATATCACAATGTTTGAACTATATAAATGTGCGCTAGGTGCATATCTAATCGTTTGTGTGAAGAGTGGAAGCTGAAAACACTTTGCAGGACATGGAGGCGCCAGAGCGGTCACTTGCATTTTTTTCTTGATAGTGGAAACAAATTAAAATAAGCCTAAAACAGGCCCGATTATATTTTTTTTCTGATTTTTATGTTGCTCTGCTCTGAATTCCTTAGAATTTCCTTAAAATTTAAAGGATTTTCTGCAACGCAATTGTGTCTGATATGTGAATTATTTATTAACCTATTTTTAATCCATGCAGCAAAACCGCTTTAAAAATTACTTTATTGCATTCCAGATGATTTTAAAGAACTTTTCACTTTTACGGGTAGCTTGAATGTAAAACACTGTCATGAATTCGTTCCCATTTGTAAAATAGGCTACAGATTAATTGTTGTAGTCTAACCCGATCTCGTGAAAGTGCATGTAGCACGATTTTCTCTTTCTACTTGACTCAATGTTTATAAGCAGAAATTGACTTTGGCATGCAAAAGACTGATACATTCATTATTAATGGAATGGCTGGTACAGTCGACAGAAATACGGGACAAACGGGCCTATAATTTACTGCTGAAATGTTTGCGGGGCAAATCTCAGGACAGTCTGAGCGCTCATGGTACGCACAGTGCATACAGCCGTACACCTGCAGGCGCCATTGACTAATCTTGCACCCTCTGACTAAAAGCAGACTGCTTGTGAGATCCACGTAAATCGGCCAGAGTGTAACTCTGCGGCATTGTGTCCCTGATGAAATGGTAATTGAAATTAAGGCTTGCCCAGAAAGACCAAATATCCAAATTGTTAATGCACAACAAATCTTATGATCTGCTATAAATTTAAATATTAATTGGATTTAGAATAAATTACCAATGGAGTCAGATTTTAAACTGGGAAACTAAATTAAGTGACATGCATAAAATCTCCTCCATATTCATGACATGTGTCATGATTATGAAGGTGTCATGTCAGTCTTATGCACACCCCTTCAAATAAAGTGTATTTGAGAACAGGAAAGAGGATTGTTTTAATTTTAAGAATGTGTATCGGACCTTGATCTTTAAATAAATATCTGAATAGAATAGGGAAACATGAAACTGGAAATTATGACAAATCTGGACAAATAGAAACCGTAGAACAAATACTTATGAAATGTGATGCATGTAAAAAAGCAATATTTCAACTAATTCAAGCTTTAAGATCTTTGGGAATAAATAACTTGTCACTTCAGGTTTATTTATTACAAGAGCAATCTTTTTTTTTTTAACATCACTTATTGTTTCCCAACTTCCCAGTATCAACTCCACACTCCTGTCCACTTTAAGGTAAACTGACCCGATTCCCTCACACATTCAAGTTAAATCAAGACTGAACACTGTATGGAGGAATCAAGCTCTAAATATAACAAAAAGATAATCATAACTAAAGGAGACACGGAACCTAATAAGTAACCAAGAGAACAGATAAGAACAGATAAACTAATGCAAAGCAAGACCATTTTTTATAATAACGTTATATCTATTCATTTTTATTCATTATAATAAAAAAGTGCAATTATGAGTAAATATTTCAATGTATTTTTTTCAAAATTCTCTCCATTTTTCTCACAAGTTTATGGACACTGAATGTATCTTCTGCTATTATGTGACAGTGTTTGCTAGCTGCTGTCTTTCCGTGGTTGAAACACCCATTGAGTGATTACATGGGACACTATACATTAAGTTGTAGTGTATCTTTCAACATGGATCGGATGTGCATTCAGTGTTTACTTCATGCTAATAAGAATGCACTCCTGCTTCACTTGAACTTAAGCAAAGCGGGAGCACGCATGATCCGTCACGCCACTAAAAAGTTCCAAAACTGTATTTATCGTTCAAAATTCTTAATAAAACTAACAGAATTTGAATGCTGAGACTTTGTTTCCTATTGTCAAAAGTGACCTGCTCTGTCGTGTCTGTCAGCTCGTTGTCTGTGTCCTCTCTGCTCTGAGATGTTTTTCACTCCTTAAATGAACGTGTGGCGCGAGAGGCTGGAAATGGACGAGATGAAGCGCCATGCGGAACACCAGAGCGCCATTTACAAAATCTCTCTCTCAGTCTAAACTTGAATAGAATCCACTGCAGAACTGACTTGACTCAAGTTTGCACATTGTTTGTGTTTGTTTGTGCCTGATTTTATTTTATGTATTTTTGTGTGACTTTGAGCTCTATTGACCATGTTGAGTTGTTTGACATTATCTCACCAGACTCATATCTTTATTGTGCATTCAGAGAGATTTTAAAGTTCGGATTGTGTATTTATTCCCTACTAGTATTATATTAATCACTTATGTCATGATATTCTGCACTTTTTTTTTTGTTTTGCTTTTTTGTTGAATTGAATTATTTTGATTGACCTAATGATAGCTACATTTCTGAGGGGACAACTGTGCGGTTTTATTGATGGGTCTTATTTTATTATGGTTTAAAATCATATGAAACTACATTTAGTATTTTTGCTACACTGCATTCAGGCACTTTTTTGACCTCTGATTGGACGCTGGTCTCGCTCCTGGAGCACCCGGTGACTAAACATGAAAACATATTTTCTGCAATGTCATTTTTTTAAAGTGCCATGTTGCTTATAATTACAAGAATGCGAGTGGTCCCCGTTTAGAGACCTATTCACTTTTTTTGTTTGTTTGTTTGTTTGTTTTTTTAAACGACGAGTGCTGGTTTTCTTAGCATATAGCCTACTCACATTACATGCTAAATGTTATTTAATCATATATTTAGGTAGCCTACTTGAATTTACTAAATTCAAATTCACAGAAGCTGGCCGTATATTGAGTAATAACAAGCAAACTGCAAACTTTATTATTATTATTAGCCTAATATTATTATTATTAGGTAATGTGGGACACTTTGAAATTTTGACTTGTGCATCATATTTCCATATGAAGCCAAAACAACGTATCAAAATGTTATATCATCATGAAATCCCCAAGATGTTCCCTATCTAAATCAGAAGAACACTTTTTTTTCAGATATTGTAATTAAAGGGGAAATGGCACATATAATAGTGCTGCTTGTGCCAAATTGTTTAAGAATTTGTGGATTTTCTAATGTGGGACAGCTCATGCTCAAATCTGGGACACTATGTTTTGGGTTATAAATAGTCAAATTTTTAAAGTGTAAAGTAAACTTTACACTCATGGTTAAATGTGCATATGTTTGCTTAATTAATTTAGTAGGCCTACAGTGTGTTTGTATGAAAAAATATGAAAAATTTGGAACATGGAATGCCTTTAAAACTGTTATTAAACTTCTATAAACTTCTAATATTAAACTTATTTTTTTCAGAAGCTTGTGTTAAGCAAATTGTATCAGAAATAAGCAGCTCTGGCCAGTCATGGACTCATCACGGTCCAGGATCCCATTGTCCTCTCGTCTCTAAATTTTGAATTTTAAAACAAATGATATTGCTGCATTATAAACTCAAAAATTAACAAAAAATACATATGATATTTAACTTTCTTAATGCACATTTCATCAATGGAATAACACAGTATATTTGACTGTCCCACATTAGTCAAAACATGCTGTCCCACTTTTGAAAACATCATTTTCTAAAGTGGGACGACAAAGATTGCTTCAAATAGAAGATATTCTTAACACATTTTAACAATATTATTGCAAACTTTGATGTACAAATACATCACAAAAATAATCTGATAACAATTTAGAACATTGTTTTATTTATAACAGATTTATATCCTTAACATTAATTTTGTCTAAATCCTATGTCACTGTCACTTCAGTGAACCTTACAAGAGGTACTTCCTGTACTTCCTGTTTTCATGGCCACATTTCTGACATAATTTCCAGAAAGTCAAGTGATTTCAATACCTTGACATCCCTGCTTAAATTCAACACCAAGCATGTTCACTTTAATGTTGTAAAAGAAGAGATAAATGCACTGAAGCTTAGGTGTCCCACATTAGTCAGTGTCCCACATTACACTAATCCACCCTATGTTCAGTGTCAATTTGTGCAGGTTACGTAATTAGGCTACTCCAGGAGATGGCGACAAGTGACTGTGTTTTGCCGTGTATCAACTGGCTCCATCCTTAATCAAACACACCTGAACAACCTAATCAGGGTCTTCAAGATCACGCTCCTAGCAGGTGAGTTACATCAGAGTTGGAGTTGCGCCAGGCCTCCTTGAATCCTTAAAAGCGCATTTTCAAGAAGTGTTTTAAAGGCCTCCTGATCCACTAATTCAGCGCGTTTTTCAGGAGAGTGTATTGTGAGGTCTCAGGTTGAGGATGACTGCTCGATTGTGTTGTTTGTTGATTGCTTCTCTGTTGTGTCTCTCTGTATGCTTGAGCACAACAGACACTGAAGGAGCAGCTACAGGTGAGATCTTCCGGTTTCATCACACAGCGTGAAGAAATGTATGTAAATAAGAGCTTATAGGACTTTAGGCACCCGTCAGAACGTATAAATATACATTAGCCAGCCGTCCAGTGAAAGTTAAACTTTGTGTTGGTGTAGTTAAAGTCGTTAAGATTATCTGTTTATATTTCTTCCATAATATGAGAAACACAATGACCAAGATGGGCATTATTAATATAGCTACAGAATTAAATATACATTATTAAATTACTGTAAATGGATCTATTCACCTGGCTGCAGGGTTGTTACCGGCCATCACTCCTGTCCTGAACTCTTTATTTTCCAAATGTTTTGTTCTTTGCCTGCAATTTTATCATCGGGGGTTAATCATGACTTGTAAGCCTTTAATGAAATATTAAAATGCTTAATGTAACTGTGGTGGTTATGGTAGGATATTAATATAATATAAAATAATCATTATGGCTTTTCTGTCATGTGTGCAGAACCAGAAAAGCCAGGAGTGTGTCCAAGTAAAAACATGGGACTGTGTGTGGAGATGTGTTCACATGATATTAACTGTCCGAATGATCAGAAATGCTGCAGCAATGGATGTGGACATCAGTGTATGGATCCATATAAAGGTAATTATATTATACGTGGGGGTGTCAGCATGCTTTCCATGTGTGGCTCCCCCCTCTCCCAGTCATTATGGCTTTTCTGTCATATGTGCAGAACCAGAAAAGCCAGGAGTGTGTCCAAGTAAAAACCTCGGCGTAGGACTGTGTGTGGAGATGTGTTCCCGTGATAGTAACTGCCTGAATGATCAGAAATGCTGCAGCAATGGATGTGGACATCAGTGTATGGATCCATATAAAGGTATTTATCTGATCTTAACGTGAGACACTGCAAGTAAAGTCTTTTCCATGCACCTGTCAACTTCGCGATTTTCTCAGACTAATGGAAGGAAAACATCTCAAATGCACCTTTAAGTGTTTCTTTTATAGCACTTTATGTATATCTGTCTGTAGACTTGTTACAAATGCGTATCTTTTAAGGCTGTTTTCTCAAAATTAGTCTTTCCTCCTGCACCAAGCCAAAACTCCACTTCAGCAGCACTTACGTACACCAAACTTTACAGTTTTATTATGAGCTATATTCTGAAGGTTTTTACAGAGGGTTTTGTTCATATGTAATTTGCCTGGTATACGTAATGTTTTTTTATTAATAAACTCCTTATAGAGTGATTTTTAAAAATCCAAAATCCCCCTCTGTAGAAACATTTCAGTCTAATGTCAAGAAAATGAAACCATAATTTTGAACCTGGACTCATCCAAAGTTGAGGTGGGTGTGTTGTTTTTTTGGGTATTTGTAAATAAACTCACCTGGGTTGTCTCCCCTTGATGTGTGGGTTGGTTTATTTTTTTCAAGTGCAGTGAGGTTTTTATTTGAAGTTTGTCATGTGTTTTTATGGCAGAAAAGCCAGGAGTGTGTCCGAGCAAAACCCTCAGAATAGGAGTGTGTGCTGAGATGTGTTCCCATGATGGTGATTGTCCAAACGATGAGAAGTGCTGCAGCAATGGATGTGGACATCAGTGTATGGATCTTCATAAAGGTACGTTACTGCATACTAATGCACTGGTCACATTTTTCTCCATTACAGTGAGCCACTCAGCGTTCTGGTTTCTCTGTTGTGTGTCTGTATAACAGAAAAGCCAGGATCGTGTCCGAGGAGATTCTTTGGAGTAGGATTCTGTGCGGAGTTGTGTGCCTATGACATTGAATGTCCGAACGATGAGAAATGCTGCAGGAATATATGTGGACGTGAATGTACATCTCCATTTAAAGGTATGTTATATTGATGCTTGGGTCACCAACAGACGCAGTTTGAGTATTATAATCTTCAATGCCAAAGTACCTGAATCTGGCCCATAGCACCATTTCAAGCACATGGCTTTTCAAAATAAAGATGAATACAGCTCTCTAAAAGTAAAACTTGTGGTTCATGATTTGAGAGTTTTGCAATGTGTTTGAATGCCTCTAAATGAACCAAATAATTTTTTTTATCCATTCAGTGTAGCTTGGTCTGTCTCAAACCAAATGTGTGCTGACAACTCTTCCCATGATGATCGATCTCCTGCCAGACAGAAGTGTTGTCCAACCACCTGTGCAAACTGCCAATTTAACCATTGGAGGAGAAGTCATTTTGTTTTTGCATACCATACTTGAGGTCTTCTACATTCACCAAATAAATGTCATTGTTTAGCAGAACGTGTGTGTATTTTATTAAACGCTTTCTCCAGGAGCTTGGCAGCAAAAGTAGTGGGAAAGCCTTGAACTGAATTACAAAGCTGCCAGAAATTAAAGCTCACAGGTTAACACTAATGCAAGAGAAATTGACCTATTTGTGTAAAATCAGGGGTTCTCAACCCTGGTCCTGGAGGGCCACTGTCCTGCAGATTTTTGCTCCAACCTTCATCAAACTCCCCTGCCTGTAGCTTACTAGTAATCCTGAACAGCTTAATTAGCTGGTTCAGGTGTTTGATCAGATTTGGAGCTAAAATTTGCAGGACTGTGGCCGAGGACCAGGGTTGATAAAGCCTAGTGTAAATATTGGTTTAATAGTGTTGGCTAAACACTGAAAGTATTTCAATCTAAATGTCTCTAAAGACCCCAGATTGGGTGAATGATTTTCAAATCTAGACCTTTTGACAAATTTATAACTCATCCCTTTTCTTAAAATATGGTTTAAAGGCTGAAATGTGTCATTTTCTAAAACTATTTTTGTGAACTCGTGTCTGAATTTTTTTTTTTTTTTTTAAATGGTCGTCTTGCTGTTAAATGTTGAGACATTGCCCATCCCCATTTTATTTATTTGTCTTAATTACTGTCAGGTAATTGATTCCTGACTAGAAAGGTAATGGCTAACCCTGCATCCTGACTAAAAGCAGGCTGACATATCTGTGCTTGTGAGATCCGTGTAATTCAGGTGGTGTGTTACTATGCATCGTGTCCCTGCCGAAATGATTGAAAGCAATAGCACCCAGATCAAATATCCAAATTGCACATCTAATTTTCTGATCTGCTATAAATTTAAATATTAATTGCAATTGGACTTAGAATATTACCAATGCAGTTGGATTTTAAATCTGAAAACAAAATTTATATATTTTTTAACACCGAAGCAGCAGACAAGACTCGGGCTACACGCAGAATCTTTCTCCCCATGGCATTGGATTCTGTTGTTCGGCCAGTTGGTGGTCCTTGGAGTCTGGCTAATATAAAGATATGTTCTTATTGTATGTATTTTTAAAGGGACGCCCCCCCCAATAAGCTAAAATAGCAATATTTTAGTTAAGGACAGTCTGTTGCAAGGTAGAATTTCAGTTGGTCGCTTAAGTGTGCTCCCCCACCCTAATAATATGTCAAATTTCTTGCACTACGAAAGCAAACGCGAAGGCTACGAACATTGCAAAAGGTTGTATATTGCATTAACCAATTTCACAATGGACATTTGAAAATGGATTGAAAAAGAACCTACAGCAACTACTACTACCTCTAGGTCTGAGCTCCAAATAAGCAGTGTGTACATTGACAGTGCAGGCCTGCTTACACCACTGACAAACCACCGTGTTGTCCAACCACCTGTGGCCATGCATGCAGCTAACCATGCTGATTTAGCCATCAGGGTAAAGTCCTTGGTTGCTGTTGTTTTCATTATTATAATTTTTTTATATATGGTCAGCTATTCATTTGAAATTGGAGTCAGAATAACTCACCGATAGAAAGTTTATTAAAAAAGAAAAGTGAAAAAAAAAAAATAACTTAAAAAAATAACACTTTTAATAACTTAGTGATCTTTACAGAAGCACCAGACATATTTTTTTTGTTTTTGGGTTAACTTTCCCATTTTTAGCGCTTTTATCTCAGGAACTTTGAAAAGTTGTGAAAGCAAAATTAGACCATACCATCTAAATTGGATCAGCCTATAAGCATCAGAGATTGTCACATGAAATCTCTATGAAAATGTCTATCGAAGTAAGAGTAAATCATTGTGTTTGGAAATTACTTAAATTTGGATGGAGAGTCGGTGACGTTTGTGAAGTGTTTAGAAGAAAATTTGGAAAGGAAAGAGAACATTTAAATTTCAAGAATGCATATTGGACATTGCTCATTAAATAAATGTTTGCATAGAATAGGGACAGGAAGAGCAAAGTTGGCACACCACAGCTTCAAAAGCAGAAAAATATTTCTCACCACAGGTGACATTTCGTGCCTATAAGGTCTTCATCGTAGAATAGGGATATGCATATGCATAGAATAGGGAAACATGAAACTGGAAATTAACAAATGTGGACAAATAGAATTTGTAGAACACATACTTATAAAAATTAACCCTTTAAGCCCTGAAGGCATTTTCAGAGGTTTTTTTTTTTTTTTCCTGAGTGACATAAAGTAAAGTCTCGTAACTCCAGAACTATAGCAAAGAGAGTCAAAAGGTTGGTATCGTTTGAAAGGAAACTTTTTAAATTGTTTTATTATTTAATTTGGACATTCTTATGCTGAGAAACTGCTTATAAACAGCCAAAAAAAAAAAAAAAAAAAGTGTGTACAATGGAAAATTACATATCTTTCTAATTTGACATACAATATCTCATGAAGGAAATAAGGAATATAGGGGGGTCATTCTTTTTTGGTGATGTTCCTCTATATGTGATCTGTATCTGGATCTGAATTTTGTGGTGATCACAAAAACAAATCAAAAGTTACAGCATTTGGAACACAGGTAGGCATTAATAAAAAAAATTCTGAGTGACATGCACCAAATTATTGACTCATAACTCAACATCTCTAGCAAGGAGAGTCAAAAAGTTGATATTGTTTGAAAGAAAACTTTTTACATTTTTAAATTAAAAATAAATAAATTTGGACATTTTCATGCTGAGAAACTGCTGATAAAATAAAAAAATAAAAGTTTGCTCAAAGGAAATTTTACATTATCTTTCTTATTTGACATGCAATAACTCAGGTAAGAAATAAGGTAGAAGGACAATTCTTTTTTGGTGATGTATATATGTGAGCTGTATCTGGATCTGAATTTTGGCTAATGGCTCGTTTCCACTGAGCAGAACGGTTCGTTTCAGTACAGTATGGTACGGTACGCAATTATTTCCGTTTCCACTGTCAGAAGCTGTGAATGGTACCAAAATAGCGAACCGTGCCGTATCACGTTTTGGTATCCTTCCGTTGGGGTACCTAGCACAGCAAAGGGTACCAAAAGGGTGGAGCTAAACTCACTGCAGAAGTTCATTGGCTGAAGGGGATGAAGCGTCTCCTTCACTCCTTCCGCTCGATCTGCTGTCTGTGTTGGGCTTATTTACATCAGAGTGTATTTTATGATTTTATATTTTCACACAGACAATAGCCGTTCTACTTTCTTGTGGACTTGTGAAACGTCATTGCCCAAAAAAACAGAGAAATGTTAGAGAATTGTGCTATAATAACAAACAAATACAACTCATTATATGCACTATAAACACTTTAAAAGAGACAGACATGATGTTTGTGGAAGATGTTTTCTCTGTTTTGGAGGGATGATCGCTTTTAAATCACACCCTATTGCATCAAAATTTGTTAATAGGCCTACTGTACTATAGTTTGGGGTGGATAATTTTATCAGTTTTTTATTATTCATGCAACAATGTATTGCTGTTATAGTTTTTATTAATAACCATTGCTCTAGCTGATAACTTTGTCTAGTGCTCTTATGAATGTTTATAACATGATTTGTGAACATTTAACTACTATGATGACATAGCATCTTCATGGCGCCAGAAATTAAAATTACGGTAATATGGCTTGAACATTTCACATGAAATTCTGTCAGTGTGTGGAGCTGTAGACCGCACAAGAAAAACTGCGCTATATCTCTGGTCATTTTAATATGTTACTATTTTATTGTTTCAATTTATTTTTTTAGGTATCCAGTGGATGATCGAGGGGCACAAGGACAATCTGGGGGGGGCATTGCACCGCCTAGCCCCCCCTTAGACCCGGCCCTGCTCTGTAGTGATTAAACATGAGATACAATTCGTTTCGGGTATATTTAACAGGCATTCGTGGTCTCATGAATCTATTGTTCCTGGTCATATCGTTTTGGCTGAGCACAAAAGTTATGTTTAACTTTATATATTTATTTTGAACTTTACCGTAATATTTTGTAGCGTTTGACTGAATTGTTTGCTTTTGTCTTTATTTCCTCTTATAACCCTCTTATACTTTATACTTTTACAATGGCTATTGTTCATTAAAACTGACATTTAACAAAAAGGGGCAGAGTTGTGCTTATTGTTGCGCCTTATTGTCGATCGCTACTTTTACACTTGCACCGCCCAAAGGATGGCCCTGGTTACCTGTCTAACAGAAAAGCCAGGAGTGTGTCCAAGCAAAGCCCTCAGAATAGGAGCATGTGAGGAGTTGTGTTAACATGATGGTGACTGTCCGAACAATGAGATATGCTGCAGCACTAAATGTGGACGTGAATGTACATCTCCATTTAAAGGTATGTTATATTGATGCTTGGGTCCCCAACACACAGCCTTTTTTTATTTTTTTTTTATAAGCGTTTTATCATTCTCAATGGCAAAGTAACTGAATTTGGCCCATAGCACCATTTCAGGCACATGGCTTTTCAAAATAAAGTGTTTTGACTTTGAATGCCTCTAAATGAACAGACTATGCATCTATCCATGCAGTGAGGCCTGGTCTATGTTGATAACTCGTCCCATGATGATCAATATCCTGCCAAACAGAAGTGTAGCCCAACCACCTGTGGACATTCATGCAGCTAACCATGCTAATTTAGCCATCGGGAAAAGGTCCTTGATTGTTGGTTGTAGGCATTGTAGGCTATTTAGAAATGACTTATGTTTTGGGGGGACAGCCAGTGAGGTTTGTGACTCGTTTAAAAGAACATTTGGAAACTGGAAGGACATTTAACTCATATTGGACATTGTTCATTAAATGTTTTCACAGAATAGGGAAACCTGAAACTGGAAATTGTGACAAATGTGGACAAATAGAAACTTTAGAACACATTTGAAACTTGAGGCGTGTACTTAACAAGCAGTCTTATAATTAAATCTGCTTTCTTATTCTGGAGAAAGAGCATTTAACTGATCAGTGTCGTAAAAATTTTTGCTATTGCTAAATACCTGAAGGAGCACCTGAAAGTTCGCCTCGCCTCGCCTTTGTGCTTTGTGTGGAAAGTATTTCACGGTTGAATTTTAAAATTACACCAGAAAAGACACAGCGGTGTGAAGAATCATGAGTGCTTTAAGTGTGAGAAGACCTTTAGTACAGATGCTACACCGAAACGGCACCAGAAAATTCACATTGTTAAAAATTCTTAGACTGGTGAACAAACCATGATCTTCTTTCTTCTTTCTTCTTTTTTTTTTTTTTTTGCCTATTGAGTCTGCTTGTACTAAAGATATTCATGATTTTTGTTATATCGGAGCAATGATTATATCATAATTGCTTATGGTGTTATTTTCTTTTTAAACCTTTTAATGCCTAATAAATTCTCTTTTACCCAAAACATGTTTGAGAATGAATGAGATGTCGGGGTTTGTATTATTATTTTCTGTCTGCATTAACTGTCCCTTAGAAAAGGGAATTGAACTTCCAGGAAGCCAAAATCCTTTGAAACTTATACCGATACATTGAAGGCCAAGTTAGGTGATAATTGAACTTGCAAAATTTATTTTTAAAAAATGTCAGATTTCTGGCAGCAACAATAAAAACCATGTAAAAAATTTAAAGATAGCAAAATAATTTCATAATTTTAAAAAATATGAAAAATGTGGAACATGGAATGCCTTTATTATTAAACTTCTAATATTAAACTTATTTTTTAAAAAGCTTGTGTTAAGCAAATTGTAATTGTAAAAACAATTCATAACAGAAATAAGCAGCTCTGGCCAGTCATGGACTCATCACGGTTCAGGATCCCATTGTCCTCTTGTCTCTAAATTTTGAATCTTAAAACAAATAATATTGCTGCATTATAAACTCAAAAATTAACAAAAAATACATATATTTAACTTTCTTAATGCACATTTTATCAATTGAATAACACAGTATATGTGACTGTCCCACATTAGTCAAAACATGCTGTCCCACTTTTGAAAACATCCGTTTCTAAAGTGGGACGACAAGGATTGCTTCAAATAGAAAATATTCTTAACACATTTTAACAATATTATTGCAAACTTTGATGTACAAATACATCACAAAAATAATCTGATAACAATTTAGAACATTGTTTTATTTATAACAGATTTATATCCTTAACATTAATTTTGTCTAAATCCTGTGTCACTGTCACTTCAGTGAACCTTACAAGAGGTACTTCCTGTTTGATGATTTTCATGGCCACATTTCTGACATAATTTCCAGAAAGTCAAGTGATTTCAATACCTTGACATCCCTGCTTGAAAAAAAGTAAAACTTATGGTTCATGCTTTGAGTATTTTGTAATGTTTGAATTAGGGGTCGACCGATTATCGGCCTGGCCGATTATCGGCGCCGATATTAAGCATTTTTATGATTATCGGTATCGGTCATTTTTAAAACCGATGTGCCGATAAAATTATTTAATTTTGAAACGCGCTATTTGGCTCTGATGCAGCCTGTCAGAACTCACCACTCTGTGGCCTCGAGCAGTCTCCGCCCACCGCGCATCTGATTTGTTGGGAGTCACGAGTCAGACCAATCAATGTGGAAGACTAAGGCACTCTCACTGAAAGCGCTTGCTACAGTTTCAGTGATCATCACGCATCAGTTGTCTCTCAAAGGCAGCAGCAGACCTTGCTCAAGTTGCAATGAATCACAATCCACTACACTGAAGTTGCAAAACACCTCAATATTATCTATTTATGGTTTCCGCGATGGGGAAAACACAGACGGAATCATGAATCCAGTCATATAAAGGAATTTACTGTATAACGCGGAGTCACAGAGTTCGTCAAAGTTTGGATGAATTAATCAAAAGTAGGTCAGTACACTTAAATCGACTCGCTATGGACTAGTATCTGTACATATTAAGCTGCAAAAAGACTTATTTAAATATGAATTCTGTATGTTCTGCGTGTCTCTGTATATGTGAATGGCACAGACACGCGGTTTTGATTACACACACACACACACACTGAAGTGCGCGACGCTCGCGGTGTTTTCAGCATCTGCCGTCTCACTAAATGAGGACATAAATGCATGACCAACATCCCCAGAACTGCTCTGAGAGTTGCTTCATGAGCATTTGACCGTTTCATTTGAGTAAAACGATCGTCATATCACATACATGGGCTATACAGAAACTTAAGAGGTCCTCATGGCAACCCGTCAAAATAAAAGTTCGGTTTATCTACTACTACTACTACTACTACTACTACAACAACAACTTTTGCTTAAAATAATAAATCACACAATACGCTATTTATTCCATGTTTTAATTTTAATGGTAAACCCATTTGTTTGCCAAAAAATTGAGTTTAACTCTCATTTGATTAAAAGATAACTGAAATTAATGTTTTATGGCTTCATTTGCACTGCACTGTAAATTAAAAGTAATCGAAATTACTGTCACATAGGCCAAGATTAAGATACTGTCACACAGGCCAAGATTAGGGCAACATTTCAATAGGCTATTGAACCAAGTGTGCCTATAACAGGCTATTAGTGTTATAGTTTAATTAAAATAGTTGCAGTCTTCTTCACAACTTCTACAATGGAGCTATGAAGACAATTAAATTATTTACACTTTTATATTATAATTATGAGAAGTTATGCTATTCCACATACATTTCTAACATGTAAATTATTGAAGCCAAATACTTACATTTCCCCAAGCTGTTTAGCTGTAGTACAGTATTCATAGGCTTAATCAAGAAGCATGCAGTGGCCCCACTTTTAACTCTCTCTTTATATTACCCTTATTGTAGATAGATGCATGGAGGATGACAAGAGTAAGAAGTGCAATCAACACCAGGGAAGGCAGTTTTTGTCAGAGCCCTTGTTATTCTTAATTTTGACATTAATTTTCATTTTTACATTAGACATAATATATCGGTTAAAAATATCGGTTATCGGTCCACTTGGTCTGTAATAATCGGTATCGGCATCGGCCCTGAAAAACACATATCGGTCGACCCCTAGTTTGAATGCCTCTAAACGAACAGACTAATTCTCTATCCATGCAGTGTAGCCTGGTCTATGTCTCAAACCAAATGTGTTCTGACAACTCTTCCCGTGATGATCGACATCCTGCCAGACCGACGTGTTGCCCAACCACCATGCCGATTTAACCATTGGGGAAAAGTCCTTGTTTTTTGCGTACCATACTTAAGGTCTTCTACATTCACCAAATAAATCTCATAGTTTGGCAAACCTTCTGTTGAGTGTTATTTACAAATGCTTTCTCCAGGAGCTCGGCTGCAAAAGTAGTGGGAAATCCTTGAACTGAAATGAAATCAAGAACACGGGTTAACATTGATGCGAGACAAATTTATGTGTAGCTCTTGGTTTAATATAGTTTGGAAAAACATTCAGTATTTAGCGAGTCAGTATGTCTCTAAAGACTCCCGATTTGGTGATCTGTTTTTGGAAACTAGTCCTGATGATTAATGCATAACAATTGATACTTTTGACTCCTCCCTTTTCTTAAATGCGGTTTAAACTGAAGTGTAGAATTTCTTAAAACTGTTTTTGTGAACCTGTATTGGAACTTTTTTTGGGGGGGGGGACTTGCAAGCAATGGGCTACTGACTAAAAAGGTAATGGCTATGATTGATTTAATATGTCTAGGACTACCATTTATTCATTGAAAAAAGATTTGTAAGGTTGTTGACAATTTGGATTTAGACCAAGCGGTCCGAAATTTAGCGCACATATGAAGATAGGCCGTCCCAAATGGGCTTTTTTGCTCATATAGGCGTCTCTGTGTGTATTTTTACCATATGGAAATTCAATATTTAAGTTCAATATCTGTCAATATTACATAAGTTTAATCATTTTAGCTTTACATGCTAATGTTAGCTTCGAAAGTGTTCACAGCAGCCGTACACGACAGACAACTTCAGCAAACGTTTAAAAAGGTAAACGTTTCATGAAATGTAAGCATTACGAGATACACATTGGTTACAGTAGCTAATGTCCACAAACATAAAAGTATAAATACCTTTTCGACCGATGAAAGCTAAAACTCAAGGCCGTGTCTGAGGAAATCACCGGGAGAACCGTTACGCAGCTGAGCGTTGCCATGGATACATGCTGCGCGTGCCCTAAAGTGACGTCATTCGATCATGTGCTCATTTGATCGACACTTGCTTGTAGCCTGTCTCCCAATGCGGCTATATTACACAATTTGTTTTTCTTTTCTTTTTCTTTTTTTTGAGCTGCACGTGGTATAGCAGTCTTAAATGCAATAACTAAAATAATAATTTTCCTAAATAACTTTTCTTGTCGGCTTACCAACAGTTTAATATATAAATGGAAATAATTAATTTATATGTCTTACCTGTTATTTTCCTCTTTCTTTTCTTCATGTTTTTCTTGGCTGCATTCATCACTCTATAACATTCTTTTAGAGCTCCTGCAACCTTATTTTCTTCATGCATGGGGAAGGCATAAACCTAATTTTAGCCTATATGTTCAATTATATTATTGAAGGGTATCATGATTTTGATGTTTAAATGCTGAAAACAGACTCCTGATTTGATGACATTTTTAATTACAGAAGTTACTCCTATTTTCTTTTTCAAGAAACGAAAATTATTAATTTAACATTAACTTCATTTTACAATGAATTCAAATAATACTATAGTAAATAATAATAATGTGTATTTTTTAACACATCTTTTCTAAGAGTGTATTAGGCAATGACTGCCCCGAAAAATACATTAAAAAGATGTGTGTGCTGCCATAAACTCAGAAAAGAGACACTTGAAAATATAGGAGATAAAGATAAAATTAGTTTTGACTGATATTAATGGTACTAATTGAGGAAATATAATGTGTAATCTGTAAAATGCAATCTTCAAATCATCAAACACAATTAAATCAGAATCAGAAAGAGCTTTATTGCCAAGTGTGTTTACACAAACAAGGAATTTGTCACTGACCCAAAGGCAGTGGTTGAATTGTAAAAAACTTTCAGGGGGGTTGGTGTGGTCAAGTATTTCCTTGCTGGGGCGGGTGGTCCTGTAGCTAACTTTAAACAATGCTTATGTAGCAGGGTGGTATAACACTTATTGCTATTGGCTGGTGTCATGCTAAAGCATTAAACCTATCAGAGCTCATTCTGGGGATTATAAAAATGAGTGTTCTGTGGCTTGGGATGCGCCATCAGTGGTACCGCTCCCTTTTTGTGGACCTTTCCAGTTGTGAAATGACAGTAGGTGTAGTGGCTGGAAGCTGCAAGTTTGTGAAGCTTTTCAGCACAGAGGCTTTCCTCAACTGTATCGTAAAAAAGTCTCTTGTAATCTTTGGTTAACATTCTTTTATCACTGAATTTATGTTCAAATGTAGACACCCACTTCATTCTGCTACATTAATCATGTATGTGTATATGTGATATTACTTAAAAAGCAGCTCGGGAGGAACAAAACATCAACATTTTTGGTCCATGGATTAATCCCATTGAAAACTTGTCAATCTGCAGGTGCAAACAAAAACCCAGAAATTCTGACAAATTCCAAGCACTGATTATGCAAGAATGGACTGCCATCAGTCAGGATAGGTGATTGACAGCACGACAGGGCAAATTGCAGAGGTCTTGAAAAAGAAGGGTCAACACTGCAAATACTGCGTCTTGACATAAACTTAATGTGAAAAGCAGTCTCTGCGAAAATGAAATCATAACCATGTTTCAGCATTAGTTTCAGGTGCCAAAGTGATTTTGAACCAACATCACTTTGTAACATTAATTCAATGCAATTAGCATTTACGCATTAACACTGACTGCTATCTGGGAGCGTTTTGAGCCACCTTTCAGCAGGAGCGGAATAGAGATTGCATTGCATAAAATAAAGCATTGAGCTGAAGAGAGAATTAAAAAATAATAATAATAATTCAATCCCCGTCCCTGGAATTGCACTACTGGAACCAGCTGTGTTTAAGTGAATACTTGGCAAGCAGGAATTTTGACTTTTTTTTTTTTTTCTATAGTCAAACTTTTTTATATAGGCACAGTGGAAAATACTGCATATACAAATTAAAAATAAATAAAAAATCCGACAGCAGTATATGGATTAAACTATATGCTCAAGTGTCATAAACACCACTGTAAGAAAAAGTGATGAGAATGTTGAAGATATTGATGAAGATGTTTATTGCAGCATAGCAGTGACATGGTACGTTGGGTCTCTTACACCACTGTATAAAAACCTTGATACTGACCAAAAGTAAATGGAACAAATGAATTCTGGCCAAATAATAGATTACTTGATAGATTACACTAGATTACAAGACATGGCTCATACCCTATTGGTGTATCAGAAAAGGAGAAGACTTGAACCTTCCCTTATTTTGTGGTGTAACTTGGTTTCAAAAAGCTTTGAAGAGCAAACAGTGCAGAACTTTTTTATTTATACATTTATACAAATGTATGATATGTTGGTCTTTACCATTCAAATTTTCGTTTTCTGTATTGTATAATACACTCCATTTTTCTGTTAATATATAATTCCAAATCCTTCCAAAATAATCTTGAGTAAACACAATAAAAAAGAGATGCAAAATAGTTTCTTTTTCTTAACCACAAAATTCACAGGTATATGAAATAATAAGCTTAAATCTTTCCAAAACATGCTTAGCAGGATAAATTCTTTGAAGTATTTTGTAAGACAATTCCTTAATTTTGTTATTGATACAAAACTCATTTGGCAATTTGCATGTTTTAACTCAAGAGATATTATCAAATAAAGAAGACCAAATCTTGCTGCAGGTAATGACACAGAAGCACAAAGAGCATTCCTAATCTTATTGCTACAATGTTGTTTTAGTACATCAGCATTTTCAATGAAAATGTTTCCACAAGGATTCTTTCTGAAATACAGTTTTTTTTAAATATATTAAATTAAATTTGACCGCACCGATGTCAGCACATGACGTCATGCGCTTGCACGCGGAGGGTAATCTGATTCTGGCACGGAGTCGAAATTCAACACCTGTGTCCAATCAGAAAACCCGTAATCAAGCACACCTGAACAGCGCTAATCACGGTCTTCAATATTAGGCTTCAAACCTGCAGACAGGTGAGTATCGGGGTTGAGTTGCTTCAGACCTTCTTGGATCTCTGAACTACCAATTTAGTGTGTTTCCCCTGTGAGAGAAGGTCGAGAGGATGACAGCTCGGGTGTGCTGCTCGTTGACTGCGGTTTTGTTGTGTCTCTCTGTGTACTTGAGCACAATAGACGCCCAAAGACGTGTCATAAGTGAGGTCTTAATTTACTTACACAGCGCTAAGGAATAGCTTATGTATAGGTACACATTAAAGTGACTAGGCACATGTCAGAACATTATAAATGCACAGCATCTGTATTTAAATTACACCAATATACAAAGTTTAATTTCAGCTGGACCTCTGTTGTATGTTGGTGTAGTTTAAATAATCTAAATCCTAAATTCTTGTGTGTACTTCTCTATACAAGGAAAACACAATAACTTTTAATTTTTTAGTTTTTATTTTATTTTTTTTATATAAATTCAGTGACTATGGTTTTTCTTATGTTTTGTACATCAGCAAAGCCAGGAGTGTGTCCAAGCAACAACCTCAGATATTGTGTTATGAGTAAGAGTAACTGTTTCCATGACAGTAACTGTCCTGATGATCAGAAATGCTGCAACGATGGATGTGGACGTCAGTGTATGGCTCCATATAGAGGTATTTAAGGTTGTTGTTGTTGTTGAAATGCAGTGTGGCATTCAGTGATCTGGGTTCTTTACCATGTGTTTTTATAGCAGAGAAGCCAGGAGTGTGTCCAAGCAGCAACCCCCGATATTGTGTTATGAGTAAGAGTAACTGTTTCCATGACAGTAACTGTCCTGATGATCAGAAATGCTGCAACGATGGATGTGGACGACAACAGTGTATGGCTCCATATAAAGGTATTTAAATGATGTTAGTGTCATTATTTATCTTCACATGCAGTGAGTCATTTGGTGATCTGGGTTCTCTACCATGTGTTTTTATAGCAGAGAAGCCAGGAGTGTGTCCAAGCAACAACCCCCGATATTGTGTTATGAGTAAGACTCACTGTTTCCATGACAGTAACTGTCCTGATGATCAGAAATGCTGCAGCAATGGATGTGGACGTCAGTGTATGCCTCCATATAGAGGTATTTAAGGTTGTTGTTGTTGTTGAAATGCAGTGAGTCATTCAGTGATCTGGGTTCTTTACCATGTGTTTTATAGCAGAGAAGCCAGGAGTGTGTCCAAGCAACAACCTCAGATATTGTGTTATGAGTAAGAGTAACTGTTTCCATGACAGTAACTGTCCTGATGATCAGAAATGCTGCAACGATGGATGTGGACGACAACAGTGTATGGCTCCATATAGAGGTATTTTTGTTGTTGTTTGAATGCCTCACTGCATTTCAACGTGATCTGGGTTCTTTACCATGTGTTTTTATAGCAGAAAAGCGGGGAATGTGTCCTACAAATAATGTTGAAGCAATGTTAGGAGTTTGCGCCGAGATGTGTTTCCATGATATTAACTGTCCAAATGATCAGAAATGCTGCAGCAATGGATGTGGACATCAGTGTATGGCTCCATATAGAGGCATTTATGATATTAAGGCTTTTTCTTTTTTTCCCTCAGGCTAATGGAAAGAAAACATCCCAAATACACCTTTTAGTATTTGTTTTATTGCACTTTTTCTGTCTATAGATTTCTATTACAGTACATATCTTTTGAAGGCTGTCTTCTCAAATTAGTTTTTCCTCCTGCACCGAGCCAAAAACTCCACTTCAGCAGCACTTAAGTACACAAACTTTACAGTTTTGCCATCTATATTCTGAAGGCTTTTACCGAGTGTATGTGCCTGGTTTTATACAATGCATTTAAGAAATTTGGCTTTTTTTTTTTTTTAATGGACTGATTTTAAAGATCCCAAATCCCCTCTGTAAAAATGCTTGAGTCTAATATCAATAGAATGAAACAAGAATTTTGAACCTGGCTTCATCCAAAAAATGTTTTTCTAGAAACGTATGCAGATTAGTGCACGTTTAATTAGATTACACCTAATTTGCATATTTCAACAGCATTTCAGAAAAGATTTAAAATGGTTTGTTTTTTTCTTAATGTCAATTTTATTTTTAAACCCTATTCACTGGGGGTGTCTCACCTTAATGTGTGGGTCTATTTATTTCCTTTTCAAATGCAGTGAGGGGTTTATTTGAGGTTTGTCATGTTTGTATAGCAGAAAAGCCAGGAGTGTGTCCAATGAGTTTCGTTGGTGGAGTAGGATTCTGTCCTGATTTGTGTTCCCATGATGGTGACTGTCCGAACTATGAGAAATGCTGCAGCTCTATATGTGGAGGACGTGTATGTACACCTGTGCATAAAGGTATTTGTTATATTGACGCTTGGATCCCGAACAGACACATGAGTTTTATAATTGTCAATGCCAAAGTACCTGAATTTGGCCCATAGTACCATTTCAAGCACATGGCTTTTCAAAATAAAGATTAATAATACTTTGAATACAACTCCTCGCTAAAATAAAACTTGTGGTTCATGCTCTGTTTTGTAATGTTTGAATGCCTCTAAACGAACCGAATAATTATCTATCCATGCAGTGTAGCCTGGTCTGTCTCCAACCAAATGTGTTCTGACAACTCTTCCCGTGATGATCAACATCCTGCCAGACCGACGTGTTGCCCAACCACCTGTGGACATGCATGCAGCGAACCATGCCGATTTAACCATTGGGGAAAAGTCCTTGTTTTTTGCGTACCATACTTAAGGTCTTCTACATTCACCAAATAAATCTCATAGTTTGGCAAACCTTCTGTTGAGTGTTATTTACAAATGCTTTCTCCAGGAGCTTGGCTGCAAAAGTAGTGGGAAATCCTTGAACTGAAATGAAATCAAGAACACGGGTTAACATTGATGCGAGACAAATTTATGTGTAGATCTAAGTTTAATATAGTTTTGAAAAACATTCAGTATTTAGCAAGTCAGTATGTCTCTAAAGACTCCCGATTTGGTGATCTGTTTTTGGAATCTAGTCCTAATGATTAATGTAGAACAATTGATACTTTTGACTCCTCCCTTTTCTTAAATGCGGTTTAAACTGAAATGTAGAATTTCTTATAAAACTGTTTATTTGTGAACCTGTATTGGAACTTATTTTTTTTGGGGACTTGCAAGCAATGGGCTACTGACTAAAAAAAGGTAATGGCTAATCCCAGGGGCGCGTGCAGGATTTCTTCCGAGGGTACGCACGGGGGGGATTGTTCGTTTAGTTTATGAAGCTAATTTATAAAAACGTTTGGAGCAATTTTTGTTCGTTAAATGTAAGTTTTTTTTTTTTAAGTAAAGACCAAGCCAGCGGCAGACAGTGATCAATTTAGCCTTCTCAAATCATCACGACTTGCTTAAAATATAATCTATAGATATAAACAGTTCAAGCATATCACAATGTTTGAACTATATAAATGTGCGCTAGGTGCATATCTAATCGTTTGTGTGAAGAGTGGAAGCTGAAAACACTTTGCAGGACATGGAGGCGCCAGAGCGGTCACTTGCATTTTTTTCTTGATAGTGGAAACAAATTAAAATAAGCCTAAAACAGGCCCGATTATATTTTTTTTCTGATTTTTATGTTGCTCTGCTCTGAATTCCTTAGAATTTCCTTAAAATTTAAAGGATTTTCTGCAACGCAATTGTGTCTGATATGTGAATTATTTATTAACCTATTTTTAATCCATGCAGCAAAACCGCTTTAAAAATTACTTTATTGCATTCCAGATGATTTTAAAGAACTTTTCACTTTTACGGGTAGCTTGAATGTAAAACACTGTCATGAATTCGTTCCCATTTGTAAAATAGGCTACAGATTAATTGTTGTAGTCTAACCCGATCTCGTGAAAGTGCATGTAGCACGATTTTCTCTTTCTACTTGACTCAATGTTTATAAGCAGAAATTGACTTTGGCATGCAAAAGACTGATACATTCATTATTAATGGAATGGCTGGTACAGTCGACAGAAATACGGGACAAACGGGCCTATAATTTACTGCTGAAATGTTTGCGGGGCAAATCTCAGGACAGTCTGAGCGCTCATGGTACGCACAGTGCATACAGCCGTACACCTGCAGGCGCCATTGACTAATCTTGCACCCTCTGACTAAAAGCAGACTGCTTGTGAGATCCACGTAAATCGGCCAGAGTGTAACTCTGCGGCATTGTGTCCCTGATGAAATGGTAATTGAAATTAAGGCTTGCCCAGAAAGACCAAATATCCAAATTGTTAATGCACAACAAATCTTATGATCTGCTATAAATTTAAATATTAATTGGATTTAGAATAAATTACCAATGGAGTCAGATTTTAAACTGGGAAACTAAATTAAGTGACATGCATAAAATCTCCTCCATATTCATGACATGTGTCATGATTATGAAGGTGTCATGTCAGTCTTATGCACACCTTCAAATAAAGTGTATTTGAGAACAGGAAAGAGGATTGTTTTAATTTTAAGAATGTGTATCGGACCTTGATCTTTAAATAAATATCTGAATAGAATAGGGAAACATGAAACTGGAAATTATGACAAATCTGGACAAATAGAAACCGTAGAACAAATACTTATGAAATGTGATGCATGTAAAAAAGCAATATTTCAACTAATTCAAGCTTTAAGATCTTTGGGAATAAATAACTTGTCACTTCAGGTTTATTTATTACAAGAGCAATCTTTTTTTTTTTAACATCACTTATTGTTTCCCAACTTCCCAGTATCAACTCCACACTCCTGTCCACTTTAAGGTAAACTGACCCGATTCCCTCACACATTCAAGTTAAATCAAGACTGAACACTGTATGGAGGAATCAAGCTCTAAATATAACAAAAAGATAATCATAACTAAAGGAGACACGGAACCTAATAAGTAACCAAGAGAACAGATAAGAACAGATAAACTAATGCAAAGCAAGACCATTTTTTATAATAACGTTATATCTATTCATTTTTATTCATTATAATAAAAAAGTGCAATTATGAGTAAATATTTCAATGTATTTTTTTCAAAATTCTCTCCATTTTTCTCACAAGTTTATGGACACTGAATGTATCTTCTGCTATTATGTGACAGTGTTTGCTAGCTGCTGTCTTTCCGTGGTTGAAACACCCATTGAGTGATTACATGGGACACTATACATTAAGTTGTAGTGTATCTTTCAACATGGATCGGATGTGCATTCAGTGTTTACTTCATGCTAATAAGAATGCACTCCTGCTTCACTTGAACTTAAGCAAAGCGGGAGCACGCATGATCCGTCACGCCACTAAAAAGCTCCAAAACTGTATTTATCGTTCAAAATTCTTAATAAAACTAACAGAATTTGAATGCTGAGACTTTGTTTCCTATTGTCAAAAGTGACCTGCTCTGTCGTGTCTGTCAGCTCGTTGTCTGTGTCCTCTCTGCTCTGAGATGTTTTTCACTCCTTAAATGAACGTGTGGCGCGAGAGGCTGGAAATGGACGAGATGAAGCGCCATGCGGAACACCAGAGCGCCATTTACAAAATCTCTCTCTCAGTCTAAACTTGAATAGAATCCACTGCAGAACTGACTTGACTCAAGTTTGCACATTGTTTGTGTTTGTTTGTGCCTGATTTTATTTTATGTATTTTTGTGTGACTTTGAGCTCTATTGACCATGTTGAGTTGTTTGACATTATCTCACCTGACTCAAATTGACCCTTAACATAGTTATTGTGCATTTAGAGAGATTTTAAAGTTCGGACTGTGTATTTATTGCCTACTAGTATTATATTAATCACTTATGTCATGATATTCTGCACTTTTTTTTGTTGTTGTTGTTGAATTGAATTATTCTGATTGACCTAATGATAGCTACATTTCTGAGGGGACAACTGTGCGGTTTTATTATTTTTATTTTATATTGATGTGTCTTATTTTATTATGGTTTAAAATCATATGAAACTACATTTAGTATTTTTGCTACACTGCATTCAGACACGTTTTTTGACCTCTGATTGGACGATGGTCTCTACCCTAGTTACTGAACCCTAGTTACTGAAACATATTTTCTGCAATGTCATTTTTTTAAAGTGCCATGTTGCTTATAATTCCTGTAGAATGCGAGTGGTCCCCATTTAGAGACCTATTAACTTTCATTTTAAAACCAGTTTTTTTAACGACGAGTGCTGTTTTCTTAACATATAGCCTAATCACATGGTTACATGCTAAATGTTATTTAATCATATATTTAGGTTGCCTTCTTGAATTTTACATTTACTAAATTCAAATTCACAGAAGTTGGCCGTATACTGAGTAATAACAAGCAAACTGCAAACTTTATTATTATTATTATTATTATGATTAGGGTAATGTGGGACACTTTTTTTAAATTTTGACTTGTGCATCATATTTCCATATGAAGCCAAAACAATATCAAAATGTTATATCATCATGAAATCCCCAAGATGTTCCCTATCTAAATCAGAAGAACACTTTTTTTTCAGATATTGTAATTAAAGGGGAAATGGCATATATAATAGTGCTGCTTGTGCCAAATTGTTTAAGAATTTGTGGATTTTCTAATGTGGGACAGCTCATGCTCAAATCTGGGACACTATGTTTTGGGTTATAAATAGTCAAATTTTTAAAGTGTAAAGTAAACTTTACACTCATGGTTAAATGTGCATACCCATGTTTGCTTAATTAATTTAGTAGGCCTACAGTGTGTCTGTCTTCATAAGTCTAAAAAAATAGTAACCTATCTGTTCATGGAATGTTAAAAACAATTATATAACACAGAAATATTATATTATTTAAAATAATTTATTTAAAAAAATGTCAGATTTCTGCAGCAACAATAATAATAATAACCATGTAATAAAGTCAAAAATATGAATGCCTTTAAAACTGTTATTAAACTTCTATAAACTGTTAAACTCCTTTAAGCAAATTTTAATGGTAAAAAAACTTCATAACAGAAATAAGCAGCTCTGGTCAGTCATGGTCTCATCACGGTCCAGGATCCCATTGTCCTCTATCTCTAAATTTTGAATCTGGATCTTAAAACAAACAATGTTGCTGCATTATAAGCTCAAAAATGAACAAAAATACATGTATGATATTTAAATTTCTTAATGCACATTTTATCAATTGAATAACACAGTATATTTGACTGTCCCACATTAGTCAAAACATGATGTCCCACTTTTGAAAACATCCTTTTCTAAAGTGGGACAACAAAGATTGCTTCAAATAGAAAATATTCTCAACACATTTTAACAATATTATTGCAAATTTTGACGTACAAATATAATTTGATAACAATTTAGAACATTTTTTTATTTATAACAGATTTATATCCCAAACGTGGCCTAATGGTTAGGGAGTCGGGCTTGTAACCTGAAGGTTGCTGGTTCGATTCTCGTGCCAGCAGGAATTGAAGGTGGGGGTTGCGAATTAACAGCATTCGAAACTTTTGCAAGTGAAAACAACCTTATCAAGAACTGCAAAACGGATTGACTGCGTAAAACCAATATGTGTGTGTAGAAAAAAAAATCGTTGCAACTGTCTAAATGACTTCTTGCGTGCATAGAGCAAAATGTTCCCCAAATAACCCGCTATGTACGTCTGCGTCTTTGCGCTTGCAGTTTTGGCACGATTCTCTCACTGATTTCAGATTTGCAAGTGAGTGTGGAAGGCGGGACCTTCTTCTTTCAGCCAATCAAATGAGGCTTTTGCTGACTCTCGATTTACTCTTATCTGATTGGTTCAATAAAAACTCCAGACGTGAGAACACATCTTTATCTTAATTTCACTCAGCGTCATTCTTATTGCGGGGATGGTATTTTTAATGCACAGATACATATAAAAAAATAAACTAATAATTAATAATACAATAAAATAAAATTATAAAACAAAAAAAGCATGATCCTTTATAAGCTGTGTAGGCTACCATTAGGCTGACTACCATGTGTTCATTCTGAATTTCAAGCTAATATTAGGAAATGACATTTCTGTGTATTCACTCTATTTATCCTAATCATCCTCCTCCTCTTCAGCAGACCATATGATATTAGTTTGTAATATTGATGCTACTGAAAGTATCTGCACTACTATGCATAATTTCACCATGTCTCCTGATCAGTGTTGATGCCAGATTTTTGTTTTTCCTTTAACATGTATTTAAAGGATATTTTACTGTACTAAATATTTACCCCTAAATTATGCATTTACCATCTGTAATGCCATGTGAAACCACTAGATGGATTTATAACCATATAAAAATATCAACATTACTGTGTATTTCATGGTTTCTGGGAATATTTGATTCAGACAGTTACTTTGCATTTGGTTTTTCATTTAGATGCATATATTTAAAGACTATATTTTGTCAAAGTAGTTGTAGTTTTTTAAATGTTGATTTTGGTTTGAAGTGTCAGTGTTTGCATTACAGTCAAATCTGGAGACAAATCGCTATTAAACATTTTGATTGTAAAGTTTACCATCATTTCAATGGTGTAGGCAGATTATCTAAAATCTTAAATTTCAATGCAATGTCGAACCAATCCAATAATGTTCACTCTAGCTTGAAAATCAGTATATGAGCACATGGTAGTCAGCCTAATGGTACACAGCTTCTAAGGATCATTCTTTTTGTTTTATTATTTTATTTTATTGCATTTATTTATCTTTTAATATATATGTGTGCATTAAAAATACCATCCCCGCAATAAGAATGACGCTGAGTCAAATTAAGATAAAGATGTGTTCTCACGTCTGGAGTGTTTATTGAACCAATCAGATAAGAGTAAATCGAGAGTCAGCGAAAGCCTCATTTGATTGGCTGCAAGAAGAAGGTCCCGCCTTCCACACGCGCTTGCAAATCTGAAATCAGTGAGAGAATCGTGCCAAACCTGCAAGCGCAAAGACGCAGATGTACATAGCGGGTTATTTGGGGAACATTTTGCTCTATGCACACAAGAAGTCTTTTAAACAGTTGCAACGATTTTTTTTTCTTCTACACACACATATTGGTTTTACGCAGTCAATCCGTTTTGCAGTTCTTGATACGGATGTTTTCGCTTGCAAAACGCTGTGCACAGGCTTGCAATACTTTTGGCTGTACAGGTGCTGGTCATATAATTAGAATATCATCAAAAAGTTGATTTATTTCACTAATTCCATTCAAAAAGTGAAACTTGTATATTATATTCATTCATTACACACAGACTGATATATTTCAAATGTTTATTTCTTTTAATTTTGATGATTAGAGCTTACAGCTCATGAAAGTCAAAAATCAGTATCTCAAAATATTAGAATATTTACATTTGAGTTTGAATAAATGACCATCCCTACAGTATAAATTCTGGGTATCTCTTGTTCTTTGAAACCACAATAATGGAGAAGACTGCTGACTTGGCAATGATCCAGAAGACGAACATTGACGCCCTCCACAAAGAGGGTAAGTCACAGAAGGTCATTACTGAAAGGTGTGGCTGTTTACAGAGTGCTGTATCAAAGCAGATTAAATGCAAAGTTGACTGGAAGGAAGAATTTGGGTAGGAAAAGGTGCACAAGCAACAGGGATGACTGCAAGCTTGAGAATACAGTCAAGCAAAGCCAATTCAAACACTTGTGAGAGCTTCACAAGGAGAGAACTGAAGCTGGAGTCAGTGCATCAAGAGTCACCACGCTCAGACGTCTTCAGGAAAAGGGCTACCAAGCCACTTCTGAACCAGAGACAACGTCAGAAGCATCTTAACTGGGCTGTGGAGAAAAAGAACTGGACTGTTGCTCAGTGGTCCAAAGTCCTCTTTTCAGATGAAAGTAAATTTTACATTTCATTTGGAAATCAAGGTCCCAGAGTCTGAAGGAAGAGTGGAGAGGCACAGAATCCATGTTGCTTGAAGTCCAGTGTGAAGTTTCCACAGTCAGTGATGATTTGGGCTGCCATGTCATCTGCTGGTGTTGGTCCACTGTGTTTTCTGATGTCCACAGTCAACACACTTCATGCTTCCTTCTGTTGACAAGCTTTATGGAGATGCTGATTTCATTTTCCAGCAGGACTTGGCACCTGCCCACACTGCCAAAGGTACCAAAAGCTGGTTCAATGACCATAGTGTTACTGTGCTTGATTGGCCAGCAAACTCACCTGACCTGAACCCCATAGAGAATCTATGGGGTACTGTCAAGAGGAAGCCACTATCAGAGCAACCTGGGCTCTCATAACACCTGAGCAGTGCCACAGACTGATCGACTCCATGCCACGCCGCATTGCTGCAGTAATTCAGGCAAAAGGAGCCCCAAATAAATATTGAGTGCTGTACATGCTCATACTTTTCATTTTCATACTTTTCAGTTGGCCAAGATTTCTAAAAATCCTTTCTTTGTATTGGTCTTAAGTAATATTCTAATATTTTGAGATACTGATTTTTGACTTTCATGAGCTGTAAGCTCTGATCATCAAAATTAAAATAAATATACGAGTTTCACTTTTTGAATGGAATTAGTGAAATAAATCAACTTTTTGATGATATTCTAATTATATGACCAGCACCTGTATTTGGGCGAAACAACAGTGCCAAAAGTGTAAGCGCGGAAAAATGGAAGTCAGAAGAATGCAGATCAATTTATTTTGCCTTAGCATGAAGTTGCAGTTTCACAATACATGATATACACTTACAAAAAACAATAAAAGGCTGCAAATCTTTTTTCTTACGCTTGAAACGCGATTTACACTTTAACAAATCTTTTCTTGCGCATGCAAAATTAATTTACGCTTGCTATCTCATGTACACTTTCACAAATCTTACCCTGCGCATGCGAATCTTTTTGACGTACCTTCATATATTTTGTTTGATGATTTTCATAGCCACATTTCTGACATAATTTCCAGAAAGTCAAGTGATTTCAATAACATTACACTAATCCACCCTATGTTCAGTGTCAATTTGTGCAGGTTACGTAATTAGGCTACTCCAGGAGATGGCGACAAGTGACTGTGTTTTGCTGTGTATCAACTGGCTCCATCCTTAATCAAACACACCTGAACAACCTAATCAGGGTCTTCAAGATCACGCTCCTAGCAGGTGAGTTACATCAGAGTTGGAGTTGCGCCAGGCCTCCTTGAATCCTTAAAAACGCATTTTCCAAAAATGCTTTAGAAGCCTCCCGACCCACTAATTCAGCGCATTTTTTTTCAGGAGAGTGTATTGTGAGGTCGTAGTTCGAGAGGATGACTACTCGATTGTGTTGTTTGTTGATTGCTTCTCTGTTGTGTCTTTGTGTATACTTGAGCACAACAGACGCTGAAGGAGGAGCTACAGGTGAGATCTTTCGATTTCATCACACAGCGTGAAGAAATGTCAACAAGAACTTATAAAAAAGGACTTCAGGCACCCGTCAGAACTTCTAAATATACATTAGCCTACCAGACGTCCAGTGAACGTTAAACTTTGTTGTAGGCCTAGTTTAAATCGTTAAGATTATTGTGTTTATTTCTTCCATAGTCCAAGGAAAACACAATGACCAATATGGGCATTATTAATATAGCTTTATTATTTTACTGTAAATGGATCCATTCATTTGCTTCCAGGGTTGTTACCAGCCTTCACTCCTGTCCTGAACTTTTTATTTTCTGAATGTTTTGTTCTTTTGCCTGCAATTATCATCGGGGGCTAATCATGACTTGTAAGCCTTTAATGAAGTATTAAAATGCTTAATGCAACTGTGGTGATCATGGTATATTATACGTATTTATTCATATAATGTATTAAAATGGACTGATGTCCATGTTTTATGCTGGCATGCTATGCACTACACCATCAATAGGTTCTATGTAATGTTACTCCTTGCTTTTGAAACTGTTTAGGTATAAATGGTAGATTTTTAAACTATGGTTTGATACCGATACATTTCTTTTTGATTTGACGCAGAGTAATTTGTGGCTGTTATACTTAAGTTTGATACGTGTCACAACCACTGACTTGCAAGTGCTGAGAAAAAGATATTTCAGCAGTCTCTGTTCTCCCCTAATGATCCTCTTGAGTCCTCTTCATTAGTGGACTGTCAGAATCTGGCAAACTGATGGTTGTGCTGTCTTGTCAAGGATGTTTCTAATAAAGACTGGTCTAGAAGACACGCGTGCTTTTGATATGATTGTGGGGCTGCGTGTTTACGCCAATGAGTTGAATGTTAGAGGTAGTGAGTGTTAGAGGTTTTCCAAAAGAAACGCTGGGGGAAAAAAAATTAATTCCCTCAAATTGCTAGTTTCATGTAGTTGCAAAGAAACCATAAGCAACACCTTGATTTAAACTTGAAATGTTGAAGGCTTTTTTTTTTTTTTAACGTCAGCAGAACCAGAAAAGCCAGGAGTGTGTGTCCAAAAAATCTTGAAGTAGCAGTTTTAGGGGAGTGTAATGGGAGGTGTTCCCATGACCGTGACTGCCCAAATGATGAGAAATGCTGCAGCAATGGATGTGGACACCAGTGTATGGCTCTATCTAAAGGTATGTTATACTAATGCATTGGTCAGCTTTTTTGCCCATTACAGAGATTGAATCATTCAGTGATCTGGTTTCCCTGTTTTTGCACAACAGTAAAAACGGTGAAGCCAGGAGCGTGTCCAAACAAAAACCTCGTAATGGGACCGTGTGCTGAGATGTGTTCACATGATGGTGACTGTCTGAAGGATGAGAAATGCTGCCCCACTAAATGTGGACTTAAATGTACACCTCTACATAAAGGCATGTTATATTGATGCTTGGGTCACCAACACATGCATGTGGGTTGGGGTTTGTTTTTTTTTGTTTTCTCCGTGGTAATTTGGCCCATAGCACCACTTCAAGCACATGGTTTTTCAAAATGAGTAATAATAATACTTGTAATACAACTCGCTCTAAAGTAAAACTTGTGGTTCATGCTCTGAGTTTTGTGCTGTGTATGCCGCTAATTGGGCAGATTAAATCTGACCATCTTTATCCATGCAGTGAAGCCTGGTCCATGTCTCAAACCAAATGTGTGCTGATAACTCTTCCCATGATGATCAATGTCCTGCCCAACCACCTGTGGACATGCATGCAGCTGACTGTGCCAATTTAACCATTGGGGGGGTGAATTTTTTTTTTTTTTGCATACCATACTTGGTCTTCTACATTCACAAAATAAATCTCAGTTTAGCAAAACTTGTGGTGTGTGTGTGTGTTTTTTTTTTTTATTTTTTTTTTAAATAAATGCTTTTCTCCAGGAGCTTGGCAACAAAAGTAGTGGGACTTCATTGAACTGAAGTACAAAGCTACCAGAAATGAAACCAAGGTTACACTGATTAACATTAATGAGAGAAATGTATGTGTAACTCTTGGATTGATAGTTTTGAAAAACGTTCAGTATTTAGCGAGTCAGTAAGTCTCTAACAGTGTTGGGGGTAACGCATTACAAGTAACATGAGTTACGTAATCAGATTACTTTACTAGTTAAAGTAATGCATTACTCTTTTGTTTACAAGATGCATTACTTTTTCAAAGTAAGGCCAGTTACTTTGCCTTCCCATTTCTTGACTGACAAGTCTCCTGTCTTCATTTGGGAGAAATCGGAAGTACAGAGGCGTTGTGTGCGCTGTGTGAACATGTTGCTGTAGTTCTAGACTAAATGTGACTGCACTAATTCATCTCGCACTCAAAAAAAAATTTGGTATTCATCAATTTAAAACGGTGAAATGCAAACCTACAATTAAACGTTAAATAACACAAATGTATCTAATCCCATTTTATTAACCAATGTCTTTGCTGCTGACCTTTTTGATCCAGTTCAACCATACTAAGCAAAAGTGACTTTAGATAAACTAACAATTGTGCTTTTTATTTTTTGCTGAAGATTGAACCTTCTGTCCTACTGTACAGCTTTTACATTTGCTATAAATGGCCCTTATATTAAAAACAAACAAGCCCTGCTCATATTAAAAATGTGAAAGTAACTAACTCATTACTTTCCTTAAAAAGTAAGTAATGTAACTTTTTTTTTTTGTTTTAAGGGAGTAACGCAATATTGTAATGCATTACTTTTAAAAGTAACTTTCCCCAACACTGGTCTTTAAAGACCCCTGATTTGGTGACTTGTTTTTCAAATCTAGTCCTGATGACTAATGTATAACGACTGATACTTTTGACTCGTCCCTTTTCTTGAATGTGGTTTAAAGACTGAAATGTAGAGTTTATCATTTTGTAAGACTTTATGAAAATTTTTTTTTTTTTTGTACTGGCAAGCAATAGGCTACTGACTCAAAAGGTAATGGCTAACCCTGCACCCTCTGATTAAATGCAGACTGACAAATTTATGCCCTTGAGATCCACTTAAGGTGAGACACTGCAGGTGAATGGGGTAATTTTTTTTTACTAATGGTTATCGCCTTACTTACCTAGTTGATTGATTACGTTGATAATTGCAAAAAAAAATTATATTACAAGTTTTATAAAATGTTGGGTTTAAATATGCAAATGATGCATTATTTAATGAAATATGCACTAATTTGCATACATTTCTAGAACAAAAATCTAAACACTGGATGAAGTCAGTTTCAAAATTCTTGTTTAATTTTTTTTGACACATTAGTCAAAAGTTTTTACAGAGGGAATTTTGGGTATCTCATTTTGTCACTCCAGAATTCAGAAAATACTTAGAACAGACAGAAAACACTATATTTTGACATTTTTGGGGGGATTAAAATGTTGTATATAATCAAGCAAATTATATATGAACAAATCCATCTGTAAAAACCTTCAGGATATAGACAGGAATAAAAATGTAAAGTTTGGTGTGTGTAAGTGCTACTGAAGTGGAGATTTATGGCTCAGTGTAGGAGAAAAAACTCATTTTGAGAAAACGGCCTTTAAAAATATGTATTGTAATTGAAATCTATTGATACAAATAGATAAAGTGCTATAAAAGAAGCACTTAACAGTGTCTTTTGGATGTTTTCGTTCTGCTAGTCTGAAAAAACACTATGAAAAACAAAAAAGCCCAAAATCTCAAAATTGACAGGTGCATGAAAAAACAGTGTTTTTGCCTGCAGTGTCTCCCCTTAAATCCAAAAAAATGTAGTCTGGACATTCAGTGAGGTTTATGACTCATTGAGGATTTAGAAAGAAGAACATTTGGGAACAGGACAGAGGATGTTTTAATTTTAAGTGTGTATTGGACATTGATCTTTTAAATAAATATCTGAATAGAATAGGAAAACATGAAACTGGAAATTGTGACGACATGTGGACAAGTAGAAACCGTAGAACACATACTTATGAAATGTAAAAAAGCAAGATTTCAACTAATTCAAGCTTTAAAATCTTTGGGAATAAATAACTTGTCACTTCAGGTTTATTTATTACAAGAGCAATCTTTTTTTTTTTTTTTTTAACCACTCTTGTTTCCCAACTTCCCAGTATCAACTCCACACTCCTGTCCACTTTAAGGTAAACTGACCTGATTCCCTCACACATTCAAGTTAAATCAAGACTGAACACTGTATGGAGGAATCAAGCTCTAAATATAACAAAAAGATAATCATAACTAAAGGAGACACGGAACCTAAGTAACCAATTGAACAGATAAACTAATGCAAAGCAACATACTGTAATGTATAGAGGAATCAAAATACGGAATGATTTGCCATCGGACATTACATATTTTTAATAAATGAGGTTTAAAAATGTTTTAAAGGAATATTTAATGGCACAGTATATAATACATTTATGATTTTTATGTTTTGAATGAATTTTGAGTGTTAGTTTTATTGAATTTGTGTGTTGTTGTGGATTATGATACCATATACAGCAACATAAACTGTTCAGGTGAAGAGTTAATGGTGAAATCAGCAATATTAGAAGGAAATCACATTATCTGAGCTCCACAGCATTTACAAAAGTCCATATTTCTATTAAGGAGAATTTACAGTGGAAAGAGGTCTGTCTCTCTTGAACATGCATCTGTGAATTCAATTTTCAACCGTGTTTTTAAAGTGGTGAGTGTTGTGATACAAGAGACATTTCTTTGGTTTTCTTTAGTGATAAAGACTGTCCTTAAAAACAAAAATATCTAGCTATTAAAGCATTTGTGTCTTTTGTATTTGTGTTTCTTTCAGAAAGAGTAGGATGAGGTGGTGTACACACGTGTCACAAGACATTAATCAAATATATTTATTATCAGTTTCCTCGATGTTCTGGTCATGATAACTATGCCTTTCTGCTATTATTTGTGTTGTGTGGTTTTATTACTATTAGTTAACACCAATTTGCCTATACACATAAACTACATATTTTCATTTTGAAAACCTTTCATTCAGTCATTTTGCCTTTAATTTAACAGTACTGCAAGATCTTGAAGGCTATGTCCCATTTTGCATTGTCCATGCTGAATGAAAATGAAATTTTCGCTAAAAGATCACTGAAGTAACACCCTTAAAAAAACAACAACAACATTATATTGTATTTTTTAGAACTTTAATGGTAGCACAAAACAGCTGTCGCTTCATGCGACTTTGTCTCAACAGAGGATGTGATCAATAACTGGACTCATTGGAATCATCATAGTGGTTGGTTGTATCATTTTTAATAAACTGTTACAACTGTTCCCAACCTAAACAGCCACAACACAAGTTAGCATGAATGCAAAGCATCAGATTAAATTAGAGAAACAGCTAATTCACGTCATGCAAGTTAAATAAATGTATCCACAACTTAATGATTGCTATGCAAAAATAATTGTATTATTTTTATAATTGTACAAAAATTCTACTTATTTGATGATAAACCAGTTTTTGGTCATAAAATCAACAAATTTACTTACAGTCGCATGCAATTTCTCCTGTGAGCCCAAAAAGAAGCCAGTCAGTAATTACACTGAGTCCCATAATGAGCTGTATATGTGTGATTCGCATTCATGAATTCATTCATTCTAGTGTCGGACTACAATGGTTGGGCACTATGTTTTGATTCACTAAAGTGAACCGATTAATTGGAATCATGGTCGTGATAATTGGACTTTACCAGTGACGCTGTTTGTTTCACACTGTAGATTCAGACCATAGTGGTGGAATTGTATGAATGAATGAATGATTAAACAAAACAAACACTTTTTAATGCAGCTTGTACTTAGTAGCGTACTAATGCAAAGATGGCGTTTCTGAATCAGTGCCCTTACGAAAAACGGTCTCTCCCGTTGCGCCAAGGGACCCTTATTGGGAAACTCCTGTTACTCTGAATACTGAAGCTTGATTTGTTCACATTCATATAACTGCACAAACAAATGGCACTTCAACCCACCAACAAGGGTGAAGCCAACAGCTACAGTATATATGTCGACTCTAAGTACCATTTCAACAGAATTTTTCTCCTTCAGCGCGAAGATCATCTCCTTGCTGGACTCTGGCTAAGAAGCAAGAAGCCAGAAGGAAGAAGCTCAAAGCCTGCTGCTGCTTTCTGTAGAAAGGCCCCGGCAATGGAAGATTGCCTCTAACAAGCGCTTACTCTGCAGCCATCCGGTGTATATAGTGCAAAATTTCTGAGCAACGTTTAACTCACACCTGCGCAGGTCCTGCATACTTTACTCTCCCCACAAAGCCAGTGATCAGTGCCCCTCGTCGGCTGTGAGCAGCTTGATCTCCTTCAGTGGGTCTAAGGAGGAAGTTGTCACCGAAGAGTGGGCGTGTTCTGGCGAAGACCCTGAAACCCTCCCTCCGAAGCAACAAACACAGCCCAGCATGGACAGCGAGCTGATACGCATTCTTTCCAAGGCTATGGTGGACCTGGTCAGCTTCTTAAGAGCCTGCTCGCGGCCGCTTAGACGAGTGGTACCTGTGAGGACGCCGTCAACGATCCTCCTGGCCTGAGCTGTGGAGCCTTCATGTTTGGCCTCTTGACAGGAGTCTTTATAGCTCCCTGCAAGTGTGACAAATACCATTTATGAGGCAAGAGCCCCCTCTCCGAGATGTCACTATGATCTTAAATGGTCAGTCTTTTCTGACTGGTGTGCAGCATGGAGTGAAGACCCATTTTTTTGTGAAATGTTTTCCGTGTTAAACTTTCTGCAAGTGTTACTGGATAAGGGGCGCACCCCTTCCACACTCAAAATATATGTGGCAGCCATCATGGCAAATCATGGTCTCGTGGCTGGCCAGTCACTCGGCAAAAACAACCTTGTTGTTAAGTTTCTGAGGGCAGCTCAGAGATTAAATGTGCCTCATCGTCATACTGTGCCAACCTGGGAATTATCTATAGTCCTCAAGGCCCTACAGGGGGTCTCCCTGCAAGCAACTGGGTGACCTGCATGCACTGCAGTCAGTCGGTACTTCGTGTCTTGAGTTTGGGCCTAACGACTGTAGAATCGTGCCTAAGGTGCTCTCCACTCCATTCAGAGCACAAGTCACTACCCTCCTAGCTCTTCTCAATTCAGAGGATGAGCAAGGTCCCAATCCACTCTGCCCATTTCGGTGTCCTATAGTGGTGAGGGCCCACTCCACCAGGAGAATGACCTTCTCCTGGGCTTGGTCCAGTGGGATTTTGATTGGTGGTATCTGTGCGGCCATCGGCTGGTCATCGCCATCCACCCTCACTAGATTTTATAATTTGGATGTCCCTGCCCTCCAGGCATGGATTTTATCTGCTTAATTTACCTAATCCCCTCTGTAAGTGGAGATGGTTCTGTTTTGTAGACCCCAGCCTGGTGGCTTTGGTCTCATAATTAGCTCATGCTTGTAGGAGGCCTCATTACGGGCGCTCCGGGAGAGCGGTTTCATTCAGTCAAAAGATTGTGATAAAATGGTGCTCAGAGCCGATTTACATAGACGTCGGCTCCACCCCTTTTGGTGGATTGAAGTGCCATTTGTTTTTGCAGCTACACGAACGTGAACAAATCAGGCTTTAGTATTCAGAGTAAACAGGAGTTTCCCCATAAGTGTCCCTGGATGCAATGCTCCTTCCTGTATCCCAGGGAACTGAGGTTATGTTAACCAGAGCGTTTTACTTCAGATAAAACCAAAAAAGCCTTGGTTACAAAAGTTAAACCATGGTAACCACAAATTAACCATGGTTCTGCTACACTAACCATTGTTTATACAAAAGGTAATCAATCAATATTCACAAAAAAAAAAAAAAAAAAAGCATGCTTATTACACTTACTGTAAAACCATGGTTAATTTTTATAAGGGCAGGTAGTCGGCCATTTCAAACTGCTTAAGTTCACTATAGGCTATAAAAAATTTCCCAAATGCCCCCCGAAACACACTGAGCATCAGCCATTTACCCAAAGTGTCGTATTCTCCCATCTCAAGCCAACAGCCACGGAGGAGATGACTGAAACACACCACAAAATACAGTCAAGTGCCGCCATCTAGTGGTTAAAGGATGTAACATCTTTGCTCTAATATTGCTATTTCTCATACGCCCTCATTAGCTCTCAGTTACTGTCTGTGGTAATAGGCCTACTGCAGATTTTGAACCATGACAACATACCCACACTTGCCGTCTTGGCCACTTGAGAGCATGTGCACGCAGGTCTTAAAAATGGCAGCGCACAGTGCCCTTAATGCACACTGAATCCACAAACCTCTCCAGAGAGGTATTCAAGGCTAGGTGTATCCCAGCATGCATCATGTCATGGAAATAAATTAAGACTTTTTTTAGAAGATCTCACTAGAGGTTGTGGAAACCTTTGCAGTGTACATTAAATATTATTAATAATAATGTATTACTTATAATTTGGTAGCAAAACATGAAGTGTTGCACTTTTTTTGGTGCAAAGATGAGTATGTTTATTTTGTACAACATTTGCAACTACTTCATTAGAAGCACCACAATTACTAAATTGTGTCATCTATACTGAACAAACACTTGCATTTTTTACAACATTGTAAGAGTGTCCCATCAGGTAATGGAAAGTTCGACGCACACTTGTGGTCTTCACATCTACTTGAACACTTGGGCCAAAAACAGGAAATACGTTATGTAAGTAGACAAATGGCAAAGTGTAAGCACCGCAAGTGTGTGGGGGTATTTGGACAAGCCCGATGATATCAACATCAGTGAGTCACCAAAATAAATAAAAATCACAAGTTTTATTGTAGAATGTCACGCCAATATGTTTAAAATAGGCTACTAACAGGGAATGAATACACACTCTTAACACTAAAATCTCTCTGAATACACATTTACATGTGTGCAGAACATTAAGGGTCAATTTGCTGATACTGTCTACAGGATGTGGTGTACTGGAACTCAACAAAAAAAGTTCAGTCTGTATGAAATGAGAAGTGAAATAACAGCACGAACCCAGAATAAATATATAAACGGTTAAATTCAGTTCTCCAGTGTTTTCCATCCAACTTGTTTCGTGAGGCTTATAAATGAAGGAGAGATTTGTTAATGCTGCTAATGTTGTTCCTTTGGGCCTATACCCACAGTGAACAGAAGATGGCTGAAAATAAACCACAAGAACCAAGACGTTTGCAGACATTGCATTTAGATCAGAAAAACAGATATCATTTGATGAGTATACCTTTATCTTAATGATTTATCTAGATGATAGGAATTCTAAGTAAAAAAGTGAAAACTGAGAAGCAAAACAAAGAACCGAAAAAAGACCATACCACAAAAAATAGCCTATGCGAACTTTTTCTGAATGTCTGAGCTTGTAGATTTAGTATGGAAGAAAGTTTCCTGCTAACATAATTGAATTCCATTTAAAACTTAAAACAGTAAACAAACACACACACAAATCTCTTGCAAGAAGCATCTTTCCGCTATATGCTTTTGAGACTCTAGCAGCTCCGTTTCTGAGTCAAATGAAACCTTCTGCGGTCTGAGTTTACTTCAGGCCAGTTTAATGGCAGAATAACCCAAATGAATGTGGTTTATGTTGGGTGGACAAATGTCTCTAGCTGCTAACAGTGTTGACTTATTGCATGCGTGCAGTTGATTGACAGGTAAATGGGCAAAGCCATTTTTCCTTTGAAATAATGATTGAAAATAGATTGAAACAAACTGCAACATTCTAGACAGAAAAAAAATAACAGCACCACATATGAGTAAGAGGGGGGAAAAAAAGATAGGCTAGTAGTCTAAAAAAGTAGGTAAAAGTAGTAAGACTTTTAAGTAAAGACAATATATTGAGAGACACAGAATGATTTAGTATAGTAATAATGAAAAAAAAATAGCATTATGGGATGTGAAACTGAGCTACAGTGCGAAACTGGCTGAGCTGTTGTTAAACAAAGCGCGTTCTCGTATAAAATTGCGTGCACGTTCACGGAGGCGCGCTGTCTGCAGGACTTTATTTACAGATGGTATTTACGATAGTGAAACAGAATTAATGACACATTCTTGTCGAAAACAGATGCAGGCTGTCTTGTCCTGTTTGTGTTTTTCTCATCTGGTTGGTAAGTTTAGTGTTTTTATGACGTCACTGAAATCAAAGCGTAATAACGATGAAGTCAAATGATTTACAATATTGCGAACGCTTCAGTAGTGTTCAATACTGCATTAGGTGTCATAAACTAAAATAGTAGTATAAATTAGCGTTAATGTGAAGAAGATGAAAAAAACTATTTCGCAATGAACTAGCATAGGCTTATTCATTAATATTAACCTATATGCTATATTGTTAGTTCATGATACCTGAACAAACTGAACGTTATTGATAAGTGTTACAACATTATTTAAACATGTTCTCCAGGTTTGTTTGTTGTGGAGGCAAATGTAGTGAAGTCAGTATCAGTGATGGAGGGAGATTCTGTCACTTTAAAGACCGATGTTGATAAACAGGGATATGACAAGATAGAGTGGAGGTTTGGAGAGGAGCGGATCGCCAGAATCAAGGGAGTGAATGGTACACATTATGATGAGGTTTGGAGATTCAGAGGCCGACTGCAGCTGGACCACACCGGCTCTCTCACCATCAGAAACACCACAACTGAAGACACTGGAGTTTATCATCTAAGTATGAAGGTTGGAAATGCAGAGATACCCAAGAGCTACAGAGTTACTGTGTACGGTGAGTAGGTTATTATGTAACCTATTACATGGAGAATAGGCTACATCATTGTCAAAATGATGTTTCAGGATGCACCTTTATAAAGCATGTTGTGTTTTCCAGCTCCTCTGCCCATTCCAGTAATCTTCATTGACACTTTACAACCTTCTTCATCATCTGAAAGATCATCGAGGATCTTCCTGTGTTCGGTGGTGAATGTGAGTCATGTGACTCTCTCCTGGTACACAGGAAACAGTTTATTGTCCAGCATCAATGAGTCTGATTTCAGAATCAGTCTCTCTCTTCCTCTGGAGGTGGAATATCAGGATAAAAACACCTACAGCTGTGTGATCAACAATCCCATCAGCAAACAAACTCAACTTCTCACCAACACTGAACTCTACTGGTTAAGTTCAGGTATGTGATTTTAGAGTTTTTTTGAGGAGTTTATAGATATTTTTACTGACCTGGGCTGCGTTTCCCAAAAGCATCGTAAGTTGATCGTAGCTCAATTGGTTTCAATGGGTCTACGATGTGCTTACATTTACGATCCTTTTAGGAAACACAGCCCTGATCTGATCTGGATTTCTTTTCTTTCCTCAGACTCTGTCCACTATTGTGGCACTGCTGAAGCTGTGACCCGATTGGTCGTCTCTGCTTTGATGGGCGTGGCTGCCGTGGCTGCCATTGTTGTTCTGGTTTATGACATCAAATCCAGAACAGGAGAGAAGAGAACAGACATCAGCTTAAGACAACGATCAATCAGATAATAAAAATGTTAAACTGTCTTTTTGGTTTTTTTCTTTTGAGTACTTTTATGTTTAGATGAAATTGTGTTGTGGCAGAATTCTTCATCTGTATTCCTAATGATAATGATGCAAATTTGATGTCCATAAAGCTAAGAACATGAAATGTTGCAGTTTACGTCCTGTCTAATTTCTATACTTTTTTTGTTACCAACATAAGACTGAGTTATAAAAGATAGGTCTGCATTTAGGTTGCAGTTAGGAAAAGTAGGTAAAGTATGTAATCAGCCACTGCTAATAATAAGCCAACATCCTTTCTCCATGTGTTCATAAGTTCAATGACTCCCAATCAGAAGTGTAAACAGTGTAAAAATGTGTAAACACTTTGTGTTTAAATGTAGCTCTGATAGCTGCTAATAAATCAGGTTGACTGGTGAAAATAACAATTAATATAAAAAGCTCAAATATACAGAAAAACTTTCAGTCAGTCAGAAGTCCATTTGAAGATTCATTGTCAGAAGATTTGGGTCATCAGGCCCTCCTGGTTTACTAGGGTCAAGATTTATAGCATTTGGGTATTTACTTTAGTTAACTATATAAAATAGACATGTTCACATTAGAAATAGTAACTTTATAAAGGATGATATTCATTAAAAATTCCTGACTTGTTCATGTTCTGCTGAAAAAAAAAGGATTCTCTACCACAAAAATACAAAATTCCAAAAGTCAATTAGAATATTAAAGCAATTTTATTGTGCATTTTTATTACATGCTTATTCATATAAACTGGTTGCAACAACTATTACACTAAATGAACAAAGAATCCTACCTGTAGTCCACATTAGTCCACTACAGGGCAGACATCAAGATGATAAAGTTGTAGTAGCATATAGCAGTGTGTTTTCAAACATAGTTTCAAGGGTCTGAGAGTGGTTCATATTGATTTTCATATTATTGTGAATGCTCCAAACAAACTTTTAAATAATCAGATCAACTTTACTGCAAATAAACTGAGACAATTTTGACAGGTAGCCTCAATGTGCGTTCACTTGCATTTCATTTATAACATGCATGTCTGAATGTTTCACCTGAATTTCACATTTTGAAATACCACTTATTTTTGGCCTTTACAGGGTAATGTATAAATGCAAGGATACGAGGACAAGATGAGTCACTTTTTTTATTGGAGATTACAGAATGAAGGTCTAATTAAAATCTACTGTAAACATCAAAGATTATTTTTCATCCGGTTCACTTCTAAGCTCACATTTAAAATTCACATTCAGGTCCAATATTCTCAAATTTGTGTTAATATTTCAACTGATAACATAATTTGTAATGAAAAAAGTATTAAATTACAAAAACATTAAATAAAAAAAAAAATTACTAGTAGACTCTCACTGTAAGAAATATACAGTATAAATATATACTGTTTGGTTTAATGAATGGGAAAAAAAATAATCACAATGTTCAAAATAACAATGAATGCAAACAAAAATAATTATTTATTTTATTTATTTATTTTTTTTTTTAATGGAGTAAAACATCAGCAAATGTGTAAGGAAAATATATCTTACAGAGAACATCACATTACATTGGACCAGACAAAGATGTTTCAAAACTGTTTCATTTATATTCAGATTAAGAATAAATGGATCATGTGCAATCAGCTGTAAAGATGTGAATTAAACTAAACAATATTTATTTTATTCCAAGATTTATTATTATTATTTTTTTTTTCCCAGTTACAGCTCATCAGTGCACAGAGTTGATTCCAAACAGTTGATATTATTAAAGTGGTTATATACTTGTAAATATTAGGCTTCTCCTTATGTTTGTGTTCCATTACCTTGACCTGCGGGGTCATCTGTAAGAAACCAGAAAGAATCACATATTGTAAAGCTACACAAAAACAAAGATGGAAGTCACCAAATCTTGAGAAAATTAAGTTAAATGGGAAAACAGAACTGAACTGTTCACTAGTCATCAGATATTACTGAAAACATCACAAAAGCAGGATGTTCAGCTTGAAAGAATCTGAATATTGCAGCTTTGTAGTCTTTTGTCCTATACTATATTTTTTGTGGTCTAGAGCACAGTATCTAACTTTTTTTCTTACAGTGTTTCTTCCTTTTATTGTAGCAGCAAAGAACAATCAGAATCAGCACAACAGCAACAGCAACAGCAACACATACTCCTGCTATAACACCTGGAGACAGTCCTGAATCTGTAACGACAACTGAAGACAATCATTAATGTGTGTGTGATCTTTCTGATCCATAACTTACAAATCCATGTTATAAGCAGAGTTTTGACAAATAATATTCATATCCTCTACAGAAGCCTCTTTTGCAAAGAATTTATTTGGGAATGTTTGATAAGTCATTGTTTCAGTTATGTCAGATCTTGCTTCTTCGATTAAATGCTCACATATGTAAATAAAATATTCATAATGAAGAAACTTAATCTACTCACTCTTGACCGTAACACTGATGGTCCTCTGTAAAGTGTATGTGCTGCTGCTCATGTTTAGATGATAATCTCCAGAGTCTGTGGTTCTAGAGTCGCGGATGATGAGAGATCCAGTTTGATGCTCTCGCTGTAGTCTGCCCTCAAATTTCCCTTCAGCACTGAATAATGAAAATTGATTGGTAGTTCTGTTTATTCTAGCTATGAGATGGTTTTCAAATGTCCACAATATCAGATCATATCCCTTTATTTCGATAAGACCAGTGTGAAGAGAGACAGGTTCTCCCTCCTTCACTGATACTGTCTTCATTTCATCTGTCACAGCAACAAACACATAGAGAGAACAAGCAAGTTACCCAGAGATTAAGATTTTCAAAGAATAATAACACAGTTAAGTTTAGTTTAAAAGAACACGAGTCAAGACTTTGGTCTTGTTTTTAGTCTGGTGACAGGACAATCAGGTTATAAGTTTTGTTTCTGTTGTAACCAAAATATAAATGTAATTTATAAAAGGGGTGAACCGAGGAATTTTGGTCACAATACCATAAAAAAAATAACTGAATAGAATGAGTGATAGAGGTGACATTTATGCTCAACTTTGAGTTTGTTTATCTTAAACTGAGACATTTGCAGTGAGCAGAAAATTATGTGAGGTGCTTTTCAGTCGGAAGGCTGTATCTTAGAATGGCTACATATCTCAGCTGCCACATCATCAAGCATAGCTGAAAGCTCGATTTTGAGGATCCTTGGAAATCAGCCTTCATTTGGCATATTTGGAATCAGGTGCATCAAGTATCCTTTAGTTTAGGATTTTCAGTGTCCATTTCGACTCCATCGAACACAATTTATTAATTGCATTTAAAATAATAGATTATCTTGAACTTTCTACAACATAACCTATTCACTGAAATGTCCCTTACGAAAAATAACCATGGTTTTACTACAAAACACAAACAAACAAACAAACAAACAAACAAACAAACAACAAAACATGTTTACTATAGTTAAACCATGCAAATTAACCATAGTTTTGCTACACTAAACACAGTTTAACCATGGTAACTGTAATAAAACTGTGGTTATACAAATGGTAGGTAATCAATAGGCCAAAATAAATAAATAAATAAATAAATAAATAAAAGGCATGGTTACTACACATTTACTATAATAAAATCATGGTTATTTTTTTTCCCTAAGGAGTATTTCTTGTTGCTATACATAAACGTCTCAAACGGTTGTTTATCTGTCAAATACATTTCGTCTGCGATAAAGAAAGCAATCACCACAACTTCACTGAAGCAGACTCGACTCGCACGTGTTTTTTATGGGACGTGAACTTATTCTTCCTCCAGGGGGCGCTTTACGGCTCAGAAAAACGAATTATATTAGCCACATTCAAGAAAGAGCCCCAACCTAATATTGTCTCAGTCACTGAAGACATTTGTATATTTTAAAGAATTTTTATGTAGCCTATTCCAGGATTGGCACCTGATAAACAAATGAAAAGCCACCTCAGCAAATTATTAAATAGGCTACATTGTCCTGTATCTTAAACATTAAATTTCTGTTTAATTTAGTGTAAATGTAAAATTTAATTAGATTATCTAAAGTTTTCACTAGAACGACAACTAGCTATATTTGATCAAAATTGGGTAATTACAGAAATGTATAGCCTATAATTTTTAGAAAGTTTGAGCTAGGCTACTCACCAAAGGTAATAACGAATTTCCTGTGTAAAATTACAGTGCTGCTGTTGATCTCCACTTCATAATCTCCAGACTGATCTTTTCGGATGTTTCTGATGGTGAGTTCTCCAGTTTGATCAATCAGCTGAATGTTACTCCATCTCGAGTCAGTGGCGCCGTTTAATCCATTAACTTGATTGAGACCATCACCGGTTCGGAAGTTTGTTTGTTTACATTTACTGAATACTTTTACCCTTAAAGACTTTATTAATGTTCACTAACTATATGTCATTCGAAAGCTGAAAGGGTCTAGCTTCGATATTTACGATCGAAATGTCACAGCGATTACATAATTTTAATGTCTATCAAGAGTTCGTATCAATACATGCAACACTGAAACCGGCAGTTCGTAACTGTTTTTGTCCAGTGAAGATTACAGACAAGTGAAATCATACAGACATTGGCGTATTTTTCATGACAACAACCCAGATCACAAAACAGTTCCAAATTTTTGTCCAAATAGTTGTTATTTAAGACAAATATCGATGAATTCTGTTTTGTATCGTAATAATTATTCTGAGTAAATTATAATTCTTGTAATTAGTGCAATAAATTATGGACTTTAAGAGATATTTCAGTAGTAAAACGCTATATTATGATGTTTGTTAAAGTCTTACGAACAAAATAACCCCACCCTCAGCGTTCTCTGTCCAGTGCTGATTGGTCGGTGCTCCAAAAAGTTGTAACAGCGCCACAGGCCGTTGTAACGTCCAAAGATGCACAACCTATAATAATTCACTACACACAGGCATCCAGAGTAGGCTAAAGCTAGTAAAGTTTTGATGAATGAAAAATGTGGCCAACAAATAGATGATTATGGATTGTATGATACTACTTACCATTTTCTGTAGGCTACCACTATTAAAGAGATCTTTTAAATGCAATAATTATTTGTATTCATTATAATAGGCCAAAGTATTGTGAAAAGCTTGTAATAGGCCCTACTCAATTTTGTCAGGCGATACTGAATCCGGAATGACCCAGAATCTAATAGTATTTGGGCTACTCACCATTAATGTTAATACGTAATTTCCTATATAAAATCATGCTGCTGGTGTTGATTTCCACTTTATAATCTCCGTACTGATCGCTTTGGATGTTACTGAAGGTGAGTTCTCCGGTTTGATCGTTCAGATGAATGTTACTCCATCTCCCGTCAGCAGGGCCGTTTAATCCATTAACTTGCTCGAGACCATGGCCGGTTTCGAAGTTTGTTTGTTTACATTTACCGCATGATTTTACCATCAAAGTCTTAATTAAGTTTAACGAACACTACGTCATTCGAAAGTTCAAAGGCTCGGGCTTCGATATTTAGGAGCGTAATGTTATAGCGATCACATCATTTTAATTCGTAATAGGAAATCGCATTAATACACACAGCATAGTAACAGGGAGTTCTGAACTGTTTTTGACCAGTAAAGATGACAGGTAAATGCAATCTTAAAAAACATCGGCGAATTTTTCATGACAAAAACCAGATACAAATATCAGTTAGATGTTTTAGTCCAAACTTATGTAATTTAAGAGAAATTGCTAGTAATTTTGTTTTGTTTATACTTTGTTTCTTCGGAATAAATTGTAATTGTTATTAATTTTCTAATAAATTATGCACTCCGAGTGGTGTTTTAGTTGTAAAACATTATATTTTCATATTTGCTAGAGTCCTACGTACAAAATAACACCACACCCAGCGTTCTCCGTGGAACGCTGATTGGTCAGTGATTGAAAACATTCTAACAGCGCCACCGGCTGTTGTGACATACTTAATAAACACAAACTACAATCTTCAGTGCACTCAGGCAGTCAGGGGAACGCTGGTAAAGTTGTGATGGACGAAAATGTAGCCAACAAATATATTATGACAGAGATTATGTGGATTTGTATCTGCAGTCAGTCTCGTGTGAAAGTTTTCAAATTTGTATATAGGAATTGTAACATTATTCTTACTGAAGGCGTGTTGCATTGTTTATACAAATAACTCTAACAAAACGGAATTCTCAAAATAAGTAGGCTACTGTTATCATCCATGTTTCCTGAACATTTCCTCTGTCTGGCTTTAACTGTCGTGTCCCCGTGGTCTTTATAAGCAGATTGTCCTACCCCAAATTCACTCTCCACTGGTTGAGCCAGTGTTGCCATATCAGACTGCGCTGGATACGCAAACAAATAGGTGTTTTAATAGCATCAAACAGTGTTCAACCCTTCAGGGAATCAACATAAAATGGTTTATTTATTGCTGATTCTGCATATAAAATTGGTACATGGTAATTAAATTAAAATATTAATATTTTAACACCCAAAACACACATCTCCTTAACAAATATCACTTCAAACTGTTAAAATAACAACATGTGAAAAAGCTTGCAAAACCTATTTTACTTCCATAAATGTAACATCTCCAAGTGAAACAGAATTTTTCATGGGGGGAAAAGGGCAGGTATTAATTTTAAAATCAGAATTGATTGGATGTGAAAAAGTGAGTATTCCATGCCAGAATATAGCCAGACCTGATTCATTTCACAAAATGAAAAATGTTATTTTAAAAGTAGCTGAGAAAGCTACATGTGGTAGTGAAAAGTGTGCTGTACCAACACTATGCTACATGCCTTATACAGTATGATATAAGCCAACAGAATTATTTTTTCTGCCACATCCTTTATGGTTTAGCACATATAGAAGGCCTATATCCTCTGCTGAACTATAAGTTTGACGTACAGGCAAAGACATAAATCAAAACAAGACTGTTTTAGTGTTCATTAATTGCAGCTTAATTTTTTTTAAATAGTGTTATATTGTGTTTCCCTCATGCTAATTACTAGTGGCCATTTTGGAGTCTCCAGGTGTCCTTTTAAAATGTACTTAAACTAAGAAAAGGATTACAGGAATCTCATTTTTAGTGGCTCTATTTTCGTATTTTAATGATAACTTGGTCAGACTTGTGGCTTTTACTTCATTGCTTTTTGAGTTGTTCTGGCACAGTCCCATATATTTACTTCTAAATCTACTTTGCATAAATAAAATGATAATAACTTTTCCAAAATATTTAAGGTTCTCTTACTCTTTTTCTATACTAATATAGATTATTCGGATACATAAACATTAAACACACAACTATTATCTTTCTAAAGAGCCCTCAGTTATGTCTGTAGTCCAGAGGGTTCATGAACTGTGACTGTTTTAGTTTGTGTATGTAAGGTTTGGGTTTGAGCTCATCTAGTGGGGGCGACAGTTAACAGGTTAAATCAGCAATGATGGTGCCTTGATCTCCAAACCACTGTATCACATCATCTCTTTGTACTTCAATAACATCAGTGTGTAGAGTAACAGTATCTCCCTCCAGCACTGATACTGACTCCACAACATCTGTTTCAACAGCAAACACATGAAGAGAACAAAATAGAAACTGTTGAAAACAGAGATTAAGCTTATCATTCTGTAATTCATTTTCACACAATACACATTAAAATGTATATGTAAAGTGAAATCCAAATGGCTGAGACCCTGAAAATGTGACTCCAATTATAATTTAAATGTGTAATACTCTAAACACAAAGGATTAATATTTTAAAAGATTCAAACAAAGAAACAATAAGGTGTAACATGAAGAAAATGTAAGACATTATCATGTGACTCTTTGTATGGCTTTTGTTGGAGGTCAAGATGATATTTTAAGACTTAAAATGATGCTGTATCTACATGAAGTCTATGTCTCCTCTGTAAAAAAAAAAAATTAAATAAATAAAGAAATGCGAAAAAAAAAAAAAAAAATACAGATTCAAATCTGGGTTATCTAAGGAGCTCAGAATCAGTGATCTGCATTTCAGCCAATGAAGAAATAGTAACGCAAAACAACATAGGACTTCGTTTGCTACAACAGGGTTTATTTTTTTTGTTTGAAGAATCCAGAATATAAAAGAACAAATGGCAGGGGCATACAAATAAACTTATTTTACTGAAATCAACATTTTTGTTACCAAAAAATTAAATTACACTATAATGTTAATAAAATGTCTAACCCTTGTCCTGTGTTGAAAACCCTATAGTCTTGGCGTTCATGGTCAAAAACAGCCAGCCCTTTTAAAAAAGTTTGTAATTACCAAATATTGGATTTCTTTTTCTAAAGTGATAATATAGCATAACAAGAACTTTATAAGTTATTTTTTGTAGGCCAGTCATTTTTGACCGGGAACACCACAAGTGTAACAAAGTGGAAACTAGTTGTTATTCCCTGTGTGAGCAAAGACATTATTTTTTAGCCTAATGCAATGACATTAACCTGAATTTTCTGGAAAAAGCAAATCCTATCCAAGCCAAAATGACCCAAATACCACCAGAAGGTTAATAAAAAAAAATCCAATTCAATTCAATTCAATTATTGATCTTCCTTATAGTAATCATTATATTTTCCCACAATAGTGTGCATTTTGCCAGTGCCAATGTTTCAAACAAACAAAAAAAGCTTACTGGATAGAAGCTCTACATCACATAACACTAAGTCTAAAATCTTTTAATTGTATTTGTTTGTGATATTTCTAGAATGACAGCAACACTTTGCACACAATTTTGCACACCAGTTTACAAAGGAATTTCATATATGGCACACTGGTTTGTTAGACTATAAGAAATCTGTAAAGATTATATTTTGAATTGATTCCCTCAGAATATTCTGTTTCACTACATCACATTATGAAATACAGATAGTGAATGCCAATTCACTTTGACTTTAAGAGCCCTCCAGGTTGTCAATGGAAAATTGTATATAATATAATGAAATAGGCTACTATTTGATCTCTGAATGATGTTTGAAAAATAATAATAATAATAATAATGGTGTAGTTGCTGCATCTAGCAGTAGGGGGTAACTGACCCATGCTAAAGTGCAAAACCTTGAGCCCATGTAACTACTCATTGTAAGTATTTAATATAGCATGGTTACCATGTTTAGGGCATCTAATAAATAACATTTTGATGGGAAAAGAGTCATCTTAACTCTTCATTGTTACAGGTCCTCTGAAAATATCAATTTTTTGTACAGAATTTGAACAAATTCTGCTCTGAACATCTTGAGAGTGTTTATTAACATACTGTAATTTTTATCTTTTAACCTATATATATATATATATATATATATATATATAACAGCTAAATGATTATTGTGTATTATTGAGATTATTCCAAAGCATCTTTACTGACAGTTAAATCACATAATGATCACACTGATTTACTCACCGCGGACAATGGCACTGAATATCTTGGATTTATTCCCTTTGCTGTTCCTGATGTGTAGTTCATAAACTCTAGAATCTGTGGTTTTAAGGTTCATGATTGTCAGAGATCCAGTCTGACCATCCAGCTTCAGTCTGCCTCTGAATCGTTCTTCCTCATTCCCAGGTACTTGGTTTGTATTAATTTCTTTATCAATCTCTGCTATGAATTTATTTTCACCTTGAATCTTCCATACCAGTTCTAGTGCTCCATGTGTTTCAGTATCATCAGTGTGTAGAGTGACAGAATCTCCCACCATCACTGACACTGACACTGACTTCAGTACATCAGCAGCAAACACACCTGCACAACAAACAGAAACCATTTCTAAACAGAGATTATGCTATTAATGCGGCCAGTAATTTTCATATACAGTACAGAGCATAAATGAGTACACTCCCCCTGAACGTAAAGATATTTTCTGAAAGATCACTATTGCAATTCATCGAAAGTTGAAGTTGAAGATTTTGTAGTACGTGTAAAATACAAAATCGCTCAAAATGACCAGACTTTCACATATACGGGCTACACCCAACCCAACAGTCAGACTGGCTTGTGTATTTGCTCTATTCCTTTCAAATTGCTGTTTTGATAAAAATAAAAAAATAAAAATGTTTCCTGTTACTTTAATGAATAAAAATATCTCAAATTAAATAGGGCTGGGGTTGTGGTTAACATAATTATTCTGAAGAAGTAAAATGTAGTAATTCAAACCCACCCCACCTACTGTTACAAGATCAGGTTGTGACAACAGCACTCCTCTACAGCGATAATTACGAGTTTGATGGCGGTTTACTGCAAATACGTGTTTTATATCCACCTGAATAAAAAACAATAGCGAGAATGATTTTTTTTTGTGTGCGTGTGTTTGTGTGTGTTGAGATGCGCACAATATTAATACAGGCCGTCAGCGACCTCTAGTGTGTAGCTACTACAAAAAACACACGCGGAACCAGAGTACCCCACAAATACCCTACGTTGTTGTCATCAGTCATAATTCACTGCGATTTATTACAACATCTATTTATAGAGAATAAAAGTCTGTATGTTAAGAAAGACTGGAGGTAAGTAGATAAGATAACAGCAAATGAACATTTTCTGTTTCCGGTTTATATTGAAACCGAAAGTATTAATAAAATCATTTAAAAAAGTAAATCTGACTCACCATCCGCGAACAATAAAAGCCAAAAAAGGAAGGCATTGTTCCTCATACTGATGTCAAGTCTGACCGCATCCAAAGTGAATGACAGCAGTGATTCAGGACGGTTATGATGGGCTTGTGTCAAACTGCCAGAGTCACGTGACTTCTGCGAAAGAGGAGGTGTTGCGTCATACTCGGTGTCCCTAGTGAACCTAGGCTAGGTCAAAAGATCAAGCATCTTCACACAGAGAGACAGGTGTACCTGGCTAATGACTGTAGACCTGCCAGAGCAAAACAATCAAGACAAGTTCACACATGCAAACTAGCTCGGTTTATCTGTAAATATTAAGTTCTTTATGTAGAAATCAGTTTAAAACCCATCTACTGCTGGTCTTGATACGTTGCCCAATGAGCATTCATCATTTTATCTATCTGTATGTATCTGTGTGTGTATGCAGTTTCATAATTAAATTCTGTATAACACCCAGCACTGCATATTGCGTAAAACAATTTGCTATTCGCTGATGATAGATATTTCTGACACTAGGGCACAGACTAAAACTTGCTTTACATTCTCATTTTATGCAGTGCAATATATCTGAAGACCGCCTGTTTATACTGTGTAAACTTGAGTCAAGTCAGTTTTTCAATGTACTTAATTTAGCTTCATTTGTGAGTATTGGAAATGAGGGAGATGTTCTGTTTATGTTGTTCAGACAGGGTCTGTAAAGCCAGTGAACAGAAGATGCTGAAAATAAACCACATGAACTGAGAACAAAGGTCTTATCCTTATAGATGACTCGCATCCAATGAGCACAGAATCTTTCTGTTAAAACAAGTGATCCACATTTTCTCACTGAAATTCAAAGTGAATGAAATGAAAAGCAAAATAAAGAGACAAAAAACCCTGACAACATAAAAACACACCCCATCATATGTGTTTTATTTTATTTATTTATTTTTTCAGATTTGTAAGATTATAGGTTTAGAGTGTATGAATCTGACAGAATGTTACAGATTAACTGTGAAATAAAAGTTTTCCCCCTTCTACTGAAGGCATTTGAAACTAGCAGCTCTGTTTCTGAGTCAAAGTGAAATCTGCTGTGGTCTGAGGTTAATTTGATCAGTTTATTGACAAGCTCTTGAGTGGACAAACATCTTGCTCCTAAAAAATATTTTTACTATTGCTTGTGTGGCTAATTGACAGGTAAATGGGCAAAGATATATTTTCCTTTAAGCCAGATTTCCACAAAACAGCTTCACTCTTGACGCTTCACAAACAGTCCATCATCAACAGCAATATTTGGTTTCTGTCAAGCAGGATTCTTACCCGGTGTGCATCTGTGATAACCAACTCTTTTGTTTCCTTACACGGTAGAACATACAGCTCACTATCCACACTGTTCACTCTGACACCATAAAATAGTCTCAGTTTTATCAAGTTTGACTTTATTGTGTATTTGTACCTAGATCTATATGTAGCCTATGAGCACCACATGAACATACATTTTCATATGAATGGTACAGAAATTATACTTTGCACCTATCACCCCATGCAAATAATCCCCATGCAAATAACTTTAAGATTACACTACGAAGAGAAAACATTTTCAAGCAACCAAACCCTGCTGGTTTAAAGGAAAAGATTTTTAACATATGTTGATTTATTTTATATTTAACAAGAAAAAGTCATGAATAGTTCTGTAACTTGAATATTTCAGACTATGGTGTTTACAATTTTACCATTTGTTCTTGTTGTCAAGCATTATGCAAAAATACATGAACAGTGATATGTCAGGAATATATACATAAAAACAAATTAAACACTGATTAGTATATCAAGCAAAGTTTATATTGTCACAGTGAACTGTTGTTTCTTCTCATTTTCCTGTTGAAAACCTGTTAAAAAAACACAGAAAGAATCACAGTAAAAAAACACTAAACAATAAGAAAATAGTAATGAAAGAATAATAGTTTTAATAATAATGATGATATTAGCTATAAGTTCCCCTGTACTTATGTTCTCCTGCACTATACACATACAATAGGAAAATCAATCTCCTGTTGTCCTTTCAACAGTAATTATACTTAAATTACAAACAGAAATGTAGAAACAAACAACAACTTTACTTTTTAACTTCCTTCAAAGACTAAATCATTTTTAGCTCTTGCTGTATGATTTGCATGAAATACTTACACCTTTGCTACACCTTGGTTGCTTATACTTCTTGTAGCAAAAAACACAGTTACAGCCCAAACCACCAGACCAACACCAGCACCACATATCCCTGATGCAGCACCTGACTGAGCTGTAATGATAAAGAGAGACAGTCATTAGTGTGAATGTGTGTCTGATCTATAACAAACACTACAAACATCAGCACTATATAACCTGACTCACAAAGCACAAATCTAAATGAGACTTTCCTTTTGAAAGACTTGAAGTACTCACCACTGACAGTAACACTGAAGCTCTTCTGTATGGTATACGTGCCTTTGATGATCTTTATCTGATAAAGTCCGGAGACTTCAGTGTTGGTGTTGCTGATGGTGAGATCTCCAGTTTGAATATAGAGATGCAGTCTGTCTCTAAATCTCACATCATGTTCATTATATATTATTCTTCGATTCTCTCTGTCAGTTTTTACTACGGAAGTGTGTTGAGCTCCAAATGTCCACTTGATCACATCATCTCCTGTTATATCAGTAATGCGAGTCTGTAGAGTGACAGGATCTCCATCCCTCACTGAAATTTTCTTCACCCCATCAAAACTAAACACACCTGGAAAACAACCAAGAAAAGTGTTTTACAATGTTAGATTAAATTTCAATTTAGTTTCATTTTTGCTAGATTAAATAGTCAATTTATTTTTTTATTTTTTTACTGTAAACAGATACAACAAATCTAACAAAAAAAATAAAAAAAGTTAATGGCAGAGAAAAATAGAAAAACAGTATTTATGCATATATGATTCAAACTGATGAAAGTTACTGCCGGGGTAACTACTGTGTGTGTATATATATATTTAACTGTATATACACATACAGTTTTTGGTGGCATTTAATTACAGATATATTTGATCAGTTCAATCTATAAAAGCAGCAGTATTTCAAATGCATCAACTTTATTGTACAGTATGATTTGTAATGTATTCTTCCTCTAGAGGGCGCTTCAGGCTCAGAAAGACGAAATCTCGTTTTAAAAAAATAATATTTCAAATAAATTAATAAAAAAAAACACACACACATTCAAATAGAGCAGGGATTCACAACCTTTTTTCCTGTTGGCCTTCGACATTTTTTATTTTTATTTTTTTCTTGAAGTAGGCCTACCCGTGAAATGTAAAGTTAATAGCCTATTTCAGTCATTAAACAGCACATTGTTCATTGTTCTCTGATCTTGGTTGATGGCCATGCAGTCAAATAAATAAAATATTCCACCTTCTTTGTACCTACGTGTTTTATTTGGATTGTTTTATTGTAAAACTGTTTATATTTTTGTTAGTGTAGTGTTTAATATATTTGTAAGTGTAAACATTGTAATGATTGGCACCAGAGAAGAAAACTGAAACTGCCCCAACAGACTAAAAAACAAAATTAAATAAAATGTCTTGTCCTGTCTATATTAGCCTAAATGTTGTTTAGCCTAGGCCTACTACATTTACATGTTTACAGAATAACATGACTCTAGAATCTTTTAACATTTATAGAAAGTTTAATCTACTCACCACTGATATTAATACGTAATTTCCTGTGCAAGATCATATTGATGGTGTTGACTTCCACCTTATAATCTCCAGACTGATCTCTTCGGATGTTTCTGATGGTGAGATCTCCGGTTTGATCGTTCAGATGAACGTTACTCCATCTCGAGTCAGCAGCGCTATTTAATCCATTAACCTGCTCGAGACCATCGCTGGTTCCTAAATTTGTTTGTTTACATTTACTGCATGCTTTTACCATTAGAACCGTAATTAACGTTGACAAGCAACATGACATTAGAAAGTCTGAAGTCTCAACCTTCAGTATTTGCAGCCACAATGTCACAGCCACAACCTCATTTTAATTCGTGTCAAGAGATCGCAACAATACAGGTAACATAGAATCTGATAGTTCTCAAGTATTTTTGTCGAGTGAAGATGACAGAGAAAATAAATCATGCAAATTTATGCGTAGATTTAACGGCAATAATCTAGTAGGCCTATAAAATCAGTTCAGACTCTTTAGTACAAAAAGTGTTCATTTAAGAGCATTTATCGATTAATTCTGCCTCATTTGTATAACATATTCAGAAAGAATTATAATTCCTGTCATTTTTACACAAAAGTATGCACTCTAGGAGAGGTGTTATCACGTTTGCTAGGGTCTCACGTACAGATTAACCACGCCCTCCGCGTTCTTTCTGCAGCGCTGATTGGTCAGTCATTCAGAACATGCTCAGAGTCCGTCACTCTGGATGCTCAAACAAACAGATCAGTTGTACCTCATATTTAGTTGAGCCTCTTCAAATTTGCATTATATTTTGTTCACACTTGTGCCCTTAAATGTGACTAATTTTTAAATTGCTCTTGCACAGTTACATATATTAATTCCTGAATATCTTTCATTTAAAATGTATGGATGATTATGTTCTAGAATGTTTAGTCTCCTCTTACTCTTTTTCTGTATTAATATAATGAATTCTGACCACTGCACAACAAACAGACAACTATCATCTTTGTAAAGAGACTCCAGTTATGACTGTAATCCAAACGGTTGAAAAACTGTCTCCATTTTAGTTGGTGTATGTCATGTTTGTGTTTGAGCTCAACTAGTGGGGGCGACTGTTAACAGGTTAAGCGATCAATGCGGATGACTTGATCTCCAAACTTCCACAGTATCTGATCATCTCTCTGTATTTTAGTAACACCAGTGTGTAGAGTGACAGAATCTCCCTTCGTCACTGACACTGACTCCACAACATCTGTCTCAACAACAAACACATGTGGAGAACAAACAGACGCAGTTTAAAACCACTTATAATGCTGGAAGTAATTTTCACATAATAACACTTGAAATATACATGTGCAGAGGACTCTGGGAATGATGGTACAACTACAGTTTTTTTTTTATTGCTTGAAAAATACAAAATACCAGAAAGGGTTAAAACACACTTACTGAAACATGTTTTTAAAAAAGCTTTTAATTTCTTAAAGTTAGAATGTCCCTCACAGTAACCTAGTCTCATGTGGTTAAAAAAGGTGACATACATACATTAAAAAAAAAGAGAAATTAATTCAGTACAAAATGTATTTTTAACACAAACATCTAGGCTATGTTTCTATATAGACATTCTATGTTTGTTTTTTTTTCTCTCTTTTTAAAGTTGACCAAAATAACAAACCTCACTGGATAATGTGAAGAATTTTTAAAGAAATTACTTACATTTTGCTCTGAATTCGCATTAGCACACTACACTCGTTTTAGCCAGTTGCTGCTGTTGTTTTTATCTCTTCAATAAATAAATAATTAAAAATAATCATTCCACAGCATCTAAACTGTCCACAGGTGATTGACATGAGTTACTCACCATGGACAGTAACTTGGAATGTCTTCAATTTTGCATCTGTGCTCTTGATGTCTACACTATAATGTCCAATGTGTTCAGTTCTGATGTTTGTGATGGTCAGAGATCCAGTCTGTGTGTCCAGCTTCAGTATGTCTCTGAATATCGCACTGGAACCATCATATGTAGAGGGATTTGCATCTGCTTCATTCATTCTAGCAATGATTTCATCACCAAACTTCCATATTATCTTAGTATCTTTCAGTACTTCAGTAACATCAGTATGTAGAGTGACAGAATCTCCCACCATCACTGATACTGACACTTCATCTGCATCAACACCAAACACACCTGAAGAACAAACAGAAACAGTTTATATTTAATATTGTAAACATACACAATATTGCAATATTTGTGCTTTAAATACAGTATATCAATGACAGCAAATTTTCAGGCAATATATTGTTTGTCTACAGCACTATTCCTGTATTGGTACTGGGAAATGACAAAGTTACACTATATGTGACAATATAGTTTCATGAGTGTGAGCAGTTCTCTAAAGTGACCCATTTCATTCACAATGATGTTTCAGATGGGATATTATGAGCTCATTTAAGGTCAGTCCCTGAACTTACTATATTCTCGCAGAAAGCTACATGCTCTTGTGCAATGCTAAATTACATTTTGTGTCTCAGTTAATCAAAAGCAACACTAACCACCATAACAAAGACGGCAAAAGAGATCTGTCTATTTGTTTATGAAAGAGACAAGTAGAGAATCCAGAATTTAGTCTGCATTGCTTCTGGGCTCTGCATTATTTAGACTTAAAAATATATTTGTTTGTTTGTTTGTTTTTTAATACTCTTTCCAAATATCTATTTACCATAAAACTCTCAAAAAAGTCACTTTCCCGAGCTTGATCTCAATCCCTTAATACAATTTTTTTTTTTTTGCCAACAGTAGTTTGAGAACATACTAGAAAAAAATCCAATCTTATTCTTAAGGTTAAATGTTAAAAAATGTTTCCAGTTAAATCTATTCTTATTTTTATTCTGAGGTATAAATAAAGTACAATTTCACAACTGGCTCATATCTGGATTTATGTTTCTCATATCTGGATTTATTTATGATTTATTGAAGGAATATTAAATGTCAGAGCACAGCTCAGCACACAAGCATGGATGTTTGACATGGACACGCAAAGCCTGAACAAGTGGCACAATGATGCATACATTTTATTAGCCGTTTTAATGTAAAATAATTCATATTTAACTTATTATATATATATATATATATATATATATAAACATTGGGGATTTGGGGTGGCATAACTATTCTGATCAAGTAAAACTTGCAAAAACAAGTAAAGCCCACCCCAAGCTGCCTAATGTTACAAGCACAGGTTGCAACAATAGCCATAATGCAAGCTTGATGGTAGGTTATGGCAAATAAGCCTAGGCCTACTTTTATTAGATGTATAGCCGCACCCTGAATGAGAGCGACAGACGAATCGGACTAAAGTCCAAGAGACTGACGGATTGAGAGTAACTTATTTCTGTTTTTCTGTTTTGTTTTGTTTAAACAGTAGGCTACATGCGTTCGTGTTGCAGCCAGTTTTCATGTAAAATAGTAACGCTCATAATATTAAAGGCCATCTGAGCCCTCTAGTGTTCACTACTAAACACACACGTGCACAAACAACTTACTCCAAAAATACCCTTACAGTGTTAGTGTTTGATTAGTCAGAACGTATATTTATGAAAAAGTGATACATCTGAGTTTTTTTCTTCTTAATTGTAGATATAAAAAATAAGATAACAATCTGTTTCCGATTTATATTTAAAACGAACATGTTAAATTAACATAAAAAATAAGTGTTACTCACCGTTCACGAGTAATAAAACCCAAAAAAGGAAGGTATAATTCCTCATACTGATGTCGCTTCTGACCGCGTCTAAACCTGTACAGCTTTGATTCAGGGCACTGATGATGGACTCGTAGCACCTTCCAAGTCACGTGGTTTCTTTAGAAAGCGGGCGTGTTGTGTCATAAGCCTACTATTTCGAAATGTTCCAAAAAGAACCTTGACTAGATCGAAATTATGAAATGCGTGTTTATTCGAGATTTGTGATCTTCTGCATATTATTAGTCGGTAGATGGTAATTGTGGAAAGTTTTGTTGAAATTTCACTAATACGAAAACATTTACAAAAATAAGACAATAATGAACATATAAAATAAAGATAAACAATTTACATCCACATTTATTAACTGAGTAGTAGGCTATATGCTTTTATTTCTTCTATTATCGGTTTGATATAGAAAGTTCCATATAGATTCAATTACCAACCCATTCCCACAGAAGAGGTATATATTAGTAAAACAAATATGATTGTAAAAAAATCCTTGCAATAAAAGTGTCACAATAATCCAGTACAGACATTCAGCATAATGCTAAAATAAAATAATAATAATAACAGGCTACATTAAAATATATTATTTGTAACCGAAGAAAAAGGTTTTAAAAATATAGTAAAAATAATAAAAAAGTAAATATCACGTGTGATTACTGTGAAAACAAAACCAGACCAAACTGCAACTTTTGAGAGATGTCTTATTTAGGTGTTAAAATAACATAAACTGCATTAAATAAGATGTTTAAAAATGTCAGTACCAAAATATATCCAGGCCAATGGACATATGGCCCTGTATGATTGTTTAAAGGTGCAATAGAATGCATTGATACAATATTAAATTGTTCTCTATCTACATATACCCTGATAGCACACGTACATCTCGGAAACGTCTATTTGACGTCTGCGCTCGTCTTTTTTAGAGTGTTTGCTCATCTGCAATACGTCTATAGGACGTTTCCTTTTAGATGTCAAATAGACGTCTATTAGATGTCTTTAAGATGTTTATGATTTAGAAAGTATGTAAAACTGACATCTGAAAGACATCTGAAAGACATCTGAAAGACGTCTGTCAGACGTTTGTAGACAACAGATGCTTTCCAGATCAAGAGATCTTTAACAGACATCTTGCAGACGTACATGTGCTATCTGGCTATGTGGCTTAGATAAGGGCAACAAATCTCCAGAAATGGTTTTACATTTCCATTTAAAATCCTAGGATTTGTTCCTGGAATGAAATGGTCTGTTATTACATTATTTGGAAGGGTAATGAATAATGATGTTGAGCTCTGCTCTGATTGGCTGTTTCACAGTGCGGCTCATTTCAGTAGCTCACACAGCAGGAAGGAAACACAGGGAAAATATATATATTTCAATACTTTCTCATGCAGTTATATGTTGGGTAATTATACTGTAAATAAAATGTGGGCATCAGGGAGTCGCTATTAATATGCAGGGCATTGAAACTGCTTTGGACTGCACGATTGCTTTTTAGTTTCACTTTCACTTTCGAGATTCGCGATCGCACATACTCTGTTTATTCTATGGAGCGGGAGTACTTACCATACATTTTACAAGATCAGATGCTTGTCAGTGGTGCTGAGGATCTGCAAATTCGCCATCATCCTCAGTCATCTCTCCTTACTCTGTTTATGTGGTAAGTGAAATCTTATGTACTGTAATGTAACAGGCTACCGCTAGCAAGGAGCTAACCATGTCCCTTTAGTGGCTCGCATTATTTTATTAGAACGCGTTATTTGCTTTCCGTGCCTTTCTGAATACAGACACCGACCCATCCCTGCACTTCACATCCCCTGCACAGCCTGGAACATAACATTTATTTCCATGGTCTCCCATTTTCGCTGTTGTCCTCGCTTGTTTCTTCACAATACCTGCAGAACTTCTGATGATTCGGCTGTGCAGGCTTGGCTGGCAGCCGGCATAGAACATGGGCCGGGTATATGCAAATGTTGGGGGCGTAACTATTAGTGATCCCGACTGTAACATCACAGTCGGTGTTATGTTCTGATTCGCCTATTTTTCAGTGGCCTTTTTTATTTACGAGATTTACATAAAAGGGAGGAAACAATGGTGTTTGAGGCTCGAGGCATGTCATTTCCATGTACATAACCCTTATTATTCAACTATGCCAAGGTTTTCCATTCTATGGCACCCGAGAAAAAATAAATAAATAAGCACATCAGTAAAATTTTTAATTAAACAACTTTAAGGGTCACTTTGCATCTGGTGAGAGAGAAACTGTCAACTCTGCAGGATATGACCTTGAATCTTAAACTGATCAAGTTCACTCACAGAATAGTGTGTGTATTATAAAAGCAAAGATAAGCTAAATGAAGAGAAGACAATCAAGAGAAAAAAAGTGTGAACTATGTGTTTGAGCTTGTACTGTGTATGAAGGATTTCTTAAATTAATCTCATCCCCTCAAAACAGCTTTACTTTGGAATAAAAATAGTTAATCCAGTTTGCACTGAATGCTTTTGAGACTCTAGCAGCTCAGTTTCTGAGTCAAAGCGAAACCTGCTGTGGTTTGAGTTTAATTCACGTCAGTTTAGTGGAAGACTGAATCAAATGAATGTGGCTTCTGTTGGGTGGACAGACGTGTTGCTCCTTTTGCATGTGTGCGGTTGATTTACGTGCAGTAACCAAGAGATTATGTTCCTTCAAGACAAAATTCCACTCTTCACAAAATAGACAGGCCACATTATAAAACAAAGTAGTGAATCCATAAACAGTCAGATTAGATTTTTATCAAACAAAATTAATGCACTTATTTTGTCCATGCAGATCTTCTTATTTCTCCACCTCTAGCTGTGTGTCAGGGATATCTCTGTTCAGTAAAATCACCATTAAATATATCATGGAAACAAAACTAAGCTAATTTCTGTGGTTAGCTAGGCTATTATTTTATGGTGTTCTATGAAGGTTAAGGGGTATAAAGCCCAACTTCACGGAAGCGCGCAGACTGAATAGCCTGTTTTTTTCTGATTGGCTGAAGAATTTTTTTTAAATTTTTTATCTGCTTGTCTCACCGCAAGTTATCTACACACAGTAGCCTATTTAAGATAATGCAACAATGTTAAACACGCCATTCTGTTGTGTTTCATGAAATCGACATCAGTGTTTTTTTTTTGTTTGTTTTTTCTCTCTCCAAAACTCATCAGCCACTGAACGGATCTCAAACGGTTGAAGAATATGATTCACGCGCTTGTTTTGTCCTGTTTATGTTTTTTCCCTCTGATTGGTGAGTAATAAATATTCTAGTGTTAGTATGAGCCAAAATCATTTAAATCATTAAATTATATAAATTAGGCTATCTAAATATAGAAGTTTACGTTTACATTTACATATACATTTAATTATGATCTCTAGACTCAGAGACAGAAAATATAACCGTGTCAGCGATGGAGGGAGGTTCTTTCACTCTCCGCACTGGTCTTAATGAAATACAGAGCAACCCGGTCGAGTGGAGGTTTGGATCGAGCAGAACTCGTATAAGCAAAATACAGGCGGGAAGCATTTTTCCAGACGATGTCACGATATTCAGAGACAGACTGCTGATCGAAAGACAGACTGGAGATCTCACCGTCACAAATATCACTAATGAACACACTGGAGTTTATGAACTAAGTATCGATCTCGGACTGAGAGAGTTGCCAAAAACTTTCATTGTCACTGTTTATGGTGAGTATACATGTAATTAGCACTTAATGTTTACTTAACACCCCTCTTACCAGGCTACTAGTCAGCTGTCACTTATTGTTGGGTTGTTGTTGTTGTTTTGTTTTGTTTTTTCCAGCTCCTGTGCCTGTTCCTGTCATCACCAGATACTCTCCTCAGTGTTCATCATCATCATCATCATCATCATCATCAGGGTTCAAAAGTGTGCTGCTGTGTTCAGTGTTGAATGTGGGTCATGTGACTCTCTCCTGGTACAAAGGAAACAGTTTATTGTCCAGCATCAGTGTGTCTGATCTCAGCATCAGTCTCTCTCTACCTCTGGAGGTGGAGTATCAGGATATAAACACCTACAGCTGTGTAGTGAACAATCCTGTCAGCACCCAGACCAAACATCTGGACATCGATCAACTCTGTCAGACATGTTCAGGTAGAACATTTGTGTTATCAGTGTTTCTTCACAGTACCTTAATACCTTAAATACCAGTACCTGATACCTTAAGGGGAGACATTGCAGGCAAAAACTCTGTTTTTTTTCATGCACATGTCAGTTTTGAGATTTTGAGCTTTTTGATTTTTCATAAAGTGTTTTTTCAGACTAGTGGAAAGAAAACATCCTAAAGACACTGCTAAGTGTTTTTTGTTTGTTTGTTTTGTTTGTTTTTTATAGCACTATATCTATTTGTGTCAATAGATTTAAATTACAATACATATTTTTAAAGGCCGTTTTCTCTCCGCTTCAGTTTTTTCTCCTTCACTGAGCCATAAATCTCCACTTCAGTAGCACTTACACACACCGAACTTTACATTTTCATTCCTGTCTATATCCTGAAGGTTTTTACAGATGGATTTGTTCATATATAAATTGCTTGATTATATTCAACATTTTATTCCCCCAAAAATTGTGAAAATATATTGTTTTCTGTCTGTTCTAAGTATTTTCTGAATTATGGAGTGACAAAATGAGATACCCAAAATTCCCTCTGTAAAAACTTTTGACTCTAATATGTCAAAAACAAAAAAAACAAAAAAAACAAGAATTTTGAAACTGACTTCATCCAGTGTTTAGATTTTTGTTCTAGAAATGTATGCAAATTAGCACATATTTCATTAAATAATGCCTCATTTGCATATTTAAACCTAACATTTTAGAAAACTTGTAATACAAAAATGTTTACAATTATCAATGTAATCAATCAATTAGGTAAGTAAGGCAAAAACTATTAGTTATTTTTTTTACCCTATTCACCTGCAGTGTCTCGCCTTAAACCAGTGTAACATGTAAAAGTCTAACTGAAAGAGTTTGTATAATGCAGTTTTTTTAAATTAGTGCCTAATTCTTTCTACAGACTGTGACCACTACTGGAGTCAAACGACCGAAGCTGTGATCCGATTGGTCGTCTCTGCTGTGGTGGGCGTGGCTGCTGTTGCTGCTGCTGTTGTACTGGTTTATGACATCAGATCCAGAAGAACTGAACTGGAGAGGAAAACTAAGTTCATCAAATAGTAATGTACCTGGTATTATAAAACAAGAATAAACAATCTCTATCTTTTTTATTTCTGTCACTTTCATTTGTTTTAAAACATTATTTTTATTATTATTATTTTTTTTATTAAGGCGAGACACTGCAGGTGAATAGAAAAATATATATATATATCGCCTTACCCAGCTGATTGATTACATTGATAATTGCAAACACTTTTTGTATTTCAAGTTTTCTAAAATGTTAGGTTTAGATATGCAAATGAGTCATTATTTAATGAAAAATTTGATAATTTGTAAGATTATATAGATAAATAAGATTTTTTTTTCTTCTGTCCTGTACATTTGTAAAGCTTGTATGTTCAAGAAAATTGGCAAATAAAGTGTTTTATTTGGAAGATGTGTTTTTGTAAATTTCATATTTGTTGTTTTGTTTTTGACTTTTTTTAAAAAAAAATTATTTGATATGGTTGTAATGAAAAATATATATATATATAAAAAAAAATATATATATATATATATATATATATATATTGAACTAAGAAAATGAGCCACATTAGGTTAAGTGAACATGAATATTTAAAAAAAATTCAGTATTCAGAACTTTATACTAAAGGATAGAGTGCCCTAAATGATTATTTAGATTTTTTTTAAATCCTATTTGTATGTGTGTGTGTGTGTGTGTGTGTGTGTAGACAGAACAATAAATTCTTACATTTGGTAGTTCTTTAAAAATTACTTTAATCCAAACACGAATTAAAGATGACGTCAGTGGAGAAGATCCTTTATTAAAGCAAATGTGAATATAAACAAGACTGATTAAATATTCAACATTCAAGTGAAATATTTAAACAAAGAGAATTTAGTACATAAAATAAGATAAACTAGTCAAGTCTCACAAAATCATAAAGTCACATAATCACACATTACATCTCTCTGTCTTTCTCTCTCTCTCTGTCTCTCTCTCTCCCCATCACATAAAAACCACAACTCTCAACTTTCAGTTACCTTTTGTTAAGATATTATCATATTTAATCTCCGATCACTTCCACTTGCAGTCTTTTGAGACTCATTTCAAAAGATTCTGTAAACTGTTTAGCAGCTCAACTTTTACTTTTATTGAGTTTGTGGCATCTGCTTGGTAAGTAATAACTGTTCACTTTATTTAGCCCAAGTTTGCTCATTGTAAGCTACTATTCAAATACCTATTAGATTGTGTTTTATTAACGTCTACACCTATCCAACTGTAAACCTACCCCTTACAATAATGTAAATACAGAAATTATTGTGTTGTGCAGTGTAACAAAAATGACTCAATATTGACGTGCGCATGCCCAGTGGCCGGAGCTGTATCCCTTCTAACCTTTTAACCATACGCAGCAAAAACACTGCAAAACACAGTCACTGGTCGCCATCTCCTGGAGAAATGATCTACACTGCAGAAATTGACCTTGAACATAATAATAATAATAATGAAGTACTCACCACTGAGACTGACACTGAAGTCTTGAGACTTCAGTCTTGGTGTTGCTGATAGTGAGATCTGCAGTTTGAATATTGAGATGTAGTCTGATTGTAAATCTCATATCATCTTCTTTATATAACAGAATCACTTTCTCTCTGTTAGTTTTTACTATGGAAGTGTTTTTGAGGTCCAAACGTCCACTCGATCACCTCATCTCCAGATATATCAGTAATGCGAATCTGTGACAGAATCTCCCTCCAGAGGGCACTTGGTGGCTCAGAAATATGAATTATATTGAGCCACATTCAAATATGAGGACTGGAGTGGGTAAACATTTTTTAAGCTTTTGTCACAGTATACGGTATTATCACGGTATTGAAATAAGTTGCAAAAAGTGTTGTCATAATACAATAGGTTTAATAACTTTTTTTCTTACAACAAAAAGAACTGAACATTTAAATACAATAAAACAATACAAAAAATGTATGAAGTAAACAAACATTTCAAACAGATTAACACTTTACAATAAGGTCTCATATTAGTTAACCTTAGCTCGGGTCCATTAAAAAAAGTTTGAATATAAATAGCCTAAATCTCTATAGTGTACTCAGTGCTGCAATGAACACCGCAGCGAACACAAAAATCTGAATGGCTGTTTAACCCTTAAATGCATACCTCGGGTCTTTAGCGACCCGGTACATCATTCTCCACCATCTCCCTCCTTCATTTTTTAAAGTTAGACATCAACTGTCTTAGTATTCCTCAATCTATTCATTATAAACAATATAACAAGAAAAAAAAAAAAGTAAAATATAAAAGAATGCCTGTTTTCTGATTAATTTTTTTAAAAAGTGTATAGGGTTGCTAGAGACACAAGGTATGTAAATGTGTAAGTATTTTTTTCTGCGCAACTATTTACATATCTGATGATTTTACTGCAATTACTATACGCAATGAAATATTAATGTCACTTCCATTTGATGCTGGATGTGGTGAATAAGCTGCCAGTGAGCAAAATAATGAATATGAAGTCATTGAAAACGATCATTTTGAGAATATGGTTGAGATTGTGAATATGAGCCAGATGCTGAATATACTGTGGAAGTGCGCTCTGACGATGACAGCAATGGTAACATCATCTGCTCAAACTGAACCCTTTTAAGTTTCAAAAGGTAACGAAATATGCTTTATTTTATTCTTCTGTAATTGTTCTTAAAATATCAAGAGAGTTTTGTGCTATTGCAGCAGTTAGAGATCCATCCGTGCTGGATATATAGGTCCGGGTCGCTAAAAACCCGAATATGTAATAATGATTGGCGAAACATTCATGCATTTAAGGGTTAAAACATGTAAATAAAAAGTAGCATAGTTGTTTTTTTTACGGGTTACCGGAGTAACGGCTGCATTTATACTGTTCCTTTACTGCCATCTGCTGTCAGAAAGTGAATGTGCACTTTCATTCAGTTCGTTTCCTGAATGCGCTTCTCAGATGAGTTTTGCTTTTGCGCGCCAGGGCCACTTCCGGGGCTTCCTTTGGGCCAATGGCCAGGGTTTTTTGGCCCGGCGAATACCTTGGGCCAAAGTGGGCCATCTGGGTCTTGAGGCGTGGTTAAGGTGAAAGGCAGCGTTTATCTCCGGTAAGCGAGTAGTCAGGTAAGACAGTCTGCGGTAAGATGCGCATTTCACTGTTTTATATCGTGCAAAGAACTTGAACTAAACTGAAAATGGAGAATCGGCAGTACTGACTTACATGGTTCGACACGTGTGCTGGCCCTGCTAAAAAAAAACAAAAACAATAGAAGCCCAATAGAAACCATCACATAAATTCCAGTGGTTCCCATTAAAATACCATTATAAACCATTAGCTTTTTCCAGTAAAACCATTACAAAATTCCTTTTTGTAGTGTGTTTTGGGCATTTTTCCAATAGGATTTAACATCCCACCAATAGAATCCATCACATACCAGTAGACACCATTATAGTTTTCCATTAAAACCAATACAATTCCCATTATAACCATTAATTCCATTATATTTTCTATTGTATTTTGGGCACGGTTCTATTGTTTTTTTCAGCAGGGGGGGTCATCATCCCTCCATGTTGGGCTTGTTAACATTGTACGCATGCTCCTTTGATGCAACATACAGTAGTGCTGTGAGGGAAAAATATTCTTAAAATGCATTCAAATAATCTGAATAATTTGTAATAAATAATTATTCACTGTATTTTGAAGTGCACACAATAACAATATTGTGCATGTTCATTATCATGATATATCGTAATAACAAACTACCGGCACATGTCTAAGCAACAATTCATGCTTGCCAGGCCAGCATAGTAATAAGCTCCCAGCATGCATTCTGGCATCAATTAATCATGCAGTTCAATTGCACCTTTATCTTCTTTAATTATCATCTGCATTTATTTTCGGTGTTGTTTTTGTTGTGATTTTAACTACCTTGTTTTGTGATGTTTATTATCAGAATTTTAGTTTTATTTATTTATTTATTTTTTGTTTGGTGTTGAGACAGATGAGATAGTCAGTGAATAACATATTTAGTTTTTAAAGGTACAGTCATGGCCAAAAATAGCGGCACCCTTGATACATATGATCAAAGAAGGCTGTGAAAATTAATCCTTTTGATCTTTTATTTAAAAAATGTACAAAAATCTACCCTTTCATTGGATAATAAGAAATATCATTATGAAATAAATGTTTTTCTCAAATACACGTTGGACACAATTATTGGCAGCCCTAGAAATTCTTATGAGTAAAATATATGAAATATATTCCCATTCATATTCACAATTTTGAGCACTCCAGGGTGATTATGAACATGAAATTATCCAACCATGGCTTCCTGTTTCACAGAAATATAAATAGGAGGGAAAACAAAGCCCAAATTCACTTAATCATTCATCACAATGAGAAAAACCAAAGAATATATTTCTGATGTGCAGCAAAAGATAATTGAGCTTCACAAATTGTGTGAAGTGGTTTTAAGAAAAGAGCTAGAGCAGAGAAAATTCCCATTTCCACCATCAGGGCAATAATTAAGAATTTCCAATCAACATAAAATGTTACAAAACTGCCTGGAAGAGGACGTGTGTCTATATCGTCCTAATGCACGGTGAGAAGGAGAGTTTGAGTGGCTAAAGACTCTCCAAGGACCACAGCTTGATTTGCAGATTTGCAGAAAATATTGCAGAAAATAGTTGAGTTTCGGGGTCAGAAAACCTTAAAAAATATATTGTCAAACAGTACCTATCACCACATGTTGTTTGGGAGGGTTTCAAGAAAAATTCTCCTCGCTCATCCAAAAACAAACTCCAGCATATTCAGTTATCAGACACGACTGGAACTTCAAATGGGACTGGCTTCTATGATCAGATGAAACTGAAAAATGAGCTTTTTAGCAGCAAACACTCAAGATGGGTTTGGTGAACACAGGGATTAAAAAGTACCCCATGTGTACAATGAAATATACTGCTGTATTTTTGATGTTGTGGGCCTATATTTCTGCTGGAGGTCCTGGACATCTTGTTTAGACACGACATCACTGATTCTATCAAATGCCAACAGATAAAAAATCAATAAGTGATTGACTCTGTTAGAAATTTTATAATGGGCCATGTTTGGATCTTCCAGCCGTACATTTAATCCAAACACAAACCTCAAAAACAACACAAAAATGGGTCACTGAGCACAACACCAAGCTTCTGCTGGCCATTCCAGTCCTCTGACCTGAACCCTATAGAAAATGAGTGGTGAACTGAAGAGAAGAAGCAGCAACATGGAGCTGGGAATCTAAAGGGTCTGGAGTGATTCTGGATGAAGGAATGGTCTCTGATCTCTTGTCAGGTGTTCTCTAACCTCATCAGGCATTATAGGAGAAAATTTAGAGCTGTGAAACTGGCAAATGGAGGTTTCAAAAAGTATTGAATTAAAGTGTGCGTTAATTGTGGCCAATGAGAAAAATTATTATCCAATGAAAGGTTAGATTTTTGTGATTTTTAAAATAAAAGATCAAAAGGATTAACAATGCAGATTCATTTTCACAGCCTTCTTTGATCATATTTACCAAGGGTGCCGATATTTTTGGCCATGACTAAGTAAAAGAGCAAATGAGCCACTCCCATTAATAAGACAAATTAACATCTTGCCTGATCTTTGTTTATCCCTTGGGCAATTTCAGTGACTTACAATCCATCCACACTGTTCACTCTGGCACCATAAAACAGTCTCAGTTTTATCAAGTTTGATTTTGCTTTATTGTGTATTTGTATAAGCACTGGATAAACATAAACTTTCACGTGAATGGAACCCCAAAAACCCTTAAGATTACACTAAAACACCAATTTCAAGCAGCCAAACCCTGCTGGTTTACAAGTGAAAGATTCTGGCATATGTTGATTTATTTTATATTTAACTGGAAAAAGTCATGCATGGTTTTGTAATTTCAACATTTCAGACTATAGCGTTTACAATTTTCCCTTTTGTTCTAATAGTCAAGCATGAGACAAAATTATTCATGTCAAAATATATGCATAAAACAAAACAAATTAAACACAGATTAGTATGTAATGCACAGCCCAAGTTTATATTGCTACAATGATTATGAACTGTAGTTTTTCTTCATATTTCATGCTGATCCTGAGAGTGATTCACTTACTGTTGACTGAAACCTGTTATAAAAACACAGAAAGGATCACAGCAAAAACAATAAACAATAATAAAATAGTAATGAATAAATATTATATCCCCTTCACTTATGTTCTACTTCACTACACTTACAATAGGGAATTCATTCATCTGTTATCCTTGCAACTGTAATTATACTTAAATTAAAAACAGAAAAAAAAAAAAATACTTTTTCATTTCTTTTAAACACTAAATGATTTCATTTTTAACTCTTACTCTATGATTTGAATGTAATACTTACACATTTGCCTTGGTTGTCTACAAATCTTGCAGCAAAAATCACAGTTACAGCCCAAACCACCAGACCAACACCAGCACCACATATCCCTGAGGCAGCACCTGATTGAGGTGGAGCTGTAATAATAATGAGAGACACTATAAAAATCACTAGAAACATCAGCACTATAAAAATATTACAAAAACGGTATAGCTTTTGCAGAGTTCAAAGTTAACCAAGGCATTTATTTTTCCATTACAACACCTTCATAATCAGAATTTCTGCATAAAATGTCTTATGTACAAAGATATTGATACAGAAAGATTGGATCTACTCACTCTTGACAGTAACTCGGATGGTCCTCTGTAAGGTGTATGCGCTGTTGCTCATGTGTAGATGATAAACTCCAGAGTCAGTGGTTTTGGAGTCACTGATGGTGAGATCTCCAGTGTCACGATGAAGATGTAGTCTGCCACTGAATCTCAAATCATTTTCGTCACGAGGTCCAAACAGATTGGTCTCTTTATTAATTTCAGCCACAACATTACCTTCAGTCTTCCATAGTATCAGATCATATTTCTTTATGTCAATAACAGCAGTATGTAGATTGACAGTATCTCTCTCCATCACTGATTCTGCCTTCACACCACCTGTCACAGGAAAAAAAACACATACGGAGAACTTATGTATGACACTTTATTTTCAGTCACAAAGAATTGATGTGTGATAGAGGTGAAATGCACAAACAAAATGAGCATGTTTGTTTCGAGTGGTCATTGACTACTGAATTTTGATATGGATAATGGCACACAATTTTATAATTTGACCAACTGAAATTTTTAAATAAACTGAAAAAAATAAATAAATAAATAAATAATAATAATGTGACTATGATGTGAGTGCACTGGTTTAAATTTGATTATTGCCATTGGCTGTAATAAAGTCTCAGCCTCAGACTGCATGTCCGTGGATTAACCATCTGATGCACATTGCACACACCATTTTGAAAGCATTTTCTTGATTGAGGAAGCTCTAATATGATTGGCTGGTTTTACTCAACTTCCAAGAGTAAGGGAGAGGCAGGTGGTTTTATTAGTCAGTTGTTTTTACAAAGTACAGGGTTGATATAACAAGTGCTGCTGAGAAGGAAATAATCACAGGATTTGAAAGGTTAGTGTCATCACATTTTGTTTGAGAAGGCTTTCCAATCAAATCCACTCAGGTGTGGTAATACATCCCAAGGACTTTCTCTGGAAGTACGTTGCAAATTCAAACAGGTCTACCCTGTTTAGATAGATTCACAACACAAATGTTCTCTGTCAAACCCAAAGTTTAAGACAGTTCATAGCATAAGTTATCATGGCAATGGACACCTGAATCATCTGCTATATGTCTCTAAGACGTCAGACCTCATCCTGTCAGATGTTATGTAGACGTTTTAAAAAATATCTTTAAGATGTTTATGATTTCAAAATATGATAGAATTTATAGAATCTACTCACCACCAACAGCAATACGGAATTTTCTGTGCAAGACCATGCTGATGGTGTTGATCTCCACTTTATATAATCCAGACTGATCGCTTCGGATGTTGCTGATGACGAGGTCTCGGGTCTGATCGTTCAGATGAATGTTTCTCCATCTTGCATCATTAGGGCTGTTTAATCCATTAACTTGCTTGAGACCATGGCTGGTTCCAATGTTTGTTTGTTTACTTTTACTACATGATTTTACCATCAAAATTGCAAGTAATATTTACAAATAATACATCAAGTTAAAGTTTAAAGGCTTGAGCGTCATTATTTATAATTGTAAAGTCATAGACGTAACATAATTTTAATTCATAGCGAGAGTTCCCAACAATACACGCAACATCAAAACAGGGAGTTCTGAACAGTTTCTGTCCAGTAAAGATGACAGATAGTTTAAATTATACAAACATCTGCACAGTTTTAACTGTAATAATGCAGAGAATAAAATAAATTAGAACTTTTTAGTCCAAAAGTCCAAAATATCAATAAAGTCTGCTTCGTTTACGTAACACAGCTTGAGACAGAATTATAATCCTCATCATTTTTCTAGTAAATTCTAGGAAACTTTAAAGTTGTGAAAGTAGTACAGTGATATATTAGGCCTATGTTTTCTAGAGTCTTGCGTAAAGAATAACCCGCCCCTCAGCGTTTTTGACGCAGCGCTGATTGGACAATTATTCCGAGCATTCCAAGACCTGACTCTTGTGTCACCCAAACCTGCACAACATATAATCTTCACAGTATAGCTGAGAAAGCTACACATGCTAGTGTGCTGTGCCAACACGTTGCTAAATGTCTAATATACCCATGTTGAATTCATTTTTCTGCTGCAATCATATGGTTATGCACATATAGAAGACCTACATCCTCCGTTCAACTATAACTTTAATAAACAGTCAAAGATAGGAGGGAAAAGTATATTGGTGGATGCACAATGCTGTATGAACGTGTAAATGTGTACCATCAGTTTGTGTGTTAATAAATTGCTGCTTCAGCAATTGTGTTCAGTTGTAAATATAGTGATGTATTGTGTTTCGTCCTCACATTCTTGGTTTACTTAAATTAAGAAAGAATCTAATTTTTAGTGGTGCCCCTTCAAATTTCAGTTATATCTTCTGCAGGCTTGTGGCTTTAATGTCGCCGCTTTTGTAAATTGCTTTGGCACAATTTCATATATTTATTCCTAAATATCTCTTATTCTAAATTAATAGAGCAATACTTTACAAAATAGTTAAGCTTCTCTTACAGTTTTTCTAAAGTAAGGTATTTAATTTTGATCCTTGAACGTGAAACTGAGAAAAAGCATCTTTCTAAAGAGCCCATAGTTCAGTTTGTAGTCCAGAGGGTTCATGAACTGTGACTGTTTTTGTTTGTGTAGGTCATGTTTGTGTTTGAGCTCAACTAGTGGGGGCGACAGTTAACAAGTTAAGTGAGCAATAAGGATGACTTCATCTCCAAACTCCCACAGTATCTGATTATCTCTCTGTACTTTAACACCAGTGTGTAGAGTGACAGAATCTCCCTTCCTCACTGACACTGACTCCACAACATCTGTCTCAACAACAAACACATGTGGAGAACAAACAGAAGTTTAAAACAAAAATTGAGCTTTCTGTAATTTCCACACAATCACACTTTGAAAGAGGAGTCTAAATTCTGAGACTGAAAAGTTTAATAGACTTTCCTCCCACAAAGTTATTTTTCTGTTTTAAGAGTACATTTAAAATTCAAATGCATTTCAGATTCAGCTCATCAGATACAGATTCAATTTTCTAAACAACTGAAGCTGCTTTGTAATGATGTTGTGTAAAAGATGTAGAAAAAAGTTATAAAAGAAATCTTAGATATCTTATTTTGAATGTATTTCTAGTGTCACACTTAAATCTAACACACCAATCTACCTTACACACAGATTTCAATATAGCCTCACATATGATTGTTAATTTGCAACAAATAAAGGCTTTTGATTGTTTAGAGAATGAACAAATCTCCCTAAAAGCATAGCCTCGTGTGGTTAAAGAAAAAGATGAAATAAATACAATAAGAAAGAAATTAAACAATTGAACAAAATTAATTTTGTATCATTTTGAGTCATCTGATTTGGTCATCAACATCTTTTTTTTCTTTTTCTTTTGAAGTTGACATACAAATAACAAACCTAATAATAATAGCTTAACCCATAATGTTAAAACTTGTATTCATTCCACAGCATCTAAACTGTCCACAGGTGATTGACATGAGTTACTCACCATGGACAGTAACTCGGAATGTCTTCAATTTTGCATCTGTGCTCTTGATGTCTACACTATAATGTCCAATGTGTTCAGTTCTGATGTTTGTGATGGTCAGAGATCCAGTCTGTGTGTCCAGCTTCAGCCTGTCTCTGAATATCGCACTGGAACCATCATATGTAGAGGGATTTGCATCTGCTTCATTCATTCTAGCAATGATTTCATCACCAAACTTCCATATTATCTTAGTATCTTTCAGTACTTCAGTAACATCAGTATGTAGAGTGACAGAATCTCCCACCATCACTGATACTGACACTTCATCTGCATCAACACCAAACACACCTGAAGAACAAACAGAAACAGTTTATATATATATATATATATATATATATATAAGTACATGTAAATATTTTCAAAAATATATACTGTATGTGTGTGTATTTATATGTACATAATAAATATACACAGAACACGCACATATATTATGCAAACAAAAACATTTATTTTGTATGCGATTAATCACTATTAATCGTTTGACAGCACTAATATATATATATATGTATGTTAGTATGTTTTGCCCTCTCTTTCGCCCCAATATGAGGAGCTTGTGGAGGTGGTCACTCATGCTGTGGGCAGATTAAACATCGATTGGCCAGCCAAGTGTTGTGTTGAACCGCAGAGAAGCAAGCTGGACGAATGCTTTCTGCGGTTTAAGACTCCACCTCCACATCGGAGCCTGCCGTTTTTTGCCTGCCGAGGTGTCGAGGTCGTGGGGAAAACCATTCTCGGCCCGCCTCTTCGTCACCTCGTCTGATTACGACGGTAATGTGACAGGGACAAGTGAGCGCGGTTACTGAGCGATGCCTCGAGTGGAACAGACGCTCACGAGCTATCTGTCCCCTGACGCTGCGTCGTCTCTGAAGGCTCCGACCTTGCCCACAAAGCCGCTTCGCGTGCCACGTGCTGGCTCCTCATATAGAGAGGCTCAGAAAGTGAGTGTCGCCGCCCGTGCTCCTCTGCGGCGGGGCCGGGGCGGTAAGAAAGGCTTTCGGTCTGGGGCCTCAAAGCCTAAGCCGGATCTACAGACCGTCCTTCAGGCAAAGAGGTCTTCGGCCAAGAAGCCCTGATGCTTATGGCCCAGGGCTTATGAGGGTAGCCCCAGCTGGGGAAGAGCGGCGTTCACCGCAGTCCACGGTGCCCATCTCTCCTCAGTGCCCTCAGGAGAGAGGGCTAACCCTGCCACGTACGGTGTTCCAGGGTGCAGCGATCTCCAGCGAGCACATATCACAGTTTTCTCTGCCCAGAAACGTAGCGGAGCTGAGATGCTCGCCACCCCTTCGTGGATCTCTAGAGCAGCTAATTCGGTTTTCTCCTGCCGGTGTGCCGTTCCAGGAGGCCGTTACACCAAAGGCCAGTCTCGAGAGACTGGTTCCCTTAGTAGACTATTTTGCAGCATGGAAACTACTGCCAAATGTGTCTCAGTGGGTCCTGCACACTGTAGAGAGAGGTTACAGAATCCAGTTCGGTTCTCCTCTGCCTCGATTCAACGGGGTGTATCCCACTCTGGTGGGTCCCGAGCAGGCTCTGGTAATGGAATGAGAAGTAGTTACTCTCTTAAAGAAGGAAGCATGAGGTTTGCTTTCCGGGGCAAAGCTTACCAGTATCAGTTCTTCCCTTCGACCTAGCACTCTCACCCCGCACTTTTACAAAGTGTGTGGATGCTGCGTTAGCTCCGTTGAGGCTAAAAGGCATCCATATACTCAATTACATCGACGATTGGTTGATTCTCGCTCATTCAGAGCAGATGGCGGCTCAACATCGAGATGTTGTTCTTGCTCTCATGAAAATGTTGGGGTTAAGACTGAATGCCAAGAAGATTGTGCTTTCTCCATTACAGAGGACCACTTATCTTGGTGTGGTGTGGGATTCGACCACAATGCAGGCACGTATGTTGCCTGCTCGGATTGAGTCGATCCTCACGGCAGTCAGGAGAGTGAAAGAAGGCCAGTCACTCACTGTCAAGCAGTTTCAGAGACTGCTGGGTCCGATGGCAGCTGCGTCCAACGTGATACCTATTGGCCTGCTGTACATGAGATCCCTACAGTGGTGGCTAAAGACCAAGGCGTTCTCCTCGAGAGGAAACCCACTTCACATGATCAAGGTCACGCAGAGGTGCCTACGTGCCTTAGACATGTGGAGACAACCTTGGTTCTTGTCTCAGGGCCCAGTGCTGGGAGCTCCGTGTCGCAGCGTAATGCTAGCGATGGACGCATCCCTCACCGGTTGGGGAGCGGTCATGAGTGTACAACCCTGGGCATCTCAGTGTGGGAGCAGGCATTCTGTCGAGACAGGGGCCAAGGCCCGGGGAATGGATGTTTCACCCAGAGGCGCTTTCGGCCTACCACATCTCTCTTTGTGGACAGTCAGTAGGCAGACACCCCCTGGTTACACGTTTCCTGCGTGGTGCGCTGAGGCTAAGGCCTCCAGTACGGTCCCGTGTTCCTCCGTGGGACCTGGCTGTGTTGTTGGATGCTCTCTGTAGGCCTCCCTTCGAGCCTATTGAGGAGATCTCTGATCGCCATCTCACTCTGAAGACTGTGTTTCTTCTGGCGATTTCTTCTCTAAAGAGAGTTGGGGATCTGCAGGCCCTCTCAGTGGCCCCTACTCATTTGGACTTTGCGCCTGGCATGGCCAAAGCCTTTTTGTACCCTTGTGCAGGGTACATCCCCAAAGTTCCTTCTGTCTTTTTCGGATGCAGCTTGAGTTCCCTCGAGGAACTAGGGTTACCTACGTAACCTAGAGACGTTTCACGAGTGTGAGCATTTCTCTAAAGTGATCTTTTTCATTCACAATGATGTATAGTTCAGATGGGATATTATGAGCTCATTTAAGGTCAGTCCCTAAACTTACTTCATTCTCCCATAATGCTACATGCTCTTGTGCAATGCTAAATTACATTTTGTGTCTCACAATCAAAGCAACACTAATCACCATAACAAAGACGGCAAAAGAGATCTGTCTATTTGTTTATGAAAGAGAGAATCCAGAATTTAGCCTGCATCACTACTTCTGTACAGTGGCTCTGCCGTTATTTAGATTTAAAAAGATATGTATGCACGTAACCCCTTCCCAAATACTCTTTGCTGAGCATGATTTCAGTCTCTTAATACACTATTGTTGGCAGCAGTCTGGTGTATTTATGAAATATACAGTAGTTTCTTACAGTTTACAAGTAGTTTCAGCAGTTGTTTTGCAAGCTTGTAAAATTACATCAGTTTTTCACAATGTTGGTAATGCAAGTAAGCAGATTTGTTGCATTGTGTCTCTTGAAAATTAAGCTTGTGGCTTGTAGTTTCTACAAGGCATGCAAATCATAAAATGTATGTGGTTGTTGTATACATATAGATATACAATAACAAAAATGAGTAATATTCATTAAGCTTATTATAAAAAATCCAGTCTTACCCTTAAAGATATTTTTTCAGTTATCTATTCTGATTTTTACTCTGAGGTATAGAAAAAGTAGTATTTCATGACTGACTCATATCTGCATACATTTTATCTGATGTTTTAATGTAAAATACTTCCTATTTATTTAACTTTTTGAATAAACATTGGGGGTTTGGGGTGGCATAACTATTCTGAACAAGTAAAACCCACCCTATAGGCTGGCCTCATGTTACAAAGACAGGCTGCAACAATGGCTATAATCATGAGCTTGATAGTTTATGGCAAATAGGCAAGACTTGTATTAGACCTAGCCACACCCTGAATGAGAGCGACAGTCAACCGGACTAAAGTTCAATAGAGAGACTGACTGACTGACTGACTGAGAGAGTGACTTATTTCTGTTTTTCTGTTCTGTTTTTAAAGCACTGCATGCGTTCGTGTTGCAGCCAGTTTTCATATAGAATAGTAACGCTCAGAATATTACAGGCCGTCAGCGCCCTCTACTGTTCACTACTAAACACGTGCACAAACAACTAACCCTCAAAATCCTGTCATTGCCATTGTCTGTTATTATTCGCAGTGTGATTTATCGTAACTTCTATTTATAGAAAAAAAAAAGATTAATGTTTGTTTAAAAAACTGTAGATGTAAAAAATAAAAAGACGTCTGTTTCCGATTTATATTGAAAAAGAAAATGTTATATTAATAAAAGTAGTAGCCTATTACTCACCGTTCACGAGTAATAAAACCCCCAAAAAGAAAGTATTAGTCCTCATGTCGATCTCGCTTCTGACCGCGTCTAAACTACAACAGCACTGATTCAGGGTAGGCTACTGATGATGGACTCGTATCAAAACTTTGAAGTCACGTGGTTTCTTGAGAAAGCGGGCATGTCATGTCACACAATGTCGAAGTGTTCCAAACCGAACCTTGACTAGAGATTTGGTCATATAATAAAATGTTTGTTTATTCGAGGTTTGCGATCTTCTGCATAGCATATTCTTAGTCAGTAGCACAATAAATGTAAACTCACAAAAAAAATAAATAAATAAAAAATCTACTAAACTGCTAAGAATTGACAAAAATGAGACAACAAATGGACATATGAAATGAAGACTAAAACAATTCACATCCACATGTATTCACTAAGTAGTACATGCTTTTATTTCTTATATTATTTGTTTAATATAGAAAGTTCCTTTATAGATTCCATTATGCCCACAGAAGCAGTAGGATATGTTAAAGGGATACCCCATGATTTACTCAGCCTCATGCCTAGGTGTAAATTTTAGGGGTCATTTTCATTTCTGGGTGAACTATACTTTAATTTGAAAATAAAAGTGTAATCCAGTACAAACATTCAGTGTAATGATACAATGCTAAAATATAACAATAATAACAATAATAATAATAATAATGTAACCAAAAAGGTTTTAAAAATATTGCTGTGAGTAGTAAAACATGAAAATATTGTGTGATTACTATGAAAACAAAACCAGACCAAACTGCAACTTTTGAGAGATGTTTTATTGAGGTATTAAAATAGCATAATCGGCAGAATGAAAAAGGATGTTTAAAAATGTCATGACAGTATAATATATATCCAGGCCAAATTTGTCTGTGACATGGTTTGTTGTTTATGGCACTGTCTGTTTGAATCAATCAATCAATGAATAAACAAACAAACAAACAAATAAAAATAAGTACGTCAGTAACATTTTAAAATTAAAGGACATTAAGGGTCACTTTGCATCTGATGAGACAGATACTGTCAAAAAGTTCTGCAGGATGTGGTCTGGATCTCAAACTGATAAAATAAAGTTTACTCACAGAATTGTGTGTGTGTGTGTGTATATGTGTGTATATATATAAGAATTCATCAATATGGAAATATTAAATTGAGATCAGACATCTACGATTAGTCATTGGGTACACAACTTCATCCTAAAATTATAAACATAATAAGTCTGGTTTGTTTGGCCTACTGGAATTCAAAGTGGAAAAGGAAAAATAAAATAAATTAATAAATAAATAAAAAATAAAAAATATAGATAGATAGATTTTTTTTTTTACTTTGGAATAAAACTGATTGCTTTTAACACTCTAGCAGCTCCTGCTCTGAGTCAAAGTGAAACCTGTTGTGGTCTGAGTTTAATTCAGGTCAGTTTAGTGGGCGAATGACCCAAATTAATGTAGGCTATTTATTTTGAGAGGACAAACGTCTTGCTCCTAGTTACTGTTGCATGTGTGCAGCTGATGTATGGGTTATGGCCAAAGAAATAGTTTTCCTTTACGACAGATTTTCACTGTACACACAATAGATAGCCTACATTGTAACAAAGTAGTGAATGCATAAACAGTCAGATTTGATTTTAAACAAACTAAATTCATGCACTTAGTTTGTCCATGAAGATAGGCTACTTATAGGCTACTGCTAGCTGTGTGTCAGAGATCTCTACTCGTTAAAATCACTATTAAATATATCTCGGAAACAAAGCTTGTTTCTGTGGAAGCAATATAAACACTGTAGCCTAACTATTTTATGGTGGCTAGAGATATAAAGCAAGATGTGAAACTGACGTACTTCAACAGAACCGCAACCCCAGTTGTTGCTGATGCGTTCATGCACAATCAGGCGCACTTGAGTTTTTCTTTTTTTCTCTCTGATTGGCTGGAGTTTTTATCTCCTTGCCTCACCGCAAGTTATCTACACACAGTATACTTAAGATCATAAAACAACGCGATTCTGTCGTGTTTCATGCAGTGTTTTTTTCTTTCTTTTTTTCCATACATTAACGGATCAGCCACTGAACATATCTATCTCAAACGGCTCAAGGAAACGATTCACGAGCTTGTTTTGTTCTGTTTATGTTTTCTACCTCTGATTGGCAGGTAGCCTAATAAATGTATTTATGGACTTGGTTTACAGATTAGCTAATACTTTTTATATATATAATTTTAGGATTAAGGGTTTAAATTATTAGGTTAAATGATTAAATATTTAAATGTTTTAAATGTTTAAGTTCACGTTTAACATTTACATTTAATTTTGATCTTTAGGTGCTGAGATAGTATATATAACTGTGTCAGCGATGGAGGGAGATTCTCTCACACGTAGGCCTACTGAAATACAGCATGATCATGAGATCAAGTGGCGCTTTGGCTCGAGCAGAACTCGTATAAACAAAGCAGTGGAGGACAACATTCTTCCGATATTCAGAAACAGAGTGCAGATCGAAAGACAGACCGGAGATTTCACCATCATCATCATCAGGGTTCAAAAGTGTGCTGCTGTGTTCAGTGTTGAATGTGAGTCATGTGACTCTCTCCTGGTACGAAGGAAACAGTTCATTGTCCAGCATCAGTGTGTCTGATCTCAGCATCAGTCTCTCTCTTCCTCTGGAGGTGGAGTATCAGGATATAAACACCTACAGCTGTGTAGTGAACAATCCTGTCAGCACCCAGACCAAACATCTGGACATCGATCAACTCTGTCAGACATGTTCAGGTAGAACATTTGTGTTATCAGTGTTTCTTCACAGTACCTTAATACCTTAAAACAGTAAGAGTAGACATGTCAAAGTCTAACTGAAAGAGTTTGTATAATGCAGTTTTTAAATTAGTGCCTAATTCTTTCTACAGACTGTGACCACTACTGGAGTCAAATGACTGAAGCTGTGATCCGATTGGTCGTCTCTGCTGTGGTGGGCGTGGCTGCTGTTGCTGCTGCTGTTGTACTGGTTTATGACATCAGATCCAGAAGAACTGAACTGGAGAGGAAAACTAAGTTCATCAAATAGTAATGTACCCAGTATTATAAAACAAGAATAAACAATCTCTATCTTTTTATTTCTTTCACTTTCATTTGTTTTAAAACATCTTTTTTATTAATGTATTTTAAAGAGAATATCAGTCAAACAATTTTCACTATTTAAGTTACAGTTAAGGAAACTGGTAAGTAAAGGAACTATTGAGTAAATTAAAAGACGGGTAAGCAAAATAGAGCATATTTGTTTTTATTAAAGCACACAGGTTCTGCTGCTGCTGCCGCTGCAAACAAGTACAGGAACTTGCTACTGTCAATGCATATGGCGATACGGTGCTGTGAGTATTTAAGACATACTGCTGCTGCACAAATAGCATGTAAAATAACCCGTAGCAGATCTATACAGGTGGAGCTGGGGAAGGTGGAGGGTTTCAGAGAAACTGTGAAAGCACGCTGCAGGAATCTCAAGTGAATGCTAGCTAGCCATATAAATGTAAGGTAGAAAGCTCATTGGCTGCATATGCAGCATGAATCAATCAGCTTGTGCCAAGTCCTTTAACTCTCTGAATATCATCAGTTACGTAAACAACCCGTCAGCCTGCGCCATCTAGAGCATCATGACTGAACTATATATATTGAACTAAGAAAATGAGCCACATTAGGTTAAGTGAACAGGAACATAAAAAAAGTATAATCACACACACACACTCACACACACAAAAATCATATTCTCTAAATAATTCAATATTCAGAACTGTGTAAAGGATAGAGTACCCTAAATTATTATTTTGCATTTTTTTTAATCCTTTGTGTGTGTGGACAGAACAATAAATTCTTACATTTCATAGTTCTTTAAAAATTACTTTAGACCAAACAAGAATTAAGGATGAGGTCAGTGGAAAAGATCTTTTATTAAAGCATATGTGAATATAAACAAGACTCATTAAATAATCAACATTCAAGTTAAATATTTAAAATTTAGTACATATAATAAGATAAACTAGTCAAGACAAGTCAAGTCTCTCAAAGTCATACAAAGTCACACAATCGCACCCCCACAAAAAACAAAACAAATAAAATATTGATTTTAAAAAGACTTGAAGTACTCACCACTGACAGTAACACTGAAGCTCCTCTGTAATGTCTTTATCTGATAAAGTCTTGAGACTTCAGTCTTGGTGTTGCTGATGGTGAGATCTGCAGTTTGAATATTGAGATGTAGTCTGTTTGTAAATCTCACATCATCATCTTCTTTATATAACAGAATCACTTTCTCTCTGTTAGTTTTTACTATGGAAGTGTTTTGAGGTCTAAACGTCCACTCGATCACCTCATCTCCAGATATATCAGTAATGTGAATCTGTGACAGGATCTCCCTTCATCACTACTTTTTTCTTCACCTCGTCAAAACTAAAAATACCTGAAAAACAAACAGGAACAGTTAAGGATAATGTTAGATTAATCAGAATCAGAATCAAAGAGAAATTCATTGCGAAGTGTACATGCACACACAAGGAATGTTTAATAGAGCTTCCAGTGAACACATACAAATAAACAGTATTAAGACACAGGTTGCATCAGAGTAAACATATTTACAGATTATGAACATATTTACAGTCTCGGAAAAAATGGTACAAAAGCTGTCACTGAGGCAGTAGCCTTTCAAAAGGTACACTTTTGTACCTAATTTACCCCTAAATGGTGCATATCTGTACCTAAATGGTACATATTAGTACCTTTTGAAAAGGTAAAACCCCAGTGACAGCTTTTTTTTTTCTTTTCTTTTTTTTTGAGAGTATACAGTATTAATAATATAAATAAATAGGACTGGATTTACAAACATAATGCTCTAAACAGTGAGAATATTGCACTGTAGGAGAGGCCTTAAAGCTTTCAGCTGTTCAAGAGGTAGATGGCCTGTGGTAGGAAGCTGCTCTAGCCCTCTACTATTGATGCTTGGCAATGTTTTTTCTTTAACATACTTGATTATATAAAGGAATGACTTGTTTTGTTTTTTTCTTTTTTCCCTCCCTCTCTCTCTTTCTTTTGACTGGACTCTTTAAAGTATTGATTATATGTCTGTTGTTGTTATTTTTTGTTGTTGTTGTTTTGAATGGATGTTGTGATGTTGTGTGTAAAAAAAAACAATAAAAAGTTGATAAAAAAAAAAGTGATAATCTAAAGAAGTTCAAAAACACAACATGCACAGAAAGCTCTGAACTACTGCATCATTCAGACACACACAGACATAAAAAAAAAAAACATCATATGAACCACAACAACAGTAACAATCAACAAAAGCTTCATGCTACTTAGTAGTACTTATATGCTGTAATCGTTGATATAATATTCTTCTTCTTCTGCTCTTGAGTCGCTTGCAGGTATGTTATGAAATTTGGCACACTGATAGAGGACAGTCTCAATCTATACCATAGCAAGATTATGCTAATAATAACATTTGAACCGTAAAGTTTAGAAGCAATATAATTTTTTACTCTGATTCTTTTACTCAAGCTGAATCAAATTGACACCAAAACGTACATTTCTATGGGTCAAGATTTTTTGCAGTTTTTAATTATTCAAAAAACCCTACTTTTTTCGAACTCGTCCTAAACCGTGATTCTGATTTTCACCAAATTTGGCTCAGATCATCTTCAGACCATGCTGGCTAAAAGTTATGGAATTCAAGTTGATTAATCAAACGGTTCTTGAATAACACATGAACGAATTTGACGATGAGCACACCAAAATGGATGTGACGCTATATCTCTTCAACGTTTTATTATATTGAGACCAAACTTGGTGTGTGTTATAAAAATCATGACCTGAGGCTACCTGCATAGTTTCGGTGCAGTACCACCTAGTGGTCAGGAGATATGAAAACTTACGTATGGTTTGGCCAAAAATCTGCCATTTTGGGGATCGGCCATTTTGAATTTTGTCATAAAATGCTGTATTTTACGCCTGCATTGGCATATTCTGTTCTGACATGAGAACAGAAAAAACATTTAAATAGTAACACTTAACACTAGAAGCGCCAGAATTCCAAAACTACTAGAACAGCCGTGAGCGGTCATTTTGACCGCTATATTATAAACTCTATAATCTCTAAATAAATTGCCCAAATGAGAGATTAATGTATTAACTGTGTTAGGATATCGTTAAAAAAAAACAAATAACACCAACATGTAGACTTTTTATTTAGTTAAAAATGATAATTATAAATTTAGAAATATTCGCATCATTTCATAGTAAAATGTAATTATTGCATATTCAGTATTTCTCTGTATTTATTTTACATAACTCAGAACAACAAAATAACATTTAAAATGATCTATTTGATTATGATTTTTTTACAACATTTATGATACATTATAACACAGAACATAAGCTGGAAACAAGCAGCTCTAAAGTTAAAAGAGTCACGAACGAAGTTTGGAACCATAAAACAATTACGCCACAAATTTTATATTAAATAAATATATCTATATCATGCTCGGCTATTTAAGATTCACAGTCAACACAAGTTACTTCTGTTCTTCTCGCACAATTTCCACACACGGGTTTGTGGCATTTGCAACAGGTGTCGCGTTTTATTTTGTTTGCAGATTCTCCGCACCTGGCACTGTCTCCGTTTTGGTGTCAGTTGCGGGGTTGATTGTGCTTTTGGTTGGGACCTTGTGTCAACTGCGATGCTGCCATTTTTTAAAAGGCAATAATAATTTGTAGTCCAAGAATTTGTATTTATAATCAAATGAGCATATGCTAATAGTACTGGAGACGCTGACAGAGACAATAAACCGCGGGAAAGAACAATAGAATCGCGCGAGATTTAAAGCGGTCAATATGACCGTTATGGCTTTAATAGGTAAAAATGCTCATATTTTTTTTGCCTTTTATGTAATTTATATAAAATCTATTGTAAGTAAAATTAGAAACACTTTTAGGAAAAGTCACAAACCAGCAAGATTGTATTTTTTTATTCAACAAAGTTATTGTACATATACATTTCAAAACGGTCATTTTGACCGTCATGGCAGTTCTAGTGTTAACAATAAATAATAATGTGTATGAATCTGGAACAGTAGATTTATGTACAGATTTGTGCATTATTTACTCTATATACTGTACAGCTGAATAAATAAACAGATATGCATATGTATTTACATAAAACTTGAGAAAGAGGCAATGATTAAAGCTGGAGAATGAAGTACAGAACACAGGTAATGATTCATGTGTTAGCTGTTTAAGCTGGAGATGGCATGGGGGGAAAAACTGTTTTTATGCATAGATGTTCTAGTCCACAGAGATCTGTAGCGTCTGGCTGAAGGGAGAAGTGCAAACAGGTTGTGTCCGAGGTGAGAGGGGTCTTTGATGATGTTACCGGCCCATTCTTCACTCTGGAGTTGTACAAGTCCTGGGGTTTGGGCAGGTGCACACCAATGATCCTTTCTGCTGTCCTAACAGTCCATTGCAGTCTTCTTAAATCTGATTTGCTGGCTGACCCAAACCAGACAGTTATAGAAGTGCACAGAACCGACTCAATAACAGCTGAGTAAAACTGTGTCATCTGTGCCTGTGGCAGGTTGAACTTTTTCAGCTGACGAAGGAAGTACAAACTCTGCTGGGCCTTTTTCACAATGGAGTCAATGTGAATGTCCCACTTCAGGTCCTGAGAGATGGTTGTGCCCAGGAACCTCCACAACAGCCACAGTGCTGTCCATGATGGTGAGAAGGGGGAGAGCAGGGGGGTTTCTCCTGAAGTCCACTATCATCTCCACAGTTTTGAGCGTGTTGAGCTCCAAGTTTTTGACTGCACCAGATAGCCAGCTGCTCAACCTCTTTTCTGTAAGCAGACTCGTCGCTGTCCTGGATGAGACTGATGACTAGGGTAATCTGCAAACTTCAGGAGCTTGACAGAGGGGTCTTTAGAGGTGCAGTCATTTGTGTAGAGGGAGAAGAGCAGTGGGGAGAGAACGCAGCCCTGAGGAGCTCCGGTGTTGATGGTGCGGGTGTTGGATGTGATTTTTGATGTAATTAAAAAAATAAAATGCTATATCTTTTGATTACTTTTGCCTATTATCATGCAACTGGTCTTGATAGATTCCTTGGATCATGCCAAGAACATAAATTCCAATTATGCCATAATTAGGTGAACTTCATATCCGCCATTTTGATTTTTTTTTTTAAAACCTCCTCCTGGACCTTTGGTCCGATTTTCACCAAATTTGACTCAGATCATCTTCAGACCATGTCTTTAATTACTCATTGCTGCATTTGGTCTGATCCTCCCTGCCATGCTTGCTCATCATTCTGCCTCTGTTAAGCTTGGCCCCTTAATTGCTTATATTTTTGCCGTTGTTTTTGTTGTGACTTTTTACTAGCTTATCTTGTGATGTTCAGTGCTGATTTGTTTATCAGATTTTTTTATTTTTATTTTTTTGTGATGAGATAGTATCAGTAAATATTATTTTTATTTTTTAAAGGTAAGTAAAAGAACAAATGAGCCACTCCTGTTGATAAGACATGTTAACATCTTGCCTGATCTTTCTTTATGCCTTGGGCGATTTCAGAGACTTACAATCCATCCACACTCAGGCACCATAAAATAGTCTCAGTTTTATCAAGTTGATTGATTGGCTTTATTGTGTGTTTGTACATAGATCCATATGAGCACTGTATGAACATAAACTTTCACATGAATGGAAATGATAGAAATTATACTTTGCTGTCACAAAACACAATCCAAGTAACCTTACGATTACACTAAAAAGAGAAAATGCCTATTTCAAGCAGCCAACCCCTGCTGGTTTACAAGGGAAAGCATATGTTGATTTATTTTATATTTAACTGTAAAAAGTCATGAATGGTTCTGTAACTTGAACATTTCAGGTGTTTACAATTTTTCATTTTGTTCTAGTAGACAGACATGAGGCAAAAAGTACATTAAGCATGATTTGTGTCAAAAAAAAAAAAAAAACTAAAAAAACACATTAGCATGTCTTTGTTTAGATTGTTACGGTGATTATGAACTGCTGTTTTCTTTTCATTTTTCAGATCCTGAGAGTGATTCACTTTATATTCACTGAAACCTGTTATAAAAACACAGAAAGAATCAGTAAAAACAACAAGTTAAAAAAATGAAAATAGTAATGAATAAATAATAGTTTTAATAATAATAATGATAATATTAGCTATAGGTTCCCCTGCATGTATGTTCTCCTTCACTGCACTTACAATAGGAAAATCAACAGTAATTATACTTAAATTTAATAAAAAATAAAAACTTTCTTAATTATGTCTATAGAGAAATCTCAACTTTACTTATTAATTTCCTTCAAAGACTAAATAATTTCATTGTTAGCTCTTGCTGTATGATTTGCATGAAATACTTACACTTTTGCCTTGGTTGCTTATACTTCTTGCAGCAAAAAACGCAGTTACAGCCCAAACCACCAGACCAACACCAGCACCACATATCCCTGATGCAGCACCTGACTGAGCTGTAATGATAAAGAGAGACAGTCATTGGTGTGAATGTGTGTCTGATCTAAAACAAACACATCAGCACTATATATAACCTGAGTGAAGATCTGATACTGTAATGATAAAGAGAGACAGTCATTACCACTATAGTGAATACAACCCATTTCTCAATAATAGTAAGCTGATTCAGAGAGAAAATCATAAATGCTAACACTAAACAGTAAAGTGTGACTTCTGTGACAACTTTTGTTTTCACTGAACCATTTACAACTTTTTGTGTTTCTTATAATGAACTAATACTTCAAACACAAATGTGTTTCTGTGTGACAATATTTGAAATAATGTTAATTTTCTCTACAAATGTCTCATTTAATACACTCACCACTGACAGTAACGCTGATGGTCCTCTGTAAAGAGTGTGTCTTGCTCTTCATGTACAGATGATAACCTCCAGAGTCTGTGGTTCTTGATTTGCTGATGGTCAGAGATCCAGTCTGATGGTCTGGCAGCAGTCTGTCATTGAATCTCCCACTAGCACTAAATAATGAAAACCGATTGGTCTCTTGATCGATTTCAGCCATGAGATGGTCTTCAAACTTCCAAATTATCAGATCGTATCCCTGTATTCCAAGAACACCAGTGCGTAGAACGACAGAGTGTCCCTCAATCACTGACACTGCCTTAATTTCATCTGTCACAGCAACAAACACATATAGAGAACAAATATAAAGATAAATAATTATTATTAATCACACAGTTAAGTTGGTGATTCATATTAAAAGATGCTCACTCCCCAGATATTATTCTATTGTTATTAAATAAATAATTTTACATTTCAATGATTTATTGTATTGCACTGTTCATAAATCACATCTATCCACCATTAAGCCATTGAATGTAATGGTCTAGGCTCAGACACAACTGACCGCCAACAGCCTGGGGCCATAACATCACAAAACATCTTAAGGCTAAAAGTAACTTTTAACTTGAGAAATGCTTAAAAATAATGGGCATGTCAGCCCTAATTTTAGGACTCCTAAATTTTAGCTCCAAGAGTACACTGATAAAAATGATTTTGTGGTGAAATAAATACTACAGAAAAACAAATGTAATTTCTACATTAAATAATTTAGTTCAGGCAAGAATTAATAAATAAAAGAGTTAATTCAATATTAGTACTCAATTTAAGCTTGTAGAATTTAAAGTTTGAACTTATAAGTATATTTTACTTGGAATTGTTTGTTATTTTTACAAATATTGTAAGTAAATATCAACGTCATGATCCCATTGTTCCCATCATGCACTTGGGCATGAATAATTAATAAGGTTAATTAGATGTTTTTGAGATGTATTTACACTGTTTTGTGGTTGCTTTTGGTGTTAGGTTAAGTAACTTTGTAACATCTGGAGTTCATTTTTTACTCAAAATGACCCATTCATACTCAAACACTATTCACTGATTGTCACCGTCATTGTGTATCATGTGCCAAGTATTCAGGCCTCTGTTCATTCAGTTAATAACTGTATTGAGTCAATATATTACCTTGAATAACAAGCAGTCTACTTGCTTACATACGTACTTGTAACTTAACCACATGCTTTATAGTCAGTTCTACGTTGTTTGAGTAAAGTTTACAAACCGTGACTGAGTGAAATATACTTGAGTATTGTAGGGTAAACTTAAAATAATTAAATAGAAATTACTCATCAAACTCTACCTGGTCATGTTAAATTTACTTATTTCCTTTACTAATTTTAGATAACTTAGTTCAGTAGATTTTACGTAATTCCTTCTTTACATTTTCCTTAAAAAATATGCGTGCAAAAACTTGCAAAATAAAAATTAAGTAAATTTAACTTTTTTTTTTTTTTTTTTTTTCAGTGTAGCCTATTGTGTTTTAATGCTAAAATCAGCTCCTAAATCTTTGGAAAGTTAAGGGTAGTCAAGAGGACTCCTAAGTCACTAAGACCGAATCACAAAAATGACTTGCCAACAATCCGCCTCAGAAAGTAGCCTAAACATTTTATTAGCTTTTTCACAATAATTTCCCTTTGAAGTAATTATGTCCTTTTCATGTACATGTTGGGCAAGAAGTATAGCCTAACAGCTATGAGTCCAGTTTGTTTTTCTTTTGCATTTGCACTATGACTTACTGTCAGCCATGATTACTGTAGTTTGTTAATTAATATATATATATATATATATATATATATATATATATATATGCATATCCACTAATTGTTTACGATATGCAAACATGTAAGAAGCTGACAATTAACTGAATATATATTTGTTTAATTGGTGAAATAGCCTAGGCTACATTATAAAAACTTTATTTGAATATGGTCGAATTTTTATTTTAAAATATTTATTTGAATATGGCAACATGACCTCGTTCTATATTTCTAAATCACTGAGAGAGACCCATACCCTATCACTGTAAATTAATCTTTTACAATTTTCCCTGTAAGAGAACTTGCCATTTTGCAGAACTTTTTTTTTTTTTTTTACAATATTTTACAGTTTAAAATACACTATTTTTTACAGTGTCATTTGACTAAAGTCATAACAGAGTCCATATATTATAGAATTTAATACAATCTACTCACCAACAGCAATATTGAACTTCCTGTGTAAAATCATACTGCTGGTGTTGATCTCCACTTTATAATTTCCGTACTGATCTCTTCGGATGTTTCGTACGGTGAGATCTCCGGTCTGACCATTCAGATTGATGTTACTCCACCTCTCGTCAGCAGCGCCCTTTAAGCCATTAACTTTCACCAGACCATCGCTGGTCCCGAAGTTTGTAAGTTTACATTAACTGCATTATTTTAATTCAAAATTTTAATTAATATTGGAAAACAACATGTCATTTAAAGGTGTAAATGCTCGAGCATCGATATTTACATATGTCACAGCATACATCATTTTAATTGGTATCAAGAGTTCGAGAACAAAGTGCTACATGCAACATCAAAGCGGTGAGTTCTGAACTGCTTTTATCCATTGAAGATGAAAGATAAATTAAACATTGGCATAGTTTTAATGGCAATAATCCAGAATGTGTTTTTAAGATTTTAGTCCAAAAAGTGTGATTTAAAGGAATATCAACTAATTAATCTTCATTTACATATCTTCAGATTGAACAATAATCATGTAAATTTTCCAGTAGGCCTAAATTGTGAACACCAATATTGTTTCAGTGGTAAAAGCTATAAGCTACTATAAGGTTTTCTCGAGTTTTATTAACACAGTAACCCCGCCCCCAGCGTTCTTTCTGCAGCGCTGATTGGACAGTCATTGAAAACATTCTAACAGCGTGCAACCGGCTGTTGTGACGTCCGCATATGCCCGACCTATTAATATTCACTGAACACAGTCAGCCAGAGAAAAGCTAGCAAAATTATAATGAATTGGAAATGCAGCCAACGAATAGGCTCCATAATAACAAAGAATATTTGGACTTTTTGTATTCTGCAGATTAGCCTTCTGTAAATTTTCAAATTTGTATATCCTAGGCCTATAGGTGTTTTAGTATTTGTGTTTTTACTGAAGGTGTATTCAATTATTTATGCGCCACTGACATAACTAAACTAAATTACTGAAAGGATGAGTGTCATTAAACATGTTTTCTGAACATTCTCCCTGTCTGTCAATGTATGTCTTTTCAAAGGTACTGTCACTAATAAAAATAAAGCTTACAGGATTTTTATTGGTGCCCCTTCAAATTTGAATTATATCTTGTGCAGATGTGTGGCTTTAATGTCACTGCTTTTGTAAACTGCTCTGGCACAATTTCATATGTTTATTCCCGAATATCTCTTATTCTAAATTAATGCAGCAATACCTTACAAAATAGTTAAGCTTCTCTTACCATTTTTCTATACTAAGGTATTTCATTTGGATACTCGAACATCAAATGGATAAATGGCATCTTTCTAAAGAGACCCCAGTTATGTCTGTAGTCCAGAGGGTTCATGAACTGTGACTGTTTTTGTTTGTGTAGGTCATGTTTGTGTTTGAGCTCAACTAGTGGGGGCGACAGTTAAAAGGTTAAGTGAGCAATAAGGATGACTTCATCTCCAAACTCCCACAGTATCTGATTATCTCTCTGTACTTTAACACCAGTGTGTAGAGTGACAGAATCTCCCTTCCTCACTGACACTGACTCCACAACATCTGTCTCAACAACAAACACATGAGGAGAACAACAGAAGACATTTAAAACAAAGATTGAGCTTATAATGCTGTAATTTCCACACAATCACACTTTGAAAGAGGAGTCTAAATTCTGAGACTGAACAGTTTAATAGACTTTCTTCCCATTAAGTTATTTTTACATTTTAAGAGTACATTTAAAATTCAAATGCATTTCAGATTCAGCTCTTCAGATACAAATTCAATTTTCTAAACAACTGAAGCTGCTTTGAAACGGTGTTGTGCAAAAGATGTAGAAATAAATTTGTATTAAGTTATAAAAGAAATCTTAGATATCTTATTTTGAATGTATTTCTAGTGTCACACTTAAATCTAACACACCAATCTACAGGTGCTGGTCATATAATTAGAATATCAGCAAAAAGTTGATTTATTTCACTAATTCCATTCAAAAAGTGAAACTTGTATATTATATTCATTCATTACACACAGACTGATATATTTCAAATGTTTATTTCTTTTCATTTTGATGATTATAACTGACAACTAAGGAAAATCCCAAATTTAGTATCTCAGAAAATTAGAATATTGTGAAAAGGTTCAATATTGAAGACACCTGGTGCCACACTCTAATCAGCTAATTAACTCAAGACACCTGCAAAGGCCTTTAAATGGTCTCTCAGTCTAGTTCTGTGGGCTACATAATCATGGGGAAGACTGCTGACTTGACAGTTGTCCAAAAGACGACCATTGACACGTTGCACAAGGAGGGCAAGACACAAAAGGTTATTGCAAAAGAGGCTGGCTGTTCACAGAGCTCTGTGTCCAAGCACATTAATAGAGAGGCGAAGGGAAGGAAAATATGTGGTAGAAAAAAAGTGTACAAGCAATAGAGATAACCGCACTCTGGAGAGGATTGTGAAACAAAAGCCATTCAAAAATGTGGGGGAGATTCACAAAGAGTGAACTGCAGCTGGAGTCAGTGCTTCAAGAACCACTACGCACAGACATATGCAAGACATGGGTTTCAGCTGTCGCATTCCTTGTGTCAAGCCACTCTTGAACAACAGACAGCGTCAGAAGCGTCTCGCTTGGGCTAAAGACAAAAAGGACTGGACTGCTGCTGAGTGGTCCAAAGTTACATTCTCTGATGCAAGTAAATTTTGCATTTCCTTTGGAAATCAGGGTCCCAGAGTCTGGAGGAAGAGAGGAGAGGCACACAATCCACGTTGCTTGAGGTCCAGTGTAAAGTTTCCACAGTCAGTGATGGTTTGGGGTGTCATGTCATCTGCTGGTGTTGGTTCACTGTGTTTTCTGAGGTCCAAGGTCAACGCAGCCGTATACCAGGAAGTTTTAGAGCACGTCATGCTTCCTGCTGCTGACCAACTTTATGGAGATGCAGATTTCATTTTCCAACAGGACTTGGCACCTGCACACAGTGCCAAAGCAACCAGTATCTGGTTTAAGGACCATGGTATCCCTGTTCTTAATTGGCCAGCAAACTCGCCTGACCTTAACCCCATAGAAAATCTATGGGGTATTGTGAAGAGGAAGATGCCAGACCCAACAATGCAGAAGAGCTGAAGGCCACTATCAGAGCAACCTGGGCTCTCATAACACCTGAGCAGTGCCACAGACTGATCGACTCCATGCCAAGCCGCACTGCTGCAGTAATTCAGGCAAAAGGAGCCCCAACTAAGTATTGAGTGCTGTATATGCTCATACTTTTCATGTTCATACTTTTCAGTTGGTCAAGATTTCTAAAAATCCTTTCTTTTGTATTGGTCTTAAGTAATATTCTAATTTTCTGAAATACTGAATTTGGGATTTTCCTTAGTTGTCAGTTATAATCATCAAAAATTAAAAGAAATAAACATTTGAAATATATCGGTCTGTGTGTAATGAATGAATATATACAAGTTTCACTTTTTGAATGGAATTAATGAAATAAATCAACTTTTTGATGATATTCTAATTATATGGCCAGCACCTGTATACCTTTCAAACGGATTTCAATATAGCGTCACATAAGATTGTTAATTTGCAACAAAAAAAGGCTTTTGATTGTTTAGAGAATGAACAAATCTCCCTAAAAGCATAGCCTCGTGTAGTTAAAGAAAAATATTAGATAAATACAATAAGAAAGAAATTAAACAATCGAACAAACTGTAATTCAACACAAAATTAATTTTGTATCATTTTGAGACATCTGATTTGGTCATCAACATCTTTTTTTTCTTTTCTTTTAAAGTTGACATAAAAATGACAAACCTAATAATAATAGCTTAACCCATAATGTTAAAACTTGTATTCATTCCACAGCATCTAAACTGTCCACAGGTGATTGACATGAGTTACTCACCATGGACAGTAACTCGGAATGTCTTCAATTTTGCATCTGTGCTCTTGATGTCTACACTATAATGTCCAATGTGTTCAGTTCTGATGTTTGTGATGGTCAGAGATCCAGTCTGTGTGTCCAGCTTCAGTATGTCTCTGAATATCGCACTGGAACCATCATATGTAGAGGGATTTGCATCTGCTTCATTCATTCTAGCAATGATTTCATCACCAAACTTCCATATTATCTTAGTATCTTTCAGTACTTCAGTAACATCAGTATGTAGAGTGACAGAATCTCCCACCATCACTGATACTGACACTTCATCTGCATCAACACCAAACACACCTGAAAAACAAACAGAAACAATTTTGTTAAATAACACTATAGTATTGTAAACCTGTATATTATTGTAATATTTGTGCTGTAATTACAGCATATTAATGAAAGCAATTTCTCAGACAAAATAGCCTATTGTTTGTGTACAGTTATATTCCTGTATTTGTACTGGGAAATGACAATATTATATTTGACAATATAGTTTCACGAGTTTGAGCATTTTTCATTCACACTGTACAGTACAGATGGGATATTATGAGCTCATTTAAAGTTAGTCCCTGAACTACATGTTCTTGCAATGCTAAATTTAATTTTGTGTCATAGTTTACAAATACTCCTTGCAAATACCTAATTACCATAAAACCAGTCATTTTACTGAGCTCAATCTCAGTCTCTTAATACACCAAATTTTTTCAGCAGTCTAGTATATTTACAAAATGCAGTAGCTTTGGAAGTATTTCAGTTTTTCATAATGTCGGTAATGCAAGTAAACAGATTTGTTGCATTGTGTCTCTTGAAAATTAAGCCTAATGTGTCTTGTCATTTCTACAATGCATGCAAATTACGTCTATTCTGATTCTTTGGATTTAAGTTATTGGATATTAAATGACTCAACACAACTCAGCACACAAGCATGGATGTTTCACACTGACACACAAAGACTGAACAAATGGCAAAATGCATACATTTTATTTGCTGCTTTAATGTAATCCTTCTTTTTTTAACTTTTATTTTTTGAATAAACATTGGGGGTTTGGAGTGACATACCTATTCTGAACAAGTAGAACTTGCAAAACCAAGTAAAAACCCACCCACGGTAGGCCTAATGTTAGAAGGGCAGGTTGCAACAACATCAGTCATCTAATTATGAGCTTGATGGTAGTTTATAGGCCTACTTTTATATAGCCGCACTCTGAATGTGAGCAACAGTAACTCAACCGGACTAGAGTTCAATAGAGTGACTGACCAACTGATTGAGAGAGTCACTTATTTTTTTTTTTTCTTCTTTCTGTTCTGTTCTGTTAAAACAGTAGGGCATGCGTTCGTGTTGCAGCCAGTTTTCGTGCAAAATAGTAACGCCCTCTACTGTTCACTACTAAACACACACGTGCACAAACAACTTACCCTCAAAATCTCCTTACAATGTTGCTGTCGCCTGTTTCCGATTTATACTGAAAACGAATAGCCTATGTTAAATTAATTTTTTTAAAAACCAAGTGTTACTCACCGTTCACGAGTAATAAAACCCCAAAAAGGAAGGTATAATTCCTCATACTGATGTCGCTTCTGACCGCGTCTAAACTACAACAGCACTGATTCAGGGTTGATGGACTAGTATCAAACCTTCCAAGTCACGTGCTTTCTTCAGAAAGCGGGCGTGTTGCTTCATACACCTGCTATTTCGAAACGTTCCAAAGTCGACCTTGGCTAGATCAAAATCATTAAATGCTTGTTTATTCGAGGCTTGTCATATTCTGAATAGTCAGTAAAATAAATGTTGAATATTTTGTTGAAATTGAACTTTAAAAGTGATTGTGAAAATTTGTGATGAATTAGTGAAAATCATTATGGTAATCCATTTTTATTGCAAAAAAAATGTATTATTCCTTGCAATAAAACTGTCACAGTAATCCAATACAGACATTCAGCATAATTCTAAAATTAATTAATTCATGAATAAATTAATAATAATAATAATAATAATAATGTGACCAAAATAAAAAGGTTTTAAAAATGTTGCTTTAAGTAATAAAAAAAGTAAATATCACGCCTAATTAGCCTACTGTGAAAACAAAACCCGACGAAACTGTAACATTTGAGATATATTTTAAAGTTTATAAACTTATTTTGTTCATACTTGGTGTTATTTTGTAACACTATTGGTGTTTGGTAAGAAGTTAAATGAATAACCATTTTTTAAAAAAATGAAAAACTCTATGTCTGAGCTTTATTATGTATGAAGGCCTTCTAACATGAATCTCATCCCCTCAAAACAACTTTATTTTGGAATAAAAAGAGTTAATTCAATTTGCACTCTATGCTTTTGAGACTCTAGCAGCTCCTAATCTGAGTCAAACCTGCTGTGGTCTGTGTTTAACTCAGGTCAGTTTAGTGACAGAATGACCCAAATGAATGAGGTTTCTCTTGAGTGGACAAACGTTTACTGTTGCATGTGTGCAGTTGATTTATAGGTAATAGCCTAGATTCTTTTCCATAAAGACATATTTCCACTCTAGACAAATATTTACATTATAAAACAAAGCAGTGGATCCATAAACAGTCAGATTTGATTTTTATCAAACAAAATTCATGCACTTAATATATCCTTGTTGATCTTCTTCTCTACTGTGTGTCAGGGATCCCTATTCGGTCAAATCAATCATATATCATGGTTTCTGTGGAAGCAAGTTACTAAACACGGATTACTATTTTATGGTGTTATAAAAGGCTAGATAAAGGGACATAAAGCGAGATGCGAAGCTGACCTGCGACACCATCTGTTGCTCTTACTGTCGCGTTGATGTAGGCTACACACGGAAGCGCGCAGACTGAAAGAGTTGGTTTTTTCTCCGATTGGCTGAAGAGTTTTTATCTGCTTGACTCACCGAAAAGTTATCTGCACACAGTGTTTATGACAATGAAACATTGTTAAACGCAATTCTGTCGTGTTTCTTGAAATCGACCTCGTTTTTTTTTTTTTCAGACATTGAACGGATCTCAAACGGTTGAAGAAAATGATTCACGGGCTTGTTTTGTTCTGTTTATGTTTTTTTCCTCTGATTGGTAAGTAATAAATGTAAGCCTGTTTAAGGCCTCGGTGTTAGTACAGATTAGCTATAGGCTAATATTAAGGGTTTAAATTAGGCTATTTAAATATTTGACGTTTAGATTTAGCCTACTTTTAATTTTGATCTCTAGGCGCTGAGACAGATGAGCTCGTGTCAGCGATGGAGGGAGGTTCTTTCACTCTCCGGACTGGTTTTACTGAAATGCAGGGCGATCATGAGATCGAGTGGAGGTTTGGATCGAACAGAACTCGTATAATCAAAATACAGGCGGGTAACATTTTTACAGACGATATCACGATATTCAGAGACAGAGTGCTGATCGAAAGACAGACTGGAGATCTCGCCGTCACAAATATCACTAATGAACACACTGGAGTTTATGAACTAAGTATCGATCTCGGACTGAGAGAGTTGCAAAAAAAAATAATTGTCACTGTTTATGGTGAGTAGCCTATTACTCTTAATTTTATATTTACGTAACGCCCCTCTTACCTACTGTGAGTTGTAGGCTACTTATTCTTGGATGTATTTGTTTATTTACTCTCCAGCTCCTGTGCCTGTTCCTGTCATCACCAGATACTCTCCTCAGTGTTCATCATCATCATCATCTTCGGGGTTCAAAAGTGTGCTGCTGTGTTCAGTGGTGAATGTGAGTCATGTGACTCTCTCCTGGTACAAAGGAAACAGTTTATTGTCCAGCATCAGTGTGTCTGATCTCAGCATCAGTCTCTCTCTTCCTCTGGAGGTGGAGTATCAGGATAAAAACAACTACAGCTGTGTAGTGAACAATCCTGTCAGCACCCAGACCAAACATCTGGACACCTATCAACTCTGTCAGACATGTTCAGGTAGAACATTTGTGTTATCAGTGTTTCTTCACAGTACCTTAAATACCAGTACCTGATACCTTAAACGAGTATGAGTAGACATGTCAAAAGTCTATAATGCAGTTTTTAATTTAGTGCCTACGTCTTTCTACAGACTGTGACAACTGGAGTCAAAAGGAGCTGTGATCCAATTGGTCGTCTCTGCTGTGGTGGGCGTGGCTGCTGTTGCTGATGTTGTTGTGTACTGGTTCATGACATCAGATCCAGAAGAACTGAACCGGAGAGGAAAACTCAGTAATGTATCTGGGATTATAAAACAAGAATAAACAGTCTCTTTCTTTTTTCTTGGAATGTCATGGCTGGAATTGTAATTATTGATTATGTGACTGAATCTATTCCATCGAACTGCAGTGATGTTATCCTGGTGAAAAAATAAAAAAATCTTGATGATGTAACAACTGCTTTTGTCAGTTTGATGAGATTTTATGTGCTTGATTTTTTATTAATGGACATTAAAGTGTTGACCTTTCCTTTTTATACAAAGAGTTAATTACACATTTTTTTTTTAAATGTAATTTTAAGTGTTAAATGTTTGAAAATAACATTTGTTCTGTCCTGTACATCTTTGTTTAGCTTGTATGGTCAAGAAAGTTGGTAATTTGGTATATTTTGTTTCTGTTTTTCTGTTACCTGGCAAATTATGGATGTTTGGAGATCAAGGTGCTCCCATAGCTCTCATAAAGGCCAGTCAAAGCTCATTATTTAATGGGACTGATGGGAGATTCATAGGCAAATTACAGCTGGATCGACTCGATCCCTTACCATCATAAACACAATAACCACAGCCTCAGAACTTTAAGCACTATGTGTATCTGAATTCCAGTGTTGGGCACGTTACTTTAAAAAAGTAGTTATAGTTACTAGTTACTTCTCACAAATAGTAACTGAGTTAGTAACTGAGTTACATCATTATAAAAGTAACTAATTACCAGGGAAAGTAACTATTGCGTTACTTTTAAAAAAATGTTCAAATGTCAAATAACTTTGGGTGCCCCCAATATTAAATATGTTAAATGAATGAAATGGACACTAAAAAGAATAAACTATTATTATAAAACATTGTATATTAATCTACACTATTTATCTACTGACACTTAGTATCAGTCAGTCAAGCATTATAATATAATATTATGATAATTTAATATTATATGATGATAGAACTTTAGTAATTAGAATAACCAAGTACGAATGCATATTAGTCATCAATATAAAACGCACTAAGGATTAATGAGCTGCTGGGTTCATGAATATTAATCACGTTGTTGGCGTTTGCTCGAATTGATTTGCTGAAATCAAAACAGGGACGATAACAGGTGAGCGCCAGCCAATGAGATTGTCGTTTGCGCATTAGTTCCGCCCACTACCAGAGAAACCGGCAGTTCTTAAAAGCTGAAGAATTCCAAAGGAACTCCGTTATTTTGACAGGAAAATACAACAAAGAATATCGTTTACATGTAGCGCGTCAATTATGCATGTTATGAAAGACTCTCTTGCTCTGTATCTTTCTTTGCTTGCGTGTATGTGAGAGAAAGCGACGGCGAGTCGTGCGCTTCACACTAGAGTTTATGGTACGTCAAATACAGCTACACTGCGCATCCATTCAGATGAACTGAAAAATTAAATTCTAATAATATAGTAACGCCACATTTTATTGTCAGTAACGGTAACGGCGTTGTAACGGGGGAAACAGTAATTCTTTTGATTGATCGTTACTGAAAAAAATAACGCCATTAGTAACGCCTTTTATTTATAAAGCCGTTATTCCCATCACTGCTGAATTCACATCTTGTCATTCAGTTTGCGCTAACACTTCCAGGTTAAGTTAATCAGAAAGTGTCACCTGACATTCAATTTAGTCAAACTGGGAGTACAACGAAAATTAAATACAATACCAAAAAAATTATGAAGTTAGCACACATACACAGAAATACACATTTAAATTGTGAAGTCATGAAAATACAAAAAATAAACATTAACCCCTGAAATCACAAATACGTCATACATAACCCATAACTGACCAATCAGCGTCAGCTATAGGTGAGTATTACAGTGTTTTTGTTCCTATAATACAATTCTAATATTTATGTAATAAATGTCTAAATGACTTCTATTGGTCACTTACATCAATCACAAATAAGCAGACACTAACCCTACTACAGCAATAACAGTCCAGCAGCGCAGTTTGAGTCATTCCTGCCTCCTCCCCCAGCTCCACTTGTCTAGACCTGTTTATGCGCAGGTATTTTCACGGAAATTGCAAGAGACGCAGAATGAGCAGTGGTGGTGTTTTGACAAGACTGTTCTACAGAGTCAGAGCCTTGACACATGAGAATATCAGAGAGATATGCAAGTCTCGCAAGGCAGGAATAAACATAATACTCACAATGAACAAAACAACAAGGCAAGCCACAAGGGGGAAAAAAATGAAACAAGTGGCAAAATAAAACTTATTAAAAATAAATAAAATAAAATAAATGCAAGTTCTGATTACGTTAAGCTTGTGGATGCTTGGCAGTGGATTTTTGGTTAGGACCCCTTGGCATCACGTTTTAAGGCACTGGATTATATTTTAGGGAATCCTATTGATTTCACTGAGAAACTTTGGCATCAACAAGAAGCCAAGGATATATGAATTAATTATATTGTCATTATGTTGGGGTATGGTTTTCAATTTAAACTGCCAACATAATTGAATTTACTTTACACTATTTAGACATTTATGAGCACTTGTTTTCACAAGCACTGTTAAGTATATTTAGGTAATTTGTATAATGTTCTCTCTGAGGGCTAAGCCCCCCTGAGCATGAGATCTTAGAACCGCCCCTGAATGGGACACGCAAGTCTGCAAGACCTCAAATGCACACAAAATCTGCCGAATAGGACAAAGTCAGTTTGGCTTAATTTTTTCTACATTTTTCTCTTATTAATGATTGTCTTTCTTTATCATTCTAGCACACGGCCCACAGACTCATCTCTGAACGTGCTGATCTCTGCTGCTGCTGGACCTTTGTTGCTTGCGGCATATATAAATATGTGTGGAAACTACGTGTCTAAATTTCTTGTGAAGACTGAGAGAGTTGTGCTGTTTTAACATGCCTGACATGATTATTCAAACAGTTCAGACTGATCATTAAGAAATAATATACTAATCCAAATTCTACAAAAGACATGCACTGGCTTGAAAGAGCAGATTAGATCTTGGCACTTCACTCAAAATTACTGTTAAAATAAATGTACCTAGACCTGCTGCTAAAGCTTGAGTTTTCCATAAGACTATAAGCTGAAAATAGTTCTGAAAATGTGAATGTGGGAAAAAATTCTCCAGTCAGCATTCAAAAATTTGCCTTTCAAATTAAAAATAATTTTTACCTCATTCAACTACAATGACAAAAAGCAACATTATAACACTGGATGTCCCAATAAATGTGACCCTCGACCACAAAACCAGTCTTAAGTGTCAATTTTTCGAAATTGAGATTTATACATCAGCTTTCCATTGATGTATGGTTTGTTAGGATTGGACAGTATGTGGCTGAGATACAACTATTTGAAAATCTGGAATCTGAGTGTGCAAAAAAATCTAAATATTGAGAAAATCACCTTTAAAGTTGTCCAAATGAAGTTCTTAGCAATGCATATTACTAATCAAAAATGAAGTTTTGATATATTTACGGTAATACATTTACAAAATATCTTCATGGAACATGATCTTTACTTAATATCCTAATGATTTTTGGCATAAAAGAAAAATCGATAATTTTGACCCACACAATGTGTTTTTGGCTATTGCTACAAATATAGTCCAGCGACTTAAGACTGGTTTTGTGGTCCAGGGTCACAAATGCATTTTTGTTGTTGTTGTTTGAGTATATAAATATAAATTCTTGAATCATTCTTGAGAGTTGTGTCTTGCCTCTTTACAAACTTTATAACATCTGGCTGTAATTTAATGACTGCACATGCTGATGGACCTTTTTCACATTTCTGGGTTTCTCAGCAGCGGAAGTCATCATAGTTGGGTTAACTTGAAGAGCAGTGAATGAGAGAGTACCACAAATATATTTTTTTGCATTCCCATTTGCTCAAATAGAAAAATAAAAACTCTACGATAATGTTTTCATGACTTTCAATAAAAGGAAAAAAATTGAGAAAGACTGATAACAGCAGTCAGAAGAGCAAATGATGTCAAATTTACCGTCCCTCCCACAGACGCTGTATTAGAAACACCCTCGCATTAGCGTTAACTATTTTTTGTAATTTGATGCAAAGGTAATATAATACAAAGAATAGTGTTATAAATGTACATACATTTAAAAAAAAAAAAATACAAATATGAAGAACTTTTGAGGATTTATGATGCTGATGACCATTAAACGCATTGTCACAGTCTTGTGAAACGGGTCCATTTCATTTGATTCTTTATTAGGCTATCTGATAATGAGCTAATTAGTTACATTTAAGGGGGTTAATCAATATATTTCAAGGAGCTAAGACTTCACTTTTTCAGTTGTTTAAAAATTGAAATACATTTTCATTTGTATTTTAAGTGTAAATTCATTTGTTTAAATTTAAAATTGTTACTCAAGCAGGTACTACACACTTTGTAATTAACATTTGTTTCATTATAAATCGAATTCGGTAGGTGGCGCTGTTAAAAAAGAATAAGGTCCTAGAACTGCGGTCCTGAAACTGCAGCTCCTCCGGTTGTGCAGGAACACTCTTCTCGGCATCGGTACACAACAAAAACACAGTCACTTGTCGCCATCTCTTGGAGTAATTATGTAACCTGCAAAAACGGTCACTGAACTAAATAATTAAAGTGTTTTACAATCGCTAAAACACATTTGTCAAAACTTAGGTCATTTTTTTCAAAACTTTTGACACAATGAGCACAACAACAGTTTATGTGGGCTAAACTGTGGATGATTTAATTGCTTTTGCACAAAATGACTTGAATTCAGTGACTACATCTTTCAAATTACATGAATTCTTTTCTCACTCAGATATAAACAAGGCCACAACTCATGCCAATTTGCACATGCTAACATATTCTTTTCAAAAGTGTTAAACCTAAGTTCAAAACCTAACATAATACAAAAATGAACAAGACAGCAATTCGCTACAGTTCTACAGTAGGCCTAATACCTTATTGAAATAATCAGAAAATGAGATCTTTGAAAAACCCGACAAGTGTTACAGTAGTCTTTCAACTGCATTACAGTTTTTCTCATTTGCTAAGGCACGGTAAATGAAACTGGGATCCACTTGATCTTCATCATCACATTTTCAGCACAGCAGAAGTCAGCTCACTTTTTCATTTTCACACATTTTAGGGAGGAAATTTGAGTTGATCTCACCGTAACAATTTTGGATTGTGTCTTTGTCCTGTCGCATTTTACAGCTGGTTAAGACAGATTTATATAGAAGAGAGCTTTTTAGCTTTCACAATTGGCGAGGATGCAGAATTGCACTTTAAAGTGCTAGATCTGAAAATGAACTTCTTTTTGTTCAGACATGTATGGCTGAGTAGAGAAGATGATTGAGTAAAACTCTTCCCACATGGAGGGCAGTGATACGGCTTCTCTCCGGTGTGGATCCTCTCATGTGTTCTCAGATATCCTGACCGACTGAATCTCTTGTCGCAATGTGAGCACTCGTAAGGTTTTTCTCCAGTGTGAATTCTCTGGTGCAGTTTTAGTTCAGCATTTGTAACAAAAGTCTTCCCACAATCAAAGCACATATGATCCTTCACACCACTGTGACTTTGCTGGTGTCTTTTTAAAGTACCTCGCTGACTAAAACTCTTTCCACACAAAGAGCACATGTGAGGCTTCTCCTGTGTATGAACTTTCAGGTGCGTCTTTAGAGATTGCGCCCAAAAAAAGTTTTTACCGCATTGATCACAATTAAATGGTTTTTCTCCAGAATGACAACGCAGATGTAATTTAAAAATGCCCATCTGTCTGTAGCTTTTCCCGCACTGATCGCAAGTGTACGGCTTCTCTCCGGTGTGGATCCGCATGTGTATGTTAAGGGATGTTTTTAGTGTAAAACTCTTCCCACATTGATCACATGTGTGCAGTTTCTCTCCAGTGTGGCTTTTCTTGTGAACCTTAAGGTTTGATTGATGTGTAAAACTCTTTCCACACTGATCACATGTGCAGCTTCTCTCCAGTGTGGATCTTATCGTGTGATTTCAGACAATCTGATCGACTGAATCTCTTGTCACAGTGTGAACACTTGTAAGGTTTTTCTCCATTGTGAATTGTCAGGTGCTTTTTCAGTTCAGCATCTGTAAAGAAGGTCTTCCCGCAATCAACACATGCATGATTCTTCACACCGCTGTGTCTTTTCTGGTGTAATTTTAAAGTACCCATCCGTGAAAAACTCTTTCCACACAAGGAACACATGTGAGGCTTCTCCTTTGTATGAACATTCGAGTGGATCTTCAAATGAGCTGCATTAAAAAATGTTTTGCCACACTGATCACAGTTAAATGTTTTTTCTCCAGAATGAGATTGCAAATGTCTTTTAAAAGTGCTTTCATATGCAAAACTCTTCTCGCACTGATCACATGTGTATGGTTTCTCTCCGGTGTGGATTATCATGTGTCTCTTAAGGTGTCCCTTTTGTGTAAAACTCTTCCCGCATTGATCACATGTGTACGGCTTCTCTTCACTATGATCTCTCATGTGAACTTTAAGACTTTGCTTGTATGGGAAACTCTTTTTTTGGGGGGGGGTTCTTCTCAGTAAAAACTTACGTTGAGCTTGTTTTACTCCAGTTTTGACATGTTTTTCTTCTGCTTCACTCAGTTCTTCACCCTCCTCATTCTCTTCCATCAGGTCTAAAATGAAAGCAAAAAAGTTTTCAGTAAATCATTTAAAAACTTTAAAGCCAGAAATGTGAAGGGAAAGGACATAAAAAATAACCCTGATGTAATAGCAGAAATAATACAGTTGCTACACAAAAATATGATCTTTATGATTAATTTTTATAAATTAGTTATTATGAACATCAGTCTTCCAATTATTATTTTTTATATATTACTGCTTCAAAACCAATGTATTTGTAGCCATAAGAGCTATTGAATATATTTTATCAGCTACACAATTGTGTAATATTACATAACTTTATTTATTTAAAAAAAATCATGAACTACTTTCAAATGAACAATTTATTAGCAATAGCATGCTCACTCAACCCTGTTATTATGACACACTTTTGCGTATTTAAAAAAAAAGACCATTTCTTAAAATTTTCACACCTATCACAATCTCTCATATCAGGAAGTGACATCATTTGGAGCCTTTCTACAGGAAGATAAGAAAATAATCTCTATCCAGTCTCAGCTTTTACACAACTTTATATCTGACTGCATCACCAGCGCCAAAAATAAACTATAAATATTCTATAACTACAAATAACTTCTTACAATTTATGAGAATTGCAAGTTTAACTATAAATCAGCTTTTGCTTAACTTGCTAAATGTGGTTTATTTATTTGATACCTTTAGTTACTTTTGATGTCAGTCAGAGATGGAAATGTATTATTTACACATTTAAAAAATTTAAGTAACAGTGTTGCGAAATTTCTGAATGAGATATAAAAGAAATAAATAAGCAGCTCATATAATATTAAATCCTCCTTTCACTGATTATTTGTCAAAAAAACAAAAGATATAAATTTCAGTTTGAGGCTGATTTCATACCCATTTCATGGAAAGTGTTCAGTATATTGTTTGCTACTGCTGTTGTTTCACAGCTCGTAGGACTAAATACAACCAGTAAATCTGATCAAATTATTTAAGTTGTATTACCTTAATGTTCTTCAGCATCATAAATGAATAATAAAGAATAAACACCAACCTCTCTGTTCTTTAGTATTTTCAGGTTTCATTTTGCAGGGTTCTGGATCACTTCTGTTGTCACTGAAAACTCTTCTTCACTGATGGGAATATTCCAACTTTTATTGGTGAATTTCTGTGGGAGGAGCTTCACTGAAGGTAAAGTACTTGTGGTAGGAGGAGCAGATCTGCAGAAATAAAAAAATCAAAAATCAGAAATAAAACAGATGTTTTGACTCATTCCCACATTTTAAGCATGCAGTATGTGTATATACCCATTAATCAAAATGTAAAGTTATTGAATTCATTATTTTAATATTCTGTCTATTTCTGTTTTGTCTGTGATTTTTCTTTTCTTTTTTTTTTTTTTTTTTTTTACATTCTTTATCCTTAATATGGACATATAGACAAAGTAATATTAGGAAAATTATGAATAAGTACCACAGTTAAAATAATCCAAATTTACAAAAAAAAAATTAAGAATAAAAAAACAGAATAATAAACAAATTCAGAAATAAATGTAGATTTGTAACCAAAATATAACACTTCAATTAAACATCACTTACCTATTCGTTTAGCTGAGCTATTGCTCACTGGTTTTAACTTTTTGTTGTTTTTAAATGAAACCTGCTTATCACAAACTATAATGAAATGCTCTTAAAATATTTATGGTGATGGTGTGGCTGTTGACACCAACGAAATGGGATTTAAGTAGCAGTTTACAGGTGCTTTAAACATATCAGCATAATCAATGAGGTGAAAACAGAAACTATTGACATGATAAAAAGAGGCCTTTTAACAGCTAGTAACACTAGCTGTTAAAGTACTAGTAACATAACCCTTACAGGACCATCAGGAGATCTGACTTTATTCTAAGTGTTTGTGGTACACTGTAAAAAAAAAGAAAAGTTGAGCCAATTTAAAATTTTAAGGCAACCAGCTTCAGCAGATTTTTGAGTTTTCTCAACTTGTCGTTTTAAGTTTATACAACAAAAATTTGAGAATCTCCCACAAAAATAAATTAAGCAAACTCAAAAATCTGCTGAAGCTGGTAAAAAATGTTTTTTTAAGTTCGCTCAACTTTTTTTTTTTTTTTTTACAATGTAGAAACAGATGATTTGAGTCAGCATATATGCTGAAAGACTATAAAAGTCTATAACAATGTTATTTCTCACAGTCTGCGATAAATAAAACATCAAAATAAATACATATGCCACGCATTCTTGCAGTAGTTTCAGCTTCCTTTCTGTTTGGGAGACCGTTTTATTAACCGCAAATGTGCAGTAAATTATTTAAATTATTCTAAATAAATCATTTGTAAAGATTTCGAAAGCGCCCATCACTAGGAATAACAGAAATCTTTAAAGATAGTTATTACAGTGAGAACGTGAGTGATCCAGAACCCTCCAGAATGAAACATGAAGATACTGAAGAACAAAGAGATTGGTGTTTACTCTTGATTTTTCATTAACGATGCTGTAAAACACCTATAACATAGCAGTTCTTCAGTTAATGGTTGTAGTCAGTCAGTTAAGTAGCCTATCCATTCGTCATACTTAAGTATGCCGATAGCCTACTTAAGTATGACGATACCCAGATAATAGTTATTATCCCTCCTCCATCTGCATGATCTCATCTTGGGCTGTATGGACTTGATGCTTAGTGCTGACCAAGAAGTGACCCTGACCAACAGAGAAAACCCACCTTTGTTTTTAAACCCTTAAACACATATCTTGGGTCTTTAGGGACCCGGGATGTCATTCACCACCCTCCCCCTCATTCATTCTGAAAGTTAGACATCGACCTTCTTAGTATTCCTCAATCTATCTGTTATAAAGTATACAACTAACTAACTAAATAAATAATTAAATAAGTGCATGTATGTGTAGAAACATCAAAAGAACAAAAAACAATTTTTAACACATTGTTACTGTGTAAACAGCCTTAGAAGGCAGATACAATGGGCTGATGAATGCAATCAACACTTTGTCAATTTGACTTAAATTTCTGAGATTCAAATGTATTATTATATTAGATAATTGCATAGTTAATAAAACATTTAAAAGTTCTCACCACAAAACATTGGATTTTTCTGATTACAATGTTTTAAAAGTAATACTTGGAAGATCAGTGTACCTAATTCATGGAAAGTGCCTGCGACATTATTTAAAAAAAAAAAAAAAAAAAAGAAACACATCAAAGTAAACATGCACTGTAAAAAGTGATAAGTTAACTTAACTTAAAAAAATTAAGGAAACCTGTTGCCTTGAAATTTTTAAGTAAATGATAATTAAAATAACAAGTTAAGTGAGTTGTCAAGTTCACTTAACTTTTTTTATTATTATTATTATTTACTCAATAATTTTAAGGCAACGGGTTTCCTCAATTTTTTTTAAGTCAACTTATCACTTTTTACAGCGCATAATTTTGTATAGCAATTGCAGCAAATGTCCTTTTTATTTCTGTCTTTGGTTTTCTAATGATTTATTGAAAATTACCCTTTTCCCTCTCTCTTTTTAGACCTGATGGAAGAGAATGAGGAGAGCAATGAACTGCATGAAGAAGAGGAGAAACAACATCATGTCAAAACTGAAGAAACAATCTTTCTCACAGAATGAAAGTAAATTTGAACTGAGAAGAAGGGACAGCAAAAATTTCACTCGTCTTCACTTTGTTTTACACTAAAAGCACACCTTAACATGCACGTGAGAATCCGTACACATGTAATCAGTGTGGGAAGAGTTTCGCACATGGAAACAGTCTTAAATTTAATCTTTGTTCACATTCTGGAGAAAGACCATATAACTGTGATCAGTGTGGTAAAACATTTTCTAGGACAGAAACCCTGAAGAGTCACCTAATGTTCATTCAAAGGTGAAGCCTCACATGTGCTCTTTGTGTGGAAAGACTTTTAGTGAGTGGAGTGCTTTAAAATGACACCAGAAAAGACAGTGGTGTGAAGGATCGTATGTGCTTTGATTGTGGGAAGACCTTTTAGGGGTAAGATGCTAATAATTTCTTAACCTTTAATAACTAGCAGTAGTTTTATGGAAACCACCTTATTTTCCAGTCACTGTTCAGTGGGCCATAAGTTTCTCTCAGTTTTCTCAGACGCATCTGGCTTTTTATAACCTTTGTTCCCACAGCTTCTTAATACTACTTCTCCAATAGTTTATTGTATATTGAATACAAATATTCAGACAGTGTATATTAGCAACCACTCGTTGTTTGCTTTTGGTATGTGAAGTCCAAATTATACTTTGTTTTTATGCACATACAAGGTGCCAACACTGACTTGGGCCATTGTTTCACAGTTGAAAAAAAAGATACGAAATCTCAACAAAAACAACAACAAACAATCGTAGACTGCAGCAACAATAAATACTTGTTGATGAGCGTGTGTGTGAAGGGGTGAAGAGACAAGCTGGTCAGGCCTCATTTATAAAATGTAAAGAAAAATCGTTAGATAATCATCGTGTTCGTACAGTCTGACAAGTATAATCGTAAAGGACTATTAAAAAAATTGCACAGTGTGTCAGGACTCTGTCGTGTGTGTCATGTGTTCCCACCTCTTGTGTCCATATTTGGTTTGTTTCCTGTCCTTGTTTAATGTGATCATTAGTTAATTATGTTCCAGTTGTGTTTGTGCAATTAACCTGTGTATTTAAGTTCCTGCCCGTTCTGTTTCGTGTTGTCTGGTCTACTCGTTATTCCCAGTGTTCCTGTCTGTGTGTCAGCCTTGCCTTGTCATGCCCTGATGTCATCATTAAAGACTGTTAATTTGAGTTTATCCTCGTCTGTGTGTTCCTCATTCCTCCCTGCTGTGTGCACCGTGACATGTGCGCCCAGCTTTAGATAAATGCTTTTTTTGACTGCGTAGGACAGATTTATATGAAAGAGCTTTTATTGCTCAATGCATTATTGGGTCACGTTTGGTGAGGATGCAGCAATGCACTGGAAAGTGTTTGATCTGAACAAGAACTACTTTGATTTCAGACATGTGGTGTTTTTTATGTGACATAGTAGAGACCGTGAACAAGTGAAACTCTTCCCACATGGAGGGCAGTGATAAGGTTTCTCTCCAGTGTGGATCCTCTTATGATTTTTCAAATGTTCTGACCGACTGAAGCTCGTCACAGTGTAAACACTTGTAAAAAAAAAATTCTCCAGTGTGAATTATTTGGTGCTGTTTCAGTTTATCAGCTGTGGTAAAGGTCTTCTCACAATCAAAGCACACATGATCCATCACACTGCTGTGTCTTTTCTGGTGTAATTTAAAATAGTCAGTCCATGAAAACCCCTTTTAACACAGATAATATGTGAGGCGTCTCCTTTGTATAAACTTTAAGGTGGTTATTCAGGGATTCTGCCCAAAGAAATTGTTTGCCGCATTGATCACAGTTAAATGTTTCTTCTCCAGAATGAGAACACCGATGTAATTTAAGGGTGTTTGCATGGGCAAAACTTCTCTTCACTGATCACATGTGTGCGGTTTCTCTCCAGAGTGGATCCTCTCATGCATTTTCAGATGTCCTGATCACCTGAATCTCGTCACAGCGTGAAACCTCTGGTGCAGCTTCAATTTGTAAGCTGTAATAAAGGTCTTCCCACACTGGGGGCAGGCCAAAGATTTTTGGCTCTTCTTTTCAGTGAGCAACTCAACTATTTCTATAGTTTAGACATGATTGTTCTCCACTTCATTCATTCTCTTTCTCAATCAGGCCTAAAATTAAATGTTAAAATGTTTATTTTCAATTAAAAAAAAGACAGAAATGTGAAGGAAAAGACAAAAGTCAACCTTGAAGTAATAGCAGAAAGTAGACAACTGCTATACAACAATTTTAAAATAAATGAATTATATGGGAACTTTCATGAAATGGGTACAGTGATCTTCCAAATATTCTTTCACAAACTCTACCTTCTTCACTCATAGACCAGTGGGAATATTCCAGCATTTATTGGTGAATTGCCATGGGAGGAGCTTCATTTAAAGCAAACTGCAGTGTGGCAGGATGGGCAGATCTGCAGAAATAAAAAAAATAAATCAGTTTATGTGTTTGTTTGTTTTTAAATACTAAATGACACATTTAAGCATTAATGTTACACCCCTAACATTCAGGTAGATATCTATATAGAAATATAGAAAAAATATGAATAAATTCTACAACTAAAAGAAACTACCATAAATTATGATAAGAATGACAAAATAAAAGTATAAATAAAGAATAGCCTATACAAATTTGTAACAAACAAACAACATCTGTGTAATTCCCTCAAATTGGGTTTAATTTCATTTACATCGTCAGTATTTTAAGGTGCCAGTGAAATGAGCTCTAAGCAGCAATTCAGAAGTGATCTGAAGGCATAACCAATGAGGTGAAAACAGGAACTATTGATGTGATTGAGTTAAGCTTGTCAGAATCTCTGACACTCCTGAAAATGATTTGTATTAATCAAAATATGAATTAATCAAGTATAATCAATGTGAATATAGCCATTTATGTATCAAGTTATTCTATTATAATCATGTATTTGCCTATGTATTTGTGTACAGATGCTTGCATGAGAATGGAATGTGCTGACATGCATGTTATGGTAAAGCTGCACCATTCGATAAAGCTGTGTGCGAGGCCTCTTCCTTTATCCTAACATAAATTGACGCCTCCTGTCTGCAGTATTGAACATTGTATAAAAGTGTGGGCAGACAAAGACTCTGGAGATTCTCTGAGAAATCACTCTCAAAGTCTTGAGGTTTTGATGCCAGAAGATAGACTTTATTATCAGAGACAATGAAGCCAACAGACTGCAAAGAATCTGTCGAGTCTGTGTCTGCACACTCTTTATATAGTTTTTCCTCAAGGCCTGTTCAATCCATTTCATACACAGTCCTTCTACCCCCATACAATGTACACATTTTATTCTCCTGCAGTCCTCCCTACACACAGGAAACATATGATCATAATTGTAGAATAACTTGATTACTCGCCTGCAGGCCTCCTCACACACACACACACGCACGCACGCACGCACGCACACACACACACACACACACACACACACACACACGTTTATAATAGCAGAATAACTTGATTACAATACACTCTTTTGTAGCCTCCTTACATATAGAAAACCCATGTTCATAATAGTAGATAGTATGCATGACCATTTTCACATTGATTATACTTGTTTAATTCATATTTTGATTAATAAAAGTATTGCATATAAAAACACAAATATCACTCAGGTCAGTGAATTTAACATTAGTTCCTCACATTGTTGCCTGCTGTGATAACTGTATATTTCAGTCAGCAGAAACTATGACTGTAAATATACAAAGCACAGTGAGTTAATAGCTCAACTTACCTCAACGCTGACTCAACAGAGAGTGAGTGAAAGAGAGTGAGGGGCCATGGTGATGTCTTCTTCTTCTTCTTTTCTGTTTGTTGGAGGTTGGCAGGCCAGCTTTAGGTGCATTAGTGCCACCAACTGAAAAAACTCAGCACCAAAACTTGGTTAAATGACCATGGTGTTGGTGTGCTTGACTGGCCAGCAAACTCACCAGACCTGAACCCCACAGAGAATCTATGGGGTATTGTCAAGAGGAAAATGAGAAACAAGAGACCAAAAAATGCAGATGAGCTGAAGGCCACTGTCAAAGAAACCTGGGCTTCCATACCACCTCAGCAGTGCCACAAACTGATCACCTCCATGCCACGCCGAATTGAGGCAGTAATTAAAGCAAAAGGAGCCCCTACCAAGTATTGAGTACATAAATGAACATACTTTCCAGAAGGCCAACAATTCACTATAAATGTTTTTTTTTTTTATTGGTCTTATGAAATTTTCTAATTTGTTGAGAAAGTGAATTGGTGGGTTTTTGTTAAATGTGAGCCAAAATCATCACAATTAAAAGAACCAAAGACTTAAACTACTTCAGTCTGTGTGCACTGAATTTATTTAATACACGAGTTTCACAATTTGAGTTGAATTACTGAAATAAATGAACTTTTCCACGACATTCTAATTTATTGAGATGCACCTGTATGTGTGTGTGTGTGTGTGTGTGTGTGTGTGTTTTATTTGAGATGTTAACATATACGTACAGGTTGCACATCAAGTAGGGGGCCCCTACTTTTAATTAAACTTTCATCAAGGACATGATGCCACAGTCACACACCGGCGCAAATTTGTCAGTCTGCTCTTAGTCAGAGGGTGCAGTGTTAGCTATTACCTTTTCAGTCAGCTGCCTATACTTGCTCATATATTAAAAAAATAATTAAAAAATAAATAAAATTAAGTCATTTAAGACCTACACAAATATTTCATACCGTATTAGCAAGGTGCGACAATGGTAACATTAAACCATAAAATGTTGGGGGAAAAAGTGATTTACAGTTCAGATACAGGTTTTCACAAAAACAAAGTTTTATAAAATGATAAACTTCACATTTCACTCATATTTTAAGAAAAGCTTTGAGTCAAAAGTATCAATTATACATTAATATACAAAAATATTCAAAGTCTTTAAAGACATATTTAGACTCGCTAAATACTGAAAGTTTGTCAGAACTATTAAACTAATATTTACACAAACACTACATTTCTCTTGCATTAGGGTTACCCTGTATTCTTGGTTTTATTTCCGGTAGATTTGTACTTCACCCCAACAACATACACACACACACACACACACACACACACACACACACACACACACACACACAGAGAGAGAAGTTTCACTCAGCTACGAGATGTATTTAATGAATGCAAAAGATCTCAAGTATAGGATGGAGAGAGAGAGAGAGAGAGAGAGAAGAAAACACAATCAACAATCAAGGACTTCCCGATGGTTAAATTGGCATGGTTGGCTGCATGCATGTCCACAGGTGGTTGGGCAACACTTCAGTCTGGCAGGATATTGATCATCATGGGAAGAGTTATCAGCACACATTTGGTTTGAGACATAGACCAGGCTTCACTGCATGGACAGAGATAGTCAGATTTAGTCTGTCCATTTAGAGTCATTCAAACTCATAAACAGCACAAAACACAAAGCATGAACCACAAGTTTTACTTTTAGAGTGAGTTGTATTCCAAGTGTTATAAATCTTTAATTTGAAAATGTGCTATGGGCAATTCAGGTACTTTGCCACTGAAATATGAAAAACTGTGTGTGCTGGGGACCCAAGCATCAATATAACAAATACCTCTATATGGACGTGTACATTTACGTCCACATCCATTGCTGCAACACTTCTCTTCGTTCGGACAGTTACCGTCATTTAAACACGACTCAACACATGCTCCAAATCCAGGTTTTTGTCTTGGACACACTCCTGGCTTTTCTGTTATACAAACACATGACAGAAACCTCATCACAAAACACCTCACTGCATTTGAAAAAAAAAAAATAATAATAATTAACCCACACATTAATATCATATAAATACCTTTATATGGAGCCATACACTCATGTCCACATCCATTGCTGCAGCATTTCTGATCATCCGGACAGTCACTGTCATGGGAACACAACTCGGCACACAGTCCCATCATTGCTTCTTCAACATTGTTTCTTGGACACATTCCTGGCTTTGCTGATGTACAAAATACATAACAGAAAAAACATAATTAAAAAAATCAGTCCTGTGTTCACATATTAACTGCTGTTATGTAGTCAAATAATTAGGTAAACAATTAGGTGCCAGATAATACCAAAAGAGGTTCCCCTATGATCACGAGCCAAAGAACCGCTGCTGTTGAGCATTATTTTTGTTGAAGCAATATGGCACCTCTTATGGATCTACATTTGACAAAGGTGCTGTATTGCACATTTAAAATATAGTGGTTCCGCTATGATTACAAGCCAATTAACCACTTTTAGTGCTATTTAGCACCATTTTTGTTTAGAGTGTACCATCACAACCACAGTTACATTTTAAAGAGCAGGTCATGTTTTTTTTTTTTGTTTTTTTGTTTTTTTTTAAGTGTCCTAATATAATAACGGGTTTAAATGCATCTAAGGTGAGAAAACACTGTAATTTTCTTAGAATATACATTTATACATAGAGTCATTTGTGAATGATTTCGAAAAGGTTAGTTCGTAACGTCTGCAAACCCCTCTCTTCCATAAGCCTACTTGGCAAGGTTAGAGAAGCAGTCCTTGGTAAAATGAAGTGCACATAACAAAAGGTTTGAATTGTATTGCTGTGGTATTGTGGAAAAAAATCACGTCATCACCTTTCGGCAATGAAAACAAAACAAACTTGCATTCACGGTGCAGAACACAGCATCTTCTCGACATGATGTAAACACACTAACTAGCAGAAGTGTTTGTGGGCAGGTCAGACTCTTCGTATTTCGTGGGCAGGTGGGGATTATGTAAATGTGTTACCCAGTGATGTAGATCAACAGGCATAAGTAACAGGCGTAAGATAACGAGTCAAAAATATGACGACTCGTTAAGGCGATTATGAGTCAGCTCTTTCTTTTGAGAGACAATATCTTTATGTATAATGCACTTTTTTGATTAACAACTTTGCAGACTGTTTACATTGAAGGATAGCTACGTTACAAACTACAAAAAAAGATATTTTTCGAAAACCCATATGACCTGCTCTTTAAGCATTTTCATACTCAAGAAAGAATCAAAATATAGTAATAACAAGTTTGAAGCAAAACAGACAGAACGCATTAAACCCATGTGATCGGACTATTTGAACAAGTGGCTTGTTAGGTAGTACTTCATTAACATTGTAAGTTATAATTAGCTCCCAAGCTAAATTGAATAGAGTTGTTAAATGGGTAAAGTAGGATGCAAAGCATTTGTAAACTTTAACAAAAGGACAGTAGTGATGGCATACATACCTGGTAACAACTCTTTATCCAAATCAACGGCTCCTAAATAAATAAACAATGTTCATTTTTGTCATTGTGTTTTCCTTGTACTATGGAAAACTATAAACACATATCAACTTATGATTTAGATATAAACTTTATTAGGCTATTTAAACTACACCAACTCTACACTGTATATTTATATGTTCTGACATGTGCATAAAGTCGTATTTTGTATGGGTATTTCTTTACATATTTTCTTTGCGCTAATGAATTTAAAAGACCTCACCTGTGACAGGTCCTTTGGCGAGACACAACAAAACAACAAAAAGCGAGCAGGACACTCGTGCTGCCATCCTCTCAACCTGCGATCTCACAGTGGAAAATGCACTGAATTGGTAGTTCAGGAGGGTTTTGAAGCGCTTTGTGAAATCACATTTTTAAATACCGTAATCCAAGGAGGTCTGACGCAACTCCAACCCTGAAACGCACCTGTCTGTAGGCTAGTAGCCTGATTAATTTGTTTAGGAGTGTGAACTGGGAGTTTTCTAAGAGCTATGACTTGTACTAACTGACCAGCTCAGATTCACTAGGCGCCATGTTTAGGCATTGATAGTGTGATAGTTCTGAGTCCGACTCGAAGGGTGTGAACAGCTCCAAGTAGGCGTGTTGTCATCTCAAAATCACAGTAATTACGACAATGTGTCAATGCAGCATTTGATTACGGGTTTGTCTCTTTGTATCTTTTGTGTTTTCTTTAAGCAATTTAAACAGGAGGATAAGGAGGTGTGAGGTGTTTTTAATTATCTATTAATGGGGAAACAATTTTCCTTGTTCTTGTTCTTCTTTTTTTACTATGTCAAAAATTCAGTTTATAACATTTATGTTTTTGACACAGTGCAAAGCATAGAAAAGTTTACTTAATAAAAAATGTTTTAAAAAGTTTTTTTTTTTTTTTTTAAGTTAAGGCAAACCGTTCAATTGTATGTTACCAAATATTAGTGTATACTTCTGCATACTTGGCCACGCCCTTCGAACCTGCAACATTTAGGTTACAAGTCTAACTCTCTAACCATTAGGCCAAGACTGCCCACTGCCCCATACCTAAAGAATTTTGCAATTACTTTACTATTTTTCCTTTACTTACACTGTTAAGACATTTCTGTAATTTCCACAGTTATTTATTGTATATCACCCAGTATAATACTGCAAATTCCCTTTACAGTAAATAACTGTAATACCCTTTGCATCATGGGAATTTTCTGTGACGTCAGACCCCACATAGAGACTTACTGTATTTTTTTTAAATTGCTGTATACTACTGTATTTGCTGTAACGGTCTCTTTGGCACCATTCTATTGGGGTCGTTTTATTTAACTCATTTCTTACATTTGGATCGACACAATTTGCCCTGCACCGTGTCTACAACACTGCAACAGCTTGAGACTGACTACACTGGACGTGTTACATCGCTTCTAATGATTGGAAAATCCGTTTGTACTTCGTGTCAGAAACAGCGCGAGCGTTTGGAGTACATCTGTAGGTCAGAAATATACCGGGGCATCAGTTTACTGTCCGCATTCACTGTAGATAATATATATATATATATATATATATATATATATATAAAATGGGTTCTATATTGTTGACTGTTGTCGAGTTGTGCTGCGCCACTCGCGTCCGAGGAAGACACGGAAGCAGCGGGGCAGCACCGCGGGTTTTGTCCGGGGATGAACCCGTGAGAGTGGAAGAGCTCCGGAGAACATCTACGCTGTGTGTCGATGCACCTTACGAGAGAATAAGACCAGCAAGCAAGATAAAAATATATGTACGTTTGTCTATGTGTTTGTATCAGAGTTTTGCAGTTTAACCCACAGTAACATTTACTCGTCAACATGGCGGTTACAGAACTTTACCATGGTAAAATATACTGTCGTTTCAAACGACTTTTGTCATCTTATTGAATTAAGTTACCGAATTAAATTATTTTTAACGAGCAACGCTTATCTTATATTAACATTAGATTAACTAATGTGAAATTTTTTTCAGGTGTTAGTAGTTATTGGCCAGTAGCCTGAGAAAATAAAATCATATGCTAGCTAGGTTAAACTAGTTTTATGGCTAGCTGCCTTTCTAGTTTTAGAATTAGTTTGTTATAGTTTTTAATGGAATTTAAGATTTACTGCATTTTTTGTATTTGTGTTTTAAAGGCAACTGCAATGAAGCATCAAGAAAGACATGAGCAGGCCAGCCACCCTGAGACTGATAATTCATGGTAAGAGAACAACTATGGTTTTGAGAGGTTTGTGTATTCTGTATGGGGTTTACCTTTTAAAAGTGTGCTATTTCTACTTCTTGTTTTTCAGAGAAAATATTTCTGTCACTAACAAAGTGGATGGTGAGCAAAGATGGTGGCCACGTTTTGGAGCAGCACCTGGGTTTTGCAGATAGCTATGTATTCTTTAGCTGCTTGTCTTTGTCTTTCCCTATTATGTTTCTGTTGCCTAAAGATTCTTTGTGAGGATAACTCTGCAGGACACTGGCCCTCCAGGACCGAGTTTGGGCACCCTTGATATAGATATACCTACATATAGCATATATCTAAAATGACATACTGAGAATAAGCTCTTTTGAACAAAAACAGATGTTTTCTGACCATTTCATCCAGTAGTAATAGTTATTTATTGTACTGCCATGTTAGCATCTAATGCTATCTTCATGGCAAAAACTGAGTTGCAATAATATAAGAGTTACATAAACTAAATAAAACCAAGCAAAAAGAAAAATACAGCAGATAAAATTATCCACCACATCCAGTCTCATACTGCTACCATCAAGACAAACTTATCCCAGTTCATCCATTACTTCCTCAGTTATGGTACCATTAAAATCAGTGAAAGCACTCCCCCACAGGGTTTTATGGGCATTACAATCATTTTTATTATCTCTGGTAGTCAACTGGAGACTGTCGTTTGATTAGTAAAAAAATGGTGGGTCAATATTGACCCCAGCAAAAAATGGTGGGGGCATGTCCCACGTGCAAATTACAAACATATGTTAAAATTAGGGGTGTCAACGTTAACGCATGCGATTAATCAAAATTTTTTAACACATTAATATTTTTTTAACGCAGATTAATCATTTGATAAGGTTTGACCCCAACTTCTTCCCGTCACTGCAGCGCGGAAGGTTATCTATCATTGTGTGATGAGGGTACAGCGAACCAGTGTTGCCAGGGTAACGGCACAAGTGGGCTATTTTGAAAAAATACAGTTGCGGGAAAAATTACAGAGCCGTGGTTTGCGTTTTTTTGGGCTACTTTTATAATGTACCGCGGCCGGTACATTATAATAAAAAAAAATAAATAAAAATTTATGTATTTATTTAGAAATACTTTTGATAATAGTTGGGTAAATGTATACTGGGATTGAAGCGATGTGGCTTGGTAAACATTATATTGCCAGACTGATAATGGCTGAATAAAAACAAAAGAATAATGATAAAAGAATAATAAGGATTATGACTAATACCTGGCGGAGGAGTGAAAGGTTCCGTTTTCTTAAACTAGTTTGTCATGCATTTCTTTTTCAACACATTTACATGTAGATCCTAGTATTTTAAATTTGTGATTAATCATGATTAATCACAGTACACAACTGTGATTAACACGATTAAATTTTTTAATCGATTGACAGCACTAGATAAAATTATATCGTGTTGACCCTCTCATTGTGGTGGCTTTGAAATCCAAGGGGAATCAGATATAAGTGTTTAGATGAAGGTTGGATGTCCACATATCGAATATGTACCTGATTTAAATGCACATTTGTAAATAGCTCAGATGGGGTGAAAAAAATAAAAAATAAATAGAATCTTGTGCAACTAATTCCGATCTGTCTCAGATATGAGTAAAAAATGGGATTTTTTGTGCCAATGTAAAGTCAGCCAATGTGTAAGCTGTAATAAATGTATTCCCACAATCGAAACACATTTGATTCTTCACACCACTGTCACTTTTCTGGTGTATTTCTGAAGCACCCTCCTGAGTAAAACTCTTTCCACACAGAAAACATATTTGAGGCTTCTCCTTTGTGTCGTTGCTGCACTGATCATAGATCATAGTTCCGAAATGGGAATGCAAATGTGATTTAAGAGTTTCTGCATCTACAAAACTCTTGAAACATTGATCACATGTGTTCTCTACAGTGTGGATCCTCTCATGTTTCTTCTGTTGAAATGGCCATTTGAATCTCTTGTCACAATGTGAACATTTGTAAGGTTTTTCTCCAGTGTGACTTCTCTGGTGCTGTTTCAGCTCAGCATCTCTAATAAAGGTCTTCCCACAATCAAAGCACATATGATTTTTCACACCACTGTGTCTTCTCTGGTGCATTCTAAAACTATCCAGACGTGAAAAGCTCTTTCCACACAATGCACAAATGTGAGGATTCTCCTTTGAATGATCGTGCAGGTGGTCCTTCAGGGAATCTGGAATAGAGTTAAATGGTCTTTCTCCAGAATGAGAACGCAGATGTAATTTAAGTGTGCTTGCTTGTTTAAAACTCTTTCCACATTGATCACATGCGTACGGTTTTTCTCCAGTGTGGATCCTCTCGTGTGCTTTTAGTTGTCCTGATTGACTAAATCTCTTTTCACAGTGTGAACACTTGTAAGGCTTTTCTCCAGTGTGAATTCTCTGGTGCAGTTTCAATACGGTAACGGTAGCATAAGACTTCCCACAATCAAAGCACATATGCTCCTTCACACCGCTGTGTATTTTCTGGTGTAATTTAAGAGGTCCTGCTTGTCTAAAACTCTTCCCACATTCATCACATGCGTACGGTTTCTCTCCAGTATGAATTCTCATGTGATACGTAACACCTTGTTTGGATAAGAAACTCTTTTCACATTGAGGGCAGCTGAAAGATTTTTTGCCTCTTGTTTGCAGTGAGTAAGATTCATCTTCAGTTTTGACATGATGTTTCTCCTCCGCTTCATTCAGTTCTTTTCTCTCCTCATTCTCTTCCATCAAGTCTAAAATTAAAATTAATATTCAAAGTTAATTTTCATTTCAAGTAAATCATAAAAAACATGATAGAAATGTGAATAGAAAGGACATTTCCTACAGTTGCTATACAAAATGATGATTAGCCGCGTTTCAGGCCAAAAATAGGCATGCTAGTATGTGCCAAGGTCAGGGCTTTCTTTGGGCCAACAGCCAGAGTTTTTTGGCCTATCGAATACCAACTCAGGCTTGAGTTGTGGTTATGAACAAAGGTGGAGTTTCTCCGTCTGGAGAGGGTCAACGCTGCTGATCATTTCATATAGCTATCAGCTAACATCAGCATTAGACATTTAAAGTCATTTAGCTGTAAATTCTCTTTCAGACAGCAATGAGTGTTTGAAATAACTTCTGTTTGCAATCCGATTCTCATCCTTGTATAAGGCAGAATTATATTATTTATATGCAATGCACAAGGCTATGCACACTAACCATTACCAAATCAAACAGCACATTTATTTGGTCACATATTTTAAATGTCAGTGTGTTCTTTATACCAGACCTGGGGCCTGTAACCATGATGGTAGATGAACAAATTCAGAGTTACAGGATTAGCTTCAAGTTGACAAAACCAAACCACTCCAATCCGACTTTGTTGGTACCATGATGCTGATCATCAACTTTCTTTGTTAACTCAGGCTTTGATCCTGAGTTTGTGGAGCATGTGCACATGAATGTGTGACATCAGTGGCGAACAGCCAATCACAAGCCTTGGTTAAAAGTTAAAGGTTTTGCTAAAGGTTAAAAGATTGAAAAATATGATTAATTTAAATGCATTTACAATAAAAAAGTACTTGTTCATGAAAGAGGACAAATAAAATAAATTATCTTGCTTTATCAGTGCAGTCAGAAGTGAAACTTAAGTTAGTTTATATTGTTGGAAATATACATCGATAGAGACTCGAACATGTGAGGTCACGGTCATTTTTAAAGCGTTATCTATTGATTCTACAATCTATTGATTCTACTTATTTATATTTTATACAATCTGTATCTATTAACATTCATTTAAAATAAATTATTTATAATAACTGTTAAACTAAAATTGCTTGGATTAATAATAATATAAATCATATAATTAAATAAATCATATAAAATAATGTAATTATCATTAAGGCCAGACCAACTTTTTTTAGTTTTTTTTTGTTCTAGTGGCCTTTAATTTGGAGCAAGATAAACTGGGAGAGTGACTTTTTTGTGTCAGACATGTGTCAGTTTGCTCACATCTGATTGGTCCAATTTCAGTTTGAGATCTCGAACTCAGAACATAACCTGCCCCGGAGCAGGTTAGCTGTGGAGTGTAAGTTACTATGGCAATGAACGCAGCTAAAAGCCAAGCTACTTTCATGGTACCTAAAACCCAGAGTTGGCGCAAGCTAAACTGAAACTTACCTGGCTAGCCAGCTAATCCAGCTTCATGGTACAGGCCCCAGATATCCATATTTAACTCTTAACTCAGTCTTAACTCAATTCCCTTTCGTTCTGGAGCTTCCACTGTTGCTCTGGCTAAAATTATAACTCTATATTGGGACTGGAGAGAGAGTGCTCATAGCTCCAGATGATAGAATTTGGTGGAAAAATAATACGCTGTCTCTGGGACAGCTGTTGATAAAATAACGCGATAGAAGCTGCCTCAAACTCAGAAATATAAAGAAATTAAGAATGTTGAGTCTGAAAGCTGTGCGCGCCGTCCCCCCTTCCGCACCCTGCCCGGCGGTAATGGTACTGTCCAACCGTGAGTGCAAAACACAGAAATGGAGAATAATTAGTCATTTTTATGTTTGTTCAAAAATCATATTCGGACGCAACATTCATCTAGTTCATTTTTGCCAATTGAACAAAGCACTGCAAAGACTTACACGGAGAGTGGTTTCCTATGGTGCGAAAAAGTCAGAATTGTGAGATATAAAGTCGCAATTTGCAAGAAAAAAAGTCCAAATTGCGAGATAAAAAGTCGCAATTGCGAGTTTATATCTCGAAATTCTGACTTTTTATCTCGCAATTGTGACTTTATATCTCACAATTCTGAGAAAAAAAGTCAGATTTGCGAGTTTATATCTCGCAATTGCGAGAAAAAAAGTCAGAATTGTGAAATAAAAAGTCGCAATTACCTTGTTTTATTTTTTATTCAGTGGCAGAAACGGTCTTCCATACTAAAGCCCATGTTGTTTTGTACTGTATTGTATTATAAATAAACAGAACCATATGTGACTGAATAAGTATGTGTCCTCTTTTTTTTGTGTGTGAAATAGCGGTAAATATCACTTTATTTCTGCATAATTAATGTGCTTTCCTGACATAATCAGTGTATCACTTTTAGCACTGTAAAACAATGGTAAAACATCAATGCTTATGTTTTTAATTTTTAAGTAAAAATTCACTTTTATCATGTCTGTTATCGTGCTTTATTGTATGGAGAAAAAAAGTTTTTTTCCAAAAATATCTTCTTTGTTTGAGGCCCCAGACGCAAAATGGTCTATTAAATCATCGTTCATTTATTAAAATTGTTAATTTTTAATTGAATAAAAATGTGCTTTAAAATTAGACAAATTTTGTAAGAATTGTTTAAAGTTAGCTACAGGACCAAACACTCCACTAAAGAAATACCACACCAGCCCCCATAAAAGTATTACAATTTGGCCACTAACGTACATGTAAGCTAAATGGACAGGCTACTTTATACTGTCTGACTACAACCATTACATTTGAAGAACTGCTTTAAGTTTTATAACTCTAGTATTTCACAGCATCATTACTGAAGAATCAAGAATAAACACCAACCTATTGGTTTTTCCATATCTTCATGCTTCACTTTGAAGGGGTCTGGGTCACTTTTGATCTCACTGTAATCTTCAATAAACTCTATCTTTATGGACTTATGTTCTTCCTGGTCCTCTGAATGCATGTCTTGAAGATGTAAATAATTATTGCTTTAAAATCACAGATTTGTAATGCTTCAAAAACTTAGCAAATCTTTTGTTTTGAAACAGCAGTTCGGAGTGCGCCTCTTCTTTCTTCTTCTGGTGTTTTTGGCGGTCTGGGAAACCAACGTAAAAGGTGAATTTGCGCCACCTACTGGTCGGGAGTGCGGAGCGCACAGTTAAGTAAGGGGATAAGTAATGAGAGAAAAGGCCAGGAGAGTTAAAAAAATAATAATAATAAATAAATAAATAAATACTTCCATATTCTTTGTTATCTTTTTCAAATATGTAAATATTTCCTTGTATACTCTTGATTGCCTTTATCCGTTTTGCTAATATCACTTAGAATGATATAATAATTCCCCTCAGACCTAATTGTTGAGAAAGCTGAAGTCTTCCTCTTTCATATGTGATACATTTTAGAATGATTTACTGTTTCTGAGTGTCCACATTTGTCACAATTACCAGTTTCATGTTTCTCAATTTTGTGCAAATGTAATCTTCTCAGTCTCTATTGCCATATCTATAAATCTCTCACCCCCAAATGTCCTGGACTTGGTATAAATGGCTTTCTTTTATTCCATTATCTCACATTATTTTCCTTTTTTATTTTATTTCCGTGTTATTGTTATTAATCTCTTAATTTCAGCTTTACTTATTATAACCTTGATTTTATCTTGTGATTGTTTCAATGCTGTCATTGGAGAGTCTCACCCAAAAGGCAAGCGAGTTTGGTAAACGAGGATTTTAAAACCACAAAAGACACTGTACAAATTAATAAACTCTAATAAACATTGTTTGAAGATTGCATTTAACAGACTACACATTACTTCTTCAAAATACAGTACCATTAAAATCAGTCAAAAAAGCACCTTATCATTAAAATCTCCTACATTTTCAAGTCTCTTTTCTGACTTTATTATCCCAGATAGCACACATACATCTGTCTTTTAAAGACTGCTTGATCTGGAACATCTGATAAACGTCTTTAATATGTCATTTTACATTCATTCTGTTTTGCATGTTCAATTACCACCCAACTTGGCCTTCAATGAATCAGCAAGTTTCAAAGGATTCTGGGACCCTGGAAGTCCAATTCCCTTTTTTGAGGGACAGTTAATTATGAAGACAGACAATAATACTGTTCTGTATTCTGTTCTGTTCATAATTTTTATGGACAGAATTTCTAGGCGCAGTCAAGGGCTGGAGGATGTCTGGTTTGGGGACCTCACAATTTCGTCTCTACTTTTTGCGGATGATGTTGTCTTGTTGGCCCCATCAGACCAGGACCTTTGGCATGCACTGGGATGGTTTGCAGCCGAGTGTGAAGCGGCTGGAATGAGAATCAGCACCTCCAAGTCCGAGGCCATGGTGCTCAGTCGGAAAAAGGTGGCTTGCCCACTTCAGGTTGGTGGAGAGTTCCTTGGGGTCTTGTTCACGAGTGAGGGAAGGATGGAACGGGAGATTGACAGACAGATCGGTGCAGCTTCTGTAGTAATGCGGTGGATGTACCGGTCTGTCGTGGTGAAGAAGGAGCTGAGCTGCAAGGCGAAGCTCTCGATTTACCGGTCAATCTACGTTCCTACTCTCACCTATGGTCGTGAGCTGTGGGTCATGACCGAAAGGACAAGATCCCGGATACAGGTGGCCGAAATTAGCTTTCTCCGCAGGGTGGCTGGGTGCTCCCTTAGAGATAGGGTGAGGAGCTCAGTCACTCGGGAGGAGCTCAGAGTAGAGCAGCTGCTCCTCAACATCGAGAGGAGCCAGTTGAGGTGGCTCGGGCATCTGTTCCGGATGCCTCCTGGACGCCTTCATGGGGAGGTGTTCTGGGCGAGTCCCACCAGGAGGAGACCCCAGGGAAGACCCAGGACACGCTGGAGGGATTATGTCTCCCGACTGGCCTGGGAAAGCCTCGGTGTCCCCCCGGAGGAGCAGGAGGAAGTGTCAGGGGAGAGGGAAGTCTGGGCGTCTCTGCTTAGAATGCTGCCCCCGCGACCCGGCCCCGGATAAGCGGAAGAAGATGGATGGATGGATGGATGGACAATAATACTACAGACCCAGACATCTCATTCATTCTCAGTCATGTTTGGGGTAAAAGAGAATTTATTAGGCATTAAAAGGTTAAACCTGATTCTTCACACCGCTGTGTCTTTTCTGGTGTAATTTTAAATCATTCAGCCATAAAAAGCTCTTTCCACACAAAGTACACAGGTGAGGCTTCTCTTCTGAATGAACATTCAGGTGCTTCTTCAAGTATGCTGCCCTAGCAAATTTTTTACCACACTGATCACAGTTAAATCCTTTTTTATCTGAATGAGAATGCAGATGTACTTTAAGACCGTATGCTTGTGTAAAACTCTTCCCACATTGATCACATGCATACGGTTTTTCTCCAGTGTGGATCCTCTCATGTGCTTTTAGTTGTCCTGATTGACTAAATCTCTTTTCACAGTGTGAACACTTGTACGGTTTTTCTCCAGTGTGACTTCTCTGGTGCTGTTTCAGCTCAGCATCTCTTATAAAGGTCTTCCCACAATCAAAGCACATATGATTTTTCACACCACTGTGTCTTCTCTGGTGCATTCTAAAACTATCCAGACGTGAAAAGCTCTTTCCACACAATGTACAAATGTGAGGATTCTCCTTTGAATGATCGTGCAGGTGGTCCTTCAGGGAATCTGGAATAGAGTTAAATAGTCTTTCTCCAGAATGAGAACGCAGATGTAATTTAAGTGTGCTTGCTTGTTTAAAACTCTTTCCACATTGATCACATGCGTACGGTTTTTCTCCAGTGTGGATCCTCTCGTGTGCTTTTAGTTGTCCTGATTGACTAAATCTCTTTTCACAGTGTGAACACTTGTAAGGCTTTTCTCCAGTGTGAATTCTCTGGTGCAGTTTCAATACGGTAACGGTAGCATAAGACTTCCCACAATCAAAGCACATATGCTCCTTCACACCGCTGTGTATTTTCTGGTGTAATTTAAGAGCTCCTGCTTGTCTAAAACTCTTCCCACATTCATCACATGCGTACGGTTTCTCTCCAGTATGAATTCTCATGTGATACGTAACACCTTGTTTGGATAAGAAACTCTTTTCACATTGAGGGCAGCTGAAAGATTTTTTGCCTCTTGTTTGCAGTGAGTAAGATTCATCTTCAGTTTTGACATGTTTCTCCTCCGCTTCATTCAGTTCTTTTCTCTCCTCATTCTCCTCCATCAAGTCTAAAATTAAAATTAATATTCAAAGTTAATTTTCATTTCAAGTAAATCATAAAATACATGAAAGAAATTTGAATGGAAAGGACATTTGCTACAGTTGCTATACAAAATGATGATTAGCCGCGTTTCAGGCCAAAAGTGGGAATGCTAGTGCGTGTCAGGGTCAGTCACATTTCTACAGTAAATTCCAGGGCTTTCTCTCTGGCCAGAGTTTTTTGGCCTATTGAATACCAACTCAGGCTTGAGTTGTGGTTATGAACAAAGGTGGAGTTTCTCCGTCTGGAGAGGGTCAACGCTGCTGATCATTTCATATAGCTATCAGCTAACATCAGCATTAGATATTTAAAGTCATTTAGCTGTAAATTCTCTTTCAGACAGCAATGAGTGTTTGAAATAGTGTAACTTCTGTTTGCAATCCGATGTGGATTCTCATCACTGTATAAGGCAGAATTATATTATTTATATGAGATGAAAAAGGCTATGCACACTAACCATTACCATGGTAAACAGTAAATACAAGACACCACATTATCAAAAATTATAGAAATCATCATTGTTTAATGAAATGTGATGTAAACAGAATTCATCAATATATATATATATATATTTTTTGAATGTGCATGCTTGTGGACTAAAGCCCATGTTGTTTTGTACTGTACTGTATTATAAATAAACAGAAACATACGTGACTGAATAAGTATCTGTATCTGTATGTTTTATGTGTGAAATGGCGGTAAATATCACTTTATTTCTGCAAGAAAGATAATTCCGCAAGCAGCTGTAATTCCAGATTTTCAAACAGAGATGGCGACAAAGAGGTAAATCTTACAGACTGCAGCTTTAAGTAAGCCAAATGGACAGGTTACTTTATACGGTCAGACTACAACCATTAAAACTGAAGAATTGCTTTGTTTTATAACTCTAATATTTCACAGCATCATTATTGAAGAGTCAAGAATAAACACCAACCTTCTGGTTCTTCCATATCTTCATGCTTCACTCTGAAGGGTCTGGGTCACTTTTGATCTCACTGTAATCTTCAATAAACTCTATCTTTATGGACTTATGTTCTTCCTGATGGTCTGAATGCATGGCTCGCGCATGTAAATACTGATTGCTTTAAAAAAAAAAAATTAATTAATTTAAAAAAAAAACTGATTTGTAATGCTTTAAAAACTTAGCAAATCTTTTGTTTTGAAACAGCAGTTCTGAGCGCCCATATTCTTTCTTCTTCTGGTGTTTTTGGCGATCTGGGAAACACATGTAAAAGGCACATTTGCGCCACCTACTGGTCGGGAGTGCGGCGCGCACAGTTTAATAAGGGGATAAGTAATGAGAGAAAAGGGGAGAAAAAACGAAATACTTCTATATTCTTAATGTTATCTTTTTAAAATATGTAAATATTTCTTTGTATACTCTTGATTGCCTTTATCCGTTTTGCTAATATCACTTAGAATGATATAATAATTCCCCTCAGACCTAATTGTTGAGAAAGCTGAAGTCTTCCTCTTTCATATGTGATACATTTTAGAATGATTTACTGTTTCTGAGTGTCCACATTTGTCACAATTACCAGTTTCATGTTTCTCAATTTTGAGCAAAAATGTAATCTTCTCAGTCTCTATTGCCATATCTATAAATCTCTCACCCCCAAATGTCCTGAACTTGGTATAAATGGCTTTCTTTTATTCCATTATCTCACATTATTTTCCTTTTTTTATTTCCGTTTTATTGTTATTAATCTCTTAATTTCAGCTTTACTTATTATAACCTTGATTTTATCTTGTGATTGTTTCAATGCTGTCGTTGGAGAGTCTCGCCCAAAAGGCAAGCGAGTTTGGTAAACGAGGATTTTAAAAGACACTGTACAAATTAATAAACTCTAATAAACATTGTTTGAAGATTGCATTTAACAGACTACACATTACTTCTTCAAAATACAGTACCATTAAAATCAGTCAAAAAAGCACCTTATCATTAAAATCTCCTACATTTTCAAGTCTCTTTTCTGACTTTATTATCCCAGATAGCACACATACATCTGTCTTTTAAAGACTGCTTGATCTGGAACATCTGATAAACGTCTTTAATATGTCATTTTACATTCATTCTGTTTTGCATGTTCAATTACCACCCAACTTGGCCTTCAATGAATCAGCAAGTTTCAAAGGATTCTGGGACCCTGGAAGTCCAATTCCTTTTTGAGGGACAGTTAATTATGAAGACAGACAATAATACTACAGACCCAGACATCTTATTCATTCTCAGTCATGTTTGGGGTAAAAGAGAATTTATTAGGCATTAAAAGGTTGAAACCTCCCCAAAAAAATAATAATACAGATATAATCACTGCTCAGATATAACAATAAATCATGAAATAATTTTTACTACAAGCAGACTCAGTAGGCAAAAAATGATTCCGGCTAATTTAATCTCGTCACAGTGTAACCACTAACACAGTTTGTTCACCAGTTTAAGGTTTTTCACCAGTGTGAATTATCTGGTGCTGTTTCAGTTGATAATCTGTACTAAAGGTCGTCTCACACTTAAAGCACTCATGATTCTTCACACCGCTGTGTCTTTTCTGGTGTAATTTTAAATCATTCAGCCATAAAAAGCTCTTTCCACACAAAGTACACAGGTGAGGCTTCTCTTCTGAATGAATTTTCAGGTGCTTCTTCAAGTATGCTGCCCTAGCAAATTTTTTACCACACTGATCACAGTTAAATCCTTTTTTATCTGAATGAGAATGCAGATGTACTTTAAGACCGTATGCTTGTGTAAAACTCCTCCCACATTGATCACATGCGTACGGTTTTTCTCCAGTGTGGATCCTCTCGTGTGCTTTTAGTTGTCCTGATTGACTAAATCTCTTTTCACAGTGTGAACACTTGTAAGGCTTTTCTCCAGTGTGAATTCTCTGGTGCAGTTTCAATACGGTAACGGTAGCATAAGACTTCCCACAATCAAAGCACATATGCTCCTTCACACCGCTGTGTATTTTCTGGTGTAATTTAAGAGCTCCTGCTTGTCTAAAACTCTTCCCACATTCATCACATGCGTACGGTTTCTCTCCAGTATGAATTCTCATATGATACGTAACACCTTGTTTGGATAAGAAACTCTTTTCACATTGAGGGCAGCTGAAAGATTTTTGCCTCTTGTTTGCAGTGAGTAAGATTCATCTTCAGTTTTGACATGTTTCTCCTCCGCTTCATTCAGTTCTTTTCTCTCCTCATTCTCCTCCATCAAGTCTAAAATTAAAATTAATATTCAAAGTTAATTTTCATTTCAAATAAATCATAAAATACATGAAAGAAATTTGAATGGAAAGGACATTTGCTACAGTTGCTATACAAAATGATGATTAGCCGCGTTTCAGGCCAAAAGTGGGAATGCTAGTGCGTGTCAGGGTCAGTCACATTTCTACAGTAAATTCCAGGGCTTTCTCTCTGGCCAGAGTTTTTGGCCTATTGAATACCAACTCAGGCTTGAGTTGTGGTTATGAACAAAGGTGGAGTTTCTCCGTCTGGAGAGGGTCAACGCTGCTGATCATTTCATATAGCTATCAGCTAACATCAGCATTAGATATTTAAAGTCATTTAGCTGTAAATTCTCTTTCAGACAGCAATGAGTGTTTGAAATAGTGTAACTTCTGTTTGCAATCCGATGTGGATTCTCATCACTGTATAAGGCAGAATTATATTATTTATATGAGATGAAAAAGGCTATGCACACTAACCATTACCATGGTAAACAGTAAATACAAGACACCACATTATCAAAAATTATAGAAATCATCATTGTTTAATGAAATGTGATGTAAACAGAATTCATCAATATATATATATATTTTTTTTTTTGAATGTGCATGCTTGTGGACTAAAGCCCATGTTGTTTTGTACTGTACTGTATTATAAATAAACAGAAACATACGTGACTGAATAAGTATCTGTATCTGTATGTTTTATGTGTGAAATGGCGGTAAATATCACTTTATTTCTGCAAGAAAGATAATTCCGCAAGCAGCTGTAATTCCAGATTTTCAAACAGAGATGGCGACAAAGAGGTAAATCTTACAGACTGCAGCTTTAAGTAAGCCAAATGGACAGGTTACTTTATACGGTCAGACTACAACCATTAAAACTGAAGAATTGCTTTGTTTTATAACTCTAATATTTCACAGCATCATTATTGAAGAGTCAAGAATAAACACCAACCTTCTGGTTCTTCCATATCTTCATGCTTCACTCTGAAGGGGTCTGGGTCACTTTTGATCTCACTGTAATCTTCAATAAACTCTATCTTTATGGACTTATGTTCTTCCTGATGGTCTGAATGCATGGCTCGCGCATGTAAATACTGATTGCTTTAAAAAAAAATAATTAATTAATTTAAAAAAAAACTGATTTGTAATGCTTTAAAAACTTAGCAAATCTTTTGTTTTGAAACAGCAGTTCTGAGCGCCCATATTCTTTCTTCTTCTGGTGTTTTTGGCGGTCTGGGAAACACATGTAAAAGGCACATTTGCGCCACCTACTGGTCGGGAGTGCGGCGCGCACAGTTTAATAAGGGGATAAGTAATGAGAGAAAAGGGGAGAAAAAAACGAAATACTTCTATATTCTTAATGTTATCTTTTTAAAATATGTAAATATTTCTTTGTATACTCTTGATTGCCTTTATCCGTTTTGCTAATATCACTTAGAATGATATAATAATTCCCCTCAGACCTAATTGTTGAGATAGCTGAAGTCTTCCTCTTTCATATGTGATACATTTTAGAATGATTTACTGTTTCTGAGTGTCCACATTTGTCACAATTACCAGTTTCATGTTTCTCAATTTTGAGCAAAAATGTAATCTTCTCAGTCTCTATTGCCATATCTATAAATCTCTCACCCCCAAATGTCCTGAACTTGGTATAAATGGCTTTCTTTTATTCCATTATCTCACATTATTTTCCTTTTTTTATTTCCGTTTTATTGTTATTAATCTCTTAATTTCAGCTTTACTTATAACCTTGATTTTATCTTGTGATTGTTTCAATGCTGCCGTTGGAGAGTCTCACCCAAAAGGCAAGCGAGTTTGGTAAACGAGGACTTTAAAAACACAAAAGACACTGTACAAATTAATAAACTCTAATAAACATTGTTTGAAGATTGCATTTAACAGACTACACATTACTTCTTCAAAATACAGTACCATTAAAATCAGTCAAAAAAGCACCTTATCATTAAAATCTCCTACATTTTCAAGTCTCTTTTCTGACTTTATTATCCCAGATAGCACACATACATCTGTCTTTTAAAGACTGCTTGATCTGGAACATCTGATAAACGTCTTTAATATGTCATTTTACATTCATTCTGTTTTGCATGTTCAATTACCACCCAACTTGGCCTTCAATGAATCAGCAAGTTTCAAAGGATTCTGGGACCCTGGAAGTCCAATTCCCTTTTTTGAGGGACAGTTAATTATGAAGACAGACAATAATACTACAGACCCAGACATCTTATTCATTCTCAGTCATGTTTGGGGTAAAAGAGAATTTATTAGGCATTAAAAGGTTGAAACCTCCCCAAAAAAATAATAATACAGATATAATCACTGCTCAGATATAACAATAAATCATGAAATAATTTTTACTACAAGCAGACTCAGTAGGCAAAAAAATGATTCCGGCTAATTTAATCTCGTCACAGTGTAACCACTAACACAGTTTGTTCACCAGTTTAAGGTTTTTCACCAGTGTGAATTATCTGGTGCTGTTTCAGTTGATAATCTGTACTAAAGGTCGTCTCACACTTAAAGCACTCATGATTCTTCACACCGCTGTGTCTTTTCTGGTGTAATTTTAAATCATTCAGCCATAAAAAACTCTTTCCACACAAAGTACACAGGTGAGGCTTCTCTTCTGAATGAATTTTCAGGTGCTTCTTCAAGTATGATGCCCTAGCAAATTTTTTACCACACTGATCACAGTTAAATCCTTTTTTATCTGAATGAGAATGCAGATGTACTTTAAGACCGTATGCTTGTGTAAAACTCCTCCCACATTGATCACATGCGTACGGTTTTTCTCCAGTGTGGACCCTCTCATGTGCTTTTAGTTGTCCTGATTGACTAAATCTCTTTTCACAGTGTGAACACTTGTAAGGCTTTTCTCCAGTGTGAATTCTCTGGTGCAGTTTCAATACGGTAACGGTAGCATAAGACTTCCCACAATCAAAGCACATATGCTCCTTCACACCGCTGTGTATTTTCTGGTGTAATTTAAGAGCTTCTGCTTGTCTAAAACTCTTCCCACATTCATCACATGCGTACGGTTTCTCTCCAGTATGAATTCTCATGTGATACTTAATAGCTTGTTTGGATAAGAAACTCTTTTCACATTGAGGGCAGCTAAAATATTTTGTGCCTCTTGTTTGCAGTGAGTAAGATTCATCTTCAGTTTTGACATGATGTTTCTCCTCCGCTTCATTCAGTTCTTTGCTCTCCTCATTCTCCTCCATCAAGTCTAAAATTAAAATTAATATTCAAAGTTAATTTTCATTTCAAATAAATCATAAAAATATGATAGAAATGTGCATGGAAAGGACATTTCCTACAGTATGATTAACCGTGTTTCAGGTCAAAAGTGGGCATGTTTACTTAAACATCATTGTTTACTTAAATGTGATGTAAACAGAATTAATCAATATATTTTTTTGAACGTGCATGCTTGTGGACTAAAGCCCAAGTTGTTTTGTACTGTACTGTATTATAAATAAACATACGTGACTGAATAACTATGCGTGTCCTCTTTTTTGTGTGAAATAGCGGTAAATATCACTCTATTTCTGCATAATTAATGTGCATTCCTCACATAATCATTGTATCACTTTTAGCACTGTAAAACATCAATGCATATGTTTTTAATCTTTAAGTAAAAACTTTTATTATGTCAGCTATCATGTTTTATTGCATTCAGAAAAAAAGGTGGGTTTTCTAAAAATATCTTCTTTGTTTGAGGCGCCAGACGCAAAATGGTCCATTAAATCGTCGTTCATTTAGTAATAATTATTATTATTTTTTAAATATTAAATAAAATGTGTTTTAAAATGAGACACATTTTGTAAGTATTGTTTATAGTTAGCTACAGGACCAAATACTCCACCAAAGAAATACAACATCCCCCCTTTATTTTATTTTTTTACAATTCGCCCACTGCATTTAAGCCAAACGGACAGGCTACTTTATACTGTCTGACTACAAACACTAAATCTGAAGAAGTTTTTTCACAGCATCATTACTGAAGAATCAAGAATAAACACCAACCTATTGGTTTTTCCGTATCTTCATGCTTCACTCTGAAGGGGTCTGGATCACTTTTGATCTCACTGTAATCTTCAATAAACTCTATCTTTACAGATTTATGTTCTTCCTGGTCCTCTGAATGCATGTCTTGAAAATGTAAATACTGATTGCTTTAAAAATCAGATCTGTAATGCTTCAAAAACTTGGCAAATCTTTTGTTTTGAAACAGCAGTTCTGAGCTCGCCTCTTCTTTCTTCTTCTGGTGTTTTTGGCGGTCTGGGAAACCAACGTAAAAGGCGCATTTTCGACACCTACTGGTCGGGAGTGCGGAGCGCACAGTTTAATAAAGGGATAAAGTAATGAGAGAAAGGGGGAGAAAAAGACGACATACTTTTATAATCTTTGGCCCGGTTTCACAGACAGGGTTTAGACTAAGCCAGGATTAGGCCATAGTTCATTTTGGACACTGAAGTAATGTTTTATAAAATGCTTAGAAAAAAACATTACTGGGGTGCATCTTGAGAAAAAACAAAGGCATTGATATATTTTATGATCAGTCAGTGCAAGTTTATTTCAGTTGAAACAGCTCAGACTTACATTTTAGTGTAGGACTAGGCTTAAGCCTTGTCTGTGAAACAGGAGGTACATTTGTTATCTTTTTAAAACATGTAAACATTTCCTCAGATCATCTTGATTGCCTTTACCCGTTTTGCTAATATCACCTTGAATGATTTAATAATTCCCCTCAGACGACCTAATTGTTGAGATAGCTGCAGGCTTCCTCTTTATGAAATACATTTTACTTCATTGTTTCTGGGTGTCCACATTTGTCACAATTACCAGTTTCTTTTCCCTATTTTGTGCAAACTGTAACTTTCTCAGTATCTATTGCCATATCTAAGTCTTTCTTTTGTTCCGTTATCTCACATTAATTCAGTTTTTTATTTCTATATTATTATTAATAATCTCTTAATTTCATTTTAAGTTATTAATAATTTATTAATACCTTGATTTCATCTTGTGATTGTTTCAATGCTGTCTTCTGAGTGAGTCTCAGCCAAATGGCACGTGATTTTGGTAGAAAATGCAAAACACCATACATACAAAATAAACGAACAACGTTTGAAGATTGCATTTAGCACATAGCCTACATCTGCAAAATGCCTATGAAAGATTGCTTGAGCTGGAACATCTCAAACATCTCCATTCATATAAAGATGATAAAGATGTCCATTTTACATTCATTCAGTTTTGCAAGTTCAATTATCACCTAACTTGGCCTTCAATGTATCGGTATAAGTTTCAAAGGATTTTGGCTTCCTGGAAGTTCAATTCCCTTTTCTAAGGGACAGTTAATGCAGACAGAAAATAATAATACAAACCCGACATCTCATTCATTCTCAAACATGTTTGGGGTAAAAGAGAATTTATTAGGCATTAAAAGGTTTAAAAATAAAAAACACCATAAGCAATTATGATATAATCATTGCTCCGATATAACAAAAATCATGAATATCTTTAGTACAAGCAGACTCAATAGGCAAAAAAAAAAAAAAAAGAAGAAGAAAGATCATGGTTTGTTCACCAGTCTAAGAATTTTTAACAATGTGAATTTTCTGGTGCCGTTTCGGTGTAGCATCTGTACTAAAGGTCTTCTCACACTTAAAGCACTCATGATTCTTCACACCGCTGTGTCTTTTCTGGTGTAATTTTAAAATTCAACCGTGAAATTTATTTAGCAATAGCAAATTTTTTACGACACTTATCAGTTTCAAATGTGTTTCAAATCAAGCAGATTTAATTATAAGACTGCTTGTTAAGTACACGCGTCAAGTTTCAAATGTGTTCTAAAGTTTCTATTTGTCCACATTTGTCACAATTTCCAGTTTCAGGTTTCCCTATTCTGTGAAAACATTTAATGAACAATGTCCAATATCCAGTTTCCAGTTTCCAAATTTTATTTTAAACGAGTCACAAACCTCACTGGCTGTCCCCCCAAAACATAAGTCATTTCTAAATAGCCTACAATGCCTACAACCAACAATCAAGGACCTTTTCCCGATGGCTAAATTAGCATGGTTAGCTGCATGAATGTCCACAGGTGGTTGGGCTACACTTCTGTTTGGCAGGACATTGATCATCATGGGACGAGTTATCAGCACACATTTGGTTTGAGACATAGACCAGGCCTCACTGCATGGATAGATAAATAGTCTGTTCATTTAGAGGCATTCAAAGTCAAAACACTTTATTTTGAAAAGCCATGTGCCTGAAATGGTGCTATGGGCCAAATTCAGTTACTTTGCCATTGAGAATGATAAAACGCTTATTTAAAAAATAAAAAAAGGCTGTGTGTTGGGGACCCAAGCATCAATATAACATACCTTTAAATGGAGATGTACATTCACGTCCACATTTAGTGCTGCAGCATATCTCATTGTTCGGACAGTCACCATCATGTTAACACAACTCCTCACATGCTCCTATTCTGAGGGCTTTGCTTGGACACACTCCTGGCTTTTCTGTTAGACAGGTAACCAGGGCCATCCTTTGGGCGGTGCAAGTGGTGCGGTCGCACCGGAAAGTAGCGATCGACAATAAGGCGCAACAATAAGCACAACTCTGCCCCTTTTTGTTAAATGTCAGTTTTAATGAACAATAGCCATTGTAAAAGTATAAAGTATAAGAGGGTTATAAGAGGAAATAAAGACAAAAGCAAACAATTCAGTCAAACGCTACAAAATATTACGGTAAAGTTCAAAATAAATATATAAAGTTAAACATAACTTTTGTGCTCAGCCAAAACGATATGACCAGGAACAATAGATTCATGAGACCACGAATGCCTGTTAAATATACCCGAAACGAATTGTATCTCATGTTTAATCACTACAGAGCAGGGCCGGGTCTAAGGGGGGGCTAGGCGGTGCAATGCCCCCCCCAGATTGTCCTTGTGCCCCTCCAGATTGTCCTTGTGCCCCTCGATAAACCCAACACAGACAGCAGATCGAGCGGAAGGAGTGAAGGAGACGCTTCATCCCCTTCAGCCAATGAACTTCTGCAGTGAGTTTAGCTCCACCCTTTTGGTACCCTTTGCTGTGCTAGGTACCCCAACGGAAGGATACCAAAAACGTGATACGGTACGGTTCGCTATTTTGGTACCATTCACAACTTCTGACAGTGGAAATGGAAATAATTGCGTACCGTACCGTACTGTACTGAACCGAACTGTTCTGCTCAGTGGAAACGAGCCATTAGCCAAAATTCAGATCCAGATACAGCTCACATATATACATCACCAAAAAAGAATTGTCCTTCTACCTTATTTCTTACCTGAGTTATTGCATGTCAAATAAGAAAGATAATGTAAAATTTCCTTTGAGCAAACTTTTATTTTTTTATTTTTTCAGCAGTTTCTCAGCATGAAAATGTCCAAATTTATTTATTTTTAATTAAAAAATGTAAAAAGTTTTTTTTCAAACAATATCAACTTTTTGACTCTCCTTGCTAGAGATGTTGAGTTATGAGTCAATAATTTGGTGCATGTCACTCAGAATGTTTTTTATTAACGCCTACCTATGTTTACCTATGTTCCAAATGCTGTAAAGTTTGATTTGTTTTTGTGATCACCACAAAATTCAGATCCAGATACAGATCACATATAGAGGAACATCACCAAAAAAGAATGACCCCCCTATATACCTTATTTCCTTCATGAGATATTGTATTAGATTAGATTAGATTAGATTCAACTTTATTGTCATTACACAAGTACGGGTACAGAGCAACGAAATGCAGTTTAGGTCTAACCAGAAGTGCAATAGTAGCAAGTGCAGTATATACAATGGTTGAATAAGTGCAGGACAAGGATATGTACTGAGTATATGTATAAATATATATAGAAAGATGGTTATTAATATAAACAGAATTTACAGGTGAATATGTATAGTGAATAAATATACAGAAATTACAAGTGAATATGTATAGTGAATAAATATACAGAATTTACAGGTGAATATGTATAGTGAATAAATATACAGAATTTACAGGTGAATATGTATAGTGAAAATATACAGATGGCTATTACTATAAGCAGAATTTACAGGTGATATGTACTATCAATATAATATATATACAGATGACTGTTACTATAAACAAGGTGTAAAAGTGCAGTGGAAGTGATTGCGTATTACAATTAGACATACGGTGCAAAATATTAATGTAAGCATTGATAATGTAACAACAGTCGGCAGTGCAAAGGAGCATAATCCAATTTAGGTATGGTAGTGCAAGATACAAAAGTAAACAGTTGTTACTGTAATAAAAATTTACATTCAGTAGTGCAAATAAGGCAGATGTGAGGTAGGAGAGAAGAGTTAATAATATATGAGGAAGTGGATCAACGGGTTAGAGTTCAGTAAAGAGACAGCTCTGGGGAAGAAACTGTTCTTTAGTCTGCTGGTCCTGGTCCGGAGGCACCTGAAACGCCTGCCGGAGGGCAGGAGAGAAAACAGTCTGTGGGCTGGGTGAGAGGAGTCCTTAAGGATGCTGCGAGCTCGATGCAGACAGCGTTTCCTCTGGATGTGTTCGATGGCAGGTAGTGGAGTCCCTGTGATGCGCTGGGCAGTTTTCACCACCGCTGCAGTGCCTTGCGCTCTGCAACAGAGCAGCTCCCATACCATACTGTGACACAGTTGGTCAGGATGCTTTCTATTGCGCAGCGATAGAAGTTCACCAGGATAGCTGAGGAGAGCTGATTCTTCCTCAGTGTCCTCAGAAAGAAGAGGCGCTGGTGAGCCTTCTTGACCAGGCTGGAGGTGTTGGTTTTCCACAACATGTCCGCCGAGATGTGGATCCCCAGGAACTTGAAACTGGAGACACGCTCAACAGCCATTCCATTGATGTGGATGGTGTCGTGTGTGCCTCTTGACTCCTTCCTGAAGTCCACGATGAGCTCCTTCGTTTTGGTGGTGTTGAGGAGCAGGTTATTTTCAGTGCACCATGTGGCCAGGTGCTGGATCTCCTCCCTATAGGCAGTCTCATCGTTGTTACTGATGAGGCCAATCACCGTGGTGTCGTCTGCAAACTTGACGATGGAATTAGATCCATACACAGGCTTGCAGTCGGAGGTGAAGAGGAGTAGAGAAACGGGCTTAGCACACAGCCCTGTGGTACACCAGTGTTAAGTGTGATGGATGTGGAGCAGGTGAATCCTGATCGAACATTTTGGGGTCTGTTGGTCAGGAAGTCCAAAATCCAGTTACACATTGAGGTATTGATGCCCAGGTCTCCAAGTTTGGCTATTAACTTGGTTGGGATGACAGTGTTGAATGCTGAGCTGAAGTCAACAAACAGCATACGTGCATAAGTGTTCTTATTGTCCAGGTGAGTGAGCACAGAGTGCAGTGCCATGGAAACTGCGTCCTCTGTGCTCCTATTGCTACGGTAGGCAAACTGGTGTGAGTCCAATGTGGATGGTAGAGAGTCTTTTAGGTGTTCCAGGACCAGCCGCTCAAAGCACTTCATGACGATGGGTGTGAGTGCTACAGGGCGGTAGTCATTAGGGCACATCGGACTAGAGTGTTTTGGCACTGGCACAATGGAAGTGCATTTAAAGCATGTTGGTACGGCTGCTTGGGCAAGAGACAGGTTGAAAATGTCTGTAAAAACCCCAGCGAGCTGCTCCGCACATGCCCTGAGAACACGACCAGGGATGTTGTCTGGTCCAGCAGCCTTGTGCGCGCTGGACCATACCATATTGTATGTCAAATTGGAAAGATATGTAATTTTTCGATAAATTTTTTTTTTTTTTTTTTGCTGTTTATAAGCAGTTTCTCAGCATAAGAATGTCCAAATTAAATAATAAAACAATTTAAAATTTAAAAAGTTTCCTTTCAAACGATACCAACCTTTTGACTCTCTTTGCTATAGTTCTGGAGTTACAAGACTTTACTTTATGTCACTCAGGAAGAAGAAAAAAAAAAAAAAACCTCTGAAAATGCCTTCAGGGCTTAAAGGGTTAATTTTCATAAGTATGTGTTCTACAAATTCTATTTGTCCACATTTGTTAATTTCCAGTTTCATGTTTCCCTATTCTATGCATATGCATATCCCTATTCTACGATGAAGACCTTATAGGCACGAAATGTCACCTGTGGTGAGAAATATTTTTTCTGCTTTTGAAGCTGTGGTGTGCCAACTTTGCTCTTCCTGTCCCTATTCTATGCAAACATTTATTTAATGAGCAATGTCCAATATGCATTCTTGAAATTTAAATGTTCTCTTTCCTTTCCAAATTTTCTTCTTTCTAAACACTTCACAAACGTCACCGACTCTCCATCCAAATTTAAGTAATTTCCAAACACAATGATTTACTCTTACTTTGATAGACATTTTATAGAGATTTCATGTGACAGTCTCTGATGATTATAGGCTGATCCAATTTAGATGGTATGGTCTAATTTTGCTTTCAAAACTTTTCAAAGTTCCTGAGATAAAAGTGCTAAAAATGGGAAAGTTAACCCAAAAACAAATATTAAAAAGGTAGTTAAGTTATTAAAAAGGTAGGTTATTTATTTTTTTTCACTTTTCTTTTTTAATAAACTTTCTATCGGTGAGTTATTCTGACTCCAATTTCAAATGAATAGCTGACCATATATAAAAAAATTATAATGAAAACAGCAGCAACCAAGGACTTTACCCTGATGGCTAAATCAGCATGGTTAGCTGCATGCATGGCCACAGGTGGTTGGACAACACGGTGGTTTGTCAGTGGTGTAAGCAGGCCTGCACTGTCAATGTACACACTGCTTATTTGGAGCTCAGACCTAGAGGTAGTAGTAGTTGCTGTAGGTTCTTTTTCAATCCATTTTCAAATGTCCATTGTGAAATTGGTTAATGCAATATACAACCTTTTGCAATGTTCGTAGCCTTCGCGTTTGCTTTCGTAGTGCAAGAAATTTTACATATTAGGGTGGGGGAGCACACTTAAGCGACCAACTGAAATTCTACCTTGCAACAGACTGTCCTTAACTAAAATATTGCTATTTTAGCTTATTGGGGGGGGGGGCTGTCCCTTTAAAAATGCATACAATAAGAACATATCTTTATATTAGCCAGACTCCAAGGACCACCAACTGGCCCAACAACAGAATCCAATGCAATGGGGAGAAAGATTCTGCATGTAGCCTGAGACTTGTCTGCTGCTTCGGTGTTAAAAAAGATATAAATTGTTTTCAGATTTAAAATCCGACTGCATTGGCAATATTCTAAGTCCAATTGCAATTAATATTTAAATTTATAGAAGATCAGAAAATTAGATGTGCATTAACAATTTGGATATTTGATCTGGGTGCTATTGCTTTCAATCATTTCGGCAGGGACACGATGCATAGTAACACACCACCTGAATTACACAGATCTCACAAGCACAGATATGTCAGCCTGCTTTTAGTCAGGATGCAGGGTTAGCCATTACCTTTCTAGTCAGGAATCAAATACCTGACAATAAAAAAAAAATGGGGACGGGTAATGGTCGCAACATTTAACAGCAAGACAACCATTTAAAAAAAAAAAATTCAGACACAAGTTCACAAAAATAGTTTTAGAAAATGACACATTTCAGCTTTTAAACCATATTTTAAGAAAAGGGATGAGTTATAAGTATCAGTTATAAATTTGTCGAAAGGTCTAGATTTGAAAATCATTCACCCAATCTGGGGTCCTTAGAGACATTTAGATTGGCTAAACACTGAAAGTATTTCAACACTATTAAACCAATATTTACACTAGGCTTCATCAACCCTGGTCCTCGACGGCCACAGTCCTGCAAATTTGAGCTCCAAACACCTGAACCAGCTAATTAAGCTGTTCAGGATTACTAGTAAGCTACAGGCAGGGGAGTTTGATCAAGGTTGGAGCAAAAATCAGCGGGACAGTGGCCCTCCAGGACCAGGGTTGAGAACCCCTGATTTACACAAATAGGTCAATTTCTCTTGCATTAGTGTTAACCTGTGAGCTTTAATTTCTGGCAGCTTTGGAATTCAGTTCAAGGCTTTCCCACTACTTTTGCTGCCAAGCTCCTGGAGAAAGCATTTATTAAAATAAAATACACACACACACACACACGTTCTGCTAAACAATGACATTTATTTGGTGAATGTAGAAGACCTCAAGTATGGGATGCAAAAACAAAATGACTTCTCCTCCAATGGTTAAATTGGCAGTTAGCTGCATGCATGTCCACAGGTGGTTGGACAACACTTCTGTCTGGCAGGAGATCGATCATCATGGGAAGAGTTGTCAGCACACATTTGGTTTGAGACAGACCAAGCTACACTGAATGGATAGAGAATTATTTGGTTCATTTAGAGGCATTCAAACACATTGCAAAACTCAAATCATGAACCACAAGTTTTACTTTTAGAGAGAGCTGTATTCATCTTTATTTTGGAAAGCCATGTGCTTGAAATGGTGCTATGGGCCAGATTCAGGTACTTTGGCATTGAAGATTATAATACTCAAACTGCGTCTGTAGGTGACGTCAATATAACATACCTTTAAATGGAGATGTACATTCACGTCCACATATATTCCTGCAGCATTTCTCATCGTTCGGACATTCAATGTCATAGGCACACAACTCAGCACAGAATCCTACTCCATAGAATCTCCTCGGACACAATCCTGGCTTTTCTGTTATACAGACACACAGAGAAACCAGAACGCTGAGTGGCTCACTGTAATGGAGAAAAATGTGACCAGTGCATTAGTATGCAGTAACGTACCTTTATGAAGATCCATACACTGATGTCCACATCCATTGCTGCAGCACTTCTCATCGTTTGGACAATCACCATCATGGGAACACATCTCAGCACACACTCCTATTCTGAGGGTTTTGCTCGGACACACTCCTGGCTTTTCTGCCATACAAAACACATGACAAACTTCAAATAAAAACCTCACTGCACTTGAAAAAGTGAATAAACCGACCCACACAGCAAGGGGAGACAACCCAGGTGAGTTTATTTAAAAACCAAAACAAACCCACCTCAACTTTGGATGAGTCCAGGTTCACAATTATGGTTTCATTTTCTTGACAGACTCAAATGTTTCTACAGAGGGGGATTTTGGATTTAAAAAAAAAAAAAAAAAAAAAAACACAACTCTATAAGAGTTTTTATTAAAAACAGATAAACAATGTGTACCAGGCAAATTACATAGGAACAAAACCCTCTGTAAAAACCTTCAGAATATAGCTCGTAATAAAACTGTAAAGTTTGGTGTACGTAAGTGCTGCTGAAGTGGAGTTTTGGCTTGGTGCAGGAGGAAAGACTAATTTTGAGAAAACAGCCTTAAAAGATACGCATTTGTAACAAATCTACAGACAGATATACATAAAGTGCTATAAAAACACTTAAAGGTGCATTTGAGATGTTTTCCTTCCATTAGTCTGAGAAATCTCAAAATTGACAGGTTCATGGAAAAGGACTTCTTACTTGCAGTGTCTCACGTTAAGATCAGATAAATACCTTTATATGGATCCATACACTGATGTCCACATCCATTGCTGCAGCATTTCTGATCATTCAGGCAGTTACTATCATGTGAACACATCTCCACACACAGTCCTACACCGAGGTTTTCACTTGGACACACTCCTGGCTTGTCTGGTTCTGCTGACATACAAAACACATGACAAAAGCCATAAGGGGGGGTGGGGGGGGTGGGGGGATAAACCACAAGTGGAAAGCAAGCTGACCCGCCCCACACACCCACACGTATAATATAAACACCTTTATTTGGATCCATACACTGATGTCCACATCCATTGCTGCAGCATTTCTGATCATCAGGACAGTTACGATCATGGGAACACATCTCCACACACAATCCTACACCGAGGTTTTCACTTGGACACACTCCTGGCTTTTCTGGTTCCGCACACATGACAGAAAAGCCATAATGATTATATTAATATCCTACCATGACCACCACAGTTACATTAAGCATTTTAAAATTTCATTAAAGGCTCAAGTCATGATTAGCCCCCGATGATAAAATTACAGGCAAAGAAAAAAACATTTGGAGGAAAAAAAAAGAATAAAAAAAAAAGTTCAAGACAAGAGTGATGGCCGGTAACAACCCTGCAGCCAGGTGAATGGATCCATTTACAGTAATTTAATAATTCATATATAATTCTGTAGCTATATTATTAATGCCCATCTTGGTCATTGTGTTTTTCTCGTATTATGGAAGAAACAAACAATCTTAACAACTTTAACTACACCAACACAAAGTTTAACTTTCACTGGGCGTCTGGCTAATGTATATTTATACGTTCTGACGGGTGCCTAAAGTCCTATAAGCTCTTATTTACATATATTTCTTCACGCTGTGTAATGAAACCGGAAGATCTCACCTGTAGCTGCTCCTTCAGTGTCTGTTGTGCTCAAGCATACAGAGAGACACAACAGAGAAGCAATCAACAAACAACACAATCGAGCAGTCATCCTCAACCTGAGACCTCACAAGACACTCTCCTGAAAAACGCGCTGAATTAGTGGATCAGGAGGCCTTTAAAACGCTTCTTGAAAATGTGCTTTTAAGGATTCAAGGAGGCCTGGCGCAACTCCAACCCTGATGCAACTCACCTGCTAGGAGCGTGATCTTGAAGACCCTGATTAGGTTGTTCAGGTGTGTTTGATTAAGGATGGAGCCAGTTGATACACGGCAAAACACAGTCACTTGTCGAGCTGCTTATTTCCAAGTGTTTTGACCATTACAATTTGCTTAACACAAGCTTCTGAAAAAAATAAGAATTAGAATATTAGAAGTTTATAGAAGTTTAATAACAGTTTTAAAGGCATTCCATGTTCCAAATTTTTCATATTTTAAAAATTATGAAATTATTTTGCTATCTTTACACTTTTTATTATTTTATTACATGGTTATTATTGTTGCTGCCAGAAATATGACATTTAAAAATATATATATTTTAAATAATATAATATTTCTGTGTTATATAATTGAAGAGTTCATGCAAAAGCCTCTAAGTGTCGTCTGAAATTTTCTTCTAAAATTAGCATATTTATCAGGCTTCTACTTTTATGTTTAGTTATTTCACTTTAATTGTGTAGAAAAGGACCTATACATAGCCATTAGAGTAAAATTACTGAACCTAAACATAGGAGCCTGATAAAAATGCTTATTTTAGAAGGAAATTTCAGACGGCACTTAGAGGCTTTTGCATCTTCAATTGTATTTAACATTCCATATATGAACAGATAGGTTACTAGTTTTGTAGACTTATGAAGACAGCAAACACACTGTAGGCCTACTAAATTAATTAAGCAAACATATGCACATTTAACCATGAGTGTAAAGTTTACTTTACACTTTAAAAATTGGACTATTTATAACCCAAAACATAGTGTCCCAGATTTGAGCATGAGCTGTCCCACATTAGAAAATCCACAAATTCTTAAACAATTTGGCACAAGCAGCACTATTATATGTGCCATTTCCCCTTTAATTACAATATCTGAAAAAAAAAAGTGTTCTTCTGATTTAGATAGGGAACATCTTGGGGATTTCATAATGATATAACATTTTGATACATTGTTTTGGCTTCATGTGGAAATATGATGCACAAGTCAAAATTTCAAAAAGTGTCCCACACTACCCTAATAATAATAATAATAATAAAGTTTGCTTGTCATTTCTCAATATACGGCCAACTTCTGTGAATTTGAATTTAGTAAATGTAAAATTCAAGTAGGCTACCTAAATATATGATTAAATAACATTTAGCATGTAATGTGAGTAGGCTATATGCTAAGAAAACCAGCACTCGTCGTTTAAAAAAAAAAAAAAAAAAAAAAAAAAAAAAAAAAAAAAGTGCAGAATATCATGACATATGTAACGAGGCTGACAAGACGTGAGGATCCATGTGCAAGCTTTTATTGATTAGAGACGCGGTCATAACAGGCAGGGTCGAAACAATGGCAAACAGGTATGGCAGGGACAAGACAAAGAGTAATCCTAGGACAAGCGTGGGTCGACGATCGGCGAACAGTCTCCAGAGGGGCTAGAGGAGAAAGGTAATCCAAACCGTAAGCAATAGTCGAGGCAGGGGGAAAACACAATCCGAAACAGGCAAGACTAGGAAACCAACAGGGCTCTGTAGAGTAGCTAACAACTAGAACAGTGATAAATGCATACAATACTCGGCAGTGAGGCAGAGAAAGTCCATGGTTTAAGTAGGGGGTGAAATGGGAATCAGCTGTGTGATCAGACTCGGGTGTAAGCGTGTGATTGGCTTCAGCTGAGCGTAATGAGTGCAATGGATTGTGGGAACTGAAGTTCAGTGTAAGTGTCCATGTGGTGAGCGAGTGACCTCTGGTGGAGGGTGAATGGACGTTCATGGACAGGATTCGTGACAACATAAGTGATTAATTTAATAATAGTAAGGAACAATCCGAACTTTAAAATCTCTCTAAATGCACAATAACTATATTAAGGGTCAATTTGAGTCAGGTGAGATAATGTCAAACAACTCAACATGGTCAATAGAGCTCAAAGTCACACAAAAATACATAAAATAAAATCAGGCACAAACAAACAATGTGCAAACTTGAGTCAAGTCAGTTCTGCAGTGGATTCTATTCAAGTTTAGACTGAGGAAAAAAAGAAAAAGCCTTAATATCATAAATACCTCTATATGGAGCCATACACTGTTGTCGTCCACATCCATCGTTGCAGCATTTCTGGTCATCAGGACAGTTACTGTCATGGAAACAGTTACTCTTACTCATAACACAATATCTGAGGTTGTTGCTTGGACACACTCCTGGCTTCTCTGCTATAAAACACATGGCAAAGAACCCAGATCACTGAATGACTCACTGCATGTGAAGATAAATAAATGACACTAACATCATTTAAATACCTTTATATGGAGCCATACACTGTTGTCGTCCACATCCATCGTTGCAGCATTTCTGATCATCAGGACAGTTACTGTCATGGAAACAGTGACTCTTACTCATAACACAATATCTGAGGTTGTTGCTTGGACACACTCCTGGCTTCTCTGCTATAAAACACATGGTAGAGAACCCAGATCACTGAATGACTCACTGCATGTGAAGATAAATAAATGACACTAACATCATTTAAATACCTTTATATGGAGCCATACACTGTTGTCGTCCACATCCATCGTTGCAGCATTTCTGATCATCAGGACAGTTACTGTCATGGAAACAGTGACTCTTACTCATAACACAATATCTGAGGTTGTTGCTTGGACACACTCCTGGCTTCTCTGCTATAAAACACATGGTAGAGAACCCAGATCACTGAATGCCACACTGCATTTCAACAACAACAACAACCTTAAATACCTCTATATGGAGCCATACACTGACGTCCACATCCATTGCTGCAGCATTTCTGATCATCAGGACAGTTAGTGTCATGGAAACAGTGATTCTCATTCACAACACAAATTCCTACTAGGTTGTTGCTTGGACACACTCCTGGCTTTGCTGATGTACAAAACGTAAGAAAAACCATAGTCAATCTCCCTAAAATTTCAAGTGCAATTTAAACTTGTTGCTTGCAGTTTCTTTGCAATTACTTATGAGAGTTAATAGTACCGACTGAAAATCAGGGTTTCTTCTGGGAGACATCTAGCATCCACTATTAATTGAAACTCATTGAAAGCAGGGAGTAAACACAGCCCCACACTGCTACAGTATAAAGCTATTAAGCCCATTATGATTCATCAGTAGTTCTTTGTAGGGCAGTGATGCTATACACACAGTAGCACCTTAACGACCCCAAAGACCTCATTAAGCCCCTCTATAGTTCTTTAAGGGTTCTCAAACTGTCTCTTAGTTTAGTTGGGGAAAGGGTTATTTAAAAAAAAAAAAAAAAAACGAACTAGTGAAATAAGAAACGTTTTACCAACTAACATTTTGAAAATTAACATTTTCATGAATATGAAATTGTGTCAAAGGCTTCACAACCGATTTACACAATGTTTCACAAATGAGGCAAATGTTCTGCGTTATGTAGTCAAATAATTAGATATAGAAGAGATAAATAGTATATAACACCTTTAAAGTGAAGCAGCACTACAAGTGGCCAATGAACCACTTTTAAATATTATTGCACCACTTTTGTTTAGAGTTAGTTACATTAAGAATTTCATACACAAGAATCAAAATATAGTTTGCAGCAAACCAGACAGAACACATTAAACCCACTCCTGGCTTGAACAAGTGGCTTGTTAGGTATACTTCATTAAGGTTATAGCCCAAGCTAATTAGCTCCCACGCTAAAGAGTTGTTAAACATGTAGAGTGGAAATTTGGAAGACTTAACAGAGTTTAGCAGTAATGGCAGACATGCATACCTGGTAACCAGGGCCATCCTTGGAAGGATGGCGGTGGAAGTGGTGTGGTCGCACCGGGTTTCGCGTCAGCCAAGGACGACCCTACTGGTAAGCACCCTTCATCCAAACGAACGGTTCCTTTTACTGTAAACAAATAAATAAAGCCCACATTCGTTATTGTGTTTTCCTTGTATAGAAAAGTACACATAAGAATTTAGGATTTAGATTATTTAAACTACACCAACATACAATAGAGGTCCAGCTGAAGTTAAACTTTGTATATTGGTGTCATTTAAATACAAATTCTGTGTATTTATATGTTCTGACATGTGCCTAGTCACTTTAATGTGTACCCATTTACATAAGCTATTCCTTAGCGCTGTGTAAGTAAATTAAGACCTCACTTATGACACGTCCGTTGGCGTCTATTGTGCTCAAGTACACAGAGAGACACAACAAAACCGCAGTCAACGAGCAGCACACCCGAGCTGTCATCCTCTCGACCTTCTCTCACAGTGGAAACACACTAAATTGGTAGTTCAGAGATCCAAGAAGATCTGAAGCAACTCCAACCCCGATACTCACCTGTCTGCAGGTTTGAAGCCTAATATTGAAGACCGTGATTAGCGCTGTTCAGGTGTGCTTGATTACGGGTTTTCTGATTGGACACAGGTGTTGAATTTCGACTCCGTGCCAGAATCAGATTACCCTCCGCGTGCAAGCGCATGACGTCATGTGCTGACATCGGTGCGGTCAAATTTAATTTAATATATTTTAAAAAACTGTATTTCAGAAAGAATCCTTGTGGAAACATTTTCATTGAAAATGCTGATGTACTAAAACAACATTGTAGCAATAAGATTAGGAATGCTCTTTGTGCTTCTGTGTCATTACCTGCAGCAAGATTTGGTCTTCTTTATTTGATAATATCTCTTGAGTTAAAACATGCAAATTGCCAAATGAGTTTTGTATCAATAACAAAATTAAGGAAGTGTCTTACAAAATACTTCATAGAATTTATCCTGCTAAGCATGTTTTGGAAAGATTTAAGCTTATTATTTCATATAGCCAGGGCCGCTGCTGGCCAAATGGGTGCCCTAAGCAGGATTGCATTGTTGTGCCCCCCTCGGGCCCCTCCCTCAAATATTATGGAAGTAAAAAAAAAAAATAAATAAATTATTATCTTAATACTTCTTTGTAAAGTATTATTTGAAGTAACAAAACCATGGTTAATTTGCGGTTACCATGGCTACTTTTTTTTTTTTTTTCCCTCGGCGCCGGATTGCTCATGTCTTTTCACGGGCATATAGTTGTCCATCAATTACGATCATTTGCATTCAACCGCAAACATGAGGTGCGAGCGGTCGCAGGTGCGGGAATGGCGCTTCAATTTTTTTTTTTTTTTTTTTGAACTGGGATGGTGCCCCCCTGGGAGTTGGTGCCCTACGCAAACTGCATACTCTGCGCATAGGGAGCGGCGGTACTGGTGCTTTCAAAGTCCTGCCCACTCTGCTTCCCCAATCAATATTCAAGAACGGAGGAACGGTCTTCAGACCCACAACCACAGAATCCTGATCGTAATTGATGGACAACTATATGCCCGTGAAAAGACATGAGCAATCCGGCGCCGAGGAAAAAAAAAAAAAAAAGTGAAAAGGAAGCCCGTGCATCACTTCATAATCCTGTGAAACTCTTTTGGCTGTTTTAATGTCGGAAATAATTTCACCACCAACGCATCTAATATTCTCTCTGAGTTTCCATGTCCCCTTATGAAAAGTAGCCATGGTTTTAACACAAATAAAACCAAAAAATATTTGTCCTTGTAGCCATGGTAACCGCAAATTAACCATGGTTTTGTTACTTCAAATAATACTTTACAAAGAAGTATTAAGATAATAATTTTTTTTTTTTTTTTACTTCCATAATATTTGAGGGAGGGGCCCGAGGGGGGCACAACAATGCAATCCTGCTTAGGGCACCCATTTGGCCAGCAGCGGCCCTGGCTATATGAAATAATAAGCTTAAATCTTTCCAAAACATGCTTAGCAGGATAAATTCTATGAAGTATTTTGTAAGACACTTCCTTAATTTTGTTATTGATACAAAACTCATTTGGCAATTTGCATGTTTTAACTCAAGAGATATTATCAAATAAAGAAGACCAAATCTTGCTGCAGGTAATGACACAGAAGCACAAAGAGCATTCCTAATCTTATTGCTACAATGTTGTTTTAGTACATCAGCATTTTCAATGAAAATGTTTCCACAAGGATTCTTTCTGAAATACAGTTTTTTAAAATATATTAAATTAAATTTGACCGCACCGATGTCAGCACATGACGTCATGCGCTTGCACGCGGAGGGTAATCTGATTCTGGCACGGAGTCGAAATTCAACACCTGTGTCCAATCAGAAAACCCGTAATCAAGCACACCTGAACAGCGCTAATCACGGTCTTCAATATTAGGCTTCAAACCTGCAGACAGGCGAGTATCGGGGTTGGAGTTGCTTCAGATCTTCTTGGATCTCTGAACTACCAATTTAGTGTGTTTCCACTGTGAGAGAAGGTCGAGAGGATGACAGCTCGGGTGTGCTGCTCGTTGACTGCGGTTTTGTTGTGTCTCTCTGTGTACTTGAGCACAATAGACGCCAACGGACGTGTCATAAGTGAGGTCTTAATTTACTTACACAGCGCTAAGGAATAGCTTATGTATAGGTACACATTAAAGTGACTAGGCACATGTCAGAACATATAAATACACAGAATTTAGATTTAAATGACACCAATATACAAAGTTTAACTTCAGCTGGACCTCTATTGTATGTTGGTGTAGTTTAAAAATCTAAATCCTAAATTCTTATGTGTACTTTTCTATACAAGGAAAACACAATAACGAATGTGGGCTTTATTTATTTGTTTACAGTAAAAGGAACCGTTCGTTTGGATGAAGGGTGCTTACCAGTAGGGTCGTCCTTGGCTGACGCGAAACCCGGTGCGACCACACCATTTCCACCGCCATCCTTCCAAGGATGGCCCTGGTTACCAGGTATGCATGTCTGCCATTACTGCTAAACTCTGTTAAGTCTTCCAAATTTCCACTCTACATGTTTAACAACTCTTTAGCGTGGGAGCTAATTAGCTTGGGCTATAACCTTAATGAAGTATACCTAACAAGCCACTTGTTCAAGCCAGGAGTGGGTTTAATGTGTTCTGTCTGGTTTGCTGCAAACTATATTTTGATTCTTGTGTATGAAATTCTTAATGTAACTAACTCTAAACAAAAGTGGTGCAATAATATTTAAAAGTGGTTCATTGGCCACTTGTAGTGCTGCTTCACTTTAAAGGTGTTATATACTATTTATCTCTTCTATATCTAATTATTTGACTACATAACGCAGAACATTTGCCTCATTTGTGAAACATTGTGTGTAAATCGGTTGTGAAGCCTTTGACACAATTTCATATTCATGAAAATGTTAATTTTCAAAATGTTAGTTGGTAAAACGTTTCTTATTTCACTAGTTCGTTTTTTTTTTTTTTAAATAACCCTTTCCCCAACTAAACTAAGAGACAGTTTGAGAACCCTTAAAGAACTATAGAGGGGCTTAATGAGGTCTTTGGGGTCGTTAAGGTGCTACTGTGTGTATAGCATCACTGCCCTACAAAGAACTACTGATGAATCATAATGGGCTTAATAGCTTTATACTGTAGCAGTGTGGGGCTGTTTACTCCCTGCTTTCAATGAGTTTCAATTAATAGTGGATGCTAGATGTCTCCCAGAAGAAACCCTGATTTTCAGTCGGTACTATTAACTCTCATAAGTAATTGCAAAGAAACTGCAAGCAACAAGTTTAAATTGCACTTGAAATTTTAGGGAGATTGACTATGGTTTTTCTTACGTTTTGTACATCAGCAAAGCCAGGAGTGTGTCCAAGCAACAACCTAGTAGGAATTTGTGTTGTGAATGAGAATCACTGTTTCCATGACACTAACTGTCCTGATGATCAGAAATGCTGCAGCAATGGATGTGGACGTCAGTGTATGGCTCCATATAGAGGTATTTAAGGTTGTTGTTGTTGTTGAAATGCAGTGTGGCATTCAGTGATCTGGGTTCTCTACCATGTGTTTTTATAGCAGAGAAGCCAGGAGTGTGTCCAAGCAACAACCTCAGATATTGTGTTATGAGTAAGAGTCACTGTTTCCATGACAGTAACTGTCCTGATGATCAGAAATGCTGCAGCAATGGATGTGGACGACAACAGTGTATGGCTCCATATAAAGGTATTTAAATGATGTTAGTGTCATTTATTTATCTTCACATGCAGTGAGTCATTCAGTGATCTGGGTTCTCTACCATGTGTTTTTATAGCAGAGAAGCCAGGAGTGTGTCCAAGCAACAACCTCAGATATTGTGTTATGAGTAAGAGTCACTGTTTCCATGACAGTAACTGTCCTGATGATCAGAAATGCTGCAACGATGGATGTGGACGACAACAGTGTATGGCTCCATATAAAGGTATTTAAATGATGTTAGTGTCATTTATTTATCTTCACATGCAGTGAGTCATTCAGTGATCTGGGTTCTTTGCCATGTGTTTTTATAGCAGAGAAGCCAGGAGTGTGTCCAAGCAACAACCTCAGATATTGTGTTATGAGTAAGAGTAACTGTTTCCATGACAGTAACTGTCCTGATGACCAGAAATGCTGCAACGATGGATGTGGACGACAACAGTGTATGGCTCCATATAGAGGTATTTATGATATTAAGGCTTTTTCTTTTTTTTCCCTCAGGCTAATGGAAAGAAAACATCCCAAATACACCTTTTAGTATTTGTTTTATTGCACTTTATTTCTGTCTGTAGACTTCTATTACAGTACATATCTTTTGAAGGCTGTCTTCTCAAATTAGTTTTTCCTCCTGCACCGAGCCAAAAAACTCATCTTCAGCAGCACTTAAGTACACCAAAATTTTACAGTTTTATTGCCCTCTATATTCTGAAGGCTTTTACCGAGTGTGTATATGTGCCTGGTTTTATACAATGTATCTAAGATTTTTTTTGAGTGATTTTAAAGATCCCAAATCCCCTCTGTAAAAATGCTGCAGTCTAATGTCAATAGAATGAAACAAGAATTTTGAACCTGGCTTCATCCAAAAAAAATAATTTCTAGAAACTTGTGCACATTTAATTAGATGACACCTAATTTGCATATTTCAACAGCATTTCAGAAAACATTTAATATAGTTTGTTTTAATGTCAACTTATTATTTTTTTTAAAACCCTATTCACTGGGGGTGTCTCGCCTTAATGTGTGGGTCTATTTATTTCCTTTTCAAATGCAGTGAGGGGTTTATTTGAGGTTTGTCATGTTTGTATAGCAGAAAAGCCAGGAGTGTGTCCAATGAGTTTGGTTGGCGGAGTAGGAGAATTCTGTCCTGATTTGTGTTCCCATGATGTTGAATGTCCGAATGATCAGAAATGCTGCAGCAGTGGATGTGGACATCAGTGCATGTCTGTATATAAAGGTATGGTATACTAATACATTGGTCAGATTTCTCTCCATCTCCCCTAAAGTGAGTCATTCAGTGATCTGGTTTCTCTGTTGTGTTTGTGTAACAGAAAAGCCAGGAGTGTGTCCAATGAGTTTGGTTGGCGGAAGAGTAGGATTCTGTCCTGATTTGTGTTCCCATGATAGTGACTGTCCGAACGATGATAAATGCTGCAGCTCTATATGTGGAGGACGTGTATGTACACCTGTGCATAAAGGTATTTGTTATATTGATGCTTGGGTCCCGAACAGACACATTTGAGTACTTTATAATTTTCAATGCCAAAGTACCTGAATTTGGCCCATAGCACCATTTCAAGCACATGGCTTTTCAAAATAAAGATTAATAATACTTTGAATACAACTCTCTAAAATAAAACTTGTGGTTCATGCTTTGAGTTTTGTAATGTTTGAATGCCTCTAAACGAACCGACTAATTCTCTATCCATGCAGTGTAGCCTGGTCTGTCTCAAACCAAATGTGTGCTGACAACTCTTCCCGTGACTCCTCCTGCCAGACTGACGTGTTGCCCAACCACCTGTGGACATGCATGCAGCTAACCATGCCGATTTAACCATTGGGGGAAAGTCCTTGTTTTTGCGTACCATACTTGAGGTCTTCTACATTCACCAAATAAATCTCATAGTTTGGCAAAACTTCTGTTGAGTGTTACTTACAAGTGCTTTCTCCAGGAGCTTGGCTGCAAAAGTAGTGGGAAGTCCTTGAGCTGAAATGAAATCAAGAACACGGGTTAACATTGATGAGAGACAAATTTATGTGTAGATTTTAGTTTAATATAGCTTTGAAAAACGTTCAGTATTTAGCGAGTCAGTATGTCTCTAAAGACTCCCGATTTGGTGATCTGTTTTTGGAATCTAGTCCTGATTAATGTATAACAACTGATACTTTTGACTCCTCCCTTTTCTTAAATGTGGTTTAAACTGAAATGTAGAATTTCTTAAAACTGTTTTTGTGAACCTGTATTGGGTTTTTTTTGGGGACTTGCAAGCAATGGGCTACTGACTAAAAAGGTAATGGCTAATCCTGCACCCTCCGACTAAAAGCAGACTGATAAATTTGTGCTTGTGAGATCCACGTAAATCAGCCAGAGTGTAACTGCGGCATTGTGTCCCTGATGAAATGGTAACTGAAATTAAGGCTTGCCCAGAAAGATCAAAATTAAGTGACTTTTACAGAAGCAGACAAGACACACACCGAATCTTTCACCCCACACCATTGGATTCTGTCGTTGGGCCGGTGGGTGGTCATTACAGTGGTCTGGCTGGCTAATAAAGGCAGATATGTTCTCGTTGTATGTACAGTATATTGAAAGGGACAGTTCCCCTTTGACATTGTTTGAGATGTCTTTGTTATGGGCTAGGTAAAAATGTAATTGCATTAAAAATTACGTAACTGAGTGAATTGCACTTAATGACAGTTGTCATAAACATGCATAAAATCTCCTTCATATTCATGACATGTCGTGTCATGATTATGAAGGTGTCATGTCAGTCTTATGCACACCCCTTCAAACAAAGTGTATTTGAGAACAGGAAAGAGGATTGTTTTAATTTCAAGAATGTGTATCGGACCTTGATCTTTAAATATCTGAATAGAATAGGAAAACATGAAACTGGAAATTGTGACAAATGTGGACAAGTAGAAACTGTAGAACAAATACTTATGAAATGTGATGCATGTAAAAAAGCAATATTTCAACTAATTCAAGCTTTAAGCTCTTTGGGAATAAATAACTTGTCACTTCAGGTTTATTTATTACAAGAGCAATCTTTTTTTTAACATCACTTATTGTTTCCCAACTTCCCAGTATCAACTCCACACTCCTGTCCACTTTAAGGTAAACTGACCCGATTCCCTCACACATTCAAGTTAAATCAAGACTGAACACTGTATGGAGGAATCAAGCTCTAAATATAACAAAAAGATAATCATAACTAAAGGAGACACGGAACCTAATAAGTAACCAAGAGAACCGATAAGAATAGAAACTAATGCAAAGCAAGACCATTTTTTATAATAACGTTATAAGTGCAATTATGAGTAAATATTTATGGACACTGAATGGATCTTCTGCTATTATGTGACAGTGTTTGCTAGCTGCTGTCTTTCCGTGGTTGAAACACCCATTGAGTGATTACATGGGACACTATACATTAAGTTGTAGTGTATCTTTCAACATGGATCGGATGTGCATTCAGTGTTTACTTCATGCTAATAAGAATGCACTCCTGCTTCACTTGAACTTAAGCAAAGCGGGAGCACGCATGATCCGTCACGCCACTAAAAAGCTCCAAAACTGTATTTATCGTTCAAAATTCTTAATAAAACTAACAGAATTTGAATGCTGAGACTTTGTTTCCTATTGTCAAAAGTGACCTGCTCTGTCGTGTCTGTCAGCTCGTTGTCTGTGTCCTCTCTGCTCTGAGATGTTTTTCACTCCTTAAATGAACGTGTGGCGCGAGAGGCTGGAAATGGACGAGATGAAGCGCCATGCGGAACACCAGAGCGGCATTTACAAAATCTCTCTCTCAGTCTAAACTTGAATAGAATCCACTGCAGAACTGACTTGACTCAAGTTTGCACATTGTTTGTGTTTGTTTGTGCCTGATTTTATTTTATGTATTTTTGTGTGACTTTGAGCTCTATTGACCATGTTGAGTTGTTTGACATTATCTCACCAGACTCAAATTGACCCTTAATATAGTTATTGTGCATTTAGAGAGATTTTAAAGTTCGGATTGTTCCTTACTATTATTAAATTAATCACTTATGTTGTCACGAATCCTGTCCATGAACGTCCATTCACCCTCCACCAGAGGTCACTCGCTCACCACATGGACACTTACACTGAACTTCAGTTCCCACAATCCATTGCACTCATTACGCTCAGCTGAAGCCAATCACACGCTTACACCCGAGTCTGATCACACAGCTGATTCCCATTTCACCCCCTACTTAAACCATGGACTTTCTCTGCCTCACTGCCGAGTATTGTATGCATTTATCACTGTTCTAGTTGTTAGCTACTCTACAGAGCCCTGTTGGTTTCCTAGTCTTGCCTGTTTCGGATTGTGTTTTCCCCCTGCCTCGACTATTGCTTATGGTTTGGATTACCTCTCTCCTCTAGCCCCTCTGGAGACTGTTCGCCGATCGTCGACCCACGCTTGTCCTAGGATTACTCTTTGTCTTGTCCCTGCCATACCTGTTTGCCATTGTTTCGACCCTGCCTGTTATGACCGCGTCTCTAATCAATAAAAGCTTGCACATGGATCCTCACGTCTTGTCAGCCTCGTTACATATGTCATGATATTCTGCACTTTTTTTTTTTTTGTTGAATTGAATTATTTTGATTGACCTAATGATAGCTACATTTCTGAGGGGACAACTGTGCGGTTTTATTGATGGGTCTTATTTTATTATGGTTTAAAATCATATGAAACTACATTTAGTATTTTTGCTACACTGCATTCAGGCACTTTTTTGACCTCTGATTGGACGCTGGTCTCGCTCCTGGAGCACCCGGTGACTAAACATGAAAACATATTTTCTGCAATGTTATTTCTTTAAAGTGCCATGTTGCTTATAATTGCTAGAATGCGAGTGGTCCCCGTTTAGAGACCTATTCACTTTTATTTTAAAACCATTTTTTTCCTTTTTTTTTTTAAACGACGAGTGCTGGTTTTCTTAGCATATAGCCTACTCACATTACATGCTAAATGTTATTTAATCATATATTTAGGTAGCCTACTTGAATTTACTAAATTCAAATTCACAGAAGTTGGCCGTATATTGAGAAATAACAAGCAAACTGCAAACTTTATTATTATTATAATTAGCCTATTATTATTATGATTAGGGTAATGTGGGACACTTTTTGAAATTTTGACTTGTGCATCATATTTCCACATGAAGCCAAAACAACGTATCAAAATGTTATATCATCATGAAATCCCCAAGATGTTCCCTATCTAAATCAGAAGAACACTTTTTTTTCAGATATTGTAATTAAAGGGGAAATGGCACATATAATAGTGCTGCTTGTGCCAAATTGTTTAAGAATTTGTGGATTTTCTAATGTGGGACAGCTCATGCTCAAATCTGGGACACTATGTTTTGGGTTATAAATAGTCCAATTTTTAAAGTGTAAAGTAAACTTTACACTCATGGTTAAATGTGCATATGTTTGCTTAATTAATTTAGTAGGCCTACAGTGTGTTTGCTGTCTTCATGAGTCTAAAAAACTAGTAACCTATCTGTTCATATATGGAATGTTAAATACAATTGAAGATGCAAAAGCCTCTAAGTGCCGTCTGAAATTTCCTTCTAAAATGAGCATTTTTATCAGGCTCCTATGTTTAGGTTCAGTAATTTTACTCTAATGGCTATGTATAGGTCCTTTTCTACACAATTAAAGTGAAATAACTAAACATAAAAGTAGAAGCCTGATAAATATGCTAATTTTAGAAGAAAATTTCAGACGACACTTAGAGGCTTTTGCATGAACTCTTCAATTATATAACACAGAAATATTATATTATTTAAAATATATATATTTTTTAAATGTCATATTTCTGGCAGCAACAATAATAACCATGTAATAAAATAATAAAAAGTGTAAAGATAGCAAAATAATTTCATAATTTTTTAAAATATGAAAAATTTGGAACATGGAATGCCTTTAAAACTGTTATTAAACTTCTATAAACTTCTAATATTCTAATTCTTATTTTTTTCAGAAGCTTGTGTTAAGCAAATTGTAATGGTCAAAACACTTGGAAATAAGCAGCTCGACAAGTGACTGTGTTTTGCCGTGTATCAACTGGCTCCATCCTTAATCAAACACACCTGAACAACCTAATCAGGGTCTTCAAGATCACGCTCCTAGCAGGTGAGTTGCATCAGGGTTGGAGTTGCGCCAGGCCTCCTTGAATCCTTAAAAGCACATTTTCAAGAAGCGTTTTAAAGGCCTCCTGATCCACTAATTCAGCGCGTTTTTCAGGAGAGTGTCTTGTGAGGTCTCAGGTTGAGGATGACTGCTCGATTGTGTTGTTTGTTGATTGCTGCTCTGTTGTGTCTCTCTGTATGCTTGAGCACAACAGACACTGAAGGAGCAGCTACAGGTGAGATCTTCCGGTTTCATCACACAGCGTGAAGAAATATATGTAAATAAGAGCTTATAGGACTTTAGGCACCCGTCAGAACGTATAAATATACATTAGCCAGACGTCCAGTGAAAGTTAAACTTTGTGTTGGTGTAGTTCAAGTCGTTAAGATTATCTGTTTATATTTCTTCCATAATATGAGAAAAACACAATGACCAAGATGGGCTATTATTATTTATTATTATTATTATTATTATTATTGCTACAGAATTATATATGAATTATTAAATTACTGTAAATGGATCCATTCATTTGGCTGCAGGGTTGTTACCGGCCATCACTCCTGTCCTGAACTCTTTATTATTTCCAAATGTTTTGTTCTTTGCCTGCAATTTTATCATCGGGGGCTAATCATAACTTGTAAGCCTTTAATGAAGTACTAAAATTCTTAATGTAACTGTGGTGGTCATGGTGTAATATAATCATTATGGCTTTTCTGTTATGTGTGCAGACCCAGAAAAACCAGGAGTGTGTCCAAGTGAAAACCTCGGTGTAGGACTGTGTGTGGAGATGTGTTCCCATGATCGTAACTGTCCTGATGATCAGAAATGCTGCAGCAATGGATGTGGACATCAGTGTATGGATCCATATAAAGGTATTTATCTGATCTTAACGTGAGACACTGCAAGTAAGAAGTCCTTTTCCATGCACCTGTCAACTTTGCGATTTCTCAGACTAATGGAAGGAAAACATCTCAAATGCACCTTTAAGTGTTTTTATAGCGCACTGTATATCTGTCTGTAGACTTGTTACAAATGCGTGTCTTTTAAGGCTGTTTTCTCAAAATTAGTTTTTCCTCCTGCACCAAGCCAAAACTCCACTTCAGCAGCACTTACGTAAACCAAACTTTACAGTTTTATTACGAGCTATATTCTGAAGGTTTTGTTTATGCAATTTGCCTGGTACACACTATTTACATTTTTGTTTTTTATTAATAAAAACCGTTTTATGGAGTGATTTTTAAAAGTGATCCAAAATCCCCTCATTAGAAACATTTGAGTCTAATGTCAAGAAAATGAAACCATAATTTTGAACCTGGATTCATCCAAAGTTGAGGTGGGTGTGTTGTTTTTTGGGTACACTCTAAAAAATGCTGGGTTAAAAACAACCCAATTTGGGTTATTTTGGCAACCCAGCGCTGGGTCAAAAAGGGACGTACCCAGCGCTGGGTTGTTTTAACCCATCTATTTGGGTTATATGTTTGACCCAGCATGCTGGGTTGCCATTTTAAACCAATTATGGGTTAGAAATTACTACAGTGCTGGGTTAATGTAACCCAAAATGGGTTGGAAATTTAAACTAGAAATTTTAGTAATTAAAATGACTAAAATAACACATCTACAGCAATACAGACTTCAGTAATCAAAATATGAAAATTTATTTTGTTTTATCAGGTAAAATTGTCCATTTGTGAATACATTTTTTTTAAATGTCCCATGACAAAATTCAATGAAAATGCATGAAACCATCACAGAAAGATCAAGATCTTAAGCAAGATATCATGTGAGAAATACTCAGTAAGAATCAATTGTATAGTGTAATTGTCAGTGTTGTGCCTGAACGCGTTCATTGAACGATAGTTCATGAACTCGTTCATATTTTGGGTGAATGTGAACTGAACGTACTGTATTACTGCCTGATGAACGATACTGTGAACTCGTTCATTCTGGTGTGTGTGAACGGCACGCGCTCTGTTGAACGACACGCACTCTAGAGTGCCAGATTTCTATAGTCTTCCAGGCGAAATCCCGACTAAAACACACCGTAAACAGGCCTTAATATGTGAACTTAGTTAAAAATTGAGTATGAACTGAACTAGTTCATTTTAAAATTTGTGAACTGAACTTTGAAGTAGTTCATGTAGAAAGTGAACTTTCCCAACACTGGTAATTGTACTGTAGAAGAAAAGTACAAGTATTTAGAAGTAATAGTAGTAAATAAAGAACAACAGCATAAAAGCAAGATCGCAGACAGTAATAACCTGTTTGTCAGCAAAAATGAGTTAGAAAAATGTATCTTTTGAAGAAAATATGAATTTGAAATATTAAAACATTTCAAAGCATTTACATCAACATCTTGAGCATAACCTAGCATGTGAGAAAATACTCACAATAAGAATTAATTGTACTGTAGAAGAAAAGTATTTAGAAGTAAATATGAAAAGAACAAACAGCATAAAAGAGGCAAGGTCACAGACAGTAATAACAAAAACTACTGTTTGTCAGCAAAAATGAATGCTCGCAAAACTCTCATTGTTGGCGTTTCATCCCCAGAAAGTCCATACACCACAGTCTGTAAAAACTGCCACACTGTGGAACACTGTTTCGGGTAGTCTGTCAAATACGTAGAACGCCTTAAAGCAAACATCAACTGCAGCAAGCAATGTATTTTGCTCAAGTGCCTCTCCGTTTATAACTGCAAAGGCTTGAAAGCACTGGTTGTCTCCAAGCATGAGAACATGTGGAAATTCTGAGTTTTTTGAGCGCAGGTACTCAGCCATATTGGTCCCAATCTGACAACAAAAACAAAAAAAGAAGAGGGGAAAAAGAGAGAATTGGCATCAATTTAGAACACAAAAATGTAAAACTAATGTAAATACCTTTAGGAACAGTAAAGGCTATGACACACCAAGCCAACCATCGGCCAATGTTAGCACTAGTCGGACCCCTGTTGGCAGGGGGTGGCCCTTGACCATAGCCTTTGCAGTGTGTTCCAACTTTTTGGCCCAGATGCAAATGACTCATGGCAACAACACAGTTACCGTTTAATGTCACTAGTTTCTTTTTATGTCGGCTTGGTGTGTCATGGCCTTAAAGGGTTAGTTCACCCAAAAATAAATACTTAAATTAAATCTGTTCATCATATAAAGCGATCAAGTCTCTTCAGAAAATTTGGAATACATTAGATTCATATGAATTAGTTTTACAGTCTTTTTATTAACTTTTTGTAGCATCAAAGTGGTAATTGCATAGACTGTCAATAGTGGGACAGAAAGCTCTCATATTTTATTAGAAATATCATCATTCCATTCCTAAGATGAACAAAAGTCTTAAAGGTTTGGAACGACAGGAAAGTGAGTAATTGATGACAGAATTTTCATTGTTGGGTGACACTACTCAATGTATTTTTTCACTCAAATTAAAAATAAAATTAAAAACATTACTAGATTTGTGACATTGATAATTGTTAAAATGTGTCTGTCTGTGAAAAGGATCCATACAATATATTGTAAATACTTAAATCATGTAGTTTTAGCAATGTCTGTTAACTTACAGGCTGTATGTCTATGAAGGCCTTCCGGGTGTCAATGAAAGTTGGTTTAAACGTTTTCCTTCCAATCTTGTACACTGATGTGGGAAGGACTACAGGAAGTACTTGCAGGGCGACATCGCTCTGCGTCTCTTTAGAATACAATGAAAAGATGTTCACAAAAATCACTCAAAATTAAAACAAAAAAAGTCTTCATACAACTGCAATAAAATTTGACTGCAATAAATCTGGATGTATGACATTCATTTTGTTAACTATTTCTTTGTAACACAATTTAATAAATTAAAGTTGTCAGTAATTAGTTAACAGTAATTGTAAACAGGGAAAATCTCTCCTTTTTTAGAATGACATGAGAGATAGTAATTCATTTTTAGACTGAATTATTAATTTGTAACAGTGTTCTTGATACCCATTACCTGCTGACATCAATTCTACACTGGAAAGTAGATCAAGAGATTGTTTCTCTCTGCTGGCAAACTGCAGAATCTTATCCTTAAACACAGGTACCCAATTTTCGGTGAGTTTTGAAGCGGAGTCTGGATTCAAAATTAAGAAATCCTGGGATATCTAAAAAATACAAAACAAAGGCCAACATGGCAAACAAAGTTGTAAAACAAAAAAGAAAATACTGAGCCAATGTTTTTATTTCTTAAATGTAAACCCACCATGCCTGGAGTGTCGAGGAGACGTGGATACTCCTTGAATATTTCCATCATTGTCTTGGTTCCATTGTCACGAATCCATTTGGCCCTATGGATAGACGTCTCCTTCATGTATTGCTCAACCTGACTTAGTGGCCAGATATTATTTTTAAGCCACTCTGTCATTTGAGTAGCTCTTTCTGAATCTACATTTGACTCCGTTGAGAGCAGAAATGTAAATCACAAACAGGAATTTTGAATGGGAAAATGTTAAGCTGAGGTACACACAAATACATATATACACACACACATTATATATATATATATATATAATTCCGTCAACTATCCCGAGCATCTTTCATGCTGACCCTGGCTAATCAGGCAGTCCTTATTAACTAAGTATCGCATCAGAAACGAGTGATGGAAACACCAAAATTAGAAACAAAATTCTTTAATTCGCAAATAAGTTTTTACGCTCGCTTGAGGTGGTTTTTGACTAGTGCGAAAACAAGCAAATAATGGGAGATGGAAACGCATTTGCCAAATAAATTCTGACGGTGCGAACATTAAACCCACGTGAGGGCTCTTTTTAGAGAACCAAATAATTTGGCAAAGTAACTTATGTTAAACTTCACCGAATCAAACCCGTAGCTAATACAGCAAATCATATATAATAAAGTAAAGGTAACCTATTCAGAAAATGGACTTACCTTTTCCCTTCCTAAGGCCAGCGTCGCGATGACAGTGTGGCGCACTTTCTTCCTAGTCCACTGAGCAGAGTTGTAACGTTATGAGGCGCAGCGCGGCTGTCATTCGGCCGTGAGGTAACGTTAATCTGAGAGTAAAACTGCATTTACAGTAAAATCGTTAGAGAAATACTGAATACCGGTATGTAAGGGAGAATGTATAGCTAGGCGGTTGTTGACAGGCTGATTAAGAGCCCGCTCGAAGCGGAGGGGTCTTGAATCAGCCTGAAGCCAGGGGTTGTATTCGCTATAACAACCACCTCGCTATACAGTATCCCGCTTATTACATGGCTACCTACCAAATAAATAAATAATTTGGCACAAAATATTGATTTAAAAAGAAAGTTATTTATTTAAAACCGATTTATATGGCTTCCGCTAAAGAAAATAGTCCGCCCCGTCTCCACGGCAACGCTCTGTTTTTCATCAGTTTTTTTCAACCAACGGTCTGTTATACTTGGCAGGCAGCGGTCTGTTATCAAGAAATAACATACCGCATTCTACATTATAATTCAACCAAGCCATGTAATAAATGTTGATAACAAAAACTCTATTAACAGAATTTTTGGAAATAAGACATAAGAAAACCAATAAAAGCGGCAGTTAAGACTTGAGGAAAAAAACGCGAATATTTCCATATAAGCTCTTTTCTGACTTTTCCACCTTCCACGAAATCTCAAAATACTCTTGGATAAAAAAACAATTGATAACTACTTGAAATGTGTATGTTTTTACCATAAACTGCATAAACGTCTTTTATTTGCTTCCACCTGAAGGCGCTAAGAAAATGGCGGCTTCTCCGACTGGTGTAGTCTGTGTTGTTGCGTGACGTGCGTGCTCTCTTTCACGTCCGCGTTCCCAACCCAGCACCGCTGGGTTACAGATTAAGAACGATTCTCAACCCAAATTGGGTTACATCAACCTAGCATCCTTACACAAAAGTCTCAACCCAGCATTTTTTTTAGTGTATTTGTAAATAAACTCACCTGGGTTGTCTCACCTTGATTTGTGGGTCGGTTTGTTTTTCAAGTGCAGTGAGGTTTTTATTTGAAGTTTGTCATGTGTTTGTATGGCAGAAAAGCCAGGAGTGTGTCCGAGCAAAACCCTCAGAATAGGAGTGTGTGCTGAGATGTGTTCCCATGATGGTGATTGTCCAAATGATGAGAAGTGCTGCAGCAATGGATGTGGACATCAGTGTATGGATCTTCATAAAGGTACGTTACTGCATACTAATGCACTGGTCACGTTTTTCTCCATTACAGTGAGCCACTCAGCGTTCTGGTTTCTCTGTGTGTCTGTATAACAGAAAAGCCAGGATCGTGTCCGAGGAGATTCTTTGGAGTAGGATTCTGTGCTGAGTTGTGTGCCTATGACATTGAATGTCCGAACGATGAGAAATGCTGCAGGAATATATGTGGACGTGAATGTACATCTCCATTTAAAGGTATGTTATATTGATGCTTGGGTCACCAACAGACGCAGTTTGAGTATTTTATAATTTAACTCTTTCACCGCCAGCGTTTTTGATGATTTTCACTTAACTTTGACGGCCCTCAGAATATTTTCTGCTATGAATATAAGAACGTATTATTATATCAAAATAAAGAACCAAGTCTCTGCTTTTAAACAAAAACAAACTATTTTATTCTATCTTCATGTGTTCATGTTTTATGACCATTTGAATGCAGGTGGGTACCATCAAAAATACAACATTTTGGACAAACTGAGAAAAACGCATTTTTATCAAAGTAGTGCATTTTCATGCAAAATACATTCAGATGTCATTCTTTCACCTGTAAATAATTATATGAATTTAAATTGCATTCAATAAACGGAACAGACACGCGCACACACACACACAGGCTACATGCATATACTGTACATGCAGACAGATAGATGGAGCCCACACACACACCCCTATTCAGATCGACGGATCGGTTATAACTACAGATGTTTCTGTGTCTCTCTCTCTCACGGACTACATCGTCCCGATCAGATTCAAAATGGTCAAAACATGATCTACATAGGCTATGATCTATATATGATCTACATTTTCTCTGATCCTTCCATTTATGCCAATCGTCTTCTATTCGCACCCTAAAGACCCGGAAGTCCCGTAACTCATTCAGGACATGCGCTAGGGTTTTCCTTACCGTAATACACCTAGAACACGGATTGCCGTAAAAACTCGTCAATGGCGGGGAAAGAATTAATGCCAAAGTACCTGAATTTGGCCCATATACCATTTCAAGCACATGGCTTTTCAAAATAAAGATTAATAATACTTTGAATACAACTCTCTCTAAAAGTAAAACTTGTGGTTCATGATTTGAGTTTTGTAATGTGTTTGAATGCCTCTAAATGAACCAAATAATTCTCTATCCATGCAGTGTAGCCTGGTCTGTCTCAAACCAAATGTGCTGATAACTCCTATGATGATCAACGTCCTGCCAGACCGAAGTGTTGCCCAACCACCTGTGACTACGCCTGCAGCGACCCATGCCAGTTTAACCATTGGAAAGTCCTCGATTGTTTGCCCCCCCCATGTTATACTTGAGGCCTTTTTGTATTCAAATAAATCTCTTGTGTGCGCATGTTGGGTTTCTTTTTTTTTTTTTTTTCCCCCAACCCATGTTCCACAGACAAAAGAACGTAGGGAAGAAAGATACAGGTTTGAAGTGACACGAGGGTAAATGAGTTATTTTTGGGTGAACATTCCTGTTTTTAGCGACTCTATTGTGTCTGAAAGCTGTGTGCGCCGTCCCCCCTCCTGCACCCTGCCCGGCGGTAATGGTACTGTCCAACCGCGAGCGCAAAACACAGAAATGGAGAATAATTAGTCATTTGTATGTTTGTTCAAAAATCATATTCGGACGCAGCATTCATCTAGTTCATTTTGATAGTGCAAACTGAACAAAGCACTGCAAAGCCTTACACGGAGAGTGGTTTCCTTTTGTGCGAGAAAGTCAGAGTTGTGAGCAGGGCCGTAGCTAGAGGATTGGGGGCCCCCTGAAAAAATATTGATGTGTTTTTACTAAACCTAATGTCTAAAGCCTTTGCGCCTGAGTAGTGAGCCAGACTACAACCATCTGACCAAGTTTCAGCTCTCTAACTCTTACGATTTGGGCTGCACGATCAGTTTTATTCTGACTGCATAGGTTTAGCTTATGAGGCTGTCACGTGATGAACGAACGACTCAAACCCGAAGACTTGTCAGATAAGAGGTGAGCTAATAATAGAAGACCCAGGTAAACAATGAATTAATCTTTTCTGTTTCTTATAGCATTAGTTTTGTACTGTTTGTAGTGTGATCAACATTTGCATAAGTAGTAGATGTGTTAGGGAAGTAGCACGTAACATTTTAATTATATTTTGCTAAAATGAACGAAATGACTCGAAAAAAGATTCGTTCATTTTGCTGAACGAGACTCAAAGGTCCAAGTCAGTAAAATGATCCGAACTTCCCATCACTAATGTACATCGCTAACTTCATCTGACGTCTCAACTCTGATTGGTTGTCTTGTTCACAATCTGGGGTGGGACTTCTGAGGATACTTCGTATCAGACTAAACCATTTTTCGGGAGGGTAGAGGTAGGCCTGTCGCAATAATCAATATATCGACTCATCGCGCAGTATATGTACATAACCTCAATAATTTTTGGTGACGCAATATATCGCCCATTATATTTACTTAAAAATTAATGTCACCATGTTTTGTACATTCCACTTGCGCCTGTGTCTTTTGCAGCTTCTCGTACATAACGTAGTCAAGTTGCTAGTTCAAATTTAAAAACTGCTTCTACAAAAAAAGTTTCATCTGCAGATATGGTCTTGTTTAGGAATCTGTGCCTTTGTGCATACAGTTATCTGACAGCTAAGTAGTGATTGTGTTTTTCAGCAATAGTGTGCACCCTTAATTTACAGAGAAAAGAGTCAGGGAAAAGTCTGTAGATGGAAAAATCTCCATACAAGTTCTTTGTGCATTTTTCTTTTTTTCTACTTGTTACTTTGCACTTATTGTTAAATGATTATTTACTATTTATTCAAGATTTTAAAGGTATGTAATATTTTGATACTTAATTTCCATGATCTAAATATTCTTTAGAATTAAACGTTTGTTGGCATTTGGAAGTGTGTAGGCCTTCTTGCATTATTATGCTGTTACATTATGATTATATATTCAGTGACATAAAATGGTCTTTAAAATGACAATAATATCGCTTAATCGCAATTATTTCTGGGGCAATATATCGCACAACAAAAAGTTGTTATCGTGACAGGCCTAGGTAGAGGAGCAGATATTAGAAAATTTATTTAACCCAATTGCATGCTTTTTTGTGGTTTTCATAATATCTCAGTATATATTCTAATACAAAATATTAGAATTATTCACAGAACATGGGCCTATATAGTATAATTCCTGGATTTTGTGGGGCCCCCTGGGCGGTGGGGGCCCCTAGAGTTGTCACCACCTTTCACCCCACTAGCTACGGCCCTGGTTGTGAGATATAAACTCGCAACTGCGAGGAAAAAGTCAGAATTGTGAGATAAAAAGTCGCAATTGCGAGTTTATGTCTCAGAATTGCGAGTTTATATCTCAGAATTGTGAGAGTCGCAATTACCTTGTTTTATTTTTTATTCAGTGGCAGAAACGGGCTTCCATAGAAAGACCTGCATTCAGACCATCAGGAAGAACATGAATAAAGGAGTTTATTTAAGATTTAGTCTTTAATATTGCTGTGAGGGTACAGGCTGTAGAAAAAAAAACAGGCACAAAGTACGTTTAATTCAATTGAATGTTTTAATTTCTTTAAGCCAAAAGCCACTAAACAATGTGTGAGCTATGTGTATGCATCATTTAGAAAGCAAGAATAAGAATACATTAAACTAAGAAAACTGAGGAACGAAGGTGACGCCAAATCAACAAAAAGAATAAAACACAAATCGTTCTAAACCGAGTTCCCAGAACCCGCTAACCTAACTAACCAAAGAAAAATGTAGAAAGCAAACTCGAAATCTTCGGCGTATGCGATGCCACAACTGAACTACAAACAAAAGTACAGAAAAGGCGCTCACCTCTTACCTGGTGTGTCTAACACTTGTTAACCGCGGGCAGAATGTATCCTAGGGCGCACGATACGCTAACCTGTTCCTCATTTCTCCAGTCAAAAGAAAGATCAGTTAACTCTTATCAACACTCCACTCAGAATCTCAATAACACAGCAACAACCAAAAAGACTACTAACTCTAATACAGGCTTCAACTCAAAACACCTGAACACACACACTGAGCTTCTTCAGCATGACATGCGGTAGACCTTTAAACAGCAGGATGACACCGGATTGGCTACAGAGACGACGCCCTTAATGATGATTGACAGCCGTCTCCTCCATCCAGCAGAGACCTAAGAGCAATGATGACAGACTAGAGAACAGATTAGGCTTGTTTGAGATGCGCCTCGCCTGAAATGTAGGTGAGAGTGGGCTGCAGTGAGGAGATGAGTGAAATAAACGCAGTCAGGGCGCAATAAGGCGGGGCTGAAGCCACGGGGCCCGAGCAAGGAGGGGGCCCGTGATTGGCTGTGGAGAAGATTGACTGGTCATTGGTAGCGCCGATTGCCAAAGCCCCACCACGCCCCCCACTTATTAGCGCTATTATTTAGTGGAGCTTTTCCATAAATTTCATTGCAGTAACATTAGAAATTGAAACGTCACGTTTGAATTTGTTTTACCAATCAAATGCATTTATTTTATATATTGCTTTTGAAAGACCTGTGTAGCCTATCTATGAGGTGACCGCTGCGTGCGCACTCATCTCTCTCTCTTCGCTTCCTTCTGGCTTAATCTCATGCAAAGAACAATCTTCAAAAAGTAAAAATGTCAACTATTCAAAAAATAAAATAAAATTAAAATAAGGAGAGAGGGGAAAAACACGAGTTAGTCAGTAAAATTCCCAGCTATCAGACTATTTTACTAAAGCTGATGATGGAGTGGAAGTTGTGGAACAGCAAGTGGACCAGACACATGGAGTAGATAAAAACATAGCGTCATCGTTGCCACAGATTTTAGGTTAGTTTGATTATTAACTTGATGGATGTTTATTGCTTGTTGTATTTGAACAACCTCTATAGGCCTATATTCGCTTTTGGGTTGAGAAATAATCCGGTAGAAATATGTCAATCGTTTATCGCGTCATGATGTTAGCTTATCATTTAAACTCATTTTAAACTTTGTGGTTTAAAACAAATGTAACTGTTCAGGGACATTAAGAAGCGGGCAGAATTTATTTTGGCAAATGCACGCGTTACAGCCTAAAACGTGCGGTGCTAAGCACCTTCCTAAACTTGAGTTCTTTTTCGCGCCTTGAGCGTTCAAATATGGTTAAGCATACGTGTCAATATGCGAGTATCCTCGTAAACAGTCATTTGTGTCTTTCATGAACATTATAGTTAAAGATAAAGCATGCATGTGAAGTGTAGTAGGCTATGTGAGTTCCTGGCATTGTATGATGAGATTTTAAAGGGATAGATCACCCAAAAATTAAAATACTGTCATCATTTACTCAGCCTCGAGTTATTCTGAACCTTTATGAATTTCTTTGTTCACCTCAACATAAAAGAAGATATTTTGAAGAATGTTCATAACAAGAAGGTTTCTGGGCCCCATTGACTTTTTTTTTTCATACTATGAAAGTCATGCAGCAGCTGTTTGGTTACCAGCATTGTTCCCAATATATTCTTTTGCCTTCAACAGCAGAAGGAAACTCATTCAGGTTAAGAAAAACAACAGAATTTTAATTTTTGGGTGAACTATTCCTCGAAAGCAGCCTGATATAGCTGCTGTTGCCATTTGTGTCAATAATGTGAATCAAACATCACTCCATGTCCTTGACTGAATCACTTTTGTAAAATAAGAATGAATCTATATTGAATTTATACAGTGAAGACCATTCAGTCTATTTGTACATTTACTTTACACAATATAATGTTTTTTTATTCAGTGCTTTAAGTTTTTCAAGTAGGTCGATTTATGTATCTTTGTTCTTTTGTCATTCATGACTGTTTACTTGTCTTAAGTAAGCTTGGTTTTACTTAGGCTAGTATTATTTTTTGTGATATTGTAATTAGTAACAAGAATTATGAAATTTCAGTGCATCAAAAATGTTGATAGGATAAAAATCTTATTTTGAAGCTATATATAATTTTTGTGATGGGGGGGCCCTGCAGTAAGTCATAGCCCCGGGGCCCAGTGAGGTCTTAATGTGGCCCTGCGTACAACCTGTAAGTTTCTTTTACTTTTTCTACTCTATACACAGTAGGGTACAACGGGGCTAAAGGCCCACCTTAAGAAAAAATGTGGTATTCACTGCGCTGCGCAATTAAAATGTATAATTGCCGAAACAATATATACGTTGTATATACATTAATGGAGCAACAGATTTTGTGTGAAAATAAATCATTCAAGTTGTTTATTTTGTTTAAAAATCTTATAAATGTATGAGGTGACAAAGGGGGCCTTTTACCCCACACACACAGTATTGATACAAATACTTCTGCTAAAATAATGTTTTTTTATATATATAATGTTTAAGTTAATACTTGTTAAAAACAATCACTTTAGCAAAGTTTGTACTGTTTTCTGCTTAATTTAAAAAAAAAAAAAATAAATATAGGCCTACTGTCATTAAAATATGTTAATATAAAAATATATTTTAAAATGCAGAAATAAAGTCATTTTAATAAGTAAAGATTCTGAAAGTATTGAAGGAGATTCATTAATAATTGAAACTATATTTACAGTAGTAGGCTAACAACAAGTGATATTTTATCATATGATAAATATCATGTTTTTAAATATGATGGTTTAATTCTAAACATTGTGATTATCTCTAATATGAACACATACATAATATATATTTATAACAACGTAATAGATATTTACCATCTAAATCTAACCATGTCATATGAACAAATGGTAAAGGCAGCCATCTATTAATTATCATGTTAATTACTGCGCCTTTAGCCCCAACAGCAGAGGCGCTTTTTACCCCAAATACATACTTTTACATATTCTTTCTTTATTTAAAAACTGTTGCTTTAATTATCTTAAGCAAAACTGAAAATCATAAAGAAGGCCTTTGTCTCAAAATATTTGCATTATTTTAGCGATTCTCATTTGCTACTTAAATCTACAACATTTTAAAAAACATAAAATATAAGATCAAGTAAGCACAGAATCAACTTTGCACTGCTGCGCATGATCGCGTCAAAGATCAGACAAATAAAATAGTGCATGTTGAAAAGCGAATGTTTTGCAAAGTGCTACGCCACGTTTTTGTGCCATCTAGTGGTGTAGATGAAAATAATATCAAAGGTGCCTTTTACCCCGGGGCGCCTTTAGCCCCGTTGTACCCTATTGTGCAAAAGTTTTAGGCCACTAGTATTTTCATCAGTTAAAAATGGTTTGAAGTCAGTTATTTCTATCTTTTGCTGTAGTGTGTCAGTAGGAAATATCAGTTTACATTTCCAAACATTAATTTTGTCATTAATTGTAATAATCCAGTGAATGTCTGACAACAGCCAGTGCTCCACACAGATCGGATCTGATCATCATCCAGTCTGTCTGGAATGACATGAAGAAACTGAGACAAACTAAATCCAGAAGAACTATGGCAACGTCTCCAAGACGCTTCAAGAACCTACCTGCAAACCTACAGTACTGTTAAAAGTTTTAGACACTTGTGAAAAAATGCTGTAAAATGAGGATGCTGTCAAAAATAATGTAATAAATAGATTTTCTTTATCAATTAACTTCTATTAACTAAATTAAATCAACATTTGGTGTGATCATCCTTTAAATTTAAAGCAGCTTTTGCCCTCGGTGCACTTGAGTAGAGTTTCTCAGGAGCTTTGCAGGAGGTTTCTTGAAGCATTTTGCCACAGTTCTTCTGGATTTAGTCTGTCTCAGTTTATTCTGTTTCTTCATGTCATTCCAATCCAGACAGACTGGATGATGACCAGATCAGATCAGACAAAAATCTCACTGGATTATTACAATTAATTGCAAAATGAATGTTTGGAAATGTAAACTGATATTTTCTACAGACACATTACAGCAAAAGATAGAAATAACTGACTTCAAACCATTTTTTTTATTTAGCTGGCTAAAATACTAGTGGCCTAAAACTTTTGCACAGTACTGTGTGTATATATATATATATATAAACACACACACACACACACACACACACACATATATATATATATATATATATATATATATATATGTATATGTATATGTGTGCTGCTTTTGTGAAAAATCAGGACATAGATTTGTATAATGACAAAGGTATGACATAGGTATTACAAGGTGAAGGTGACATCTCAGGACATTGACCCATGTCCCCACTTTTCAAAACGCTTATAAATCACTCAGAATTAAGTTTTTTTCAAAAAAGTTGAAATGCACAGTCTCCTGTAAGGGGTAGGTTTAGGTGTAGGGTTGGTGTAGGACAATAGCACATACAGTAAGTACAGTATAAAAACCATTACGCCTATGGAATGTCCCCACTTTTCACAAAAACAAACATGAGTGTGTGTGTGTGTGTGTATGTATGTATATATATATGTATGTATATATATATATATATTGGGGGCTTTAAATACCCCATAATTTATGCCATGTTGGTTGGATGAAATTTAGATAGACAACCAAGAAGTGCCAGTAAGCAGAAAGAAACCTAAATCAGTAACGCAATAAATATTTACCAACCTTTACCAGACCCAGTTCACAGGAAAACCCTGATGGTTTGGCTGATTTCCATAAAATACACTTAAATGTTATTTATTTAAGTAAACTTAAATGTTACAACTTGTAAAAATGTAAGTTATGTTGCAAGACTAAGTGTCGTGTAATTAGCAGGTGGGGACCAACATGGTGATGCATTCCTGTACATTTTGTGCCTTGGTGACGAGACAACGACATACCACACCTTCGCCATTGTTTCGGGCCGTGCCATTGTTGCTTGAGGCTGTTTATCTTTTTCAAGTCCTTTTTTTGTGCTTGATGTTAGCTACACTAACATCTTCCTTCCTGGGAATTTCTCCAGCATGCAGTATATCATACTGATGGACATGAGTCTTCATGTGTGAAGTATTTGAGGGCAACTGTTTTTTCTGGCCACTTGTAATGTTTTAATTTTATTTGTGTCTGTAGGGGTTGGATGTAATGTATAACAGTAGCACCCATTTAAAAAAATTTTTTAAAAGAAATGTAAAAACTCATTAAATTTATATTTACAGTTGCATTTTTTTGTATTGTGTAATTGTATTACAGAAAAATAATAATTTTACATTCCTTTGTGATTATTTATTATTATTAGTAATATTGGTAAATATAAACGTAGCAAGGCAATGAGACAACAAATAACCCAATGTTTGGGTAATGTTTAACCCAGCAACACAGTTAATCTGACCCACTGGTTGGGTTAAATAAACAACCCAGCATTCTGGGTCAAATGGTTAAACCCAGCACTTGGGTCAAAACAACCCAGCGCGTGTTCTGTCCCATAGTTACCCAGCGGCTGGGTTAAGGTTGGGTTATTTTTTAACCCAGCCTTTTTAGAGTGTGGCCATGAAAATCATCAAACAGGAAGTACCTCTTGTAAGGTTCACTGAAGTGACAGTGACATAGGATTTAGACAAAATTAATGTTAAGGATATAAATCTGTTATAAATAAAACAATGTTCTAAATTGTTATCAGATTATTTTTGTGATGTATTTGTACATCAAAGTTTGCAATAATATTGTTAAAATGTGTTAAGAATATTTTCTATTTGAAGCAATCCTTGTCGTCCCACTTTAGAAATGGATGTTTTCAAAAGTGGGACAGCATGTTTTGACTAATGTGGGACAGTCAAATATACTGTGTTATTCAATTGATAAAATGTGCATTAAGAAAGTTAAATATATGTATTTTTGTTAATTTTTGAGCTTATAATGGGGCTATATCATTTGTTTTAAGATTCAAAATTTAGAGACTAGAGGACAATGGGATCCTGAACCGTGATGAGTCCATGACTGGCCAGAGCTGCTTATTTCTGTTATGAATTGTTTTTACCATTACAATTTGCTTAACACAAGCTTCTGAAAAAAGAAGTTTAATATTAGAAGTTTAATAACAGTTTTAAAGGCATTCCATGTTCCAAATTTTTCATATTTTTTAAAATTATGAAATTATTTTGCTATCTTTACATTTTTGACTTTATTACATGGTTATTATTGTTGCTGCCAGAAATCTGACATTTTTTAAAAATAAATTATTTAAAATAATATAATATTTCTGTTATATAATTGAAGAGTTCAGATGCAAAAGCCTCAAAGTGCCATCTGAAATTTTCTTCTAAAATTAGCATTTTTATCAGGCTCCTATATTTATGTTTAGTTATTTCACTTTAATCGCATAGAAAAGGACCTATACATAGCTATTAGAGTAAAATTACTGAACCTAAACATAGGAGCCTGATAAAAATGCTCATTTTAGAAGGAAATTTCAGACGGCACTTAGAGGCTTTTGCATCTTCAATTGTATTTAACATTCCATATATGAACAGATAGGTTACTAGTTTTGTAGAAAAAAAAAAAAAGTGCAGAATATCATGACATAAGTGATTAATTTAATACTAGTAGGGAATAAATACACAGTCCGAACTTTAAAATCTCTCTAAATGCACAACAACAATGTTAAGGGTCAATTTGAGTCTGGTGAGATAATGTCAAACAACTCAACATGGTCAATAGAGCTCAAAGTCACACAAAAATACATAAAATAAAATCAGGCACAAACAATGTGCAAATTTGAGTCAAGTCAGTTCTGCAGTGGATTCTATTCAAGTTTAGACTGAGAGAGAGATTTTGTAAATGGCGCTCTGGTGTTCCGCATGGTGCTTCATCTCGTCCATTTCCAGCCTCTCGCGCCACACGTTCATTTAAGGAGTGAAAAACATCTCAGAGCAGAGAGGACACAGACAACGAGCTGACAGACACGACAGAGCAGGTCACTTTTGACAATAGGAAACAAAGTCTCAGCATTCAAATTCTGTTAGTTTTATTAAGAATTTTGAACGATAAATACAGTTTTGGAGCTTTTTAGTGGCGTGACGGATCATGCGTGCTCCCGCTTTGCTTAAGTTCAAGTGAAGCAGGAGTGCATTCTTATTAGCATGAAGTAAACACTGAATGCACATCCGATCCATGTTGAAAGATACACTACAACTTAATGTATAGTGTCCCATGTAATCACTCAATGGGTGTTTCAACCACGGAAAGACAGCAGCTAGCAAACACTGTCACATAATAGCAGAAGATACATTCAGTGTCCATAAACTTGTGAGAAAAATGGAGAGAATTTTGAAAAAAATACATTTAAATATTTACTCATAATTGCACTTTATTATAATGAATAAAAATAAATAGATATAACGTTATTATAAAAAATGGTCTTGCTTTGCATTAGTTTATCTGTTCTTATCTGTTCTCTTGGTTACTTATTAGGTTCCGTGTCTCCTTTAGTTATGATTATCTTTTTGTTATATTTAGAGCTTGATTCCTCCATACAGTGTTCAGTCTTGATTTAACTTGAATGTGTGAGGGAATCGGGTCAGTTTACCTTAAAGTGGACAGGAGTGTGGAGTTGATACTGGGAAGTTGGGAAACAATAAGTGATGTTAAAAGATTGCTCTTGTAATAAATAAACCTGAAGTGACAAGTTATTTATTCCCAAAGAGCTTAAAGCTTGAATTAGTTGAAATATTGCTTTTTTACATGCATCACATTTCATAAGTATTTGTTCTACAGTTTCTACTTGTCCACATTTGTCATAATTTCCAGTTTCATGTTTCCCTATTCTATTCAGATATTTAAAGATCAAGGTCCGATACACATTCTTGAAATTAAAACAATCCTCTTTCCTGTTCTCAAATACACTTTATTTGAAGGGGTGTGCATAAGACTGACATGACACCTTCATAATCATGACACGTCATGAATATGAAGGAGATTTTATGCATGTTTACGACAACTGTCATTAAGTGCAATTCACTCAGTTATGTAATTTTTAATGCAACAACGACATTATTTTACCTAACCTAGCCCATAACAAAGACATCTCAAAATGTCAAAGGGGAACAGTCCCTTTCAGTATACTGTACATACGAGAACATATCTGCCTTTATTAGCCAGCCAGACCACTATAATGACCACCCACCGGCCCAACGACAGAATCCAATGGAGTGGGGTGAAAGATTCGGTGTGTGTCTTGTCTGCTTCTGTAAAAGTCACTTAATTTAGTTTCCCAGTTTAAAATCTGACTCCATTGGTAATTTATTCTAAATCCAATTTCAATTAATATTTAAATTTATAGCAGATCATAAGACTAGTTGTGCGTTAACAATTTGGATATTTGATCTTTCTGGGCAAGCCTTAATTTCAGTTACCATTTCATCAGGGACACAATGTATTTACACTTGGGCCAATTTACACCGATCTCACGAGCACAAATTTATCAGTCTGCTTTTAGTCGGAGGGTGCAGGATTAGCCTTTACCTTTTTAGTCAGTAGCCCATTGCTTGCAAGTTCCAATACAGGTTCACAAAAACAGTTTTAAGAAATTCTACATTTCAGTTTAAACCGCATTTAAGAAAAGGGAGGAGTCAAAAGTATCAGTTGTTCTACATTAATCATTAGGACTAGATTCCAAAAACAGATCACCAAATCGGGAGTCTTTAGAGACATACTGACTCGCTAAATACTGAACGTTTTTCAAAGCTATATTAAACTAAAATCTACACATAAATGTCTCTCACATCAATGTTAACCCGTGTTCTTGATTTCATTTCAGTTCAAGGACTTCCCACTACTTTTGCAGCCAAGCTCCTGGAGAAAGCACTTGTAAATAACACTCAACAGAAGTTTTGCCAAACTATGAGATTTATTTGATGACAGTAGAAGACCTCAAGTATGGTACGCAAAAAACAAGGACTTTCCCCCAATGGTTAAATCGGCATGGTTAGCTGCATGCATGTCCACAGGTGGTTGGGCAACACGTCAGTCTGGCAGGATGTTGATCATCACGGGAAGAGTTGTCAGAACACATTTGGTTGGAGACAGACCAGGCTACACTGCATGGATAGATAATTAGTCGGTTCGTTTAGAGGCATTCAAACATTACAAAACAGAGCATGAACCACAAGTTTTATTTTAGAGAGAGTATTCAAAGTATTATTAATCTTTATTTTGAAAAGCCATGTGCTTGAAATGGTGCTATGGGCCAAATTCAGGTACTTTGGCATTGACAATTATAATACTCATGTGTCTGTTCGGGATCCAAGCATCAATATAACAAATACCTTTATGCACAGGTGTACATACACGTCCTCCACATATAGAGCTGCAGCATTTATCATAGTTCGGACAGTCACTATCATGGGAACACAAATCAGGACAGAATCCTACTCCACCAACGAAACTCATTGGACACACTCCTGGCTTTTCTGCTATACAAACATGACAAACCTCAAATAAACCCCTCACTGCATTTGAAAAGGAAATAAATAGACCCACACATTAAGGTGAGACACCCCCAGTGAATAGGGTTTAAAAATAAAATAAAGTTGACATTAAGAAAAAAAAAAAAACTGTATATTAAATGTTTTCTGAATTGCTGTTGAAATAGGCAAATTAGGTGTAATCTAATTAAACGTGCACTAATCTGGATACGTTTCTAGAAAATTATTATTTTTTGGATGAAGCCAGGTTCAAAATTCTTGTTTCATTCTATTGACATTAGACTCCAGCATTTTTAGACAGTGGATTTGGGATATTTAAATCACTCCATTAAAAAAAAAAAAAAAAAATTAAATACGTTGTATAAAACCAGGCACATACACACTCGGTAAAAGCCTTCAGAATATAGATGGCAAAACTGTAAAGTTTGTGTACTTAAGTGGAGTTTTATGGCTCGGTGCAGGAGGAAAGACTAATTTGAGAAGACAGCCTTCAAAAGATATGTACTGTAATAGAAATCTATAGACAGAAAAAGTGCAATAAAACAAATACTAAAAGGTGTATTTGGGATGTTTTCTTTCCATTAGCCTGAGGGAAAAAAAGAAAAAGCCTTAATATCATAAATGCCTCTATATGGAGCCATACACTGATGGCCACATCCATTGCTGCAGCATTTCTCATCATTTGGACAGTTAATATCATGGAAACGCATCTCTGCGCAAACTCCTAACATTGCTTCATTATTTGTAGGACACATTCCCCGCTTTTCTGCTATAAAAACACATGGTAAAGAACCCAGATCACGTTGAAATGCAGTGAGGCATTCAAACAACAAAAATACCTCTATATGGAGCCATACACTGTTGTCGTCCACATCCATCGTTGCAGCATTTCTGATCATCAGGACAGTTACTGTCATGGAAACAGTTACTCTTACTCATAACACAATATCTGAGGTTGTTGCTTGGACACACTCCTGGCTTCTCTGCTATAAAAACACATGGTAAAGAACCCAGATCACTGAATGACTCACTGCATGTGAAGATAAATAATGACACTAACATCATTTAAATACCTCTATATGGAGCCATACACTGACGTCGTCCACATCCATCGTTGCAGCATTTCTGATCATCAGGACAGTTACTGTCATGGAAACAGTTACTCTTACTCATAACACAATATCGGGGTTGCTGCTTGGACACACTCCTGGCTTCTCTGCTATAAAACACATGATAAAGAACCCAGATCACTGAATGCCACACTGCATTTCAACAACAACAACAACCTTAAATACCTCTATATGGAGCCATACACTGTTGTCGTCCACATCCATCGTTGCAGCATTTCTGATCATCAGGACAGTTACTGTCATGGAAACAGTGACTCTTACTCATAACACAATATCGGGGGTTGTTGCTTGGACACACTCCTGGCTTCTCTGCTATAAAACACATGGTAAAGAACCCAGATCACTGAATGCCACACTGCATTTCAACAACAACCACCTTAAATACCTCTATATGGAGCCATACACTGTTGTCGTCCACATCCATCGTTGCAGCATTTCTGATCATCAGGACAGTTACTGTCATGGAAACAGTGACTCTTACTCATAACACAATATCGGGGGTTGCTGCTTGGACACACTCCTGGCTTCTCTGCTATAAAACACATGATAAAGAACCCAGATCACTGAATGCCACACTGCATTTCAACAACAACAACCACCTTAAATACCTCTATATGGAGCCATACACTGTTGTCGTCCACATCCATCGTTGCAGCATTTCTGATCATCAGGACAGTTACTGTCATGGAAACAGTGACTCTTACTCATAACACAATATCTGAGGTTGTTGCTTGGACACACTCCTGGCTTTGCTGATGTACAAAACGTAAGAAAAACCATAGTCACTGAATTTATATAAAAAAAAAAAAAAATTAAAAAAAAAAAAATTAAAAGTTATTGTGTTTTCCTTGTATAGAAAAGTACACAAGAATTTAGGATTTAGATTTAAACTACACCAACATACAATAGAGGTCCAGCTGAAGTTAAACTTTGTATATTGGTGTAATTTAAATACAGATGCTGTGCATTTATAATGTTCTGACATGTGCCTAGTCACTTTAATGTGTACCTATACATAAGCTATTCCTTAGCGCTGTGTAAGTAAATTAAGACCTCACTTATGACACGTCTTTGGGCGTCTATTGTGCTCAAGTACACAGAGAGACACAACAAAACCGCAGTCAACGAGCAGCACACCCGAGCTGTCATCCTCTCGACCTTCTCTCACAGGGGAAACACACTAAATTGGTAGTTCAGAGATCCAAGAAGGTCTGACGCAACTCCAACCCCGATACTCGCCTGTCTGCAGGTTTGAAGCCTAATATTGAAGACCGTGATTAGCGCTGTTCAGGTGTGCTTGATTACGGGTTTTCTGATTGGACACAGGTGTTGAATTTCGACTCCGTGCCAGAATCAGATTACCCTCCGCGTGCAAGCGCATGACGTCATGTGCTGACATCGGTGCGGTCAAATTTAATTTAATATATTTTAAAAAACTGTATTTCAGAAAGAATTCTTGTGGAAACATTTTCATTGAAAATGCTGATGTACTAAAACAACATTGTAGCAATAAGATTAGGAATGCTCTTTGTGCTTCTGTGTCATTACCTGCAGCAAGATTTGGTCTTCTTTATTTGATAATATCTCTTGAGTTAAAACATGCAAATTGCCAAATGAGTTTTGTATCAATAACAAAATTAAGGAAGTGTCTTACAAAATACTTCATAGAATTTATCCTGCTAAGCATGTTTTGGAAAGATTTAAGCTTATTATTTCATATACCTGTGAATTTTGTGGTCAAGAAAAAGAAACTATTTTGCATCTCTTTTTTATTGTGTTTACTCAAGATTATTTTGGAAGGATTTGGAATTATATATTAACAGAAAAATGGAGTGTATTATACAATACAGAAAACTAAAATTTGAATGGTAAAGACCAACATATCATACATTTGTATGAATGTATAAATAAAAAAGTTCTGCACTGTTTGCTCTTCAAAGCTTTTTGAAACCAAGTTACACCACAAAATAAGGAAGGTTCAAGTCTTCTCCTTTTCTGATACACCAATAGGGTATGAGCCATGTCTTGTAATCTAGTGTAATCTATCAAGTAATCTATTATTTGGCCAGAATTCATTTGTTCCATTTACTTTTGGTCAGTATCAAGGTTTTATACAGTGGTGTAAGAGACCCAACGTACCATGTCACTGCTATGCTGCAATAAACATCTTCATCAATATCTTCAACATTCTCATCACTTTTTCTTACAGTGGTGTTTATGACACTTGAGCATATAGTTTAATCCATATACTGCTGTCGGATTTATTTTATTTTATTTTTTTTATTTGTATATGCAGTATTTTCCACTGTGCCTATATAAAAAAGTTTGACTATAGAAAAAAGAAAAAAAAGTCAAAATTCCTGCTTGCCAAGTATTCACTTAAACACAGCTGGTTCCAGTAGTGCAATTCCAGGGACAGGGATTGAATTATTATTATTATTATTTTTTTTAAATTCTCTCTTCATCTTAATGCTTTATTTTATGCAATGCAATCTCTATTCCGCTCCTGCTGAAAGGTGGCTCAAAACGCTCCCAGATAGCGAGAAATCATTGAAACATTAAGTCAGTGTTAATGCGTAAATGCTAATTGCATTGAATTAATGTTACAAAGTGATGTTGGTTCAAAATCACTTTGGCACCTGAAACTAATGCTGAAACAAGGTTATGATTTCAACAGAATATTGAATCAGTATAGGGCTATGATGTTCAAATACAGCCGTGGCCAAAGGTTTTGAGAATGACACAATATTCATTTTCGCAGAGACTGCTTTTCACATTAAGTTTATGTCAAGACGCAGTATTTGCAGTGTTGACCCTTCTTTTTCAAGACCTCTGCAATTTGCCCTGTCGTGCTGTCAATCACCTATGGGCCACATCCTGACTGATGGCAGTCCATTCTTGCATAATCAGTGCTTGGAATTTGTCAGAATTTCTGGGTTTTTGTTTGCACCTGCAGATTGACAAGTTTTCAATGGGATTAATCCATGGACCAAAAATGTTGATGTTTTGTTCCTCCCGAGCTGCTTTTTAAGTAATATCACATATACACATACATGATTAATGTAGCAGAATGAAGTGGGTGTCTACATTTGAACATAAATTCAGTGATAAAAGAATGTTAACCAAAGATTACAAGAGACTTTTTTACGATACAGTTGAGGGGAAAGCCTCTGTGCTTCGAAAAGCTTCACAAACTTGCAGCTTCCAGCCACTACACCTACTGTCATTTCACAACTGGAAAGGTCCACAAAAAGGGAGCGGTACCACTGATGGCGCATCCCAAGCCACAGAACACTCATTTTTATAATCCCCAGAATGAGCTCTGATAGGTTTAATGCTTTAGCATGACACCAGCCAATAGCAATAAGTGTTATACCACCCTGCTCAGAGGTGGGTAGAGTACCCAAAAACTGTACTCAAGTAAAAGTAAAAGTACTTGAAGAAATATTTACTCAAGTAAAAGTAAAAGTAATAGTCTGAATAGTTACTTGAGTAAGAGTAAAAAAGTATTGGATAAAAAAACTACTCAAGTAGTTAGTTACTAGTTACTTTGGATCATATACTGATTATACTATATACTGCTGATTTTATTTAGATATATAGACCAGCATAAACCAGCATCCCAGCCTCAAAACATACCTAACCAGCATATGCTGTTTTTTTTTTTTTTTTTTTTTCCAACAACACTGGTAATAAATCAATATATTTGAATGATTTCTGAAGGACCATATGACTCTGAAAACTGAAGTAACAGCTGATACAAATTCTGATTTGCATCACTGAGTTAAATTAAATTATATTTTAAAGTTTAATTGTATTATAAATGTATATAACCTCAGAGAAGAGTGAAAACTCCTTACATGACCGCTACAGAACATCTGAACATAACGAAATATATGCACATTGACGGATCTTCTTCCGTCTGTTCTGCAAAATGTAAACAAATGTAGCCTTTATTTCTGCAAGCGTAAATATTGTGAAAATATCAATATTAATTGTGTCTAGGCAAAGGCATTCCTCCTGGAACTAACGCGGGTTTGGCGGGTGTTTATTTCATACTCTGTGACAGCTTATTTAATGAATAAATTATACAATGTATTTAATGTGTAAGGTACATGTACAACAAACTGGTAATGTCATGGTATCGTGTACTGCAATCGAATCTATACCTGTGGAACCGACAGCATACGCCGTGTTCATCTAATAAAGATCTTCGTAGCTAGCAAACCATAGCCTTTGCTTTCAACTGACTGTTGATCCAAAGCCACGTCTTCAACGCTCTTGATGTTACAACTCTGAGTGAGAACCGATTCAGACGACTCAGCGCGTGCGGCAGGGAACTGAACGAATCATTCAAACTGATTCGCGAACCGATTCATTGGTCTGCCAACTGGTTTGATCAAGCCTTCGAACAGAATTGACTCAAAAGAATGAATCATTCGCGAACGGGCATCGCTCATTGCCCAGAAAAAAAAGTAGACGGCGCGCTTGGAATAAATTGAAGGATTTTTAACTTGTATTGCATTAAGATAAAGTAACGAGAGGAGCGTCGCCCACAGTAACGAAGTAAAAGTACCGTTTTTTCACTAAAAATGTACTTGAGTAAGAGTAAATGTACCCATTTTTAAATGTACTCTAAAAGTATTAGTTACCCAAAAAAATTACTCAAGTAAATGTAACGAAGTAAATGTAACTCGTTACTACCCACCTCTGACCCTGCTACATAAGCATTGTTTAAAGTTAGCTACAGGACCACCCGCCCCCAGCAAGGAAATACTTGACCACACCAACCCCCCTGAAAGTTTTTTTACAATTCAACCACTGCATTTGGGTCAGTGACAAATTCCTTGGGTGTGTAAACACACTTGGCAATAAAGCTCTTTCTGATTCTGATTTAATTGTGTTTGATGGTTTGAAGATTGCATTTAACAGATTACACATTATATTTCCTCAATTAGTACCATTAAAATCAGTCAAAACTAATTTTTATCTTTAGAATCTCCTATATTTTCAAGTGTCTCTTTTCTGAGTTTATTATCGCAGCACACACGTCTTTTTAATGTATTTTTCGGGGCAGTCGTTGCCTAATAGTTAGAGAGTCTGACTTGTAACCAAAAGGTTGTGGGTTTGAGTCTCGGTACTGGCAGGGATTGACCAGCGCCCTCTTCCACCCTTAATACCACGACTGAGGTGAGTCCCTTGAGCAAGGCACCGAACCCATTATAACTCAAACATTTTACAAACATCTATGTACAGTGGGTATGGAAAGTATCCAGACCCCCTTAAATTTTTCACTCTTTGTTATATTGCAGCCATTTGCTAAAATCATTTAAGTTCTTTTTTTTTTCCTCATTAATGTACACACAGCACCCCATATTGACAGACAAACACAGAATTGTTGACATTTTTGCAGATTTATTAAAAAAGAAAAACTGAAATATCACATGGTCCTAAGTATTCAGACCCTTTGCTGTGACACTCATATATTTAACTCAGGTGCTGTCCATTTCTTTTGATCATCCTTGAGATGGTTCTACACCTTCATTTGAGTCCAGCTGTGTTTGATTATACTGATTGGATTTGATTAGGAAAGCCACACACCTGTCTATATAAGACCTTACAGCTCACAGTGCATGTCAGAGCAAATGAGAATCATGAGGTCAAAGGAACTGCCTGAAGAGCTCAGAGACAGAACTGTGGCAAGGCACAGATCTGGCCAAGGTTACAAAAAAATTTCTGCTGCACTTAAGGTTCCTAAGAGCACAGTGGCCTCCATAATCCTTAAATGGAAGACGTTTGGGACGACCAGAACCCTTCCTAGAGCTGGCCGTCCGGCCAAACTGAGCTATCGGGGGAGAAGAGCCTTGGTGAGAGAGGTAAAGAAGAACCCAAAGATCACTGTGGCTGAGCTCCAGAGATGCAGTCGGGAGATGGGAGAAAGTTGTAGAAAGTTGTAGAAAGTCAACCATCACTGCAGCCCTCCACCAGTCGGGCCTTTATGGCAGAGTGGCCCGACGGAAGCCTCTCCTCAGTGCAAGACACATGAAAACCCGCATGGAGTTTGCTAAAAAACACCTGAATAAGATTCTCTGGTCTGATGAGACCAAGATAGAACTTTTTGGCCTCAATTCTAAGCGGTATGTGTGGAGAAAATTAGGCACTGCTCATCACCTGTCCAATACAGTCCCAACAGTGAAGCATGGTGGTGGCAGCATCATGCTGTGGGGGTGTTTTTCAGCTGCAGGGACAGGACGACTGGTTGCAATCGAGGGAAAGATGAATGCGGCCAAGTACAGGGATATCCTGGACGAAAACCTTCTCCAGAGTGCTCAGGACCTCAGACTGGGCCGAAGGTTTACCTTCCAACAAGACAATCCTAAGCACACAGCTAAAATAACGAAGGAGTGGCTTCACAACAACTCCGTGACTGTTCTTGAATGGCCCAGCCAGAGCCCTGACTTAAACCCAATTGAGCATCTCTGGAGAGACCTAAAAATGGCTGTCCACCAACGTTTACCATCCAACCTGACAGAACTGGAGAGGATCTGCAAGAAGGAATGGCAGAGGATCCCCAAATCCAGGTGTGAAAAACCTAGCTCTGACTTCCCAAAAAGACTCATGGCTGTATTAGATCAAAAGGGTGCTTCTACTAAATACTGAGCAAAGGGTCTGAATACTTAGGACCATGTGATATTTCAGTTTCTTTTTTAATAAATCTGCAAAAATGTCAACAATTCTGTTTTTCTGTCAATATGGGGTGCTGTGTGTACATTAATGAGGAAAAAAAATGAACTTGAATGATTTTAGCAAATGGCTGCAATATAACAAAGAGTGAAAAATTTAAGGGGGTCTGAATATTTTCCGTACCCACTGTATATAACATCTAGTGGGAAACATCTAGTTGTCATGCAGATGAGCAAACACTCTAAAAAAATGCATCTTACAGATGTAAATGTAGACATCAAATATACATCTCTGTGATGTGTGCTACACTCTTAAAAGTAAAGGTGCTTCAAAAGGTTCTTCAAGCGATGCCATAGAAGAAACTTTTTTGGTTCCACAAAGAACCATTCAGTCAAAGGTTCTTTGAAGAACCATCTCTTCCTTACCTTTTTATAATCTGAAGAACCTTCTTTCACCACAAAGAACCTTTTGTGAAACAGATGTTAAAGGTTTTTTATGGAACCATTTAGACAAAAAGGTTCTTCTATGGCATCGTGAAGCACCTTTATTTTTAAGAGTGTAGCTGAGATATGGAATATAAAATTGCTCCACTTACCGCACCACTGACACTTTTAACTGTTTTCAGTTTTAATCGTAAAGCCAAGTCACATTGATTGCCATCTCTGCAAAATACTTGCAGACTTCCATCAGTTTTGCATGTTCAATTATCACCCAATTTAGCCTTCAATGTATCAGTACGTTTCAAAGGATTTTGGGATCCTGAATTCAGTTCACTTTTTTGAGGGACAGTTAATTAGACAGACGATAATACTACAGACCCAGAAATCTCATTCATTCTCAGTCAAGTTTGGGGCAGAACAGAATTTATTAGGGATTAAAAGGTTTAAAACATGAAAGATCCAAAAAGCAATTATGATAAAGATATAATCATTGCTCAGATATAACAAAAATCATGAAATTACTGTTAGTACAAGCAGATTCAGTTGGAAAAAATTTAACTCGACTCATTTAATCTCATCACAGTTTACACTAACACAGTTTGTTCACCAGTCTAAGAATCTCCAGTGTGAATTCTCTGGTGCTGTTTCAGTTCAGCATCTGTAATAAAGATCTTCTCACACTCAAAGCAAACATGATTCTTCACACCACTGTGTCTTTTCTGGTGTAATTTTAAAACATCCAGCCATAAAAAATTCTTCCCACACAAAGAACAAATGTTATTAGAAACACTCAATAGTGATTGATAATGGCATTCAAGTAGAAGTGTTGTATTCATCTCATTAATTGTTATGTGTAGCCATATGCGATTCAATTTCTTTATGTATTTTATCAAATCACATGAGTTTGTGAGAAACTGTTTAATTTTCCAAAAATATTTTAATATATTAATATAATGTACCACATGCTGATCAGAGGGATGTAATGCATGTAAAGTATGAAGTTTCCATATTCCAAGCTTGCCTGCTGCACTGGGGACATCACATGCATGTGCAAGTCATGAAAATTATGAAAGTAAATCTAGGAATTATTTGATTGTTAGATTTTAAATCAGCGGGTTGAGGCATCAAAAGTAACTAAGTAACTAAGCTGTTTTATGGAAAGTAACTGTAATATTATTACTGAAATCTTATTAGTAATTAGTTACACTACTAGTTACTGCAAAAATAATATTATAACAGTAACTAAATTACTAGTAACTAGTTATTGCCCAACACTGCTGAGGGCAAGTACATTTTTTGTTTGCTCTTCTTCTCAATAAAAATGTACTTTCATTCTGCGAGAGACTTTTCTTCAGTTTTGACATGTTCACTTCTTTCAGTTCTTCATTCTCCTCATTCTCTTCCATCAGATCTAAAATGAAAAAAAAAAAAAAAGTTATAGACAAACATGAGAAGGGAAAGGACATTTGCTATACAAATTTAGATGATGTTTTAATTATATATTGCAGGCATTTTCCATGAATTGAGTGCATTGATCCTAGAATTATTACTTTTAAAACATTAAAATCACAAAAATCCAATGTGTTTTCTAGTGAGAAATATTAACTACACAATTATCTAATATAATGTTAGCATTAAAAACTATACAATGTTACAACTTTAATTGTAAATCAACAAAGTGTTGATTGTATTCATCTGTCACATTTCACAGGGGAGCACGGGAACCAGGAACAAGAAGACGAGGAATTAGTAATACGGGAGTTTAATAATCAGACAGGAACACAGATCACAGGTAGGGTTGACACTTAAAGACCGACAAACACTAACTGAAAGGACTGGGGCTTATAAAGACAAGACAATCAAGGGACTAGGGAGACACACCTGGAATCAAATTAAACAATCAAAGGGAGACAGAAACTGGTCACAGGGCACACATGGGGAGCAAAACACACAAGACAGTCCAGGGGCGTGACATTACTCCCCCCTCCCGGAAGGTGCGTCCTCGCACCGTGGAACAACCTGGGGAACCATGGCGGAGGTTCAGGAGGAGGACGGACCACCGGGAGGAGGTCGGCAGACAGAGACCAAGGAGGCAACGAAGGAGGGAGGAGCCAGGGAAGTGACAGGAGGGACCCGGAGCAGGAGGAGCCTGGCAGGACCCAGGCCACAGCCACGATGATGGCCCACGGTGGAGCCGACGGAGGGAGGAGCCATGGAGGAGGAATGGCCTCCGACTCCAGGGGGCCGATCAACGGCGGCGGAGCAGGTGGTGGAGGAGCCCGAGGCGGAGACGGAGAGCCGACGAGCCAGGGGGATGCCGAGGATCCGGGGGGCTAAGGTGGAGCCGAGTGCTCTGGCGACCGAGGCGAAGGCGGAGCTCCGGAGATCCGCGGCGGAGCCGGAGCGACTGAGGACCAAGGTGGAGTTGGCGGGAGGAAGGAGCCCAACTGAGCCGGTGGGACGGAGCGACAAGGTATCTCCAATTCACACTGTATATTCTTCAGTCCAATGCAAAGCAGCTTCACTCCTGAATCCTGCAGATTATTATTGTTCATGTTCAGTTCTTTCAGATTGGTATCTGATCCAAGAACAGCAGCCAGAGCTGAACAGCTTTTGTCTGTTAAGTTACAATCATTTAACCTACAAGAATAAATCAGATAAAATATATAACTGTAAAAGGCAAGTTTTGAAAACATGTCTCAACTGCATTAACACATTGAACAAATATCTATCAAAGCACCTGACAGTGCTAGCTGTGTTAAAACTAGGGGTGTCAACGTTAACGCGTTAACGCATGCGATTAATCAAAAAATTAACGCAAATTAATCGCTTGATAAGGTTTGACCCCAACTTCTTCCCGTCTTCACAGCGCGGAAAGTTATCTATCATTGGCCGTTTCTCAAACAGAAGGCTGCATCCTCCGGAGGTCGCATTTGTAGGCTGCATACATCATCAAGCCTGGTTTATTTCAGTTAACTGAGCATTACATTTGCGAGTCATAAGCATATTACAATAATTTACACTTAACTAAGAATAATGGTCAAATTTATAACTATTAATATTCTAAAATAAGATCTTTTTTATGACGTATGCAGCCTACAAATGCGGCCTCCGAAGGATGCAGCCTTCTGTTTGAGAAACGGCCATTGTGTGATGAGGGTACAGTGAACCAGTGTTGCCAGGGTGACGGCACAAGTGGGCTATTTTGAAAATACAGATGCGGGAAAAATTACAGAGCCGTTTTGAGCTACTTTTTTAATTTACCGCAGCCGCCCAAAGTGTATATAGACAAATAAAAATGAAAAAGATCCTTTTACTAATGTGTATTATACTTGGAATGTATCCCTGGCAACTTAAGAACGGAGAGGCGGTTGTAACATCACAAACAACGTGAGTTTCAGCCACAGCATACATGGCTTTTACACAGCAGAAATAAACATGACAACAGCCACTATAGATTATATAAGATAATAAACACACGATTACGATAGGATATGGTCTGTATATGATTTTTTTTTAGATTAATGTGTACATCTGAAATGCTAATTTGTGCAGCGATATAAAAAGCTATAAATAGCATATTTTAACAACAGTAAACGACCAAATTCCACATGTGATCGTAAAAGCACGTTATTACAAACACTCGATGGTGGTTTGAAGTGAGTTCGAGTAAAAGTGTACTATTAATCTCATAAATTGTCTTATGAAGCATGATGCTAATATTAGCTCTAATGCAGCTGCAGAACAGGTCCAATTCTTCTTTATAATGCATTTTGTCATAATACTTCACGTAAGGTCGCAAGAAATGTTTGTTGTATTTATTTAGAAATACTTTTGATAATAGTTGGGAAAATGTATCATGGGATTGAAGCGATGTGGCTTGGTAAACGTTTTATTGCCAGTTTAAAGGCTGATAATGGCTGAATAAAAACAAAATAATAATGATAAAAGAATAAGGATTATGTCTCATACCTGGCGGAAGTGTGAAAGGTTCTGTTTCCTTAAACTAGTTTGTAGTTTTAGCAACACTGTAAATTATGCCATTGTGTGCTAAACATGCTAGAATAATGGTCAAACATGCTAGTAACACTTACTAAGTACTAAAGCATGTTATTAATACCATGACACAGGAAGTTGTTGTAACTCATGCATACAATGTCTTATCTGCCCCAAACTTCACACCTTTTATAATAGCCCTGGCCTAAACACATCAAAAGGCCAATATTCAGTTAAAATTATAGCGCCACCTGCTGGTGACAGGAAATGACTTGTTTCACACTAACTTAAACACACAATGTCTGATCTGCCCCAAACTTGACATATTTGATAAGAGTCCTGGCCTTAACACATCTGAAGGCCAATATTCAGTTATAAAAAAAAGAAGAAGAAAAATAAAAACATTAAAGGGATAGTTCACCAAAATAAATAAATATATATAAAATATATTCTGTCATCATTTACTCACCCTCATGTTGTTTCAAACCTTTATTTTGTGGAACATTAAAGAAGGTATTTTGAAGACTGTTGGTAACGAAATTGTTTTTTTTTTTTGTTACCAATTACTTTCATTGTATGAACAAAAATACTTAGATGTTTCTAAAATGATTTTATTTTATGTTCCATAGTTTATGATAGGCAGCTGCAGCCTAAATGTTTGTGTAATAAATTCTATGTTGAATCAAATAAAATATTTATTTCTAAAGCTACAATTTGCAACTTGATACTTTATCATTCAACACAAAAATAGCTTTAAATAATCTTTTGTGGGTATTTTCAGAGTCAAATTAATTTTAATTAATTAATTATTATTATAAAAAAAAAAATTTCTCCTGGGCTAAGCCCTGGATATCTACTCATCCTAGAACCGCCCCTACCTCCAGCCTTTTGTTGTTGTTGTTGTTGTTGTTATTTATACATTTTTTTTGGCTAGTAGAAGTTATGAATGGCCGGTAACTTAAATATAGTAGCCAAATTGGCAGGTGGATGAAAAAGTTAAATTCAAACCCTGATTACATGTATACATTATGTACATAAATAAACTTGTACACTATACCACTATACTTTGTGTATTTCATTTTTGGTGTAGGGTCCTAAAATGAAGGTCGCTCAAGTGCAAGTTAACCACTGTCAACAGTTGAAAATTCTAGAACACCAGCATGAACTAAAACGTATTTATACACAGTAAGTAAAATTATTAACCTAGTTAAATGACTAACCAGTGTTTTTTTCCTATATGTATTGAACACTAAGGATTAAACACCACTGTTTAAATTTCATAATTACTCTGGACTCAATGTAATGCTTGCTAGTCACAGTCAGCTGCATGCTTTCTACTCTGAAAAGACTGTTATGAAATGAAAGGACCCCACCTCATACACAGACTTGCTGACAGTCCAAATAAGGCTATTCATATAGCAGTCCAATAAAGGCTACACAACAAATAAGCTGGGCACTCAAGGTAGAGCCTCTTTTAGATGAAAGCCTTTACTTTGTTACATTCTACTGTCTTTGTCTAAGAAGTCGACTATTACCAGAAATGTGGTAGATAAACGTGAACACTTCAGAATGCAACTAGACCCTGAAGCCAACTATGACACTCAAACAGATGCTGATTGACAATATCAAAAATCATTATGTAGCTAATTACACAGTTAAAGGTGTTACTTGATAGTTTCTGAGGTAATTTATGGGGTTACAAGCGATTACATCTGTCCCTATTTGATAACAGCAAATTCCAAAGGAAAACATTGCAAATATTGATTAACTGTCATTTAAAAAAAATAAATAAATAAAAATGAACATTTAATAACCTATTTGTTTTACTATAATAAACGATACTAATAATACTACTAATAATAGTATAAATGATTTTCCCTACCTTGAAGATCCATAGGAGATTTTCATTGAAATTCTTGCGGAAGCGGTAATTCTGGAAGTCTGAGCCAGATTTGTTATATGGAACCCTGTTAGAAAAATACATTTGGCCACTGTTCAAAGTAAATTTAAATAAATTATAATGTTTCCAGAAATTTACTATAGAGATCTTTTGGAAAGAGAATGTCCAATAGCCAAAGTCAATTTTCCCCACTCTTATGAGAAATCAAATAACACATGCCATCCTCTTGAATCTTTTTGCTAATGTGGTACCAAGCATGATTAATAGTTTAACTATTAATATTTAATTATAGAAATGCTCAAACATATATTGAATTACTATAATTACACTTTTACAAGGCGGTGAATTTTATTTTCAATGAATTCAGTCGATATGACATTTTCATTGTTTGCGTCCAAAGGCACATGTACATCATAGTTAAAAACCAAGATGCCTGTTATGGCATATTCAGTCAATTATACATCTTGACGTTGTATTTTCGATACATTGTGAATTAAACAGTTAAAGGTAAACTGTGGTATATTATGTTCCTACCTGTTGAGAAGAAAAGATGCCAGTTCCACATCACTCTTCATTCCCTTCTGTGCTTTCAGAGTCTGCCACCGTGTAAATTCTGCACCGATATTTACTGTGGTCTTCTGTCCCTTGTCACTAAATCACAGAAGAAAAGATGATATCACATGGTACCTAACTGCATTTTAGGTTAACCCAGTCTTGTCTGTCTTGTCCCTGTTCAATGTTTCTTTGCTTGTTTTGTGTCTGAGCACATGGCTCTGTCTCTGTTTGTGTTTGCCATGTGCTCCTCTTGTCCCACCTCCTTGTTTCCCCAGTCACGCCCCCTTGTTTAGTCCTTGTCTAGTCCTCATTTGCTTGATTGTGTTCACCTGATCCTCATGTGCTCTGCTCCTTTATATTGTGCTCCTTTCCCTTGTGTCTTTGCTGGTTCGTTTTGATGTTTGCCCGTTTCTTGCTCCAGAATTTATCCTTTGATCTTGCTCTAGCTATTGTAATCTCTTATCTAGTTGTTTTTTTAATCTCTTATCTAGTTATTTCATAACCTCGTTTTCTTTTTGTCTTCTCTAGTTCTGTCTAGTTCTTGTTTTTGATTTTGTGTATTGTAATCTAGTTTTGTTTCTCTTTTAATTTACCCGCAGTTTTCTGCAGTTCCAGTTCCTTTTTGTATCTTGGTGTTTTGTTTTTCCTGTTTATTTCTTTGGCTAGTTTTGGTTATTTATTGCTTCTGCTTTTGTTCTCTTTTGTTTTCAATTGTCTGTCTTGTGTCGTGTTGTCTTTAGTCTCGTCTTGTTTGTTATCATGATTTGTCCTGTCCTGCCCTTACCCAGATTCCCTGGCCTCTGACCCCTACTGCCTGGAAGCAGCTCTCCATTCTCACGTGTCAAGTCTCTGGTTCTGTGAATCCTTACTTGGTGGCTAGATTGGTGCGACCATTGAGTTTTACTTCAAGTTACGGGTTCCTTGTGTTCCTGCCTAGTCCGTCCTCTGGAGCTTCCTCCCCCGTGCTCGAGTCCGTTGCTGTCTCAGTGGTCATCCCTCCTGCCCGTATTGTGCCATCTGCCCTGCCCCTCTTTTTGGATCATTTCACACCTCCATTCTCCCTGCTGTTCTAATCTACGTCTTTTTAATAAAATGCCCTTGTCTGCTCATTTGCATCTGAGTCCCATTTCTTGCAGATCCCTGACATAACAAACCAGCCGACTCAGGACCCAGCAATGAGCATCCGTATTGTTCCTCCCAGTACCTCCAAGGAGAGACTGGCACTCCAACGGGCAGTGGCATCGCTCTGCCAGCAGGGCTGGGAGGTGGGCTCATTTGCCCAGTTCTTCTGGACCATGGCAAAGGGCTTGGAGTACCCAGACTCAACTCTAAAAGAGGCTTTTAATCTCTGCTTGGATGGCCCCTACCATAATGGGAAATGGAGCAACTAAGAGGCCTAGATTATTGGACCTTTTCCAAGTATTTGCACCATCGCAAGGACTGGCAGGTCCTTACACCGCCAGAGTCAGCCTGCAGAGACTATGTCACCCTCCCCCCTCATGTCGAGTCAAGTTCAAGACCCTCTTCAGTCCCCTATGTTAAAGCGTAGACTGAGGAAGAGAGCAGCTAAGACTGCCGTATCTGTTTCCGAGTCCACGGAGTTAACTGCAGTCAGTGTAGAAGCGATCACTGCAGAGGATCCTAGGTCCGTTCCAGTTATCCCTGAGTCTCTCCAGTCATCCCAGAGCTAGACTGCAGCTACCAACCTGCCTGGCTAGACTGGTGCGGCCATTGAGTTTTACTTCAAGCTACAGGTTCCCTGTGTTCCTGCCTAGTCCGTCGTCTGGAGCTGCCTCCCCCATGCTCGAGTCTGTTGCCATCTCGGACTGTCTCAGTGGTCATCCCTCCTGCCCGTATTGTGCCGTCTGCCCTGCCCCTCTTTTTGGACTGTTTCACACCTCCATTCTTCCCTGCTGTTCTAGTCTGTCTTGTTAATAAAACGCCCTTGTCTGCTCATTTGCATCTGGGTCCCATTTCTTGCAGATCTGACAATAACGGCTTGTGTATGTCAGGACCTCTTCACGTAAAGCCACAATAAGCCCAGGGAGCAAACTTGTCAATCCATCTTGATGAATTATGCAGAGAAACGTAAACCGGTGAACTCTGACCAATAAGAGCACAGTTCTACTCCCGTCACTTGCATAAGCAAAGTTCAGTACGCTTTGCAATGTTGCATTGTGAAAGTGTACCGAACCGAGAAGAATGAATGCCACTACCTTGGCCCAAAATGCATCAGCAAGACTCTTAATGGGCCTATGTAAATTTACCCATATCACTCCTGTCTTAGCTTCTCTGCATTGGCTGCCTGTGCATTTTAGAGTGGAGTTTAAAATCCTTGTTTTTGTCTTTAACCTTTTCACACGTGAGTTTAAAATATTCTAGCTAAGCCCCCAGCGTGAGTTTCAGGCGACCATTATTTTAGAATGTATGCCCTTGTTTCCATGGCAACGTGTCATGCTTGTCATGTGACACACCACAGCCACAATAACGCTGTATGACACATGGATCGCTTTTATTTAGTTTTTCCTTTTTTTTTTTTTATTATTATTCACAAACATAATCACTATATCATGAAATATCTGATATTCCGATTCTGAAATATGTGCAAGTAAATGTATTGGGTAGTTTAAACACTTTTATAATGACCGTGTTAGTTGATCTATAGCGGGAGATATGGCGCCGCCATGTTTGTCCGCACTGAATCCGAGCTTTGAGATTTACAACACGCAAATTCATCCTCTCCTCCCGAAACACGTTAAAGTAAGTCTCCAGTAAACTGGGAGAAGAGCAGAGTAAATTTAAAAGTTATCTACACAATCTTTATATGATATCAATAAAACATGTCGTCAGATTATATTTGTAAGGATCGTTATTGCTGCTTCCATAGACATCAGCGCATATTTTACAAACTATAAATGTATGGTTTTGCTAGTACTTATGTGTATTTAACTGTCTGGAACCTAAAATAAGCATTATATGGTTGAAAACACTGAATATTTGTGATAATATGACGCTCAGCGCGTCCTATGGTCCGATCTGGCTTCGCGCCAGCCATTGGAGAAAGCAGATTTGAATTCAGCAGTTGATGACGTGACGCACTGAACGTTCTAATCACACCGGTGTGATCGTATGCTTCAAGGACCAGCCAAGACTGATCACACCGGTGTGATCATGCGCGTTAAAGGGTTAAGTCTTTAAACAACTTAGCTCCCTCATATTTATCCGAACTGCTTTCCTTACATAACCCCTCTCGAGCTCTTAGATTGCTCACTGTTCCTAGAGTTAAATTAAAGAAAAGGGGTGAATGTACCTTCGCTGTTGTAGGCCCTAAACTCTGGAATAGCCTACCAGTTCATGTTAGATCTGCTCCTACTTTACAGGTTTTTCTCTACTCAAAACGCATTACTTCTCCATCCCTTTCAATGTCCCTTGATGTTCCATCTCTGTATTTGATTTTTGATGACAATTCTGGTTTTATTTCTTATGTTTTGTTATATATTTTAAATGTTGATATAATTTGGTTTTTAGCTGTGATTTTATTTATTTGCTTTTTCATTTTTCCATTTTTTATTTATTTATGTTCTATTTACTAATTTTATTTGATGCTGTAAAGCACATTGGTCAGCTGCTGCTGTTGTAAATAGTGCTACATAAATAAATTAAACTTGAAACTTAAGTTCTATTGCAGATTACACAGTAGATAAATTAGCTAATGCAAAACACATTAACTACCTTTTGGTAGATGATGGTTTTCTCTCACTGAAGTTTGGTCCTTCACTCTTCACAGACACAGAGCTGAACACACGTGAGCCTGATCTTACACTAAAGACACACAGAACAGAAAGAAACAAATAAACATGTTATTAAAGGTTTAGTCCCATTGCATAAGGTTTAGTGGGGCAAATAGTAATTAAATACAATATAGCACTTAGCACTGCGTTTCATTTAGTTAAATTCTATTGCAGATTACACAGTAGAGAAATTAGCTAATGCAATACTAATGCAAAACACATTAACTACCTTGGTTTTTTCTCACTGAAGTTTGGTCCTTCACTCTTCACAGACACAGAGCTGAACACACGTGAGCCTGATCTTACACTAAAGACACAAAGAACAGAGAGAGAAAAATAAAATAAAATAAAATAACTGAGGTACCCACTAAGTTAAGAGATTAATGTTGCAAATGGTAATTAAATACAGTTTTACTAAACTACAATCGTGTATTATTTTTATTCCAACAGTTGAAGAAGAAACTAGCAAACAGCAATATAATGCTAATTTTGGCATTGTACACATTTGTGACCCTTTGTGACCCAGCTAAAGTCTTTTTTTTTTTTTGTGATTTACTGTTTTCTACACAAAATCATCCTTCATAAGGTAAAGAACATTCTGTGAAAATTTAACCTCCATATCTTTAATATTGACTGAGTAAGGCTGAAAGATTGAAATTATAGTGAAATTAATGGTTGAAATCCAACTTTGACGCTTGTTATCTCATAATTAGATTTTGAGACTTTAGCCTGGATATCACAGAGAGGGTCACATTTGTTATCTCAACATGTTTGATATTGGTTTAGAGGCCACGAGTAGCTTTGTCTAAAATGAAACTTTGACATTACCACCACCAAACCAGGGCTCGCAAAATCGCTAGCCCGACGTCCTGGGACTATTGTGTTTTCCAATCGGGCTACCAAAATGTTTCACCACCCTGCTCGACGGGCTATCTTAAAATACAGGGCTCCCGCAGGTCCTTAAAAACTCTTCAATTTAGTTCTATCAAACTTAAGGCCATAAAACGTTTTAAATACGTTAAATGGTATAAGAAATGTCTTAATTATCATTTCTAGAGGTCTTACAGTTGGGGACGGAAAGACAAGAATGGCGATACAGCTGGATTAAACTTCAAAATGCAATTGAATAAATATGAGTTTCAAGTCAAAACGCGGCGCAGATGTCTTTATGGGAATGTATGTGAAGGTAACCGACTGTCCTCAGAAACGTGTCGTTGGCATTTTTATTTCATCTTACCTAGAATGCCTGTTAAAGCAGCGTTTATGAGCGCGGATGGTGCTGCTTTGTGTTCAGTCTCTAACGGGGAAACCGCTATATTAAGCCGCACCTAAAGTGCCACCTCGTGGCAGAGAATGAATTTGCATTTCCAATAAGCCTTTCTTGCTGTTTATGGTCAGATCAATGCAAATATCGATCCATGTTTTTAAGCAGCAAACACAGAGTTGTAAATGAGAAAGAAGTTAATGTGCTTTCTAAAAATCTCAACAATTAGACATTAATATTTATGTTTAATTTTATATAATAATTTATATGCTTGATTTATCCCTTTTCATAAAAATGGTCTAAATCTGAAATGCTGTTGTATAACATTTTTGTTTTGTGAAAACCTGTATCTGAACTGTAAATCATGTAATTTTATGGCTTAATACTGTATGTTACTATAGACATGGTCCAACCCCGCTCACACTGTGTTCATTTTACTTCTGCAGCTCTTAAAATGCCTTAAATTATCTGCAGATACTTTGTAAATAGTGAAATACATTTCCTTCCTTCATATTTGTTGATATTTGTGTATTGAAAATATTTCTGATTGACAATACTCCTATCTGATTTTCTATTAAAAAAAAAAAAAAGGTATTTTTTTTATTTTTATTTGGGCTAGTTAAATAAATTTTCGGGCTACCAAAACCTGAAGAGTACCTGCCCGAAGGGCTACCAGGGATTTTGAAAATTTGCGAGCCCTGCAAACTGTCCTAGAGTCTTAAAACTTAAGAGTATACTAGGCAAATTTGTTTTTTTCTTGGTATACTTCCTTCTCTCCGATTGCTTTTTGGGAACCATAGTGGCTTATAAGATCATGCCTCAACCTCAATACATCCTCCTTCAAACTTGTAAACAGTTTTGTATTTCCACATATTTACCTTGTCTGAAATAATGTTCAAAATCCTTTTGTTAAGAGCTTTCTTCACTTACATAAATACTCTATAATGATGTATGTGTCTAGTATAAATGCAATCTGGACACAATAAATCTGCCATATTGGCATTATCACGTTACCAAAGATATCAGACATGCCACTGTTCCCCACCACATATCCACAGGCTAAACACTTCAGAATTTTAACAAAAGTAGTAGGCTGTGGTTGAATTGTAAAAAAAAATTCAGGGGGGATGGTGGGGCAGGGGTCCTGTAGCCAACTTTACACAATGTTTTACAAAATTTGCCTAATCTTTAAAGGTCCCATGGCATGAAAATTTCACTTTATGAGGTTTTTTAACATAAATATGAGTTCCCCTAGCCTGCCTATGGTCCCCCCCAGTGGCTAGAAATGGTGATAGGTGTAAACCGAGCCCTGGGTATCCTGCTTCGCCTTTGAGAAAATGAAAGCTTAGATAACCCAATTTGTAATCTTCCCTTTATGTCTTCCACCCTGCCCCGCCTCTCTCCTCCTCATTAGCATTTAAAGCTACAGACACAGAAATGGCACGTCCTAATGAAAGGTCATTGTGGGACTGGCTCGTAGTGGCTGAAATTCTGCAACAAAGCTGAATTTTGGGAAAGAGACTTAGACCACTTAGGCCTATATAAAAGCATCCAAAAAGCAGCATGTCATACATTTTATGTAACAAAAAATAAGCTTTCTTAAATGAACTATGATTTATAAGCTGTTTTTCTTCTGGGGCCTTAAATGGGAGGATTTTTTTGTCAATAATTAATCAATATATTGCTGTATGTGTTTTTGTGCTGGTACCTTGACTGATTTAGGGCTGTCATGGATGAATAAATATAACAAACTGCCAGTAGGTGGCAGCAAGTCCCTTTTTTAATAAATGATTCACTGAATCATTCCATCATTCGTTCAAAACGGCTGATTAAGTTAGAAACAAAGCAAGTGACCGTCTTTATGAATCGATTATTAATCATTGGCTCACTTGATTAATTCAAAAACATTACATATGATCATTTACAAACTAAATTAGATCATTTTAATATTTAATTTGCATGATAAGTTTTACACAACATTATTAATCTAAAGGGGACGGTAAGAGGGGATGGTGGTTTTACAGAGAGGATGTTTGTTATACATTTTTTCAACAAGGGATATGCCATTCCCCCACATCCCCGCTCAATTTGAGCTCAGGTAGTAGGTCATCTAGGTATGTTTCATCTTAATACCACATATTCTGACTTATGGAATCATATACTAAACTCCGCAAATAAAGAAAAAAAAGAAAGAAAAGCCACTTTTTCAGGATATTGTATTTTAAAGATAATTAAGGTCACAGTGACAATATCTTAGGACATTAAAGAGACCTTAATACTGACTCTGAAAAACACCTGAATTAACCTGATGCCCAGGCTCACTGATCACCTGCTTGAACATGTCATAGTCCAGCTGCAGGGAGGCATGAGGAGTGCAGATGTTGCCAGAGCAATAAACCGCAATGTCTGTACTGGACAAACTCTAGAAGATGGTGCCTGCAGCTAAATCGTCCATCTATCTAGAATCTAGAGAGATGGGGGATTTCATTCGCACAACCCTCACAGTGCATTATGAGTATTCTCTAGCAGCTGAGTCTACGTCGGTTGTACACTCATTATTGCGGTGCATGTTGAGATTGAATAAGTGCACTCAATAATGTCTGCTATCGTTTTGGAAACCACTACAATTGGCTTTTCCCTTAAATAGTGCTAGCTAGCTATTTAAGGGTAAAGGCAGCAATTTCAGACTCAGCTGTGATCTTGCTCTTTGGGGTAATCAGAGATATACTGCCACCCAAAAGTTTGGGATCAGTAAGATTTTTAATATGTTTTAAAGAAGTTTCTTCTGCTCAACAAGGCTGTATTTATTTGATCAAAAATACAGAAAAAAAACTGTTATTTTGTGAAATATTCTAAATAACAGTTTTCTATATTAATATACTTTAAAATATCATTTATTTCTGTGATCAAAGCTGAATTTTCAGCATCATTACTCCAGTCTTCAGTGTCAGGATCCTTCAGAAATCATTCTAATATGCCGATTTATAATCAATGTTGGAAACCATTGTCCTGCTTCATATTTTTTTGGGGACCTGTGATATTTTTATTTTATTTTAGGATTCTTTGATTAATAAAAAGTTAAAAAGAATAGCATTTATTTAAAAAAGAAATGTTGTGTTACAATATACAATGATATTCAAAAGTTTGGGGTCAGCATTTTTTTCTTTCTTTTCATTTTATAAAGAAATTAATACATAAATATACACACACACTTAACAGAAAATATTTATATTTCAGTTGTGATACCCACACACACACACTTAACAGAAAAAACAAACAAACAAAAAAAGATATTTCAGTTGTGTTTAAAATGGTTCTCCGAAAACAGACGGTCTTACCTTTGTTCCTCTGAAAGACTCATCTCAGACAGAGAGTCCTTGCCTTCCTCCTCTGACATTTTGGCAGCAAAGTCAGTCAGTCCAAACATTTTAGCACTATTTGTGTTGGCGAAGACAATCAGAATGACTGTATATTACAAAGACGAACAGGACGAATAATAAAAATGAAGAACACTGTGTTAACAAACTGTAAAAAAATAAACCTAGCTACATACAAATATTGTATGGAAGAAGAGTGGAGAAAAACTTGAATCTTTCTGTTTTAGCACTCGTCATTTTCAAACAGTTTGTCTGATAAATTTGTTGCTACTTCTTGATCGTCCGTTATATGCTACTTCAGGAACAGGCATATTGGACCTAATTGACCCTTACATCGCCTACATGACACATATACTTTCTTGCAGAAAAAACAACTAAAAATCAAAGTATTAAAACTTACTTTAACCTTTAGGTTTGGTAATCATGCTGTCTAATCAGCATCTTGATATGCCGCACCTGTGAGGTGGATGGAGTATCTCGGCAAAGGAGAAGTACTCACTAACACAGATTTAGACAGATTTGTGAACAATATTTGAGAGAAATAGGCCTTTTGTGTACATAGAAAAAGTCTTAGATTTTTGAGTTCAGCTCATGAAAAATGGGGGCAAAAACATAAGCATTGCATTTATAATTTTGTTCAGTGTAGTACCATTAACATCAGTCAAAAAATAATCTTATCATTAGAATCTCCTATATTAGGCGGCTGCATATATGAAAAAAAAACACCTAACCCTAAAAAAATTCTAACAAAAGGTTTCTCAGCTGTTTTTTGTAGTATTAGGTGTCCTTAATAACATACTAAAAGTTTACCAAAGTTTGACCACTAGAAAGGTGTAATTTTCAAGATGGTGTCCAAGATGGGCAGGAAGCCCTTAAAATATCCTAACTCCTTCATTATTTGACCTAGCCAAGTAATCTTGGTGTCTAACCCCATGTTTTCTGGGTCTATGAATCCACTGGACTTGTCTAAATTGCACTGACATGATTACATACACTACAGGTGCATCTCAATAAATTAGAATGTCGTGGAAAAGTTTATTTCAGTAATTCAACTCAAATTGTGAAACTCGTGTATTAAATAAATTCAATGCACACAGACTGAAGTAGTTTAAGTCTTTGCTTCTTTTAATTGTGATGATTTTGGCTCAAATTTAACAAAACCCACCAATTCACTATCTCAACAAATTAGAATATGGTAACATGCCAATCAGCTAATCAACTCAAAACACCTGCAAAGGTTTCCTGAGCCTTCAAAATGGTCTCTCAGTTTGGTTCACTAGGCTACACAATCATGGGGAAGACTGCTGATCTGACAGTTGTCCAGAAGACAATCATTGACACCCTTCACAAGGAGGGTAAGCCACAAACATTCATTGCCAAAGAAGCCGGCTGTTCACAGAGTGCTGTATCCAAGCATGTTAACAGAAAGTTGAGTGGAAGGAAAAAGTGTGGAAGAAAAAGATGCACAACCAACCGAGAGAACCGCAGCCTTATGAGGATTGTCAAGCAAAATCCATTCAAGAATTTGGGTGAACTTCACAAGGAATGGACTGAGGCTGGGGTCAAGGCATCAACAGCCACCACACACAGATGGGTCAAGGAATTTGGCTACAGTTGTCGTATTCCTCTTGTTAAGCCACTCCTGAACCACAGACAACATCAGAGGCGTCTTACCTGGGCTAAGGAGAAGAACTACTGGACTGTTGCCCAGTGGTCCAAAGTCCTCTTTTCAGATGAGAGCAAGTTTTGAATTTCATTTGGAAACCAAGGTCCTAGAGTCTGGAGGAAGGGTGGAGAAGCTCATAGCCCAAGTTGCTTGAAGTCCAGTGTTAAGTTTCCACAGTCTGTGATGATTTGGGGTGCAATGTCATCTGCTGGTGTTGGTCCATTGTGTTTTTTGAAAACCAAAGTCACTGCACTCGTTTACCAAGAAATTTTGGAGCACTTCATGCTTCCTTCTGCTGACCAGCTTTTTAAAGATGCTGATTTCATTTTCCAGCAGGATTTGGCACCTGCCCACACTGCCAAAAGCACCAAAAGTTGGTTAAATGACCATGGTGTTGGTGTGCTTGACTGGCCAGCAAACTCACCAGACCTGAACCCCATAGAGAATCTATGGGGTATTGTCAAGAGGAAAATGAGAAGCAAGAGACCAAAAATGCAGATGAGCTGAAGGCCACTGTCAGAGAAACCTGGGCTTCCATACCACCTCAGCAGTGCCACAAACTGATCACCTCCATGCCACGCCGAATTGAGGCAGTAATTAAAGCAAAAGGAGCCCCTACCAAGTATTGAGTACATATACAGTAAATGAACATACTTTCCAGAAGGCCAACAATTCACTAAAAATGTTTTTATTTTATTTTATTGGTCTTATGAAGTATTCTAATTTGTTGAGATTGGTGGGTTTTTGTTAAAAGTGAGCCAAAATCATCACAATTAAAAGAACCAAAGACTTAAACTACTTCAGTCTGTGTGCATTGAATTTATTTAATACATAATTTGAGTTGAATTACTGAAAGAAATGAACTTTTCCACGACATTCTAATTCATTGAGATGCACCTGTATATTGAGTTTTTGGCTCAAGATCTGCATTTAAAGTCACACCAGAGGTGTTCAGCTTGGATTAGAACTTGGCTTTCTGCAGACCAGTCAAGTTCTTCCACACTGACTAAATCAATCATTTCTTTTTGAACCTTGTCTTATACACAGAGGCATTGTCATGTTAGAGTAGAAAAGGGTCCTGTCCAAACTGTTGCTTTAAAATTAGAAGCACACAATTCCCTAGAATATCATTATATGCTTAAACATTAAGATTTGTACTCATGGAAATTACTAAAGTAGTCAAACCTGTTCATTAGAAGGGGGTGACCCAATACTTTTGGCAATATAGTGTACTTATGGAATACATGATTTTGTGAGATTACTGTAAGGTTTTATCATTGTTTGGGGTGAACCAGAGATGTAAACGATTTAGCCTATATCATGTAACTCCTACTCAGTATGTGTTTTTGGACACATAGCCTTTTTTTGCTAAAACACAGACTTGACATTCAATGTAAAAGTTATTGCACCCAAAATTATCTTAAATTGGAGTTGTATAACTTTGATCATGAACAACTCTGAATTAGCCCAAACAGATGCCTGTGTGTGAACCCTCTAAAATGGTCACTCATTTCAATTTTAATGAGGTAATACATATGTAATGCATCCTCTATAGATGTTTTTGAGTATAAAGGTGGCATTATACTAAACCCAACAAAACTAAATTCACAATTTTCAGCAATTCAGAAGATGGTGGAACAGAATACTGACATTTGATATTGCTTGCCTCATTGAAATTTTGAAATGTTGTTGGCAGCACAGTGTATACCATTTATAAAAATAAAAACACAAAAAAATAAAAGGGGTTAGCGGTACTGAACCTTCACGTGGCAGCCCTGTTTTGACTAATTTTACAGTACCACACAGTTCTAATGAATTTATTCTTTATTGTAATCAAAAGAATGGGTATGAACCACAGAAACCACCAACACTAGGCAAAACGATATGAGAAAGGAGAAATATGCAATTACTTAAGGGAAATTGTACTTATTTTTTTGCATAAATATGCTTGTAACCAATTGCTTTAAAATATATAACAATAATTAATTGTACTTGTAATCACTTATCTATCATACAAATATGCTAATTAGAATATTACATGGCCAAAACATGTATCAGGCACCAGTATTCCTGGTCTAGAAGGAATACAAAGGAGTAATGGTCATTTTAAAATGGATGCTGCTCGTGTTAGCGTGTGTTTAGCAATTTTTAAGTTAATGTGCAATCGGAGCCTAAATAACGAAGTGATAAGAAGAAGAATATTGAGAAGAAGGAGAGCACGATTTCCTCCAGCGCAGAATTGTGACGTCTGACGCATTTCAATGACGAAAAAAATCGCATGAAATGTGACATGGCCATTCAGACTGAAGTCGCATTGCAAAACATCGGATATATATCCGATTTAGGACTACATATGAAAGTGGCCTGGCCTGATTTGAAAAAAATCGGATTTGTGCTGTTCAGACTGTCATAAGAAAATCAGATATGGGTCACATTTGGCAAAAAAGTCGGATTTGGGCCACTTTAGTTTGCATTTGTAAGGTTTGTAGCTATTATTTTAGCATCTTTTACCGTGTATGAAGATCACAGCATCATCCGCATACATCTGTACATTAAGTTCAGGACAGACATCTGGTAGATTGTTAATGTACACTGAGAATAATAAAGGTCCAAGAATTGAGCCCTGCGGAACTCCAACATGATTGCTAAGGCAGGAAGATGTTACAACATCTATAGTGACACATTGTGTTCTCTTAGATAAGTATGACTGAAACCATGATATAACATCTGTGGAAAAGTTAAAGTATGTGAGCTTGGTCAGAAATACTTGATGGTGTACTGTGTCAAATGCCTTCTTAAGGTCTAAAAATACGGCTCCTACACAGGGATTCGTATCCAGTAAAGACTTGATCTTTTCCACAAAAAAGCAGTTTGCTGACTCTGTGAAGTGGTTGGGCCGGAAACTGAACTGCATTCGATGCAGTGGGGCGAAACCTTTATCCAGATGTTTAATCAATTGATTTGCTATCCACTTTTCAGCAACTTTAGGGACTATTGGCAGAATGCTAATTTGTCGGTAGTTGGCGACCTGTGTTTTTGACCCAGATTTAAGGATGGGTGTAACAATGGCCTCTTTCCAAGACAATGGAACTTCTTTTTGACTGATTAACCATAACAGTAATAGGTTGTACCAAGGCATCGGTATGAGTTTTTAAGAAGTTATTGTCTATACCATGAACATCCTTGGCTTTGGAATTTTTGAAAGTATCAATGATCTTTACTACCTCTGTCTCTGTTATATTTTGTATCTGAAAGATGGGCTGACCTTCATTTATAGGGTGAGGTAAAATAGTAGAAGGAGCGAGGGGCCTTGTTATTTCAGATATACTGTCTATAAAATTGTTATTAAACATGTTTGCTACAATCGTAGGATCTTTAATCAAGGCATTATTTACAACTAGATTAAGGGCTTTGGTTTCCTTTTTATTTTGTTTACCTAATAGTTTATTTAAAATTTGCCATGTTTTTTTCCCATTGCCTCTTGAACTTTCTATGATGGTAATAAAGAAATGTGCTTTTCTTATAGTTTGTATAACTTTTTTACGTGCATGTGTGACTTTTTTCCTGTCAGTGGACAAACCGGATTTCAGGTATTGTTTGAGCAAAAACAATACCTTATTTTTAATAGATTTCTACAGTTTTGATCTAACCAGATTGAAGTGTGCTTATATCCTTTTTAGATTTGGACAGAGTAAAAGGTGTGAGGACATGCTGAGTGTAGCCTATTCTTTCCTTAGGGTCACAAGGCCACGCTAAGGAGGGTCAGGATGACCTACCATCTACGTGAGCTACGAGTGATGAAGAGAACTGTGACATTTAGATATTAAAAATCCTGTTCTATCCTGTATTTCTATTCTCCAAGATTGATGGCTGCATAGTATGTGTGTAACCAACCATACTGATAAGATGCTCGCTAGAAGCTAGAAAACCTTGAGATGCAGATAAGGGCTCTGTGTGTATGTGTATATGTGTGTGTGTGTCTGCATCTATTCCCTGTGCTAGATGAGAAGACGGTCTCCTGCCGCCACCCTGATCTGAGCTGAGGTGTCTTCTTCATTTGCTGATGCCAGCAATAATCATTTGGAGATATGCTTGAAGCGTTTAAGTCCATATGTGGAAACTGTCTTAGTTTATCTAGGTTTTGGAACCAATCAGAATTTTGCTGACTTATGCATTGACGCAATTAGCAACCTCTGTTAGGGTATAATTGCTGGTGTTTATGAATTGTAAAGCAGAGCGGCCTACGAACTCCATTGCGAGTGTTAAAGCTGACTCCTGCCTGAAACTGAAAACAATTTATTCAGTAAATTACTTTAATTCATCGCATCTTTGATTCCTGGTCTTCATTCCACAACACCCGGTCCTTTGGGTTTTAACTGCTATTCCCCAACAATGCTAGCATTAAAAACACATTAATGCCATAACTTTGACTCAGTGTCTTAGATATTCAAGTCGTTTAGCTATATACTTTTTAATTAACTAATTTTAAATCAACAAAGTGTTGATTGCATTCATCAATCAGTTGTATCGGTCTTCTCATTTCCTTTATTTAGCTTATTTTATTATTTTTTTTGTTGCCCTGGTTTCTAGTATGTTTTTATTTATTTGTTTATTCGGATCCCCATTAGCCACAACTAGTGGCTATTCTTCCTGGGGTCCAACAAGTAAAAAAATACAAAACTACATTAATCCACAACAATAAAAATCAATTCAATAAAACACTCTAAATAAATTCAAAACATAAAAATAAACAATTTACTGCATACTGTGCAATTATATATAAATATTCCTTTAAAGATTTTTTAAACCTCATTTTACTTATTAAAAACTATGTAATGTAATGCAAATCATTCCATATTTTGATTCCTCTATACATTACAGTCTGTCGCTTTGCATTAGTTTATCTGTTCTCTTGGTTACTTGTTTTCTGTGTCTCGTTTTATCTTTTTTATATATTTAGAGCTTGATTCCTCCATACAGTGTTCACTCTTGATTTAACTTGAATGTGTGAGGGAATCAGGTCAGTTTACCTTAAAGTAGACAGGAGTGTGGAGTTAATACCGAGAAGTTTGGAAACAATTAAGAAATGTTTATATAAAAAAAATAAAAAAAATTGACCTTGTAATAAACCTGGAGTGACAAATTATTTATTCCCAAAGATCTTAAAGCTTGAATTAGTTGAAATCTTGCTTTTTATACATGCATCACATTTCATATGTGTTCTACAGTTTCTATTTGCCACAATTTCCAGTTTCCCTATTCTATTAAGACATTTAATGACCAATGTCTGATAAATTTTTTTTAAATTAAAACATTCCTGGTCCCAAATTTTCTTCTAAACCCTCAGCGAGTCATAAACCTCACTGAATGTCCGTACTAAACATAACAGTGCTTTCCAAATCTCTTACTTTGATGGAGATATTTTTAAAGAGACTTTATTAGGTAATCTCTGCTAGATGTCGACCGATTCATCAGTTTTGCCGATTAATCGGCACCGATAGGTGATTGCCACAACTATCGGTTATCGGCAAAAATCCATGCCGATAGTTTTCCGGTTTGCAACCGTTGCTGGAGTGGCTGAGAAGGGTCCGCTGGCATTATACAGTACGAGAGCGGCCTTTAGAGGCGTTAACCACTGACAACACGTGTTGTTTATTTTGACACGTGACACTGCAGGAAACTCCAGACTCACATTTAAATACAGCCGACAGAAAAGCCTGCCGTAGAACAGAGCGCCATTCACATAGTTTTCTATTAAATTACATTATATTTGTCCCAAAATTATATTTCACCCTAGGCTATAAATTATGTATTGTGCATTTTTCAGCAAAACATTTGTCTTTCTGTGGCTTTAATAAAGTCTGTATGCTTCATATAGAGAGCTGTAAAACAGATCACGCGCTCTTTCCACTTGCTCTGTTTTTTTTTAAACCCCAAGCTTCAAACTCATTTATGCCACATTGTTCATTCTTGAAGCAAACTTATGTCCGTTTGGTGATTAAATAAATTGTTTTAGACCACCACTTGATTTGAACGCAAAGCATCTGGTGTGTGAGACACCTCTGAGTTCTCCTAGACGCAGCGCTGCGCTTTTGTCTGGTGTGTGACTAACTTTTTTTTGATTATATAATTAAGGTGTTAAAAAAAAAATAGAAGCAAATAAAGTGTGGGAGTACACATACAGCATCCATATGTATAATTTTAACGCTATGGCCTTGTGTAGATATTTAAAGATGGCCATCTTTAAGCATGATTGTTGAAATAGTAATACTTGACAATAAGAGTCCATTCGTAGCATTAATGAAAACTGTAGAAGTATTGTTCTTTGTTATTGTGAGTGTTCATTTCAACATTCACTATTAGCTACATTTTTAAATTTTAAAGTGTCTTTTAACTTTAGCAAACTATGAAATAACTTTAATGACCAATATAGTAAATCATATTTTTATTCATTTACAAATTATGGTTCAGTACTGTTGCTGCCTTTTTTTTTTAATAGTAAAGCACTAGCTTTCTTTCAGTATCCATTTTGAAAACTATCGGTTGATTAATCGGTATCGGCCAGTGTGGCCCAACCTAGCTATCGGTAAAAGCCACTATCGGTCGACCTCTAATCACTGCTGCTTATAGACTGAGGTCATTAACAAGGTATACTTTAATTTTGCGTTCTAAATTTTTGAAGTTGCTGAGATCAAAGTGCTAAATGCCTTAACGGGAAAGGTAAAAAAAAAATATAAAAATAAATCAGGAGCTTTTAGAGATGTACTGACTCGCCAGAATACTGAATGTTTTTCAAAACTATATTCAACTAAGACTTACACAAATACAAGGTTTCTCTCGCATTAACCTTTGTTCTTGGTTTCATTTCTGGCAGCTTTGTACTTCAGTTCAAGGACTTACCACTACTTTTGTTGCCAAGCTCCTGGAGAAAGCATTTATATATAAAAAAAAAAAATTTAACATTAAATTCCACACACAGAAGTTTTGCTAAACAGATTTATTTGAATGTAGAAGACCTCAAATATGGACTTTAAAAATAGGAAGTCCAATGGTTAAGTCAACATTGTTAGCTGCATGCATGTCCACAGGTGGTTGGGCAACACTTCCGTCTGGCAGGATGTTGATCATCATGGGAAGAGTTGTCAGCACATATTTGGTTTGAGACAGACCAGGCTACACTGCATGGATAGAGAATTAGTCTGTTCATTTAGAGGCATTCAAAAGCGTTACAAAACACGAACCACAAGTTTTACTTCTAGAGAGAGTTGTATTCAAAGCATCATCTTTATTTTGAAAAGCCATGTGCCTGAAATGGTTCTATGGGCCAAGTTCAGGTACTTTGGCATTGGAAATAACGCAAACTGTGTTCGGGATCCAAGCATCAATAGAACAAATACCTCTAAATGCAGATGTACATACACGTCCTCCACATATAGAGCTGCAGCATTTCTCATCGTTCGGACAGTCACCATCATGGGAACACAATGAGTTATCAGCACATAATCCTACTGCCACGAAACTCATTGGACAAACTCCTGGCTTTTCTGCTATACAAACAACAGGGAAACCAGGTCACTGAATGATTCAATCACTGCAATGGGGAGGAAAAAAGCGGGCCAATGTATTAGTATAACATACCTTTATATGGAATCATACACTGATGTCCACATCCATTGCTGCAGCATTTCTTATCGTTCAGACAGTCACCATCATGGGAACACTTCTCAGCACACACTCCTATTCTGGGGTATTTGCTTGGACACACTCCTGGCTTTTCTGTTATACAGACATGAGACAGAAACCTCACAGAATGCCTCACTGCATTTGGGATTGTGACTCACACACCATTATAATATTTTTCTAGGACACACTCCTGGCTTTGCTGGTTCTTGTAGTATAAACCAAAGAGAATTTAATAGTCAATCAGAACAGTGTTGAGACAACCCAAAGAGCCAAATTCCACAAAGAGTCCCAGGATAACAAGGCAACGACATCTGTCCACATCATGAAAACCAGTAGTAAAACCAAGGAAAATTAGTAGAGACTTTCTTGGGTTTCCCCACAGAACACGTCTTCACGTTCACAGAGACTCTTTTATTATGTAGATGCACCCAAATGCTGCTAAAAGACTTCTGGAGGAAAAAAAAAAAAAAAAAAATTCCATGTCATGCATGCAACTCACACATTTGACTATCATGTCCTAATCCCTCATTGTGTATGTCACTTTGAATAATTACTGAATTTATAGGTTGATCGTCATTTAGTATGTGCGCGTTTGAAAATATTTGAGATTTCTAACAATACTCTGTAAAATGTATCATTGCCGTTTTAGAAATCATGTCTAAATTATACTCTGCAAGAGCAGGAAGATTCAGACCACGTGACATGTCCATTTATGTATTGGGAAGGGAAACATAGCAACATCCTGAGCTAAGACATCATGTGTCCAACAGCTGAGTTTAAAAACTCAGGACACCAACACATTCTTTTTGCCTTCAACTTCAATCTCTTTTCAGCGTGCTCTGGCTTACATGCTAGCTGCTCCTCTAAAAATCATGAGATACACAGTCTAGTCTCGTTAAACTTCTCTTTTGCTCTAGTTTCTAGTGCTTTAGTGTGTTCGGAGTTAAGTTCTGCCAAAACGCTGGGTCTTCCAGTTCATCCTCGTCTGTGCCCGCCTCAACTTCAACCAGCCCACAACTCCACATCTTCAACCAACACCCAACCATTGGCTTCCCAAGACGTCACTCTGAACTACTACTAGACTTCCAGCCAAATCAACAACCTTGGGAAAGCCATTTCCCCTAAAACAGGCAACGCAAGTACCTCCAGATTCTAACTGAACTGGTACATTTAATACATTTTAATAGCCTCATTGAGAAACTCAATGTGACTGTTAATTAAATGATTGATGGTTGTTGAGGTCTAAGAAACTGCATTTGCAAGAAACTTGGGATTTCACATTTTCACTCTTAAACTAATCTTTCCTCACACTCTCTCTCTCTGCAACTTGTGTGAATGTGTTTGTGTTAGATTAGTTCATGTCTTGCACTTATCCAATGTCTTATTTATATTGAAAAGAAAAGTATCTTGTACCTGCAAGTTAAGGTCTTAAACTGTCAATCTGGTTACTGTGCTAATATTGTTTTCATTATACTTTGGATAATATCCATTGCAGAGTTCGTGTTATATGGCTCGTTCAGTGAATCGCTGGCAGACTCAGTGATCAGCTGTAAAACAGTTATTCGTTCAAATTCCCTATAATATTTAATGCCCTATGAGCTAAAGTCACCCGTTTCCCTTACATTCTACTGACATACAAAACACATTACAGAAAAACCATAATGACTGAATTATGACTGGGGCAAAAAATTGGTAATTTAATAAGAAACAAAAAAACAAATCCATACACCAAAACAAATACCTTTAAGTGGAGCCACACATTTAGGTCCACATCCTTTGCTGCAGCACTTCTGATCTTTCGGACAGTCACTGTCTTGAGAACACTTCCCAGCACACACTCCTGACACTGCTACTTCAACATTTTTTGGACACACTCCTGGCTTTACTGGCCCTTCTGACAAACACATAACAGAAAAACTATGACCAAATTACACAAAAATAAAATAAAGGCCACACACACGGAAAGCAAGCTGGCCCACACACTAATATAACAAATACCTTTATATGGAAGCATACACCGACGTCCACATCCACTGCGGCAGCATTTCTGATCTTTCGGACAGTCACTGTCTTGAGAACACTTCCCAGCACACACTCCTGACACTGCTACTTCAACATTTTTTGGACACACTCCTGGCTTTACTGGCCCTTCTGACAAACACATAACAGAAAAACTATGACCAAATTACACAAAAATAAAATAAAGGCCACACACACGGAAAGCAAGCTGGCCCACACACTAATATAACAAATACCTTTATATGGAAGCATACACCGACGTCCACATCCACTGCGGCAGCATTTCTGATCTTTCGGACAGTCACGGTCTTGAGAACACTTCCCAGCACACACTCCTGACACTGCTACTTCAACATTTTTTGGACACACTCCTGGCTTTACTGGCCCTTCTGACAAACACGTAACAGAAAAACTATGACTAAATTACCAAAAAAATAAAATATAGCTGCAAGCAGCGATAACCGGGGTTCAAGCATTTTGAGGCCTAAGGTGGTATGCTTTTAGGGTCTAGGCCAATCTGGATGTATGGCTGGCAGTGAAACAGATCGAAAATGGACAATAGGCTTACAGAAACACACATAGAAGTGAAATTGTTAAACTACCATATTAATAATCATTAAGCCTGCTTACACACAAAGACACTCATACATGCACACATTTTGTTGCAGATATAGATATTTGAAATATGATAGGTGACAGTTTTTGCAAGTCTTTTTTTTTTTTTTTTTTAAGAGCTTATATTTATCTGTGATCATATGGCAAAATTGGAAAAACTGACATAAAATGGTAAACTTGAATTAAATGTCATAACATTGATTTTATAATATCTCCATGAGAAAAACTATGAACCGTTCCGTTTGAGAGTTTAATAAGCCCATTAGTGGTCTTCCGCTGCCATCTAGTGGTTATAAATTGCAATCTCATACAACACCGTTTTTAAATTTTATAAGTATTAGTGTTATTTTTTGCCCAATCTCTTAAATTTTGCGCACTTGTTTAGAATGAAATTATGCATCATTTTACAAAGTTAAGAGAAGTTGAGGGCTTTCTTTTAGGATTTATAGGCCTTTGGGTACACTATATCAAGGCCATTTTATTAATTTGGACTAATAGCTGTCCAAAGTCAAATGTACAACATTTTCATAATTATTTATCTAGAGAATACTGCACTGATTGTTGATTTTAAGTTAAAAACCGAGCAGTGGTTCAAGAGTATTATTATTATTAATTTTTTTTTTTTTTTGATTGACAGCAGTGATCCTAAAGACAAAGTTGCTCAGAATAAGGGGATATATCATATGAAGATCTAGGGTTTGTGTGAATATTAACATGGTCTACAATTTTAGGTCATTTTCTATAGAAATGTGTTTGAGGCTTTAACTGTGATAGCACCACCTATTGTCCGATCTCCATGAAAATTATCATGCTTGTTAACTGTTATTTGACACTTGTTTTCACCAACTTTCATAAAGTTTCGAGTTTTTGTTTAGGTTTTATAGGCTTTTGGGTATGTGTGGCCACGCCCACTTTTTAAATGAGCCAGTGGTTTGATCGAGATAAAGCAAAAAGCCAGAGACTAGTTCGCAAAAGTAGGTTAACAATTGAGAATATTTAATGAACGATTGGATTGACAGCATTAGTCCCAGAGGCAAAGTTGTTCAGAATGAGGAGATCTATCAAATGATATGAAGGCCTAGTGTTTGTGTGAATAAATGAACATTTTCTACAATTTGAGGTCATTTTCTATAGAAATTGTGTTTTTAGGCCTTTTTAGTTGTTATAGCGCCACCTCGCCATGAAACTTTGCATGGCTGTTAAGAGTCATAAGACACGTTTTCACCAACTTTCGTAAAGTTTAAAGTTTTTTTTAGGTTTTATAGGCTTATGGTTGTATGTGACCACGCCCACTTTTTAAGTGAGCTACTTACAGCTAACCAAAGGACATAATTCAACATTCTCAATAACTATTGATCTAGAGAGTCATTCAATACTGCAGTGGTTTGATCGAGAGAGAAAAAAAAGAAAAAAACTCATTAGCACCACCTAGTGGCAAACTTTTCAATTCTTACAGACCTATAGGGCCATGAGTCGAACATGCCCACCAAGTTTCGTTCCGATCGACCTCCATTAACCTTGTTTAATAGGCGTTTAAATTTCATTGGCAGATGGTGGCCATGTTTGAGATACGCAAAATGACATCATATACACTTGTGCCCCTTTGGACCAAGACGCTGCATAATCATTTTCAAGTCGATCAGACCAACGGTTGCTTAGTTATCACTGTTTGTTTTTCCAGTCTTATAGCGCCCCCAAGTGGCCGAGCTGCGATTCTGATTTCTGATCTTTCGGACAGTCACGGTCTTGAGAACACTTCTCAGCACACACTCCTGACACTGCTACTTTAACATTATTTTTTGGACACACTCCTGGCTTTACTTGTTCTGCTGACAAACACATGACACCACAACAACGTTTAGTCCATCTATCTGCACACACAGACTTCCCTGATAGCACACGTACATCTAGGAGACGTCTATTTGTCTATTTTTTTTTTTTTAGAGTGTTTGCTCATCTGCAGTACGTCTATTGGACGTCTCCTTTTAGATGTCAAATAGACATCTATTAGATGTCTTTAAGACGTTTATGATTCACAATGCATGTAAAACTGACATCTGAAAGACGTCTGTCAGACGTTTGTAGACAGCAGATGCTTTCCAGATCAAGATCTTTAACACATCTTGCAGATGTACGTGTGCTATCTGGGTTATGACCACCACAGGTTACATTTTAATACTTCAATAAAGGCTTACAAGTTTTGATTAGCCCCCAATGCTAAATTGAACGTAAAGTAAAAAACATTTGGCAGGGTGAAGGTGAATAACTGTAGTAAAAAAAATATAATAAAAAGCTCAGGAGTAGTGGTATTGAGATATATATATACCTGGTAACACTGCAGCCAAATGAACGGATCCATTTACTGTAAAGACATAAGTTAATAAATGTTATATGTAACATTAATGAACATCTTCGTCATTGTGCTTTCCTTGTATAATGGAAAAGCTATAAACAGATTACTTAAACTACACCAACACAAAGTTTGACTTTCACTGGACGTCTGTACTGTACGTTCATGAGTTCTGACGGGTGCCTAAAGTCCTTTTTTTTTTTATACAAGTTCTTATTTACATATATTTCTTCGCGCTGTGTAATGAAGTTAAAAGATCTCACCTGTGGCTGCTCCTTCAGCGTCTGTTGTGCTCCAGTATACAGAGAGACAAAATAAAGCAGCAGTCAACGAGCAGCACACCCGAGCTGTCATCCTCTCGACCGGTTATCTCACAAAACACTGTGTGGGGAAAATGCGCTGAATTAGTGGGTCAGGAAAGTCTTAAAGCGCTTTTTGAAAATTTGTTCAAAGATCCAAAGAAGCCTGCCGCAACTCCAACCCTGATGAAACTCATGTGCCTGAAGCTCTCTTAATATTGAAGACCCTGATTAAGTTGTTCAGGTGTGTTTGATTAGGCATGCTGCTTTCACGCCACGCCGTACCTAATTACGAGATGACAGCGCGTGCAGATCTAGCTGTGTGATTTGCTGTGTCCAATTGACACACAACAAAACAGTCGTTTGTCGCCATCTCCTGGAGTAATTATGTAACCTGCAGAAAATTCAAGATGACAGTTTACCATGACTATTAAGAAAACCAGTACTCACCACTGTTAAACATAGTTTAAAAAAAACAAAAACAAATTAAAGTGAATAGGTCCCTAAACTGGCACCATCATTTTACAGGAATTAAGCAACATGGCACGTTAGCATCAACAACAATGACATTAGGGGGCGCTCCAGGAGTGAGCTTTTGAGACAAATTTGAGACAAAAATCTGGCTTGCTCCTGTTTACTATTGCATGTGTGCAGTTGATTGATTGCAAACGGGCAATGGCATTATTTTCCTTTAAGATCTTCCTGTGTTCAGTGTTGAATGTGAGACATGTGACTCTCTCCTGGTACAAAGGAAACAGTTTATTGTCCAGCATCAGTGTGTCTGATCTCAGCATCAGTCTCTCTCTACCTCTGGAGGTGGAATATCAGGAGAAAAACACCTACAGCTGTGTGCTCAACAATCCCATCAGCAACCAGACCACACATCTGGACATCAGTCAACTCTGTCAAATACATTCAGGTGTAAGAATTACAGAACCTCAGACACTTTGAACATCTGACATGGACAACACACTCACAGTGTATTAACATACAGACATCTGTTTCCGCATCCCATTGAGAGAAAATGTGGGAAAACGCCTCTCTCACATATGCACCAGTTCCTTTTCATCCCCTTCCTTCCCCTCACCCATCCTTCCCTTCACTCAACTCACTCAGAATGGTCAAAAGTAGAATATAATGTTCTACATGAATGCAAATGATATTTACAGTCATGTTTGGTATCATTTGTATTGTCTCAGTGTGTCTGGTACAATGGTCTCATTCTTACAAGAAACTAAAAGGTAATACAGATCCTAAAAGTTTAGAGATATTTTGCATACTGTATAGGCGGGTCAGTTTCCAGTGCTTTTCATGCAAAATTATCTTTTGTCCCAAAAGGTTAACTCAATCAATGCAAATTCCAATTGTTAGATCCTGTCTCCATCTCGGGGGATGTTGGTCTTGGTCTGAAGTATAAGGAAATGTTACAAAAGGATCGGGGCCTTCTGTAGCCGGAAAGAGCCCAGAGGATGAAGTGTGTTCGCACACTTTGTACTGTGTATTTTTCTCAAGTCAGGTATGCATGTTACTCTTAGATTTATCTTTGAGAATTTGATGTTTTGTATTGATATGATTTGATATCTTTGAATTGGCTATGTAATTGACATAATATATTTACCTGATAATAAATTGTTACATTTGATTTTATTCTGACTTATTCTGAAATTATTTTCTCAAGTAGATTAAGTGAAGACGTATGTTACCGCAAATACAGTATGCATCAAGGGTTAAGTACATACTAGATCTCAGGTTAGATGGAGCATGGGGCACATCAGCTGAGTTTCTAGATTTCTGACTAACTGCTTGTCTTTAGTTAAATTGTTATACAGTTGCATTAACTATGGGGTCTAGATAAAATACTATTGAAGTACTAGCATGGTTCAGGCATATTTCATAGTACTAGCCATAACCTCTGGTTATTGTCTCAGTTTTGTTCAAGTTGTTATCTAGTTAAAACTAACTATAGGGGGCTAGATCAAACGCTATTGAAGTATTCTCATATTTCTTAATGCTATCCATAACCTCTGATTATTGTTTGAGCTTTAACTAAGTTGTTACATAGGTGACTGTAGGGGGCTAAACAGAACCACTATTTAAAAATGACAAGCATGGGGCGGTCTATTAAATAGTTAGTCATAACCTCTGACTAATGATCAGACTGGAGGGTTTGTGACCGTGGGGTAGTACACTGGCCGACATGATATACCCTGAGCGACATAGATTCCTAATGAACGAGTAATAAAGTAAAGAGTTAACTGGAATAACCAATTGTCAGAAGAAGAATAATTAGAAACAGATGAACCAATTTGCATTTCAACCTAAATTCGAGGTCATAATAAAATGGAGTCAGATTAGAATTTAACCTAAATTTAATAACTTTGCGCGCTGAAAAGACCAAACATGCAAGAAACCTTCATCCACCATTGGATAACTTATTTGGGCCAAGAGCGTGGACCTTACACAGGTAATCTAAATTCAGTTTTGTGCATTTTTGTGAAATAGTTTTATAATGCATTTTTAAAAATGCTTGATTTATTGTCTTTCCTCAGACTGTGATCTTTGTTTTGACTCTCCTGAAGCTGTGATCTGATCGGTTGTCACCGGTTTGATAAGTGTGGCTGCTGTGGCCGCTGTTGTTCTTCTGGTTCTGATTGGGAAGAACAGAAACAGTTAAACAGCGATGTATTTGATATTGTATTGCAATAATAAACAGTTTGTTTCTTTTTCTGCCTCAACATTTTTTAATATTCCTTTCATAATTTATTTCAGTGTTATAGTCTGATGCAAACCCAGTGCCATTTAGGTTACAGTTATATATATACAGTGGGTACGGAAAGTATTCAAACCCCATACAATTTTTCACTCTTTGTTATATTGCAGCCATTTGCAGCTGAAAAACACCCCCACAGCATGATGCTGCCACCACCATGCTTCACTGTTGGGACTGTATTGGACAGGTGATGAGCAGTGCCTGGTTTTCTCCACACATACCGCTTAGAATTGAGGCCAAAAAGTTCTATCTTGGTCTCATCAGACCAGAGAATCTTATGCAGGTGTTTTTTTAGCAAACTCCATGCGGGTTTTCATGTGTCTTGCACTGAGGAGAGGCTTCCGTCGGGTCACTCTGCCATAAAGCCCCGACTGGTGGAGGGCTGCAGTGATGGTTGACTTTCTACAACTTTCTCCCATCTCCCGACTGCATCTCTGGAGCTCAGCCACAGTGATCTTTGGGTTCTTCTTTACCTCTCTCACCAAGGCTCTTCTCCCCCGATAGCTCAGTTTGGCCGGACGGCCAGCTCTAGGAAGGGTTCTGGTCGTCCCAAACGTCTTCCATTTAAGGATTATGGAGGCCACTGTGCTCTTAGGAACCTTAAGTGTCTCTGAGCTCTTCAGGCAGTTCCTTTGACCTCATGATTCTCATTTGCTCTGACATGCACTGTGAGCTGTAAGGTCTTATATAGACAGGTGTGTGGCTTTCCTAATCAAGTCCAATCAGTATAATCAAACACATCTGGACTCAAATGAAGGTGTAGAACCATCTCAAGGATGATCAGAAGAAATGGACAGCACCTGAGTTAAATATATGAGTGTCACAGCAAAGGGTCTGAATACTTAGGACCATGTGATATTTCAGTTTTTCTTTTTTAATAAATCTGCAAAAATGTCAACAATTCTGTGTTTTTCTGTCAATATGGGGTTCTGTGTGTACATTAATGAGGAAAAAAATGAACTTAAATAATTTTAGCAAATGGCTGCAATATAACAAAGAGTGAAAAATTTAATGGGGTCTGAATACTTTCCGTACCCACTGTATATAAAAAAAGTGATTTCATATAGTCTTAGTTTTATCAGTTCATTTGGCTTTGTGTATTTGCACACAAATCAAAGACTCAATGAACTGAATTAGGATGCGAACAATTGAGGTTTGGGGGAAATAGTATTTTTGCAATTAATAATGGCACAGAATAGATGTGACACTTTGCACCTATAAGACCAATCGCCACGAGAACAGCCTAAAGATGAAACTAATAAGAACCATTTTAATCAACATTGTAAAGACAAATGTATATATAAATAATTTCAGATTACTCATTTACCTTAATTGTTCATATTTTGTTGAAAAACAAAAGTGAATAAGTAAATGGAATAACACATTTCACAAGCTCATTAAAAAAATGAAACCTTTTAATTTTGATTTTTTTTTTTTGCGTGTGTGTTCATTTGCACAGTGCATATTCAGTAAAAGGTTGAATGAATACTAGCTTTTGTTAATAGAGTGCAGAAATGATCAGTGAAACTGCTGTATATCTGTATACATTCAGCATTTCAGATTCACAACAAAAGGGCCAGCTTTAATTCACAAAATGTAAAACAGTAAAAAAAAAAAAACTACAGAAATGGGACAAAGTACAAAATGGAAACGCAAGAACTTAATTTAAAAAAGCAAAGTTCTCATACACGTGGTGCTGCACATTACACTGTATGAGTCAAAGATCTGTAAACTGTTTCTCAAATACAGATTAAGAATACACTGATGAGTGTGTAATGCAAACTAATACATCAACTAAACCTTACTTATCTGTTTATAGCAAATACAGCTCGTTCTTTTATACAGCTTATATTGTTACTGTGGTTATGCATGTACTGTTATGGATAGATACTGTAGATACATGCTGATTTTCAGGTTGATTCAATTGATCTTCACTGAAACCGGTTATAAAAATACAGAAAAAGACAGCAAAGAATATGCAGGCCATGCACGCATAGAAAACACATTCTTTCAACAGGGAAAACACTCACAGGTACAGCATTAAAACGGAACAGTATCTTACCGCACTGGAGTTCCTTGCTTAGATAATTTCGTGATCTGGAAGCAAACAGATTTAAACCATTTTAAGAAAAAAAGTAGAGTATCAGTTATACATTCGTCAAAAGGACTAGATTTGAAAAACATTCACCCAATCTGGGGTCTTTAGAGACATTTAGATTGGCTAAACACCGGAAGTCTTACAAAACAATACATTTACACAAATACTAAATTTCTCTCATTAATTTTAACCTGTGATCTTGGTTTCATTTCTGGCAGCTTTGTACTTCAGTTCATGGCTTTCCCACTACTTTTGCTGCCAAGCTCCTGTAGAAAGCATTTAATTAAAAATAAAATAACACACAGACGTTCTGCTAAACAATGATATTTATTAGGTGAATGTAGAAGAGATCAAGTATGGTATGCAAAAAACAAAAACTGACTTTTTTTCCCAATGGTTAAGTTGGCACAGTTAGTTGAATAAATGTCCACAGGTGGTTGGGGAACGCTTCTGTCTGGTAGGATACCGATCATCATGGGAAGAGTTATCAGCACACATTTTGTTTGAGACATAAGTCAGGCTTCACTGCATAGATACAGATAGTCAGATTTAGTTTATTTTAGATGCATTACAACTCAAACAGAGCACAACACTCAAAGCATGAACAAAAGGTTTTACTTTTAGAGCGAGTTGTATTTCGAGTAGTATTAATCATTGTTTTGAAAAGTCATGTGTTGAAGTGGTGCTATGGGCCAAATTCAGGTACCATTGGGGAAGAACCCCCCACACACACACACAAATGCATTAGTATAACATACCTTCAGATAGATCCATAAACTGATGTCCACATCCATTGCTGCAGCATTTCTGATTTTCAGTTACTTTCATGAGAACACCTCAACACACAGTCCTTCTCCAAGGTTTTTTGGACACATTCCTGGCTTTTCTGTTATACAAACATGACAGAAACCAAATCACTGAATGCTGAATGACTCACTGCATTTAAAAAAAATTTAAAAAAACACCCCAACCAATAATCCACACATCATGGTAATATAGATATAAATATAGATATAAGATATAAATACCTGCATATGGATCCATACACTGATGTCCACTTCCATTGCTGCAGCATTTCTGATAATTCGGACAGTCACTGTCATGGAAACACAACCCTGCACACACTTCTGACACTGCTACTTCAAGATTTTCTCTAGGACACACTCATGGCTTTACTTGTTCAGCTGACAAACAAAACACATGATAGAAATTACAACTTTTAGTCAATCTCATTCAAAATTTCATGTTTAAATCAATGCGTTGCTTGTGATTTCTTTGCAATTACATGAAACTATCAATTTGAAACAAGAACAATTTTTTTTTTCTTCAGTGTTTCTTTTGGAAAACGTCTAGCATTCACTATTAATTGAAACTCATTGAAAGCAGGGAGCAAACACACAGCCCCACAATCATATTGAAAGAATGTATGTCTTCTAGAGCAGTCTTTATTAGAAACATCCTTGACAGGACGGCACAACCGTCAGCTTTGACAGATTCTGACGGTCCACTAATGAAGAGGATTCCACCCTGAGTCACCGTGATTTACTTGAGTCAAATCAGTTCTTCAGTTCAGTGGAGGTTGGTGTTTGAACATAAGGGAAAGGTTTTGTTAATGCTGTTGTTCCCTAGATAGAGCCTAAGTGAACAGAAGATACTGAAAAGAAACCACAAGAACCAACTCAATCTGCAACCATTAGGCCTACATTTAGATCAGAGAACAGATTTTCTTTTAAGATGACTTACATTCCGTGAATAGAGGACCTTTATCTTAAAGCAATTCTTAAAATGATTACAGGTATGGTTTGTTTGGAATGTGAAATGTATCTAGCTACATTTCACAACATATAGCTTAACACAGCAGTAGAACAAACCAAACAAGTGCTTTAATATTCTGGAAAGAATATCAAGCTGTCAAAAGCATAAAGTCTACAGTAAATCTAGCCGCTGTATTGAAGTAGCCCATGTCATATCTATGGAAACAAGTGATAAACAGAGGTTACTGTTTTGTACTCTTATTAAAAGCTGGGGGATAAAAACCGGGATGCGAAACTGAGCCACAACACCAGTAGGCTATTTGAGCTATTGCACGTGCATGTAGGCTACATCTCGCGCGTATCCTACTTCACTGAGTTTTTTTTTTTTTTTTCTCTCTGATTAACTGAGGAGTTTTTCTTCTGGACTCTAATCTGCAAGTTATCAAGACATATCTAAGATAATGGAACCATATTAAAGACGCGACGTGTTTCATGAAACCAAAGGCATTGTAGGTTTCAGAAAATGATTCACGCACTCGTTTTGTTCTGTTTATGTTTTGTTCCTCTGATAGGTGAGTTATAAGTATTTGACTTCTCTGTACAGGGTTGCTCTTTGTAGCATTTAAAGCATTTAGAATATTTATATATATAAACCTTCTATATTTTATATAACATTCCTGTTATAGACTACAGTGACTTTTCTGTCTCTATGATTTACTTACTCATATTTTCTCAAAAATAGTCACATATTTATAAGAAATTGCTTAAATTATACATATCAGGTCTACTTTATCACTTAAAAAGAAATAATAGGCATTAAAAATATTATTTTGTTTTTTTACACATCTTTTTATTGATACATGCGTTCAGTTTTATCATGTCCTCAGTGCAAAGTAATCAACTTCCACTAGAAATATAAACCATGAAATGATAAAAACCTCAAAATATTTTTAAATTATGTTATGGACTAGGCTAAACTTCATCTAATCATAAATCATGTGAAACTATATTTTTTATTTTTTTACAATTTTCTTCATTTACCGTTTCCCTAAAGTCATCTTCCACCCTGTTAGTATGTACTCCCTCGCCTTCCAAAATAGACTACAATTCCACTGAGATCATTTCCAGGAAGTGATATTGTTTATTTTTTTCTGCTGTAATTCAACTGTACAAATGGAGGTAAGTGTCAACTCTCACTCCACAAGTTTTTGAAATGTTCTCCTGCTTGTCACACTCTTAAAGTTCCACCCTGTTAGGCTATATTATATGTTCATCTGTAGAAGGTTAGAGAGCTAAATGTTGATCGCTCAAAAAACTACAGCTAATTTAGCTCATAATTTTCCACCCTGTTAGGTTTATAGACGTTGAGCTCTCTCGGCCACCGCAGTATCTTCCTTTCTGATGCCATAACTAACTCTAACTAAACCAACTTGTTTTTGTATGTTATACAAATGTTGTCCTTTATTTCCTTTGTCCCACTTCTTCTGCCACATATTTTTAATAGCTGTTTTAATCAAACCTTCACTTCAGATTTACCCAAAGGTATATCTACGTCAACGACATTATGCTTAAGGTCCTGTTTAGCTATCTTGTCCACATCCTTGTTACCCTCCACACCAACATGAGCTGGTGCCCACAAAAATACTGCTGAAAGTCTCAACTGGCAAATTAGATTTTGCGTACACATATCTGCTTCTTTGTTTATTGGTGGTTGGCAAACCAGCTTTTATTACCGCCACCAACTGAACTGGAGTGTGGAACAGCAATGTGGAAGGACTACTCTTACTAACTTAAAAATATATACAGATAATCATAATAATAATACCTAAATAAATAAATAAAAATCATATTAATTATTTAATTAATTATATTCTCAAATATAATCGTGTTGCTTTTATGTATTGCAACACCATTTCATACCTTGTTTTCTTGGACCCTTTTTCCTGCAGTTTTATGAACAACACTCATCAATGTCTCTTCTACATTACAATGACTGCATAACCAGACATGCCATTTTCCGGGAACAAGTTCTGGGCAGGATTTCTAATATGTTGCCTAAAATGCAGGTTTTGGCTGTTTGCGCTGCGCAGATCAATCGTTGTGTGACAAAGTACCGCGAGAGTCTGCTCTGCTCTCTATATGTCATACAACGACTGATCTGTGCAGCACAAACAGCCAAAACCTGCATTTTAGGCAACACAGAAATCCTACCGTGCAGAAAATGGTAAGTCTGGTCACCCTAGAAAATCAAAAATTCCAATTCTTTGTGTCTCATCATAAGCATCCCATCCAAAACGTGTTACATGTTAATATTCATATTACTATCAATAGAAAAAAAAAATCAGCACACTGCCACTATTGCTCTCAAAAATCAAAAAGGTTTCAACCCTAAGGTCTTTGTCAGACAAACAACAAGTGCTCAGGAGAAGAGTACAATTTTTGTCAACATGATCCATCACACCTGACATGATTAGTCAACTAATTAGCTAATCATCCAATAAACGAAAATGAAAGGGTATTTAAAAATGTATTTAGCTACCACTTGTAGTACACTAGTGTACTACAAGTGGTAACTAAATACATTTTTTTAAATACAAAGATAGTATGTTAAGGGGAGACACTACAGGCAAAAACACTGATTTTTCATGCACCTGTCAATTTTGAGATTTTGGGCTTTTTGGTTTTTCATAAAATGTTTTTTTCAGACTAGTAGAACGAAAACATCCAAAAGACACTGTTAAGTGTTTCTTTTATAGCACTTTATCTACTTGTGTCAGTAGATTTCAATTACAATACATATTTTTAAAGGCCGTTTTCTCAAAATGAGTTTTTTCTCCTACACTGAGCCATAAATCTCCACTTCAGTAGCACTTACACACACCAAACTTTACATTTTTATTCCTGTCTATATCCTGAAGGTTTTTACAGAGGGATTTGTTCATATATAATTTTCTTGATTATATACAACATTTTAATCCCCCCAAAATTGTCAAAATATAGTGTTTTCTGTCTGTTCTAAGTATTTTCTGAATTATGGAGTGACAAAATGAGATACTCAAAATTCCCTCTGTAAAAACTTTTGACTGTAATATGTCAAAAAAATTAAACAAGAATTTTGAAACTGACTTCAAGTGTTTAGATTTTTGTACTAGAAATGTATGCAAATTAGTGCATATTTCATTAAATAATGCCCCATTTGCATATTTAAACCTAACATTTTAGAAAACTTGTAATACAAAAAATGTTTGCAATTATGAATGTAATCAATCAACTAGGTAAGTAAGGCGATAACTATTAGTAAAAAAAATGTTCATATTCATGGTGTCTCCAAATAGCACAGTTGAGTCACAGTAGGCGCAGCAGACCTCTTCTGGCCCATATCTATAACCTGATATCCACTGATAACGCTTATTCAATAGAGTGATAACATCCGAAGCGGGTGGTTGAGTACACTTAGATGATCTTAACCCTTATATGTCTGCGGTTTCCTGTTTACACTCAGTGCATTTTGGGGTCTATATGACCCCAAAATTTAAAGAATGATTGTAAAAAATTACATTTTTAATAATACATATAATATATTATTTTTTTGTTTACTTCTCATCTATACAGTAATGCTGTGTTTTTGGATATACAAAGTACTTTTGTACCTATTTACCACACAATTCCTCAACTATACCATTAGCTTATGTGAAATATTAATTTTTATGAAAAAATACTTAAATGATGATCTAAATTAAATATAATTTGTTTCTGGATATTGATCTAGGTGTTAGCTGTACAATTCTGCCATCTGTTGGTCAAAGACAAACCTGAAGGAATTACAATTTAAGAAATAAATTGTTTTGTCCATAGATACCCAGCAGAGGGCAATAGAGATCTATTCATTTTACTGGATGTGGCCAACTGCTCATATCATAACTTTTGTGATACATTTTGTGAATTTATACATGTATAAACATTATACAAGACATTAAAAATAAATATTCTTTCAAATAGTAGAATTTTGGTAGTTTTTGATGCGTTTGGAAATGTCTGTTTTTACAAAATACCACAGAAATCACCACATAAGAAACACCTAAAGGACAAGACTTAGAATCAGATTGTAGTTGAATATTATTTATTTTAACGAACGAAATGTGAAAAAAAAATTATTAACTTTATATATATATATATATATAAAAAAACAGCAGCAATATGCAGAAATGAACAGGAGTGAAGAATGAACACTGAATAACAATATAATGTGTATTTGTGTGTATGTGTGTGTGTGCGTGTGTTTGAGTGAGCATGTCTTTTCTACATTGCATTTGTGCTCTAGTACCAGGCCTTCATTTCTGTGTGGAAATTTTCAGATTTATGCTGGAATTATTGATTTTATTTGTCAATTTCTAAAAAAAATGCTTTCAATTGGAGTCACACCTGTGTGTGTGTTTGTGTGCGCGAGCATGTGTGTGTGCAAGTGATCATGTTCGTTCCACATTACATTTGTGCTCTAGTACCAGGACTTCATTGTGGTGTGGAAATTTTCAGATTTATTCTGGATTTATAGATTTTTTTTGACAAATGAAAAATAAAAAACACATTTTTTTCGATTTTTCCATTCATTTCAATGTGGGGTCATATTGACCCCAACGGTCATGAGTGTGACTTTTTTTTTTACATACCTTTAGAACAACCGAATCAAGCCCAGCTTTTCTGTGCATGTATAGATAGATAATGTAGGAAAAGTCGCAAAATTTCATTCCTCTAAGATGAAGGGAACCATTTTTTTTAACGAATGAAACGTCAATCGGGGTCATATAGACCCCGAGGACATAAGAGGGTTAAGTTGACCTTAAGAAGTACTAGAGGATATTTTTTAGTATATTAAGTACAAAATTACTGTGTGAAAAGAGAGCACTTTAAGTACATTATGGAAGTGTACTTGTTTTTCACCTGGGAACATTACGGTCTACAACCATGAAATCTGATGAACTGCTTAAGTTTTATAACCTGAATATTTCACAGTATCGTTAACACAGGATCAAGAATAAACACCAACCTCTTGGTTCTCCGTATCTTCATGTTTTACTCTGAAAGGTTCTGGATCACTCTTGACCTCACTATAATCTTCTATAAACTCTTCATTTACTGATTCATGTTCTTCCTGATGGTCTGAATGCATGTCTTGCACTTTTAAATAGTGATTGCTTTAAATAACTGATTTGTGCCGCTTCAGCAACTGCAGCCTGGAGCGCTTAGCTTCGGTTTCTTCTGGTGTTTATTGGTAGACCAACTTAAACGGCACATCCACACCACCTACTCGACAGGAATGTGGAGCACATATTTGGAAACTGGGAAACAAGTAGGCTAAGATAAGAAAAAAAATCCTAAATTCTATTGGTCTTGTAATAAATTCATATATTCTTGATTGCTTCGGGCCTTCTCTTAACAGAACCCGGAGTCACATTTAGTCCCAGAAATCTTAAAGCTTGAATTAGTTGAAATCTCGCTCTTTCATACGCATCACATTTCAAGTGTTCTGCGTTTTCTATTTGTCCACATTTGTCACAATTTCCAGCTTCATGTTTCCCTATTCTATGAAAACATTTAATGAGCAATGTCCAATATGCGTTCCTGAAATTTAAATATCCTCTTGCCCGTTTCCAGATTTTCTTTTAAACACTTAGTGAGTCACAAACCTCACTGACTGTCCCCCCAGAAGATAAGTAACTTCCAAATACAATTTACTCCGACTTTTGAAATTTTAAAGGCGATTTCATGCAGCAATTGTCAATGCTTATAGACTGATGCAGTTTAGATGCCATAGTCTAAATTTTGCATTTATAACTTTATAGTTGCTGAGACAAAAGCCCTAAAAACAAAAGTTCAAGTTTTTCTTCCCTACATTCTTTTGTCTGTGGGACAAAAGGATGAATATTGGTAACTAAGACAATGAGATTTTTCAAAATAGCTTCTCTAGTGTTTCCACAAGTCACATGTTTAGAATGACATAATGGTGAGTAAATTATGACACTGGAGTTTCTCTTCTTTTTGGGGAGGTGGGGGGGCTGTTCCTTTAATTATACACAACATTTCTGGGGATTCTGTGTTTGTCTTGTAGAATGCACAATAAAAATTCACTATATTGACAATTTATTCCAACTCCCAATTTCAATTTTTTTTTTTTGCTGATCATTAAATAAAAATAAACCCAGACACACCACATGCACTGAAGTTTGCACTAAACTATGAGATTTATTTGATGAATACAAGTATAACATGAGGGGGGAATTTCCAATGCTTAAAGCACGGTTAACTGCATGCATGTCCACAGGTGGTTGGGCAACACTTCTGTCTGGCAGGATGTTGATCATCATGGGAAGAGTTATCAGCACACATTCGGGTTGGAGACATACACCAGGCTACACTGCATGGATAGAGAATTAGTCTGTTCATTTAGAGGCATTCAAACATTACAAAACCTTCAAAGCATGAACCGGGTTGTATTCAAAGTATTAATCTTTATTTTGAAAATGGTCCTATGGGCTAAATTCAGGTACTTTTCAAATGATAAAATGCTTAAACTGTGCCTGTGTTGGGGACCCAAGCATCAATAACAAATACCTTTAAATGGCGATGTACATTCACGTCCACATGCACTCCTGCAGCATTTCTCATCATTCGGACATTCAAGGTCATAGATACACAACGCTCCACATGGTCCTACTCCATAGAATCTCATCGGACACAGGCCTGGCTTTTCTGTTATACAAACACAACAGGGAAAGCAGATCACTGAATGACTCGCTGTAATGGAGAAAAATAGGACCAATGCATTCAGTAACATACCTTTAAGTAGATCCATACACTGATGTCCACATCCATTGCTGCAGCACTTCTCATAGTTTGGACACTCTCCATCATGGGAACACAACTCGTCACACGCTCCTATTCTGACGGCTTTGCTTGGACACACTCCTGGCTTTTCTGTTATACAAACACATGAGACCAGAACACTGAATAACTCACTGCATTTGAAGAGGGACGGAAAAAAATAAAAAATTACCCACACATTGCCATATTAATACCTTTATATGGAGCCATACACTGATGTCCACATCCATTGCTGCAGCATTTCTGATCGTTTGGACAGTTATGATCATGGGAACACATCTCATCACATGCTCTTACTCCGAGGTGGTCACTTGGACACATTCCTGGCTTTTCTGTTATACGAACATGATAGAAACCAGAACAGTTTTTGTAGTGAGCACAGAGCTGTGGATTCTACCCCCTCATAATAACCACTGTACAAAGCAATTTATACGGTTAAAAATTGTACGTTCTGGAATTCACATTATCTTGTTGTTCGTCATGAAGAATCTATCATCCAGCAGTTTTAATTTTGACTGCCAACTCTTTAAAATACAAATCAAAACAGCACAGAAACAGTATTCGGTTGAAGAAAAGATGAAGTTATTCGCAGTACAATCATCCCCATTTAAAGCAAAGTTTGAAAAAAAGATTTAAAATCATGTGTAAGGCCACTGAGACAGCATGCTGTTGTTGCACATTAAAATATTAAGGTGTAGAACAGTGCATACGAACACCATTAGATACTCCTTTCAGCATCACACACACCATGATATGGGTTAAAACGAGAGCCCATTTCTCTCCAAAACGGTGCCAGTTTTAGCGTTCTGCAATAAGAATAACTAAACTTGATGATTTGTTACAATTTTAACAAATGCACATTTTGTTCTAAAAGGATGCCATACCTCTTACGTTTACTCAAATTATGCCGATAATACAATTTGTAAGGAAAAATGCATTAAACGGGATCGATTACTATAGTATAAAGCTACGAAGCCCATTATGATTCTTCGGGAGTTCTTTGTATGGCAATGGTGCTACATCTATACCTACACCCAAAGACCTCATTAAGCCCCTGTAAAATTCTTTAAGGGTTCTCAAACCATCTCTTAGTTTAGTTGGGAAAAGGGTTCAAGACATAAGAACTAGTGAAATTAACATGGAACGTTTTACACACCTTACCAACTAACATTTTGAAAATTCTCTTGAATTCAAGAAGTTTACATCAGAAAGGCTTTATAACCACACACACACGTTTCACGAATGAGGCCTTATGTTATAGCCTTCTGCTGTTGGTCAAATTAGGTATAAATTGCACATTTAAAAGATAGGTGTGAAGTAGCACTACAAGCCAATGAACCACTTTTAATGTTATTATTGCACCACTTTTGTTTAGAGTATAACATCACAACCACAGTTACATTAAGAATTTCTCATACACAAGAAAGAAGTCAAAATATAGTAATAACAAACCAGACAGAACACATTAAACCCATGCCTGGCTTCAACAAGTGGCTTGTTAGGTAGTACTTCATTGAGTTATAGCTCCCATGCTAGAGTTGTTAAACAGGTTAAGTTCAAATTATTTTTAAAACTTAAGAGCTCAGCAGTAATGGCAGACATGCATACCTGGGTACAACTCTGCATCCAAATGGGTGGATTCTCTTACTGTAAAGAAATAAAGAAACAGGCCCTAAATAAAGCCCACATTCGTCACTGTGTTTTCCTATATTATATTATAGCCTACACAAGAACTTATGATTTAGACAACTTAAAATTAAAAAGAAATACAACTTTATTAGGCTATTTAAACTACACCAACATACAAAGTTTAACTTCAACAGGACATCTACAACAGATGTCCATCAAGTTAAACTTTGTATGTTGGTGTAGTTTAAATACAGATTCTGTGCATTTATATGTTCTGACAGTCACTTTGTAGCCTGTGTGTACTTATTTACATAAGTCTCCACGCTGTGTAAGGAAGTTAAAAGACCTCACTTGTGACATGTCTGTTGGCGTCGGTTGTGCTCAAACATACAGAGAAACACAACAGCAATCAACAAGCCGCACACCCGAGCTGTCATCCTCTTGACCTGTTCTCTCACAGTGGAAACCGCGCTGAATTGGTGGCTCAGAAATCCAAGAAAATCTGAAACAACTCCAACCCCAAAACTCACCTGTCTGCAGGTTTGAAGCCTAATATTGAAGACCCTGATTAGCACTGTTCAGGTGTGCTTGATTACGGGTTTTTCTGATTTGGCACAGGTGTTTCATTCATTTCTGTGTAAAATTTCATTTCTGTGTAAAATTAAGTGGTTGATAGAGTTTTTAGTGAAATGTAATTTTTCTGTTGACAAAATTCCTGTTAAATTGGCCGGTTTTCACAGACAAGCCAGGTTTGCGTGGAAATTGGTGTGTAAGCACGATTCTTCACCCCACAACTATTTCATATGGAATAACAAGGACATATTATCTAAAAACAAATCTTTATCATACTTGGTTCAAGGAAGGTATTCTTCTAGTAAGAGAGTTAGTTAATTCCCATGGCTATATTGTCCTATACTGAATTTCTTCAGTAATTCCAATTACCAGTTAAACCAAGAGAATTTGCTGTTGTTTTTGACGCAATTCCAAAGAGTGTGATGTTGCTTTTAAAAAACTGTAACTCAGAAGAAATCAGCATGGCTTATCCTTGTGGAAACATTTTCATTGAAAATGTTGATGTTTTAAAACAACAGTGTAGCAATAAGATTATAAGGAATACTCTTTCTTCTGTGTCCTTACCTGCAGCATGATATTTTTTTTTTTATCTTCTTTATTTGGTAATATCTCTTGGGTTAAAACATGGAAATTGCCAAATAAGCTTTGTATCAATAACAAAATTAAGGAAGTGTCTTACAAAATACTTTATAGAATTTATCCTACTATAAGCATGTTTTGGAAAGATAAGCTTAATATTTCATATAGGCTACCTGTGAATTTTGTGGTCAAGAAACTATTTTGCATCTTTTTTTTTTTTTGTTCATTGTATTTACTCAAGATTATTGGATAACAGAAAAAATGGAGTGTATGACAGAAATCTGTATATTTGATGTGCTTTTACAGAAAACAAACATTTGAATTTTAAAGAACAACATATTATACATTTGTTTATTTTATTAGGGAAATGCCATATTCATAAGAAGAAGTGGGCTCAATGTAGACCAAATGTTTCACATTTTATAAATGACTTTAAATTATATGTAAATCTCTTGGAACAAAAAAAAAAAAAAAATGAAAAAATGTAATGCTCTGAGAGCGTTGAAATTTATGTAATTTTCTTCCTTTCTTTTTTCTCTTTTCTTCTTTTTTTTTCTCTCTGGCAGCTAATGTTAATTTCGTCATTATATGTAATACCTCTTGTTCATGTGGCACTGAATTGATAAAGCATTAAAAAAAACTAATTTAATATAGTTTGTGTTGCCCTTTCATTTTCATTTAATGTGGCTATTACATCCAAATGTATTGAGAACATACTGAATTGCTTTTTGTAATTGTTTTTATTTTTTTTTTTAAATGACGAATAAATGACTTTTTAATTTGTAGTATTTTTCCACTGTGTCTATAAAAAAGTTTGACAACTACAGAAAAAAAAAAGTCAAAATTCCTGCTTGCCAAGTATTCACTTACACAGTAAGGCAAGGCAAGGCAAGTTTATTTACATAGCACATTATATACAAAAAGGATAATTCAAAATGCTTTACATAAAAGAAAGTAAAATAACCATAACAAATAATCACAAGAGTAAAACAAGGAATTTAAAAACTTTGAAAATGATTTAATAGAATTTAAAAATAGAAAATTATACATAAAATACAGTGCAATCAGTTCGGACTTAGTGCAGTGTTCATTCAATGCACAGCTAAACAGATGAGTTTTGGGTCTAGATTTAAATGTAGCTAATGTTTTAGCACATCTGATCTCTTCTGGAAGCTGGTTCCAGCTGCGGAACATCTATGCAGACATTTATTTAATGAGCAATGCCCGATACACATTCTTAAAATTAAAACGTCATCTTTCCTGTTCCCAAATTCTCAGTGAGTCATAAACCTCACTGAATATCTGTCCTAAACATAAATATCAGAGTACTTCCCAGATCTCTTACTTTGATAAAGAGATTTCATGAGGCAATATCTGATGTCATTTAGATGGTATACTTTAACTTTGCTTTCAAAACTATTTGAAGTTGCTGAGATAAAAGCATTAAATGCCTTAACAGGAAAGTTCGCCAAAAATAAAAATTGTCATCATTTATTTACCATATGGTTTCAAAACTGTATTTTCTTTTGTCTGTGGAACATAAAAATATATGTTGAAGAATGTTGGCAACCAATCAGAGATGCCAAGACATTTCTCAAATTTTCTCAAGTGTTTCCACAGAAAAAGGCATGCATGTTTAGAATGTCATTAACTTTCTCTTTAAATACACAAGAACATTTGTTATATATTAGCCCAGGGTCACTACACCCGATTGAGACACAGCAAAACACAGTCATTTGTCGCCATCTCCTGGAGTAATTATGTAACCTGTATTTCAGTAAGATGACAGTTTACCATATTTGACTATAAGAAAACCAGCACTCATCACTGTTAAACATAGTTTTAAAATAAATAAAAATATTTATTTTATAATAATAATAAAATATTATACATTTCTACAGGAATTATTGCAACATGGCACATGTTTCCTGTAGAATGATGGTCCCAGTTTAGGATCAAAAATGACATTGCAGAAAATATGTATTCACTTTTCGTCACTAGGGGGCGCTCCAGGAGTGAGATTTTGAGACAAATTTGAGACAAAAATTATTGTGTGTGAATGCTTTGTCATTTCATATTATTTAAAATCATATTTAAAATCATAATATAATAAGACATACTAATTCAACAATTGGTATGTCAACAATTGGTATGCCCCCCGCCCCCCGCCACCCGCCCCCCCAGAAAAGTATAATTCATAATTCAATAAAAAAAAAAAAAGTGCAAAATATCATGACAAAGTGATTAATTTAATACTAGAAGGGAATAAATGCACAATCCAAACTTTAAAATCTCACTAAATGCACAATAACAACATTAATGGTCAATTTGAGTCTGCTGAGATAATGTCAAACAGATATACAGGATGTGGTCGATGGAGCTCAAAGTGACAAAAAAAATAAATAATAATAATAATAATAATGTTCAGGCAGTATGAAATGAGAAGTGGTAAAACCACAAATTAATGTGCAAACTTGCGTCAAGTCAGTTCTTCAGTGGAGGCTGAGGTTTGGAAATGAGGGAGAGGTTGTGTTAATGCTGTTGTTCCCTATTGACAGGGCAACTGCAGTAAACAGAAGATGCTGAAAGTAAACCACAAAACCAAGACAATCTGCAGTCATTTAGATCAGAGAACAGATTTCCTTTTAAGATGACTTGCATTCAGAGAGTAGAGGATCTTTATCTTAAAGCACAGGTCTTCAAAACACCTGAACAAAAAAGTGTGACTTTTCCCCCCCAGATGCCTGTTTAAGCCAAGGGCTTCCTGCTATCATAAATCTCAAGGTATGACTCTCCCTAGGCATTAAATAAAGGTGTTATTTTTCTCGTGCAAGAAACATCTTGTTTCCACTGTATGCTTTTAACACTCTAGCAGCTCTGTTTCTGAGTCAAAGTGAAACCTGCTGCGGTCTGAGTTTAATTCAGACCAGTTTAGTGGCAGAATGACCCAAATGAATGTGGCTTCTGTTGAGTGGACACACGTCTTGTTTACAGGTTGACGGATGGGTAAACTGGCAATGGCATTATTTTCCTTAAAGTCAGATTTCCACTCCACTATACAAACTCATTGTAAAAAATAGCGACTCCGTTAACACTGACATTCTTGGAACAGCTCAAATTTATCTACATTTCGCATCAACATCAGTTTAACGAACCAAACGAGTGCTTCAACATTCTGGAAAACAAATAGCATCTCCTCTGCGACTGTGCTGTCCTACAGCCCTGCTGATACAAAAAAAAAAAAAAACATAGAACCATGCCCAAACCACAAGAGAAAATGTAATGTTTTTAATGGTTATAATGGGAATTGTATTGTTTTAATAGAGACTATAATGGTGTGGTATGTGATGGATTCTATTGGTGGGATGTTAAATCCTATTGGAAAAATGCCCAAAACACACTACAAAAGCGAATTTTGTAATGGTTTTACTGGAAAAAGCTAATGGTTTATTTTAATGGAAACCATTGGAATTTCTGTGATGGTTTCTATTGGGCTTCTATTGTTTTTTGTTTGTTTTTTTAGCAGGGAGCATAAAGTCTGCGGTAAAAATTAGCCATTATATTGAAGTAGCCTATGGCATATCTAAGTGATAAACAGAGCTTACTGTCTTGTGATGTTATTAAAAGCTAAGGAATAAAACCAGGATGTGAAACTGAACCACAACATCAGTATTTGAGCTGTTGCGTGTGCATGTAGCCATATCGCGGCTCACTTCAGGCGCGCAGACAAGAGGTTTTCTGATTGGCTCTAAACTGCAAGTTATCTGGACATCTAAGATAATGAAACCATATTAAAGACGCGACATGTTTCATGATATTGGTCATCAAAGCCATTGTCTATCTATCTCAAACGGTTGAAGAAAATGTTTAACGCGCTCGTTTTGTTCTGTTTATGTTTTGTTCCTCTGATTGGTGAGTAGGTAATATTTGACTTCTCTGTACAGGGTTGCTCTTTAGCATTTAAAGCATTTGGAATATTTACAGATTCTAATCTTGTTCTCCAGGAGTGTTCGGTGTTGAGACAGATGTGTCAGCGATGGAGGGAGGTTCGTTCACTCTCCGGACCGGTCTTACGGAAATACAGAGAGAGGATGAGATCGAGTGGAGGTTTGGATCGAGCAGAACTCGTATAAGCAGAATAGCGTCAGGAAACATTACTACATACAATGACGAGAAATTTAGAGACAGACTGCAGCTCGAAAGACATACTGGAGATCTCACTGTCACAAACATCACTAATGAACACAATGGCGTTTATCAGCTGAGCATCATTATCAGGAATAAGAAGTCAACCAAGCTATTCGCTGTCAATGTTTATGGTGAGATGAAGTTGTAGAGGTTGTTAATAATATAAAATCTTTCTAGTTTTGTTAATGTTTCCCCTTTCTTGTGTTTCCCAGCTCCTGTGCCCATTCCTGTAATCTTCAGTGATACTTCACAATGTGCTTTATTGGCTGAAAGATCATCAAGGATATTCCTGTGTTCAGTGTTGAATGTGAGTCATGTGACTCTCTCCTGGTACAAAGGAAACAGTTTATTGTCCAGCATCAGTGTGCCTGATCTCAGCATCAGTCTCTCTCTACCTCTGGAGGTGGAATATCAGGATAAAAACACCTACAGCTGTGTAGTGAACAATCCTGTCAGCACCCAGACCAAACATCTGGCCATTGATCAACTCTGTCAAATACTTTCAGGTCTAAATCCAGTTTTATGGATTTTTGTGAAAGAGTTTTTATAATGCATTTTTTCAGTGTTTGATTTATTGTCTTTCCTCAGACTGCGACCTTTGTTTTGACTCTCCTGAAGCTGTGATCCGATTGGTTGTCACTGGTTTGATAAGTGTGGCTGCTGTGGCTGCTATTGTTCTTTTGATTAATGACATCAGAAGATTCGGAGGAACACAGATAATAAAACGGTGATGTACTTGATATTGTATAGCAATAATAAAGAGTTTGTTTCTATCTCTTTCTGCCTCAACATTTTTCAATATTCCTTTCATTATTTATTTCAGTGTTATAGTCTGGTGCCATTTAGGTTACAGTTATAAAAAAGTATAGGTAAAAGAGCAAACAAGCCACTTCTAGACATATAAACACCCTGCCTAATCTTTCTTTATGCCTCTGGCAATTTCAGAAGCTTTCATTCTATCTGCAATGGTAGCACTCTAGAATGCATCCACTCTTGCTGTTCACTCTGACTTCATATAGTTTCAGTTTCATCAGTTCATTTGGCTTTATTGTGTGTTTGCACACAAATCAAACATTGCATGAACTGAACTAGAAAACTGGATTAGGATGGAGACAATTGAGATTTGGGGGAATAGTCAGTATTTATGGACACAGAACATGTTTGACACTTTGCACCTGCAAGACCAATCACAAATCTCCATGCAAACAGCCTAGATTAAACAAATAAGAACCATTTAAATCAACATTTTGAAGACAGAAATGTATATAATTTCAGATTACTCATGATATATTTTCCTTACTTGTGTGAAGTATTTGAAGTGAATAACTAGATGGAATAACACATTTCACAAGCCCATTAGGAAATGAAAGCTTTTTAATTATGATATCTTTGTTTTTATTATTATTATTATGTTCATTCACATACAGTGCATTAAAGGCTGAATGAATACTAGCTATATTTCTTGATTTTGATGCATTTTAAACAGTATGTTCACTAGAGTGCAGAAATGAACAGCTGTATAGCTCATATTTATCATTTCAGATTCACAGAAAAGGGGTCAGATTTAATTAACAAAACAAAATGCAAAACAGTAAGAAAAAACTATACAAATATTATTATGCTACAGAAATGGGAGAAAGTACAAATGAAAATGCAAGAAGAACTTAATAAAAAAATATATAAAATGCAAAGTTTGAGTCAAAGATCTGTAAACTGTCTTTCAAATACAGATTAAGAATACACTGATGAGTGTGCAATGTAAACTAATACATTAACCAAACCTTGCTTATCTGTTTATAACAATACAGCTCTTGTTCATTTATACAGCTTATATGTTTATATTGTTACTGTGCTTATGTACTGTTATGGATTCATGCTGATACTGAGGTTGATTCAATTGACCTTCACTGAAACCTGTTATAAAAAGTACAGAAAAAGGCACAGCAATAAAAATTCTGACAGTGTATACAGGTCATGCCACACATTCACACAAAGAAAACACACATGCTACCAACAGCAAAATCACTGACAGGTACAGCATCATAAAAACATAACTGACCAGTATCTTACATCATTGGGCCTCCTGATTAGAGATTTCTGTCACCTGGTAGCAAACACAGATTCAAGTGTCAGTGTCAATCCTGAACTTCATTTAAAATAGGTTATCATTTCACTCACAAAAATTACATGTTTCCTTCTTTCAGCAGTTTTGCTTTGTTTGGAGTCTTACATTTTTTACACTTATTCTTCATTAGCTTTTTTTCTTTTTTAAACTTTTTCAAATCTAGAGCACAAGTTCAGTACTGCCGTTAATATTTCTGCATTAATGTTATTTCTTTATTTTTCTAGTGTTTGTCTAAAAGGCTGATGGGGTCAAACCCTTAATTGTTTTACCAATAATCAGGCTTTTTTTTAAAAAACTGTAAACTTTGCAGGCAATACTCACGTCTTTGTCTTTCTAGACGTAGCTTGCGCTGATAATAAAACACCACAAGGACAACTACAGCCACCAGTGCAACACAGACACATATTACTACTATTACTGAAGACAGACCTGGATTTGCAATGATAAAGAGATACTCATTAGTATGAGTAAACATGTCTGAACAAGAAAAGAAGAAACGTTACAAAAAACATATTCATGTATTATTTTAAGAAAAACATGCATGTGAGTAACTTTCATTTTTGTATCTTTTTAATAGGTAATTTAAAAGGTCCTCAAAAAATCTGTTATTATAAATAACATATAAAACATAACTTTATAACTTTGTTATAAAACAATAATAAAACAGTAAATCAACATTTTACCAAACAGTCAGAAACATTTGACCTACTCACCACTGACAGTAACACTGATGGTCCTCTGTAAGGTGTACATGCTGTTGCTCATGTACAGATGATAATCTCCAGAGTCTGTGGTTTCAGAGTCACTGATGGTGAGAGAACCAGACTGATGGTCTGGATGCAGTCTTCCTCCAAACCTCCCATCAGCACCGCCATACAGTGAAAACTGATTGGCCCCTTTTATGATTTCAGCCATAAGATGGTCTTCAAACTTCCACAATATCTGATCATATACTCGCATTTCAATAACACCAGTGCGTAGAATGATATAATCTCCCTTTTTCACTGATACTGTCTTTATTTCATCTGTTACAGGAACAAACACATATAGAGAACAAATGGGTTACTCAGAGACTAAATTCATATCACACAGGATTCAATATTGCTACACTGTCAGGTCAAAGTCTGTGTCAAATAATCATTGACTGCAACAGTGCACAATAAGAATTGTTATTACAACATCTAACAATTAAGAACTGTCAATAAGAACAATATTACTGTAGAGGGGAAGTATGAAGGCATCTTGGTGCAGGTTTTATGTGTGTGTGTGTGTGTGTGTGTGTGTGTGTGTGTGTGTGTTTTCTTTCAAATAGGCCTATATTAATAATAATTTTATAATTTAAATAATTTGAAGTCACTACTTAATTTAAATTCTTGAGTGTTAATTTTAGAAGCTAAATCAACTATTAACCTACTCATTTAATGTAATTTTATAGAATAGAACGCTTGATTTACTCACCACTAATATTAACACGGACCTTTCTGTGTAAGATCATACTGTTGGTGTTGATCTCCACTTTATAACATCCGTACTGATCGTCTTGGATGTTTCTAATGGTGAGATCCCCGGTCTGACCATTCAGATCAATGTTACTCCATCTCGCGTGAACCGGGTCGTTTAATCCATTAACTTTCGACAAACCATAGCTGGTTCCAAAGTTTGTTTATTTACATTATCTGCATCCTTTCAATATTTCAACTTTTAACTAAACAATGACAACATATGTCATTGGAAAGCTCAGATGCTTAGGCTTCGATATTTGGGATCGTGATGTCACATAAATAATTTAATTTTTATTCGTATCAGGATTTGCCATTACTACACGCAAATCGAAATTGGGAGTTCTGAACTGTTACAGTCCAGTGACTATGAAAGATAAATTCAAACATGAACCACTAGTATTGATTTCATGACAATATTATAAAACACAAAATAAATTATATATTTTTAGTCCAAACAGTGCTAATTTAAGAGGGATGTCAACGAATCCTGCTTTCTAGACGTAACATTTTTTTTCGAAGTAAAACATAATTAGTGTAATTTTTGCTATGAATTATGTACTCCAATATGTGTTCAGTAATAAAACTCTTTATTTTCAAGTTTGATAGAATCAAATGTAGAGAACAACTCCGCCCCCAGCGTTCTTTTTGCAGCGCTGATTGGTCAGTCATTCAAAACATTCTAACAGCGCCACAGGTTGTTGCGGAGTTTAAATGTACAACCTACCTACAATGGTCACTGCACACAATCAGGCAGTATAAAATTCTGATGTACGGAGCTGCAGTATAAAATGCAGCAATCGAATAAATGATTGCAAAGGTTTTAAGGATTTATTGTTTGCATTTTGCCATATGTAGCAAAATACCCGCATTTAAGTATCTTAATTAATTTACCTTGTAGCCTAATTTATGCATCACTACTGTAGCAAAACAGACTTGCAAAAATGAGTGTATTCAGACAGGTTTTCAAAAGAATCTCACTCTGCCTTTCATTGGTCAGACAAACAAACAGTCCCACTAAAATTCACACCACTGTTACTCCATCTCTCATCAACCGGGTCGTTTAATCCCATAACTTGCGAGAAACCATGGCCGGTTCCAAAGTTTGTTTATTTACATTATCTGCATCCTTTCAATATTTCAACTTTTAACTAAACAATGACAACATATGTCATTGGAAAGCTCAAAGGCTCAGGCTTCGATATTTGCGATCGAAATGTCACAGCGATAACTTCTTTTTAATTGGTATTAAGGGTTTGCCATCACTACACGTAACATCTAAACAGGGAACTCTGAATAGTTTCTGTCCAGTTGTGATGACGCACAAATCGAAACATGCATACACCAGTATAGATTTAATGGCAGTATTACAAAACATAAAATAAATGAGTTTTTTAGTCCAAACGGTGGTATTATAAAAGGTATATAAACTGTTTCTGCGTTTTCACGTAATGTTTCTTCGGAGTAAATTATAACTCTTGTCACTTTTGAATTACATTATGCACTGCAAGGTGTATTTAAGTGGTTAAACGCTATATAGTATGTTTGATAGAGTCTTAATAACATAATATCTCCCCCTATAGAGTTTTTGGGAATCCTTGATTGGTCAGTCACTCAAAACATTCTAACAGCGCCACCGGCTGTTGGAACGTCCAAATATGCCCTACCTATAATACACGGCACACAGGTAGCCAATTTAAAACTAATAAAGTTCGAAAATATGCGTTATGCAGACAACGAATAGATAATTACATAGATATGTGGATTGTTTGTGTTTCTGTGTCAACCATATGTAGATTTTCAAGCATAGAAGTTTTGTAGTAAAATACCTGTATTTAAGTATCTTAATAGGCCTACTTGACTTTTGTAATTTATTGTTTGAAATGTACAATTCCACTTAATTTAGCTGTATCCTTATTGTTTGTGTTTTAGCTTTATGAATTTTGAATGATTTATTGAATAAAATCTATGGCATTGGGGGACTAATCAGTAATGCATGCATCCATCTGCATCCCTCCAACTGCAGGAACTTCCTTAATAACACATACTACACACCTTGATCTATACTATTAATAATTGTGCATATACAGTATTTATGTTTGTGTGTGCGTGTTCCTGTTTCTCCCTCGTTCTATTTGACATAACACTTCATGGTTAAAAAAAGAACATTAAAAATACACAGAGATATGAAAATAAATAAATAAAATGTAATTCAACATTTTTGCTTTTCTTATTTTATTGTGAAAATAATCGTATTTAGCCATTTATTGGTTTCTATGTTTTTTCCCTTTAAAGTTGCATACCTCATATTATTAACTTTGTCAGTTGCTGCTTTTATTTTTGAACATTCAATTTATAAACAGTTAACTAGGATACACTGAAAATAAAATTCTGGATGCCCTCGACCGAAAACCAACACCGAAAATGCTTTATTATAATGATTTATTATTTTATTAAATATTATAAAGTAATTTTGTAAGACTTTTTAATTTAAATCAATAATTTTAATGAAACTGAATTTAAAAAATCCATAAAATAACCACACTTTTATTGAAAGTAACACAATGAAAGTGGACATAAAATATATTAATATATTAATATTAAATATATTCATTTTTATTCAGTTCAATGCAACAGAATCAGATTTTTTATTTGTTTATATATTTTTTATTTTTATAATTTGTTTTGGGATATTTATCCAAATAATGTATAGGCCTAGTCCTACAAAGCTATTATCAGAGCATGTGAACAAAGCATAGCGGGGTGCAGATCAGTGAACGAGAGGGTATAGCTTCATTTTACCAGCGTTGCCATGTTACACCACAGTAGCGCTATTGCAAACAGTTATTTAACGTTATTTGAGAGGACTTTGCTCCTCCAGTGATAGGTAGAGTGAAGCATTCATATAAGGAGTGAGCAACTCATTGAGAGGAGCGTCACACCGCGCAGTGAAAACAGCTAGAGGGAGATTGAAACCTGCGCGATGAAGACTACATGGGTTGATAATTTTCAGTGGTTGAAATTTAGGTGCATACCTACTATCAAGACAAAAAACTGTGATCTTTTAGTACAAAAACTATCACACAAACGACTTGGGTTACTCACCACGAATAGTAACATTGAACCTCTTGGACTGTAGATTTCCGCCACTGATATCTAGTATATAAAGTCCTTTATGTTCAGCTGTGATATTTCTGATGGTGAGAGATCCATTTTGACTGTCCAGCTCCAGTCTGCCTTTGAATCTCCTTTCAGGAACATACTTTTCTGAAATTTTCTTGTTTTCAATTTTAGCTATGATAACGCCATCTTCACTCATCCAGTCTATTGTATCACCACTCTGTAGTTCTGTAAGATTAGTATGTAAAGTGACAGAATCTCCCTTCATCACTGATACTGACACTTCATCAGCACAAAACACACCTGAAGAACAAACAGAAACAGGCATCGCAAAGAGCAAGATTAAACTTACACAGTAATGTTGAGTAAAAATATGTGCCATAAGTGTTTATATCTATAACATTAATTCTCAAACAATTTAAAGTATAGCAGCAAAAGTGGCAGACTGCGAGACTTGTGTGCACAAGTCTACAAAGGGAAAACTTTAATGCTTCAATATTCTACAAACATAGAAAGGCATTTACAATAGGCCTAACTACAATAAAAAAAATAAAAATAAAAAAAGACAAAAATTCATGGTTGTATCACCACAGAAATTAAGTACAGAAGTAAAATCACCATCATATAACCACCAGCCCCCTGAGGCGTGAAAATATAAAGTTTACAGGACAAAAACCAAGTCTGAAGTAAATACTTTCACAACTGGCTCATAACTGGACGTGCGATTATGTTAATGGAAGTCAAAGGACAGAATAACTAGACTTTTACATACATGTACTGGACACAGAAAGGTTAAACAAAATATGGCACAGTGTAGAGGCTACATTCAACACAATTGTGAGACCAACTTTTATATTTGTTCTACTGGTTTCAAATTGTGGTTGAGGTGGCATAATTATTCTGAAGAAGTCATTTCGATTAACACAGTAGCCTAATTCAAACCCACTCCACCTGTTACATCATTCAGTAGGCTAATGCAACTTCAAAGTAAAAGAGCGGTAATTATGAGTTTGAAAATGAGGGTGAAAGCGGTTTATATCAAGGGCGTGTTTACTATTTCCGGTTTATTGAAGCAATAAACATGATTATCACGCCGTAACAATAACACGTTCATTCATATTGATAACAGCTTTGTGCTCTGTCTGTATCCCCGACTGACGGCGACAATAACTGACAAACCCTAAATTACTTTTTTTCTGTTCTATTCTATTAATGCGCGTTTGTGGTGTTGTCAAATTGTATTATAAAATAGTGATATGCGCAGATTAATGCAGGCCGTCAGCGCCCTCTAGTTTTCATTAAACACACACGTGCACAACCAATTTACCCCCTAAAAATACGCTGTCATGTGTCATTATTCACAGTGCGACTCATCACAACATCAATTTATAGATAAGTAAATATCGTTAAAAAAATATCCAAACATTGGAGATATAAAAGCATGCGTCTATTATCTTTTTCCAATTCTAGCTTACTGAAACCGAAAGTGTTGAATTTATTAAAATAAAACTGACTCACCGTCCACGAATAATAAAACCCACAAAAGGAGGGAATGGTTCCGCATTTTATTGCCGCTTCTGACCACATCCAAACTGAATGACGGCAGTGATTCAGGGATGAGGGACTCGAGACAAAGCTACCAAGTCACGTGACTTCAGCGAATAACAAGGACATAACTGTCTACGTCATACAATTGCAAAGTGTCTCAAAGTAAATCAGAAAGTCAAATAACTCCTTAAACTGCGGTTTGATAGTATAAATGAGTTAATATATATATATATATCTATCTTCATGTTTTATTGTGTTAATTACTTGTGTTAATTAACTTAATCAAAATAACCCAAATGCAGTTTGACTGAGAAAAAAAAGATTTTTGAAAATTGTTAAAAATGGAGTTATCTTTTTTTGAATATATGAATGAATATCAATCAACGAACCGACACAAAGATGCAAAATCATTTGCATAAGACTGTTTACTTTTTTATTTTTATCATAATTCTCATTTACTTATTTTGTAGATTTAAAAGCTTTGAAAGTAAAAACAAACCCAGAAATCCCATTAAAAGCATATAAACCAGCAGCATATCAGTTTCAAAAGTACATTAATCCAGATCACATTAAGATTTCACAGTCAGATCTGATCAAATAACAAACTGACAGAAAACACAAAATATTGTCAAGACTGAATTTACGTTTTTAGAGCTATGAGGCTATAACACATGTATAAAAAAAATTAATAATAATAATAATAAAATAAAATATATATTCAACAAAAATAAGACCACAAATGGAAATTTACAATTAATACCATTTTCTCTCACATTCATTCACTGAGCAGCAACTGTTCAAAAAATAAAGCAACAATGCTGTATTTCTAGTGTTTCATAATAGCAGTGCTAAAGCTGTAGTGTCTTCTATTATTATTTGGTCAAACAGTCATGCAAAGTGCATTTGTAGATTCAATTAAGTCAGTTATACACTCACAAGAGGTATATCAATTTTAAAAAATTACAGTGCTAGACATAAGTAAATAAAATGGATTATTTCAGCAAAAGCATGTCTGTAAACACAGCACAGGCTCAAGGATATGTACAAAAACACAACATTCACATACACCAATTGCACTTTATATAGTGTATAGCTATTCTCAGAAATATACACATCAGTCAGAGAAACATAACTGTGGTGCACATATAATGTATACAGTACATAATGGTTCACACATGGTCCGTTCTTGATCATCCATGAGTGTGAAATATTTTAGAGGCAAATAACAGCATATATGTTTCTCTTCAACATTGACAGTATTATACCAACTCCATATTGGATGTGCTACAACTCTCCTCATTCATCAAAGGAGACTCAGCTGACACATTTGGTATGTTTTGACTGGAATCTATAAGAAAGCACAGAATAAACACAGATGATGTAAAGAGATCATGTTGTTGTCCCATTACACAAAAGCACAAGAGGTCAAAATTCATAAAGTGCATCTTAATGATGATGTACAAGCAAATCTGAGCTACTCACCAAAGACAGAAACATTGAATTTTCTGTATAGTTCCACTTTTCCATTGGTGGAAATCTGTAGTTGATATTCTCCAGAATCTGTGGTTCTGGTGCTCCTGAGGGTCAGAGATCCAGTCTTACCATCCAGCTCCAGTCTGTTTTTAAATCTCTCATCGGTACCATCATAAGTCTTCTGACAGATCTTATTGGCTGCTCTGCTGATTTTTGCTATGACATTACCTCCAAACTTCCACTCAACCACTTCGTCTCTCTGTAGTTCAGGATGATCAGTGTCGAGAGTGACAGGTCTTCCCTCTATCACTGTTTTTGGTATTAATTCTGTTTTTATCAACAAACATTGGTCAAACAACACCAGAATTTAATTGTCAAAGAGAAATAAGGAAAAGTAAATTTTTGCACTATTATACATTAATTATGTTCACACTTAAACACAGGAAGCAGTATTATCTGAAGGAAACACTCACCCGGTTCATGCGCCCTCGTAGATTGACAGCAGTTATATGACCTAAGTTTCCCGAACAAAACTAGGAATGAAGGTAAAACCACATCTCAAATGCATCTCAGTGGTTTTCCATCACTTGAATATTTTTACAATGATTTTTACAAAGATTCTTTTGTAATAACCTATTATTATAATAATTACACCTAAAGAAACATCTAAATAAAATTTGTTGAAAATATAACAGAAATATTTCTGTTACTTACAGTTCCTGTTGCGCCAGTTTTTAAAGCCTGTAGCCAAACACCCAACCGCCACCACCAACAAAAGCACTATAGCGATTGACATCCAAATTACATGCGAGTGGGATTTCGTAATGCCTAAAAAAAAAAAGCACAATGTTGGGAAATAACCTCACATATTGGCACAAATAAAGGCTAACTGTATTTTATTTAAATACATTTACACTATACGCAATAGTAAAATAAATAAAAAAATTCTAATATATAACTGAATAAAATCAAAGTGCAGTATAATATATATATACACATACATGCATATATATATATATATATATAAAATGTAAAATTACTTTCTATAAATTGCCTGTGATACTCACCACTAACAGTAACATTAAATCTCCTGTATTTGGTCCCAGTGTTATTACTGATCTGTAGTATATAAAACCCAGAGTGTTCAGGTCTGATGTTTGTGATGGTCAGAGATCCGGTCAGTTTGTTCATTTTCAGTCTGTCTTTAAACATCTCACTGTCACCAGCATCTAATGAGACCTCACGGGTTTCTCCGTCAATTTTAGCGATGGCAGTCACATCACTTTGACACGGGACATGATGAAGTGGATTATATACGCAGCGTTTGGTGGCTCGTCCAAACTTCCACAGCATCAGATCATCTTTCTGTACTTTAAAATCAGTATTTAGAGTGACAGATTCTCCCTCCTTTGCTGATACAGGCTTTATTTTATCTGCATCTGGATCAAACACACCTGGAAGAGTTTCACAGTTGATTATTTGCACCAACAACTACACCAAATTAATTTATTTACAATGGGGCATAAAAACCAACACGAAAACAATACATTTAAAAGGGATTTTAAATACCAAATACAAGTCTAAACTTTACAAAGACAAACATATATTTAATATAAAAAACATTTTACCAGAGGAACAATTAGTAACTACTTAAACATTTTCACATTCATGTTTTAGACAACCAGTATTGTAATTAAAGGTAGAACAGTTCAATATACAAAACACAGGTGACAGTTTTCCTCAGTTTTTATTTGCGTAATATATAGGAACCAGACCACTTAACTACAATGTGGTCCAAAAACTCAGATTCCTATTATGGGAGTGGGCTGGAAGGTCACATGACAACAAAGAGAGAGAGTTTGAAGGCCAAACAGAGGGAATGAACTGCACAACCCTAGGGACCCATTTCAAGAAAAGCTGATCGTGATGGGACCTTCTTTCACGCACGGATTAAATCTTCAATACAAGGATAGAGTTTCAACGTAAAGAGAAAATCCAGGTGAGTTCTAGCCGTTTGCTTAAACCCAAAACTTCCCTTCATTGTTTGCTGCTGTTATTTATGCTTTAAATGTTTTTCTTTATCAGTTTCTAGTCATGTTGTGATTCTCACTTAAAAAATTCTCAGCTGTCCGGGTATGATTTTGGCGACAAATATTACCTAAAACATTTAATTATTTTTTTCACTTTTAATTTAATGGTTTTTGTTTGCATGTAAAACCTAAAATTGACCATTTCACAACTGTATATTCATTTCCAACTTTAAACAATGTGTTAATACACACAACTAGTTCAGATTTCTGGTGAATTTAATCATCAATGCACTACTCACCAATTACAGTCACATTGAACCTTCTGTTTGAGGAGCCACTCGTGCTGATCATGTCCACTTTATAAAATCCAGAGTGGTTAGTTCTGATGTTCTTAATGGTCAGAGATCCAGATTCAGTGTTCAGCTCCAGTCTATCTCTAAATCTCCCATCATTACCATCTTTTATCAAGAATGTTTGGGAATCCTTGTTGAATTGAGCTATGAGAGTGCTTTCAAACTTCCACAGTATTGTGTCATATTTTTGTATTTGATTAAGACAAGTGGGTAGAGTGACAGAATCTCCCTCCATCACTGATATTGACTTCACGCCATCCGTCTCAAAACCAAACACACCTGGAGAACAAAAACAGTTAATTTATAACACATTGCACAATAAATAGATTAAACAATCACTGAATTATATCTAACTAAATGTGATATGCTCAAATATGTAAAACTGAACAACTACAAAATACTTACAGATGATCAGTAAAGAAAACAATACACAATCCAATCCAGAATTGGCCTTTTTTACCAAAAAGACTAAATGTATAAGTTACAGTTATAAACGATTGGATTTGTTGTAGCTAGGTAAATAAGATACAGAAAAAAGTCAGTTTTATTATGTTAATAAAGTAGGTAAATAAAAGTGCACACACAACAAATATTCGCTCAATAAAGGCTCAGTTTAATGGTTTATGCAAATATAGCGACAATGTTAAAATCCCACATTCACGACGTCACGACGCTGAAACGTAAACATACGCAAACTGACTACATGCAAAGCACATGCGGCAGATCAGGAAAATAAATCTGTGTATAGATGCATTTATGGAATATTTCCATAAACATTTAAGGGGTTTGCATGACTTACTACTGCTGTAAAATCGTTCAAAAAGATTTTAAATGTCAACAAATACACCCACTTCCTGTTTCCAGTGATTGAAACGAAAGTGACCAAAAATGAACAGAATTACACGACTTACCGTCAGCGACAAACATGAAAAGAACGAGGACAGTTATAATTTTCATATTTCTGAACGCCTTTGTAAAATATGAGTTTACTACGGCGATTATTTCAATAAATCTGAGAAGAATGATCGTTTGATTGTGGGCGTGTATAGTTTCCTATAGCCGCAGCAAAACTGACTGACAGAGAATTACAAACTAAAAACCCGACCGATAGAGAGACCGAGATTCGTGACTTTTTTCATAACGATGGCTGTGTTGAAAGAAAAACCAGTGCGTTTGCTTTTTGATGGGAAAAAATGCTGAAGAACATCTGCTGTAAGCAGCATCATGTTCTGTTATGGATTAGTTTACAGCGCCTCCTGGTGGATAGTACTATTAAATCTGGTTAAGGTGGTTTTGGATCTACCTCACCAGTCTTCCAAGGGTATTCAGTCGAGTGAATACAACAGCAGGAACCACCCAAGTACCACTTCCTCTTGTACCTGCCGTTGACCAACAGATGTTTCCATTGTTCTGAAAATGACTGGGGGTTTTTTTTCCTGAGAATTTTAAACACTTAGAAAACAGCAAAAGCAAAAGACGGAATAGAACATAAATAAAGACCATAAATGTTACATTAAACTAGATCCATGTTAATGAATTCTCTATTTTTTTCAAATATCTGACACCACTGAAATCATGCTAATTGGATGATAGAACAATTCAGAGAAAAATTGTGATTAATGCTGCTGCATATATGTTCCTTCTTTATTATTCCAAATATTTCCCAATATACAAAAAAAGGCATACATTTTCAGTAACCAATAACCTAGCAGCCCAACAACATAAAAATGAAAAAAAAAAAAAAAAGTAATTCAATGAATTTACAATAAGTGCAATAACTTTGGCATTCATATTACTTATGAATCTCGTTGATTTAAAAAAAAAAAAACTTGAATTTCACAATAATAATTACATGACTACATACCAGAAAACATTCAACACCCAAATCACTGTTCACTAGACGAAAGTGAACAACAGTTTATCATAATCTGTCCCCATGTAAACATAGCATCAGTGTAACAGTAAAATATAGATCTCAAAAACATATATATTTTTTTTTTTTAAATGAGGCACAAAGTTTCCATAACACTATAAAAAAATAAAAATAAAAGATGCATGAGCAGATTACCACAAAAACAGGCGTGTCCCTTATATTTCTAAAGTATTTTGCACATGTAGGAAAACATCTATCTCCTTTTATAATCCCTTTTAAAGCATGAATCAATCAATAAGGAAAATGTATTATTTTTTTAAATGACACCTGCTGATGTCAGGTGATCTAAAGAATTTACACCTAAAACTTTTAAAGCTGCAGTCAACAGTCCCACCAGCCACCATGATTATGTTTGCATCAATAACAGGTACGATATCTTATAATTATATGTAAAAAAGAAGTGTACCATACAGTAATAGGATCATTGATCAGCATGTAGTGCAAATCTGTTCCAGTGAATGTACAACACATGTAAGCATATTCTCTATCACAACTCAGCAGCACATAGTTTGATTTCATCCACAGCTTATGTTACAGAGGCACTGAACTATTGCTTTCCTTTCAATGGATCCTGTACCTCATTCCTTTTATGTTCACCTGAAAGTAAGCACAGAAAGAGTAATAAAAGACAGTATAAAGTGTATTTGCACAAGTGAAGGTAAACCTTCTGGCTAAAATGTGAAATTGAACCCAGATCTCCAAATCATTTAAGTATTCTTCTGCTGTCATTTAGTGAAATGCAGTAAATATTGTCTGAACAATCACAGATGTCATTAAACAATGCAGCAAATCGTTAAGTTCAACATGCCATTTAAAATTCTGCATTAAAAATACTTACTTTGGTTAATACCACGCATGCAAAGTTAATACTAGCCTTTTCGACATCGTCTCCGACAGCAAATCCCAACCACCACCAAGATCAACGCAATTACACACACGCATATCAGCACTACAATGCCTGTGGACAGACCAGGTTCTGTAATGGACAAAGAGAGACAGTCAGTTCTAAAATAAATCATGTGACAAGCATCTTGCGTTTATATGAATCTTCAATCAGTTGCACAGTTCAGGGTTTCTCCATGCAAGTTATTTCTTACAAACATTAAAATGACTAGCATAAACAGACATCACTCTGAAAACGTTGATCTACTCACCGTCAACCGTAACACGAAAGCTCCTGTTTTTGGTCGGTATGTTTGTTCCTTTCACCTCTAGTTTATAAAGTCCAGAGTCTGTGGTTCTGGTGTTTGTGATGGTCAGAGATCCAGTCTGATCCAGCTGCAGTCTGTCTCTGAATCTCTCGTCAGTTCCATCATATGAGGGGTATTTACTGTTTTGTTTGTTGATTTGAGCTATGGGAGTCTCTCCGTCTTCAAACATCCATTCTATCACATCATAAATGTGTATATCAGCAATATTATGCTGTAAAACGGCAGACTCTCCTGCCGTTACTGAAACTTTAGTAGGAATCGCATCTGAAATACATGTAGAAAAATACACAGAAATAACTGATGTTAATGAATGTGTTCTGACAATATTTCTAAAAAAAAAAAAAAAAAAAAAAAATTATATATATATATATATATATGAATGAAGAGTTCAGATGCAATAGCCTCCAAGTACGTTTGACATTTTCTTTAACATTAGCACTTCTTTCTGGCTACTATGTATAGGTTTCTATGTAAGTACTGGTTCTTCTGAATGGGTTGAGGCCGGTATTAAGTGCATTTGAAGTGAAAGTACTTGATGAACATATACTATGTGTCGAGGGAATTTACTCAGTATCGTTATCTCATTTTTGACCAAGATGCAAAATGCAAGCCTTTTGCATTGGAACTCTTCACACACATACATATATATATATATAAAAACACACACATAGTTTGAAAATATTTAAAAATACTGGGATTAAATATACAATATGTAATATGACAAAGCACAAATATAGACATTTTACATATTTAAATTAATCAGTTCATATGCATTCTGCCAAAAATTATATTCTTTAAAAAATGTAAAAAGTTATTATCATTGTTAAAATGTATTTTTTTTATTATATATATATTCATTTTTACACTTGAAATGAAAATAAACATTCTGTATGACCCAAGCACTGTAATTACATTTAAAAAAATTAAGTATTAAAATATGTTGCTCTTTGTCATAAATGAGTGCTTACCAAGGACAGTAACACTAAATCTCCTGTGTGTTGTGTGCGTGATATTGGTGATCTTCACTTCATAAAACCCAGAGTGTGTGGTTCTGGTGTTTCTGATGGTGAGGTCCCCAGTTTGATCGTTTATTTGTAGTTTGTCTTTGAACCTTGCATCATTAGTGTCATATAATAAGGGATTATTGGCCTTGATTGTAGCGATGACAACAGATCCAAACTTCCACACTATTTCGTCATCTTTGTGTAGTTTGGTAATACACTTGGTGTCTAGAATGACAGAATCTCCTTCCATCAATTCACGTATCTCCACTTGATCTGTCTCAACACCAAATACACCTGGAGAACAAACAAACAAATAAAACACCTGTATAACAATAATACCAATGATATTCTTCAGCTGAGATGATAAGCTTCATGCCATCTGCCACAGTTTACAAGTATTTATTTATTTTTTTACTATAAATAAGCCCCTATACTATATAAAAAATATAGTATATTACTAAATATACACTGATAGCTCTAAAAAGAGAAATATAAATGTAAATATAAACATGTACAAAAATAGAGAATACACAACACATGTTAAATGTTTAAACAAAACATTGTAATTTAATGTACATCCACATGCTGTATCTTAAAAATATAAAAAATAAAAATAAGCCATTTAATATTTTGCATATATGCACAAATATACATTCTGTATCAGTGAAAATCATATTATGTGTTACACGTGTGCTTTACTTAAATTGCATGTTACATGGGAAATAAATTATGGTCAGACTACTGTTTTTAGTGTAATGTAATACACTATATTTACAAACCATTTCAGAAATCTGGTAAGGAATATGTAAGGCAGGATCCAAATCCAAAAAACTGTCTCATTCAAAATAAACAAGTAGCTTCATCCTTGAGTTTAAATGTAGTCTCGCGAGAGAGCGGACGAGCAGAATGCGGAAACTGGTGTGCGATTGTCTGGCTGCGATATTAAAATTGAAACTGGATGATACAGTAGCGCTTTATAACATATAGACACGACGATATTTTTCTTTCGTTGAATTAAATTATAAGAGACTTACGTTATTTGTTGGTTTTGTTTAGCCGTTTAGGCGGATTAAAACAGCTGTAATGGATTTATTTTTTAAATAAAAAAATCTTGATAGAGATCGATACGCGTTTAGAAACTATTGAGAACCGAAGCGGTGGATAATGCATTATATACGACCTACATTGTGACGGGCAGTCAGCAAATTAAGGGTAAGAATAATATTTTTCTATACAAATAAGCTGTTTTGTATGTGTGCTCCACACCATGGAGGAAATCCCTCGTATAATGCCATACGTTTAGATAGAGATCTGTCATCGGACAAAAATGGTGGATGGTGAATTCAGTGAGAAACTTTTGGTAAAGAATCAAACTGCCGGTAGTATTTGAGCCATACGCTAGATTAACTTGACAAAATCAATATTGTACACTTATATGTCAAACAATTTCAAAGACAGAGACGTTATTTTTCTCGTTACACTGACATTCTTGCTCCTAGAGCGGACTTGACGCCCTTTGGGCGGTAAATATTGTTTTCGATACAGGTCTGGGTCTTCCACCAGGGGGCGATTTACGGCTCAGCATAACGATTTCTATTGAGCAACATAGACATCTCTGGAGGGGTTTGGCCTCATTTAAGACATTTGAACATCCAAATTTAAGATGATTTAAATCTGCTAGCTACAAGAATAAAGCTCTAATAAAGACCCTGCACAAGCGTCTATAAAATAACTCTTTAAAATCCTCATCTGTAAATCAAAAACTGCTGTGATCAGCTCTTCCACATCAGCGCTGAGAAAAGTAACAGGTGCCATTTTGACAACGCCGTCTACAAGCCTTCAGAAGCGGTCTGAACACTAATTTACATGAATAATCACACAGAGAAGCTTAAACTGCAACTGAATAGACAAATTTAAGACTTATGAAATAGATAGGTCTACAATGTAGAGCTAAAGTTCTGTATTGATGAGTGGCACATAATGGAAGATGCCAACAAACAACACAAACTGACTATAAGAAAAAGCACAACAATGAGTTCATGAACTATGTTCACATAGCATTTCAGTGGGATTGTAAATTTTGTAAATAAATGTACATGCTTGCATGTGTTTTTCATGTTTATACACTTAAAAAAAAAAAAGGGTGCTTAAAAGGTTCTTCACAGCGATGCCATAGAAGAACCATTTTTGGTTTCACAAAGAACCATTCAGTCAAAGGTTCTTTAAAGAACCATCTCTTTCTTACCTTTTTATAATCTGAAGAACTGATGTTAACGGTTCTTTATGGAACCATTTAGACAAAAAAGGTTATTCTATGGCATCGTGAAGCACCTTTATTTTTAAGAGTGTAGGTGATTTCAAGTGTCTTGTGGTGTGATACGCTGTACTTAAAAAATATTAAAACATTGAACATTTTTCTCGTTCTCACATTACATTTAGTCATAATGAATTTAAATTGAAAAACTATAATTATTTAATGTAACCTCCAGACTGCACATGCATACTTACATAATTATAGGCTATATAAGCCTAATAATTAAAGTAAAAAAAAAAAAAATGCTGTTTAATAGTAGTAATACAAATTTTAAAGCCATGTCAGCTTCTTTATGGCAAAAACAGCTGTTTAAATTACTTTTCTTTTTTTTCTTTTTTTTTTAAATGTTTAGCATCTCCCTACAGGACATTTTGAAGCAGTTTTTCCAATAGTCATACTACCACATGGTGCATTTTAGACCAATACTTAGGTTTGTAATTTATTGCCCTGCTATCTATTTTCAAGAAGACAAACATATTTAGTAACATTTTGTGTGTATTAATGCTAAATAGGGGTGAATAAATGACAAGTTTCGTTTTGGAGATCTATCCCTTTAAGCGATTAGCTGTTTCCACACAAAAGAAGGTTGTTCGGTGTGCTGAGGCCTCTCCTTCACTGACTTTTATTCAAACAGAATGGCCTCTTGTCTTCAGTTACGTCTTTTTATGCTAACTTCGAAGGCTCCCACTGGGGGAGGGGCTCTTGCAAAACACTCATAACTGCCAAGCTTCAAAATTCCTTTCTTACTTCCTGATAAGATCTTTTTTTAAAAGCCACAAAGATTGGCCAATTAAAAATTTAACATTTACATCATAGAAAATCCTAACCACATTGTTGAAAATACACCACAATTAAAATTATATTAAATGATGATAAAACTATAAGAGAAAACTTAATAGATTTTGCATTGAGGACAGCAACTACGCCATGTGTCTCAATTCTTCACATCTAAAATTGTAGTAGTATTCCTGGTTAAACCGTTGTTAAACGGATAGTTCACCTAAAATTAAAATTATGTTTCTTTCTCACTCCTATGTCATTGAAAATCCTGTTTTACATACTTGCATATTTAAAAATGTGTTTTATTCCTTTAAAATGCAAGTCAATAGGACCCAAAACAGCACAAATCTAAGTGAAGGTTTAATAACATTTTTTTTTTTTTAGCTCAGCTGGCAACATATGGCACTAGAATGTCAAGGTCATGGGTTCGACTGCCAGGGAACAAAAATATAAGCACAGCAATATGGCCCTGTAGACATGCAACAACTTGCAATTGAACTACAATATCATACCTTTACATTTGCTCAAAGATTATCTTTCACTGTTTTTTGTTGTATAAATAGTCTGTGTGATATTTTGATCTTGATGGTAAGGAGTTGGTCAAAACATTAAAAAATAATAATAATCTACACAATAACTGCTCTACCATACTAAACTTTTCTTCATAAGAATAAGTTCTTTCAAAAGAAAATTGTTCAATTCAGGCACTCAAATGGTTTTGTGATTAATTTGATAACCAACACACATAGATGATGCATTTGGCAAATGCTAGTATCCAGAGGTGGACAGTAACGAAGTACATTTACTTGAGTATTGTACTTAAGTAAAGTACAGATACTCAAAAAGTGTACTCGAGTATTATTTTTTCTGGAAACTTGCGACTTTAACTTCACTACATTTGAAAGACAAATATCGTACTTTTTACTCAACTACATTTATATCAAGGTCCCCAAGTAGAAAGTCGTTGTATGTAGCAGTTTTTACAGTGTGTGCATTTTCAGATTCACTGAACCTTTTTTTTCTGCGAAATCCAGCCTGCGATCTGCCAAGTGTTACAGTATTTCAAAGCCTGCAGTTTTCCACCTAGCTTTTGGCTGATTTCTTTTAGCAAATCTGGCAACCTCGGGATCTTCACCACTAAACTAATGTAAACATCCGCGCTACTGCACAGCTAAAAGCGCTCTACAAAGGCATGTGTTAACTCATTAAAGCCCTTTGGAAAATTAACCATGTTTTTACTATAGTAACCGTAACTATGGTATTTGCAGTAAAATCACAGTATCCACAAATGTACTATTATCTCACTATAGTAACCATATGCTATTTGTAGTAAAACTTCAGTCACCACCAATTTACCATAGTTTCATTATATTAACTATAGTTTGATTTATGGCAATACAAATGGTAGGCTAATATATCTGTCAAAAATCGCTGCCCTCACTTTACTCTATATATGCTATAAACTTAGGCCTACTGGTAAATTGCTGCTAAAAACTGGTCAGGGAAGTATATAAATCTGAAAATTATTTTATTGTCAAAACACTACACACACACACACACTACACACACACACACACACACACATATATATATATATATATTTTTTTTTTTTTTTTTTTTTGTAAACAAATGATCAAAAAGTAGGCTAAATGAAAACTTTGGAATCTAAACTAGGAATCAATAAGAATTGAAATCAATAAGCAGAATCAGAATCTGAATGGATAAAATTCAAACAATACTCAACCCTAGCCACATGTTGTGAAGTTCACTGATTTCTGAGCATTTTATGAACACTGATCAGTTGATGGCAAAATTAAAAAAGACGGTTCTTTGGTGCAACCTGCACACCCATGGCCATACTGAGAGAGTATGATCCAGTTTTCTGACGATACTAAAGATTTGTTTTCTTTTCAATGTTTGCTTTGTTTGCCTAAAATAAACCATATCATAGACGTCAATATCTCTTTGAAAAAGAACTTTGTAACTTTTAAACAAGTATTAAAATGAGTTCAATGTAGCTGTAGGAGTGTTAGATAAAAAATAAAGATGATTATCTTCATTCAGTTGTTCCATTTCTAGGTTTGGTAACATAAAAGCTCTTAATTCCAAAGATAATACAAGCTAATCAGTGTATTCAGTAGGTTGCATTAGTGGCATAAAGTATTGTAAGTATACAATAAAAGCAAAATACAATAAAACAATGCATTTACTTTTTACTTTTGATACTTAAGTACTTTTAAAAACATATACTTCTGTACTTTTACTTAAGTAAAAATCTGTCTTTACAACTTTCACTTGTAGTGGAGTAGTATTTGACCAGTGGTATCTGTACTTTCACTCAAGTAAGGAGGGTGTGTACTTTGTCCGCCTCTGCTATTATCTAAACTGACTGGTGTTGCATTCAAGGTATATATTATCATCTCATGCATTCTCTGGGATCGAACCAATAAACACAAAATTTGAGCTTTACATCAGCAGATGTATTTTAGCAACACACATTTGTTAGTATATCATTGATAAAAGAGAAGTGCAGGCCTAAGAAAACATTGCAATATTTTTCCAGTATCCACTGATGAAGAAAACCACAGCAAAACATCACAAACTCATTCCATTACAAACCAACAAAATCTTTGATAATTCATTTGCATAAGCAACAATCCCTTCAGCAACCTACGTCCCCTTTTTAACCAAAGCAAGGTATTTATAAAGTGCTGTGGATAAAATATATTTTTTTAAAAAATATTTATATACAGCAAAGTGGAAATGATTCATATTTCTTAAATGCCCCCACTATTATTAACACATCAAGGCGAAGCGCGCTGTTGCGTTGTGGAAATACTACTTAATTCATAACCCAAAACAGAGTCAATGTAGCGTGACTTAGCGCGCAGTTTTCTATTCTATGTTTCTATTCCATTTCAGATCAACAGTTTAAAAACAGTTTTACTTGATTAGAAAAACTAATATGTGAACTCACCTGAATAAAACACATCCGGTTTGATGCATAGACAACCTAATGTTCCTCTTTCGCCCCCTTGTGTATTGAGTTTGTCAGACCATTACACGAGCTCACCCGCATTCCCTCGCAACAAATCGCATACTAGTTGTCATAGTGATTTATGATATCCTACGGGATGATCACTGTAAGTACATTAAAGGCATTTTTTTCGCGTTCGATTAAAAATAAATAAATAAATCTGTGGAAAGCACGGCATAGATGCTAATAATATAGGCTAACTTATGTATTTAACCCAAAATAGTCTTAACATAGACAATTACATTTTACATATATAAATTATTATTATTATTTAAGTTATTGAATGAAAGTCTATTGACTTAGTATTAGTCCGCTATTATAAATCATATAGAATTAGAATGAACAAGGTTAACGTTTGCTATATTATTTTCATACAGATGCTTCAGCTTTCAAGCTAGCTGTCCCATAGTACACATAACACAAATTCATGAAACAGGTTTGAGCAGCTAAACACGACGAACTGTACAGTAGGCCTACGATGAAACTTGCGTAGGCTAATATAGCCTAGACGCAACATAACTCATATTTAGTCCATTCATCGCGTTTATAAACTGTTACAATGTATGATTATGATTAAGATACATTTGAGAAAACAAAGCAGGCAGGGATTGTAGGCTACATCATTGGCTACAACGTGACATAAAGCAAAAACAACTAATCTTTTAAAACAGCCATGACAATCGTAAAAAAAAAAAAAATTGCACCAACCAAATTAATTAGACCCCAAATCTTTAAATATTTGCAATACAGACGAAACTCGGATACAGATTTGTGACGAATATGCATAAGGCCTATTGGCATCTCGAAGCCCGATTATTTAAAAAAATCGCACAGACTGCACAAATGGACACTGGAGAGACAATAATTGAATATACCTAAGTAGCATACCACACACCCGTCAAAGCCCATACGTGAATTGGACATCAATCTCCAAAAGGCTGGTATTATCGCAAGGCCTGAACTTGAAACCCAGTGGCGTCCGAGGATTTATAAAGGTAAATAGCTCAGAATTCAGAGCATACACCATTTTCAATCTTTGTCTTGTATCCAAATAAAAAAACAATCGCTATGAGTATGTTAAAAACCACAAGCAGTATGAAAATACGCGTAGAAAAGCATATACGCATTATTTCCGGCTCTATTAATTAAAACCGAAAGTGTTACAGCTACAAAAATAAAATTACTACTTACCGTTCACGAATAATAAGACAGGAAACATCAAATTCGCGATGCCCATACTGATTGTAGAGTTGTGTAATTTCTGGAGCTTAAAAATGATGAAGATCGTAGCTAGAAATATCCATATAAATCTGGTCGTGTTGTCGTTTCTCAGCCGCACCCAGCCAGATTGATAGCTACAATTACTAAAAAACGGCTAAATAATGATTGAGACAATTTTGAATTTACTAAGATTAAAGTCTGGTATTCTTTAAGATTTGTACGACGTGGAAAATGGTTAACGTTCCCTTAATGTCACAAATACAAGAGAGCGCACAACTTGCTCGAAATGGCTGATTCTTCCGTCTGGCAGGTAACGTGACGCGGGACGACACAGACTCATAACGCCACCTACCGTACAAAAACATACATGCAGAACATACCAAATCGCCCCCCCAAATACTTCTACACCTGTTCTGTCTGGACATGAGAGAACATAATTCTCAGTTGACTGTGAGAAATAATGTGAGAAAGTCTTAAGTTTTAATTGTTCATAAGAAATCTATGTCATTTAGAATAAAAAAAAGAGTATTGATATTACTACTCCAGTTGTGCCCATACTCTTCAAAACAAAATACTTGTTTAGCACTTGACTAGGATAGTATCTTCTAGTAATATTTAAAACTGTTTCGACCCTATAGATCAAAAATTTCTGAGCATACTTAAGAATCATATTGGCATTTGTGGACAGGTGGTTGCCTGCTTAAGATATTACCTTTCAGATAACTACCATGTTATTTTTGTAAATTAAGAGATGCCAAAAGTGCCACAGGTAAAGTGTGGTGTGCCACAGGGCTCAGTCTTAGGCCCTTTGCTGTTCTCCATTTACATGTTTCCTTCAACTGATATTTTTGGGATATTATTACATGGGTGAAATCCAGCTTTATATTTCCACCTTCAAAGCTGGTTTATTGCATTAAATTATTACATTTTGACTAAATTTTGATTAATTTACATCTAGTAAATAAAAGTAAATGTTAACTAAGCAGTGTTTGGTTTGATTGGATCTAATGTCCATATACGTGCTTTCATACAGATATATTCTATGAATTGTTCTCTCTCTGGTAATGAATAGAAAAAAAACAGTTTATGCATTCATAACAAAGAATATATTATTGTAATAAACTTGTCTGTTTGTCCCACTTTCTCAATAAAAATAAATGCAGCCTGTTCTAAATTCTGCAACCAGAGTTTTGATCATTTCAGTCAACCAGTTATCATCTTCTCTACTACGGCTACCAAATTACATTTATATTACAAGTAAAACCTTTAAACTATTAAATTAACCTGTTAATTCTACAAATGTATTAGTTGCAGGGAGATCCTGACTGCTTTTTCTGTCTTTTCTGCAGCCATGATCATCAAATTCCCAGCGGCAGTTGACATGAGATGAGTGGAGACTGGACAAGGAGAAACTGAGGCATTCATTAGTGTACTTGAATGTCTCAGCTTGGTCTATAACAAACACTATGAAAACTCCACAAATCTGCTTGTAATTGCCTAATGTAGATAGGACATATGAGGAAATCATTTATTTAGAAAGATGTGTTTACTCTTTTTAAAAATGTAACAAAAATTGCATTGACGTTGATTGACATTTTACACACAAATGCTTTCAGTTTAAATCATAAGTAAAGGAAAAAACAGATTCCAGAGACTTTAAAATATGTTAGTGAGGAATTTCACTCAAATGTAGAACAGAATATTTGTAGATCCAAAGTAAATGCTTATGCGTTTTCTCTGTGTTAATGTTATTTGTGGTCATGTATAGAAATATTTTTTGATTTCTTTATTTTGAGTTTACATTTGGTCACTGATGTAGTAGTGCTTTCTATTGTGATGTTAAAGGAAAATAAAATTAATTTTATAAATCCTGCACTTTTCCTGTTTGAAGTCTTATTAATCTATAGTATGTTTCTGTCATGTAACAGATGGCACATAATTCATTTTTTATATATATATATATATATATATATATATATATATATAACTACCATCTGTGCATATAAAATGGTTGCATGGAAGAAATTAAACTTTTACTAAATAATTTTGTAAGTGAATCATCAAAACCTTTTTGGGGTACAAGTATTGGAACTGCTGGCATATATCTAATAGAGGGGAAAAATTGTGATTCAAGCATACCTAAACACTTGAGTTTGCAATCTAGGTCGAGCAAGATTGCAATATAACAGGTAAATAAATTAATTGTTAAATTCAAGACATTTTTTATCTTTAATAAATCTGCTGGATATTACAGTTAACATGGAAAAAAAAGTAAATAAATCAATGTCAGTCAAACATGTTTTTCATACAATATAAAGTATTTCTCATGACATTTTAAAAATGTATTTAAAAAAAGTGTTTTTATGAACCAATAAAAATAATTTCTTCTTGGTATAAAAATATAACTTTACATTAAAAAGTGTGTGTGTGTGGGTGGGGGGATACAGACATATGTACATTAAAAAAAGTACCTAATATAACCACCAGATGGCAATATGACAAGTTAGGAAACAATTAAAAAGTGCACATTATTGCATTGGTTTTCATGTTTTGATTACTCTGGATTTTATTATTCTGTATGTATGACTGACAGCATGCAAGCTGTCAACTGATTCTGAGATGCATTTAACCTGGAATATTCCTTATTCATATTCCTGAGAAGAATAAAGAACAGAGCAACATTATCGCCCCCTAGTGACCTGATGCAACATCATCATATTCATCGGCATGCGGTGTCTGCTCTCTCCTCTTCTGATAAGATCTTCTTGATCTAATGTCATAAACCAGCACAGCAACAGTAGCCAGGCCCACCAGAACAGAGCAAGCCAATCGGATCACAGTTTCAGAAAAACCACAACAGTGGACACGGCCTGAGGATAGATAAAAAAAAAATTCAAGTTTGTGTACGTTTGCTACGTTTCTGTCATCACAGAATGTTCAGGTCAGTTTATGTACCTGAACATGGCTGACAGAGCTGATCGATGTTCACATGTGTGGTCTGGTTGCTGATAGAATTGTTCACCACACAGCTGTAGGTGTTTTTATCCTGATATTCCACCTCCAGATGTAAAGAAAGGCTGATCCTGAGATCAGATGCTCTAGTGGTGGAGAATAAACTGTTCCCTTTGTACCAGGAGAGAGTCACATGACTCACATTCACCACTGAACATAGAAATGAACAATTCTGGTGTGAAACTGATGAAGAACATGTTGGAGAGTCTCTGGTGATGACAGGAATCGGCAGAGGAGCTGGAGAACATAAGAGAACAAAGAGAAATTATATGAACGATATAGTTTACAATGTAAGCTTGTTAAATTAAGCATTTAGATGTTCAGACTGTCTTTTTTACGTGGTCTAAAATTGTGATGTGGAGATTTAAACTGATAAGTGCGACAACCACAGTGTGCAGTTTACCATTGATTGCTATCTCACCTACTCAAATCACGCAATGCTAACAAATCTTATATGCTAGAATTAGATATAAAATATGGAAAAATACAAAATAATTTGTAAAATGTCTACATTCCATTCCTAATAATCACTAATATAAACATTGACATACCTGGACAGGGCCAACAAAGTTCACTGATGTCCAGATGTGTGGTCTGGTTCCTGATGGGATTGTTGAGCACACAGCTGTAGGTGTTTTTATCCTGATATTCCACCTCCAGAGGTAGAGAGAGACTGATGCTGAGATCAGACACACTGATGCTGGACAATAAACTGTTTCCTTTGTACCAGGAGAGAGTCACATGACTCACATTCAACACTGAACACAGCAGCCCACATCTGGACGCTGATAAGCCTGATGAGGATGAGGAACACTGTGAATAGTCTCTGGTGATGACAGGAATGGGAAGACGATCTGGAAAATGATATGAAATGAGCAATTAGAATAAGTTAACTCAAAAATGTTTTATATTTGAGTTGAGTGTTTACGATGCTAAAGAATAATTTGAGAATTCAGTATATCAAAATAATTTAAAAGTGGCAACGTTTCAGTCAAAGACCTTCGTCAGGCGAACACGTGTTTAGGAAAACGTTGCCATATGGCAACAGTGTATCACAATGGAAAATGGCCAAAAAAGTAGTTTTTCTATTAAATTATGATTTTCTTTTCAATCGAAATGCACATTTATTTTAAAAATGGATGCACCCAATCTTAATTCCCATCAAAATCTGCCATACACGCATACAGACACATATACACATGCACACACACACTCATTGTCATGGTCACTGAAGGCTAACTCATCCTCATTGTCATCACATGGAAGAGAAGAATATCCAATTTCTTATTCATACATAAATACAACTATACTACATTAAACACTTCAAATAAATAAATAAACTGCAATCATATTATTGATGTTAAAAATCCCAATGGGGAAATACATTACTTAAATTCCACTGTGGTACATTGTTGCCATATGGCAACATTGAAATTTTCTCAATTTACAGTAAAACTATGTTAGACAAAGTTGATTTGTGAATTAAAATGATGTAATTTACTAACCAAAAAAAGTTCAGAAATGAGGTTAACAGAGCAATTTCTGGAGCACTTCAACAGGTGCCTTCATGTGAGGGTGACAGTGGGAAAAAAGTGTTTTGGGGGAACATTCAAATGTAATTTTACTTAAAAACAGCACATCATTGACTATCTCAAGGCAGGCCCTTTCAATTACCATATTGCAATATATTGTTTTGTTTTGTTTTTCTCCGAATAACAAGGAAATAAGTAGAAATTAATTGTTGCCATATGGCAACTCCATACCATAGAGTTTTTTTTTTCTTTTTTTTTTTTTTTTATAAAGGGAGATTAACAGTGTGCAGATCTTTTTTTTTTTATTATTATTATTTGATGATACTCTTTGATCTTGCATCTGGCCAAGACATTTTTGGATGTACATACTTTGACCATTCTTTTAATTCAGTATATCAAAACACAATATAAAGAACAAACAACACTTTTTCTCTACTCACCATATACAGAAACCTTGAATGTTTTGTATGAGATTGTATTACTTATGATCTCTAGTTTATAGAGTCCAGCATGTTCAGGTCGGATGTTTTTAACAGTCAGAGATCCAGTGTCATAGTTCAGCACCAGTCTGTCTCTGAATCTCCCATCAGCACCATCATGTACTTTGAAGACTCCAGCCTCTTTTTTGACTTGAGCAATGAGAATCCCTTGAGGTCCAAACATCCAAAACAGTTCTTCTTCTCTCCGTGCTGCTGTTTGTAGAGTGACAGAATCTCCCTCCATCACTGTTTTCATTTCACTGATCTCAACACCAAACACACCTGGACAACAATGGAACAGGAACTGTCACTCAATCACAGATGATTTGGTCCAAAAGTGCTTATTACCTGGTCCAAGCTAGTACATGTAGATCATCAAAGGAAACAAAACAGCTAGGATTTTTTTTTTTTTTTTGGTAAAATGAAAGCTGCTCAACTAGTTTGGACCTGGTTAAAAACAGCTACCTTTACTGACCTTTTTATTATTATTATTTTTTTTTTCTAATATAAAGAGCTGATGCCATAAAACATGAATAACTTACCAATTCGGCGTTCAAAATGCAAGCAGAACCAAACAAATGCATAAAATATTTTCTTTGACTGAGACATCACTTGACGATTCTGGGAGAAAAAAAAAAAAAAAATCCCGCAAATAAAACGAATTTCCTAAAACTTTGCTGAGGAGCGTTCCCGTTCGTTTATGAAGAAATGTAACTAATTATAGCATATTTTAAAAACGAACGGGAATTTGTAGCGTCTCGGTCTGTAACGAAATAACGCGCAACGTGACATTCAGTCAGATGATCTGAATTTATCTGCGCGCCGCCGTTATGTGCGCACGCGCGTCTGTGTACGCGCTCGATTGTCAGTGAACGCCTTTGTGTTGTCTTTCAGTTTTATGCACCACGGTTAATTTACATATTTACATTATTTTATGACTGAATACTTCAACCGTTTTCATTCAACTTCATATATAGCCTAATTAATTAATTAATTTAGCATATATTATAACCTATTTTTTTTATTTAATATTAACAAAGATTAACTACACATTTCAGTAGCCTACTGTTAAATGTATGATTTATGTTCTGGCTTTAAATGTGATTTCAAGACATCATATCAGTGCTTACCATGCAATTACCATGAAGACATCTTTGCCGTTTTCTTGTGAATTATTTTTCTCTCTTCACATTCTTCACGTTCAGTTTAGAGTCAAAACGAAACCTGACGTGGCATGATTCTTTTAGATCTGGAAAGAAATGTGGTTTTGGTCTGCTAGATGGACAAACGTCTTGTAGCGAGTTTCTAATGTAGCCTACTATGCATGTGGGTGAAGGGCTGCTTCCTGTCCTGCTAACATGAACCACACTGACTGTTTTCCTTTTACATAACAAATACTATAGTGCTAAATGTGTCGAAGACAAATCAGGATGCCCAAGATGTTTATAAAACTTTCTATAATGATTATTGAATTTAGATTATTTGGTGAAGAAGGTCTGAGATGTGTAAGATGTGTAATGAGGAAAGAGCAAAGATTAAACATGTATGACTTAAACACGATTTAACATCATTCATTGAAAACTGCAGACATTTGTGAATATGTTGTTCCTACAAGAAGAAAAAAAAGCAGGAAGCGGGGTCTAGGTGTGATTTAAAAAATAGTTTTCTGGAAATAACTTAACCTTTGCTAGAAATAAGCTATTGAAACTAACAATGCTGAGGATAAAAAGTCAAGATTTTTCACATGCGGTGTAGAGAGATGATTTTTTTTACTCCCATAAATATTTAATCATGTTTCACGTTCACCAGATACTAACAAAACTGTATTTGTTTTTAAAAGTTTTAAAAATCATGCTAAAAAAAAAAAAATACAATAAAAAAAATAAAAAACATGAATATCAAAGTATCTTGGGGTTGTACCATTCGGCATGCAAATCTAAACTATTCTTGCCATGTTGTAGAAATGTTGAATTATTTATTTAAATTATTTTATTTGAGACTTATTGAACTTTACACATAGTCGTGCGGGCATAAGGGGTCCTATCTGTGAAGTCATTTCCTGTTTATGGTTTTCTTGTCACATTACAACAAAAAAAGCTTTCTACATGTTGTTTATACCACAATATCTTTGATTTAGTGGATAAATATTCATTTTATACCATATATAAATAATAAAAAACACACAAAAAACAACCAAACTACTCTAAGGAATGTTGTGCCTCTTAGCTCATATAGTAATTTATAATGTAGCTAGCATTAAAGACTGAAGAAATTTTTTGAGAAAACTTTTAGCAAATTTACAGATTTTACATTTATAGTGTTCTCTTGTGAAAAAGACCAGAAAAATATTGTATGCTAGAAAAGCACCCGTCAGAACTGTATAACATGATGTTTTACGGTTGCATGTTGGGGACAAGGGTCATGGGTTTACAGCTTGTCCCCCCAGGTTTACAGCAAGAAATCTGTATTTGCCTGGTTAGCTACTGGCAGCCATAACTGCACTGTTAGGATGCATAACACATCCTTCTTTATTGAGTTTTCTCTTTATTAGTGGACCAAATGCTTATATGAGATTGATATTCATGAGCACAGACAAACACTTCATTTACATATTTTCCATATTCATTTTAAAACTCATAGTAATTTCAAGTCAAAATCTTTAGCATGCTTACAGGATGTTGTCTGCTATTCAGGATTGTGTTGCTCTTCTGTTCTGCTACAGCACTGGCAGCTCTGATGGCTCTTCATAATTGAATGACAATACTGGAGCTCCACCTAGTGGCTGTAAGTAGTAAAAGAATCTCACTGTACACTAAACAACACACTGACCTCATCTATTTTTTGGTAAGCATGATGGAGGTTAACAAAATTGTGGGACATATGCAAGAGGAATATAGGCTACAGACCATTAGGGTGACCAGATTACCATGATAAGTATCGCGAAAAATCATCTGACAACCTACTAAACTACTGAAAAACAACACAAAACAAAAGAAACCGTCACAGAAGTTCAAATGGCTTCCACTACAAATTGCATTAAAACAAGCCTACCAAAAATTTCCAAAGTGCCATTTTTACAGGTTTCCGGTGGAATTGGGCTGAGAGAAATAAAACCGTTGAGTTTGCTGTGGATTTAAGGGTTGGGATGTATTTAAGTATGCAAGTAGCACAGGTCATACTCAGTTTCTGGAGGGCCACAGCCCTGCAGAGTTTAGTTCCAACCCTGCTCCAACACACAGACCATAGGACCTGATTAGGTGGATCAGGTGTGTTTAATTAGGGTTGAAGCTAAATTCTGCAGGGTTGTGGCCTTCTAAGAACTGAGTTTTATACTGCTGGAGTAGCATCTGCTGAGATGCTGGTATTTCAGGGGTGTCCAAACCTGCAGAGTTTAGCTCCTTGTCTCAACACACCCGCCTGGACGTTTCTAGTATGCCTACTACCTCGAATAGCTGCTTCAGAAGTGTTTAATTGGAGTTGGAGCTAAACTGTGCAGGACTGAGTTTGGACACCCCTGTGGTATTAGGATAGCTTTCAATGGGGTTGTTTTGGGCTATTTTTTATTAACCTTTTGTCTGGCTTTGTTAGAAAGAACTGGCAACACTGTCCATTAGTGTAGCCTAAATGTGAAAAAAGATTCCAGCACTACTTGTGATAAGGAGACTCTTTTTACTATTTTGTCAAAGTAATAAAAGTCTCCTTTCCACATGTAGTGCTGGAATCTTTTTTCACATTTTTGTACACAGATGTTTCCATGCACCTTGGCATGAGCGGTAAAGTTGCTCCAGACCCTACCTCAGCAGTAGTGTAGCCTACCATGTTTCATTAGGATTTAGTGGTCTAAAAGGGATAGTTCACCCAAAAAATTAAAATTCTGTCATTATTTACTCACCCTCAAGTAGTTCCAAACCTGTATGAATGTCTTTGTTCTGCTGAACACAGAGGAAGATATTTTGAAGAAGGTTTGTAACCAGGCTGTTTTGGAGTACCATTGACTTCCATAGTAGGAAAAAAAAAATACTATGGAAGTCAATGGTGCCCCAGAACTGCTCTGTTTCCCACATTCTTCAGAGTATCTTCCTTTGTGTTCAGCAGAACAAAGACATTCACACAGGTTTGGAACTACTTGAGGGAGAGTAAATCATGGTGATTTAAAAATTTAAAAATCGTGATTTAAAAAATAGTTTTCTGGAAATAATTTAACCTTTGCTAGAAATAAGCTATTGAAACTAACAATGCTGAGGATAAAAAGTCAAGATTTTTCACATGCGGTGTAGAGAGATGATTTTTTTTACTCCCATAAATATTTAATCATGTTTCACGTTCACCAGATACTAACAAAACTGTATTTGTTTTTAAAAGTTTTAAAAATCATGCTAAAAAAAAAAAAGAGTATCTTCCTTTGTGTTCAGCAGAACAAAGACATTCACACAGGTTTGGAACTACTTGAGGGAGAGTAAATGATGACAGAATTTTCATTTTTGGGTGAACTATCCCTTTAACATGCCAACAGAAGGCAACAAATTACCAGTCGAGACCCATAAAATGAATGCAATTCCAATTATAGTCAATAAAACATTTTTTATTATTTTATTTATTTATTTTTGAAACGTCCAATTTACGGGAACATAAACCCCAATCTCCAAGCACATTGCCATTCATTATGCTGAGCAGTTGGTGTCTGCTATAACAAATAATAGACACTGCTGGAGCTCTGCTTAATGGCTGTAAGTAGCAATATATTTTTAAAGGGCAGAGAGAGTAGATTCACTAGTATGCTGTTCTGAATTCTGTATAAGAGTTTTCTTAATTCCTATTAAACAGATCTGTTGTCTTTAAAATAAATTAAACTGCTTTAGACTTCTAGGAGGATCTGAAGTGGCACTTAAGTGTCCTTAATTCTGGTTGAACTCCTTCACAAACAATTTGCCCACCCCTCAGACCAAACCACATTGCTGTACAGTTAATTGTCATAAGGTTTCACTTCTGCTCGTGTATTAGGCTATGTGAATTCAGTGAAACACTTATACAACTGCTACATAATGAATTATAATGTTTAATGATGTTATAAGAGTGGACAGTAGAACAGAAAAAAACGTGTAAAACCGAATCTTCATTAAAATGCACACTAATTTCATCTGTGAGAGTCAACAGTGCAACAGAAAACAGAAAGCTTGTGAGATCATTCTATACCATTATTTGTGTTGCTAATTATATATTTGTTTTGGGTAATATGTTTAATTTAATAGATTAATAAAAATCATATTCTGTGCATATACAATCAATAAATGGCCAATGAATTAAACATAATCTGTTAAAAATAGCTGTGAAGGCATAGAAAATTAGTATTAATGCATGATTTTTTATATTTTTTTGGATTATACCAGTAACCTTCAGCAAACATATCTTGAACTCAACCTTCTGCTCCGTTCATACTGTTGGTCTGATTTTACTCCATGGGTCTGATAGAGATATTCGGTCTCTTCTGTCCTCTTCAGCTCACTTCTTGTAGATATGATGTCATAAACCAGCACAGCAACAACAGCCACGCCCACCAGAGCAGAGAGAGCCAATCGGATCACAGCTTCAGTAAAACCACAACAGTGGATGCAGTCTGAAATGAAAAAAAAAGCACTGAATCAGAATTGTGCATTTATTTCTCTTTCAAATAGACTTAGTGCATCCATTTCGAAGGACGTAGAGCATCCACAAACTTTGCATATTTGTGAATACATGCACACTTTCCTTGCTTAGCTAAATAACATTAGCTAGGATTGCATGGCTAATAAGCCATTCTAGACTCTTTTTAGGACTCCCTGCGGAATCTGTGTGATTATGTGGCTCTTTCTCCATGATGTTTTTTGCCTTTAGTGCTAATGATCTCTAAAGCAGCATGGGATACCACCCCACCAAAAAAAAAAAAAAAAAACACTTCACTTCTCTGTCACTCGTCTGCTGTCTGTTCTCTGTTCTCTGTTCCTGTTAAAGAAAAAAATGCACGCAAATGCACCCAACCCTCATATGCACAAACAGGTCATGCTCTATATCTCTAAATGAGATGTAAGTTTTGATTAAAAATATAATTTACTGGATTTAACCGGATTATGCTGTCAATTATCTCTGCACCCACAAGCAGTAACATGAATCAACACCAAGTTTGGCCCAAAACTGATTTAGTTTCTCCTTAAACTAAAGACCAGTTCACACCAAGAACAATAATAACGATAACCAAATTTGTGTCCATGCCAACAGATGGCAATGTTATGTTTATTCTATGCACATGCTCCAGTTTTGTCGTCTGTCACGTTTTAATGCTTGAGCTCTTTACAGTCAGGTGGACACTGATTGGCTGTCAGTGTTTTCATCATTCATCAGCTGAAAAAAAAAAAAATGGTTTTGAAAGTGACAATTACCTTAACAGTGGATTTTAGCTACTGTACTTTCACAAACCCTAATAGCTTATCATCTGACATACCTGAACACATTCAACAGAGTTCTGCTCTGTAAATAAATGCTATCATGGTGTGACATACCTGAACTCGACTCATAGAGTTCAGTAATGTTGGCATCCTTAGTCTGGTTTACGGTTGAATTGTTCACTGCACAGCTGGATAACACACAATTGGGGCTTGATGATCTTTCTGATGATAAAGAATTTTGTGGAGATTGGTGGATGACAGATTTTGCAAAAAAATGTCAAGATGTTTCAATAAAAATGTGAGGTCAGCAGAATTAAAACAAAAAAAAAAACTGAACTATTTAAATTTGTATTGCAGAAGTTTTCTTTTATACGAATGTTGAATGATTTACAGTAAACCAAGACTTTAAATCTTATAAAAGATGAATAACAATGAAAGTTCAGTGTGTTTTCAACATTCACTTTGATGTGCAAACAGAAGTGAAACATTGGATCAGACTGCTTTAACTTTATTTAGTAGTTCAATTTAGTTTCTTACTCACAGCAGCTGTAATTGTAATTTTAATTATATATAATTGTGCAGCCCTTTGGTGCATTTTGTGTTTCTATTTATATCTCCGACTAGATTTGAATTTTATTACCTTTTTTTTCAAATGGAATTAAAGCCACTGACATAATAAAGAAATTTAGAAATGAATAGAACATTTTAAAATATTACAATGCCAAATATATAATTCAAAATAAGGGCTAATTATACTGTAATTGTCTTACCATAGACTGTAAGATTGAATCTCATGGAGCTGGTCTCTTGGCTCACAATGTTTAGTTGATAACATCCAGAGTCTGTGGTTCTGGTGTTGGTGATGGTCAGAGATCCGGTCTGATCCAGCTTTAGTCTGTCTCTGAATCTCTCATCAGCATCATATGTTGAGTTGGTTTGCGTGAGTCTGTTGACTTCAGCTATTCGAGTGCTTCCAAACATCCACTGTATTAGCAGATATTTCTGTGCTTCAGTAACATCAGTGTTTAGAGTGACAGACTCTCCCTTCATCACTGATACTGACTTCACTTCATCTGTATCAACACCAAACACACCTGGAGAACAAATAGGAACACGTTTTGTCACAGACTAAGGCCCACCAAAAAGATAATGTTATTTAATGACCCGATTAAATTACAGTTTAGCTCTATATTATGCGGACATTTTTTACTAATATGGATGAATGGTTTGCAGTGAACTTTAAAATGGGATTAGATTTGAAATGGAAAAAAATTCAAAACAGCAGTAGAAACACTAAAGATGCAAAATAAAAGATGGGATAAACAGTTCAAAAGGCAGATGTGCAAACAGAATAAGAACATGTTCTGTTGATCAGACGGCTTTAATCTTATTGAGCTGACCTGTAATAGTTACTGACTGGTTCGTTGACTAATTTAATTTTTATACTGGTTCATTGACTAATGCAATTTTATACTGTCAAAATGATCTTAAATGAGCTAAATGCATGTCATGTTGAACATTATAACATTGATTTCAATTTGTGTAATTAATGATCAGTGTTATAACACAGAAGTCCTTCAAATAAATGACTTAAGTCTACAAACTAATAATAGGCTAGCTAACAAGACTTTAGTCATAAAACACATTTTTAACTTACCAACCAGACACCACAAACACAATGTGAGCAAAACAAAAGCATGGACCATGTTCCCTGACTGGTTGCAACCCATGTAAAGCCCTGTAAGTAGGCTAAATGTCTAAAAACACCTTGTTCACACCGCCAGCAACTGGAGAGTTTGCTCACTAGTAGGCGCAACTCGCATCCACTGCCCCCAAAAAAAATATATATATTTTGCTAATTCATTGGTAACCATGCATATTTAGCAAACAAGAATGTATATAATTAAATATGTCCGGCAGAATGTATTTAAGACTGTACTCACAAACTGTATTTCTCATGAATAGCATATGTAAAGAAAAAATATCATTAGAGATTGATGATGATACGACACTAGAAACTTCAACACACGGTCTGTACACGGGCTCTGGGCGCGGCTCAGAGATGAGGAACACAACGGAGACCCATTAAAACAGAAAAATAGAAACAATCTCTACTGATCATCTTTATTACAATCGGACACAACCTATAACAACATGCAGAACACGTTATTGCTGTCTTTTTTATTATGATATATGGAAGGTGTTTTCACAGCTATTTGACATCGGGAACTGACACTGAAGTAACACCGCGTCTAATAACCATACATTATATGGCAAACTTTTTAATAAGTGCTTCATGTGAAATCGCATCTGAATCAGTCGTCGCTGAATTTGCTGGAAAATTAGGGGAAATATTTACGTTCACGCGCACATCCTCATCTCGTATCCACTGCAGCGAGAGAAACGTTCTAAAGCTTATTAAAGCAAACATACGGTGATATTGGATGACCAAATTCAGTATACACGTTGATGATGCATATATACATACAGGCAAGCAGATGAGCGTCTAAATCATCGTTTATGATTGGGTTTCACATTTTTCCCGTACATAATCTTTACAGTAATGCGATGCCAAATCATGTCTCACACAATGTTTTCAGTTCAATCCGTTTACTAATGTGGTATTAGTGAGTTTAATCTATATCTGTTAACTGTTCCTTTATGTTCTGCAGGTGTGTCTGGTGCAGATGAAACAGGGTCAGTGTGTCAGCGATGGAAGGAGATTCCGTCACTCTACATACTGATGTTAGTGAAATTAAGAATGATGATACATTACTGTGGGTGTATATTTAGCAGCACTGTTTCTCTGTCTGTTCTAATTTCTGTCATTGTCTCTGCATTTTGTTACCACAGAAAAACAAGAGAAGGGGGAAAGGAGCAGCAGGAGAGGAGTTCAGTTTGATGAGATAAGAGACACCAGTGTGAATCATGGTGAACATCTGAGCTGATCATTTCTGTCCTCTAGTGGACAAACACTGATCTAAGGATCCAATTAGATATCTTAATAGCAAGCTGGGCTAATGAAAACTGACATCAGGAAAGCTGAAGGGACTAAAGACAGGAGGGTAAAGTGATTTGAACAGTTGTGTTGCTGTTGGCTGTTATAGATTACATTTGGTCCAATGGTCTGTTTTTTGTTTGTTTGTTTGCCTGAATTATGCAGTAAATGACTAGATCATCTTTGCAGTCAATTAGTTTGGAGAATTGGCATGTTTCATGGTGCTTCGAGAAAAATAAAGCCAATTATCATCTATATATATATATATATATATACATAAGTTAAGTGTACTTGACAATTCTGAGTTACATTGACAAATAAAAGTTACTGAAAAAAAAGAAGAAAACTAAACAACTGGATTCATGTTCCACTTAGTTTCTACTAAGTTTAACACTGAAGACAAAAATATGTTAAACTGAGATACTCTTAGACACTTATCTCACAAGCTACATTTTTCCCTAGCGTAAAAAAAAACATTTAAAAATAAAAATAAAAATAATTTTCTTCCACTATTAAGAACCTTTTGTGGAATGGAAAGGTTCTATGGATATTAAATGTTTATCAACAAATAACAGTAAAGAACAAATAAAAAATATTTATGCAGGTTTTCCTTGTTTTTAATCAATGCATTTATTCAAATAATTTCAAATATGATATGGGGGAAATTATATACACATACTGTTACTTCTTTATGTCTTTTGTAGTGTGCTGTGATGACTTCAAGTAAGATAGGATAATGTAAAAGAATGCCTATGTTTATTTTGAAGCAGTAATTATTCATTGTATGTATTTTTATATAACCCCTGATAGAAATACATTTAATACCCCACAGTTATTAACTTTCTATGTGTAGTGTTTAATAATTATCACCAAAAAAAGCTGCTATTAATTAAATGTTATTACATAATTAATTGTTTCTCTATTGTTACATTTTGTATTAAAAATTGTGAACCATTTGTTGTAACCCATAATTAATGTTTTATTTTATCTTATTTTATTTTATTTATTTATTTTTTAAAGTAATATATTTAGCACTTTTTAAAGTGTACTCCCTTCTGAAGCATTTCAGTCAAATAAAATGTAGAGAAAATAAGGTATGGTGATATGGTATGAGGATTTCAATGCACATAATATAACATAGGGATGCTAAAACAGATCAAAATGGCACAGCAGTGGAAGAACATATGGAGGACAATTTGGTATGCTTAAACGATGGGGTGGAACAAGGTTTTAGTGTAAGTGATCCAATGAAGCCGTGTAGATAGTTTCAGCAATAATAGCTGTAAAATGTCATTGGGAAATACTAGATTAGTCAACAGTTGGGAGCGATATTTATCCAACAATCTGCATGGTAGGATTAGAGGTGCAAAGGAGCGTTGCAGCAAAAAAGTCTTAAGGATTACGTACACTGAAAAAAACAATAAGTAAATTTACTTAATTTTTATTTGGCAAGTTTTTGCACAAATACATTTTAAGTAAAATGTAAGTACTGAATTAAGTAAAATCTACTTGGCTAAGTTAGGTAAAATTAGCAAAGGAAATAAGTCAAATTAACATGGCCAGTTAGAGTTTGATGAGTAATTTTTACTTGATTATTTTAAGTTAAATTTGGAATACTTAAGTATTTTTCGCTCAGTCATGGCTTCTAAAATTGTTACTCAAACGATGTAGCACTAGGAAACAACCATGCTATTAAAACATGTGATTCACTTACAAACATGTAAGCAAGCAAGTAGACAGCTTGTTAATCTTTTAAGATAATATATCCACTCAAAAGAATTGTTATACAAATGAACACAAAGACCTCAATACTTGGTACACCATACACAATGACGGTGACAATCAGTGTATAGTGTTTGAGTAAGAATGGGTCATTTTGACTAGAAAATCAACTCTAGATGTCACAAAACAGTAAGTTACTAAACCTAACAACAAAAGCAACCATAAAACAGTGTAAATATAACTAAAAAACAGTGACAAATTTAACCTTTTTAATTATTCATGCCCCAGTGCATGATGGGAAAAACGGGATCATAACTTTAATATTTACTTAAAGAATCCTTGTAAACATAACAAACAATTCCAAGTAAAATATACTTATAAATTCAAACTTTAATTTCTACAAGCTTAAATTGAGTACTAATATAGAATTTACTTAAATTTTTTAATTCTTGCCTGAACTAAATTATTTAATGTAGAAATTACATTTGTTTTTATGTAGTGTTTACTTCACCAAAAAATCATTTTTATCAGTGTAACCTCTGTAATCGCTTTCGAGTGTGCGCTTGCTCTTTGTTTTCACTTTCGCTTTCAAAACCGCTCACATTTAGCGGGGAGGGAGGGAAGGGGACCACAGCAACCCCCACAGGCGCCAGCTCTGCTTTAGCTCATATATATTTTTACCTGCATTAAACAGTGTGTAAATGCATCTAAATGACTCTTCAGATGGGACTTCTGTGTTTCCTCTGCATTGCAAAGACGAATTTTGTTTATAATGATTTTATTGGTTTGGTAACAGCCCCAAATGTCTTCATAATCTAATTCACTTTATTGATTAAATATAAGAATTTGACGCAAGAGATAATGCACACTTCTAGAAAAAAAAGCTTTATAAAAGTAAAAATGCCCATAAAGGGTAAAAACAACTTTTGTTTTGAAAAGATTCATTTCTATCACTGCTGTGAACTGTCCAGCTGTCCAGGCAGTCCTGCAGCACAATACACTCAGAAACATATAGTCTGATAATCGTTATGGATAAACTCCCAGAAAATATCGAGATATCATTTTCTGTCTATCGCACACCCTTATATTTCTAATTGCTTGTTTGGTATACATAGGCCTAATTCACTGATCATCGTAAAATAAGCTTTTATCTTGGAAATAGGTTTTCTCAACAACAACAAGGACACGACAAAAAAATAGGTGAATCATATTTATATAAGGTATATTATTTTATTTATTTATTGAAGGGGGTGGGGTCTGGTTAATATTGTGAAATATCATTACAATTTGAAATAATGTTTTTCTATTTTAATATACTTTATATTTATTTCTGTAATGCAAAGCAGAATTTTCAGCTACATTACTCCAGTCTTCTATGCCACGTGATCCTTCAATGTATATTGTCAACGTCGGAAACAATTAGCAAAATGCTTAAAATTTTTCTGTGATATTTTTACAGGATTGATTGATTGAATCCTGGCAGATTATTATTCAAAATATAGAAATCCTATCCATTTAACATTATTGCTGAATAAAAGTTTTTTTGTTTTTGTTTTTTTCAAAAAAGAAAGAATAAAAAAAAGGTGCTGTTCTTTTATTCTTCAAAGGATCCTAATATTACGTTTTAAACGAAAAATAAAGCAAAGAGAGGCGCTTGAAAAACTGAACATTACAGTTTTTTACAATTGCTATCACAATTTTCTCAATACTTTTAACAATTTTCCTAAACTCAACACAATTAGCACAACATCTGTCTGTGTAGGCTATACAATTAACATATTTCTTGTTGCTTTGACACAAAATGCATACAGTTAACACAAATGTAAAATTCTTGAACTTCTTTTACACATAAGCTCAACCAAGACCAAAACAATCTAATTTTACTGCCAAATTTTCAAATGCTTTCACACTGTATGTCAGAACAGATAATATCATGCTCTAAAACTAACTAATAGGATAAAGTCAAAGTGAATAGTTATATATATATATATATATATGTGTGTGTGTGTGTGTGTTGGTCATATAATTAGAATATCATCAAAAAGTTGATTCATTTCACTAATTCCATTCAAAAAGTGAAACTTGTATATTATATTCATTCATTACACACAGACTGATATATTTCAAATATTTATTTCTTTTAATTTTGATGATTATAACTGAAAACTAAGGAAAATCCCAAATTCAGTATCTCAGAAAATTAGAATATTACTTAAGACCAATACAAAGAAAGGATTTTTAGAAATCTTGGCCAACTGAAAAGTATGCACATGAAAAGTATGAGCATGTACAGCACTCAATACTTAGTTGGGGCTCCTTTTGCCTGAATTACTGCAGCAATGCGGCGTGGCATGGAGTCGATCGGTCTGTGGCACTGCTCAGGTGTTATGAGAGCCCAGGTTGCTCTGATAGTGGCCTTCAGTTCTTCTGCATTGTTGGGTCTGGCATATCGCATCTTCCTCTTCACAATACCCCATACATTTTCTATGGGGTTAAGGTCAGGCGAGTTTGCTGGTCAATTAAGAACAGGGATACCATGGTCCTTAAACCGGATACTGGTTGCTTTGGCACTGTGTGCAGGTGCCAAAATGAAATCTGCATCTCCATAAAGTTGGTCAGCAGCAGGAAGCATGAAGTGCTCTAAAACTTCCTGGAATACGGCTGCATTGACCATGGACCTCAAAACACAGTGGACCAACACCAGCAGATGACATGGCACCCCAAACCATCACTGACTGTGGAAACTTTACACTGGACCTCAAGCAACGTGGGTTGTGTGCCTCTCCTCTCTTCCTCCAGACTATGGGACCCTGATTTCCAAAGGAAATGCAATATTTACTTTCATCAGAGAACATAACTTTGGACCACTCAGCAGCAGTCCAGTCCTTTTTGTCTTTAGCCCAGGCGAGACGCTTCTGACGCTGTCTGTTGTTAAAGAGTGGCTTGACACAAGGAATGCGACAGCTGAAACCCATGTCTTGCATACGTCTGTGCGTAGTGGTTCTTGAAGCACTGACTCCAGCTGCAGTCCACTCTTTGTGAATCTCCCCCATATTTTTGAATAGCTTTTGTTTCACAATCCTCTCCAGGGTGCGGTTATCCTTATTGCTTGTACACTTTTTTCTACCACGTCTTTTCCTTCCCTTCGCCTCTCTATTAATGTGCTTGGACACAGAACTCTGTGAACAGCCAGCCTCTTTTGCAATGACCTTTTGTGTCTTGCCCTCCTTGTGCAGTGTGTCAATGGTCGTCTTTTGGACAACTGTCAAGTCAGCAGTCTTCCCTATGATTGTGTAGCCTACAGAACTAGACTGAGAGTCATTTAAAAGGCCTTTGCAGGTGTTTTGAGTTAATTAGCTGATTAGAGTGTGGCACCAGGTGTCTTCAATATTGAACCTTTTCACAATATTCTAATTTTCTGAGATACTGAATTTGGGATTTTCCTTAGTTGTCAGTTATAATCATCAAAATTAAAAGAAATAAACATTTGAAATATATCAGTCTGTGTGTAATGAATGAATATAATATACACTGTAAAAAAAAAATCCGTAAAAAAACGGATAATGTACTGGCAGAAAATTACCAGGACATTTTCTGTTAAATTTACGGACATTTCCTTCCACATTAAAACGGAAAATTCTGTAGATTTACATTTTCTTCTGTACCATAAACGGACAATCCTTAATGCAGAAATTTCTAAAAAATTATAGCATAGGCCTATCTTTAGTAGCAAATAAATCCAGCACAATATATACAAATTGAACATGGTTTATTTTTACCTCATGTAAACATTCTTAAAAGTTTGTTCAGTAGTTTTTATTTGCCTTAAACAGGTGAAGACATGCCATGTGCCAGTTTGTGGAAACTACTTTTTTTCTGCATGTTCAGTCCAAGTTCCATGTTGAGATCTGAAAAAAGCTCAAATTGTACATGGATTCTAAAAGTCTTGGAAGCGTAGGTTCCCATCATCTCAACCTTTGACCCTCATTCAGGATTTCTTCACAGGAAGACTGGAAATGACAAGAAACTAAATGAATGAAAGTGAAGTACAGAGTAACATGCAGAACAGGTTGAGATTGAATTATCAGCTGCTATTCCAAATACTTTCCAGTTCAAACATTGTTTATAAAATGCTAAACTTGCATTTCCAGTGTTCTCCAGTTGCATCTGTCATGTGATCTTGTCAACAATGTTTTACAATATACTTAAAGAGATAGAATTATAATTTTTGGGTGAACTATCATTAATTATTCACCCTCATGTCATTCATCTTCAGAACACAAATTAAGATATTTCTGATGAAATCCGAGAGCTCTCTGACCCACGGTGGTGCTGACGCTGCACTTTGTTTACTGGCAAATGAACGCACACGCATGCGTTGTGGTACTCTCGTTAATGGCAGCAGACTCTCCCAGGAGAGAAGAAATCATTGAATAAAGTTATTTTTGTTTTGTTTGCGCACAAAAAGTATTGTCATAGCTTCGTAAAATTACAGTTGAACCACTGATGTCGCATGGACCATTTTAACGATGTCCTTATACTACGTTTCTGTGACTTGATCGTGTAAGGACCCTTGCTGTCTATGGAGGGTCAGAAAGCTCTCAGATTTCATCAAAAATGGTGAAAGAAAAGATTCTTTTGAAGTCAGTGCAGGCTAAAGACAAGGCAGTTTGAGCATGTGTGTGTGTGTGTGTGTGTGAGAGAGAGAGAGAGAGAGAGAGAGAGAGAGAGTTATAATATCAGATTCATAGTTTGTATGCATAGATGTGTGTGTGTGTGTGTCTGTGTGTGTGATAGCGTGAGTATACATGCATCCACACACGCACTGGTCCAAGGCCTTTATGTTTGCAAGCACAACATGCTCCTGAATACTAGTTTTTTCTCTGACTTTTATTCTTCCCCATTCACTTTCAATGGCCGGCCATTTTTGACAAGTGTGACTTTGTGCAATTTTGTACAAAATAAAAGCATTTAAAAGCAAACTTCCTGATTAAACATTAAAGCACACTAGTGTGAGAAACAGTGCAAATTTTCATAATTTTTTATCTCATAGTATGAAAATTATTCATAAAAAATGCTTTTTTTCACTCAAAAAATTAGGTGCCTACTTTCGGATAAATGAGACCTACGACTAATCAGATGCAAATAGAAACACAAAACCAGTCCTAAATTAAAGAAACCAAGTTGACAAAAAGATTGAATCCAATATTTGGTGATAATATAACATAATGAGTGATTTATAAGCAATTGTTTGTCATTTTTGACCGGGAACACAAGTGTGACTTTTTGCAATTTTGTACAAAATAAAAGCATTTAAAACCAAACTTCCTGATTAAACATTAGAGCATACTAGTGTGAGAAACAGTGCAAATATTTATAATTTTTTGTTTAATATTGTAAAAATTATTCATAAAAAATGATTTTTTTCACTCAAAAAACTAGGTACCTACTCTCAGATAAATGAGGCCTACGATTAATCAGATGCAAATAGAAACACAAAACCAGTCCTAAATTAAAGAAACCAAGTTGACAAAAGCATGACACTCACACGCATCCTCAAGTGGACCAGTGTGTCTATTACACACTTTGGCGTGATACTGGGTTGCAATTGCAGTAATCCACATGCGAAGTTATAAAAGCGTGGATAACTGTCTCACGAGACTTTTCAGACTATTATTTTTTTTAATTTTTTTTTTTATTCACAATCTGAATAGTGCTGTATATCTCGCAGTGTTTTCAGTCGAATTGGTTTACTGAGGTTACTAATGTGGTATCAGATTAAGCTAGCCTATATCTTTAATTGTTCATTTATGTTTTGCAGGTATGTTTAGAGCAGAAACAGATGAGACAATGTCAGTGACGGAAGGGGATCCTGTTACTTTATACACTGGTCTTACTGAAATACTGAATGATGATACCGTACTGTGGGTGTTTGGACCTAAAGGTTTGGTCATTTCTCAAATAACAAGAAAGAACGACCTGACCTCATTTTTTGTCACTGATGATGTGAGATTCAGAGGCAGATTGCAGTTGGAACAAAACACTGGTTCTCTCACCATCAGAAACACCAGAATCAGACACTCTGGACAATATAAACTAACGGTCTCTAGAGAAAAGACTACGACTAAGAAATTTAATGTTACTGTAATTGGTGAGTATCTCAAGAATATCTTTTTCACTCAATGCAATATTGATCCTCTTTAAGGTGTGGTCACATTACCAGAATTTTAGGAAAATATCACATGAAAAAAAGGTCCATTTTCAATAGCGTTGACAGGGGGAATCACAAGAATGGGAAGGACTGGATTTTGCCTGTGACATGACTAAGCAGTGGTAAATGTGACCGCACCTTTACACAAATCTGCCCCAATTTCTACAAAAAGATGCGATGCTGCGTAAAAGCAGTATCAAAATGTTCCAGCTCAGACCTGATTTGTTTTCCAGGTGTGGTTGGTGAGACAGGTGGAGTGACATCAGTATCAGTGATGGAGGGAGATTCTGTCACTCTACAGAATGATCAAGTACAGCGAGACGATCTGATCGTGTGGAGGTTTGGAGATAAAGGCATCCTCCTGGCTAAAATCGATGTGGAAACTAATGAGACCTCATTAAATGATGCTGATGAGAGATTCATAAACAGACTGCAGCTGGGTCAGACCGGATCACTGACCATCAAGAACACAAGAACCGAACATGCTGGACTTTATGAGCTACAGATCAGAGGCCGCGAGAGCTCACAGCGATTCCTTGTTTCTGTCACTTGTGAGTCTTTATAAAGCAAGTCTTTCAAAGTAATGATATGGAATAAAGCTAGATCAGCATTTAGAACAGATAATTGGACAAATTATACACTGGAAAACAATAAGTTTATTTTTTATTTTTTTTTGCACGCATATTTTTTTAAGTAAAATTTAAGTATGGAATTAAGTAAAATCTACTTAACCAAGTTATGTAAAATCAGCAAAGAAAATAAGTAAATTTAACATGGCCAGTTAGAGTTTGATGATTAAATTCTACTTCTACTTCTAAATTATTTTAAGATTACCCTGCAATACTCAAGTACATTTCACTCAGTCATGGTTTGTAAACTTTACTCAAACAACATACCACTGAAAAAACAAACAAACAAAAAAAAAACATTAAAGCATGTGGTTCACTTACAAATATGTACGTAAGCAAGTATACAGCTCATTATTCTTTTTAAAATGTAGTTATTAACCAAATGAACACAAGAGACCTCAATACTTGGTGCATGATACACAATGATGGTAACAATCAGTGGATAGTGTTTGAGTATGAATGGGTCAGTTTGAGTAGAAAATCAACTCCAGATGTCACAAAAAAGCAAGTTACTTAACCTAACAACAAAAGCAACCATAAAACTGTGCAAATACATATTGAAAATTAATTATTCATGCCCAAGTCAATTGACCATATGCACGGAGCGCTTTTTAGAACTTCCGGATAAAGATAAACCAGCTCGTAATCTCCCGGTGAAGCTCATTTTATATGTGCTATATATAGGTAGAGACTCTCACAGAAACCTCTCGTGCCTCATTCTTATCAGAATCTGAGAAAAAAATAAAAAATTGCAACACCGTAACTAATGACAGCGGCATTAACATACAGTTTCATGTTATTTAAGAACATATAATTTTATATGCAGAGTCCTGTAAGCCCAGAAAAGTACCCAGACGCATAACTGTACATTTAAATGCTGACAAATAAACACTATCGTAACTGTTTAGGCTGTTAGGCTGATCTCTTAAACTACATCTTAATGTACATCTTAGGCTAAATACCTAAATACAAAATAAATAAGTTGGTATAACATAATGCATTCAATATTTTTAAATGTTTAGATTTAATTTAATAACTGCATCGTTTAAGTTTTATCCAACACAGACTTGCTGCTGTAGTTTTGTTAGTCTGAATCACTTAATGCACAGCTCTATTCTGACATCGGCTCCTCAGGTGATTCATTCCGTTGCCGCTGTCAATCATAGCAATGACTCGCGGCATGATTTAACGGATTCACTCGTGTAAATTTAACATTCGCATTTATCATTCCTGAAACAGTATACGTGGATATTTGGTCCTCTTAGACAAATAAAATTTATCTCCAAATTATTAATGGATTATGTAGAGAAACCGAGCAAAGGACGTTCCCCTTTCGGCACAGTACAGTTGACCGGAAATGACTGAGCTGACTTATCTACAACCAGGAAATAATCGTGCATATGGTCAATTATGGGACCAACGGGATCATGACTTTGATATTTACTTAAACAATCTTTGTGAAAATAACAAAACATATATAATAACCTTTTTTTTTCGTAGATTTTATATTTATGATATTCTGCTTTGGTCAACCACCTTTAACAGAGTAAAACTATGTGCTGACCTGTGTGACTACACCAAAAATTGCATGTCAACCACTTGACACCTCAATCATGATCAATATTGCGTCCTGTAAATCGCAGCATTTGAAGTCTTCTCAGATCCACACTTTCGCTGTCTCTCTTCAGCTGTTCCTGATCCAGGTCTATCTCTGGGTATCATAGTTGGGATAGCTGCTGCTGTTCTGCTGATCCTGGCTGCAGTTGTAGTTGCTTTTGTGATTCACTATCACCGCCAGATCTCTGAACTAAAAAAACAAGTGTGTGAGTATTACAGGTTATACAAGACAAAAACAATACATTTTAATATGCACAGAAATGTGTAACAGTAATGCAATGAAATTCATGATGTTTCATAATCAGTATTTACATTTTTTTGCTTGATTAATCATATTGTATATTACAGTATTAGATGACATACTTTAAGTTTTACAACACATCAAGATCTGGGTTTGATCACACCATAATGCTTCAGATCAATGCAGTCCTTTTCTTGTTTGTAAATGGAAATTCGATGAGAAACGTTTTAGCAGATTGAATTAGTTAATTCCCTGAAGATATTTGACACTGTTGTGTAAATATTAGCCTGTTTTATTTTTTTATTTGTTCAATTTATTATTATTATTATTTTATTTTGTTTGAACTTTATATTTGGGCGTTTCTTCAACTAGGGGCACTTTTAGCCTTGTGAAGTTGAATAAAAAAAAACTTGTTCAAAAGTCACATAACACAGTCTCTCTCATAAGTTTAAATAATTTGTCTAGTTTTAAGAGGACAAACTTAGATTACAAGAGAAATTGTTAATATTTCACATTTTTTCCAACCTGCAATGAACAAATGTCATTTCCACCACATCTCAATATACAGTTGTTATTTAAAAATAGAATAACCTATGCCACTCAAGAATTGTCTAAGATCATTCTTCTAACTAGTTTTACCAGTTTTTCCACAATGTACAATAATTATACATTTTTCAATGAGATAAAATAACTGCCCTAAGGACCAAATGCTGATCTGTACACCTGTCACACTCTGAAATTTAATATTGGTTTGGGTAAGAGCTTATTAGAAAATAAATAACTTGAATTTTTATATTAAGTAGAGAAGGATACATTTTTAGTGTGTGATGAGAACTTTTTAAATATTTTTAAAAAAAATGTGTGGTGATGGAAATGGCAGGGTGTTGTGGAAATGACAATGAATTAACGTGAATGAATTAAGAGAAACAGCAGATATATTTATTAGAAAAAGTCTTAAACTCATCACACTCATTAAACTCAATTCATAAAGTCATTAAACATATCAATTGTACTTTGTAACCATAAATGTCATTTGTATTGACACTTCTATGACACTTCTGTAGTTTTTTTGTGAAAAAATTGAAGATAGCTTCACTGATTAGCTTTGAATTAATACTTAGCATTTCATGTAGACAACATACTCTTATTTAACTTAACATTTTTAGCTTTTTAAAAACACCCTTGAAGGTACAGCATGTTTGGAAATGACGTAGAATAAATATATTAACTGATCAAGCAATATTTACCTTGATTTTTCTTCATATGTTGTTGAGGGAAATTTAAATTCCCTCCATGTCCAACATGTGCTCTGATGTCTCTGAACATTTACATAGAAACCACCTAAACAATCTTTCACACAAACTTTTTAAAGGGACATTACAGTGTTGTGGTGGAAATGACACCAATACTGTGCGACAGCTATATTTTGTATAAAAATTTATATTGATAGTGGTCTCACATTAAATACTATAATGTATTTTAATTATTTTACTAGTGCTTAATTCAGGTACATTAATACACTGTAAAAAATGTACTGTAGAATTTACAGGATGTTACTGGCAAAAAAGTTGCCAATAAAATCTTGTAAAAATTATGTTAATTGCTGTAAAATGGATTACAGTATAATACTGCAAAGCAAATCACAGCTAATTGCTGTATGTGAAATACAGTAATTTGTAGTATTTTTTACAGTAACTTTGAATTAAACTTGTAATTTATATTACAGCAATATTTTGTAATCTCACGAAAGTACAGTATTTACCTGGCAACAAAATTTGCCAATAAAATCCTGTAAATACCCCTAAATCCAAGATGATGTTGTAATAATATAACATTGAAAATGCTGCAAATAATAATTTTAACAGTAAACAGTAAAATACTGATTTAAATGAATTATCATGAGAACTATCTTAATACATTTACAAATTAATAAAAACCAAGTCAAAGATGTTGCAAATAAATATTTATTAAAACTGGCAGAAAGACATTGCAAGGCTTTTACTGGTAAAAATAAAAATGTCAGTCTTTCAACAGTTATAATCTTATCATAAAAATAACATAGCATCACAAAATAACTGCAAATAACTGTTCACAAAAAATTCTGAAAAAAGCCATATTCTGATTTACTTTTTATAAAAAAAATTAAGGTCAATCAACAGAATTTGTATAATTTTGGTTAAAGGATTAAAATAAAATGCTGGAAGCAACATTATACCACAAATTCTGTTGTTTGAGCTTATGTTATATTAAATTTAGAATATTCCTGCAAAAGACAATTTAATAAATACATACTGAAAGTCCATCAACTTTCTGAGATGAGCACACACATGAGGGCTGTCCCTCTTCTCTGAGACCTTTCCACTTGTTTTGCCTCTGTGTATCCGTCTTGTATCCAGTGAGTGTTGTGATTCCAACAAAACATCTGCACAAAAAACAAGCAGAAGCTTTAGAATAAAGTTCAGTATTGAATGAAACTAGCTCAATAAAATAAATGTAAAAATGCCACTTATACAGTACTTAAACTAAATAAGTAACCTTTTTCACAAATGAAATTACTCAAGTAAAACATGTTACCTTTGAAATTAATTCAAGTGTGCAAAAGATGCCTGCTCCCGGGACGCCAGATTGAAGTTGTAATAAGACTGAAAATCCAGCCACAAAGTTGAGGTATGAATTCACAACCATGTGACCCTCGGATAGGCCTAGTCAAAAGCCACTGGGTGCACCTGAAATAAATAAATAGAAGCAATAATGTAACTTACAATACAGTATTTCAATATAAAATGTAATCTAAAATACAAGTTTATCAAATGATTTACAACAGAATTAATAAGAATTAATACATTACCTAATATAATCAGCTTCAGAGAGTCTTGAAGCATCAAACATTTCTCCACATCAGCTGCTATTCTTTGCACCTACAAGAAATAATGAAAATTATCTTGTGATTTAAAAAAAAAAAAATGCATTTACATAAATGAGACCAAAATGAACACCCAAAAAGGCATATATTTTAAAATAAACTTTTACATTTGATTAATAAATTAAATTATAGCAATACATTGTAGAACTGTACCACCAATCAAATTAAATAATTTATAATGCAAAATTACAACTGTTATGACATTAATGTTTTACATTAATTTTTGAAATTACAAATAAGAAATGTTGGAAAAATGCAATGATACTTTTTAAACGTGAAACTAAACCGCCATTAGGTGGCAGCAAATAATTTAATGAGTGAGTCAATTGAGTCATTCATTGAACCGATTCGTTCAGAATGATGAATCATTCAGTAAAAACACAGCAGAGTTTTGCTTTTGATCTTTGTTTGGAACGATTTTCGTTGGTGAAATAAAACAACAGTCAATATTGTGTCTAAAAAGTAAGTAACTTCATGTTAACTAATTGTTTATTGAACTACGTAACATTTGCAATCGTGATAATCAGCAACAGATCACTTGTTATGCTACTTAACAATATAAGATGTTATAAATAAACTCAACAGTTTGAACATTTACCTCATGTTTCTTCCGTGAGTTTGTGTGCGCCGTTAAGGTTATTTGTTTGTTGAACGTAACATTATCAGAATCAGTCTTGCGTTTCGATGCTTCCCTAGTTTTTATTTTTCACTCGAGTTTTAATCAGGCTAACTTGTCTAATCGGGCATGTAAAGATGTATTTCACAAAAAAATTGCCCCGGACAAGCTTTAATGTCGAGTACAACTACAGTGGATAGACACAATTTCTCATTTACATGTTGTTTCTAATTATAGTAAGATGTCACGTCAATATGGTACAGTTGAACACATATAAACAAATGAAATTTCACATATTTTGCTGTTCGTCAGTTATTTCGACAGATAGTAGTTAACGTTACTATGACAATCGTTCACACTGGACATTAAGTTAAAAGTTTGGTAAACACTACTTTAAATGCTCTCAATAAGAAAATTAAACTGCCAAAATGAGAAAAATGCAGCATGCTAACTATGCTATGATAGCAATTTCCATTTTACTGCACATACCAAGGCCGCTTGTCTAAATGTGTGATAGCAGGCTATTGTGACATGATATCACTTATACATTAACTTAAATAAATATAAAATGATATATTTCTTAAGTGAACTTACCAGGAATTATGAATAAAGCCTCTAATCTTCAATCGTTCTGGCACTGCTCCAGTGCTGGATTTCAGATTTGAACGATGCGCGCGCAATCCCATAATGCCACACTACAGTAAAGTAGTGTAAAAAGCAGGAGCTACAGTGATAACACCTGCTTCTTGTAAATTAATTACAGTTGACATGGAAATATACAGTTAACAACTGTAAAACCTTATTTGACCCATAATGCATTGCGAATTACAGCTACATCTTGTAAAATGTTTAAACAGTAAAATTCTGTAAAATTTTGCTGTAGAAACTACAGCAATTTTTTACAGTGTAGTTACCAGATAAGTCATATTTTTAAACTGTATTTTCACGTGTAAACCAGTAGTTCATGCTTTTAAGCAAAGTTTATTTGGAATAATTTAAACATTACTATTATAACTTGTACATTTATAACTTTATAAAACAAGTATAAAAGAAAAGTTTATTTTAAGCTCCAGAAAAACTTTATTTCTTGAAGAAAAACCTTCATAACTTGTATTCTGCATGCTTTAAACAAGGTTTCGTTGGAATAATTTGAACATGACCATTATAACTTGTGTATTTACAACCTTATAAAACATAAGCATCTTAAAAAAAGTTAAAGTGAAGCTCTTGCCAAACATTATTTGGAATAACTTGTATCGTTTGTATACGCATATCTGAAAACTCTAAAATACATTATTTCACAAACAAACAAACTAACCATGCAGCTCCTCACACCTCTGTCCTCGCTCTCCCAACGGCCCTTTGAAAAGACAACAATTAATGAACCACTGTGCCACTTTTTCACAGTTAAAACAGATTATTGTCTTTTAAAGATTGTATTTCCATTTAAGACTTATATCTTCTTATATCTTATATATTGCTATATACTACATGACCTTGCAGAACAGTTTCCTCCCAGTCATCTCCATTTTTAAATATTTTCAGGATGTACAATAATGGTATCAGATATAATATTCTATCATAAATGATTTGTGTAAACAAGGGCAAAGGGAAACATTTAAAGGCATAGTTCACACAAAAATTTAATTTGTCTCATTTAATCACAAATGTCAAAATATCTGATTTTTATTTATTTTTTTAATTATAATTTTTATCAGGCAATGTATAGGTCATTTTCATTGCCATTACAGTGAAATAACTGAACATAAACATAAGAGCCTGATGAAAATGATTTTAGAAGAAAATTTCAGACAGTTTTTGCATCTGATGTCTTCTTTTCTTATTTTATTATCACTTCACTTGTATTAGTGTACTTGTCTTTAATAACATTTGAATGTTATTTATTATAAACTCTGAGTTTTGTGATCGCTTCACCACAAATTAATAGTTACTTATCACTAAAATTAGCAGTACACCTGGTTCATATTCTCATAATTTGGGGTATTGCTTGTCCAAATATGGACAATTATTTGCATACAATCAAACTGATTTGATTCCACTGATTTACGAAGAACAAACTCAACTCTACCAAATAACCTCTGTTTGCACATGAATGTTAATAATCCAACAGCAAGTAAACATACCTTATACAACCTCAAGCAGTTTGAGCCCCCGAAACTCTCACTTTCCATGCCGGCCAACAAAATTGAACTCTCTTGAATCTTGAAAAGGTGTGGTCCAAAAGGAAGGCCCTCATTCTTCTCGTGGCTTCATCCACTGTTCTCCCTCCAATTTCTGCCACCACAGCAACCTAATGGAAAACAAGATTATTATTATTGGGGAGACAACAAAAAATTTACCCAAATAATTGCAATTTCCCCCCAAATCTACTGTGTGTATCAAGTCCATACATACAAGTCTATTACTCACAATTCTTATGGAACACTTCCATAATTCCTATGCAGTTACCTCTGTAACAGATGTTTTATACTTGTACTACAATTGTGTTGCCTGTGCTACAAAAACATTCTCTATAGCAAAACAGCTACAGTACTGTGAAAATGTGTTAGGCCACCATTACATTTGTTGTTTTGGAAATGGTATAATGATTATCTGAGAGTTTTTTTATAGAATACAAGAAGAAAATGCAGGAATTTTATAGGCAGTATTAAAAAAAAGAAACAAACAAAATGGTGGCCTAAGACTTCTGCACAGTACTGTAACTTGGGTGCAAAAACGTTAATGTTCAGCCCTGTGAACCTGCTAAATGGTCATGTTAAAACATACCACTTGTTTCTGGAAGGTGGGGTCTGCCAATTTCTGCTCCACTGAAGATACTGAACTTAAAACTTAAAGTTTGTATCGATTTCATTAGACAAGATTTGTGTAATGCTCATTGGTTCAGACAACCGTGAATCTTGCGGTAGTTTGATGTCGTGGGGGGTGGGATCTCGCGATGAAACTTGGGAGATCTCGCGAGAAAGTTGTCAGCACAATTAAAGTGGCTGCATTTATTTATTTATTTTGGCTAAATGTCAGTGGAAAATTGGGTAGAATGAGTGTTGGAATCATAGACTGTTAAAAAAAAGGAGGGGAATTTTTAGATTTTGATTAAAGTAATCCAAGTGTCAAAACAACAACAAAAATTATTTTAAAGACACATATGTGCATATATATCCATGTAACCACCCCACGGGAATAATTATGTTTGCACTTGTATATTTGATAAAACAAATAGGGTCCCATGTGTAGCTCATTTTGAGCCCATGCACACATTTCCCATTAATTACCCAACTAGGTACCACATGGGGAGCCCACCTGGGTTCACCCAAGTGGGCCCCAGATAAGATGCCCACCTGGGTTCACCCATGTGGGTCCTAGCTGGGCCACCCAAGTGGTAATATAGTAATAATTGTATTATTTAAAATAAGTAAAATAAATTTATTTATTAAAAAAAAAAAAAAGGATAAAAATCTAAAGATTCAATAAACTTTAATAAAAAAAAACAAACAAACAAAAAAACCCATATATATATATTTAAAAAAAAAAAAAAGTTTTTCCTGACTATTACTTCACATATGAGATTTTAAAGGCTTAAAGAGTATAAATGCACCTTTGGTCAAAAAGTGAAAATGAAGTATAATGTAAAATTTAGCTTTATCTCATGAACACATTTCACATTTTCATGTCCAGCTGTGGCAGTTGAAGAGAAGTCAGCGGCAGATGGAGATTCTGTGACTCTAAAGACTGATACTAAACTACAGAAAGATGATAAGATACAGTGGTACTATGAAGAAGACAACAATCTCATTGCTGAAATCATTGGAATGAACTCTAATAAAACATATGCTGGTGTTGATGGGAGATTCAGAAGCAAACTGGTGGCAGATGAGAAGACTGGAGATCTCACCATCAATAACATCATGCTTAATCACTCTGGACCCTATAAACTCAAGATCAGCGGCAAAAACAGAAGAACTGAATACAAGAGATTCATTCTTAACATCAAAAGTGAGTAGATCAATTATATAGAGGATTTAGATCAATGATGTAGAACAACAGTTTAGATGATCTCAGCTTAACAGTGCAATGTAATTAATTACTTTTAGATTTTTGTTTTTTTCTAATTCAATTAATGCCATGTTAAATTAAAAATATTAGATTTTGAGAATAAAATTGTAACATTACTAGAATAAATTCATAATGTTGTGAGGAAGGAAAATCTCAGCTTTGTTATATCATTGCCAAATGTGAACTATCAATTTGCCCAGCTCTGAACCACTAATATGGACCATGAAGCTGTAATATATATAATAAAATGTTAAATGAATTTCTGTGAAACTGATTTGAAACTGTGTATGGTTAAAATGCTGCAATAAAGTTGACTATATTACTCCTTTAGTATTGTAATTTTAAAGTATTTTTGAGATGAGGGCTGACAACAAAATTGCATGATTATGAATCATATGTCGTCAAATGTAGTTTGTGGTTTGAAATTCAGATTTCTTTTGGCTAGAAATCCAGCTTGTCAAATACTACAACATATTTCAGCAATATTTGTAGGCTGATGAGATTAACTAATGGCTAAGTACCTTTGTCTCATTAAAGGTAGTTGTCAGTCAACTAACTGGATAATTCAAAATGGAAAGGAAGTTGTCTACTAACATGCCATAGGTTAAAATGTAATCTAAATGTATGTGATACTGAAAATGTAAACTAAATTAATTCACAATTATTTGTCTTCTGTCTTTTTCCGTGTTGCATTGGCATATAGTGATAACAGTGTCAGCAACGGAGGGGGAAAATGTACGTTTAGATACTATGACTAAAATACAAGAGGATTTGATACTGTGGACGTTTGGAGCAGAAAACCGCTGTGTTGGTAAAGCTGATCTAGGAATGAATAGTTTTAGTGTCGAAGACAGGCTGAAGCTGGATGAGACGACTGGATCTCTGACCATCAGTGACATCACAACCTCAGACTCTGGAGTTTATAAACTACAGATCATCAACAGCGAACAAACCACATTCAAGAGATTTGATGTGACTGTCACTGGTGAGTAGAACATCATTTATTACAATGACTATAAATTTATTTAAACAATTGTTTCTTGAATCTGATTGGCCAAATGGTATTCCACCAGTGGGGATTTCTTTAAGACTGCAAGGGAAGCTCGGCTTCCCCTATAATGTCAAAAAATTAATGGTAAAATATGTACTATTGTGTTAACATTTTATTGACTAAAACTGCGTTAGAACACGTTCATCTCGAAGACGAGTTCGTTCAGAATCAGCTACATATAGCAGGTCGGACTCGATTTCCTTCTCATACACTCCCGTAGCTTCAGTGCATTTCTCCGTTGAAGCCGAGCGTCCATTGACTTCAATGGGGCTGCTTTGAACAGTTTTTTTCAGGGCTTCAAAACTAGACGGTCATTGGATAAATGCTGCGATTATGCCCCGCCCCCGGACGCTCAGCGTCTCTGGGAGTGAATGGAGGAGTGGGCTGGCCTGGACGCTGGGCTTCTGCGTGATGATTGGAGGGTCTGCATCTCCTTTTGATTGACAGCGATTGTGTACAATAAAAAGTCGCTGACGCTGAAGCTATTCGAGCTCAGTCCCATCGCGGCTTTGCACTTGGTTCTTATCAATCATTATATATATTTTTTTTATTTATTTATAATGTTATGTTTTAATATACATGCTGCTAACTCGGAAATTTCAAGATATGCGAGCAAAAAATGCTCCTGACACTTAGGCAATACGACACGAGCAAGAGTGCTGTTTTTGTTTCGTTTCTGTGTTTGATCCAAATCCGCGTTGATTTGGCCGAATCACTGATTCACTGAGCCATTCATAAAATCAGTCATTTGATTCGCTCCTGAAGGATTCAGCCGTTTTGAAAGAATCGTTTGAATGACTCAGTGATTCAATCATGAACTTCTGCCACCTGCTGGCCGTTTTTAAGTTTCCCGTCTAAAACTAGGCATATTACATTATTTTCCAACATATTTCTATATTCAGAATTTAGTATTTAAAACATTAATCTCATAACATTATTTATGAAAATATAAATACGGTCTAAATGAATAAATGGCACATCTAAATGTCACTTCATGCAGCTTCTGTGCAGTGCTAAGATGAGTTGTGTTTAGATCATTTCACGGATAACAATAGCCAGTCATTCATTCACATTAATTAAGTATTCAGAGAATAATATTGTCTGTTTTCACTTACATCTATTTATTTATTAAATTTTGATTCATTTTGTAGAATTGAATTATAAATTAAGCTGGTATAGTATCGTAAGACATTTTTATGGTATCATGACAACCCTATTATACACCACATTCCTTGTTTCAGTTTAACCTAATTCCCACATTTCCTCCGTCGAGTTTAATATCTTTTTTTTTTTAGATTGTTTGTTCATTCATTCATTCATACAGTAGGCTAGACTAGCATCACTGGAAAAGACGCCTAGTTGGTACGAAAGGGTCACAGAACATTTTCTTGAAAAGGAACGTAGGGCAGGATTTACGTATAAATAAATGGACAATTTTTTATGATGTAGGCCGAAAATGAGCTTCCCCTCTTTGAAAGACCAGCAGCCGCCACAATTCCACCTGTCTGTGTTTGTGAGTATCAGGTTATGTGAGCAGTGCAAAAGCATATTTACTGTCTGTTCTGTAATTAAAAAGGTGCAGTTATATGTTCAGTGACCATGTTTATCAATTACTAAAATAGTTGAAACACTCAGATAATATAAAAGTATCATAGTTTAGTAGACCTGAAGATTATTTATTAGTTTATATTTTTTATTAATCAATCATCTTTCCATCCATGTATCTTCTGAAGCCAATAGGAAGAATCCAGAATCCACCAATCCAGAACATGCGCATACACATCTTGCCACATTTTACTTTTGTGTGCTATGATTAATATTGTTTGTATTCATCTTATTTTTCAATGTAAGGAAGTAACCTGTTTTCTGTGAATGTGTGAGTCTTCCGCTTCTAAGGATCCTGCTTCTGCTTTTGCTGCACACCACAGGGGTTGGTGCACTGCTTCACAACTGATGATTGACAGCCAGTGTTGCCAATTCTGCGGTTTTCCCGTGGAATCTGGCTACTTTAACACTGTTGCCGTGGGTTATTTTTCCCCGAAACGTTTTGAGTAGCAATTGGGTGGGTTCTGTTGTGAAAACCTGGCAAACCTACTGATAGCCTTGAGACTGCAAATAGTCTATCTAAAAATGAATCTAACAATGACATGTCCATTCACAAACTCAGAAATGTAAGAAGAGTGTGAAAATGATACTCATATGAAGAGTATCACACGAGCAAGAGTGCTGATTGTTTCACCCAAATATCTGCACGATTGCAAATAATTTGTGAATTGTGATTTTATACAAAAGTTCAATAAACAAGAAGTTAATGTTGTGTTAAATACATTTTAGAGACAATATTGTGTCTGTTTTGCTCAGCATTGTTTTGTTACTGAATGAATCCATGTTGTTGAACAAATCGAGAGAGTCAAGTCAAATTTATTAAGATCCCTTATGGGCAATATAGATGCAGCACGAATCAGAAACACAGACCCATACAATACATTCCAAAACATAAATACATAAAAATATATAAATAAAATACAGTAAATAAAATTTTCCCTTACAGATTCCTTAAAGACCATTTAACAGCCGAATTGCACATGGGAACAAACGAGTATTTGTATCCTTTAATTTTCATCTTTGGTAGTCTGTAACAGGATCCTGAAGGGAGCATTAAAAACTCTGGAAACAGAAAATGGTCACTGTCCAGGAGCACAGATTCATTAAATCACTTGCTTTGTTTCTGAATGAATCAGCCTTTCAAATGAATCGGTTTAATGAATGACTGAATGACTCACTCCCCTACTAGTGCTTTTAGATTCAAAATGTACAATATAATTCCATTATTAATATATCAGTTAGAAAATGCTTGATCAGCCCCAATCCTTGAGATTGGCTCGGGACATCCCTACTTGTAATAACATCATCTATATGTAAATGTATATTTTGCAAATTGTTTTCTTTTTAAATTTTTGTTATTTTCTCTCATTTCTGTCTCATTCCCCAGGAAACAGAGTGAATGAATCAAAGATATCGACTGAAGCCTCCATTGAATAGAGATGATGTGAATGAAGTGGAAGTGCAGCTGAGGACAGGATGAGTCTGATAAGACCTATGTGCAGTTGAGCTGTTAAACTCGCATGTAAAAGCTTGTGCAGTCATATACCTCCTTGTGGGCAACAATATTTTTCACTGTAATGTTAAGCAGTTTTGATGTATATGCTGCTGAATGTTTAGTGATCATGTTAGCTTGTGTGTAAACTAATTCTGTCAACTGTTTCTGGTTTACTCAAACCCTTTTTGCATGTTTTTGAATCAGATAGTGCTGTAGTATTTCAGAAGATATGTAACAGTGTCACCTATCATATAACAGTGAAAACATAGACTGCCAGAATAACTCATCAGAGAGGTACTCCTACAGACACTAATCTTACTGAGGCTGATATGCAGTAAGACGGAAAAGAACTGTCGATTTAAGGGATGTGTAGAAATGAAGAGTACAGACTGATCAGCAAAGATAAGTTTTCTGTAATGATCAAAAGTTTTTACATCTGATATACAGTACACTGTAAAAAAAAATAAGTTGATTCAACTTAAAATAATTTGTAACCTGGCTGCCTTGAAATGTTGCGTTCAGTGAGCTAAAAAACATTTGTTGTTTACACATATATTGGAGTTCCTTAAACCTAGATTTAATAGTTGGGGTAACAAAGGTGAAGCTGAATCAACTTTATACTTTGTATAACCAACATGTTTTTAGTAAGCCCAACTAGACGAGAAAGTTGTACCAAACTAAATTCAAGTTGAAACAACATAAAATTAGTGAGACCAACAAACGTTGAGTTGTTTAAACTAAGCATTTTGTTGAATAAACTTGTAAGTATAAGTTCTGCAAACTTAATACAAATTGGCCAAACTAAGCGTCTTGTTGAATTAACTTATATTTTTAAGGCAGCCAGGTTACTTTTTCAAGAATAGTTCATCTTACTAGTAATGTTAAGTTCATTCAACTGGCTGAACTATGTAATTTGCCCACACAACTCTATTTTCTACTCGCATAAAATAAAATACATTGCATGTTCTTAAATGTCCATGACATTTTTATTTCAAAATTGACAGCATATTTAGTATTAGTGCGTTTAGTATGAAAACACCTTTAAAAACAAACATTTCATATTAACATTTAATTTCTTTGGAACAATTGCAGTAAATATCTACATTCCTTTCACTAATGCACATTTAATCAAAAGAACAGATGAGTAATTCTGAAATTTTCCATTTCAATATAAGAGTCAGAACATGCATCAAAGTGCATTCAAAATTTTAAAAAGAGATGCCATAACATGGCAAAAAATGTGAGTTGAAAGTGGTGCAAAAACCAACCAAAAAGCCTACTTTTTGCAGAGTAGCATGTTTCGTAGCCCGTAAACACGTGAATAACAGTTACTCCCACCAATGTTTGTGCAAAGTTTTGAGAACATCAGAACTGTACTGTGTTTTGTTAATGATGTAAAGACGACCCATCAGGAGCACAAATGCTTTCGGGACGTCACAGATATCGATGGCGACAAGACGCTCTTCCAAAATGATAGCAACGTCATTGGTTTATTTTGGAAGCACCTCCCATTCCTCCTCCTCAGTCACAATCAAGATGCCCATGTCACCTCAATTCATGAGATGGCTGAAAAAAAAAAATAAAATAAAGAAATTCTTTACATACAATTATAAAAAATTTAATCAATATAGAATACTACTGTACATTACTTCAACTACAGTAATACATTCTGTTAAAAATATTCAATAACAACAAGCAGCAATAAAGAGGCTAAGTAAAAAAAAAAAAAAAAAAGAAAAGAAAAGTTGCAAATTAAATCAGACTAACTGCAACAAGTACTGCTATTTCAAGAATATAAGGATGCTTTAACACTAGCACTTTTGGTGTGCACCTATTTTAACGATATCTTTACTACCTTTAAGATCTTGAAGGATTTATAGGTTTGGAACAACATGAGGACGAGTAATTAAAGATAATTTTTATTTTTGGGTGAACTATCCCTTTAACTGTGAAATAACCTTTAAACATGAATCCCCAATCCCCTGTTACTCTGGGTTTAAAAAGTTGCCTGCCACTGATGCATGGTTAAAACATGCAGAAACAATTTTTACCTGCAAAATGCACAAATAACTAACAACTCTTAGTAGAAATACACAACACAATACTGAATGCTTGTAAATACTAATATATATATATATATATATAGAGAGAGAGAGAGAGAGAGAGATAGAGATAGATAGATAGAGAAATACAGAATATAGAAATTACAGAAAAAACTAAAATAAGTAAAATATAATGTAAAATGACATTAAAAATCAAATTTTATGAATCACCAAGTACCACAATTTCAGCCAAAAATTTTCTACTGAAAAAAAAAAAAAAAAAAAAGTCACCTAAACCTTGCAAATTTTCATTTTAGGGTGAACTATCCCTTTAACACTATGTTGGCTATATTTTAGTCTTGTGACATTGTGTGTCATGACATACAGTGAGTGCTATGTACTATATTGAAAACTTACGTGTTACAACTGCAGATAAACAAGATTTCTTCTTCTATTACCGGGACCACATCACTGCAGATTGATGGTGCTCATTTTGGTCACCCAACAACTATAATGCCAACAGACTTGTCCTTGATGAATTCCTCTTGAGAACCTGTGTGCTTTAATAAAAACAAAAGGAAGCGTTAAAATATGCCTTACAATATTAACAGTCACAGATTCCAATAAATATGTGCACTTATAAAGTAAATAAATTTATTTACAATTTGTCCAAGCTCTACAATGTGACAGTCATTCCCATTGTGTCTGCATACCACTTTGATGGATACAACTGCAGAAGGACTTGCTGAGGTCCATCCACAAGAACTCTGTGCTGATCTTTAGTCATTCCAGAATATCATAAACATGGAAAATACAGAAACATGTTAAAACAACACTATAAATACAAATAAATAATCTTGACAGAGAAAGTCAAATGTCATTGCTAGTTTACGTTTCAATTACCAAAACCATATTTTACAACCCAGAAAAGGCTTTTAAATTACATGACACAGGAAATTAGAACAAAACAACAGAAAAGCTAATTTTACACATTTGTGATGATCTTATCACAGGGCTTTTTATACAAGATATATGCCATTATTACTTTTCATACCTTCAATTTTTTAACCGACCGTATATTCACGCAGCGTTGCCATGGGTTCCGGTGAGGCACTTCTGTACTGTAACTGAAAGAAGAGTTTGTACCGTTAGAACCTCATCTGAACCAAGATCATGTCAGACAAATGCACGCTCTCCAAACCAACTCTGAGAGGTGCACGTTCGTTTCACTTACAAAAATGACAGTTCGAGCAGTAATCTTGTTTATTTCCCCTAATTTTAATCGTTCATAAAGTCATTTTTTAAAATTCCCGCCGTTCTAAATCCATACAGTTGTTCGTCGCGCTCCGTCTCGTGCTCAGTTTGAACGGTCTCTAATGCAGCACTGGGCTCAAATAATACATACCAAACAGTATATTCTCGAGATAAGTTCAGCTCAGTATAGCATGGGAGAATATTTAGTTTAATAATTATATGAAAAATACCGCGTGTATTTTGAGGCTTAAGAGGAGTGTCGCGAAACTAACGCTGGTATCCATTTTACTACAAAATGCGATGCTTTAAACCATACTTGTACTATTCTTAGACAACATACGTAATTCTACACATGTTAAATCAATAAATACAAATATTTACTTACCAAAAGTGTTGGTTTGAAAACATTTTCAAGCTCTGTGGAGAAGCTCATCAAGATGGCTGACCAACGTCTTCTTTCTGCAAGTCTTCACGTGATCTCGCGATAAGTGACGTGATATCATTATTAAATTGATTCAACACATTTTTTTTAAGTTGAGGGGGCAAATGGCTAGTTTTGTCAACTTAACGAACTAGTTAAGACAGTGAAATGTAAAATTTTAAGTTGAATGAACAAACTAATGAACTGAAAGTTGAGTCAACTTAAAACCATTAATTGAAACAACTAAATTGCGAAATTCTTTTTTACAGTGTAGAGGGAGGAAATTAAGTTTTAAAGATCAAGACAACATAACAGATTTCAACATAACATAATTTATATTGCATGTGTTTCTGTATAATTACAGCTAATAAAAATACATTTCATATCCCATGATGATCAACTCTTTGTGTGCGTGTGTGTGTGTGTGTGTGACCTTTAATGTTAATAATAAGCACAAAGACCCTCCGATGAAATATTAAATACCATTCATGTTTTTGCATTGTTATATTTTATGTTGATAAGTGATGATCTATTTGTTGTACACCTTTATTAATGTTCAGTATGTTTTATTTCATTATTTTTGTATGGAAAGAATGTCAAAATAACTGATTTGAAAATTCGAGAACAATTTAGAATTTAAGAATTTTAACTGGAAACTTGTAAAATCTTTTAAACAAAGCTTTACCAAGCCATCCAAAAAGGAAAACAATTATTAAGTAAAAAAAATAAAATAAAAAAATTACAAAAATTGAGTTATATGCATTACTATTGTACTAAATTGAGTGCCAGTTTTAACTGTTCATGCAGTTATTTGTGTAATAATTTTATTCGTTGTGTGATTATTAGTCTGGCAGTTAGTTAATGACCTATAGTTAGGACCCAGACCGAGTTAGAGACCCGGATACTGGCGCAGTTTAAAGGGGACTGTCACTACTCGATCCGTACCGGAAACACGATTTGTACTGCGCATGCGCGAAATGCTTCCACTTCCTGTCACCGTCAACATTTTTACGACAGTCTAGCGATATGGATTCTTTTGCGTTTTATATACAGCTTCAAGAATTTCTCTTAAAAGGAGAAATTCCTGACAATTCTGCAAATCGTCAGAAGGTCGGAAAATTTCATCATCAAAGGTAACTATTAGTACCGAAAGATTAAAAAATAATAATAATAATAATTGTTTTAAAAATATCAAGCTAACATTACGTTCACTGTACTTGTTCAGCTCCCATATCTGGTTATGGAATTTGATCTTTTTACATTGAATTGCTGCTTCTTCTGACTTTTTCTTTTTTTCCTATTAAAATAGATGACAGACTCTTCTACGTCGGCCCCAGTGGGCAGTACATGCGGCTAGTTGTCCTGTCAGAGGAAGAGAAGAGGTCTGTTCTTACGGAGTGCCACAATAACCCTGGGACTGGAAATCACAGTGGCGTCAGAGGCACTCAAAACAGGGTTATTGGTGGATACTATTGGCCTACAATTATCCAGGATGTGAAAGAATGGGTAATTTACAGTGCTTTACTTTCTTTCTTTTTTTTTTTTTTTTTTACTTCTGCCAGTTTTTTTTTTCTATGCAAGTATCTATACTTAAAAATGTGTCTATTTTTTACCACCTCTGATTGTTAGATACCTCCTTGATTTAGAAGTTATATTTATTGTCATCACCAACTTGTATCAAGTGGCTGTTTTTCTTGACATTTTGTTCAAAAAATGTGTTGCTTTTTAGGTCAGATCCTGTCACCGCTGCCAGTTGAATGACCCCATCAAGACTGTTGTGCCAGTCTTGCATTCTATTAAGGTACTTACAAGGTTTTAGCAAACTGATGAGACTAACAAATTTAATTGATTTAATTTGTGCAAATCTAATCGATTAATCAATATAATATAATTGATATATTTTATCAAAAAAGGTGTTTATATCAGGAGAATCACTAAACGACTATTTCCGGTACGGATCGGGTAGGGTCAACAACACCTGAAAACATTACGTTTTTATTAGTAATGGTATTATGACAACAGTTTTATTAAAACTACCCAAAATTGCCGTAAATTGTTTCGCCATACTTCAGACAGGAAGTAGACGCATTTCCGTGCATGCGCAGTACAAATTCGTGTTTCCGGTACGGATCGAGTAGTGACAGGGACCTAACACACACAAGCTGGCCGTTTCTCAAACGGAAGGCTGCATCCTCCGGAGGTCGCATTTGCAGGCTGCATACGTCATCAAGCCTGGTTTATTTCAGTTAGCTGAGCATTACATTCGTGAGTCAAAAGCATATTACAACAATTTACACGTAACTAAGAATAATGGTCAAATTTATAACTGTTAATATTCTAAAATAAGATCTTATTTATGACGTATGCAGCCTACAAATGCGACCTCCGGAGGATGCAGCCTACCGTTTGAAAAACGGCCCCAGTGTCCCAAAGCTAAGTGTACACACTTCGGAGTGTACGGACTTCGAAGGCCACGCCTCCAAAGTGCACGAAGGACCCTCCAAAGTGCATGAGACGCTCCGCCTTCGCAGGATTTCCTATTTGCGCCACCAGGTGTTCCTGATTGCTACTCCTGTCGCGTAGCAACGGTGCGAGATGAGAGCTGCCATCCTGACAGGTCGTTTAAAAAAAGTTATGGAGCCAGCATTGCACATATTTGTTTTTATATTTTATATTTTACTGGAGGAGATGGTGGGAGTGTTTCACCCCCGGCGGCGCCGTGTGATGTACCTCAGGCTTAGCAAAGACCGTGGCCGGGTAAATTTTATTGTTTTGCTGCATCCTTGCTGGATTACAACTTTTAATGCAGGCATTGCGTTTGAACAGACTTGAATAATGTAATGATACATATGAAAAACTACAAAATCATGCACATGCATATATAGCAGTTCAAATGCTGACTGATATGTTACCCAGCTCTGTTTGCAACCACATGTTATAAATTGCCAGCGCCAAATAAACTTTCAGATTTTGGAAAAATAAACTTGTGGCTTCCTCTTTTGTAGCATACAAATCATCATGTAAATTCAAACTATAAAAACCTCTCTGCTGGTCTTTAGTGGGTAGCTATTGTAAACAAACGTTGCTGTCAGTTGGGTGGGTGTGGTTCATTGTTAAAATCCATGGAAATCAGATTTCGTGAGAGGCTGCTCAATGCAGAACAAATGGGTGGAACTTACGTGTAGCTCCCCCTTGCTAGACGTCCAACCAGGATGGAGTGGAGTTAGTAATGGGTGGAGCTAGAATATCCAACCACACCCTAACGCAGGGCTGGGCAACTTCGGTCCTGGAGGGCCACTGTCCTGCAGAGTTTAGCGCCAATCCAAATCAAATACCCATGCCTGTAGCTTTCTAGTGATCTTTAAGACATTGATCAGCTTGTTCAGGTGTGTTTGATTAGGGTTGGAGCTAAACTCTGCAGGACAGTGACCCTCCAGGACTGAAGTTGCCCATCCCTGTTCTAGACCAGGGGTTCTCAACTCTGGCTTGCTAGATACATTTTCCTTCAGATTTCAGCTCCAACTCTAATCAAACACTCCTGAACAGGTTAATCAAGGTCTTTAGGGTCACTAGAAAGTTACAGGCAGGTGAGTTCATGAAGTTTGGAGCTAAACTCTGCAGAAACATGAATCTTGCAGGCCAGAGTTGTGAACCCCTGCTCTAGACATTCATGCTGCAATAAAGAGAGATTATCTAATACTGTGGATGTTTGGAGCTAAAAACATTGCCAAAAAGGATTCAGGAACAACTGATATTGATGAGAGTTTCAGAGGCAGACTGGAGCTGGACGGAATGACTGTATCTCTGACAATCACAGATATCAAAACCACGGACTGTGGACATTTTAAATTATAGATCATCAACAGCAAAAAGACTACATTCAGGAGTTTCAATGTGGATGTCACTGGTGAGTGAAGCATCATTTATTATAATAACAGTTTTGCAACAGCTATGATCCTTGAATCTGATTGGTGAGCAGAGTTCCAGTAATGTCTTGTCTGTGTTTGTGTGATTGTGCGAGTTAAATTTTGTTTTAATTCAAGTTCCAATATTTTGAATAAGCTCTGTAATGAAAATAATTTTTATTAAACACTTTTTCACTTTGTCTTTTGGATCATGTCAGTGGAGTTTTGCTGTAGTTTCTCTGAAATTAATTGGTCAGATAAAAATCTCTGTTGTTTACGTGATTTGTGTTTCTTCTAAATGTACATTCATAAAGTGTCATTATTTCTTTAGTATCAATGTGCTGTCATTATAGTAAAATAAACCCAACAGGAACAGGAGACTCTCAAACAATACACCATGAGAGTATCCTATGTCCCAAAGTATGAAGCTTTTTGTGAGGAACACACCAAAATTTAACTAAATTTACAATTTAAATAACTTTTTCTAAAGTATCAAATCTACCACATCCTTCGAGACCAGCAGAGGGATGAGTCTCAATATCCTGTGGTTTTGAGGAAAAACATCAGTTGTCATTCATAATATTTTCTGGAGCTCCCAGAGACCTGACTGTATAGGAAAAGTCTGTTATTTTCAGCATTTTTAATGAATGCCTGTGTTTTCTTTGCTGTAAAATCACATACGTTTCTCTGTCTGTTTTAATTTGTCATTTTCTCTGTATTTTGTTTTCACAGAAAAACAAGAGAAGGGGGGAAAAGGAGCAGCAGGAGACAAGTACAGTTTGATGAGATAAGAGACTCCCACCAGTGTCAATTATGGTGCCATCACCAACATTTGAGTTAAAAACCAGATTTCTGCTTTTATGAGAAGGCAGTGTAAGACACAGAATTCAAACACATCAGATCAGATCATTTCTGTCCTTTAGTGGACAAACACTGATGTAAGGATTCAATCAGAGATCTTAATGATATGTGGGTCTAATGAAAACTGACATTATTTACAACTTCTTAACCTTGTTATAACCATTTATGAAATGTTGTTTCAAACAGCAATCAGTGGAAGAGTGCTGTTTTGCAAGTACTAGAAATGTGGATTTCAAATGGGTATTCCAGATGTCTATTATAGAGTAGATTTGGTCCAATGGTCTGCTTTTGTTTGCAGTAAATGACTAGACATAAAGCTTTTGACGCCATCTTTGCAGTCTGTTAGTCTATTAGTCTGAACGTTTCATTCATTCACTGCAGTTTTAAAGCCCTCACTGCACAGATGTCTCCCAGTAGTAGGTGGGCCTGTAAGCCTTCAGATTTCAGTAAACAATTATTGATTCAAAGAGCTGATAAGGAGCTCCTTATAATTTCCAACCCTAACAACGCCCTATAGTTACAGTCTTGTATTTGGAAACCTAAACTTACTGCTGTTTCTTTTTACAACAAGTATTAACGATATCCATCGAAACACGATTTTGTTGGACTCTACAACAATATGAAGAGCACTTTCAACGTCCCTCTGTGTTTGCTAATGACGTTCGGTAAGTGGGAGATTTCAGTTTATCCTTTAACATTTTCTGTTTCACTTAGACAACGGAACCCCGGGTGTCCTCATTGGCTGATCTCTTACCATATTAACAGTGATCACATTCAACCAGATTAATTGCCGCAGTTTCTGATTTGAGTCCTCCTCCACTTTTTGTAATTACTTTGTCTCCTTGACTATTTATAAGACACGTTCACGCTCGCTTTCTTGCAGATAACATTATAATGTATACGAACAATTTAAGGCAGCTGCTATTTGCAATAGATAGCGAGATGCTATTTACATGTGTAAAAATAGCAGTATTTTCTTGATGATATTAGTCATATATTTCAAATAGTGGCAGATATTTGCACCTCAGTATTGTACATTATAAAACAGTATGCAATAATAGCGTATTGAGTGTAAATGACCATTTTTATTAAAATACACGTGAGGCTTTTCCAGTCTTGAAATGTAACTACCAACTCTTGATATTTTTCAACAAAACGGAATTGTATTCCCACTTGGACAGCGAATTATCTCAATTACTGAGATTCAGTCACGCCCAACAATTATACGTTTTTTTGGATGAAAAGTGACCAATGAAATCCAACCCAAGGCTGATACTCATAATATCATACCACAATAACATAAATGTCCATGTAAATAAAACAGAAATTAATGTTAACTTCATTGTGATATAAGAAACTAAATTAATAATTTCTGTCGTTTTTCATTTATAACTTTAATATTTTATCCAATATATTAAGGCATGAAAGATGTGATAAAAATGTACTCCAAAAATAAGGATAATTATTCCCGCTTTAGTGACTTAACCAGCTCTGTTCTTTTGTGTATCTGTCCATAATTAGTGATTATTGTAAAATCAAACAAACAATCAGTAACATGAAAAAAAAAACTCTACTAGTAAACTTTTTTTGTAACAACTTGTATCTCCTTTGTATGCACGTGTCTCATGTTATTGCCTCTTTAGGATTAATCGCTTGTTTAGATTCTAGAAATGTGGACAGATCATTTTCTTTCATTGCCTCGTCTTTATTTACACCTGAACAAATGCCAATTAAAAGTTAGTTTAATAGATTTGTTTACCAATACTGTTATATCAGTGTATTCTCTAAAAAAAAAACTGTTTCTTTTTGTTCTGCAGGTGTGTTTGTTGAAACAGATGGAGCGAAGTTAGTGTCAGTGATGGAGGGAGATTCTGTCACTCTAAACCCTGATCTTACTCAACTGCAGAGAGTTTATAAGATACTGTGGACGTTTGGAGCTCAAGGATCTACCATTGTTGAAGTCAACAGAAATTACAATATATATGAATCTGATATGATGTTTGCATTCAGAGTGAATGTGAACCGGAATGCTTCTCTTACCATCAGAAACATAAGAACTAGTCACTCTGGACTTTATGTAGCGAAGATCAGCCACAGCACTGGGACATCATACAAGAAATTTGGTGTTATTGTCTATGGTGAGGAATTTCCCAAGCAATAATAATATAGTTAATTTTATACAGCAGTTCTAGTGATTTACATTTCACTCACAATATGGCCAGAAATTTGTTGTTGTATAAAATATTATGCTTTCTTGGCCAATTAAATTAGTCAACCAGAACTAACTGTTGAATGCATCGAATTTATTACATTTGACTGAATTCCATGGGCCTTATAGTAACCACAAGCAGAACTAACCAATTGTGAATCTGTTTCTTGTAGAGTCTCCATCAGTTATTGATGCTGGTGAGGCTGAAATTAAGAGCATGTCAGTGAGGAAGGGAAATCCTGTCACTCTTGAGACTTTTCCTGAAGTATTTGGATATGAGCTAATGCTGTGGGGGTTTGGAGATGAAGGAATTCTCATAGCCAAATATGATACAGAGGCCACAGTGGCCTCATTATACGATGCTGTTGATGGGAAATTCGAGGCAGACTGCACCTGCATCATCAGACTGGGGCACTGACCATCAGAAACACCAGAACCACAGACTCTGGACTTTATCAACTGAAAATCATGAGTGGACATACTTTATACAAGAAATTCAGTGTTACTGTCAGTGGTGAGTAACTCAAGAACAGTGTTGGGGTAACGCATTACAAGTAACACGAGGTTCGTAAGCAGATTACTTTTTTCAAGTAACTAGTAAAGAAACACACTACTTTTAACCCTCAAGCATCATTGATCCTTAATGCAATTAGTTTTTTTCATGGAGCAACACAGAATTGCAATTAACATCAAAACAAAATTGTATATAACATCTGATTTTAATTAAATGCTTTTGGAGTATTGTGCTTATACTCCTCTGTGTCTAAATGAATAACGTTTGTTATAGATCAGACGCATTCACTCACATTAATGACAGTCTCTCTTTGTCCTTATACACTGTAAAAAAAAAAAAAAAAAGTTGAGCGAACTTAAAAATTACGACAAGTTGAGAAAACTCAAAAATCTGCTGAAGTTTGTTGCCTTAAAATTTTAAGTTGGCTCAAAAAAAAGTTGAGCCAACTTAAAATTTTAAGGCAACAAATTTCAGCAGATTTTTGAGTTTTCTCAACTTGTCGTTTTAAGTTTATACAACAAATATTTGAGAATCTCCCACAAAAACAAGTTGAGCAAACTCAAAAAAAAACATTTTTACCAGCTTCAGCAGATTTTTAAGTTCGCTCAACTTTTTTTTTTTACAGTGTAGAACCAAAAAAAAGGGTTAAAAAACCACCTCCAGATTTAGGTCTGTCTGCTGTCATTGGGATAATTGTTGCTGTTCTGCTGGTGATAGCTGCTGCTGTGATTTCCCATCGCTGCATGGTTTTTGACCAAGCAAGGCAAATGCGTAAGTAGTACAGCTGATACAGAAAGAAAGAAGAGCTTTATTGTGCTACAGTGCAATATCAGTTTTATCTCTTGATCTCCAGGTAGGACCGGTCCCAAGACAGTGTCAGTGATGGAGAGACAACATGTTACTCTAGTCGCTGATGTTGTTATAGAAGACGGTGAGCAGGTACAGTGGAGCTTTGAAGGTAAAACGATCACAACTGGAATGAACAGAGATATTAATAAGACCTCATATAGTGATGATGAGCAATTCAGAGACAGACTGGAGCTGCAGCATCGAACTGCAGATCTCTTAATCAAAAACACCAAACCAGCGACGCTGGAGTTTATCAACTACAGTTCACCAGCAGCAGCCGAGAAGTCATACACCGGAAATATATCGTTGTTGTCAGTGGTGAGTAAATGCATGAAAGTGCATGAAATTAACACCAGTTAACTACTAAAATTCAGATTAGTAAAAATGTATAGTCTGTTAATTATATGTACTGTATGATATTGGGCAGAGATGAAAGAGTACTTGTTAAACATTAAGTATAAAGTGATTTTCCTATTAAAATCACAACTGGTCCCATTCTGGCACACTAAGACATTAAGACATCTGATGTATTTTAAGTTTGCAGACTTGACCTCCAGATCTTCTGTCTTGTGAATTTCTGTGATTGTCTCTGTATTTTTGATGAATCTACAGGAAACAGAGTGAACGAGTCATCAACTGATGTAGTGCAGAGTGAAATGGAGAGTATCCTGATGGTGTGAATGTGCCAGAGGGGGAGAGTTCAGTTTGATAAGACCCGCCCACCAGTGTCAATCACTGTGATATCATCAACATTTCAGCACACCTCAAAAATGAACGTTCTCTCATCGTTTCAGAAACATCTTTGACCATCCAGAACCATATTCATTGTTAGTCAACACTTATACTTTTATTTTAAAAATGATGTTTCCTATTCAGAGTTATCTCCCCTATGCCCTTTTCCTATTGAATATATCACTTCACCAATCACTTTGAAAGGATTTGGAAGTCTTAAAGTTATGTTCACAATTTATGAAATTTACTTTTGAAGTTATTTTTATTAAAAGTTCAGTTTTAATGATCTTCAAGCTTGATTATCACATTGTGCTCCCTTCAAAGCACACTCCGAAAAGTTTACATTTCTGCCGTTTTGAACACAGCCATGGCTTTGTGCAGAACGTTGAGTTTTATTATTTATAAGCAAAAATCTTTGTTGCAACAGAAATTTGTCACATGTAATAATGGTTTTCACTTTTATTAAAATGTTATCTGTACTGTACAAATATGTAACATATCAGCAGTGGTTTCAGTGTAGTGTCAAAAAAAAAATTCATTTACATTTTTAAAAAATATATATTTTTACCTTTTATTTATACAATTTAATTTCTGAAATGTAATTTTTATATAGGCAATATAACCAAATAAATTAAAATTGATTTTATACCAGTGTATGACCATATATCTGATTTCTTTATGAGATTACATGTCATTTTAAGTGGTTTAATGTTGTGTTTATAGAAGTAGAATAGAGTTATGGAATGTCTAAATTTTTTGTAAAAAAGAAAGCAAATACACTGTAAAAAGTGATAAGTTGACTTAACTTAAAAAAAATTGAGGAAACCCGTTGCCTTAAAATTTAAGTAAATGATAATTTAAAAAATAAGTTAACTGAATTGTCAAGTTCACTTAACTTTTTTTTTTTTTTTTTTTTTTTAATTATGTACTTAATAATTTTAAGGCAACAGGTTTCGTAAATTTTTTTAAGTTAAGTAAAAAAAAATAACTTTTTACAGTGTATATGCTTCTTGTTTGCAAAAGTGTTTCAATTAAGTTTGCAAGGAAAAAAAAATAAATAAAAAAAATAATAATATATATATATATACCAGGTAAATAAATATGCTTAATGTTTATTACCACAAGTTATGTCAGAAGAAATAGGGAAAAAAAAAATACATAGATAAATAACCAAACATATTATGAATTATTTTATAGTGATGCATTCTCCCTTCATATGGGATCAAAATATCATCGTCAGCAACAGTATCTTCATCATCTGCATGACATGCTTCTTCCTCCTCAGGAAGCTGGACGTTTTCTCAGACTGAAATATTGTGGAGTATTGCAGTAACCACAATAACAGCAGTTTCTGGAGTGGTTTAGATTCAGGCCACCACTGGATTTGCAGATGCAGTGAAAACGCTGTTTCCACACTCCTCTCCAGAGCATCTTCATCTATGGACCTCAATGAACCTCTCCTCTGCAGCGGTGGTTGGATGCTGTACAGGTGTCAAGAGGTATGGGTGAATACATCTACTGTCTCCCAGCAGCCAGCTATCACCAAAGCCACCGTCTTCAGCCACCTGGCAAATTGAAGAACTGAAAAATAAATAAATAAATTTGTCAATTAATCATTTTTTTTATGAGTTCAGTTCGCTATTGATTCTCAAAAGCCGTTGAATTGATCTTTTTTCCATATTTATTTCTGCCAACATTCTAACATAAGATCTGATTAACGTGAATTAACTTCTCCACTAGATGTCAACCTCTTACCTTGCATGTTACAGATGCAGGTGCGTTGTCGACGAGTTCACACAGCAACATTCGCAATAAACATTTGCACAAAATACATGCTTTTAGTCATGTCAAATCCAGATTGTTATATTAAACTCATCTCTTGCTGAAATCTTTTCATGTGGTGATTCAGTGACTGAGGCAGCTGGTGTTGGTTTAGTTGAACTGGAGTTTGATTACGGTTGGTGGGAAGCAGAGAAACCCTGACTAAGTGAGGTATTATTTATTTCCAAGGCAAAAAATGTGCTGAGCTGTCCTCAAATTACTTGTGTGCACAGTGCACGTTTTCTAATAAAAGGTCTTTCCTGTTACGCATAATCAGTCAAAAAATCTCTATTTTATGTACATATTCCAAATATAATTGAAAAAAGTAAAATAAATAATTTTATAAAATAAAATAATAAGTAGGCTAATCAGTTAATGTACATTTTTCTGTAAAAACATCCTAAACTGGTTTATTTGTTGGTTTTAGTGGGAGCACTTTCTAGACAGGCTGGGAAACAAGAAGTACTTTATCTGAGGCTGACATTGAATTACATCTACCATTTATTCTAAAGTAAGTTATGTACAATTTTATCTGTAACGGTTTAAGTGCTTCTGTAACGTACATGGACTGCAGACGGTGTATGTCAGGATTCCTCAAATCTTTCCCTGGAGGGCCAATCTGCTGCAGAGTTTAGCTCCAACCCTGATCAAACTCACCTACCTGTGATTTTCTAATGATCTTGGAGACCCTGATTAGCATGCTCAGGTGTGTTTGATTAGGGTTACAGCTAAACTCTGCAGGAGTGGGCCAGATTTGAGGATGCCTGGTGTATGTGAACCTGGCTTCAGTGCTAGAGCTTCACGTGTTGTCATCTCATAATTACTGTAATTATTACAACATGGCATCCCTAATCAAACACACCTGAACAACCTAATCAGGGTCTTCAAGATCAGGCAGCTAACAGGCAGGTGAGGTTCATCAGAGTTGAAGTCGTGCTAGGCCTCATTTGATCTTTAAAAACGCTTTTTCAAAAAGCTCTTTAAAAGCTTCCTGATCTACTAATTCAGCGCATTTTTCAAGAGAGTGTATTGTGAGGTCGCAGGTCGAGATGACTGCTCGATTGTGTTGTTTGTTGATTGCTGCTCTGTTGTGTCTCTCTGTTTGCTTGAGCACAACAGACACTGAAGGACCAGCTACAGGTGAGATCTTTTGATTTCATCACAGCGCGAAGAAATCAATAAAAACTTATAAAAAAAAAAAAGGACTTGGGCACATCTAATAATTTACTAATAAATGATTAGTATATTGTATTTAAATGAACTAATGTTATTTGTATTAGCATTACTATGCACTAGTACACACCATCAATAGTGGGGTATAGGCTCCTTGTTGTAATGGCACTCCACTCTTAAAAACAAAGGTGCTTCACGATGCCACAGAAGAACCTTCTGTTTCACAAAAGGTTCTTTGTGGCAAATAAGGTTCTTCAGATTAGAAAAAGGTGTGAAAGAGGTGGTTCTTTAAAGAATGTTTGACTGAATTGTTCTGTGTGGAACCAAAAATGTTTCTTCTATAGCGTCACTTGAAGAACCTTTTGAAGCACCTTTTATTTTTAAGTGTCCTTGCCTTTATTACACAAACAACCATTTGGGTCCCTTGTCTGTGAATTCTCACACAAATGGTACAAAATGCTGCTGTCAGGCTTCTTCCTGGAACTAGGGAGAGGGAAAACCTTTAGCTTGTTCTGGCTTCACTTCCCTGGTTGCCAGTTGAATACCATGTTGAACTTAAGGTTTTATTGTACTTATTGTGTATAAGGGGCTAAATGGCCAGGCTTCACAATACATTTCTGATCATCTTGTCCAACGGAAGTGTTCTAGGCCCTTAAGGCCCTCAAATCATTTGCTGCTGACTGTGCTACGGTCATGTTTGAAGTTAAAAGGATACTTCTGTGTCTTCTGTCGTCCAATGTTAACTGCTTTAAATCTTCGCTGAAGACATCTCCTCTTTTTGATCAATGTAGTCTTAATGTAATCTTATTAATCAGGGTGTTCTCTTGTCAGTTTATCTATTGTGTGGTCTTGTATCTTTTTAGCTTGTATTGACTGTTTTACGTTTTTAGATTGTACAGCACTCTGGTCAGCAGCTGCTGTTTTAAGTGTTCCTTATAAATAAAAATGACATTGTCTTTCTGTCATGTGTTTATGTCAGAAGAACCAGAAAAGCCAGGAGTGTGTCCTGGAAACAAACTTAAAGAAGCAGTGGCAGGAGTGTGTGCTGAGATGTGTTCCAATGACAGTGAATGTCCAAATGATAAGAAGTGCTGCAGTAATGGATGTGGACATCAGTGTATGACTCCATATGCAGGTACTTTTTTTATTTTATTTTTAAATCCACTGAGTTATTCACCGTGATCTGGTCTTTGTGCCTTGTATAACAGAAAAGCCCGGATCGTGTCCCAAAAACCATGGAGAAGGACTGTGTGTTGAGGAGTGTTCCCACGACACTAACTGTGTGAATGATCAGAAATGCTGCAGCAATGGATGTGGACATCAGTGTATGGCTCCATATAAAGGTAATTGTAATAAAATAGTGACGTGTGGCCGAGAATGAATTTGTGCTCTGCATTTAACACCTCCAAGTGCGTGCACACACAGTGAAGACGCACCTGGAGCAGTGGGCAGCCATATTGCTGTGGCACCCAGGGAGCAGTTGGGGATTCAGTGTCTTGTTCAAGGGTCTCACTTCAGTTGTGGTATTGAAGGTGGAAGAGAGCACTGGTTAGTCACCCCCCCACCCCCAACAATCCCTGCCGGACCTGAGACAGTCCGACTCTATCCTCTATAGCACTTATTTCACAATGAGATCCCCCCCCCCCCACACACACACACAGTTTTTCGATTTTGTACGTTTGCCCACTGACAAAGTAATGATCAGTCTATAATGTTAATGGTAGGTTTATTTGAACAGTGAGTGACAGAATAACAAACCCTTGTTGGTCAGTGTCCGGTGTTTTGAGTCATTGTCATGCTGGAATACCCATCCACAACCCATTTTCAATGCCCTGGCCCTGACGGTACATTGCCCCGTCCATCGTCCCTTTGATGTGGTGCAGTTGTCCTGTCCCCTTAGCAGAAAAACACCCCTAAATCATAATGTTTCCATCTCCATATTTGGCTGTGGGGATGGTGTTCTTGGGGTCATAGGCAGCTTTCCTCATCCTCCAAACACGGCCAGTTGAGCTCTATTTTGATCTCATCTGACCACAATACTTTCACCCAGTTCTCCTCTGAATCATTTGTTAACTTCAGACGGTCCCGTACATGTGCTTTCTTGAGCAGGGGGACCTTGCAGACGCAGCAGGATTTCAGTCCTTCACGGTGTAGTACGTTACCAATTGTTTTCTTGGTGACTATGGTCACAGCTGCCTTGAGATCGTTGACGATCCTGTAGTTCTGGGCCGATTCCTCACCGTTGTCATGATCATTGAAACTCCATGAGTTTCACGAGTCAATCTGATTGCTTCTGTGGACAGGTTGTCTTTTTATACAGGTAATACACTGAGATTAGGAACACTCCCTTTAAGCTCCTTGCCTGTATAAAAGACGCCTGAGAGCCAGAAGTCTTGATGATTGATAGTGGATCAAATACTTATTTGACTCATTAAAATGCAAATCAACTTAGCACTTTATTTTATTTTTTTAAATGGAGAATTTGTTCTGTCTCACAGTTCAAATAAACCTACCATTTAAAATTATAGACTGATCATTTTCTTTGTCAGTGGGCAAACGTGCAATCAGCAGGGGATCAAATTTCTTTCCCCTCTGTATGTCGCAAACCAAATGTGTGCTGATAACTCTTCCCATGATGATCAATCTCCGGCCAGACAGAAGTGTTGCCCAATCACCTGTGGCCATGCATGCAGCTAACCATGCCATTTTAACCATTGGGAAAGAAGTACTTGTCAACTAGTCCTTGACTAGTTTTTTTGCATGCCATATTTGAGGTCTTCTAAATTCATAAAATAGTCATAGTTTAGCAAAACTTCCATGTTGTGAAAATATTGGTATTAAATTATTATTATTTTTTTTTTTTATAAATTCTCTCTCCAGGAGCTTGGCGGCAGAAGTAGTGGGAAAGCCTTGAACTGAAGTACATGGCTGCAAGAAAAGAAACCGTAGAACACAGGTTAAAACTAATGTTGGGGGGTGGGAGAGAAAGTAGTATTTGTAAGTTTTGGTCTAATATGGTTTTGAAAAACGTTCAGTATTTAGCTAGTATAATTATGTCCCTAAAGACTCCAAATATTTGGTGAGGTGGTGGTTTTTTTTTTTTTTTTTCCCCTTCCCCCTTGGAACCCCTATGACCGGTTTTGCTCTGGCATATGACTTAAAAATTTAACCTCTATGAACTTGTGAAATTAAAGTCATCTGACATGAAAGGTGAATGTGAGGGGAAAATTGCAAGTATCTTTTGTACAGGTTATTTGATCAAACTCAAAGGGCAAATTATGCTGTAATTCTCTTACTCCCTATAGACTGTAACATGGAAAATTATGTAGCTGGTCTCTGTTGACAATTGCTTGTTGATAAAGTCCAGAGTCTGTGGTTCTGGTGTTGGTGATGGTTAGAGATCCGGTTTGATCCAGCTTCAGTCTGTCTCGGAGTCTCCCATCAGCATGAAATGTTGAGTTTGTTTGTGCGAGTCTGATTTTTCAGCTATTCGAGTGCTACCGAACATCCACTGTATTAACAGATTTTTCTGTACTTCAGTAACATTGGTGTTTAGAGAGATTGAATTTCTCTTCATCACTGATATTTGTACATCATTTGTCACATCTAAAGAACAAACACAGACATGTTTTGTCACAGTCTTCAACTCCACAAAGACTTAATCCTGGTAATTAATGACCAAACTAAATCAACTTCTGTACCCCCGTCTTGGACCTGTGCTTTGGCCCCAAGCCATAATACATCGGTGTGCAATAAATATCTGATTTAAGCAATGTCTGTGCCACTGATTTATTAAAGTATTACTGAACTATTTTTCCTCCCAGGTGTTTCTTCTGCACCCATTTTCATGTGCGAACAGAAGTGAAACACAATGTGATCCAATTGTGTATTATAAGAGTGATTTTGAATTTGTGTCATGAACAATAAATTAATTCAAGTGTTAATATCTGAAAATACACTGTAAAAAGGGATAAGTTGACTTGACTTAAAAATTTGAAGAAACCATTGCATTAAAATTTAAGTATTTTTTTTTTTTTAAAGTTAAGCGAACTTGACAATTCACTTAACTTATTTGAATTATTTAAAGTAAATTAAAATAAGTGAATTGTCAAGTTCACTTAACTTTTTAAAAAATGTACTTAATTTCAAGACAACGGATTTCCTCAATTTTAAGTTGTCAATTTATCACTTTTTACATTGTCTTCATAAAAATAAAACCTGACTGATTTCAAACAGAAGCTTATTGTCCTCTACTAACAGGAAGCTATAACTTGGCAACCAGACACCACAAGCACATCAAGAACAAAACATGAACTATTTCCTGGCCTGTAAATGTCTGAAAACAAGTGGTGCTCATTGCACAGCCAAATGGCACATGGGTGAAGCCTTTCTGTTTATTTTAATGATGGGGCGGGGCTCCTACACGTGCATATATATGCGGGCACACCCCCTGAAACTGACCTGTCCTGTCCCTTAGTTTTCAGCAGTGGCTGTTCTGTTCGGCTCTAAGTATCTTTCAAAGATAAATTTAGTCCTCCTAAAACGTCACTCACATATTCAAGAAAAGCCGCGATTCTCAGGTGCTACAAAAGTCCCTCTGTTAGATTTTAGTGTATTTATTTTGGTAGACATATTCGCACTTGTAGCCGGTTTGGGTGCGGCTTGCGAAGGAGGATGCAGCAAAGTAGAACTACTTTCAATTGATCATCTACATTTGGAATCTACACATCTCTATAAAACATGCAGTGGATGTTATTTCTGTCTATTTTCTTATTACTCATGGACGGTAAGTGGATTTCTGTCTTGGAAGTTGAAATAATGTTTTGATTCATTTTAGACATCAGCTGATTTTCAAATGCACTGCATCCATGCAATCCCACCTGTGTCAGTGGCCGTCGACATATGCTGGAAATTTATGTAATATATTCCAGGGGCGTTTTTTTTCCACAATCGATCAAAATGGGCAAGTATTGTTTTAATGTCATACTTACGAATGTCCAATGTAGTGTGGTTAACAAAGTAATTGAATGCAGAAGTCCGAATGTGCGAATATAAAACCAACTTTACCCAAGTCTGTTCAGCGACTACCACACTGTCCCTAGCAATAATTTTGATCAAACAATTACAATTATTTTTGTAATTTAGAACGCATCCGAAACGTCATGCCATTGATATTGATATAAGAAGTTAAAGTAAATACGTTAGAAAACTTCGCGCTTTCAAGGACGCATATTTAATACATTGGCGGAGTAAGAACACCGGAGAAGCGAACAACTCACAGCAGTCCAAAACAGTTAATACAAAAGTTCACTTCAGGAATGAACAAAGTTGCATCGAAAACGGAAAGAGAAAGAGCGATTTATGACTATTATTAGCTCTCTATAAAAGCATACGAACAGAAAGACAGGTTGTGCTGAAAGATACACGATCTTCCAGCATAGCATAATTTGGGACAAATATAATGTGATTTTTTTTGGAAAACCATTTGAGTGGAATGTTGTTTAGCCGAATGTACAAAGCAAAGTTTTTATCCACAATATAAAAACAGCACTGAAATAAGGGTGTGCGGTTTATCTGTCAGTCAGATACATGTGGAAGTTGTGTACGTTACTACAGCAACAGTAAAGTGTTTATCCACAATATAAAAAACAACATTTGAAAAAAAGAGTGTGCGGTTTAACCGTCCATCAGATACATGTGGAAATTGTGTTCGTTACTACAGCAACAGCAGAGTATTCTTTCAGAATCATCCTGGTCCAATCAGATACAAACAAGTGGTGCGTGATTAAGACACCCAGCGCTCTGATGCTGCTGTAATGTTGTAAAATTAATTTTTTTAAAATTTAAATTTAAATTTAATAAAATTAAATTGTGAAAGTATTGTCTGTTAAACATAACAAAAAATGGGTTTATGTCCCCACCAATGTCAAAAGCAAACCTACGCCCTTGATATATTCGCGCGCACACACACACACACACACACACACACACACACATATATATATATATACAGTGTTGGGCACGTTACTTTAAAAAAGTAATTAGTTATAGTTACTAGTTACTTCTCACAAATAGTAACTGAGTTAGTAACTGAGTTACATCATTATAAAAGTAACTACCAGGGAAAGTAACTATTGTGTTACTTTTTAAAAAAATATTCAAATGTCAAATAACTTTGAATGCCCCCAATATTAAATATGTTAAATTAATGAAATGGACACTAAAAAGAATAAATTATTATTATAAAACATTGTACATTAATCTACACAATTTATCTACTGACACTTAGTATCAGTCAGTCAAGCATTATAATATAATATTATGTTAATTTTATATTATATGATGATAGAACTTTAGTAATTAGAATAACCAAGTAATGCATATTTGTCATCAATATAAAACGCACTAAGGATTAATGAACTGCTGGGTTCATGAATAGTAATCACGTTGTCTGAGTTCGCTCGAATTTATTTGCTGAAATCAAAACAGGGACGATAATAGGTGAGCGCCAGCCAATGAGTTTGTCGTTTGCTCATTAGCTCCGCCCACTACCAGAGAAACCGGCAGTTCTTAAAAGCTGAAGAATTCCAAAGGAACTCACAGGAAAATACAACAAAGAATATCGTTTACATGTAGCGCGTCAATTCTGCATGTTATGAAAGACAAGACTCTCTTGCTCTGTATCTTTCTTTGCGTGCGTGTATGTGAGAGAAATCGACGGCGAGTCGTGCGCTTCACACTAGAGTTTATGGTACGTCAAATACACACACTGTGCATCCATTCAGATGAACTGAAAAATTAAATTCTAATAATATAATATAGTAACGCCACATTTTATTGTCAGTAACGGTAAGGGCGTTGTAACGGAGGAAACAGTAATTCGTTTGATTACTCGTTACTGCCTTTAGTAATGCCGTTATTCCCATCACTGTATATATGGCTTTTTTTTTTTTTATATTGAGGAATTTATTTGTAAATGTTTTTCCATTTTTGGAATTTATGCATATCTTGGCCTTTCCATTCAGCATTTTCATGCGTAATTCCTTTTTTTTTTTTTTTTTTGCCTCGATTAGGGTGAGATATTGTATGCATGCAGCTTCTATTTTACAGAGCCTTGATTCAGTATATAATGTATTGTTGCGTTTCATAAATTCAAAGCTTTCTACTCAATTTCTTTATTATTTAGTGGGTTGAACATCACTGACTACACCATATAAAAACAAATCCCATTAAAAAACGGCATTATTCTGGTACCCCAAAATACCGTAAAATAACGGACAATAACTCAGCCATAAAAATACGATAATTTTTCGTATAAACGGAATTATTCCGGCAGCTGGGGGGCCAGAAAAAAAAGTAAAATAATAATTAAAATAGGTTTGTTCCTGTAATTTTCATACCAAAACAACAAAAAGACTATAATGCTGTTCCATCACATTTATTACTTAACACTGAAATATTATATTCTCACATTTCTGTGCATTTTGTTTTTTGTTTATACAGAATGAGCATTAAATATTGTATCAAATGTCATCAATATAGAAGGATGCATATTGATTAATTTCACATTTCCAAAAACAGTATAAATATTACTGTACTTTCATACCATTAACATTATCACATAGATTAGACAATTTCACTTTTTCAAAAAAATAGTACTACATGTTTTATTTCAAATGTACAATTTTTCAACAACAGAGTATGTGTCAATGGCCTAAAAGTCCATTTCCTGGTTTAATTATACTCTATTCGGTTCAACTTGAATGCATGGAAATCCATAAGACACTGAATTTAAAAGCATCATATAGCTTTGACAATCAAGGTATCTTGGTCACATCACTGAGTACAAATTACACTAAATATCCAAGGCTAAATATTTACATGTATCTTCAATAGCAACAAATTCCTACTGCGGCCAAATAAAAAAAATAGTTAAAAAAAAAAAATTCTAATTTGAGCTTAATTTTTTGATGACCATTTTGAAAGATATTTCAGTAAAGGCACATTCACATCAAGGAAATTAATTTAATCAGAATCAGAAATCAGAAATAAAGAGGTCAGAAATCAGAACCAGAAATAAAGAGGTCAAGCAATTAAACTGCAGCAAGTCAAGTCACCGTTATTTATGTAGCACTTTTTACAATGCAGATTGTGCCAAAGCAGCTTTACAGTATTAAACAGGAAAACAGTGTGTTGAAGGAACCAAAACCCCATCGTTCTCCTCTGGCCAGACGAAACCAGCAGTTTAATTCTAGGCTGCAACAAAGTCAGATTGTGCAGAGGACTCATCTGGTTCCTGTGGTCTTGTCCCGATGGCCGTCTAAGTGACATGGTCTTAACTGGGGATCAGTCTCTGGGGCTCATCTAGGTGTCCTGGTCTCCGCTGACGTTCAGGGCTGTAAAGGTCATCTCTAGATGCTGATCCACCGTCTGGTTTGGATACGGACTGAATCTTGGTGACTCCAGTAGCCTTGGAACAACAATGAAAGAGACTAATATTAGTGTAGATGCCATTTTTCTTACAATATAACAAGTACATCGGGTGTTATGGGAAATGTTCCCGGTTTCGGTTGGCCAAATTAATGCAGCATTACAATCCTTTAACAGATTTGAATAACAGACATTTGTTAGTGTGTTATGTGTAACCACTCAGAATAAACTGAACTTTATCATCCCTTTTGTGGATGCTAATATAGTATCGTGGTATCACGATAGCAAAACTCATTATTGTGGTCACATGACAGTATGAAACGATAGGTCTTCTGGGCAAAAAGTGTAGATTTTTAAAATATATTTAAACTTCTTAATCTAACATAAAAGTTATTTAAAGTTGTGTTTTGGGCCATTATGTTTTGGCACAGTCTCTGTCAAAAACCAAAAGCACAATATGGCTTAATTTTTTTCAGATTGTTTTTCTTTTCTTAGTTAAGAACATGGGTTGGAGCTCGTAATTTTGACCTCTCAGAGTGCATTAGATAGAAAAATTTAACTTAAAAAAAATTCCAAGTCTTCATTTGTTATTTTTTTATTATCGCAATAAATATCTTATCAGGGACTTCATATCTAGATGTTATCGTATCGTGAGATTTTGATGTCGTTACATCCCTATAATATAGTTATCATTAGTTATTGGTTTGGAGTGAAAGAGTGGGGCTTCAGGACAGGTTAGAGAAGTTATGTGTTAATGTATACACTTACCCCTAACATAGATCTGGGATAGGATCCTGGAGTTTCTTCAGACAACATTATTCTCCTTGCTCTGAATTTGTGTTTGAGGAACTGGTAAAATAACTGCAAACATAGAGGGTAGAAACAGATCAGATTAAAAGAAAAACCTCAAATTCTAAAAATGTATATAAACAGAAATGACAAACTTCTGATCATTAGAACTTCTGAGTTATCTTACACTTTTCACATAAGGTAAAGTCTGTAAAGCAACTTACATAGCCATTTCCCTCTAGAGTCTTAAGGAAAGTAATATTTCCAAAGAAGAAAACCTGCACATATTCTGCATTGGTAGTGTACCTGAAAGATAAAATTACAACAGTTAGCCATACAAAACTAAGATAAACAACATTTAATTTGTTTATTACTTAAAAAGAACCATAAATACTTTGAACGAATATTAGCAAAGAAAGGGGAACAAATTACAAATAAGTTCACATACTGGACTTGCATGTGTTTTATTCTTGGAGGATTTCTGACATGTTTTTATCGGAGTGTGGTCTGAGGATTTCTGGTAAAGAGGAAATGACAAAACCAGCATGCAGAAAATGTCCCTTGTCTTAGTTCATAGGGATCTCATGAAGTTTTGTTATGAGAGGGTTTGCAAACTTGCAAAACTCAGCACTGGACCAAAACTCTGTTTTGAACAGTGATTGAATTTGTTCATTTGTTTATTTTGCACGTATAGTGTGAGCAGTCAAGTTGCAGCTCAAGGATTGGACCGTAGTGTGAGCACATAAATCCTGAGCTTTGGCATATCGCATGTGAATTACTCGTACAGCGAAAGTTGGTCTTTAGCAAAAACATTGCTGAAATTGCACATTATGCCCAGTGTAAGCTATCTTTAACTGTTCATTTATATTCTGCAGGTGTGTTTGGTGCAGAAACAGACGAGGCAATGTCAGTGATGGAGGGAGACTCCGTCACTCTACACACTAATCTTACTGAAATACTCAACGATGATACTTTACTATGGTTGTTTGGACCTAACGAATTTGTCATTTCTCAAATAACGAGGAAGGAGGACCTGACCTCATTTTTTGTCACTGATGATGTGAGATTCAATGGCAGATTTCAGGTAGACCAAAACACTGGCTCTCTCACCATCAGAAACACCAGAATCAGACACTCTGGACAATATAAACTGAGATTTTCTAGAGAAAAGACTACAACCAAGACATTTAATGTTACTGTAATTGGTGAGTATTCCAAGAATATCTTTTTCATTTTGATCTTGTATCAGGTTTTATGGTTTCACACAGTACGATTTAAACCACATTTTAAAATTTTACGCATCCTTAATTAGCTAAAATTTTAGGGAAATTGCACATGGAGAATTATGCGTTGAGAATTATGAAGCAATGCTTCCACTGCTTTCTGTCGATCAGAATGACAAAGTCGCAAGACCAACTTGAATTAACTTATATGGGCAAAATTCATGATCATGAAAATTGGAATGATTGGATGTTGCCTGCAAAATTTACCCCAGTTTTCTGATCTGATTTGTTTTCCAGGTGTGGTTGATGAGACGGGTGGAGTGAAGTCAGTATCAGTGATGGAGGGAGAGTCTGTCACTCTACAGAATTATGTTACTGCAATACAGAGAGACGATCTGATAGTGTGGAGGTTTGGCGATAAAGGCATTCTCCTGGCTAAAATCGATGGAGAAACTAATGAGACCTCAGTAAACATTGCCGATGAGCGATTCAAAGGCAGACTGGAGCTGGATCAGACTGGATCTCTGATCATCACAGACACCAGAACCGAACACGCTGGACTTTATGAGCTACAGATCAGAGGCCGTGAGAGCTCACAGCAATTCTTGGTTTCTGTCAGTGGTGTCTTTATAGAGCATATCTTTCAAAATAATGATAAATTTAGGGTCAGCATTTAGGACAGATACCTGGACAAATTATAGGAATACGTGGTGTTTGATTAACAGATATAACTTTTTATATATATTGTTTAAATCACACAAACGCTAATAATCTATTTTGGTGTTATTGTTAACAAACAAATAAAAATACTTTGGTAATTGAAATCAAGCTGAAATAAAAATAATGTATAAATATAAGATGAAAAACGTTTTTTTTTTACTGAAAAAAAATGCTGTACAAACAATTTTCATTCAGATATTGCTAGTAAATTTTACAAACAGTTACAAAGAAATGGCAAGTTACATATTGAATTAAAAATTTAATTTTGAAGTCTAATCTAATTTTTATTTTTTTTTTTCAAGTAAAACATACTCCAGGATTCTGTTTTATTTGCAACAAAAAAAAAAAAAAAAAGTGTGGTTCCACCACTGTATATTAGGTGGCCTTAACTACTATGTGCTTACATCAAAAAATAAGTACAATGTACTTATTGTGTTGCAAAACACTTTTGCTGCTATTGATGTCGTATATGTAAAATATATGCTAATTGAAATGATTAAAGGGGTCATTACTTTTTCTTTTTTTTTTATTCTTATATGTTCCTTGACCTTCACTTATAATGTTGTTGTTCCAGCTGTGGTGGCAGGGGGATTTCCAATGGACCACGCCCCTTCCCCCTTCCCCCTTCCCCCTTCCCCCTGCACTCACACTCACACACAGATATTTATTTGCAAAGATTACTGACACAGCATGTTCACCTCAGTGTTAGAGCGTGCAGCTTGAATAAGAACATTTGATTTTTCTTGGTTTTTAAATTACAAGTTACAAATAAAATAAGGTCTAATAGTAGTATTCAGGTACATAAGTGTAATAAGTATAAAATAACATTGCATAGTGTTCACTTTATAAATTAAATATAGATCAATCTATGTCAAAGCTGTTTTGATCCAATATAATTATGCGTATACAGTTTCATTCTCAGCTGTTTTCATTCAGTTAAGACAACGGACTGCGTTTACCAAAATGACTGTCGAGGCGGTATTGTGACATAATTTGTCGTCTCTCCACTGTTACGTTCCCAGTTATTCTAGGGTTAGAGGAACGAGTAACAATAAAAAGGTGATGTGTGGAGGCAGCAAGGTTCAATTCCCAACCCTGGGTCTTTAACAAATGCCGAGAATCAACTCAATGTCAAAAAAACAAGTTCTTTTATTTTAAAGATATGGGAGGATGTCAAGGCTTCAAAATAACAAACATAAACCCTCTAACTATTAGGGAGAAACTAAGCTAGAACAAAGAAAAGAAACAAAACACACTAACTTCCTAACTAGCATAAACAGGAGAAAAAAAAAAGGTATAAAGAAAATAGCACCCGCCTCTCTACTAACACATATCCAGTAAGTTAACAATAAGCTTCATAAGTAACAAACAATAACAGAAGAAGGTACAAATAAATAATAACTTCCAAACCAAACCAGATTTCTTGTTGTAGGCATCAGTCACCACAAGAGTGTTAACACAATAACACTATAAAGAATCAATCAACAAAATATTAATCAAAACAACTAATAAAGATTGTTGGGTTGAGAATAGAAGCCTCACGACGCAGCCTCCACACACACACACACTGCGCTGTGCAATGGTGCAGCTTAAATCCTCACAGTTTCCCCTCCTCCTGCAATCACATCAGATCACCAATCATTGGAATCAGGTGGCAGCCATTACCTCCTGCTTATGGGAAGTAAATGGAAAGAGAGAGAGAGAGAAACAGGGAGAAAAACAAAACAAATATGTCCTTGGACGTAACACCACCAAATGCTTTCCTGTTCGCTTTATACCGTCCTCTCCGAATAAAGGCATAAAAAAAGCCCATAAATAAATCTTTTAAAAAAAGAAGATGCAAAATAGGAATGAGCATTCACGCTGTCGGAAAGGCACCTCTGTCTGCGAGTTTATCCATCATATATGTTAAAGGGGTTATCGTATGCCCATATGAAATACTCACTTTTTCTGTAGGTGAAGCTGGATCATGAATGATTCGCATGAACATAGACGCATTTTGGTAGATCGGGGGTGCATTCCCTTCAAAAACAAAGGTAATCCACTGCGTCTTCAGCGGCTCAGATGTCGGGAGTAAATGATGACTGCTATGTTCATTATTACATCCAACAGCAAAACACCTCAATCGCTTAGGAGCCATACACCTGCTCCAGCGTCGAAACAATGGCATACTGTTTACAGCTCACTCAGGGCGGATCTGTGATAAAATGCCAGTGTCAATCAACAATCGTGGGAGGGGCCTTTGCAGAACTACGTCATTCTGCCAATAATCTGTGAACTGCTTGATCTGAGAAAGGGGTTATGATTCATCGGGATAAAAAAAAAAAAAAAACACTGGGTGGATTTTTGTCATTAGGGTGGTTGTGTACACACACTGCCAACACACATTTCAGTTCAAACAACATCTAAAAGTGAATTTTTGAATCCGATGACCCCTTTAAAGAACCAACAATGTCTTCAAAAGTTACAGTGAGTATAGACAATTCGCCTGGCAACTTGAACTCACGGCAGCTCAGGCGGATCTTGGGATGAACACGAATCATTTCTCCATCTCGGTGGATGGAGAAATGACATGTTGTCCAGTGCGGTTCCATTATGTAGCACAGGCAGTAGGTTTGTTGAAAATGCAAATCCTGAAAATGTGCACTTGTACAGGTGGTAGTCCGGTTATACAATGAGGTTAAAAAACTAAATCCTGTATGAATGCAACCGTTTCAAGCATACTAGTCATTAGCATTTGCTCCAGTGAGTCTTGTTTTGTCTGAAACATGTCAGAGGATCCCAGGTGAAAAATAAGTGCACTTCCGTAATGTACTTAAAGTGCTCTATTTTGGCACACTAATTTTGTACTTAATATACAAAATTAGTGCGTGAAAATAGAGCACTTTAAGTACATTATGGAAGTGCACTTGTTTTTCACCTGGAATTAGGGATTAACATAAACAGTGCGACACGTCAACCCATTCCACGCAAATCGATTTAGTCAAGTCACCTTTATTTATATAGCGCTTTTAACAATACAGATTGTGTCAAAGCACTTAACAGTATCAAATTGGAGGATAGAGTGTCAGTAATGTATAATGATAAGATTAAACACTCAATTTTCAGTTAAAGGCATTTCATTATTGAATTCAGAGATGTCATTGTCTAGCTCAGTTTAGTTTAAATAGTATCTGTACAATCAAATTGGCGATAATCGCTAGAAATTAAGTGTCCCCAACTGAGCAAGCCAGAGGCCACAGCGCCAAGGAACCAAAACTCCCTCTGTGACAGAATGGAGAAAAAAAGCCTTGGGAGAAACCAGGCTCAGTCGGGGGGCCAGTTCTCCTCTGGCCAGACGAAACCCGCAGTTCAAATGTTTATATTTCTATTTTTTATTTTGTTGCAATTTCTAACAATAATAGTATTATGTAGTTGGTATTTTATTATATTTTTAGTTATTTTGTTATATTTTTAGTTTTATTGTATTTTAATCGAGGTCTTCACTGGGGATATGTCTCTGGGGCTCATCTCAGTGTCCTGTTCTCCGCTGACGATCAGGGCTGTAGACATCATCTCTTGGTGCTGATCCACCATCTGATCGGATACGGACTGAGAAACAGAATAGGAAAGAAACAGACAAATATTAGCATAGATGCCATTCTACTTACGATGTAACGAGTACATCGTGTGTTATGTGGAGTGTTCCCGGTTCCGGTTGATCTAATTAATGCAGCCTAACAATCTTTTAACGGATTTGAATAATAGAAGCGTATTAGTGTGTTATGTGTAAGCCAGGTTAAAGAGATGTGTCTTTAATCTAGATTTAAACTGACAGAGTGTGTCTGCCCCCCGAACAGTGTTAGGTAGATTATTCCAGAATTTGGGTGCTAAATAGAAAAAGGATCAGCCGCCCGCAGTCAATTTTGATATTCTAGGTATTATCAAACGGCCAGATTTTTGAGAACGCAGTGGACGTGGAGGACTATAATGTGATAAGAGCTCGCTCAAGTACTGAGGAGCTAAGCCATTCAGGGCTTTATAAGTAATTAACAAGATTTAAAAATCTATCCAATGTTTGATAGGGAGCCAGTGCAGTGTTGACAGAACCGGGCTAATATGGTCATATTTCCTGGTTCTAGTAAGGACTCTAGCTGCTGCATTTTGGACCAACTGTAGTTTGTTGATCAAGCGTGCAGAACAACCACCCAATAAAGCATTACAATAGTCTAACCTTGAGGTCATAAACGCATGAATTAACATTTCTGCATTTGACGTTGAGAGCATAGGTCGCAATTTAGATATTTTTTTGAGATGAAAAAACACAGTTTTACAGATGCTAGAAACATGGCTTTCAGATGAAAGATTGCTATCAAACAGCACACCTAGGTTCCTGACTGATGAAGAAGAATTGACAGAGCAGCTATCAAGTGTTAGATAATGTTCTAGGTTATTACATGTGGGGTTTTTAGGTCCGATAATTAACACCTCTGTTTTTTCAGAATTTAGCAGTAAAAAATTACTCGTCATCCAGTTTTTTATATCGACTATGCATTCCGTTAGATTCTCAATTTGGTGTGTTTCACCGGGCCGCGAAGAAATATAGAGCTGAATATCATCAGCATAACAGTGAAAGCTAACACCATGTCTCCTGATAATATCTCCCAAGGGTAACATGTAAAGCGTGAAAAGTAACGGCCCTAGTACTGAGCCTTGAGGTACTCCATACTGCACTTGTGATCGATATGATACCTCTTTATTCACTGCTACGAACTGGTGGCAGTCAGATAAGTATGATTTGAACCATGCTAAGGCACTTCCACTAATGCCAACAAAGTTTTCTAGTCTATTCAAAAGAATGTTGTGGTCGATAGTGTCGAACGCAGCGCTAAGATCGAGATGATAGAAGCAGGTCATTTGTAACTCTAATGAGAGCAGTCTTAGTACTATGATACGATCTAAATCCTGACTGGAATTCCTCACAGATACCATTTTTCTCTAAGAAGGAATATAATTGTGAGGATACTACCTTTTCTAGTATCTTTGACAGAAAAGGGAGATTTGAGATCGGTCTGTAATTAACTAGATCTTTGGGGTCAAGTTGTGTTTTTTTTAATGAGAGGCTTAATAATAGCCAATTTGAAGGTTTTGGGGACATATCCTAATGACAATGATGAATTAATAATAGCCAAAAGAGGATCTATGACTTCTGGAAGCAGCTCTTTTAGTAGTTTAGATGGAATCGGGTCTAACATACATGTTGTTGGTTTAGATGATTTAACAAGTTTATACAATTCTTCCTCTCCTACAGTAGAGAATGAATGGAATTGTTCCTCAGGGGATCTATAGTGCGCTATCTGATGCGATACTGTAGCTGACAGCTGCAAGGATACAATTTTATCTCTGATAGTATCGATCTTGGAAGTAAAGTACTTCATAAAGTCATTATTGCTATGCTCTTGGGAAATGCCAACACCTGTTGATGTCGACGCATTATTGCAGCCCTAATATTTTCCAGTGTGTGACCGTGATTCTGGCCCTGTCCCAAATTGCACCCTAAATTCTCGCGGCTTCCTCAGAGTCCACACTTTCGTGATGTAATGCCGCTTTGACTGTTGGGTAGAAGTTTCCTGCGAACCTCACTTCAGGGTGCTTCTCAATACTCAAACTGATGCTTCCTCGTTTCCTTGAACCTTCGTCTTTGAGCCTGTGACTTGGAAACTGGTCACATAGTTAGCCATCTTGAAAGACATCTCAATTCTGTAATTGCATCGTGAGGAACGAGTGATGAGGCTTCCAGAGGAGCTATGGTTGTGAATACACAAGTGTATCCTACGTGGAAGTAATACTTTAAATTTATATTTTACCTTTGCAGTTTAAATAAACCTTACATCTCATATATTTCAACAGGGCACCTGGCTTGAATGTCTTAAATAACCAATTTATTTAAATATCCCTTTAGCGCAACTGATGATGCTTTGAAGTGACGCTTGAGTGAAGAATATTCCGATGTAAAAATAACCATTCCTTTGATTGCTCTGTCTTTATTTTCTTTCCTTGCATCCTTCCCTCGTATCCTAAGTGGGGTGGAGCTAAGACGTGAGGAAAGGTAGAGAGGAAAGGAAACAAGGATGCACTAATAAGAAATGAAAAGTACCCTCAGTGTGGGCTCAACCTTCTGAAAGCTAAACTGGCAAATGGAAAATTTTACAGTCTAGTGGACTTAACGGCCAATTGTACGCCGTGGCCATTGTAAGATCGCAAGTGCACATGAAGTGTACAATTTGGGACCTAACTTTTTGATGTTGCATAAAAAAAATTGGTGCTAACCTCTAACAAAAGCATATTTACAAACCCTATACGGATAGGTGTCTAATTACATTTGAGTGTAAGAACAAGTACTTCCTCAAATCATGGCACAAACAAAGGACAGCAAAGGTGCAAGACATTCCATGGCTGCATTCCACTTCACTTTTAGATACACACTCGCAAACCTCTCTAAGCACTCCCCCTCGGGGGAATCCATGTTGCCATTTTGAAGTGTTTCACTTTGTGAAGTGGATGAGGGAAGTTTATATGGACAGACTCTCATCCCCTTGATTTTGACAGAGGGAGCGAGTCTACTTCTTATGTACACTTCACGCCGTTCCATAGACCACAATGCAACACGATTATGATGTCATCACAGATCGCATTTAAAGCGATATTTCAACCAAAAATGAAAATTATGTCACTAATTACTCACCCTCATGTCGTTCCTAACCCGTATTGCCTCTTTAGGATTAATCGCTTGTGTTATTTATCAACTAGCTTTGTAAAAAGCATCAGCTAAATAAATAAATGTAAAAGTAAGTAGCACATGCTTAGATTCAAGAAATGTGGACAGATCATTTTCTTTCATTGCCTCGTCTTTATTTACACCTGAACAAATGCCAATTAAAAGTTAGTTTAATAGATTTGTTTACCAATACTGTTATATCAGTGTATTCTCTAAAAGAAAAAAAAAACTGTTTCTGTTTGTTCTGCAGGTGTGTTTGTTGAAACAGATGGAGCGAAGTTAGTGTCAGTGATGGAGGGAGATTCTGTCACTCTAAACCCTGATCTTACTCAACTGCAGAGAGTTTATAAGATACTGTGGACGTTTGGAGCTCAAGGATCTACCATTGTTGAAGTCAACAGAAATTACAATATATATGAATCTGATATGATGTTTGCATTCAGAGTGAATGTGAACCGGAATGCTTCTCTTACCATCAGAAACATAAGAACTAGTCACTCTGGACTTTATGTAGCGAAGATCAGCCACAGCACTGGGACATCATACAAGAAATTTGGTGTTATTGTCTATGGTGAAGAATTTCCCAAGCAATAATAATATAATTAATTTTATACAGCAGTTCTAGAAAGAAATTCATATCAAGTGATTTACATTTCACTCACAATATGGCCAGAAATTTGTTGTTGTATAAAATATTATGCTTTCTTGGCCAATTAAATGAGTCAACCAGAACTAACTGTTGAATGCATCAAATTTACTACATTTTACTGAACTCCATGGGCCTTATAGTAACCACAAGCAGAGCTAACCAATTGTGAATCTGTTTCTTGTAGAGTCTCCATCAGTTATTGATGCTGGTGAGGCTGAAATTAAGAGCATGTCAGTGAGGAAGGGAAATCCTGTCACTCTTGAGACTTTTCCTGAAGTATTTGGATATGAGCTAATGCTGTGGGGGTTTGGAGATGAAGGAATTCTCATAGCCAAATATGATACAGAGGCCACAGTGGCCTCATTATACGATGCTGTTGATGGGAAATTCCGAGGCAGACTGCACCTGCATCATCAGACTGGGGCACTGACCATCAGAAACACCAGAACCACAGACTCTGGACTTTATCAACTGAAAATCATGAGTGGACATACTTCATACAAGAAATTCAGTGTTACTGTCAGTGGTGAGTAACTCAAGAACAGTGTTGGGGTAACGCATTACAAGTAACACGAGTTTCGTAAGCAGATTACTTTTTTCAAGTAACTAGTAAAGAAACACACTACTTTTAAATTTACAATGAAATATCGTCATTATCAAATAAGCAATGCAAGTTACTTTGTTTTCTCATTTATTCAGCAACACCTCTCCTGTCCCCGTGTTGAGAGAAACTGAGAGTGAAGTGCAGAGGCAGAGGCACTTCCTTCAGCCCAAGGCTTATTAACTTCACTTTTGGTGTGAAAGGGCCTTTACAGCTGCCAAAAAAATAACATTTGGGATTTTTGTTATTAAAAAACAAATAAGCAAGCCTGTCCCAGATGACAAAAAGTAACACAGAAGTAATATAATGCATTACTTTCCTTGAAAAGTAACTAAGTAATGCAATTAGTTACTTTTTCATGGAGCAACACAAAATTGTAATTAACATCAAAACAAAATTGTGATTCTGATTTTAATTAAATGCTTTTGGAGTATTGTGCTTATACTCCTCTGTGTCTACATGAATAATGTTTGTTATAGATCAGACGCATTCACTCACATCAATGACAGTCTCTCTTTGTCCTTATAGAACCAAAAAAAAGGGTTAAAAAACCACCTCCAGATTTAGGTCTGTCTGCTGTCATTGGGATAATTGTTGCTGTTCTGCTGGTGATAGCTGCTGCTGTGATTTCCCATCGCTGCATGGTTTTTGACCAAGCAAGGCAAATGCGTAAGTAGTACAGCTGATACAGAAAGAAAGAAGAGCTTTATTGTGCTACAGTGCAATATCAGTTTTATCTCTTGATCTCCAGGTAGGACCGGTCCCAAGACAGTGTCAGTGATGGAGAGACAACATGTTACTCTAGTCGCTGATGTTGTTATAGAAGACGGTGAGCAGGTACAGTGGAGCTTTGAAGGTAAAACGATCACAACTGGAATGAACAGAGATATTAATAAGACCTCATATAGTGATGATGAGCAATTCAGAGACAGACTGGACCTGCAGCATCGAACTGCAGATCTCTTAATCAAAAACACCAAACCAGCGACGCTGGAGTTTATCAACTACAGTTCACCAGCAGCAGCCGAGAAGTCATACACCGGAAATATATCGTTGTTGTCAGTGGTGAGTAAATGCCTTCTTAAGTGCATGAAATTAACACCAGTTAACTACTAAAATTCAGATTAGTAAAAATGTATAGTCTGTTAATTAGATGTACTGTATGATATTGAGCAGAGATGAAAGAGTACTTGTTAGACATTAAGTATAAAGTGATTGTCCTATTAAAATCACAACTGGTCCCATTCTGGCACACTAAGACATTAAGACATTTGATGTATTTTAAGTTTGCAGACTTGACCTCCAGATCTTCTGTCTTGTGAATTTCTGTGATTGTCTCTGTATTTTTGATGAATCTACAGGAAACAGAGTGAACGAGTCATCAACTGATGTAGTGCAGAGTGAAATGGAGAGTATCCTGATGGTGTGAATGTGCCAGAGGGGGCGAGTTCAGTTTGATAAGACCCGCCCACCAGTGTCAATCACTGTGATATCATCAACATTTCAGCACACCTCAAAAATGAACGTTCTCTCATCGTTTCAGAAACATCTTTGACCATCCAGAACCATATTCATTGTTAGTCAACACTTATACTTTTATTTTAAAAATGATGTTTCCTATTCAGAGTTATCTCCCCTATGCCCTTTTCCTATTGAATATATCACTTCACCAATCACTTTGAAAGGATTTGGAAGTCTTAAAGTTATGTTCACAATTTATGAAATTTACTTTTGAAGTTATTTTTATTAAAAGTTCAGTTTTAATGATCTTCAAGCTTGATTATCACATTATGCTCCCTTCAAAGCACACTCCCAAAACATTCCTGCCATTTTGAACGCAGCTGTGGCTTTGTGCAGAACGTTGAGTTTTATTATTTATAAGCGAAAATCTTTGTTGCAACAGAAATTTGTCACATGTAATAATGGTTTTCACTTTTATTAAAATGTTATCTGTACTGTACAAATATGTAACATATCAGCAGTGGTTTCAGTGTAGTGTCAAAAAAAATATTAATTTACATTTTTTTAAAATATATATTTTTACCTTTTATTTATACAATTTAATTTCTGAAATGTAATTTTTATATAGGCAATATAACCAAATAAATGAAAATAAATTGTATACCAGTGTATGACCATATATCTGATTTCTTTATGAGATTACATGTCATTGTAAGTGGTTTAATGTTGTGTTTATAGAAGTAGAATTTATGGAATGTCTCAATTTTTTGTAAAAAAGAAAGCAAATACACTGTAAAAGTGATAAGTTGACTTAACTTAAAAAATTGAGGAAACCCGTTGCCTTAAATTTTTAAGTAAATGATAATTTAAAAATAAGTTAATTGAATTGTCAAGTTCACTTAACTATATATATATATATATATATTTTTTTAATTATTATGTACTTAATAATTTTAAGGCAACGGTTTTCCTCAATTTTTTAAAGTTAAGTCAACTTATCACTTTTTACAGTGTATATGCTTCTTGTTTGCAAAAAATGTTTCAATTAAGTTTGCAAGGAAAAAAAAAATATATATAGACCAGGTAAATAAATACGCGTAATGTTTATTACCACAAGTTATGTCAGAAGAAATAGGGAAAAAAATACATGAATAAATAACCAAACATATGAATTATTTTATAGTGATGCATTCTCCCTTCATATGGGATCAAAATATCATCGTCAGCAACAGTATCTTCATCATCTGCATGACATGCTTCTTCCTCCTCAGGAAGCTGGACGTTTTCTCAGACTGAAATATTGTGGAGTATTGCAGTAACCACAATAACAGCAGTTTCTGGAGTGGTTTAGATTCAGGCCACCACTGGATTTGCAGATGCAGTGAAAACGCTGTTTCCACACTCCTCTCCAGAGCATCTTCATCTATGGACCTCAATGAACCTCTCCTCTGCAGCGGTGGCTGGATGCTGTACAGGTGTCAAGAGGTATGGGTGAATACATCTACTGTCTCCCAGCAGCCAGCTATCACCAAAGCCACCGTCTTCAGCCACCTGGCACATTGAAGAATTTTTCAATTTATCGTTTTTTTTTTATGAGGTCAGTTCGCTATTGATTCTCAAAAGCCGTTGAATTGATCTTTTTTTCCATATTTATTTCTGCCAACATTCCAAGATAAGATCTGATTAACGTGAATTAACTTCTCCACTAGATGTCAACCTCTTACCTTGCATGTTACAACAGAAAGCTGTCCATTCATTCAGTGTCTAACACGGCAGATGCAGGTGCGTTGTCGACGAGTTCACACAGTAACATTCGCAATAAACATTTGCACAAAATACATGCTTTTAGTTGTGTAAAATCCAGATTGTTATATTAAACTCATCTTTTCACATGGTGATTCAGTGACTGAGGCAGCTGGTGTTGGTTTAGTTGAACTGGAGTTTGATTACAGTTTGTGGGAAGCAGAGAAACCCTGACTAAGTGAGGTATTATTTATTTCCAAGGCAAAAAAGTGCTGAGCTGTCCTCAAATTACTTGTGTGCACAGTGCACGTTTTCTAATAAAAGGTCTCAATATGTAGCCTACTGACTTTCCTGTTATGCATAATCAGTCAAAAAATCTCTATTTTATGTACATATTTCAAATATAATTGAAAAAGTAAAATAAATAATTTTATAAAATAAAATAATAAGTAGGCTAATTAGTTAATGTACATTTTTCTGTAAAAACATCCTAAACTAGTTTATTTGTTGATTTTAGTGGGAGCACTTTCTAGACAGGCTGGGAAACAAGAAGTACTTTATCTGAGGCTGACATTGAATTAAATCTACCATTTATTCTAAAGTAAGTTATGTACGATTTTATCTGTAACGGTTTAAGTGCTTCTGTAACGCACATGGACTGCAGACGGTGTATGTGAACCTGGCGTCAGAGCTAGAGCTTCAATGTCATCTCATAATTACGGTAATTATTATGAAATGGCGTGAATGCAGCATCCTTAATCAAACACACCTGAACAACCTAATCAGGGTCTTCAAGATCAGGCAGCTAACAGGCAGGTGAGTTTCATCAGGGTTGGAGTTGTGCTAGGCCTCATTTGATATTTAAAAACGCATTTTCAAAAAGTGCTTTAAAAGCCTCTTGATCTATTAATTCAGCGCATTTTTCAAGAGAGTGTATTGTGAGGTCGCAGGTTGAGGATGACTGCGCGATTGTGTTGTTTGTTGATTGCTGCTCTGTTGTGTCTCTCTGTATGCTTGAGCACAACAGACACTGAAGGACCAGCTACAGGTGAGATCTTCTGGTTTCATTACACAGCGTGAAGAAATCAATAAGAGCTTATTAAAAAAGGACTTGGGCACATCTCAGATTTTCCAAGTTTTCCAAATGTTTTGTTTAACTTGAAATTTAACATTGGGGGAATAATTGTAACTTGTAAGTTGATAATGAAGCACTAACTTACAAACTACTTGATGTCTGATTGCATGGGTTTAAAGGTTTCAGTCTGTTTTGCCACAAACGTGTTACTATATCTTTTTCTTTTGTGTATTAAGCTGCTTAAAAATGTAACTGTGGTGGCCATGGTATATTGTAATAAATTATTAGTATACTGTATTTAAATGAAGTAATGTTATTTTTATTAGCATTACTATGCACTAGTACACGCCATCAATAGTGGGGTATAGGCTCCTTGTTGTAATGGCACTCCACTCTTAAAAACAAAGGTGCTTCACGATGCCACAGAAGAACCTTCTGTTTCACAAAAGGTTCTTTGTGGTAAATAAGGTTCTTCAGATTAGAAAAAGGTGTGAAAGAGGTGGTTCTTTAAAGAATGTTTGACTGAATGGATCTTTGTGGAACCAAAAATGGTTCTTCTATGGTGTCACTTGAAGAACCTTTTGAAGCACCTTTTATTTTTAAGTGTCCTTGCCTTGTTTACACAGATAAACAACCATTTGGGTCCCTTGTCTGTGAATTCTCACACAAATGCCCTCAAATCATTTGCTGCTGACTGTGCCACGGTCATGTTTGAAGTTAAAAGGATACTTCTGTGTCTTCTGTCGTCCAATGTTAACTGCTTTAAATCTTCGCTGAAGACATCTCCTCTTTTTGGCTTTTTGATCAATGTAATCTTATTAATCAGGGTGTTCTCTTGTCAGTTTATCTATGTTGTATTGTGACTTTTTAGCTTGTATTGACTGTTACGCTTTTAGCTTGTACAGCACTTTGGTCAGCAGCTGCTGTTTTAAATTTTCCTTAGAAATAAAAATGCCTTGCCTTAAATTCAGACATTGTTTTTGTCATGTTTTGTATGTCAGCAGAACCAGAAAAGCCAGGACTGTGTCCAAGTGAAAACCATGGAGCAGGACTGTGTGTCGAGGAGTGTTTCTACGACACTGACTGTCTGAATGATCAGAAATGCTGCAGCAATGGATGTGGACATCAGTGTATGGCTCCATATGCAGGTACTTATGTGTGGGTGTCTCTTTTTTTTTTAATTCACAGAGTTATTCGACACTCAGTGCTCTGGTTTTTGTGCCTTGTATAACAGAAAAGCCCGGATCGTGTCCAAAAAACCATGGAGCAGGACTGTGTGTCGAGGAGTGTTTCCACGACACTGACTGTCTGAATGATCAGAAATGCTGCAGCAATGGATGTGGACATCAGTGTATGGCTCCATAAAGGTATTTGTAATAAAATAAGTGACGCGGCCGAGTATGAATTTGTGCTCTGCATTTAACACCTCCAAGTGCGTGCACACACAGTGAAGAAGCACCTGGAGCAGTGGGCAGCCATATTGCTGCAGAGCCCAGGGAGCAGTTGGGGGTTCAGTGTCTTGTTCAAGGGTCTCACTTCAGTTGTGGTATTGAAGGTGGAAGAGAGCACTGGTTAGTCAATTGATTTGCATTTTAATGAGTGAAATATTTGACCCCTTCTCAAAACATGACTTCATACTTGGTGGCAAAACCCTTGTTGGTCAGTGTCTGGTGTTTTGGGTCATTGTCAGTGGGCAAACGTACAAAATCAGCAGGGGATCAAATTTTTTCCCCTCTGTATGTCTCAAACCAAATGTGTGCTGTTAACTCTTCCCATGACTATCAATCTCCTGCCAGACAGAAGTGTTGCCCAACCACCTGTGGACATGCATGCAGCTAACCATGCCGATTTAACCATTGGGAAAGAAGTCCTTGATTTAGTTTTTTTTGCATACCATGCTTGAGGTTTTCTAAATTCATGAAGTGTCATATTTTAGCAAAACTTCTGCGTTGTGAAATTTTAAATTCTCTCCCCCCAGGAGCTTGGCGGCAGAAGTAGTGGGAAAGCCTTGAACTGAAGTACACGGCTGCCAGAAATGAAACCGAGAACACGGGTTAAAACTAATGCGAGGGGGAAAATATAGTATTCGTGTAAGTCTTTGTTTAATATACTGTAGTTTTGAAAAACGTTCAGTGTTTAGCTAGTATAATTGTCTCTAAAGACTCCAGATATTTTTTTTTTTTTTTCCCTCCACCCTTGGAACCCCTATAACAGATTTTGCTTTGGCATATGGCTTAAAAGTTCATAGATGTTCAATTAAGTAAAATTTGAAGTCATTGACATGAAAGGTGAATGTGAGGAATTGCAAATATCTTCGTATAGGTTATTTGATAACTCAAAGGGCAAATTATGCTGTAATTCTCTTACTCATTATAGAGTGTAACATGGAAAATTATGTAGCTGGTCTCTGTTGACAATTGCTTGTTGATAAAGTCCAGAGTCTGTGGTTTTGGTGATGGTCAGAGATCCGGTTTGATCCAGCTTCAGTCTGTCTCGGAGTCTCCCATCATCACCACATGTTGAGTTGGTTTGTGTGAGTCTGATTTTCAGCTATTCGAGTGCTACCGAACATCCACTGTATTAGCAGATATTTCTGTACTTCAGTAACATTGGTGTTTAGCGAGACAGAATTTCTCTTCATCACTGATATTTTTACTTCATTTGTCACATCTAAAGAACAAACACAGACATGTTTTGTCACAGTCTTCAACTCCATAAAAACTTAATCCTGGTTATAATGACCAAACTAAATCAACTTCTGTACCCCCGTCTTGGACCTGTGCTTTGGCCCCAAGCCATAATACATCGGTGTACAATAAATATCTGCTTTAAACCATGTCTGTATCACTGATTTAATAAATAATTAAAGAGGTATTACTGAACTGTTTCCTCCCAGGTGTTTTTTCTGCACCCATTTTCATGTGCAAACAGAAGTGAGAAACCCAAAATGTGATCCGTGGGTCAGTTTTAATTTCATTCAGCTAACCTGTTTCTTATTGTGTATTATAAGAGTGATTTGAATTTGTGTCATGAACAAGAAATTTATTCAAGTGTTAATATCTGATAATACACTGTAAAAAAGGATAAGTTGACTTAAAAAAAATTTAGGAAACCTGTTACCTTAATTTTAAGTTTTTTTTTTTAAAGTGAACTTGACAATTCACTTTAACTTATTATTTACTTTAAATTCAAATAAGTAAATTACAATTAAAATAAGTTAAGTGAATTGTCGAGTTCACTTAACTTTTTTTTAACTTTTTTAAGGCAAATATGGGTTTCCTCAATTTTAATTTAAGTCAATTTATTACGTTTTACAGTGTATTCACAAAAATAAAACCTGACTGATTTCAAACAGAAGCTTATTGTCCTCTACTAACAGGAAGTGATAACTTACCAACCAGACACCACAAGAATCAAGAACAAAACATGAACTATTTCCTGGCCTGTAAATGTCTGAAAACAAGTGGTGCTCATTGCAGAGCCAAATGGCACATAAGTGAAGCCTTTCTGTTTAGGTTAATAATGGGGCGGGGCTCTGTCTACACGTGCATATATATATATATATATGCGGGCACGCCCACTGAAACTGTCCTGTCCATCTGTTTTCAGCAGTGGCTGTTCTGTTCGGCTCTAAGTAGCTTTAAAAGATAAATTTAGTCCTTTAAAACGTCGTTCACATATTCAAGAAAAGCCGCGATTGCAGGTGCTACACAAGTCCCTCTGTTAGATTTTAGTGTATTTATTTTGGTAGACATTCGCACTTGTAGCCGGTTTGGGTGCGGCTTGCGAAGGAGGATTAGAGCAGAATAACTACTTTCAATTGATCATCTACATTTGGAATCTACACATCTCTATAAAACATGCAGTGGATGTTATTTCTGTCTATTTTCTTATTACTCATGGACGGTAAGTGGATTTCTGTCTTGGAAGTTGAAATAATGTTTTGATTTCATTTTAGACATCAGCTGATTTTCAAATGCACTGCATCCATGCAATCCCACATGTGTCAGACATATGCTGGAAATGTATGTAGTATATTCCAGGGGCGTGTCCCTATTTAGCACTTGGGTAAAGTTGGCTTTATGTTCACACATTTCCGCATTCAATAACTTTCTAATTATATGTGCAATAAAGTTATGTTTTGCAAATTCTAATCCGCGACATCCACTACTACATTTTTTTCACAATCGATCAAAATGGGCAAGTATTGTTTTAATGTCATACTTACGAATGTCCGCTGAATGTCCAATGTAGTGTGGTTAACAAAGTAATTGAATGCAGAAGTCCGAATGTGCGAATATAAAACCAACTTTACCCAAGTCTATTCAGCGACTAAACTGTACTTAGCAATAATTTTGATCAAACAATTATGCATGTTGTTTTTTTTGGTTTGTTTTGAAGTTAATGTAAATACGTTAGAAAACTTCGCGCTTTCAAGGACGCATATTTAATACATTGGCGGAGTAAGAACACCGGAGAAGCGAACAACTCACAGCAGTCCAAAACAGTTAAAACAAAAGTTCACTTCAGAAATTAACAAAGTTGCATCATTGAGTTTGAAGTACGGTGTTTGACAAAACAGAGAAAAGAGAAAGAGCGATTTATGACTATTATTAGCTAAAAGCATACGAACAGAAAGACAGGTTGTGCTGAAAGATAAACGATCTTTTTATCGGTTTATCTGTCAGTCAGATACATGTGGAAGTTGTGTACGTTACTACAGCAACAGTAAAGTGTTTATCCACAATATAAAAAAAACAACATTTGAAATAAGAGTATGCGGTTTAACCGTCAATCAGATACATGTGGAAGTTGTGTTCGTTACTACAGCAACAGCAGAGTATTCTTTCAGAATCATCCTGGTCCAATCAGATACAAACAAGTGATGCGTGATTAAGACACCCAGCGCTCTGATGCTGCTGTAATGTTTTTAAAAATTTTTTAATTAAAATTACATTTTAATAAAATTATATTTTGTCAGTATTGTCTGTTAAACATAACATAAAAAATGGGTCAAAAAGCAATGTCAAAAGCAAACCTATGCCCTTGATATATTCGCACACACACACACATATTGAGGGATTTATTTGTAAACGTTTTTCCATTTTTGGAATTTATGCATATCTTGGCCTTTCCATTCAGCGTTTTCATGCGTAATTCCTTTTTTTTTTTTTTTTGCCTCGATTAGGGTGAGATATTGTATGCATGCAGCTTCTATTTTACAGAGCCTTGATTCAGTGTATAATGTATTGTTGCGTTTCATAAATTCAAAGCTTTCTACTCAATTTCTTTATTATTTAGTGGGTTGAACATCACTGACTACACCATGTAAAAACAAATCCCGTTAAAAAACGGCATTACTCCGGCACCCCAAAATACCGTAAAATAACGGACAATAACTCAACCATAAAAATACGATAATGTTTCGTGTAAACGGAATTATTCCGGCAGCTGGGGCACCAGAGAAAATAAAAAAATAAAAATAGGTTTGATCCTGTAATTTTCATATCAAAACATCAAAAAGACTATAATGCTGTTCCATCACATTTATTACTTAACTTTGAAATATTATATTCTCACATTTCTGTGCATTTTTTTGTTTATATAGAATGAGCATTAAATATTGTATCACGTCATCAATATAAGAGGATGCATATTCAGTAATTTCACATTTCCAAAACAGTATAAACATTTACTGTACTTTCATACCAATAACATTATCACATAGATTAGACAATTTCACTTTTTCAAAAAAATAGTACCACATGTTTTATTTTAAATGTAAAATTTTTCAACGACAGAGTATGGCCTAAAAGTCCATTTCCTGGTTTAATTTATAATCTATTCAGTTCAACTTGAATGCATGGAAATGCATAAGACACTGAATTTAAAAGCTCACCACACAGACATCATATAGCTTTGACAATCAAGGTATCTTGGTCACATCACTGAATACAAATTACACTAAATATCCAAGGCTAAATATTTACATGAGGTTGTATCTTCAATAGCAAGAAATTACTGCAGACAAATAAAAAAAAAATAGTTCAAAGTCAAATGCACAAAAAAAACAAAAATTTCTAATTTGACCATTTTGAAAGATATTTCAGTAAAGGCACATTCACATCAAGGAAATTAATTTAATCAGAATCAGAAATCAGAAATAAAGATGTCAGAAATCAGAACCAGACATAAAGAGGTCAAGCAATTAAACTGCAGCAAGTCAAGCCACCGTTATTTATATAGCACTTTTTACAATGCAGATTGTGTCAAAGCAGATTTACAGTATTAATCAGGAAAACAGTGTGTTGAAGGAACCAAAACCCCATCGTTCTCCTCTGGCCAGACGAAACCAGCAGTTTAATTCTAGGCTGCAACAAAGTCAGATTGTGCAGAGGACTCATCTGGTTCCTGTGGTTTTGTCCCGATGGCCGTCTAAGTGATATGGTCTTCACTAGGGATCAGTCTCTGGGGCTCATCTAGGTGTCCTGGTCTCCGCTGACGTTCAGGGCTGTAAAGGTCATCTCTAGATGCTGATCCACCGTCTGGTTTGGATACGGACTGAATCTTGGTGGCTCCGGTAGCCTTGGAACAACAATGAAAGAGACTAATATAGTGTAGATGCCGTTTTTCTTACAATATAACAAGTACATCGGGTGTTATGGGAAATGTTCCCGGTTTCGGTTGGCCAAATTAATGCAGCATTACAATCCTTTAACAGATTTGAATAACAGACATTTGTTAGTGTGTTATGTGTAACCACTCAGAATAAACTTAACTTTATCTTTCCTTTTGTGGATGCTAATATAGTATCGTGGTATCACGATAGCAAAACTCATTATTGTGGTCACATGACAATATGAAACGATAGGTCTTCTGGGCGAAAAGTGTAGATTTTTCAAATATATTTGAACTTCTTAATCTAACATAAAAGTTCTTTAAAGTTGTGTTTTGGGCCATTATGTTGTGGCACAGTCTCTGTCGAAAAAACTAAAACCAAAAGCACAATATGGCTTAATTTTTTTCTGACTTTTTTCTTTTCTTAGTTAAGAACATGGGTTGGAACTCATAATTTTGACCTCTCAGAGTGCATTAGACAGAATAATTTAACTTAAAATGAAAAAAAAAAATAATCATTTGTTCATTTGTTCTTTTTTTATTATCGCAATAAATATCTTATCGGGGACTTCATATCTAGATATTATCGTATCGTGAGATTTTGATATTTTTGTATCCCTATAATATAGTTATCATTAGTTATTGGTTTGGAGTGAAAGAGTGGGGCTTCAGGACAGGTTAGAGAAGCTATGTGTTAATGTAGACACTTACCCCTAACATAGATCTGGGATAGGATCCTGGAGCTTCTTCAGACAGCATTATTCTCCTTGCTCTGAATCTGTGTTTGAGGAACTGGTACCATAACTGCAAACATGGAGGGTAGAAACAGATCAGATTAAAAGAAAAAACTCAAATTCTAAAAATGTATATAAACAGAAATGACAAACACATCATCATTAAGGAAAGTAATATTTCCCAAGAAGAAAACCTGCACATATTCTGCATTGGTAGTGTACCTGAAAGATAAAATTACAACAGTTAGCCATACAAAACTAAGATAAAAACAATTTAATTTGTTTATTACTTAAAAGGAACCATAAATACTTTGAACGAATATTAGCAAAGAAAGGGTGAACAAATTGCAAATAAGTTCACATACCGAACTTACATGTGTTTTATTCTTGGATTTCTGACGTGTTTTTATCGAGAGTCTGGTCTGAGGATTTCTGGTAAAGAGGAAATGACAAAACCAGCATGCAGAAAATTCAGCTTGAATCATTATAATTACCAATGTACCTATTAAGACATATTACTTAAAGTCCGTGTAAAGAGAATTCTGAGAATTGTTTCTAAAATAGAAATGTATTGCTGAAACACATTTCATAGACTCTTTTATTGGTATTTTATCTATAATTTTTTTTCACAGGGTAAACTACACCGACCTTTTTAACCTTCTTTTTTTTAGCCTTTGCAGTTGCGGTCGAAAATTAATTATATATAATGTGTTGGCCTACCATCATAGTCTATTGATTGCAATTTGCACATGATAATAAAAACATCTTATAGAACCAGAATTTTTGTTTCCCTAAAAACGTGTCTATCAGCAACAATAAATAATGACTAAAGGTGCACGATATAACACAAACTAATGAACTGATTGTATTTTAACAAGCTATTGTAATTATACTGCTGTTAAGTGATTAATGTTTAATCTTTTTAACTTGGCTTAATTTAGCTTAGCTTTTTAGCTTAACTATTTTATTTTTTCAATGCAGCTCATGGGTGGCATGAATAAAGTTTGAATTGCATAAATAATCATATAGATTAAGGAGTTTTAGATGGGTGTTAATTTTTTTAAAGTAATATTTAGGTGAAATTATTAAAAAAGAAATGACACTGTAAATATGAAATGAAAAGCATATAGGTATAGGGGCAGTAAGTCAATACTTAATGTGTCAGTCATTCAGTTGACCGCTTCATTCAAATGACTGATTCATTCAGGAGTGAAGCAAGTACTGCATATAATACTGTAAATATCACATATAAAAAGCTGTCCCTTGTCTTAGTTCATAGGGATCTCATGAAGTTTTGTTATGAGAGGGTTTGCAAACTTGCAAACTCAGCACCGGACCAAAACTCTGTTTTGAACAGTGATTGAATTTGTTCAATTGTTTATTTTGCACGTATGAGCAGTCAAGTTGCAGCTCAAGGATTGGACCGTAGTGTGAGCACATAAATCCTGAGCTTTGGCACATCGCATGTGAATTACTCGTACAGCGAAAGTTGGTCTTTAGCAAAAACATTGCTGAAATTGCACATTATGCCCAGTGTAAGCTATCTTTAATTGTTCATTTATATTCTGCAGGTGTGTTTGGTGCAGAAACAGACAAGGCAATGTCAGTGATGGAGGGAGACTCCGTCACTCTACACACTAACCTTACTGAAATACTCAACGATGATACTTTACTATGGTTGTTTGGACCTAACGAATTTGTCATTTCTCAAATAACGAGGAAGGACGACCTGACCTCATTTTTTGTCACTGATGATGTGAGATTCAATGGCAGATTTCAGGTAGACCAAAACACTGGCTCTCTCACCATCAGAAACACCAGAATCAGACACTCTGGACAATATAAACTGAGATTTTCTAGAGAAAAGACTACAACCAAGACATTTAATGTTACTGTAATTGGTGAGTATTCCAAGAATATCTTTTTCATTTTGATCTTGTATCAGGTTTTATGGTTTCACACAGTACGATTTAAACCACATTTTAAAATTTTACACATCCTTAATGGTGCGGTCACATTAGCGGAAATTTTAGGGAAATCGCACATGAAGAATTATGCGTTGAGAATTATGAAGCAATGCTTCCACTGCTTTCTGTTGATCAGAACGGCAAATTCGCAAGACCAACTTGAATTAACTTATATGGGCAAAATTCCTGATCATGAAAATTGGAATGATTGGATGTTGCCTGCAAAATTTACCCCAGTTTTCTGATCTTATTTGTTTTCCAGGTGTGGTTGATGAGACGGGTGGAGTGAAGTCAGTATCAGTGATGGAGGGAGATTATGTCACTCTACAGAATTATGTTACTGCAATACAGAGAGACGATCTGATAGTGTGGAGGTTTGGGGATAAAGGCATTCTCCTGGCTAAAATCGATGGAGAAACTAATGAGACCTCAGTAAACATTGCCGATGAGCGATTCAAAGGCAGACTGGAGCTGGATCAGACTGGATCTCTGATCATCACAGACACCAGAACCGAACACGCTGGACTTTATGAGCTACAGATCAGAGGCCGCGAGAGCTCACAGCAATTCTTGGTTTCTGTCAGTGGTGAGTCTTTATAGAGCATATCTTTCAAAATAATGATAAATTTAGGGTCAGCATTTAGGACAGATACCTGGACAAATTATAGGAATACGTGGTGTTTGATTAACAGATATAACTTTTTATATATATTGTTTAAATCACACAAACGCTAATAATCTATGTTGGTGTTATTGTTAACAAACAAATAAAAATACTTTGGTAATTGAAATCAAGCTGAAATAAAAATAATGTATAAATATAAGATGAAAAATGTTTTTTTTTTTACTGAAAAAAAATGTTGTAGAAACAATTTTCATTCAGATATTGCTAGTAAATTTTACAAACAGTTACAAAGAAATGGCAAGTTACATATTGAATTAAAAATTAAATTTTGAAGTCTAATCTAGAATTTTTTTTTTTTCCAAGTAAAACATACTCCAGGATTCTTTGTTTTATTTGCAACTTTGAAAAAAAAAAAAAAAAAGAACAAAAGTGTGGTCCCACCACTGTATATTAGGTGGCCTTAACTACTATGTGCTTACATCAAAAAATAAGTACAATGTACTTATTGTGTTGCAAAACACTTTTGCTGCTATTGATGTCGTATATGTAAAATATATGCTAATTAAAATGATTAAAGGGGTCATTACTTTTTCTTTTTTTTTATTCTTATATGTTCCTTGACCTTCACTTATAATGTTGTTGTTCCAGCTGTGGTGGCAGGGGGATTTCCAATGGACCACGCCCCTTCCCCTTCCCCTTCCCCCTTCCCCCTGCACTCACACTCACACACAGATATTTATTTGCAAAGATTACTGACACAGCATGTTCACCTCAGTGTTAGAGCGTGCAGCTTGAATAAGAACATTTGATTTTTCTTGGTTTTTAAATTACAAGTTACAAATAAAATAAGGTCTAATAGTAGTATTCAGGTACATAAGTGTAATAAGTATAAAATAACATTGCATAGTGTTCACTTTATAAATTAAATATAGATCAATCTATGTCAAAGCTGTTTTTGATCCAATATAATTATGCGTATACAGTTTCATTCTCAGCTGTTTTCATTCAGTTAAGACAACGGACTGCGTTTACCAAAATGACTGTCGAGGCGGTATTGTGACATAATTTGTCGTCTCTCCACTGTTACGTTCCCAGTTAGTCTAGGGTTAGAGGAACGAGTAACAGAATAAAAAGGTGATGTGTGGAGGCAGCAAGGTTCAATTCCCAACCCTGGGTCTTTAACAAATGCCGAGAATCAACTCAATGTCAAAAAAACAAGTTCTTTTATTTTAAAGATATGGGAGGATGTCAAGGCTTCAAAATAACAAACATAAACCCTCTAACTATTAGGGAGAAACTAAGCTAGAACAAAGAAAAAACAAAAACACACTAACTTCCTAACTAGCATAAACAGGAGAAAAAAAAAAAGGTATAAAGAAAATAGCACCCGCCTCTCTACTAACACATATCCAGTAAGTTAACAATAAGCTTCATAAGTAACAAACAATAACAGAAGAAGGTACAAATAAATAATAACTTCCAAACCAAACCAGATTTCTTGTTGTAGGCATCAGTCACCACAAGAGTGTTAACACAATAACACTATAAAGAATCAATCAACAAAATATTAATCAAAACAACTAATAAAGATTGTTGGGTTGAGAATAGAAGCCTCACGACGCAGCCTCCACACACACACACACTGCGCTGTGCAATGGTGCAGCTTAAATCCTCACAGTTTCCCTTCCTCCTGCAATCACATCAGATCACCAATCATTGGAATCAGGTGGCAGCCATTACCTCCTGCTTATGGGAAGTAAATGGAAAGAGAAACAGAGAGAAACAAGGAGAAAAACAAAACAAATATGTCCTTGGACGTAACACCACCAAATGCTTTCCTATTCGCTTTATACCGTCCTCTCCGAATAAAGGCATAAAAAAAGCCCATAAATAAATCTTTTAAAAAAAGAAGATGCAAAATAGGAATGAGCATTCACGCTGTCGGAAAGGCACCTCTGTCTGCGAGTTTATCCATCATATATGTTAAAGGGGTTATCGTATGCCCATATGAAATACTCACTTTTTCTGTAGGTGAAGCTGGATCATGAATGATTCGCATGAACATAGACACATTTTGGTAGATCGGGGGTGCATTCCCTTCAAAAACAAAGGTAATCCACTGCGTCTTCAGCGGCTCAGATGTCGGGAGTAAATGATGACTGCTATGTTCATTATTACATCCAACAGCAAAACACCTCAATCGCTTAGGAGCCATACACCTGCTCCAGCGTCGAAACAATGGCATACTGTTTACAGCTCACTCAGGGTGGATCTGTGATAAAACGCCAGTGTCAATCAACAATCGTGGGAGGGGCCTTTGCAGAACTACATCATTCTGCCAAGAATCTGTGAACTGCTTGATCTGAGAAAGGGGTTATGATTCATCGGGATAAAAAACAACAACAAAAAAAAAACACTGGGTGAATTTTTGTCATTAGAGTGGTTGTGTACACACACTGCCAGCACACATTTCAGTTCAAACAACATGTAAAAGTGAATTTTTGCATCCGATGACCCCTTTAAAGAACCAACAATGACTTCAAAAGTTACCGTGAGTATAGACAATTCACCTGGCAACTTGAACTCACGGCAGCTCAGGTGGATCTTTGGATGAACACGAATCATTTCTCCATCTCGGTGGATGGAGAAATGACATGTCCAGTGCGGTTCCGTTATGTAGCACAGGCAGTAGGTTTGTTGAAAATGCAAATCCTGAAAATGTGCACTTGTACAGGTGGTAGTCCGGTTATACAATGAGGTTAAAAAACTAAATCCTGTATGAATGCAACCGTTTCAAGCATACTAGTCATTAGCATTTGCTCCAGTGAGTCTTGTTTTGTCTGAAACATGTCAGAGGATCCCAGGTGAAAAATAAGTGCACTTCCATAATGTACTTAAAGTGTTCTGTTTTGGCGCACTAATTTTGTACTTAATATACAAAAGTACATTATGGAAGTGCACTTGTGTTTCACCTGGAATTAGGGATTAACATAAACAGTGCGACATGTCAACCCATTCCACGCAAATCGATTTAGTCAAGTCACCTTTATTTATATAGCACTTTTAACAATACAGATTGTGTCAAAGCACTTAACAGTTCTCCTCTGGCCAGACGAAACCCGCAGTTCAAAAGTTTCTATTTCTATTTTTTATTTTGTTGCAATTTCTAACAATAATAGTATTATGTAGTTAGGTATTTTATTATATTTTTAGTTATTTTGTTATATTTTTAGTTTTACTGTATTTTAATCAAGGTCTTCACTGGGGATATGTCTCTGCGGCTCATCTAGGTGTCCTGGTCTCCGCTGACGATCAGGGCTGTAGACATCATCTCTTGGTGCTAATCCACCATCTGATCGGATACGGACTGAGAAACAGAATAGGAAAGAAACGGACAAATATTAGCGTAGATGTGTGTTATGTGGAGTGTTCCCGGTTCCGGTTGATCTAATTAATGCAGCCTAACAATCCTTTAACCACAGAATGTTGTGGTCGATAGTGTCGAACGCAGCGCTAAGATCCAGTAAAGAGATAATAAAGAGATACAACCAGTAAAGAGATAATAAAGAGATACAACCACGATCAGATGATAGAAGCAGGTCATTTGTAACTCTAATGAGAGCAGTCTTAGTACTATGATTCGATCTAAATCCTGACTGGAATTCCTCACAGATACCATTTTTCTCTAGGAAGGAATATAATTGTGAGGATACTACCTTTTCTAGTATCTTTGACAGAAAAGGGAGATTTGAGATCGGTCTGTAATTAACTAGATCTTTGGGGTCAAGTTGTGGTTTTTTAATGAGAGGCTTAATAACAGCCAATTTGAAGGTTTTGGGGACATATCCTAATGACAATGATGAATTAATAATAGACAAAAGAGGATCTATGACTTCTGGAAGCAGCTCTTTTAGTAGTTTAGATGGAATCGGGTCTAACATACATGTTGTTGGTTTAGATGATTTAACAAGTTTATACAATTCTTCCTCTCCCACAGTAGAGAATGAGTGGAATTGTTCCTCAGGGGATCTATAGTGCGCTATCTGATGCGATACTGTAGCTGATGGCTGCAAGGATACAATTTTATCTCTGATAGTATCGATCTTGGAAGTAAAGTACTTCATAAAGTCATTATTGCTATGCTCTTGGGAAATGCCAACACCTGTTGATGTCGACGCATTATTGCAGCCCTAATATTTTCCAGTGTGTGACCGTGATTCTGGCCCTGTCCCAAATTGCACTCTAAATTCTCGCGGCTTCCTCAGAGTCCACACTTTCGTGATGTAATGCCGCTTTGACTGTTGGGTAGAAGTTTCCTGCGAACCTCACTTCAGGGTGCTTCTCAATACTCAAACTGATGCTTCCTCGTTTCCTTGAACCTTCGTCTTTGAGCCTGTGACTTGGAAACTGGTCACATAGTTAGCCATCTTGAAGGACATCTCAATTCTGTAATTGCATCGTGAGGAACGAGTGATGAGGCTTCCAGAGGAGCTATGGTTGTGAATACACAAGTGTATCCTACGTGGAAGTAATACTTTAAATTTCTATTTTACCTTTGCAGTTTAAATAAACCTTACATCTCATATATTTCAACAGGGCACCTGGCTTGAATGTCTTAAATAACCAAGCTTTACCAACATAAGGGCAGATCCCTTTAGCGCAACTGATGATGCTTTGAAGTGACGCTTGAGTGAAGAATATTCCGATGTAAAAATAACCATTCCTTTGATTGCTCTGTCTTTATTTTCTTTCCTTGCATCCTTCCCTCGTATCCTAAGTGGGGTGGAGCTAAGACGTGAGGAAAGGTAGAGAGGGAAGGAAACAAGGATGCACTAATAAGAAATAAAAAAGTACCCTCAGTGTGGGCTCAACCTTCTGAAAGCTAAACTGGCAAATGGAAAATCTTACAGTCTAGTGGACTTAACGGCCAATTGCACGCCGTGGCCATTGTAAGATCGCAAGTGCACATGAAGTGTACAATTTGGGACCTAACTTTTTGATGTTGCATAAAAAAAAATTGGTGCTAACCTCTAACAAAAGCATATTTACAAACCCTATACGGATAGGTGTCTAATTACATTTGAGTGTAAGAACAAGTACTTCCTCAAATCATGGCACAAACAAAGGACAGCAAAGGTGCAAGACATTCCATGGTTGCGTTCCACTTCACTTTTAGATACACACTCGCAAACCTCTCTAAGCACTTCCCCTCGGGGGAATCCATGTTGGTGTTTCACTTTGTGAAGTGGATGAGTGAAGTTTATATGGACAGACTCTCATCCCCTTGATTTTGACAGAGGGAGCAAGTCTACTTCTTATGTACACGTCACGCCGTTCCATAGACCACAATGCAACACGATTATGATGTCATCACAGATCGTATTTAAAGCGATATTTCAACCAAAAATGAAAATGATGTCACTAATTACTCACCCTCATGTCGTTCCAAACCCGTAAGACCTTCGTTCATCTTCAGAACACAAATTAAGATATTTTTGATGAAATCCGAGAGCTCTCTGATGCTCCATAGACAGCAAGGGTCCTTCCACGATCAAGGCACAGAAACATAGTAAGGACATCATTAAAACGGTTCATGTGACATCAGTGGTTCGACCATAATTTTATGACGCAGCAAGTTAAACTGTTACAACGTATGAGCTATTAAGTGACTGAATGCCTGTGGTGAGATGATGTGTAACTATTTGTTGATGCATTCAAAATTGAAAGTGAAAGTGTCGTGACAAGACATGTAGCCATGTTTGGTAACCCATACTCAGAAATTTGTGCTATGCTTTTGACCCATTTAAGTGCACACACATACACCAGTTAGTAGTGAACACACCCACACATATACACACACACACACACACACACACAATGTGAACACCCACCCAGAGCAGACGGTTGCCAGTTTTGTTGCAGTGCCCAGGGGGGTTCGGGAACCTCAGTCATGGGTATTGCTCTGGAGGCAGTCATATTCAGTTTTATTTGCTCATGTGATGTCACATTCTCCTAATATCCAAACAAACCGTTTTTGGAGCTTGAATATAAAAATGCTATTTTATTGATAAGGATGTCTAAGGTTATGAAACTTGCAGGATGCATTAATGATACAAATACCTCTTATGTCAAAAGCTCAAGGAAAATTGTATTGCTCATGTCATGACCCCTTTAATAAATGCTATAATAGTACATAAATAATAATGAATTCATACTTGTCCATTTCATTGTAGTGACCAAATAACCTTTTTTCTAGGTTTTTTATTTTTTATTTATTTTTTATTTTTTTAATTCATGATTTTACCTGTACATGTCAACTAGTTGACACCTGAATATGCATATTGTGTCCTGTAATTCACAGCAGCATATATTTGAAGTGTTTTCAGATCCTCACATTCACTGTCTCTCTTCAGCTGTTCCTGATCCGGGTCTGTCTCCGGGTGCTATATTTGGGATAGCTGCTGCTGTTTTGTTATTCCTGACTGCAGTTGTAGCTGCTGTTGTGATTTACTATCGCCGCAAGATCTCTGAACTAGAAAAGCAAATGGGTGAGTATTACACCTGATACAAGCAAACAATGAGTTTTATTAAGGTACAGTAGAATTGAAATGCATGTTTCCTAATCAATATTTAAATGGTTTGGCTTTATTGATCATGTTGCATATTACAGTATTAGAGGACAGATTGCCAGTTTTACACAGTAAGATCTGGTTTTGATCACACCAGATCAATGCAGGAGTCCATTACTTATTTATGAATGGAAATTAGATGTAAAATGTTTTAGCAGATTGTCTAGCTGAATTCCCTGAAGACAATTGACACTGTTGAGTAAATAAAAGCCTTTTATTTAGTTAGTTATTTATTCAAAACTACTAATTTACCCAAAAGTTTATTTCCTATACACTGTAAAAAAAAAAAAAAAAAAATTGTTCCAAAAAGTTGTTTCAACTTAAAATAATTTGTTACCCTGCTGACTTAAAATTTTTAGTTTAGTCAACTTGAAATTTTAAGTTACTCAATGTTAATTTAAGGGACAACTGGAATAATTTAGTTGAATAAACAAAACATTTTAAGTCAGCGGGGTAACAAATTATTTTAAGTTGAAACAACTTTTTTTCTTCTTTTTTTTTTTTTTTACAGTGTACACTGCTCTTTTTCTACATACTCAAACGTGTTTAATGTGCTTAGTAATGTGCTTGTTTTTAATGCTTTTTTAAAATATTTTGCTAAAGATTAAACAAACTGTTTCATTAAAATTAATAAACATTTGTCACAAAGTGACAAAAAAAAAATAGCTTGATCTCATGAACACCTTTTTGCGTGATGCTGTGACAGTTGAAGAGAAGTCAGTGGCAGATGGAGATACTGTGACTCTAAAGACTGATACTGAACTACAGAAAGATGACAATATACAGTGGTGCTATAAAGAAGACAACAATCTCATTGCTGAAATCGATGGAGTGACCAGTAATAAAACATACGATGGTGTTGATGGGAAATTCAGAAGCAAACTGGTGCTGGATAAGAAGACTGGAAATCTCACCATCAATAACATCATGCTTAATCACTCTGGACTCTATAAACTACAGATCAGCGGCAAAAACAGAAGAACCGAAAAGAGATTCATTCTTACCGTCAAAAGTGAGTAAATCAACGATTTAGAACAACATCTCAGCTTAACACAAATTGTAAAAGTGCAATGTAATTTTAAAATTATGGACTGTGAGGCATTAATATATTATAAAATGTGACATGAATTTCTGTGAAGCTGCTTTAAAACCTTGCTGCTTTGTTTTGTGAAAGTAAAAGTTGACTAAAAGACAATACTAAAGGAATGATCCATAAATAAAGTAGAAATGGTTTAAGAGGGGGAGGAAAATCGCAATATGACAACAAAATGAATGAAGATGAATCTTGTAGCCAAATATAGTTTGTGGTGTGAAATTCTATTTTTGGCTATAAATCCATCATGTCAAATACTACAGCATATTTCAGGTTTAGGTAATAACTTTGCAGATTGAAGAGATTAGCTAATGGCTAACTAAGTGCCTTTGTCACATTAAAGGTAGTTGTTAGTCAACTAACTGGATAATTCAAAATGGAAAGGAAGTCATCTAAATATATGTGGTAATGAAAATGCAAACAAAGTAATTCACACATTTCGTCTTCTGTATTTCTGTTTCTCTGTGTTGCTTTAACATACAGTGAGTACGGTGTCAGTGATGGTGGGAGAATTTGTGACTTTAAATACTGAGACTGAAATGCAAAGTGATGATCTGATACTGTGGACGTTTGGAGCTGAAAACAATCTCGTTGTTAAAGCTGATTCAGGAAAGATTAGTATTGGTGCGAGATTCACAGACAGACTGCAGCTGGACAAGACGACTGGATCTCTGACCATCAGAGACATCACAAACGCAGACTCAGGACATTTTAAACTGCAGATCATAAACAGCAAACAGAGTCGATTCAGGAGATTCAATGTGACCGTCACTGGTGAGTAGAACAACATTTATTACAGTATAATAACCATATATTTATTAAACGGCAGTTCTGTTTCTTGAATCTGATTGGTCGAATGGCGTTCCAAGGATGTGTTCCACTTGTCTGTGTTTGCAAGTATCAGATTATGTGAGCAGTGCACTGCACATTGAAAATCTTGGATTTATTTTAATTTAATTCATGTTTTATAGATTTTTTTTGGCAATTATTTTGGTAATCTCTTTTGGATCCCACTGTGTATCCAGTGATCATGTCATATATATATATATATATATATATATATATATATATGTGTATATGTGACCCTGGACCACAAAACCAGTCTTAAGTAGCACGGGTATATTTGTAGCAATAGCCAAAAATACATTGTATGGATCAAAATTATAGATTTTTCTTTTATGCAAAAAAATCATTAGGATATTAAGTAAAGATCATGCTCCTTGAAGATATTTTGAAAATTTCCTACCGTAAATATACCAAAACTTAATTTTTGATCGGTAATATGCAACTTCATTTGGACAACTTCAAAGGCGATTTTTCAATATTTTGTTTTTTGGCACCCTCAGATTCCAGATATTCAAATAGTTGTATCAATTTCCAAAATTTTTCCTTATGACTGATTTTGTGGTCCAGGGCCACACACATATACACATCTATCTATCTATAGTATCTGTTCTGTACGATAAGGCAAACATATGCTGGTCAAAAAAACGAAATTAATCTAAACAGGAGCCGTTTTGTAATGTCTATTCAATGCTTTACTCATCTAACACAATAATGACTTAAAATCTTTTGGGGGGTAAATTCTCAGCTAAAATTGATGTGTGATTTAATTTGAGATTAATTAGATCTAGAGTTAAGTTAATTAGATTAATTAGCATCTATTGGCTACATCATGGTGTTACAGATTATTTTGAATTATGAATATGAATGGGCCTCCTCAAATTAATTGTACATGTATTGACTGGGGTTAGGGTTGACTCATATAGAGACAGACAAATTATTTTCTTTTCTTTTTTTGTAATTCCACAGGAAACAGAGTGAATGAATCAAATGGATCAACTGTAGTGAAGCCACTGTTGAAAGGAGATGATGTGAAAGAACTTGAAGAGCAGCAGGGGACAACTTCAGTTTAATAAGACACACCCACCACTGGGACATCATCAACAGTTGAGCTCAACAACATATTTCTACTTCTATTAAAACAAATGAACCCATGTGCTGTTAAACTGTTTTGGTTTTAGATGAACAAAAGAGTAAATTCTCTCCTCAACAGTGTTATTTAAGTTGCTACCCATGACCCCCAAGAATTTCTAAAGAAAGAACAAAGGCACTGTTTTCAAACAACAAAACATAGTTTTATTATAGTTTCATTAATTTTTTTTTCTTTTTTATTCAATCAACACCCGAAATGTTGATTAAAAGTAAAACAAAACAAAGCAACAGATTACAAACCCAAATCTGAGAAATCGGGTTAGACTACAACAATTAATTTGCCTATTTTACAAATGGGAATACAACAAATTCATGACAGTGTTTTACATTCAAGCTACCCGTAAAATTTATAGTGAAAAGTTCTTTAAAATCTGGAATGCAATAAAGTAATTTTTAAAGCTGTTTTTAAAGCATTTGCTGCATGGATTAAAAAATAGGCTAATAAATAATTCACATATCAGACAAAATTGCATTGCAGAAAATTCTTTACATTTTAAGTAATTCAGAGCAGAGCAACATAAAAATCAGAAAAAACATAATTGGGCCTGTTTTAGGCTTTTCCTTATTTTTATATTTTAGACAGTGATGAAAAATGACTTGCCATCTCCTCATTGGACGTGCCTTTAGAGAGAAATATGCATCTTTAAGGATTACATAATGAAAGAGTTTTTCTTTTCGATTTGAATTATTTCGTTTTAAAGTAGTAATTTAAAGCTTTCTATAGATATATTTATCATATTTGTGACTCTTTCGGTTCATCATTGTGAAGCGCTACTATTCAAGACGAGACTGCAAGCACATCCTCTGTTTTCCTATTTATTTTATAAAAGCACAACGTTTTGTTGACATTGTGAGTGCACACAAATAAAAGTAGACCCTTTACAGTTCTGAATTATGTATTACTCTTACCTTTATGAGCAAAAATTACGGCGTATTTTAAGTTGTTTCCACTATCAAGAAAAAAATGCAAGTGGCCACTCTGGCGCCTCCATGTCCTGCATAGTGCGCTTCAGCTTCCACTCTTCACACAAACGATTAATGTAATGACCACGGACCCTTAACTCCAAATCTGTGGTGGCATCACGGAATCGCCGGAAATTCCGTGATGGGCTCACAGAAGTGATACCAATGTAAGTCAGTGACAGGCATCAGCCGTGGTCCATGCACAGATCCATTACACCGAATTCTGTGAGACCAGGTTGTAAATTATATATTGGGTAACAATATTGCCATTATTGCATGTTGTATTGCATGCACCCCATATGTTGGGGTGTGATTTTTCAATGTAAACAGCCACAACAGTTTTATTATTACATTACACATTTATGAGCACATAACCCAACCAGGCCCTTTGCCAAGGGGCATTAGGGGCAGTGCCACCCCAAATGACTCGACGTACCCCCCTGCTTACATGATCACGAGTGAACTTAATATTGAGAACGAAAAACGTTTATTTTACTGATCTAGTCTATGAATATTGCGGGGAAAAATCATGTATTCAGCAGCATTTAGCTCAAATAACCACTAATCTCTACAACCGTAACTTATTAGGAAGTTAATAACACAGTGGCGTAGCGGACGGGCACGCAGTGCGGGGCGCGCAAATAGCAGCACAAAAGGATTCACACAGTCACCTCATGCACCTGCAGCGCTTCTGTGTAGGGAGAAAAACATAATAAAACAACCAACTGGGAACCAAATTTCAGACTATGCTTAACCTCGGCTTAATTTCAGCTATAAAATTGAAATTATATTATCACTATAATGCGATTTAACTACTTTGATGTCTACACTTTATTAAAAGCTTATTTCAGACATGAAATTCTGCAAAAATAGTTTGTTTATGATTAAAATACACATTTCAGCATTAGAATAATCCGAAAAATCTGCAAAGTTTTAATTAGTTTACATGGTTATGACAACTAAAATTAACCTGCAGGGAACGTTCTGGGAACGTTCTAAATAAAATCTAAAAATAACCTTCAGGGAACGTTATGGGAACGTTCTCTTTTGGTTATAAAAATAAAACTTGAAAATAACCTGCAGGGAACGTTCTGGGAACGTTCTCTTTAGGTTATTAAACATTTACAGGAAACGTGCCTAGAACGTTCTTATTTGGTTCCCAAAAAAATAACCAAATGGGAACGTTAGGGGAACGTTCTATGTTTGTTGGGTCTGTACTTTTACTTAAGTAAAAATCTGGCTTTACAACTTTTACTTGTAATGGATTAATATTTGACCAGCAGTACTTTCACTCAAGTAATGGAGTTGTGTACTTTGTCCACCTCTGCATATAAATAAATTTAGACCACTTTCAACCAGCATAACAAAAATTTTTTGGACCAAATCACCTACCCTGCCTTTAAGCGATGTCGAAATTTGAAAATGAATAGCTCTTTTGAAGTGTTTTTTTTTGTTTGTTTGGTTTTGTTTTGTTTTGTTTGCTAGGGAATAGCTTGAAATGAATGATCAAAGTCACAAGTTTGTGTTTAAATGATTAATCGGAGCGGTTCCAGAGTAAATGACTCACTCCATTGAATCGGTTTCTCTATTTCTCCGCTTTCCTCAGTAGCCCCTCACTGCAGAACAAAGATCCAGGGGGCGGGGTTGGATCCACATCTAGGGGGTGGAGATTGGTAGGTTTAGGGGTGGAGATGGGTAGGTTTAGGGATCAGGGGGTGGAGACGGGTAGGTTTAGGTAAATGTAAGGTGGGAGGAGTTGGATCTAGATCCAACCACACCCCCTGGATCTTGTGTTCTGCAGTGAGGACCATCTCGCTTCCCTTGCCTTCAGCCATGTTATACAACACTGTCAGTACTACTGCTGGTTTAGTTCCCTAGTTTTATGAGATTGATTGAAGTTATTGAAAAAAAAGCACGATGCTAACAAATAGACTATTATAGCCCAATTTCGAGGATAACGGTTTCCCGAACTCAAATAACATGTTCAGTTAAGGTAAAAGATTTATATATATTTTTTAAATTGTTATCTAATTATTTTGTTGTTCAATATGTACATGACTGATCTTGTTTGTCTGCTCTTAAACTTTAAATATATAGCTAAACCTATTTCTTATTCATTTTAACCTGTTCTTGTCATGAAAACATGCATTTTTAATCATTAAATGTTATTTTGATATTCTGTCTTTTTTATTTAACTATTTTTAGCTGTAAATTGTTTATCCTGTTTTTCTATACTTATCTAGATTTTCTCTCTTTATATAAGCTACCTATTTAAATGTGTAGTCTGATAAAATTAAAATATGTCCAAGCTCCAAATGCATGAAGATTTTGCTCTCCCTTTGTGACTGAAAATGGAAACGCATCCATGCAGAGCTGAGAGAAGATTGTTTTTCAGATAAACAAGTATGTTAAGTTAGCATGTTTCTTAAATATCTGCAAACATATTATGGTATTTTTATGCTTTAGTAGAGTCAAAATCCTACATACGGCACCTAGCCTAATGAAATATGAAGATTCTGGGAAAAGCACGGAGACGGAATAAAAACTATAAATATCATACATCTGCCACTAATTATTGAAATATTTGTGCTTTTGTCTCCTTTTTTTTTTTTTTTTTTTTGTTGTTTCTCACTTTTTGGCCATCTGTTTAAGTGTCATTCTAAGGTCAAAAATTCTTGGATAAATCTGGTCTTGATCTATTAGCACACTTTAACCGACCACTTATTAAACATACTTGCCATATTTATTTAAAAGTCTGTGTCCTACAACAAATGACACTGCCGGAGCTTCACCTAGTGGCTGTAAGTTGTAATAGTCTATATTTTTATATGGCATAAGAATTCTGCATAAAAGTATCGTAATTCCTATTAACCAAGTCTGTTGCCTTTAAATAATACCTACCTAAGACAAAAAAAAAACAAACATGACCCAACAGCTTCATCCCAGTGTTTTGGTAAATTAATAAAATAAACAAACCACCATTTTACAGAGTTAATCTGTAGTAAGTTGGATAGTTATGGCAAGACAGTGGAGTTGGGGTTCCTTTCCGAAGCAGACATCCTACAGAACATGCACACAAAGCAATTATTTACCATACAGGCAAAAACTTACGTACAATTATAGTAATGAGTCCTTTTGGGTGTGTGCAGCAAACAAAACACATATTTCATTTCCATTATAGGCTAATAATAGTAGTAGTGGACTGTAACAAAGTTGCTACTGTAGTAGTACTTTGTACTTGTCCTTTTACTCAAGTAATTTTGAAAATGAATAGGCCTACTTATAATTTTACTGGAGTAATATTTTATTGGGGTATCTGTACTTTTACTCAAGTACTTGATTTGTGGGCCACAACCTGATTATTATAGTGACTATTTGTGTATAACTGTTATGTAGTAGTTAGTTCATAGTTATTTTTCTTGAACCTTAACTAGTAGATAATTAATATTAGTTCTTCAGGAGGTATGGCAGAATACATTAGTTATTGATTATATAACTGTTACTTAACACAATCATAAAATTTTATTACACACTGATTAGTTAACACATCTTCCTTATTAGTAAACAGTAGTGAGTTAAGTGTTAATGAATAATTACCTGTACTAATAATTCCTTATTAGTTATGCAGTAAGTAAGAAACAGTATTCTGAAGTGTTACCAGTTTACAATGTCTTCAATAATTACTAGGGAGTTATCACGATCTTCACTTTAGAATACTGATCCAAATAATTAGTAATTCCTTCTGAAGAATTTGGTAATACTTGAGTCATTACTAGTGGTTACCATGACCTTTACTTTAGAATTAATTATACATTATGTATTATTCATATTAATTATGAACCTGTATACAGTAGTTCTTGGGGAGGTATGAAACAGTAATAGTTACTGATTAGCTAATAGTGAACTACCACATTCAACGAAGCACCATCACTTACTAATTCATTAATCAGAGTTTCTTGTTAGTTACTAGTAGTTACTAGAGTGCTAATATTGCGTTACTCATGTGTTCTTGTGTTGTTATTCATTAATGATGGAACAGTATTCTAAAATGTTACCAAAAAATGGACACTAATTTCCACTGTGAGAGTCATTTCAAAGGTTCAACAGAAACCAGTGCTTATGAGATCATTCTTCAATCATAAAATTTTATTAGTGACCTTCAGCAAACATATCTGATCTCAACCTTCTGCTCAATTCATTTTGGTCTGGTTTTACTCCATGGGTCTTATAGAAATATCCTCTCTCTTCTGTTCTGTTCAGCTCACTTCTTGCAGATCGGATGTCATAAACCAGCACAGCAACGGCAGCCACGCCCACCAGAGCAGAGAGAGCCAATCGGATCACAGCTTCAGTAAAACCACAACAGTAAATGCAGTCTGGTAAAACAAAAACAAACACTGAGTTTGCATTCATCTCTCTTTCAAATAGACTAGTACACTGTAAAAAGTGATGTTGACTTAACTTAAAAAAATTGAGGAAACCCGTTGCCTTAAAATTAAGTAAATAATAATTTAAAAAAAGTTAAGTGAACTTGACAATTCACTTAACTATTTTTTTTTTTTTAAATGATCATTTACTTAATTTTAAGGTAACGGGTTTCCTCAATTTTTTTAAGTTAAGTCAACTTATCACTTTTTACAGCGTAGGTGCCAGTTTTGTGGGTTATTATTAGCAGCTCAAGCATTTATTGAGAAGGCAGAGCATCCATGAGCTTTACTGTGTGTGTTCCTATGCACATTTTCCTTGTTTGGCCAAATAACATTAGCTAGAACTGTTTAATATAAATAGTTGCTTGTCCTTTTAACTTAGCTCTCATATAAACCTGTGCAATTATGTGGTTCTTTCTACATTGACTGCTAATGTTTTTAGAGCAACATTGTGCACCAAACAAACAAACAAACGGGTGTGACATGCGGGGCTTCACTTCTCTGCTCATCAGTTCTCTGTTCCTGTAAAATCAAAAAGAATATGCAAGAAGCAAATGCACCCCACCCTCTTTAATACAATGTAAGGCGCTGGATAAAAGTATCTGCCATAGGTATAAATGTAAATATTCTAATTTTTATTAATTGGTTTATGTGGTTGCTTATTTAAGGCACCAACCAGCAGTAACAAATTAACCCCATGTTTGGCCACAAATCAGTGTGGCTTACTGAGTTTCGACTTCAGAGTGAACTTTACAAAAAGAAAATGAGACTGACATAAACACATGTTCTGCTGTGTAAATAATTGCTAATATCACCAGACATACCTGAACTCGGCTGATAGAGCTCAGTAATGTTGGCACCCTCAGTGTGATTGACGATTGAATTGTTGACCGCACAGCTGGACGACACATAGTTTGAGCTTGACGATCTTTCTGATGATGAAGAATTGTGTGGAGTCACTGATAATGACAGAGTTTACTGTGGCATCATATCTTAAACGTTCATAGGTGTTTCATTTTTAAATGGAATTAAAGTCATTGTTATAAAAGGTGAATGTGAAGAAATAATAGTAAAGAACTTACGACAAAGATATAACTCAAACAAAGGGCAAATTACGCTGTAATTCTATTACTCACCACAGACTGTAACATTGAAATTCGTGTAGCTGGTTTCTTTGTTAACAATTGCTAGTTGATAAAGCCCAGAGTCTGTGATTCTGGTGTTTGTGATGGTTAGAGATCCAGTCTGATCTAGATTTAATCTGTCTCTGAATCTCCCATCAAGACCATCGTATGTTGAGTTGGTTTGTGTGAGTCTGTTGACTTCAGCTATTCGAGTGCTACCGAACATCCACTGTATTAGCAGATATTTCTGTGCTTCAGTAACATCAGTGTGAAGAGTGAACGAATCTCCCTCCATCACTGATACTGACTTCATTTCATCTGTCACATCTAGAGAACAAGCAGAAACATGTTTTCTCACAAATACATAATGCTGGTTATTAATGACCAAACTGAATTTCTCTAACCCATAATCGTGATTTGGTCCCAAGCCATTACACATTCTTGTGTACAATAAATATCTAAAAAATAAAAAAAACTCCATTAAGTGAACTTGTGCTGAACAAAACTGAAAAAAACTTGATGAGCATTACTGAACTTATTTGTTCCTCCCAGGTGATGTTTCTTTGCACAAATGTTCACGTGCAAACAGAAGTGAAACATAAAATGTGATCTGGATCACTTTTAATCTTACTCAGCTACTGTTACTTATTGGCTCATAGACTGTTCATACAGTTTTATACCTGCTGAAAACGTGTAATAATATACCACTGATTTGAATTTGTCATTCATGATCAATATGTTTTAAAAACAAAATAAGAAGTTTTGGTTTTACACATTACTTTATTTTAAATAAATGACTCTATAGGCACGCTCATTACTTTTGTTTTTGTTTTTGTTTTTTAAAAACCTTACCTAACCCAAACAGAAGCTTATTATTAATATTAATATTAATATTACTCTGTGCTAACCGGAAATAGGCATAACTTACCAACTAGACACCACAAGCACATCGACAACAAAGCAAAAGCATGAATCATATTCCCTCCCTGGCCGTTCTCCCACACTGTAAATGTCTAAAAACAAGTGGCGCTCACTGCAGAGCCAAATTGTTCAAATGGGTGGAGCCTGCCCTGTTTATGTTACTGGTGGGTGGAGCTCTGTCTACACGTGCATATATGCGGGCACGCCCACTATGAGCTGTTGCGTTGTCTCTCTATTCACAGCATCAGGTTGTTCTGTTCGTCTCTAAGTATCTTTCATAGATAATTTGACTGGGTCCTCCTTAAACGTCATTCACATATTCAAGAAAAGGCGCGATTCTCAGTTGCTGTAAAGTCTCTCTCTGTTTGTGAATTTGGAAGATATTCGCTTCTGTAGCCGGTATTGTGCCGAATTTCGACTCCCTGCCAGAATCAGTTGATGACGGTGCGGCTGTTTTATTTTTTCGTTTGTTTACAGAGATTTTCAACAGTGTTTTCTAAAAGCCGTTGATTACTGCAGGCTTCGACAGCAATACAGGATATTATGGGCGAATCCCAAACGGCTTTTTTGCGCCCTTGAAGGGTACTTCGAGAAGGGGGCGCCATTAGGGACGTTCCAAACGAAAGTCCCTTAGTGAAGGGAACATGCCATGGTCACTTCACGGAAGTGATTTCCGTTTGTGATCATGTGAAACTCACTTAGGAGATCTTGCATGCATTTTAAAGCAAAGTTGGGGTTTATTTTGACTTTACATACAAACGTAAGTAGAATAAGCTAATTACATTTTTCTTTACTTTTATGTAATACAAAATATTTTCATCAGTGATAAAAATATGATTTAGGACTGTATTAATTTAAGACAGAGCAAGTTTAGTTGGAAACCATTTAATTGTAAATAAGAAACAATTAGACAGTATTTGAATAAAATAACAATAAGAAGAAATATTTATTTGCAACAACTGCTGGAGCGCTGAATGCTGCAAGCACGCCAGCGTTGTCAAGGTAACATTTTGTCCGTTATTCCCTTTGAGTTCCAAACGCTTATACGAGACAGTAATGCCCTACACCCTTCAAAGAAGACACTTCAAGGGCTCTGCCCTTCGAAGAGAGTAGGGCATAGGGATGCTCACTTCTGTTTGGAATTCCCCCATGTTTAAGCAACGTTCTCATCAATCTGCGTATTTGAAATCAATAAATAAATAAACCCAGTATCGCGTGATAAGCGCGTGACCATGCAACAAAGTCCACACATTTACCATATTTTTACCATAGTAACTGATTCTCTACCTACCATGTCATCTGTAGCCAATGCACAGTAACTACAACGCATTTACCATGCTTCTCCCACCGTAACTGCAGTTTTACTATGGTATTTGTAGGTATGGTAACCACAACACTTTTCGTGATTTTACCATAGTAACTATGTTTACTGTCTACTCTTTGTATTTAAAGAACAGTAACACCGCTTCTACCATGTTTTTACTGCATATTTGTTGTTAAAGCACAGTAACACAACCCTTAAAATGGTTTTACGACAGTAACCATAGTTTTACTGTGGTATTTGTAGTTAAAGCAGTAATTGTACTGAAGTAGGCTAATTGTAATTCAATATTTTTTTCTGTCTTGCAGTTAGGTCAGATCACATACTCCAGCAGCTCTTTTAAGAAGTCATCTCTTGTAAAAGCCATCACTTGTTCCTATTTTTCCAAACTGTAATCCATAATTCATTTACACACAGTTTTGCTCTCTCTCTCTCTCTCTCTCTCTTTCTGTGCTTTGTGACATTTTTAAAACTCAGAATTTTGACCAATTCTGTCAGAAAGCTGCTAGAATTAACAGGGAACTTGAACTTGAAGCTCCCAATGCTGATCTTGAAGAAGCTGGCAAGGAGGCTGAACAAGTCCTTCAATGATTCAACCCTTCACAGGTAATGTTGAACACATTCCGCTATAACTGATTTGCTTTAATGAATTCATCCTTATTTTATGTGTTAATAATATCTTTCCTTACAGTCCTTCCTCTTAAATATTTTGGTCATAGATCATTTTTAACACACTGTCTCAACATGTATATATTCTTTGTTTTAGCTGAAAGGAAGACCAAAGGGAGGCCTGCCTTTGGATTTGATTTTGGCCGTATTGTGCGTTACGGAGAAGACCAAAAGCTGCAAAGGCAAATGGTATGTCTGTGTTGGTCTGAGCACCTTGACTGAACTGTACTGCAGATACATTTTGCACAACATTTGATGAATTTTGCTTTACATATCCCACGGCCCCATCAGAAAGAACCCCCAACAAAGTGTCATGTTGAAGTAGTATTAATTCATACAATTTAACAAGTCAGCAAACTTTCATGCAAATTGTGCCCATTGTAAGTATCTGAGAGTTTATATCACAAAGTTTATATTAAGTCAATTGTATTCTTTATTAACCTTATCAGATTTGCGCAGTCTCTTCCCGTTCTAACAGTACATGATATCTGTCCACATCTCACAGTCTGCCTTTCTTTCCATGTTGATTTTTATTGAACGCATCTGTCTAAGAAGCAAGAGTCTGGAAATGCTAGTTTAACTTGTCACGTGACAAATCAGATCTTCAGTTAATTTATTTACTTTAAAATATTACATTTATTTAATTTATTAAAATATGATTACATTTATTTCCATTGTGCAGTGTTTATTATTTACTACTATACGCAGTCCAATAAGCCTATACTATGTGCAATACGGTTCAGCCTAATTCTGTAGCCTAGTTTATTCTTAACTCTGAGACCAGTGCATTTATCACTTTGATTTCATTCTGACTGATATTTTCCATAGATGATCACTGGCTGCCTAGTCAACTGAAGTGGGCAAATCAGTTGGTGTCTGTTCCAACATCTACCTATATGCAACTTTGTAATTTGATGAGGCACACTTTATGTTTAACTGAATTTTGGTGATATGCATATGCAGTGTAAGAGACCTGATGCACCTGCTCATAGAAGCTATCTCCAAAAATGTATCCTGGGGTTTGGAGTCTTCAAACCCTTTTTTCCCTTTTGGCAGGTACAGTATATGAATTTAGGCTACTGATTAAGGATTTATTATTCAGATATTCATATTATTATTCATTCATTCTTTAATCAGTAAACATCTTCCAAACGCACTTATGACCGAACTGATATGCAATTAAACTGATCATTTAAATGTGCTGCAATGTTATACAATCGTGGTGTTCATTGTGAAGAAACTACTGTGTCTAGTGAACTGACGTCACGCGCGTGCACGCGAGGGGGAGTCGGATTCGGCACAACACCCGTTAGGGTGCGGCTTGGGGAGTATAGGATCCCATTGGGGATGCAGCAGAACATAACTAATCTCTGTTGATCGTCTTTGTTACATTTGGATACACAGCCCTATAAAAACATGCAGATGTTATTGCTTTCTCTTCTCTTATTACTCGTGGACGGTAAGTGGATTTTGTTTTAGAAGTTGAAATTATTTTTTGGTTTCATTTTTTTTTTTTTTTCATCAGCTGCAACAAGTGCATTGTAAAATGTATTCCAGTCCCACCTGAATCAGTCGTGTTTGAGCATTACAGCCAAACTAATTTCCCTACTATAAAGACAAAGCCTTTCAAGGTAACAAAATATAAAAAAGTATGGCGGATATTTAGGCCAAAGTGGGTGAAGATAAAAATCATTGTCATTATTTTATCTTTGTTATTAAAAAATGAGAGCAAAGATACACATTGCAAATACATAATATACAAATAAAACAAACAGTGTTTTATTTTCAGGTAGTCAATAGGTGTATTTAGCAGGAGCATTCAAGAAATTGAATGAACAAATATAAAAATAAAACACTATATGGATTGATTCCTATTAAAGCAACTGTATTAAAGTTTTTCAGTCAAGAGTAGTGAGTGATTTTTCTCTTTGTGTTTGGTGTTTTATTAACATTAAAGGAATAATTCACCCCAAAATTAAAATAGGCTAGTGTTTGATTTTTATACCTTCATTTACTCACTCAACAGTTGTTTTAAACCTGAACAAGTTTCTTCTGCTGAAAATAAATGCTATTTTGAAGAATGTGGAAAACCAAACGGTTGCTGGTCTACAGTGACTTCCATAGTATTTTTTTCATTCTGTTAAAGTCAATGTGAACCAGCAACTGTTTGGTTACCCACATTTTTCAAAATATCTTCTTTTGTGTTCAGCACAAGAGTTAAGTCATTAGAGTAAATAATGGCAGAATTACAATTTTAGGGTGAACTATCCCTTAATTACAGTCGGCAGCATATTTAGTACTGTCCCTTTAAGACCTGCACGACACGCATCTAATATACAGGCACGCATCTGTTTCTCGCAGCTGTTTACTTTCATTTTAGACATAACCAACTGAGTCTATACATAAGCCTGGTGTGTTTTGACAGTATTAGCACAAAACATAACTTAGTTCGGTAATCAGGCGCTGTTTGACGGCCTTTTTAGAGCATGCGCTTTGGGTGTATGTGCTCAGAAAAGGCGCTCGTCAGAACAGCACACTGAGTGAAACGTTTAAGTCTTTGAAGCAGATGCAGATAATGTACTTTTGGTGACTGCGAATAAGTGCAGTGTCCCGTGAGAGTAACTCTACCGCTGAGTTAACACTGATCTGAATGTATGTAGCGTTGTACAGTAACGTATATGTTACATAGAGACGGCGGCGCCAGAACGGCAGCTGATAGAATGTGTGCTGTGGCACGATACAACGATATTTCTTCAAAAAAGCAAATCGTGGAGACATTAATCGTCATATCGAACACCCCTAGCAGAATAGGGGCACCGGACCGCAAGGGCACTTTACTGTCGGACCTCAAAGGGGCAGGGCTTGAGCCCCCGCCCCCCCCTTGTGCACGCCACTGCACACACACACACACACCATGTTGAATAAAAGCTTTCAAAATCCCTTTTGTCATAATCCTCCTTATTGCATAATGTTACATCACCCCAGGGTTTGTTACAACTACTGAGTGAATTGTAACATTTCACTCCTTGTGTTTGAAACGAAAACATACGTTTTCTGTTTGTGCTGATAACAGCGACACCATTTAATAGCAGACACTTGAAACTAATTTGTGTCACATTCTGAACGCACTGACACTAGAACGCGGGCTAAAATTTACCCATGGCTGTTTTTCAATTGTATAACAGTTAGGTCAGATCACATACTCCAGCAGCTCTTTTAAGAAGTCATCTCTTGTAAAAGCCATCACTTGTTCCTATTTTTCCAAACTGTAATCCATAATTCATTTACACACAGTTTTGCTCTCTCTCTCTCTCTCTCTCTCTCTCTTTCTGTGCTTTGTGACATTTTTAAAACTCAGAATTTTGACCAATTCTGTCAGAAAGCTGCTAGAATTAACAGGGAACTTGAACTTGAAGCTCCCAATGCTGATCTTGAAGAAGCTGGCAAGGAGGCTGAACAAGTCCTTCAATGATTCAACCCTTCACAGGTAATGTTGAACACATTCCGCTATAACTGATTTGCTTTAATGAATTCATCCTTATTTTATGTGTTAATAATATCTTTCCTTACAGTCCTTCCTCTTAAATATTTTGGTCATAGATCATTTTTAACACACTGTCTCAACATGTATATATTCTTTGTTTTAGCTGAAAGGGAAGACCAAAGGGAGGCCTGCCTTTGGATTTGATTTTGGCCGTATTGTGCGTTTACGGAGAAGACCAAAAGCTGCAAAGGCAAATGGTATGTCTGTGTTGGTCTGAGCACCTTGACTGAACTGTACTGCAGATACATTTTGCACAACATTTGATGAATTTTGCTTTACATATCCCACGGCCCCATCAGAAAGAACCCCCAACAAAGTGTCATGTTGAAGTAGTATTAATTCATACAATTTAACAAGTCAGCAAACTTTCATGCAAATTGTGCCCATTGTAAGTATCTGAGAGTTTATATCACAAAGTTTATATTAAGTCAATTGTATTCTTTATTAACCTTATCAGATTTGCGCAGTCTCTTCCCGTTCTAACAGTACATGATATCTGTCCACATCTCACAGTCTGCCTTTCTTTCCATGTTGATTTTTATTGAACGCATCTGTCTAAGAAGCAAGAGTCTGGAAATGCTAGTTTAACTTGTCACGTGACAAATCAGATCTTCAGTTAATTTATTTACTTTAAAATATTACATTTATTTAATTTATTAAAATATGATTACATTTATTTCCATTGTGCAGTGTTTATTATTTACTACTATACGCAGTCCAATAAGCCTATACTATGTGCAATACGGTTCAGCCTAATTCTGTAGCCTAGTTTATTCTTAACTCTGAGACCAGTGCATTTATCACTTTGATTTCATTCTGACTGATATTTTCCATAGATGATCACTGGCTGCCTAGTCAACTGAAGTGGGCAAATCAGTTGGTGTCTGTTCCAACATCTACCTATATGCAACTTTGTAATTTGATGAGGCACACTTTATGTTTAACTGAATTTTGGTGATATGCATATGCAGTGTAAGAGACCTGATGCACCTGCTCATAGAAGCTATCTCCAAAAATGTATCCTGGGGTTTGGAGTCTTCAAACCCTTTTTTCCCTTTTGGCAGGTACAGTATATGAATTTAGGCTACTGATTAAGGATTTATTATTCAGATATTCATATTATTATTCATTCATTCTTTAATCAGTAAACATCTTCCAAACGCACTTATGACCGAACTGATATGCAATTAAACTGATCATTTAAATGTGCTGCAATGTTATACAATCGTGGTGTTCATTGTGAAGAAACTACTGTGTCTAGTGAACTGACGTCACGCGCGTGCACGCGAGGGGGAGTCGGATTCGGCACAACACCCGTTGGGGTGCGGCTTGGGGAGTATAGGATCCCATTGGGGATGCAGCAGAACATAACTAATCTCTGTTGATCGTCTTTGTTACATTTGGATACACAGCCCTATAAAAACATGCAGATGTTATTGCTTTCTCTTCTCTTATTACTCGTGGACGGTAAGTGGATTTTTGTTTTAGAAGTTGAAATTATTTTTTGGTTTCATTTTTTTTTTTTTTTCATCAGCTGCAACAAGTGCATTGTAAAATGTATTCCAGTCCCACCTGAATCAGTCGTGTTTGAGCATTACAGCCAAACTAATTTCCCTACTATAAAGACAAAGCCTTTCAAGGTAACAAAATATAAAAAAGTATGGCGGATATTTAGGCCAAAGTGGGTGAAGATAAAAATCGTTGTCATTATTTTATCTTTGTTATTAAAAAATGAGAGCAAATATACACATTACAAATACACATAATATACAAATAAAATAAACAGTGTTTTATTTTCAGGTAGTCTATGATAGGTGTATTTAGCAGGAGCATTCAAGAAATTGAATGAACAAATATAAAAATAAAACACTATATAGATTGATTCCTATTAAAGCAACTGTATTAAAGTTTTTCAGTCAAGAGTAGTGAGTGATTTTTCTCTTTGTGTTTGGTGTTTTATTAACATTAAAGGAATAATTCACCCCAAAATTAAAATAGGCTAGTGTTTGATTTTTATACCTTCATTTACTCACTCAAAAGTTGTTTTAAACCTGAACAAGTTTCTTCTGCTGAAAATAAATGCTATTTTGAAGAATGTGGAAAACCAAACGGTTGCTGGTCTACAGTGACTTCCATAGTATTTTTTTCCTTCTGTTAAAGTCAATGTGAACCAGCAACTGTTTGGTTACCCACATTTTTCAAAATATCTTCTTTTGTGTTCAGCACAAGAGTTAAGTCATTAGAGTAAATAATGGCAGAATTACAATTTTAGGGTGAACTATCCCTTAATTACAGTCGGCAGCATATTTAGTACTGTCCCTTTAAGACCTGCACGACACGCATCTAATATACAGGCACGCATCTGTTTCTCGCAGCTGTTTACTTTCATTTTAGACATAACCAACTGAGTCTATACATAAGCCTGGTGTGTTTTGACAGTATTAGCACAAAACATAACTTAGTTCGGTAATCAGGCGCTGTTTGACGGCCTTTTAGAGCATGCGCTTTGGGTGTATGTGCTCAGAAAAGGCACTTTGTCAGAACAGAACACTGAGTGAAACGTTTAAGTCTTTGAAGCAGATGCAGATAATGTACTTTTGGTGACTGCGAATAAGTGCAGTGTCCCGTGAGAGTAACTCTACCGCTGAGTTAACACTGATCTGAATGTATGTAGCGTTGTACAGTAACGTATATGTTACATAGAGACGGCGGCGCCAGAACGGCAGCTGATAGAATGTGTGCTGTGGCACGATACAACGATATTTCTTCAAAAAAGCAAATCGTGGAGACATTAATCGTCATATCGAACACCCCTAGCAGAATAGGGGCACCGGACCGCAAGGGCACTTTACTGTCGGACCTCAAAGGGGCAGGGGCTTGAGCCCCCGCCCCCCCCTTGTGCACGCCACTGCACACACACACACACACCATGTTGAATAAAAAGCTTTCAAAATCCCTTTTTGTCATAATCCTCCTTATTGCATAATGTTACATCACCCCAGGGTTTGTTACAACTACTGAGTGAATTGTAACATTTCACTCCTTGTGTTTGAAACGAAAACATACGTTTTCTGTTTGTGCTGATAACAGCGACACCATTTAATAGCAGACACTTGAAACTAATTTGTGTCACATTCTGAACGCACTGACACTAGAACGCGGGCTAAAATTTACCCATGGCTGTTTTTCAATTGTATAACAGATTTTCAATAAAATAACCAAGTCTGCAGTCACTGACTTTTACTAAAGTTATGTTATTTCAATACCCTGTTGTTAAAAAAACACAAAAAAATAAAAAAAACATTTGAAAACCAGATTAAAAACGGGGCATTTATACCTCTATAAACGCTATCGGGTCAAATTTCACCATATAATGTCTCCATTCATGCTGTGACATCAGGGGCGTAGTTGGTGGGGGTGGGTGGGGGGAGTAACTAGCAAGTACAACCCCCCCCCCCCGAGCCGCCATCTGCTCTGATAGAGCGAGAATCAACCAAAGTGGATATGCGGATGCCTTGTAGCCGCAACGGAGCTAACGCGGCATCCACACACTTTGTAAAAGTGCGGGGTGAGTGCTAGGCCGAAGGGAAGAACCCGATATTGGTGAGCTTTGCCCTCGAAAGCAAACCTCAGGAACTCCCTGTGAGTGGGAAGGATGGAGATATGGAAGTATGCGTCTTTTAGATCGATCGTGACAAACCCGTCCTCGGACCTGATCTGAGACACGACCTGCTTGAGCATCTTGAACTTCAGTCTGCTGACTGAGTGGTTCAACTGATGCAGATCTAAAATGGGACGCCAACCCTCCATCCTTCTTGGGAACTATGAAGTACCGGCTGTAGAACCCGGAATCTCTTTCGAGAGGAGGGACCACCTCGATGGCCTCCTTCCTCAAGAGAGTACTCTACTTCTCGTTCCATTACCAGAACCTGCTCGGGGCCCACCAGAGTGGGATTCACCCCGTTGAAAAGAGGCGGAGGAGAACCAAACTGGATTCTGTAGCCTCTCTACAGTATGCAGGTCCCATGGAGACACATTTGGCAGTAGTTTTCACGCTGCCAAATAGTCTACTAAGGGAACCAGTCTCTCAAGACTGGCCTCTGGTATAACCAGGGCGGCTAGCTCGGTGTCCTGGAACGGCTCGCCGGCAGGAGACGGCCAAACTAGCTGCTCTAGAGACCCCTGAAGGGGGTGGCGAGCATCTCAGCTCCGCTACGTTTCCGGGCGGAAGAAACTGAGATGTGAGCTCGCTGGAGATCGCTGTGCCCTGGAACACCGTACGTGGCAGGGTTGGCAGACCGATCTCCTGAGGGCACTGAGGAGAGACGGGCACCGTGTACCGCGGTGTACGCCGCTTTTCCCCAGAGGGGCCTGCCCTCATAAGTTCTGGGCCATGGGCACCAGGACTACCTCAGCCGAAGTCTCCTATTGAAGCGACTGTCCTCAGACTCGCGTCATCTTCTAGGAAGACTAGACTGGTAGAACCAGAGCCTGCAACGCAGGACCCAATGAGACACGCTTGGCAGGGGCTCCCACACCGCCAGGTGCCTACTAAGGGAACCAGTCTCTGGAGACTGGCCTCTGGTATAATCAGAGCGGCTAGTTCGGTATCCTGGAACGGCACACCGGCAGGAGAAAGCCAAACTAGCTGCTCTAGAGACCCCCGAAGGGGTGGCGAGCATCTCAGCTCCGCTACGTTTCCGGGCGGAAGAAACTGAGATGTGTGCTCGCTGGAGATCGCTGCGCCCTGGAACACCGTACGTGGCAGGGTTGGCAGACCGATCTCCTGAGGGCACTGAGGAGAGACGGGCACCGTGTATGCCACTCTTCCCCAGAGGGCCGGCCCTCAGAAGTCCTGGGCCATAGGCAGCAGGATGTTTTAGCCAAAGACTATCCAGCGAGAGTGACGGTCCGCAGATCCGCCTTCTGCTAGAAGGCCTCGGCCCAGGAGCGCCACTCTGACTCCAACATACTGGGGAGTAAGAGAAGTGACGCTCCCTATATGAGGAGCTGGAACACGGTTGGGGCTGCTCCGCCCAGCAGCCCCTGCTGACCACATCAACCTCCTCAGAGGAAGAGAAGTAAAACATTGTGCTCTCACTCGAGAAAATCCCAAGTTTTCTTAGGCTCCTTTTACACATACACACCTAACTTCTCCTAGTTAGATGAAATAGAACATTTAATTCCTCAGAATTAAATGGAGAAAAACAACCAGACAAGTAAATACGGTCTGATATGAAAAGGATTCATGAAACGAACGAGAATGACATAATGCACGCGTCGCCTCGGCAACGCGCGCTGCAACAGTGAGCTCTCACTCAAAGGGGGAAGAACCGCACCGCTGGCTTCCAGCCCCAGCGAGCGCTAGATCTGGGGATTGCAGGTGGAGAGAGGGCGAACCCGTCTCCAACCCGTCCGCCAGATCTATGTGCGATCCCCGCGATCTCATTCGCCGCCGTCAGCCCCTTTTTTTTTTTTTTTCTCTTCTTTTTTTCTCTCGAGCTGACAGCGCGAACTCCGTTCCTATGCAGGGACACTGCTATAATGACAACCTCGTTCATAATAAGCTTGTGCAAACAATGCTCGTGCAAAGACTGCGATTTTACAAAGCTCATCGACGCCCTTCATGTCTACCTCCTCGGAGAAAGACAGGCGGAGCGTCGAGCCCTCTCTCTGGGGGGAAGAACCCGCGGGGCTTCCGAACCCAGAGAGCGGGCGCTGGATCTGATGGGAAGGAAGAAGATAGGGGATCGCCCGTCTTCATTCCCTCCACCTGATCCATCTGCGATCCCCGCGAACGCAGCCGCTGCTCCGCCTCGGCGAAAGCGGGCCGGTAACGCAAGGAACGCATGTGAAAGCTCCCTCCTCAAAGAGAGCCCTCTGAGAGTAAGCATACGCAGCGACAAACGCTCACAAGTGGGCAGTCAGCTCCCTCGAGAGCTGACTCTGCGTGCCCTGCTCTCAAGCAGACCACACACGGACTGTTAGTGAAAAACACAGCCTGTAATGCGATCTGCTCTCGCCCAAGTGCAGTTTCTCTGCACTTTAGACATTGTGGAGCTTATTTCAAGTGACAAACAACACTAAATAAGACTCACCACACAGATCGACAGACACACACAGAGTAGCGGTTGCTGAATGACAAAAGCTGACGCCGGTTCCACCGCACGTGCTTTTATGCCTCCTGGCCATTACGTCACCCGCCCGTGACGTCTCGCCCATCCTTTGGACAGATTACATTTGTATCAGAGCGCGGTCACGCTGGAGGCGTTCCCCTAGCGTTCTTGGACGCAGCGTCTCGTTCCTGAAGAGGAACCAATGATAAACCAGTTCTCTGAAATAGCTCAAAGATACATTTCATGAACCTTCAATTGGAAAGCATATATAGACAGAGGACAACACAAGAGTTACAAATTCTGACAATGGACTTTCAAAAAAAAAAAAACCCTTTGTGCCCATATTTCTTTTTCTTTTCTATATCACAATGATGTTGTAATGTTTTTTTTTTTTTTTTCAGAACACTAGTAAACTGTATCCAATCCAGTCTTTCAATCAATATCCCACATACAGTAATGTGTAAATTTGTATGTTTGAAATGGATATATGGCATACATAAAAAGCGCAGCATTCTGCATTTCAATACAGTAACTGTCATCCAAACTGTTGCCATAGTTTACATCAGAACATCCCTCCAGAGTACACTGTTATATTGACAACATGACCAAGCAATTTGACTGTCTTATCCGTACACAATGACTCAAGGACTTTTGAGAAGTTGTTTTGAGAAATGCACTTACTGTTATGCAAATATTAAGGATGATTCGAGAAATGCACCAAAGCGACTGAGAAAAACTGTAAAATATTTTTAAACTACTCATGACCACCTTTACTATAATTTATCACGTATTACTGTAGGCTTATTTATTGTGGTAAATTTTGTCTAACTTGTAGAATTTATAATAGATAATCTGTTAAGGGAATAGATTTTTCCCTATAGATTTATATTACAACTGTGGCATGTTGTAGCTATTGTTTTAATTTAAAACAACAGGACAAAAACATATTTGATGACTAAAAATGATCATTTTATGACTCTAGACATTACTTTGTGAAGACAGTGGCATAATACAAGTGCATGGGTAAATTATACCCACTGGCGGTTTTAGGTATACAGCGACCTCTGGCGGTTGTGGTTTTAAAATAACTCCAAGATACAGACAGAAATATCAAAAATTTACATCCATTCCTGCTAATGTCTCCACTGCTAATAGGACATACTATCACAACAAAATTAACAATTCATCTAACTCTCGCATGCTCTTTAAAACATTTTCCTCCCTCCTTTGTCCTCCTCCTCCCCCTTTTTCATCAACTCTTAACAGCTGACGACTTTGCCATGTTCTTCATTAATAAAATTACAACCATCAGTGAACAATTCTCCACACCACAATCTGTCAAACACATCTTACCAGCAAACATACACTTGTTAACATCCTTCTCTCCACTCTCTGAGGCAGAAATCTCGTTTGTATTGCTTAAAAATGTAAAAATGTATTTTTACTTTATACAATATGTTTTAATTTTTCACATTATTATTATTATTATCAATATGATTAATATAATATCAATATGGTCTATTATTATTATTATTTTTCATGATAATGCCATATCTGTCTCACACAGTGTTTTCAGCTGAATCTGTATACTGAGGTGTGGTATCAGATTAAGCTATCTGTAATTGTTCATTTATGTTTTGCAGGTGTGTTTGGTGCAACAGATATAACAATGTCAGTGATGGAAGGAGATTCTGTATCTCTACACACTAATCTTACTGAAATACTGAACGATGATACTTTACTGTGGGTGTTTGGACCTAAAGGCTTTGTCATATCCCAAATAACGAGAAAGAACGACCTGACCTCATTTTTTGTCACCGATGATGTGGGATTCAGAGACAAATTGCAAGTAGACCAAAAAACTGGTTCTCTCACCATCAGAAACACCAGAATCAGACACTCGGGACAATATAAACTAACCATCTCTAGAGAAAAGAGTACGACTAAGACATTTAATGTTACTGTAATTGGTGAGTATCCCAAGAATATCTTTTTTTATATTAATCTTGTTTCAGGTTTCATGATTTCACAATTTGAACCACGCTGTAAAACTTTAGGCATCCTTAAAGGTGCGGTCATATTAGTGGATATTTTAGGGAAATTTCATTTTTAATAGCATTGAGAATTATGAAGCAATGCTCCCACTGCTTTCTGTTGATCAGAACGGCAAAGTCGCAAGACCAACTTGAATTAAGTTATTTAGGCAAAATTCCTGATGATGAGAATTGGAATGATTGGATGTTGCCTGCAAATTTTACAAGCCCCAGTTTTCTGATCTGATTTGCTTTCCAGGTGTGGTTGCTGAGACGGGTGGAGTGAAGTCAGTATCAGTGATGGAGGGAGAGTCTGTCACTCTACAGAATTATGTTACTGCAATACAGAGAGACGATCTGATAGTGTGGAGGTTTGGGGATAAAGGCATTCTCCTGGCTAAAATCAATGTGGAAACTAATGAGACCTCAGTAAACATTGCCGATGAGCGATTCAAAGGCAGACTGGAGCTGGATCAGACTGGATCTCTGACCATCACAGACACCAGAACCGAACACGCTGGACTTTATGAGCTACAGATCAGAGGCTGTGAGAGCTCGCAGCAATTCTTGGTTTCTGTCAGTGGTGAGTCTTTATAGAGCATATCTTTAAAAGACTAGTTTGGTCAGCACCTTAAAACAGATACTTGTTTGTGTTTGATTAACTTATCTAACTATAGTAGTCAACATTTGAAGTGGATCACTCAGAAACTGCGAGTAAATTTCACGAACAATTACAAAGAAAATGCATACTACATTACTTTAAATGAATTAAATGTGATATTTTGAACGTGATATTTCCATTTCTCTGTAAAGACCAAAGGACCATTTTTGTTTTTGAGATTTTCTGGTCAGCTACCTGTAATGTACCTCACATTCACTGTCTCTCTTCAGCTGTTCCTGATCCGGGTCTGTCTCCGGGTGCTATATTTGGGATAGCTGCTGCTGTTTTGTTATTCCTGACTGCAGTTGTAGCTGCTGTTGTGATTTACTATCGCCGCAAGATCTCTGAACTAGAAAAGCAAGTGGGTGAGTATTACAGCTGATACAAGACATAAACAATGAGTTTTATTAAGCTATTGTCAAGGTGGTCGCAGTATAAGTAGTGCACAAAGACGAAAAATCCAAAGAAACAGTCTATAATTCAACACTCAGGAAAACAGATCACACAACACCTTAACATTATTGACACAGACAGGACAAAGGAAATCAGGAACACAAGGAGTATATATACACTGTAAAAAGTAATAAGTTGACTTAACTTAAATAAGTTAACTGAATTGTCAAGTGCAGTTAACTTTTTTTTTTTTTAATTATTATGTACTTAATAATTTTAAGGCAACGGGTTTCCTCAATTTTTTTTAAGTTAAGTCAACTTTCACTTTTTACAGTGTACAAGACCAAACAAGGAACTATTGAGTTAATTAGACAACAGGTGAACTGAATGCAACAATCAAACTCACTGGGAAAACTGGGTCAAATGAAAATACTGAAAACACTTCTTGATTAATCATGTATATTACAGTATCAGAGGAAATATACCATCAGTTTTACAACTGATTTTGATCTGGGTTTGATAACACTTAATGATTCAGATCAATGCAGGAGTCCAATACTTACTATAGTAATTAGATGAGAAACGTTTTAGCATATAGTTGAATTCCCTGAAGACGTTTGACACCATTGCATAATTCTTAGCTCCCCCCACCTCCCCTCGATTAACTGATTTTTATAAACTGATAAACTGATTTTTTTAGCTCCTTTGTGAAAATGAAATATGTCTTTCTAAATTTAAGCTTGATCTGATGAACACATTTCTGTGTCCAGCTGTCACAGTTGAAGAAAAGTTAGTGGCAGATGGAGATTCTGTCACTTTAGAGACTGATACTGAAGTACAGAAAGATGATAAGATACAGTGGTGCTATAAAGAAGACAACAATCTTATTGCTGAAATCAGTGGAGCGACCAGTAAAAAAACATATGATGGTTTTGATGAGATATTCAGAAGCAAACTGGTGCTGGACGGTCAGACTGGGAATCTCACCATCAATAACATCAGAGGAATTCACTCTGGAGTCTATAAACTACAGATCAGCGGCAAAAACACAAGAACCGAATACAAGAATTTCATTGTTACTGTCAAAGGTGAGTAGATCAATGATCTAGATGATTTAGACAAATTATGTAGAACGACAGTTAGATGATCTCAGCTTCAACAAATTCTCAAAGTGCAATTTAATTTGAATCATTTTTAGATGTTTGTTTACTTTAATTGTAATGCTATGTTAGCTTATTATTGGTTGGGACATTTGGAATGTTTCATTCGAAAGCTTTAATGCTCAATTCATCCTGTTGAAATGGTCTTTTAAAACCTTTTAGCGAGCTGAAATTTTGTGAAATATCAACTTCAAATTTAGAACACAACTTTGTAAGAGTCCACATTATTTTGTGAAAATATATTTTGTATGCTGTACTAAAATGTTAAGTACATTTGCTTTTCAATAAAGACAACCCTCTATAAGTTTTTAAGACTTTCATTAAATCACTACAATTACAAGAAAATGCATACTGATGAATCGTATCCAAATATAGTTTGTGGTTTCAAAATTCTGATTTCTTTTGGCTAGAAATCCATCATGTCAAATACTACAGTCTATCCCAGTTTTACTTTATGATTTGTGATTGTGAATCATGGTAATATCTTCCTAAATAGATGAGATTAATTAATGGCTAACTAATGTCTTTGTCTTGTTAAGTCTCATAATACAACAAGAAAAGAAGTTATGTACAAACATTCCAAACTAGGTTAAAATGTCATCTCAATGTATACACATACTGTATATGTGACATTGAAAATACAAACTAAATTAATGCACATTTTTTGTCTTCTGTATTTCTGTTTCTCTGTGTTGCTTTGACATACAGTGAGGACAGTGCCTGTGATGTCCGGAGAATTTGTGACTTTAAATACTGAGACTGAAATACAAAGCGATGATCTGATACTGTGGACACGTGGAGCTAAAAACAGTCTCGTTGTTAAAGTTGATTCAGGAACAACTAGTATTAGTGAGAAATTCAGAGGCAGACTGGAGCTAGACAAGACGACTGGATCTCTGATCATCACAAACACCAGAACCACAGACTCTGGAGTTTATAAACTACAGATCATCAACAGCGAACAAACCACATTCAGGAGATTCAATGTGACTGTCACTGGTGAGTAGAACAACATTTATTATAAAAACTGTATATTTATACAAAAGTTCATGCTTTCTGCTTGTCTGTTTTTAACATTTTCATTTTTTTTTCCTTTGTTAATTCAAGTTTTAAGAATTTGAAAAAGTTTTTGCAGTTAAAATACATATGTAGATGTAAATGCAGCAAAACACTTTTCTGTGACTGACTATATTTTCTTTCAGGTTCCACAGCAAAACAAGTGAATGAATCAGAGACTGTTGAGATGTCACTGTTGAGTGAAGACGTGGAAGAAGTGAATGAGTGAGAAGTGAGAGTCACATCATCACCATTGCGCTCAACAGCATACTTGAACAAGCTGTTAAAATCACGTTAACACTTGTTTGCTTTTAGATGAAGGAAACATGTTTATGAAAGTCTTTCAAAATTCATTTTACAACTGATACACATCATCCCAGTTACTTTATTAGCATAATACTAGTTTGACACTGAAGACAGATGCGTGCTGAATCGAACTACTGAAAAAGTGCTGAAGAACTACTGAAGAGCAAGCAAAGAGACACAAGCTTCAAAGTTATCCATTAGCTGTCCACATGCTGGAAATGCATTGTGTTGTAATCATCTGTGGTGCTACAATTACCAAACATCAGCTTTGAGAAAGCTGTGAAATCAAACCAAGATACATTGTTTGTTACATCTGAACTGATTACAGAAATTCAAGGTGGTGTGAAATAGCCGAACACTGAACAATTTGATACTCCAAACACCAAGTTGATTTTGACAGGAGTGTTTTATCTTGTACAACGAGAATTTTTGTCATCAAAAGTGAATCAGTTTTCACAGCTATACCATAGAAGAACAATTTTTGATCACCCAGATAACCTTTCAATAAACAGTTTTTTAAAGAACCATTTTTTTAATGTAAACAACATTTTTAAAATCTAAAGAATTTTCTTCCACTATGTTTATATACATACAGTACTGTTACTGTTTTATCTGAAGTGTGCTGTGTTGCCTTATAAAATAGTAAAATAGGAGAAAGTAAACTTATGTTTCGGTACAATAATGTGAAGTGGTAATTTCCATTGCATGTGTTTTTGTATAATATTTCATGATAATACTACACTTAATATTGCCGATGATTTACTCTGTGTCTTGACCTGTAATTTTAATAATAAGCAGCAGTTATTCCAATTAAATACTTTAAAATAGGCTGGCATTTATTTTCTGTATCATGTTATATTTTATGTAAAAATGGTGATCTGTTTGCTTAAAGCCATGTTTAATGTTTAATTTAATAACAGTTATTTTTTAGTATGGAGAGAAAGTCAAAATTAGGCAAAATTCAGAATTGAAGAGTTTATTTTATTTAATTTTATTTAAAAAGTCTAGTTATAAAAGTTATGTTCATTGTTACTTTTTTCAATTCAACTTAAGTTCTTTTTTTTATTTAATTTTATTTCATTTCACTTTCTGTGTTTCTGTGTTTATCTCTTGGTAATTATGCTTTGTTGACGAAGTGAAAAGGGCCTCTGGTCCATGCAAACAACAGATGGCAGTAATGCTTTATTATAGTTAGCGATCTGAAGTAGAGCCATCAGGATTTCTGCCTCGCACTGCAGTCTTTCAGATTTTGGAAGCATAAAGTTATTGCTTTTCTCTTCGTAGCATAACAGTCGTCATGTAAATTCATTAGTCAGTCACTGTTGGTATAAATGCTCTCCGTTAGTCTTCAGTTGGCTACGTTTTGTTAACAAATTTCGCTGTCAGTCGGTGGTTCAGTAGGCCAAAATGATCGAAATCTTATTTTTTGGGGGGGGGGATTTACAACAGTACGAAGGGCACTTCACACATCTTTCTGTTTTTATTTCAACTGTGCGGTAAGTGTGTGTTTATGTTTACTTTCGGTTTCATTTTGACCACTGCGCACTGATGATTTTTTATTTTATTTATTTATTTTTTTTGCTGTAGTTAATTATCATGACATTAACGCAGAATAATTTCCATGTTCTCCTCCACTTTTTTTTTTTTTTTTTTTTTCAATACACATATACTCTTTTAAAGCATATGCAACAGTATGTTCGGTAAGAATACAGTACATTCATAAACCGGTTTTTGTAAAGTCGCATTCTTGTGGCGACAACTGGTTACTGAACAACATCTTTACAGTGTAAAGACTACTACATAGTACGTATAAAACTTCTCTTATTTTCATGTATTCAGCATCTGTCTATCAGTAAACTGCTTTTCTGTGTCAATGCAAAATTGATCTAAGGCAGAAGTTGTTACTCCACCCCCTGAGTAACAGCAGCTCTACGTTTTAACCAATGTGGTTCATACAATGGATATGGAACAAAATGGTTCCCTGAGAAATAGTTGCTGGAATTGTGGGGAAACTCCATTTTCCTCTGAATGCTGAAGCCTGATTTGTTAATGTTTGTGCAGCTGCATAAACCTGTGGCATTCCAGTTCACCAAAATGGGTGGAGTGACTGTCAATATAATTGGTGCTGAATGGCGTTTCATCAGAATCTTTCAACTGAGAATCAGCAGTATCAACTCGTGTGCAGCTGTATAGCCTGGCAGAGAATGGAATACTCCTTCCTGTTACCTCAAGGAACCAAGTTTGTATTATTCCCTTTCGAAATGTTTTCCTATGTTGCATGGAACCATCCTTGGGAAACAATATCCTATAGCGCTATAAGCGTAAAACAGAAGCTGTCCTGCAAGTCCAGTCCTAGGGTGCCACCATGAGGGCCTTAAGAAACATTAGCTAACTAGTGAGGCTCTGGCCACCAGCTGGAGCACTCATTCAAGATAGACCATTTACCAGGGGAGCAAGACAATTAAGTATACAGTCATGGCCAAAAATATTGTCACCCTTGGTAAATATGATCAAAGAAAGCTGTGAAAATTTATCTGCATTGTTAATCCTTTTGATCTTTTATTTAAAAAAAATCACAAAAATCTAACCTTTCATTGGATAATAAGAATTTAAAATGGGGGGAAATATCATTATGAAATAAATATTTTTCTCAAATACACGTTGGACACAATTATTGGCACCCCTAGAAATTCTTATGAGTAAAATATCTCTGAAGTATATTCCCATTCATATTCACAATTTTGAGCACTCGGGGTGATTATGAACATGAAATTATCCAGCCATGGCTTCCTGTTTCACAGAAATATAAATAGGAGGGAAAACAAAGCCCAAATTCCCTTAATCATCCATCAAAATGAGAAAAAGCAAAGAAGATATTTCTGATGTTCAGCAAAAGATAATTGAGCTTCACAAATTAGTGAAGTGGCTTTAAGAAAAGAGCTAGAGCAGTGAAAATTCCCATTTCCACCATCAGGGCAATAATTAAGAATTTCCAATCAACATAAAATGTTACGAAACTGCCTGGAAGAGGACGTGTGTCTATATCGTCCTAATGCACGGTGAGAAGGAGAGTTTGAGTGGCTAAAGACTCTCCAAGGACCACAGCTGGAGAATTGCAGAAAATAGTTGAGTCTCGGGGTCAGAAAACCTTAAAAAAAAAATGGTCAAACAGCACCTACATCACCACATGTTGTTTGGGAGGGTTTCAAGAAAAATTCTCCTCGCTCATCCAAAAACAAACTCCAGCATATTCAGTTATCAGACATGACTGGAAATTCAAATGGGACTGGCTTCTATGATCAGATGAAACTAAAAAAAGAGCTTTTTAGCAGCAAACACTCAAGATGGGTTTGGTGAACACAGGGATAAAAAGTACCGCATGTGTACAATAAAATGTACTTCTGTATTTTTGATGTTGTGGGCCTATATTTCTGCTGGAGGTCCTGGACATCTTGTTTAGACACATGGCATTATGGATTCTATCAAATACTAACAGATAAAAAATCAATAAGTGACTGACTCTGTTATAATGGGCCATGTTTGGATCTTCCAACCGTACAATAATCCAAACACAAACCTCAAAAACAACACAAAAATGGGTCACTGAGCACAAAACCAAGCTTCTGCTATGGCCATTCCAGTCCTCTGACCTGAACCCTGTAGAAAATGAGTGGGGTGAACTGAAGAGAAGAAGCACCAACATGGAGCTGTGAATCTAAAGGGTCTGGAGTGATTATGGATGAAGGAATGGTCTCTGATCTCTTGTCAGGTGTTCTCTAACCTCATCAGGCATTATAGGAGAAAATTTAGAGGGGTGAAACTGGCAAATGGAGGTTTCAAACAGTATTGAATAAAAGGGTGCCGTTAATTGTGGCCAATGTGTATTAGAGAAAAACATTTATTTCATAATGATATTTCCCCCCCCCATTTTAAATTCGTATTATCCAATGAAAGGTTTGATTTTTGTAAATGTTTTAAATAAAAGATCCAAAGGATTAACAATGCAGATTAATTTTTACAGCCTTCTTTGATCATATTTACCAAGGGTGCCGATATTTTTAGCCATGACTGTATAAAGACAAGTGCCTGAAGAACAGGGATGTCCACTTTACAAAACCTAGCAAGGGTAGATGGTGATGACCAGTAGGCTGCCTTACAAATATCCCCAATGGGAACTCTGCTGGACCAAGGCCTGGAGGAGCCCTCACTCCAATGGGTCACTCAGAGTCCACTGAGGCATACAGGAAGCCAAGTCCGCAGGAACCTTTTCATAGTACCCGAACTAATTGTGGAACTACCCACTTTTTGGCGTGTTCGCACCGCGGGAACTAGGAACTGTTTTAGTTCCCGGAACTCCGTTTGGAGGAACTAATTAGCTCCTACTTCAGAGTAGGGTCTAAAACAGTTCCACAGGAACTATCGTGACGTAAGTGTACGCTGATTGGCTAAACGCGTACGAAAACGCCCTCACCCGCCATGATTTAAAACGCTGTGTAAACACATACGGTGTAAACATCGCATCAACTTATATTTCGCAAGAATGGAGAACAGCGATAGATGGACGGACGGACGGACGCTGAAGTGCAGGCACTTTTGAACATTTTGAACTCCTTTCCGATCTTTCAGTCGCTTGACCTATAAGTTACGTCAACATTCCATGTCCGTTATTGTGAACCCGCAAGACACAACAAAAACACAGCTCCGATCACAACGTCCTCCATCCTCCTGTTGTTAACGTTGTTCTTCTTTGTTTTCGTTGTTGAACGCCGCACACAAATGACGTCGCTGTCGACCGGCTTACGTCACTTCTTAGTACCCACTGTCGGTGCGAATGCAATCCTTTAAATGGTACTGGGAAATAGTTCGCGCAAAATCGTCCCAGTATTTTAGTACTGTACTTTTAGTTCTGGAACTAAAGCGGCGTGAAAGGGGCTCAAGGAGGGCCTTGATGGGCCCTGAGGACCATAGACAGGTTCCAAATAGAAACAGTATAAGGGCGAGACAAATTATGTCTCCTGACTTACTTCACGAACTGAACAACCAAGTCATTTCTTCCTACAGATTGGCTGGCCATGAGGCCATGGTTCACTGTGACAGCCACCACATACTTTGAGCATGGAAGGGGTGCCCCCCTTACCCAGCAGCTCGGGGTAAGGTCGGAGTAGGACTGTGCATGCGGTCTCCCTGATCCATCTGATGACCTGAGGGAGCAGAGCAAAAAGGGTTATCCAACCATTAATGTACAAGTGTGTCACCTAGGTATCGTCACTGATATTGTGCAAATGGCCTGGAAGCACACATGACTCTTTTGTGTTGGCCAGTTTTTCCAGTTGGCCAGGTGATTTTTCAATTATTTGGGTATTGCCTAATACAATTACGTTTGGTTACAGAAATTAATTTTTACAAATAAAGTGTAATATTCTTAAATATGTGAATGAATTACTTTTTCTTGCAGAGCAGTTTTTTGACACGTTGCATGTATGTACACTACAGATAACTTTATAAAATAAGTGAAACATTAAGATGGATATGTTGTGTTTTTATAAATATTTTATATGACAAATTTCTCTTTGGAAATGCTGTAACAAAGATTTTTGCTTGTAAATAGTAAAACTCACCTTTCTTCACAAGCCACGGCTGCGTTAAAATGGCATAAATGTTTTCGGAGTGCACTTCGAAGGGAGCACAATTGTGATAATTATGCTTGAAGATCATTACAACTGAGCTTGTTAAAAATTGTTTTAAAGTAAATTACATAAAATGTGAACAAGACAACTTTAAGCTTTCCCTATTATGTTGGTAATGATGGCCTTAGTTGCCCAGCGAGGCTTTTGGGAAATGCACCACAGAAGAGAAGAGAGAAAACAATACATATCATGAGCCACTGAAAATGCTCAAAAATGCAAGTATTATGAATGTCCATGTATTTTAAAAGCAAAATGTTATTGGAGGAGACCATTTCATAAATCCATCTCTGGAAACAAAGGATTTCATTCACCATAATTATGGTAGACATTAAAGACATTTAATCAGAGTTCTGTGAGCTGCTATATAATAACGCTTTAAGTTTAATACGTTTTTAAAGCCTTGTGACATTCAAGTTCACAATAAACACAACTATGTTCTATAATCTATGTTATATATTAGCATAATATGATTATATTATATAAAGCAGGTATGAAATACAAACTTTCCAAAGCGCTGGTCAGTTTCTGCTCTTGTTTTCACACTTCATCTCTTTCTCACTCATGTTCACATGCAAGTAAACAGAAATCTGCACCTTTTGCCACCTGTGGCAACTGAGAGCTTCAGTTTCATCTGACAATGTTAACCAATGTTTGTTTCTAGCAGCACATTAAACCACAGCGTGTTTAAGGTTAAAGTGTCTCTATGCTTGAAGTTCTTCTCTCTCACCTGCTCTCAATTGATTTTTGCTACTACGGTATATTTGCCAAAAAATGCATGTGTTGATATAAATCATTCAGGTTATTGTATTGAACTCATCTGTGGTTGTTTTGCTGTAAAGCTGTTACGAGTCAGTTGACTGATGCAACTGATGCAGGTAGTAGAGCTGAGTGTGGTTTGTGTGGTTTGAACCAAACACAACTGAATCGGATTAGAATAGGTGAAAAAAGATTGTGGAGATACTTGTTCAGGCCAGTCGTCTGTAAATCATGGGGTTCAATAGCCATGAACAATGGGTAAAAGTGATTGGAGATAGAGATCAAATTAAGAGCAGAGAGGATTGTAAACTGATGGGACTAATGTTCACACATTTTGTGTGTGTGTTTTTCTTCTCAGCTTTTCATTTCACACTCAACATTTCTTTTCCACTACAGTGGTCAACATCTGCAGTGTGCTGTCAACAGAAACAGGTGCAAAATGAGGTCAATGTTTGTCATCTTTTTTTTTGGCAACTATTAAGGTATTTTAAAGTTTTAAATTAATTGTTTTCAGTATATTTCAGTGTCTCTAGTATTCATTTATCTAGGTAAAAGTGTCTGTGAATGTTATGGACAGTGGGATATTGTGTATAGATCTGCTATAAGTCTTGTTTGATGGCCATGTGAATTCTACATGAAGACAGCATATTCTGAAATAGTACACTCAATTTAATGTCAAGGAACTTCACATGAACACAAGTTTATAAGTTTATGTTTTTCACAATATCTGTAATGCGGGCTCAGGCCCCAATGAAAAAAAATCTTTCAAATCTTTCAAAAATCTTTCTTTTCAAATCAACTAAAATTCAGAAATGTTGTTCAGATTACATAATATTCTGAGTTTTTGTTGAATAATTCAATTTCTCTCTGTTTTAAATGAAGGCTACCTAATTTAAGAAAAACAACAAATCATTTTTTACAGTGTGATTGTGTCTTTAATCATTTCTGTGCATGATTTTAATCTAATGCAACATCCACAAAAAATAAGTTTTGATTTAAAAACATTTTATAAAACATGTCAAGAAAACAACCGCAGTGCGATAAAGCGTGAATGCAGGGAAGAAAAAAAACCTTACAGTGGATGGGAAACCATCTTGTAATACGTACAATGCATAATCACTGCATTTATGACAAAAAAACTGCACAAATTGAAATATCATAAGACTCTATTGATAAATGCACACACCTTGTCCTCTGCGTCTGACACCTGCACAGAAGACCTCCTAAAAAAGGCCTGGTGACACCCCTGCATTATATGCCTTTTTATGGGAAACGCTTCAGATGATGATGAGAAATGCACTACTTTTATGGATTTTTTTTAATGTACATATATGTATATAAACATAAAATACCTTCCCTGTATTTAGGTTGTAAAAAATTAAAACAGAATCACAGTTTGATCAAGAGTTGATCAACTTCTCGAGACTCTTGCATACACCACATTATCCAGCGCCGTCTGCAAGAAAACACAAATGTACATTCTTCAACATTTATCACTATCTGTCATCCTCCTCCTTCTGTCATTTAAAACACTTTAAATGTAATGTACAAACCTGATTCCAAAAAAGTTGGGACACTTTATAAATTGTGAATAAAAACAGAATGCAACGATGTGGAAGTTTCAAATTTCAATATTTTATTCAGAATACAACATAGATGACATATCAAATGTTTAAACTGAGAAAATGTATCATTTTAAGGGAAAAATAATTTGATTTAAGTCTAACATACGTAGTAGAAAAAACTTGTGAGAGTGTGAAAGTGTTTTAACTCACCATAGACAGTAAGATTGAATGTGTTGAGCGGTGTGTCTCTTCTGCTGCTGGTGACTTTATAAAGTCCAGAGTCTGTGGTTCTGGTGTTTGTGATGTTCAGAGATCCAGTCTGATCCAGCTTCAGTCTGTCTCTGAATCTCTCATCAGCACTATCATCATAAAACCTGCTCTCATTGTTCTGTCTGTTAATTTTAGCTATGAGAATGTTATGGCCAAATCTCCACATTATCTGATCCTTTCTCTGTATATCAGTATCATCAGTGTTTAGAGTGACTGAATCTCCCTCCGTCACTGACACTGACTTCACTTCATCAACACCAAACACACCTGATGAACAAACACGCAAATATTTACTCAATTAATAGACTTTCTGACAGTTTTAGTAATTTTAAAATGATTTATAAATTGCTTCACAAAAAACTGCACTAAATTCAATGAATACTCATTAGCATGAACACAAAAGTATTGAAATATTTTATTCTGATACAACAATAGTGGAAAAATAACTGATGGAAATAATAGTCAATAAAATCCTCACCAGCCAGACTCCATGAGCACAAACAGATGAAAAGAAAAGTTTTCTTTAGCAGTTTGCAAAACAGTTTAATTAAAGAACTGTCATTATAATCAGGTCCTGACACTCGTGTGTTGAATGTTTTGTAAGAAAGCAAAAGAAGTGTGCTGTCGGTCTGAAGTGGTTTAGTGAAGCTCTGCATTGAGTGTGAATAAACTCCTCCAGTAGCTCCTCCCTTCAAAACGACACTTTTTGATCTACAGAAGAATGTGAACTCTTTCTAAAAACAAAATTTTAAGATTGTCTATTATTAAAACAAATATGGATCTCCACATGTGAAGGCCAGTGGAAAGATTCATGAACTGAACTCAACCAACAACTCTGAAATCAGAAGAGGGAATATATACGTGTCAGCTTTTATATTTAGGATGTACTATAACAACAGTGATAACAGCAATACAATTACAATACTAATAATTAATCTGTCTTTATTATTTATTTATTTAATGTTATGACATTAGTATCACATTTACAATCATGCTGATAATAATGGAAATATAGCAATCCTGATATGGCTCAAATGCATGCTATGCAGAAAGAAGAAATATAAGAAATTATCAGTGATGGGAATAACGGCGTTATAAATAAACGGCGTTACTAACGGCGTTATTTTTTTCAGTAACGAGTAATCAAACGAATTACTGTTTCCCCCGTTACAACGCCGTTACCGTTACTGACAATAAAATATGGCGTTACTATATTATATTATTAGAATTTAATTTTTCAGTTCATCTGAATGGATGCGCAGTGTAGCTGTATTTGACGTACCATAAACTCTAGTGTGAAGCGCACGACTCGCCGTTGCTTTCTCTCACATACACGCAAGCAAAGAAAGATACAGAGCAAGAGAGTCTTGCATAACATGCAGAATTGACGCGCTACATGTAAACGATATTCTTTGTTGTATTTTCCTGTCAAAATAAAGGAGTTTCTTTGGAGTTCTTCAGCTTTTAAGAACTGCCGGTTTCTCTGGTAGTGGGCGGAACTAATGCGCAAGGGACAATCTCATTGGCTGGCGCTCACCTGTTATCGTCCCTGTTTTGATTTCAGCAAATCAATTCAAGCGAACGCAGACAACGTGATTAATATTCATGAACGCAGCAGCTCAATAATCCTTAGTGCGTTTTATATTGATGACAAATATGCATTACTTGGTTATTCTAATTACTAAAGTTCTATCATCATATAATATTAAATTATCATAATATTATATTATAATGCTTGACTGACTGATACTAAGTGTCAGTAGATAAATAGTGTAGGTTAATGCACAATGTTTCATAATAATAATTTATTATTTTTAGTGTCCATTTCATTAATTTAACATATTTAATATTGGGGGCATCCAAAGTTATTTGACATTTGAATTTTTTTTTTTTTTAAAGTAACACAATAGTTATTTTCCCTGGTAATTAGTTACTTTTATAATGATGTAACTCAGTTACTAACTCAGTTACTATTTGTGAGAAGTAACTAGTAACTATAACTAATTACTTTTTTAAAGTAACGTGCCCAACACTGGAAATTATACAATAGACCAATAGACTAATCTGGGGTTTGAGAAAGAATACATTGTAAAATTATGTAAATAAAATGCTGGCAGAACAGTCAAAGCTGTTCTTAAACAAAACTAATTACTGACATAGATCTGTCTGTGAAGGAGGTGCTACTGGAGGAGTTTATTCACACTCGCTGAACCATTTTAATACAGACTGGCAACACATTCAACATTTACAAGAGTGTAAGGACCTGATTATTGTAACAGTTCTGTTGCAATGCTGTTTGGTGAACTGCTAAAAAATGCATTTTATTTTCATCTGTTTGTGCTCATGGAGTCTGGCTGGTAAGTATTTTATGGCTTCAGGTCTGTTTGTTCACCCGCACATTATTTTGAATATTTTTTTCTTCTTCCATATTTTATTTTGTCCATATTTTTATTTCCATAATTGATCATATTTTCATGTTTTATCAGACTAATATGCCTGAATACTTTGATGTAAAATGTTCTTCTGCAATCACAAAATTTTGGATAACTTTTGAAAATTGTTAAAAACTGCATATCTAAGTAAATATTTGTTTGTTGATCAGGTGTGTTTGGTGATGAAGTGAAGTCAGTGTCAGTGACGGAGGGAGATTCTGTCACTCTACACACTGATTATACTGAAATACAGAAAGATGATCAGATAATGTGGAGATTTGGGCACGATAACATTCTCATCGCTCAAATCAACAGAAAGAACAATAAGAGCAGGTGTTATGATGATAAAGCCGGTGGGAGATTCAGAGACAGACTGCAGCTGGATCAGACTGGATCTCTGAGCATCACAAACACCAGAACCACAGACTCTGGACTTTATAAAGTCACCAGCAGCAGAAGAGAGTCGCCACTCAACACATTCAATCTTACTGTCTATGGTGAGTAGAGGATTACTTACCTTTTTGTACTGTATTGTAAAATGCTAGAAGATTAATTGTAAAAACTCATTCATGCATTTCAAGCATTGTTATAATTAATTATTTTAATAATCAACATTTTATAACTATTGTTTATTTAATACTTCACATCAGTTTTAAATATTAATGAAATTACAAATATCACAGGTCTCTTATTTATTTGAATTTGATTTATTCTCTAATATTTTCCAGCTTGTCTGCCCGTTCCTCTCATCAGCAGAGACTGTTCTGTTCTGAGTCTGTACCAGAATTGTTCATTGCTGTGTTCAGTGTTGAATGTGAGTCATGTGACTCTCTCCTGGTACAAAGGAAACAGTTTATTGTCCAGCATCAGTGTGTCTGATCTCAGCATCAGTCTCTCTCTACCTCTGGAGGTAGAATATCAGGATAAAAACACCTACAGCTGTGTGCTCAACAATCCCATCAGCAACCAGACGAGACATCTCAACATCACTCAAGTTTGTCAGCCATGTTCCGGTATGGCATTATACTATATTTTTCCAAAAAACTAAATTAATCATATTTCTGTTTCAACATTGTTAATTTTTTTTTTTTCTCAGAAGTCTGAATCTACTGCTGTGGTTCTACTGAAGCTGTGATCCGATTGGCTCTCTCTGCTCTGGTGGGCGTGGCTACTGTTGCTGTGCTGGTTTATGACATCAGATACAGAAGTCTTCAGCAGAAGAGAAGAAAGAAGACACCATTAAGATACTCAGGACAGCGGAGTTGCTCTTGATCTGCTTTGAGTATTTATAGTATCAACGAGTAGGCTAAATATCATTTATGAATAAATGTAATTTAAGTGATAATGGATTCATTTTATTCAATCTTAATGCCCCTTTTAAAAATACAGAGTACATTTTAGCTATGCATTTTTCACTTCTATTGGGTTTTTACAATACAAACCTTTTTGTCACTTGTGGCTCCTGAAAGCTTCAGTTTCATTCAGCTTCAAGTTCAAGCTACATCATGTTAAAAGGTTAAGGTGTGTCTACAGTTACAGTTCTTCTCTCTCATCTGCTCTTAATTGATCATTTCTTACTATATTTAAAAAAATAATAATAATTTGTTGCTCAGTTTTGTTGCTGTAAAATCATTTAGATTGTTGTTTTGAACTCATCTGTCTTCCTGAAAAGCGTTTCATGTGGTAAGTCAGTCGTCTGATGCAGCTGATGTGGGTTGTTTAGTTCAGTGGTTTAAAACCATGTTCCTGCTTGTCTCCTCATACACTGTTGGGGCTGGTTCGGATCCACTGATTTAGTTGATATGGAGTTTGATTATGGTTTGTGGGAAGCATACAATTACTGACTAATGCAAACAATGATCTTAACAGCTGAACACTATGAATATACTTGATCAGACCAAAAATCTGTGGATCAGTGTATTTTAGAAAACGTATAGGGTTTAACAGCCATAAATGCATCAATTTGTTAAAATAGTCATGATGAGGAAAAAAAAAAAGAATTAAGAGCAGTTTGAAATATAAACTGAAGAGACTAAAGTTCACAGATTTATGTGATTGTTGTCAGCTTTTTTCTTCGTAGCTTCTCATTTCACACTGAGTGTTTTTTTCCACTTGTGGTCAACATCTTCCTGAACTGTTTAACGGATTGTTTTCGGTGGAAACACCCACAGCCATGATGAGATGTTTAAGATGTAAACCTGCCTAATATTACACCACTTAAGTGTTTTTCAAGTCATCTGTGGGTCTGTTTCCACCAGGTGACTTAAAGGGATAGTTCACCCCAAAATGAAAATTCTGTTATTAATTACTCACCCTCATGTCATTCCAAAACCATGAGACCTTTGTTTATCTTCATAACACAAATGAAGATATTTTTGGTGAAATCCGAGAGCTCTCTGACTCTCCCATAGACAGCAACACAACTGTAATGTTCCCAGGTCCAGAAACGTATTTGCAAACAATTTTGCGAAGCTACAAGAATACTTTTTCTGCGCAAAGAAAACAAAAATAATGACTTTATCCAACAATTCTTCTCCCCCAAGTTACCGTCTTCCATCATTTTAGAGAGTACCACGACACATATGCACGCTTTCCCCTAAGCGTAAACAACACTGATGACGCTGATTACGTTCATGCGTGGGCTTTCCCCCCGAACATAAACAATGCTGGTTATGCTGATTACGTTCTTGGGTACTGTCCAAAATGGCAGAAGACGCAACTCAGAGGAGAAGAATTGTTGAATAAATTGTTATTTTTGTTTTCTTTGCACACAAAAAGTATTCTCGTAGCTTCGCAAAACTGATGTCAGGTGGACTGTTTTACCGATGTTCTTACTACATTTCTGGACCTGGGAACATTACAGTTGCGTTGTCTATGGAAGGGTCAGAGAGCTCTTAGATTTCATCAAAAATATCTTAATTTGTGTTCTGAAGATGAATGAAGCTTACAGGTTTTGAACGACATGAGGGTGAGTTATTAATTATATAATTTCATTTTTGGGTGAACTATCCCTTTAATGCGTTTTTACTGATTCGATAGCTGTCTGATTTGCTAGAATGGTTCCACTTGAGCCACAGTCCTGCAAAGTTTAGTTCCAACTCTGTTCCAACACACAGGCCAGGTAGTTTTCAAATAAACCTGAAGGATTTGATTTGCTGGATCAGTTGCATTTTATTAGGATTGAATCTAAACTCTGCAGTGCTGTGGCCCTCCAGGAACTGAGTTTGACACCTGTGATTTACACCATGCCTACACTAGATGCAAGCAGTGCAACGTGACAAAAGACAACAGAGCCTATTGTAATCAGCATGTCTACACCGGATGTGTGGTCTCTGATTCAGCGCTGATCGTTGTCTTCTGTCTTCTGTTTGTATTTGCACAGCACGAAGGGAAATTTTTCAAGAAAGATCAAGAAATGTTATGAATTTATGAATTAATCTTCCCAGTTTACTGACATTTTGACATTGGTTCCTCGCCTTCAAAGTTTTCCCTGCCTGTAAACAACCCATTACAGTCAATTTTTTTTAAAGGGCAGAATGAGGCAGACATAAGTAATATATCTAAGGGATCTTTATTTAATATTGTACAAAAGAAAGCATAAAGCTATGAAATATATGAAATATCTGGCATTAAACTTTTAAAGAATTTTATTCTACAAAATGTCACAGCAAATGTAAATACAAAACCATGGCTTGCTCCTCACTACCATTATTAAATGCAATGTTTACACAAATTAAAAGTCCTTTAAAATTGATTCTGAATAAAACTGGAAGTCAGTGTAATGACCTAAGAACCAGTGTAATATGTTAAGTTTTTCTGGTTTTGTATTAGCTGAAACGGTCTCACAAAGTAACGTTTGCCTTTTATGTATGACCTGAACCTGCTAAGCAGTCTTAAACAGTCCACTTTTCCAGTCAGTTGAAGAGTATGTTGTGGTCAACATTAACAAATGCAGCACTGATATTTATCAGTTGAATCTGAATATGGCGCTGCATTGAAATCCCCATATCTCTGAACCATATAGGGCCTTAAAAATAAAGATTCCAAAAGAAAAGTTTATTAAGAACTAGAATCTAAAATCATAATGAGATATCTTTAATACGTCTTGAGTTACAGGCATGCAAACTTTGGAAAATGAATACTTATGGCACTCAAACAGGTATGTTCAGTGCAGTTGTTTGACATGAAAATTAGGTTTCTAGTTTCAATATTATTTGTTCTTCAGACCTTCCTCTTAAAAATAATAAATAATAATATATATGTGTATATATATATATATATATATATATATATATATATATATATATATATATATATATATATATATATATATCATCATCATCTGTATGCAAAGTGACCCACATTTGCTTTTTGATCACTGAAAATGTGTGCAATTTAACAGTTTACTTATGGAGCCATATTTAGATCTCAATATCTCTGGAACTGAAACATACAGGACCATAATGAAGATACCAATAAGAAAGTTTGTTAAGACCCAATATATAAAAGAGCATTAGAATATATTTAATACTTAAGTTACAGGCATGCAAACTTTGGAGAAAAAACTTTTTTCCTATTTTTGAATTGTCACCATTGGCATATAATGCAACAAAGATTTCTGATGTCAACAGATATTAATAACAGATCTACCAACCTCTGTGTAAAAATAACATATTGATGCTGCCATCTTTCTACAGTCATTGGTAACACTTTACAATAAGGTTCATTAGTTAACAACATTAGTAAACCTGAACTAAGAATGAACAATACGTCTGCAGCATTTATTAATTTTAGTTAATGTTAATTTCAGCATTTACTAATGCATAATTAAAATCACAAGTTGTGTTTGTTAACGTTAGTTAATGCTCTGTGAACTAACATGAATAAACAATGAGCAACTGTATTTTCATTAAGTAACATTAACAAAGATTAATAAATAGTGTAACAAATGCATTGCTCATTGTTTGTTCATGTTAGTTAATACATTAAATAATGGTAATAAATGACACCTTATTGTAAAGTGTTACCCAGTCATTTTACCCCCATGTAATTTGACTCCAACCTCAGGTGAAAATTGTAATTTTGACCCCCCTCTACAAAATAGAGCTTTACTCCATAAATATACATCTGTGACATTTAGTATTTTGGTTTTTATCACTATATACGTTTATCTTTCATCAGAAAAAAAAAAGAAAAAATACAAAATCTGATCCGGGGAGGTTTCTGAAATTTGGTTGATTTGACATGGAATAACTCTACAGAGCAAGTACTCTGCTGTAAATTATATTATTTTATGCAACATAACATAAGGACGAGATGTCACTCAGCATTGGTAATTTCACATGTATAACAGTTCAGAACCACAGTCCGATCAACATCTCACAGCGATTCCTGCATACACCACCTCTTCCTCTTGATTTCTCTGTAAAAACAAACAAAAAAACAAACACAAACACACATTCACATCACCAATTATATGTTTATCAAGATCATTACTGTGCATTTATCTTCATCCAAATTCTGCCATAAAAGTACACTACGTTAAAGAATATTATTAATACATTTTATCTCATCAGATTGCTAATAATAGTTTTTTCGTAGGTAGAAGTATTTTTATGTTATTGGTACTATGACATAAGTGTCAAACACTACATTATGGGAAACATTTTCACTCCTTATCCTCAATTGCACTGTTGCATGTTCAAAGGCGAAATTAAGATGAGGAATGGCAAAAGAGAAAAGTATAATGTACCAATCCTAAATTCAGCAAATAACTTTAAATATGTACTCTTAATTATTTTTACTGCTATTATTGTATACAGTTTCAGCCTAATAGTGATGCCTGCAGCTGGACTGCAGTTCCCAGCATGCACCACGGCAAAGTTGGTGAATCTACTTTGAAGCTTGTCAAGCAGCCAAGTAAAAAACAACAACAACAACAAAAACAACAAAAACAGATAATTAATTTACCACACAATTAGAAGATTCCCTAATTTATACAACATAGGACTTAAAGAAATAAAAAGAGAGTATAAGCAGAGTAGATTAGGAAGAGAGGAACAAAAGAAAGGAAATGATCTTACATAGACCATGACTACACAACATGCAATATTCACACACAGGATGCAACGTGCCAAAAGCTGGCTTAGCAGATGCAATACAAGTGTGAAAACTGCAATCGGACGTTTGCACTAATCACTGAAAAACATTGCTTGGTACTGGTAAAAATATGGCTCAAGTACTGTTGCACTGCTTACAGTATTTATGTGGAGTGTCACTATCATTTCTGTTCAGGGATAATGACAACACACACTGACTTAATGAATGCCTTAACTTTCTTCTACGCATAAATATTTTATCCACAGATCACAAGAAAAAGTCTTGCTCCAAAATAAATGCTCCTACCGATTTCTGTGCTTTTCTTTTGTAGAATGTTGTTTCGGAGTAAGTGATCTCTTCTGTACATGTCTGATCTGTTGCAACAATAATGATAGACATGTTAAAATAAAACTCTGAACAGAACACTAGAACACTCGTTCACACCATTCTAAGGTTAATTATGTATATATATATATATATATATATATATAAACATTAGGTCATACTTGCCTTCTTTGTTTACTTTTTTATGTTTCCTGCAGGTGCATAAGATCATAACTGTAGCAACAATCAACAGAAATCCAGCAGCAGAGATCAGCACTCTGTACAATATGGTTAGGGTGTGTTCTATAACAGACAAAATGAGCTGTTAGTGTGAATTAATCTGTCAGTCTGATCTACAACAAACTCATGAAGTATCAGTACTATGAGATCAGCTCAGTAAGTAAATGCTAATATCACCACTGTCCTACCTGCACATGTGTGACAGACTTCACTGATGTCCAGATGTGTGGTCTGGTTGCTGATGGGATTGTTCAACACACAGCTATAGTTGTTTTTATCCTGATATTCCACCTCCAGAGGTAGAGAGAGACTGATGCTGAGATCAGACACACTGATGCTGGACAATAAACTGTTTCCTTTGTACCAGGAGAGAGTCACATGACTCACATTGAACACTGAACACAACAATGAACAATATGATGATGATGATGATGAAGAAGAACAGTGTGAAGAGTTACTGCTGATAACAGGAATGGGCGGATGAGCTGAAAAGAGATATTAGAGAACAGATGTATTAAATTTTATTTTTCAGCATTTGATGTGTTGAGTTGAAGTTCATTGTGTCAGATGCAGCTGTGTTTATCACACATGTACCGATAGTCTTAACCCCGCTCTCAACCAAATTCATGTTTAAAATTAAACTAAAGTATCAGTATCAAAGTATTGGATTAGTTGATGAACTTTATTACATTATAACATCATTTTAATAAAACTTATTTCTAAAATTAAAAGAAACTTATTTGTGTGTTGATGTGTAATTGGGTCAAACCAAATTAGTTTTATGTATTGATTTATAGTTTTACTGTTCTCCCATATCTTCAAATATGAAAATTCATCATAAAAAGAAAATAGTAATAAACGACTATAAGATGATTTAAACAAGTTACACAAAAATCTTGAAAATTATTTCTGTACTATATAATTGTATTTTCAATGTTTAATTTATATTTTAGATATAATTTTATAAAAAAATATTTGTATATTTTAATGTATTATCCTACATAATCATAAAAAGTACAATAATTATAAGATTAATAAAGAAGTTTTAATGTAAATATCACAGAATATTTTCATTATGCTTCATTTCCAAACGAGCTCTAATGTAGTCAGCAATATTATTCCAGGCTTAAAATGATTAAGATGTTTATTTGTCTTAAAAATCAATCATTGAAGAAGCACTCACAGATCAAATGGGGTCAACAGGGTAAGTAATTCTCTACTCACCATAGACAGTAAGATTAAATGTGTTGAGTGGTGTCTCTCTGCGCTTGCTAGTTACTTTATAAAGTCCAGAGTCTGTGGTTCTGGTGTTTGTGATGCTCAGAGATCCAGTCTTATTGTCCAGCTTCAGTCTTCCTCTGAATCTCCCATCAACACTATCATCATCATAATATATGCTCTTATTGATCTGTCTGTTGATTTGAGCGATGAGAATGTTGTTGTGCCCAAATCTCCACAGCATCAGATCATCTTTCTGTGTATCAGTATCATTGATGTGCAGAGTGACAGAATCTCCCTCCATCACTGACACTGACTTCACTTCATCACCAAACACACCTGATGAACAAATATTTACTCTTTGAAATTATTTTAAATATTCTCATTGCAAAACAATTACTGACTCTGCACTCAACGTCTAATTTCAATGCATAATTCAATAATGTGCAATAAATAAACCCTTTGATGTGGATGGAAGAGAAAAGTGTTTAAATTAACATCATGAACAAAAATGTTGGAATTTTGGAAACAATAAATATCCAAATGATGTTGATGTGCATAAATGATCATATAAAACTGCTTACCAGCCAGACTCCATGACAAAAAGATGAAAATAAAATTCTCAAACATTTTCTTCAAATAACAACAAACCTGAATTCTGAAAAGGTGACATTTAAAACAAAACACAGCAGAAATGTTGTAATATGCTTTTGAAAGCTGAACGTGACAGAAGAGCTAGAGAGCAGCGTGCTGTTGGTCTGTAGTGGTTTAGTGAAGCTCTGCAGTAAGTGTGAATAAACTGCTCCAGAAACACCTCCCACACAGTCTGTATGTCTTCTCACATGGTTTTCACATACAAAAGACCTTAGCAATTAAGTTTAAGAACAATTTCCAGTGGTTCATGTTCCCATTTCTCCCAGTTCAGTATTTTAAGAGGTTGCTTACAAAGGTTTCTGAACATTTCATATTAAATCATTGACTTTACTGGTATTCAGTTCAGAGCTGATATAGCAGTGCTTGTTAAAATTAACAAAGAGCTGCATTGTCGCCTCACAGCAAGAAGGTCACCGTTTTGAGTCTCGGGTGAGCAAGGAGCCTTTTCTTTGTGGAGTTTGCATGTTCTCATGTTCTACTTACAGTGAGACGAAAACAGAAAGCAAACTCCTTCAACAGTCACATTATTATTTTAACTACAGGCGTAGACATCATTTTCAAATTTTTTTTTTCAGATTTTTTAACTTATTTTACAAAAATACAACAGAATACAAAAAAAAAGCCCAGCAAATAAAAAAAAAAAAATACTATCACACCAATATATGTATTGACTGTCTAATTAATCAGATTGTGTTTGAAAGGCACTATTCTTTGAAAGATTTGCATTGTGATGTGAAAAGTGCTACAAATACAATCGAGATGAAAAACTGAAAATCAATAATTACTTAAATTATGTTTTAATATGTAATGTCTCCACTTGTTCAAGAACATCTCCACTTCCCTGAATATTTGATTAATCAGTGTGTGATGTTGATGTTTGCTTTCATTTGAAGACGTATGGCTCTGATGTCATAAACCAGCACAACAACAGTTGCCACGCCCACCAGAGCAGAAAGAGCCAATCGGATCACAGCTTCAGTAGAACCAGAGGATACGGACTTCTGAGAGAAGAAATGAATGACATTAAAATAGAAATATGGTCCCCTGAAATAAATGTTTGTACATTTTTAGAGTTAAATGCACTTGTTTGATGCACTTTGAGAGAAACACAATGTTTTATGTCATTATGAAAAGTTTAAAAATATGGACATTGATTAAAGACAGATTATGGCAGGCCGCCGTAGTCTAGATAATTAATGGGAAACACTGAAATAGTGCCACAGATGTACCTGAACATGGCTGACAAGAGTTCAGTGTTGAGATGTCTCGTCTGGTTGCTGATGGGATTGTTGAGCACACAGCTGTAGGTGTTGTTATCCTGATATTCCACCTCCAGAGGTAGAGAGAGACTGATGCTGAGATCAGACACACTGATGCTGGACAATAAACTGTTTCCTTTGTACCAGGAGAGAGTCACATGTCTCACATTCACCACTGAACACAAAAAAGAACAATTCTGCTGTGATGAAAATGATGATGAAGAACATTGTGAAGAGTTACTGCTGATAACAGGAATGGGCAGACGAGCTGAAAAGAGATATTAGAGAACAGATCTGGGTTTATGAATACATATAAATGACAGCTTAATTATTTATTTATTTTTTTTAGCTTTTTGTGCAATTATTTCAAGACCACATGTATCATGTGTCACTGGTGTTACCTTCTTTAACAATATTAAAAGTTTTTATGAAATATTATTTCTAAAAAACAAATTCAGCACATGTAGTCAGAGTTACAGAAAAATAATGAAAATACAGACAAAAACAGTACAGTAACACAGCACAGTAACACCAGTGACATACATTAGACCTGATTTACAGATCTTCACTGGTGTTACCCATAAGGAAGGTAACACCAGTGACAGTTTACAAAATGTCTGCTGCAAGGTATCAAGCCACATGTTGTCAATCATGGTATACTCACTAAATTAAGTAGTTTAATCCATTTGTATTATAGTTTTTTTACATTTCCCTAACAATAAATAGGTCACACCAGTGACATCAACTAAAAGCTTCATATGAAATCGTGAGATAAATGAGAAAATTTCTCATAACTGAAAAGAAACAGTGGACTAAACATGGGCCTTTTTTCATAGATGTTTAGAAAATAGTCATAAGTGTGATTTTTTATTCCAAAATAAAAGACTTTTGTTAAGCGGTAACACCAGTGGCACAACTCCAGGAGACCACTATTTTCATTATATATTTTATAATTTTTTTTGGCATTTTGTTTTATTATGCCATTTATATCATATGTTTGATAGTTATGAATAGACCTTTGTATTTTAAATGGTAGAAAAACCTGTTTTTGACCTCAAAATAAAGCACTTTCCTGCTGTACATGGCTGTGGGGACGAGCAGTTTTGTGGTGCTTGGAATTCTATATAATTAATAAAAAAAGAAATTATTTTTAAATGCCACATTGATGGCTCAGGAAGGTGTGATTGTTCAAATAACATATTATTTCATTTTAATATATATATATAAAAAAATTTAACCCTAATGTGTATTTCAATTGTAATATTTCTTTAAAGTCTAGGGACAGAAAAGTGGATGTTTCTGTAGAATGACCCATCTATTACATTTTATTTTTCAGCATTTGATGTGTTGAGTTGAAGTTCATTCTGTCAGACACAGCTGTGTTTATCCATAGACTGTAAAAAAAAAAAAAAAAAAAAAAATGGATGTCGTGTCCGTGACGTCACTTGTAGGTTTCTTTCTTTTTTTTTCTTCTTTTTATTGAACAATCATTAATGTACAAACAACGTGGCAATGTCAAAACATCTTTACATTACAATATACAGAAGAACAGGTGCATACAAATACAACCGAAATAGAGGGAACAAAGAGAGGCAAATAATAATAATAATAATAATAAAATAAAATAAAATGCATAAAACATTGAAAGGGCTAGGGTTTTTCTTGTAAATCATATTCTGTAACAATAGAAAACAGATGTATTGCATTCTTCCCCTTAATCACCTTAAGGGCTTTTATATACAAAACAAACTCATTATGAAATGCACAAAAGGCTGGTTTTACTTTCAAGTATTTAGATTTGTGTATATAAAACTTTCCCATCATAAGAATGCTATTGACCAGAAAATCATCTTTGCTATTGTTCATTACAAGTCCATAAATAATATCCTTTAAGGTGAAGCTGTCAAGGTAACGTACCTTTGGGTAAAGCCAGTCATGAATATCAGACCATAAAGCATCCACATACATACAATGAAAAATCTTTAATTTTAGGAGATAAAGGAACTTTTATGTATTTAGTTCTAAGAGTATGAATGGCATCTTTTTGGAAATTATATGAAATAGAATTTCTGTAAACTACGATAGGATAAGAAATGTTGTTAAACATATTTCTAATACTCTTGTTTGAAAATTGACCTTCTTTGAATTCACAGCCTTCAATTAACAGTGGAGGTAAACAGAAGGTCACGCACTCGTAGGTTTCTGAAGAGCATTTTTGAAGCCTAAAGTGGGAGGAGCCGACCGCCGCCATCTTGGAAACGCGTCACCGCGCGTCACTCCCGGATAATCGAAAATGGGCAAAAAGGCGCCGCGGGACGTGGATGAAGCTGAGCTGAAACCACGCCCGTCTATAGAGACAGCAGTGCTGCCGTGAAGACAAAACACCATAATTTCGTTTTTGGTCGAAAATTAGTTATTGATCATTTTGGGACATTAATGACCTCCTTTATCATGTGTTTAAGTATCATGGAGAAAAGCCCCGGAGAAACCAAGGCAGAACACAGTGTAATAAACCTCTTTTTTTTTCTTACAGAGGCTTAATCAAATTAATGGAGGACAGAGGGTACATCACAACACCAGCCCACTAAACATTGGACGTCGGATAGACGTGCAGATCATGTCTATATTGGGTCCGTCGGTCCATGACCAATTCTGGACATCTATTCGACGTCCAAACTAGGTCCTCTATTTGGACGTCTAACCATGACCCAAATTGGACGTCAGATTGACGTTCGACATTTGACCTTTGAACTGGGTATTTTTTTGGACGTCATTTGGACGTCTGGTGCAGGAAATTTACATGATTGTATGTAATATTTTTTTTATTTACAAATATCAACATTGTTGTTATCAACATGATTGATACATATGAATACAGATTTATTTTTAATAAACAGTCACGATTTATTATGTGTATGCCAAATAGGCCATGTTTTTTTTTTTTTTTTTACATTTTCCTGTTGAATCTAGCTGCTGAGCCAAACAAAACATAGGACTACAGTTATAGAAGTTAAGTAAAAATTATATATAAAATAAGTCTAAATTTGACGTTGAAAAGACGTCCACAAACGACCACATTTGGACTATAAATAGCCCTTACACGGAAGTCCCACGGACGTCAATATATGACGTGCTATAGACGTCGAAAAAAGACGTCGCCTGGCGTTACAAAACAACCCCTTCAGTGGACCTAAATTGGACGTCCAAAAATAACATGGAAAAGACGTCACTCCGACGTCACATGGCTCAGTGGGAGGACTTTATAGAAATGTATCACTTTATTAACAATTGTATATAGAAATATATAACCATTTGGCCTATGTAAAGAATTTAATTAAGTTCAAGGAACATTTACTCTACACCCTCACTAGAACAATTGGCACTACACTACACTGCACTCTAGTGGTTATTCCCAGTCCCCACACGGCACACTAGAAATCGTGATCGAGTAATCAGTTTAACAGATGAAAACAAAAAACAAAACAGCGCCTCCCAGTCCCGGACACTGAGTAATCATGTTCATATAAACCTTAAAACTCGCAACTACAACACACTCCCACATACACACGACACAAAAAGAGAATCTAAAATGTAAAGCACTTCCCCGTTTCCAGAAAACAAGACCCCATCCTGGGGTCTAGGGAAAGGAATCAGCCGTGCCAGGTAGATCCGTTCCACGAAGACACGAGCTTTTCACTTCAGTTGCGGCGACTGGTCACCACGTCACTGCAGGGGAGGATCTACCGGGGTGACAACTGCCACCCTAAGAAAAAGCTGTGCCATCCCAGAATTATCACAGAATAAAATATAAATGTAAGCGGCGTTTACTTTTCAGCCGCGGCGATGACAGCGTAATGGAAAATAATGGCAAAAAAAAAAAGTCTTTCACTAAACTGTGCACGATGGTTGCACGCGCGGCCAGTGTAGTCGGCTTCATTAACAAATGATCTCTTATGAACCCGTTCTTTTTGAGTCAACGATTTTTAATTTTTTTTATTACATTTGCTCGTGAATCAGATACTGCTTCTCGGTTTATTCAGAAGTCCTCTGAGGAATCTAATCCCGTCCAGACATGTCTGAGATTCATCCCGTAATTGTCTGGTGATCCGATTCTCCGACCGCTCGCCCCACTTTCATCATATAGAGGCCTTTCGGCATATCGGACGAAACAATAACATGAAATCAATAAGAAGATGCCGATCACGAAAACTAATAGCAGAGTTGGGTAAGAATCTTGTATTGCAGTTTTCTCGATTGTTAACATAATATGATTTTAGTTGGCCCATTTTCCCAAACCATCAATTCAGTTCTCAAAAGACACATTTCTCAAAATGTTTAACAATGAGTAAGTTAAACATTAGGCAGCAAAACTGATGACACCAGTCAGAATCTCTGCATCCTAACAACCGAGAGAGGAGAGAGCTGAACGAATAATATGGGTTTTATACTTACACATTCAGTATAATTACAGTACAGTACAGTACATGATGATTTCACTCTTCTATATGTAAACTGTAGCACCTTCAAACGTGTGACTGTCAAATTTTATTTGTAACCCTTTTTTATGCACTGCATGTTTGCAGAACTGAGAAATGACTGCCTAGATATATAACTAGTCTTGTGTCAGGAGACCAGGAAACTGCTGTAGTACTGTATACTGTAATGAAATTTGACCAAATGTGCAGAGGATGCCGAATTTACTTCTTTTTTTTTTTCTTTTCTTTTTTTTTTTACTGTACTGTATTGTGGTGCATACCAAGCTCATATACAATTGGTATTTGAACTTTTCTAGTGTTTTTATATACTGCAAGATTACTTTACAGTAGTAAAATGAAAATTATCTGTTCCCAAGAGTTCATTGCTGAATTATTATTAGTATCTGTAATTTAATTTATGTTGTATACTGTAATAGACATTGAGCTGCAAAAATAATTCCTGAATCCTAATAAGAGTTGTTTGTTAAGTGTTATTGATCTCAGTGTTATTGATGAGTGTTCACTGGGCAGGAAAGTCATCTGTGTATTTGAATTGTAAGCATTTAAGAACCTGTAATAACTAGATTGGCAAGTTTGAAAGACAAAGTTATGCTGGCTTGTCTTAAAGTCTTGTTTAAGAAAGATAAATAGTTTGGTCAGTTAGATGTTCTAGATGTTTGCTAAAGTGTTGCTAGTTGGTTGCTAGGATATTCTGGGTGGTTGCTAGGTTCTTGCTGTGCAGTTGCTGGGGTGTTGCTAGACTACTGATAGTGTGTCTGGGTGATAACAGACATTCTGGTAATAACAGAAAATCAAACATTGTTTTCAAAACTGATCCAGTTCCAATGCTTTGATATTATTGTATTTATTTCTAATGTTAGGAAATTCAAAAGTGTTACTCTTAAACTTGCACTAAAACATGATTTATACCATCTAAATAGCCTATGTAATATTAATAGAACTGCATGTCTTCTTTAATGATACAAGCTCAGAAGCATTTATAACCTGTTGAAATTTTTTATATTGTGTATTGACTTGGTGCCAGGATGGATATTGAAATGTTATTTATTTTTCATTTTAAACAGTATAGATGATTACTTAATGGTAAGACAAATTTTGTGAACACAACTGTGCATGTCAGACAATAAATCCCCAACAACTATGCATGGGGGCTTGCTTTGGTGTTGCCACCCCTCATAGACCCCATGCCACCCCTTTGCCACCCTAAAAATTATTTTCTAGATCCGCCCCTGCGTCATGGTCTTGATTAGCCCATTGTGCACGCACAGTTCTCCTTGGTAATCACCATGTCAATAATAATAATAATAATAATGAGTTCTCTTTGCACAATACCGTCTCTTTAAAATGCTCCTGGGACATATGGCCAGCGCTCCTAAACCCTCCCCACCAGTGGCGTGCACAAGGGGGCTCGAGCCCCTGCCCCTTTGAGGTCCGACGGTAAAGTGCCCTTGCGGTCCGGTGCCCCCGGTCTGCGATTTCTGCCGAGGGTAGAGGTGTTCGATATGACGATTTTTGATCGTGGACGATAAAAATATATCCACGATTTGCTTTTTTGAAGAAATATCGTATACTTCAGCGCGCATTCTCCAGTTCTGGCGCCGCCGTCTCTATGTGCTACAACGCCACATGCATTCACATCAGTGTTAACTCAGCGGTAGAGTTACTCTCACGGGACACTGCACTTATTCGCAGTCACAAAAGTACATTATCTGCATCTGCTTCAAAGACTTACTGGTTAAATGTTTCACTCGTGTGCCTTTTCTGAGCACACTCAAAGTGCGTGCTCTAAAAAGCCTGTCAAACAGCGCCTGATTACTGAACTAAGTTATGTTTTGTGCTAATACTGTCAAAACACACGAGGTTTATGTATAGACTCAGTTGGTTATGTCTAAAATGAAGGTAAAAAGCTGAGAGAAACGCATGAGTGCCTGTATATTAGATGCGTGCAGGTCTTAAAGGGACAGTACTAAACATGCTACCGACTGTAATTAAAGGGATAGTTCACCCTAAAATTGTAATTCTGTCATTATTTACTCACTCACATGTTGTCCCAAACCTGTATTAATTTCTTTCTTGTGCTGAACACAAAAGAAGATATTTTGAAGAATGTGGGTAACCAAACTGTTGCTGGTTCACATTGACTTTAACAGTAGGGGAAAAAAATACTATGGAAGTCACTGTAGACCAGCAACTGTTTGGTTTTCCACATTCTTCAAAATAGCATTTATTTTCAGCAGAAGAAACTCGTTCAGGTTTAAAACAACTTTTGAGTGAGTAAATGAAGGTATAAAAATCAAACACTAGTCTATTTTAATTTTGGGATGAATCATTCCTTTAATGTTAATAAAACACCAAACACAAAGAGAAAAATCACTCACTACTCTTGACTGAAAAACTTTAATACAGTTGCTTTAATAGGAATCAATCTATATAGTGTTTTATTTTTATATTTGTTCATTCAATTTCTTGAATGCTCCTGCTAAATACACCTATTGTAGACTACCTGAAAATAAAACACTGTTTATTTTATTTGTATATTATGTGTATTTGTAATGTGTATCTTTGCTCTCATTTTTTAATAACAAAGATAAAATAATGACAACGATTTTTATCTTCACCCACTTTGGCTTAAATATCCGCCATACTTTTTTATATTTTGTTACCTTGAAAGGCTTTGTCTTTATAATAGGGAAATTAGTTTGTCTGTACTGCTCAAACAGCTTGCAAAATAGAAAATCCAACATGACAAAGAATTGTGATAATATTGTGAATCCTGATATTTCTAAAAAAAAATTGTGATATTTTTGCCATATCGCCCACCCCTACCTGAGGGGGACCCAACCCCCCCAGCGACTATGTGTATTGAAAATAATACAATGGACATATACTTAAAATAATTGTGTGATTAGTAAAACAAAATAAACGCAAAAAAAAAAAAAACGTTTTAAGTTCAGAAATGTTTTGATTCCCCCCTCCCTTTACGCACAGTGGTTTGGTCCACTGCCTGCATTCCTTCTTTACCGATACACACACACGAGTCAGTGAGAGAGCAAGCTAGTTATGTGTAAGTAGGCTGTCAAGGCTATTTTATTCTCTTTAAACATCGGGTGAAATGATTCTTTCTCTTTAATACAGATGATGCTGGATCATTAATAAATTAGTCATGACAAAAAAATTATGACATCCAATGTATTTTCTATGAAAAGATGAGGGAACGAGACATGGGAAATACCTAGAGCTGGGAATCGATTCCAAAAAGAATCGATTCCTCGATTCCGAGGCGTTGGGAATCGAGTAGGGATTCACCGGTTGACCGGCCATAAATCGGAACCGGCCGGTTTTTGCTTATAATGTGCGATCGGCAACCGGCCGTTTTTTTGTCTTTTTTCCGGTCGATTTTTCTGGAAGTGCGCCCGTGTGTACAGACTACATTTGTAGGCCTAATCATTTGCGAACATCTCATTTGTGTGGAAGTATTTCAAAATCTGTGCGCAGGACGTGAAGATTGCAATGTGCAATGTCTGCAAAGGACAAGTTAATCGCGGACAAATAAGAGCCGCTTTCCTGCACTCGCTGAAGTTGCGTGAGCGTACCTGTCCGCGCCCTGCACAAGCTTAGACAGTGAACGTTTGTTCAGCTCAGCTTCTCACGTGTTGGATGAGAAACGAAACAGACTAACTTGCGACAAAGCTGAAATGCTTATTTTTGTAAAGAAGAACTCGTATGCACTTTTGAAAAACCAAAAGTAAACATCAGTTCTGTAAGATATAGGATGATTAGGCCTATTTTTTATTTTACCTTAAAATTACATTGACTTAATTTGGTTTAAAAAGCACCTGCTGTAGCATCTTTGTTTTACTCGTTGCGCTAAACATTATTTGATTTAACATTCTGGAATAATATATTCATATAGCCAACTTTGGTTTTATTTAGTTTCACTGGTAAAGACCTTTTTTCTTTATACCAAATTTAAAAATGAAAACAAATGCTGAATGCTGATTAAGTGACATCTTTGTTTGAAGCGATGAATGTGTTTTGATTGTGCTGTTTGGATTGTGGAACTATGCAGTTGTTGCCTTTAAAATTACATGGTTACAGTTAATGTTTTCATTTAAGGCCAGTTTATAGATTCAACCCAATTTAAAAACAAAAGCTAAATGATTTTGTCAGTACCTATGTTTGTATTGAATGTAGCCTACTTACTGTGCAGTTACTGCTGTTAATTTCAGATGGTTACAGTTATTTTCAATAGCCAAAACCCAGCTTGGCCCGTTAAATACCAAATAAACATCTTGTTTATGTATACTTTCATTCTTTCTTGTTTGTTGCTTTGATTAAAAAAAAATCGGAAATCGGTATCGGAATCGGACGGTTTGCTTGTAAAAAATCGGTATCGGAATCGGCCATGAAAAATCATGATCGTGCATCACTAGAATCGAGAGTCGATTCCAAAGGTTGGAATCGATTCCATCAAGAGGAATCGACTCCTCATTCAGAGCTTTTTTCAGTTCAATAAAGCTTATCTATGGGAGCCTCTCAAACGGAAGACTGCATCCTACGAAGGCTGCACACATTTAAATTCACGAAAATAAACTGAAAGAAAACGAGTCGGTACTGCATCATCATAATTTGAGGATGCAGCCTTCCGTTTGAGAAGCACCATTCACCTCATGCTCAATAAAAGCGGTAATTATGAGAGTTGTGAGATAAAAGATTATTTTATATATATAAAAGATCTATTTCATTTTTATATTTACCCTTCGCCTCATGCTCGCTAAAAGTGATTAGAAGTTTCTTTCGGATAGTTTTAATGAACCAGTTAAAAAAAAAAAAAAAAAATATATATATATATATATATATATATATATATATATATATATATATATATATATTCAGGGTTATTTTACGTGGAACTGGCTTATGTTGTCCACAATTTTGAGCGCTGCACAGCAGAATAGATCATGACGTGATTGAGGATCTTATTTCCATCGAAATAATTTAATATAAAAATAATTTCCATCTTATTTCTATTTTTATTTTTATGAGCCAATGATAATTCTAAAAGAAAACGTCACGAGCATGGATCAGTGGCCTAGAGCGCATCTGATTGACAGATAAACCACGAGCGCTATCATGTTCTGGTTATTTTGTTTCAATGTACAGTTTGTTAATTTTATCCAAAGCATACAGTCAAAGTAAACTTCAACGTTCAGCTAAACTGTGCACATTTATTTTAGCCACTTCATGTCTTGTTCAGTTTATGCGATAAATGCATGTCCCTGCTGAGCAGTGAGCTATGACTAATTTCACGGGCAAAGCAGACAAAATTACAATTTAAGAATCAATCATAGCTATAGAAATTTATTTATTTATTTATTTTTTTACAAATAAAGCTTCATATTATGAGAAGGATACTTTCTTTATATCCTGCAGTCATGGCGAGATTAGGTTCCTTCGATCTAAAAAAAAAAAAAAACAAGAATCGAAAAAGAATCAAAAACAACAGAGGAATCGATTCTCGGAATCGACTCCTATCGATTCCAGAACCAGGAATCGGAATCGGAATCGATTCCAAAAATTTCGAAATCTTACAGCCCTAGAAATACCTTTTCCTCGAATACTACTGAAGCCTTATTGAATCACGCCAGTAAAACTGGCCAATGACGTTCAAGCGCGCGAAATATGAGCGGGATCCCACTCTATATAAGGCAGTGCTTGTATGTCATCCATTCAGAATCTTTGACTGAAGCAACTTGGCATTCTAAGATCCTGAGCTCGGTGACATGGCAATAACAGTAATGTCTCGTTCCCTCATTTCGGGGAACCGAGGTTACGTTAGTAACCGAGAGCGTTCCCCTTCAATTCGGTCACTCTACATTGCTATGGGAACGTATAAAATCCCGCCGTGTCACAGTGATGGAGCCTGGTTCGACAAAGTATGTCAAGTTTCACATCCAGAGCCGTAATGAGAGCGGCAATGATATTGGAGCTCTTCGTAAACACAGCTCAGGTCTACAGGACCTAGTCGAAACCATGTAAAAGTCAGGGGGCGCGGCAGCAAGACGATGCCTCGTCACACCAGGGGCGGAGTTAACTCCGGTGAAACAGAGAAAGTGAAATGGCGGCGGCTTCGGCGCTTTCACATATAGATTAATTGTTTAATTTTAATGAAATCATGTTATGATGCACTGCCGTATCGGTATGATGGTGACCAAGTCCTAAAAGACGTGGTGAACTATACCATAACACTGTGATAACTGACGGGGACAGCATTGAATTGGTGGTGCATTAATACAGGGTGTATACGACCTAGTCGAAACCACTCTGTCAGAAAGACCCCCGGAACGGAAAATAAGCAAGGTATCCGACGGACCAATATAGTAGTTGCTACTTCCAGCAGACTGATGCAAGAGCCAGCTCTAGACGTGCGCTCCCCGTTATTGTTCAGTGTTGTGCGTTCATGCGAATAAATGTGAGTAATTATGTAAATATTATTTAGTTAGCACTTTATAGTTATTATTCTAAATGTCTGACGTTTTGCGGGATGTTTGAGATGAATAATGACGATCGCGCTGAGATCGCGCTGAGATCGCGGATAGCCGCGTTAGTCTGGTCACGTTACTCTAACATGTGCTGTTAGTATTACATGCTGCGTCATTCCGTGTATTGGAGTTTACCACTTTATATAATTTGCATATATTATGTAACCGTTGAGTATTTGTTTGTGATGACTAATTTAATCAGTTATTGATACTTTGTGTGGCAATTTGTAGTGAATATGTACAGCTATATTGTATTCATATTGTATTTCTTTATTTATTCTGCAGACCACAACACAACATAATTGATAACTGGTCAAATACTGCCAGCTGATCTTTCATAACTCCCAAATGATGTTGTAATGGATATCACTGCCTGACAAGTAATATTAAAGAGAAGTTTGAAGAGGATTTACATCTCCCTTGCCTGATTCTCTAACCAGAATCAATGTCCATAATTGTCCACCAGTAGAACTGGAAATTTAACAAGGTTGACAGAGGTGCTACCCGCAACAAGTTGGTCCTTCGAGCGGATCTGGCAACAGCAAACAATATGGACACTGCAGCTAGTGATGCAACAGAGACTGTGGTTAGACCCAAAAGACAGAGTAAACCGCCTTCCCATCTGAGTGACTATGAGGTTGGCTACATGCCTCCTGTGGACCCTCCTCCAATCGCTTCTTCTCGCTGTCACAGCCAACATAAGAGCCAATCGAGGAAAACGTCCCACAGTAAATCCAGCTCTCGTTCCAGATCCAGTGGTCATTCCATTATCTCTGGTGTGCAAGCTACTTCTGCACTCACAAGCAGTCAGGCAGCCATAGTGGAGGAGAGAATCAAGCAGAGGCAGTATGACAACCTACTTCAGCAAATAGAGGAGGACACGCTGGTAGAAATAGAGTTTCAGAGATTGCAAACCCAAGCTAAGGAAGCTCAACATGTACAGGAAGAGGCTCTCCTAGCAAAAGAAGCACTAACTAACCAGTTAGAAAGACGACGCAAGCTGAAAAAAGCAGAAACTGAACTAGAAGTAGCTAAACTGGTGAATTCTCTGCTCAGCCAAAATTTAAGTGTGGACGATGCAGGTCCTGACGGATCCCCAGATACAACTGTGCCACCACCACAGTTACTTCACGCCAGCCCAGCTCAGTCCCCCGCACCTCAGCAGTCGCCCTGCCCCTCATCTTCCATGATGCAAGCCACGCAGACTGTTACAGAGGCACAGAGCACATTAAGGGACCCACGCATAGTTCAGTCAACACCTAAGACTCCTCCACTGACATTACAAGCGACTATGTCAGCACAAGTTCCAGCTCACACCCCACAATTGTCCACATGTGCAGTCACTCAAGTACTAGGGAGACCACAAGCCGCACATTCTGGGGAGAATATTTCACCTGTCTCGCAGCAACCCAGCCCAGTCTCAATGCCACTACTCCCATTCAACCCTGTGCAATCAGCAGCAGCTAAGCTTGCGACACCACCCCAGACAGTGTTCGGATCTCGCAGACTTTACCTCCCTTCGCACCTATTGCATCAACTTCACATGTGAATACTTTGTTTCCAGGTCAAGTAGCCCCCCTGATGAGTCAGACTCAGTTTATTCCAACCACTCATCAGAGAGTGACACTCTCAACTAAAACACCCATCTGCCCTCAACCTTATCCACCTCTACCTGTTCCTCAAACTGGTTACTTACCTCAACCGGGACAGAGCTACTGATGGCAGCAGCTTACGGTATCCCTCGCCCCACACTACCAGTGTTTGAGAGTGGCACTGAAAGTGACTTTGCCTTGTTGAAGTTGGCCTTGGACAATCTTTTAAGTCACCATACTCACATCAGCGAGCAGTACAAATATCAAGTGTTGCTGAGTCACCTGAAGTTTGCTAGTGCCCAACAGCTGGCTAAAGCATATATGCATCATCCACAACCATACACCGCAGCCTTGCAAGCTTTGCAGGAGAAGTATGGACAGCCCAGGCAGCTTGTGCAGTCGGAGTTAGGTGCTATCATGAGTACACCACCGCTCAGAATAGGTGATTCCAATGCCTTTGACTCGTTCGCCTTGTCTATCCAATCCCTGGTAGGCATGCTGAGAACACTGGAAGGTCAGAACGGGTATGAACTCATGTGTGGTTCTCACGTAGACCGCCTTCTGGGTAAACTGCCACCTGCTTACCGAGACAGTTTTGTAGAGTACTGCCTGAGCCATGGAATTCTACAAACTGGTACAGATAGAACCTATACTCTCCCGACTTAGCAGTGTGGTTACAAAGCGAAGTCACAGGCTAAGCGTATCTCTAGCCAAGCAGCAGCTATGTTTCAGTCTGACGCTACAAAGTCATTTGGGAAGAGTAAAGGCACTCCATATCATCGAGGCGTTCAACACCTATACTTCTGACATCAGAGAAATCTGTCAAGCCTTCTGCACCGGTACAGGTGAAAGTCATCTCAAGCCAAAGCCCTATTGTCCTCATTGCGACAACCGAGATCACTATCTCAACTCCTGTGATGATTTCAAGAGGCTGACCACCGCTCAGATCATCACCTGGATTGCAGAGGGCAAACGTTGTTGGAAGTGTGGTAGGAATCATTCAGCTGACTCCTGTAACCTCAAGCGACCGTGTAAAATCTGCAAAGAGCTTCACCTTACCGTGCTGCACGACTCGATTAACAAAACCTCTAGAGCAGTGCTTATGGTGAGCTTGCCATCGACACAGATCTATCTTGATAGACCCAACCGCTCACAGAAAGTCATGCTTAAAGTTGTCAGAGTTCTTTTGCACAATGGTGAACAAACAATGGAAGCTCACGCTGTCCTAGATGACGGCTCTGAAAGAACTATCGTCCTTCCTCAAGTGGTTCGACAGCTCGGACTAAATGGAGCTCCCAGTTCTTCCTCTGCAGACGATCCACCAGAGCCATACCAAACTAGATGGGTCCACAGTAACCTTGGAGGTGTCTCCCCTCACCAAACCCAAAGAGAGGTATGTCATTCAAAACGCCTTTACTGCCTCTGGATTAAGCCTTGCTGAACATAATTATCCTGTGTCAGCACTCCAGAAAGCATATCGCCACTTGAAAGGTCTACCCTTACAGCCTGTAGACAACGTCAAACCCTTACTTCTCATAGGGTCTGATATGCCACACCTCCTGACGCCAGTTAAGCCAGTGCACAGAGGAGCCGAGGGCAGCCCTGTTGCCATATGTACCAAGCTTGGTTGGGTACTGCAAGGCCCAATGTGGCCGATTCAGCCCCCTAAAGGCTTGCAACAATGTCTGCATATTATGACAGCCCCAACACATGATGAGCTGTATCAACATGTAGAGCGCTTGTGGCAACTTGACACCATTCCATACAACGAGAAGGTGATCACAAGATCAAAACAAGACCAACAATGTTGTAACATTTTGCAGGCTGCCACTGTCAGAGTGAACGTGGATGGTGTCCAGCGGTATGCTACCCCACTGCTGAGACGCACCCCTATCACTGAGCTCCACGCAGGCATGGAGGCCGTGCTCCCCAGTCTCAGAAACATCGAGAGAAAGCTGGCCAAGAATCCTGAGCAAGCGCAAGTTTACTGCTCTGAGATTAAAAAGCTTGAATCAGCGGGCTACATTGCTAAGATAGCACCAGAGGAGGCAGACAAGTCTACAGAGTCGTGGTTCATTCCACACCACATGGTGCACCACAATGGAAAGGATCGAATAGTCTTCAACTGTTCCTTCCAGTACCATTGTCAGAGCTTGAATGAACAACTCCTTCCTGGGCCAACACTTGGGCCATCTCTGTTGGGCGTGATATTGAGATTCCGGCAACATGCAGTTGCAGTGAGTGGGGACATAAAAGGCATGTTCCACCAAGTTCGTCTGTTACCTGGTGACAAGTCAGTGCTGCGATTCATCTGGAGGGCCATGAACCGAGAAGCTAACCCAGACATCTACGAGTGGCAGGTACTTCCCTTTGGTACGACCTGCAGCCCGTGCTGCGCCACTTATGCCCTTCAGCATCATGCCCAAGAAAACAGAGAAACCATGGCTGGCTTAGTTGACATTGTGGAGACCTCGTTCTACGTTGACAACTGCCTTCACAGTACCCCGAGCAAGGTGAGGCCAAGGCCATAATAGATGGATTGCGTCAATCCTTGCTACAGGAGGCTTCAAATCCGACAGTGGGCGCCCAATGTGCCATCCATTCTCAGGCACCTCCCATCGGAAGCTAGATCAGCTAGTAGCGAGTGCTGGTTGTCTCAGAGTAGTACAGACCTGCAAGAACTTACTCTCGGCCTACAATGGAATTGCCTCGACGACACCCTCGGGTACAGAAACCGCGTAGCAGAGCCTGTTCAGCCCACAATGAGGAACCTGTATAAGACTTTGGCAAGCCAATATGACCCCTTGGGTTTCATCATACCCTTCACCACGAGGGCAAGACTCTTATTCAGGATCTCTGGAAACACAACCTCAGCTGGGATGACCCTATTGAACCCCTACATCTGCGTGAGAAATGGTCCACATGGGTTGCAGAGCTTTCCAGTATCACCAAACTACAATTCCCTCGACCTTATGCTCCTGGCATATCTGACACTCCTACCACCGTCAGGGAGTTACATGTCTTTTGTGACGCCTCAGAGAGGGTATATGGTTCTGTGGCCTACCTTCATGTTACCGATAAGAGTGATGAAGTCCATGTCACCTTTGTCCTAGCTCGATCCAGAGTGGCCCCTCGGAAATGTCTATCTATGCCCCGCCTAGAGTTGTGCGCTGCTCTCTCTGGAGCTCAGATGGCCAAAGTCATACAGCTTGAACTTACCATACCCATACACCAAGTCACATACTGGACAGATTCAACTACAGTGCTGCATTGGTTAAAATCAGAATCTTGCCGATACAAAGTCTTTGTGGGGTCCAGAGTAGCCGAGATTCAGACTTTGACAGACGTTTCCAGATGGAGGTATGTTGATTCTGGTAGAAACCCAGCTGACCACATCACCAGGGGTCTTACCTTAGCTGAACTAGCAGGTCCTCACCAATGGAAATCTGGACCCTCCTTCCTGACTCAACCACAAGACATGTGGCGGCGATACCCAGTGCAGAACCTGAACCGAACCTGAACGAGATGAAAAGAGCATCCTTTGTTGGAGCAACCACAGTTGTTCCCAGTCCAGTCCAGTGCCTTCAGACCTCAGTCAATTCAGAACCTGGAAGGAGCTACTTCAAGCGACTGCGGAGTCCTGTGATGGGGCGGCCAACACTGAAAACTCTTCTGAAGCCTCAAGGTATATACAGGCAGAGAAGCTCCTCTTAGCACAGGCACAGATTGATTCATTCCCAGAGGAATTCCGAGCTTTGAAAGCTGGACAGCCCACCCAGACAGACAGCCGTTTGAGTTCTCTCGCCCTGAATACGACAAAGATACTGGTCTTATCAGGGTGGGAGGACGACTTCGTGTTGAAACCCTGCCTTCTGATGTGATTCACCCTATCGTCCTAGACCCTCAACATCAGGTCACAAAGTTACTCATCCAAGACATGGATCAACAACTCAATCATCCAGGTGCAGAGCGAGTGCTAGCAGAGCTACGGCGTAGATACTGGGTGCTTAGAGGCCGTGAAGCTGTGCGCAAACACCAACATTTCTGTCAGGATTGTCAATTCTGGCGTGCCAAGCCACAGAGCCCACAGATGGCTGACCTTCCACCCTGTAGGCTACGTCTGTTCAAGCCACCATTCTTCTCCACCGGAGTAGACTGCTTCGGCCCTTTCATGTGAAGATAGGCGGCGCCAAGAAAAGAGATGGGGATCTTATACAAGTGCTTGACGACCAGATGTTTACATCTTGATCTCCTTGAGCACCTGGACACAGATGCCTTCCTCCTGTCTTTACGACGCTTTATAGCCCGTAGAGGGAAGCCTTTTGAGATACTATGTGACAATGGCACCAACTTTAAAGGAGGTGATCATGAGTTAAGAGACTCCTTTAGGCAGATGGCTCCTGAACTTCAGGCACAACTGGCTAAACAGCAGATCCAGTTTCGCTATATCCCACCGGCGCCCCTCACTTGGCGGTACATGGGAGCGAGAGGTGAAGTCAGTTAAGACTGCGTTGCGAGTCATTCTACGGGAACAATCTGTGCCTGAATCTGTCCTGCAAACATTACTAGTGGAAGTTGAGGGCATACTCAATTCCAAGCCGCTTGGCTATGTCTCATCGGACATTGCAGACCTGGACCCCGTGACCCCGAACATGTTACTCATGGGACGCCATGATGCTTCCTTACCACAAGTCCTTTACGACTCCAATGAGCTCTTGGGGAAACGTGGGTGGCGACATAGCCAGGTATTAGCTGATCAGTTCTGGACCGCTTTCATCCGCAGCTACTTACCAGAAATACAGGGCAGACAAAAATGGAGATCGGATGGCAAAAGGTTGGCAGTAGGACAAGTGGTACTCTAATTGACCATCAACTCCCACGAGCACTGTGGCCTGTGGGTACCGTGAACGGAGACCTATGCAGGGGCCGACGGGAGGATTCGGACAGCTAAAGTCAAAGTCAAAGACAAGATGTACCTGCGCCCTGTTGTAAAACTGATTCCACTTCCTCAAATGAGGGATGAGGATAAAGACTCTTCAGATGGCCTTTCTTAAGGTCTACAATTATCCTGCTGGTAATTGGGGGCGGCGATGTCAGAAAGACCCCGGAACGGAAAATAAGCAAGGTATCCGACGGACCAATATAGTAGTTGCTACTTCCAGCAGACTGATGCAAGAGCCAGCTCTAGACGTGCGCTCCCCGTTATTGTTCAGTGTTGTGCGTTCATGCGAATAAATGTGAGTAATTATGTAAATATTATTTAGTTAGCACTTTATAGTTATTATTCTAAATGTCTGACGTTTTGCGGGATGTTTGAGATGAATAATGACGATCGCGCTGAGATCGCGCTGAGATCGCGGATAGCGCGTTAGTCTGGTCACGTTACTCTAACATGTGCTGTTAGTATTACATGCTGCGTCATTCCGTGTATTGGAGTTTACCACTTTATATAATTTGCATATATTATGTAACCGTTGAGTATTTGTTTGTGATGACTAATTTAATCAGTTATTGATACATTCAGTGGTAATTTGTAGTAATATGTACAGCTATATTGTATTCATATTGTATTCCTTTATTTATCCTACAGACCACAACATAATTAATAACTTGTCAAATACTGCCACCTGATCTGTCATGACTCTAAATGATGTTATTATGGATATCACTGCCTGATAAGCACTATTAAAGAGAAGTTTGAAGAGGATTTACTTCTCCCTTGCCTGATTCTCTAACCGGAATCAATGCCCATATTTGTCCGCCAGTAGAACTGAAATTTTAACAAGGTTGACAGAGGTGCTACCCCGCAACACACTCTGATACACATCTCAGATCATAGCTGAGGTTGAGTAGGCGCGCGCACTGACAGCACATGCGAGGCAAGCGACGACACGTCTAGGTTATAAAACCTCGCGAAAGTGCTGGGTGACGACCAGCCTGCCGCCATACAAATGTCCTGAATAGACATGCCATTTGCCCAGGCCCAGGAGGACGCGAGTCCGCGGGTTGAGTGGGCCCGAACCCCTATAGGACATTCCACGCCCTTAGAGCTGTAAGCCAAAGCAATTGCGTCGCCGATCCAGTGTGACAGCCTTTGCTTGGACACAGGCAATCCTTTTGTACGTCCACCAAAACATACAAATAGCTGCTCCGAGAGTCTGAACTGTCTAGAGCGCTCGATATAAGTACGCACCGCGCGTACAGGGCACAGCCGGAGTGTATTAAGCGGCTCCGTCCCGGCCGGTGTTTTGGGGCGGAAAGCAGATAGTGTTATGACCTGCGCTTTAAATGGAGTCGAAAGCACTTTAGGCACATAAACTTTTCTAGGCTTCAAGGTGAGTCTGCAATCACCTGGTCCGAATTCAATACACGAGTCGTCAGTTGAAAGCGCCTGCAGGTCTCCAACTCGCTTAACAGAGACCAGCGCGAGCAGGAGCGCTAGAGAGAGCGCTCGCAAGCTCGCTGATTGTATGGGCTCGAACGGGGGTCCCATGAGAGCGTCAAGCACAAGAGCCAAGTCCCAAGTGGGTAGAGTAGAAGGGCGAGGAGGGTTCAGCCTTCTTGCTCCTTTTAAAAATCGTATGATCAGGTAATTTCTGCCGATCAGGCGATTTTTGACGTGCGCGTGAAAGGCTGTTATAGCGGCCACATACACTTTCAATGTGGATGGCATACGACCACTATCAAATCGTTCTTGAAGGAAGGCAAGGATTATTGGTATTGGGCAGTTTATTGGGTCTTCGCCCCGCGATACGCGCCAACTTGAAAAAACTCTCCATTTATGTGCGTAAAGACGTCTCGTGGAAGGAGCCCTAGCCTCAAGAGATAGTGTTCAACACCCGCTGAGGAAGTGCGTCTGTGCTCCGTCGAGCGGCCAGACATGAAGGTTCCATGACTCGATTTGGGTGCCAAATCGTTCCTTGTGCTTGAGAGAGAAGGTCTCTCTTCAGTGGGATAATCCATGGGGGGGCTACCAGCATCTCCACCAATTCTGGGAACCACGGCTGATTGGGCCATTTCGGTGCCACTAACAGAACAGATTCCTTTTCCTCTCTGATTTTGCAAAGCACGCGAGGCAGAAGCTTCATTGGAGGAAAGGCATACTTGCGTACTTTCGGCCAGCTGTGAGCTAGTGCATCCACTCCCAGAGGAGAGTGTGTCAGTGAATAAAACAGCGGGCAGTGAGTGTTCTCCGCTGATGCGAAGAGATCCACCTCCGCCCTGCCGAATACACTCCAAATCTTATTGACTGTCAGAGGGTGTAATCTCCACTCCCCGTGGATTATCCCGCCCCTCGACAGTAAATCCGCACCGTAGTTCAGGCGTCCGGGGACATGTACTGCCCGGATGTAGAGGAGGTGTCGATCTGCCCACAGAAGGAGGTCTCTCGCCAGCTGCAGCAGTGGTCGCGAGTTCACACCGCCTTGGTGATTTATAAACGCCACCACTGTAATGCTGTCTATCCTGATGAGAACGTAATGTTGAAGAATGTCTGGAAGAAAGCACTCGAGCGCTAGGTGAACAGCACGGAGCTCCAGACAGTTTATGTGCCATGACTTCTCCGTTTCTGACCACGTCCCGAAGGTTGGTCTGCCATCGCATACGCCTCCCCAGCCCGTACTTGATGCATCTGTCGTAACATTCTTTCTCCTGATCACTTGACCAATACGAACACCCCGGCAATACAGAGTCATATCGCGCCAAGGGTTCAGTGTATGCAAATAGTTGCGCGTCACTTTGATGCGCAAGGTGCCCGTGCGCCATGCGTTCTGTGGCACCCGGCTCTTTAACCAGAGCTGAAGCGGACACATATGCAGGAGCCCTAGATTGCACACTGTCGAGGCAGCAGCCATCTGTCCGAGGGTCCTCTGAAAGCATTTCAGCGGGGGAGAACGCCCTAATTTGAAGACTGCGAGAGAACTGATCAGTTTTTGTGAGCGCTCCTCCGACAGACTCACTCGCATATTGATTGAGTCCAGCTCCACTCCTAAAAAGGAGATGTTCTGGCTCGGTATCAGCATGCTCTTTTGCACATTTACAGTCAGTCCTAAGCTCTGAACATAAGCGAGGAGTCTGAGTTTGTCGCTGAGTAGCTCGCTCTCTGATTGGGCTAACACTATAGCCAGTCGTCGAGATAGTTTCAGAGGAGAGAGAGCAGCATCCATGCATTTCGTAAACGTACGAGGGGCCAGACATAAGCCGAAGGGCAGGACTGTGAATTGGTACGCTATCCCTTCGAATGCAAATCTCAGGAAGCGCCTGTGGCGGGGGGCTACCTGAATGTGAAAATAAGCATCCTTTAAATCCACGGAGATAAACCAATCTCCCGGTCTGATATGTGAGAGTATTTGTCTCAGCGTAATCATTTTGAACGAGCGCTTTGAAAGCGCGTGATTCAGCGGTCTCAGGTCCAAGATTGGGCGGAGTCCGCCGTCTTTCTTTGGCGCCAGAAAATAAGGACTGTAGAAGAAGAACTGAGACATTCTGCTCCCGCACAGTGGACATTAACACACCGTTGAAACGGGGCGGTCTGTGGAAGAACTGAAGCGTGTAGCCGTTCTTTATTGATTTCATAACCCACTCTGATACCCCTGGCAGTCCCTGCCACGCTTCTGTGAACTGTGACAGCGGGCAAGGCGGACTGCACACCGTGAAGCCTCGTTTATACTCGCGCCTGGCTCCGCTTCGCGAGCCTCCGCTGATTGTGCGCGCACCTCCCCAAACAGACGAGGTGTTTATACTTGACGCGTTCGCCGTTGAGATATTCTTTGAAACGACAGGGGGCGCACAAACGAAATTGTCCTTTAAATCCGCAGGAAGTAGAAGAGAAGTAGGAATTTTACCGGAATTACGTCAGATCATTCAAGATGGACTATTGTTTGTTGATTTAATAAAATTTTACATCAAACTTTCTGTTCACTCTTTCATTTCTGTGCATAATGCAGACACATTCTACATATTGCAGTATAGCTAACGGTATGTGGGTTATTCGACAGTGTTGGAATTTACAGGATGTCTTATTTCTTATTCTAACATTTCAAATTAGACCATTATTAGAGTACAAGTTAGACAAAAATATTGCCACGTTGAGGCTCAAGTAGGTGTAACTGTTCAAATACCAGATTAATGTTATAATGTATATAAGTTGAAACCCTACAGTGTTTTGCAAATGTAACACTTCTATAAAGGTTAGGGACTGCAAAATGTACTTTGCCATAGATTAACCCATGTGATGTCTTTGTTATGTTATATAAAATGAGAAGATATAAGAACAGTTCAAAAGAGCATGTTGATCAATATTGGTTTATTCTGAATACAATATATTACAGACACATTGTTTTGTGGTGCATTGAATACTTTGCTATAGTTACAGTGCTACAGGCATTTGAATAATTATTTTAAAACTATTATAAAAATTACAAAGAAAATATAAGCTGTTCATGTTGACTGCGGCGCCGCGCGAACTGTTCGCTCGAGTCTCAAAAAATGTCGTGCACACCGCCACGCGAAATGAGGTCGCGCTCACCCAAAGCGAACTTCCGCTAACACCGCGATGACGTCATATTTGGCGCGCGCACCCAAGCGAACTTGCGGACGCGTCGAGTATATGAACCAGGCTTAAACCAGGCTTGAGGGATAATTCGGGGGGGCGGGGAGTTTAATACCACACGAGTGTGAGAGTGAGTGGTGTGGGAGAGGGGAGTGAGAGGAGGAAAATTGCCTTGATATTGAGGTGATTTTTATTTTTATTTTTTTTACTTTATTGCACTGCACTGTGGAACAGTCAAAACACAAACATGACAATCGTTCTTGCCGCCCGCAACAGGCAGGGGGGCGTGGTAAACACACACAGCGGAGCGAGCAGACTTTCTCAGTGGCTCGTCTTCGGCGCTGAGTGCAGCTTTCCTCCTCCGAGAGACAGCATCAGAAACGCAGCTTTGATCCCGGAGCCGGTGGCCTGCCGTCTCTGTCAGGGCGGGGTTTCTGGCCCTTCGAGTCCTGGCGGCGCTTCGGCCATGGCTGTCTTGGTCTCACCGCCGGCTCATGCTCGCGCCGAACAGCAGTGTGTGTTTTCTAACAACTTGTATGTTAGTCAAATGCAATCACATCTTAATGTTCATTGTCGTTTTACTAATCTCATGGTGAATGTTAAGTTTGTCTTTAAAAATTCATTCCAAATAAGTGAAGATATTTTAAAATTAAGTGGGAATTAATCTCTTTTAATGTTTTTGATTCTTGTGCATCCCTCCATTATTAATGTAAATATATATATTTGTAGTACCGGTATATTCAAATTTAAAATAACTTAAAACATTTTTACCCATTTAATCATATATTTTGTTAACTTTTGTTATGCACTTATTTACGTACTATAAAGCATGCTGTCCTTGCACAGTCTCCACTATAGTTTGCTGTGCTGCATGGGAGCGCTCCAGTCACTCACAGAAAGGAGTGTGAATGTATGGTTTCCCTATACTGACACGGAGAGGAGAAAAAAATGATGCATCAAGTTTTGTTCAGTTCACATTTATTTGTATAGCACTTATTACAAACATTGTTTCAAAGCAGCTTTACAGAAAATGAATGTTTCTACATTGCAAATAAGAGTTCTGTTAACAGGTGTAACTGTGTCAAAGTAATGTTCATATGGCAGAAATGTTCTAAAATTAGGCTTTACAAATCATGCAGTTAAGTAATGTCATGTATTCAGAAACAATCAATAAATTAAAGCAATTGTTACGTGATTTGATCATGTTGATTACAATGAAAGGAAAATGGAACAGTTTTGTATGTTTATTCAGAGTCAGAGTCAGCTTCATCTGAAGTCCTCAAGGGCTGGCGTCATCTCTTCACAGGTGCTGGTCATCTGAAGTCTTCATAAGCGGCTGGATATAGTCAGCAGGAGCAATCTATAGATTACACCAACAAAATGTGATGTAATCAAACTTGGGAATAGTGCTGCAACAAAAGATTATTTTGATAATCGATTAATCTAACGATTATTAGAACGACTAATCGTCGATTATTTCACCGATTAATCAGTAGACTTTGTTTGATTATTCAGCTTTTGCAACTAGTTAATATATTAAGTTACACATATTCTAACATAAATAAAGGTCACTTTAGCTTTAGAAAAGCATATTATGTAATTACAATTATTATACAATTAAATTGGTAACACTTTACAATAAGATTTATTAGTTAACATGAACTAAGAATGAACAATACTTCTACAGCATTTGTTAATCTTAGTTAATGTTAATTTCAGCATTTACTAATGCATTATTAAAATCACAAGTTGTGTTTTTTAACATTGGTAAATGCACTGTGAACTAACATGAACAAACGATGAATAACTGTATTTTTGTTAACCAACATTAACAAAGATTAATAGTTAAATGTAATAAATGCATTGTTCATTGATGTTAATTAATACATTAATGTTAACAAATTATACCTTATTGTAAAGTGTTACCAATTCATTATACAAATAGATGTATTTGGCACACAAAATGAGATGACAGACAGAGACACTCTCTCACCATTTAATTAGCTACATGAAAAAGTAACTGAATGACACATCTTTCACATCTCCTTTTGTAAGTCATATAGATAAACAAAATAAAGGTAAGTGATAAGACGCTTTGGATAAACTATTTTATTCACAACATGTCTTAAAATACCTTATAGGGTTGTGATAACCAAAACAGTCCTGAGCTAGATCAAGCTTTGATCTCTGTAAACCAAACTATCACTTTAATTAAATTATTTTTTTCCCACTTATAAAAATATTTTATCATTATCTAGCTCATCATTGGAGAGCTGCTTTACAGAAAATCAAGTTGTAATTCTAACTGAAAGCAACACGGACTCTGGTTTTTCATGTTTAATACCGTAAAGCTGCTTGAATTAAGGCTATATAAATAAACATGTGACCGGACTTTACTGGAGTAAAGTTAAGTTACTGAAAAGCAGAGCTCATGCAAACATCCACATCGTTGTAATCAGATGCATTTTTAACTGCTGCTTTCACACTGCTGTCAGTTTTTGTTGTGTTTATTTCGTTACTGAGAGGAAAGCGCGCAATATACATTTACATATTCATCCAAACGCCGCTCAAGCGCTATGTCTGTCTTCTCTTGAATTGCATCCAGGAGGGATGAATTACAGTCTTGCGCTACAGCGCCACACTGGTCAAACCGCAGTATTGCAGGCTCGTACATTAGGTCATATGAGATCAAACGATTACTCGACAACAAAAATATTTGTCGACAATTGTTTGTCGACGTTGTCGATAATGTCGACTAATCGTTGCAGCCCTACTTGGGAACTGGCACTTTTTCACAAAGAACAGGGAAAGACTTGCCAAACCCAGTGAAGACTCATTGTGAGGGTGATATCTCATTACAGAGAGTCTTCAGGTGGTTCTTGTTCTGAGCCAGATAGAGTAGGAGAAAAACACAGGAGAAATGGTTAAGTGATGCTCCATCACATTTCAGTCCTGTGGCATCTGCTCCTTCAACACAGTGCTTCTACAGTAGCTAAGACATTTAAGTATAAAATACAGTACAGGCTTATTGTGATTACTTCTATAAAATAGTAGTGGTATAGATACCGCTTAGAATTAAGGCCAAAAAGTTCTATCTTGGTCTCATCAGACCAGAGAATCTTATTTCTCACCATCTTGGAGTCCTTCAGGTGTTTTTTAGGAGAGGCTCACTGAGGAGAGGCTTCCGTCGGGCCACTCTGCCATAAAGCCCCGACTGGTGGAGGGCTGCAGTGATGGTTGACTTTCTACAACTTTCTCCCATCTCCCGACTGCATCTCTGGAGCTCAGCCACAGTGATCTTTGGGTTCTTCTTTACCTCTCTCACCAAGGCTCTTCTCCCCCAATAGCTCAGTTTGGCCGGACGGCCAGCTCTAGGAAGGGTTCTGGTCGTCCCAAACGTCTTCCATTTAAGGATTATGGAGGCCACTGTGCTCTTAGGAACCTTAAGTGCAGCAGAATTTTTTTGTAACCTTGGCCAGATCTGTGCCTTGCCACAATTCTGTCTCTGAGCTCTTCAGGCAGTTCCTTTGACCTCATGATTCTCATTTGCTCTGACATGCACTGTGAGCTGTAAGATCTTATATAGACAGGTGTGTGGCTTTCCTAATCAAGTCCAATCAGTATAATCAAACACAGCTGGACTCAAATGAAGGTGTAGAACCATCTCAAGGATGATCAGAAGAAATGGACAGCACCTGAGTTAAATATATGAGTGTCACAGCAAAGGGTCTGAATACTTAGGACCATGTGATATTTCAGTTGTTCTTTTTTAATAAATCTGCAAAAATGTCAACAATTTGTGTTTTTCTGTCAATATGGGGTGCTGTGTCTACATTAATGAGGAAAAAAAAAAAGAACTTAAATGATTTTAGCAAATGGCTGCAATATAACAAAGAGTGAAAAATTTAAGGTGGTCTGAATACTTTCCGTACCCACTGTATGTTATGAGATGGTAAAGCACTTATCAGATTTATCATTAAGTATGGTTTTAAGACTTTTTAACAAAATATGGGAGACAGGGAATTTACCAGCAGATTGGAAGCATGGGGTCACTGTGCCAATAGCCAAACCAGGAAAAGACCATTCTCAGCCAATTAATTATAGACCTATTACGCTGACATCAAATTTATGCAAAGTTATGGAACGGATGGTTATGAATAGGTTGACTTATGTGATTGAAAGTAGGAAAAAATTTTCAGCATGTCAAAGTGGATTTAGAAAAGGGAGAAATACGATGGATTCAATATTGTGTTTGGAACATGACATTCGAAAAGCTCAAGTTAATAAAGAAGTGCTTGTGGGAGTATTTTTTGATGTAGAAAAAGCTTATGATATGCTGTGGAAAGAGGGGCTTTTAATGAAATTGGAAAGCTTGAGAATCGATGGAAGAATGTATAACTGGATTTTGAGTTTTTTGTTTGGAAGAACGATTCAAGTAAGAGTAGGGACTGCTTTTTCTCAGATTCTCCCAATTGAGAATGGAACTCCCCAAGGAAGTGTGAGCAGTCCTATTCTTTTTAATTTAATGATTAATGACGTCTTTCATAACGTTGATAATGGAATAGGAAGATCATTGTATGCAGATGATGGAGCTCTTTGGAAAAGGGGACGAAATGTTTTATTTATAGAAAAAAAAAATACAAAAAGCAGTAAATGAGGTGGAAAATTGGGCGAATAATTGGGGTTTTCGGTTTCCGTAGCAAAAACACAAGTACCGGTAATATGTTTTTCGAAAAATAACAATAATCAAAACCTGAATGTCAAAATGTATGGTTATCAGTTGGAACAAGTTAATGTTGTACGATTTTTGGGTATATGGATGGACTCTAAATTAAATTTTAGAATACATATTCAGAAATTGATATAAAAATGCAAAAAAGGAATAAATGTATTAAGGTGCTTATCAGGAGCTGAGTGGGGGGCAAGATGTCAGTCATTGAAAATAATTTATTGTGCTGTGATTAGGTCAAACATAGATTATGGTAGTGTAGTATACAGTTCTGCGAACAAAACTTTACTTAAAAAGATAGAGGTAATACAATATCAAGCTTTGCGCATCTGCTGTGGTGCATTTAGATCTTCTCCGGTGGCTTCATTACAAGTTGACATGGGAGAATTGCCTCTAGAACAGCGTAGGTTTCAGTTGCAATTAAGGTACTGGTCTGGTGTAAAGGGACATCTGGAAAACCATCCAGTCAGACTTCTTTTGAAAGATTGTTGGGAATATGAATACAAAGAAATGGCAAGCTTTGGTTGGGTAGTAAGGAAGGAGGCAAACAGCTTGGAGTTGAAAGACCATGAAATTGCTCCTTCTGTTGCTATACCAGCAATTCCCCCTTTGTTGCTCCCTATGACAATAATAGACTTACAAATTCACTAAATAATAAAAAACAGAGATGAAAATGTCAACTGAATTAGTAGTTCAACAATATTTAATGCAGGAGTATTATTCTGTGTTACAGGTATTTACAGATGGGTCTAAGGAACCAGAGTCTGGAAGAACAGCAGCAGCAGTATATATTCCTACTTTTAAAATAAAAATTGCAAAAAGATTGTCAGATCATGTGTCAGTTTTTACCACTGAATTATTAGCTATCATACTAGCTCTACAGTGGATTGAAGAAGTTCAACCAGAAAGAACTGTGATATGTAGTGACTAAATGGCTGCGCTCACTAGTTTACTAAGTGGTAAATCTGAAGCTAGGCAAGATTTGATATTTGAAGTTTTACAAAGTTTGTTTAGAATAAGACAGTTAAGGATAGAGGTAAATTTCCTCTGGGTACCTGCACATGTGGGTGTGGATGGAAATGAGGAAGTAGACTTGCTAGCTAAGAAAGCATTAAATCATCCACAAATAGAAATTAAGTTAGCTTTAAGTAAAGCTGAATTCAAAAGAGTGATAGCAATTGAGGTAAGTAAGAAATGGCAAAAGTTATGGAACAGTGGGTCTAAAGGAAGACATCTTTTCCAGATTCAGGAGTGTGTTGGAAATGAGAGGAAAAGATATGGAAATAAGAAGAAAGAGGTCATTATTTCAAGACTAAGAATTGGACATACAGCATTAAACCATAATCTTTATAAAATAGGTAAACATGAATCGGGAAAGTGTGACAAATGTGGAGAATTAGAAACAGTGATGCATATACTTTTTGAGTGTTCTGCATATGAAAGGGAGAGATTTCAGTTAAAACAAGAATTAGGATGGTTGGAAGTCGATAATATTTCTTTAAAAGTATTATTAGGAAACGGGCCAAGGCAATCAAGAGTACATGAAATATTATTTAAATACTTGAAAAACACAGGAACCATAGATAGAATCTAGGATTTTTTTTTATTATTATTATTATTTTTCTTCTCTTTACTTTTGTTTGTTTCTTTGTATTTCTTTCTTCCAAATCTATGTACACTCCACACTCCAGATCAGTAGGTGGCGGTAATGCACCTTTTTGTGGGTTTCCCAAACCGCCATAAAACACCAGAAGAAGAAGAAAAAGAAGAGGAGGCGCCTTCAACAATATGGACTCTGCAAGACATCTGCAGTCGACTTGCACGACCTCGGTGCATTTGTGAAAGTGTCACAGCTGAGCCGAGAGGGAGCTGGTGATTGAATCCGCTGGCGATTGTGAAGTCGTGTTTGGAGTCTACGGCGGTTGACATAAACTGGTTTGTGACTGGATTGAGGTGATTTCTGGGGTAATGGATGAAGATGAAATGGAGTCAGATGACTGGAATTTAATAAGTAGTAGGAAAGGACAAGAAAAGAGAAAGAGTGGGCGAAATGAAGGTAACGTTAATAGCCAAACCAGTAAAAGGGGATTAGAAGGAAACAGTTCAGAAGAAGATAATAGGGTTGTCCGTAAAAAGATCGTAAGAGAGGAATATAGAGTCATTCTTAAATTCGGAAAGGAAGATGAACATGTAAGTCCAAAAGCATTGTCTAGAGAGCTGAAGAAAAAGTTAAAGTGGATACGGCTAAGATTTTGAGAGATGGAAGCTTGTTAGTAATACAGTATGTAAAACAGAAGAACAAAAAACAAAGCACTAAAAATTGATAATGTTTGCAAGAAAAAAGTGAATGAAAGGAAGATGTTGGGTGAGACGCGAATGAAACAGGGAGTGATAACATATTCCAATCGAAGAAGATCTAGAAAGACTCAAACAAAGTATTTCTGGAGGTAAAGTGAGTAAAATAAAAAGGTTGCAAAAAACAATGAATGGGGAAAGGGTTGATAGTTTATCAATTCTTTTGGAGTTTCAGGATTCAGTGCTTCCAGGAAGGGTCAAAATTGGATATATGAGCTTTGCAGTGAGGCCATATATTCCTCCCCCACTCCGATGTTATAGATGTCAGAGATATGGACATATAGCAGCGGTGTGCAAAGGAAAACAAAGATGCCCTAAGAGTGGAGGTGATCATAGAATTGAAAATTTTGAAGAGAATGCACAAGACAAGTGCTGTAATTGTGGGGGGCAACATAGGGTAACATACAGTGGGTGTAATATAAGAAAGAGAGCTGTGGAAATTGAACAAGTGAAAGTGGTAAACAACATAAGTTATGCAGAGGCAGTGAAGAAGGTCCAAGAGCAAAGGAGAAGTGATGGTACTGACAAAGATAAAGACATCTCGAGACAAGAGGTTGGTCAAGCAGTGGAAGGTAACCCAACACTGACAGTGGATGGGTTGATTTTGTTCATTGCATATGTAATTAATTGCACCGACCAAGTCAAACACAAAACAGAGAAAATTAAAATAATTGTGAAGGGAGCTGAAAAGTTTTTGGGTATAAGTAACATATCTTGGGAAAATATCAATAAAAGGTTGGAAGTGGATGGGAAGTTGGGAGGTGTAGGTGATAAGACAACCTTAATATTATACAATGGAATGCAAGAAGCCTGTTAGCAAATGGTCAAGAGTTTAAAAGTTTTATAAAAGAGCTTAAAAAGAAACCAGAAATCATATGCATTCAGGAAACCTGGCTTAAACCAGTTTTATATTTTAGTATTAAAGGATATGATAGCATATGCAGAGATAGAGAGGAAGATATTGGGGGAGGGTGTATAATATTTGTAAAACAAGGAATACAATACAAGGTTCTAGGGAAAGGAAAGAAGTTGGAATTCATAGTAATAGAAGTTTTGGAGGGAAAAAAAGGAAATGTTAAAATTATAAATTTTTATAATCCTTGCAAAAGATTGTCATTAGAGGTATTGGATGAACTGATTATATATTTTGAAGGGAAAACTATATGTTGTGGAGATTTTAACGCTCATAGCACGTTATGGGACAAGTGCAATGATGGGAATGGAATAGTGATTGAAGAATGGGGAACAAGGATTAATGTCAGAACAGGAACAGAAGCAGCTATTGATCTTACACTTGTTTCAAATTCATTGGCGGGTATATGTGCATGGGAGGTGTTTAGAGAAACGACTATAGGGAGTGATCATTATCCTATAGTAGTTGAAGTAAATTTAAGTGTAGAAGAATGTTATACAGGAGGAGTAGATAAATGGTATTTTGAAAATGCAGATTGGGAGGCATTTAGGAGTATTAGTGAACACGAAATGGAAAAAGTCGAAATTGAAGGAGGGGTTGATAAGATTAATAATGATATTTGTAATGCAATATTGTTGGCAGCAAATCAGACTATTCCAAAGAAGGGAGGTAAGAAAAAAAAGAAGATTGTACCATGGTGGACAAAAGAATGTGATAAAGCAATTAAATCTCGAAATAAAGCTTTTAAAATGTTAAAAAAGAATCATAGTTTTCAGAATTTTATTGAATATAAAAGGAAGCAAGCAAGTGTAAGAAGAATCATTAAAAATACAAAAAAAGAATTTTGGAGGAAGTTTTGTAACACAGTGGGAAGGGAAACAGAAATCGGTCAAGTATGGGGAATGATAAAAAGAATGAATGGGATAAAAAGAGAATTTGGGTATCCAGTATTAAGGGATGGTGATACAACAGCTGTTAAAGATGAAGACAAAGCAGAAATGCTGGCGAGGAATTTTGTTAAAATACATAAATCAGACAATATTAGTGAGGAGGGAAAAAGAGGAAGGGAAAGGACGTTGGAGCAGTATAAAGAGTTAATACAGAATGAGGAATACTATAATGACCAAATAAATATAGCATTTACGAAGACAGAATTAAATCGTTCTCTTAGGAAAACCAAGAAATCAGCTCCAGGTATGGATCAGATTTGTTATTTAATGATAAATCATCTTAGTGAAGTATCCAAGCATGTTTTATTAAAATTGTACAATAAAATTTGGGAGGAAGGAAAATTACCACAAAGTTGGAAGGAGGCGGTTATAATTCCAATACGTAAACCTGGAAAAGACTGTACAAATCCAGGAAATTATAGACCTATTGCTTTGACATCTAATATTGGTAAAACAATGGAAAAAATGGTGAATGAAAGGTTAATGTATCATGTGGAAAATAATAATTTTATTAGCGAGTTTCGCTTATCGGTAAAGAAAAGGACTAGTGATGAGTTATCTGTTTATTCAGGAGAAATGATTGCACTGTTATTAGCAACACAGTGGATAGAAGAGATTAGACCTTTGAAATCAGTTATTTGTTCAGATTCATGTGCATCAGTGGCTAGTTTATTATACAGTCATTCGGAAAGTAGACCAGACATTTTAATGGAAATAATACAAACGTTATACAGAATTCAAATGACGGGTATTACAGTGGTATTTTTATGGGTGCCTGCACATATTGGTATCCAAGGAAATGAAACTGCAGATAAAGAAGCAAAAGAGGCAGTTAAAAACAACAACATTGATTTAATTGTTAATCTAAGTAAGAGTGAAATCAAGAGTATTATTAAAAAAAGACTGAAGGAAAGGTGGCAAAAACAATGGGATATAGAGAAAAAAGGTAGATGGTTTTACAGAATTCAAAGGAAAGTGGGAGAAATGAGAAGTGCAGGGAAAAACAGGAGGGAGGAAATAGTAATATCAAGGATGAGATTTGGACACACAAGATTAAATGGTACACTTTATAAAATGGGTAAACATGATACAGGAAGGTGTGAATTTTGTGGGCAAGAAGAATCAGTGGAACATGTTATTTTGTATTGTCAGAAATATGAAACTGAAAGACAGATTTTAAAGGAAAATTTAGGAAAAATAAAAGTGCGATTTAAATTGAGAGATATATTACAAAATAACTCGGGGAATGAATGCTATAGTTTTATTTTTCAGTACCTTAAAATAACAAATTTGTGGGAGAGAATATAAAAAATAAAAGATAAATTAAAAAATAAAATTAAAAAGGGAAGGTAGTCATTTTGATCCACACTCCATACCAGTTGGTGGCGGAAATACACCATTTTGTTGTTTGTCAACCGCCAATAAATTTCAAGAAGAAGAAAAAGAAGAGGAGGAGGAGGAGAAGAAGGAAGAAGACGTCGACATCCGCGGCCATTCTGCTACAGTCTTAAAAGTTACAGTTTAATGTTTTTAGCAGCACATAAATCATCATGTACATCAAAAACTAATATTAGTAATATTTATACTATCCACTGAAATCAGATTATGTAAGCTTCAACACTATGAAGACCACTTTAAAAATCGTTCCGTTTTTGCTAGTGATGTGTGGTAAGTGCGCAATTCTTTGTTCTTGCAACACTTTCGGTTTCACCGGAAACCGCATTTGGGGGAACTATACCAAAATTAACCGTAGTTTTACTGCAAATAAAACCAAGAAAACCATAGTTAAACCACGGTAACCATAAATTAGCCATGATTTTGCTACACTAACCATAGTTTAACCATGGCATTTGTAGTAAAACCGTGGTTATAAATGGCAATACGCCAAAACACCATGGTTATTTTTTTATTTTTTATTTTTTTATAATAAAACCTTAGTTAATTTTCGTAAGGGAACGAGTGCCATACTATGCTATACTGATACACCACCCCTGATTTTGTGTACGAATAAATTAACTCAAAACATAGGGAACCAGGTGCTATTTGGTGTCTCGGGCACAAAAGAACGTAAAACAAAGACCACGTCATTAAATCAGACAGTGTAAATGAGTCGAGAATAAATGATCGTGAATAAATCTTTAACATCATTATCAGCAGTGTTGTATGAGTGTAATCTTTGAGAAACTGTTTCTGTTTGTTCTGCAGGTGTGTTTGGTGCTGAAACAGATGAAGTGAAGTCAGTGATGGAGGGAGATTCTGTTACTCTAATCCTCGATCTTACTAAAATACAGAAACTTTATCTGATACAGTGGAGGTTTGGAGATCCAGGTCCAGTCATTGCTCAAATTGATGGAAATGAAATCTCATATGAAGATGATGAGAGATTCAGAGGCAGACTGCAGCTGAATCAGACTGGATCTCTGTCATCTGTCACCATCACAAACATCAGAACTAATCACTCTGGACTTTATAAAGCAGAAATCAGCCACAACACTGGAACCTTATATATTAAGTTTAGTGTTACTGTCTATGGTGAGGATATTTATATTTTTGAATAATTAGATGTTTTCAATTTTCTTTTTAGTTTCATTCCTTCAGTAACAGTACTGAAACAACTCAAAGCAGGATTGCTTGTATAATAAAATTAATTTTTATTCCATCTTTTGAACATAGATACGTGCAGGGATTCAAACAGTGAAATGTGACCCTAGACCACAAAACCAGTCAAAAGGGTCATTTTTTTTATATTGAGATCTATATATCATCTGAAAGCTGATTAAATAAGCTTTCCATTGATGTATGGTTTGCTCGGATAGTTGTAGACAATATTTGGCCGAGATACAACTATTTGAATAAATCAAAATACTGAGAAAATCACCTTTAAAGTTGTCCAAATGAAGTTCTTAGCAATGCATATTACTAATCAAAAAATAAGTTTTGATATATTTATGGTAGGAAATTTACAAAATATCTTAATGGAACACAATCTTTACATAATATCCTAATGATTTTTTGCATAAAAGAAAAATCGATAATTTTGACCCATACAATGTATTGTTGGCTATTGCTACGAATATATCCATGCTACTTAGGACTGGTTTTGTGGTCCAGGGTCAAAACTAATCTGTAAGGATTAATATTCTAGTGCCAGTAACAGTGATAAGTATATTATTTTCTGTCTGTGAATCTGTTTCTTGTAGAGTCTCCATCTGTTTTTGCTGGGGCTGAAGCTGAAATGAAGAGCGTGTCAGTGACAGAGGGAGATCCTGTCACTCTTCATGTTACTCAACTACAAGGAAATGAGCTGATACTGTGGAGGTTTGGAGATGAAGGGAAACTCATAGCTAAAAGTGATAAAGAGGCCAAGAGCTCAAGATTATATGATACTGATGAGAGATTCAGAGACAGACTGGCGCTGGATCAGACTGGATCTCTGATCATCACAAACACCAGAATCACAGACTCTGGACCTTATACAGTGAAGATCAGCAGCAACAAACAGACCTTATACAAGAGATTCACTGTCACTGTCAGTGGTGAGGAACTCAAGTGTTTTGAAGTAAAGATTGTTTATCATCTGTCTGTGAATAATTCAGATGATGTGAGTTTAAAGGGCTTAGATCATGAGGAATCAAACCTTCCCTTAAAATTGAAAAACTTCAGTGTACAAAGACATTATACACTAACTTTCAGAACTCAAAACATCAGAACTCAATAGTGTTTGTTATAGATCAGACACACATTCACACTAATGACCGTCTCTCTTTATCATTACAGAACCAGGTCTGTCTCCAGGTGCTATAACAGGGATTGCTGTTGTTATGCTGCTAATGGCTGCAGCTGCAGCTGCTGTTGTTGTACTTTATTGTCGCAAGACCTCTGAACTAAAAAATCAAAAGTGTAAGTAATACAGATGATACAGCAAGAAAGGGAAAAATGAATTTTGTTGCATTACAGTAGATGTAAATGTAAAATATCACTTAAACTGCACATAAAGCTTTCATATGTGACCCTGGACCACAAAACCAGTCTTAAGTCGCTGGAGTATATTTGTAGCATCTTACTGCATGGAAATGAGCTGCATGAAGACTTTTAATATCTAGCCATACAGGTTTGGAAGAACATGGAGAGTAAATAATATATTTATTTAGTAATCTGATGTATGTCATGCCTTAGTGTTTCTGTTCGTTCACTTATAATCGTCTCATTTCTCTGTTTCTATGTGCTGCTGTGACATGAAGCGAAGATCTCTGAACGACAAAATGAAACGTGTAAGTATTACAGCTGATACAGCCAAAGAAAAGTGAACTTTACTGTGCTACAGTAAATGTATAATGATTTTTCATCATCAGTTCTGCTTGTGTTTGATTTAGTGCAGTAATTAATGTAGTGTTTTCTGTTTCTATGTGATGCTGTGACATGAAGCGGAGATCTCTGGAAAACTAAAGCAAATGTGTAAGCATTACAGCTTAAACAACATTGGAGCAATTCCAGCATTATAGGTGTGACATTTTCAGTCAATTGAACCCTATTTATATTTACAATCTAGTCCAGATATCAGAGAAATGTCAGCCTATAAACGAGTTGTATATTTTAGATGAGGGAAATGCATGCATTACAGACGTGGCAAAAGAGGTGAGTTTTTGGGTGACAGAATATTGTGTATACTTTCTGTGAATTACAATTCACAAACCAGAAGCAACTATATCCACCGAAGGTTTAGCTCTCTACAGAGCAATAAATATTTTATTTCAGTTTTCATTTTCACATTTCAGAGGAAGAAACACTGTTATGGAAATGACTGTTCTCAAAACAGAATGTATCTGACTATGGAAATGTGTATCCACCTTTTTTCCTAGCAAGCCTTTTGCAATTTAACTTATGGGATGCTCTTCCGGTTTGGGAATGTTCCATTTAAAAGGACTGAAACAAATAATTTCAACTCAAGGTTGCACTACAAATAAACCTTATCTTCCAGTTTGACTGAATGAGCTATACAGGTGCTGGTCATATAATTAGAATATCATCAAAAGTTGATTTATTTCTAATTCTATTCAAAAAGTGAAACTTGTATATTATATTCATTCATTACACACAGACTGATATATTTCAAATGTTTATTTCTTTTAATTTTGATGATTAGAGCTTACAGCTCATGAAAGTCAAAAATCAGTATCTCAAAATATTAGAATATTTACATTTGAGTTTGAATAAATGACCATCCCTACAGTATAAATTCTGGGTATCTCTTGTTCTTTGAAACCACAATAATGGTGTGGCTGTTTACAGAGTGTAAAGTTGACTGGAAGGAAGAATTTTAGAGCACTTCATGCTTCCTTCTGTTGACAAGCTTTATGGAGAGGCTGATTTCATTTTCCAGCAGGACTTGGCACCTGCCCACACTGCCAAAGGTACCAAAAGCTGGTTCAATGACCATAGTGTTACTGCGCTTGATTGGCCAGCAAACTCGCCTGACCAGACACAGTCTGTGTGTAATGAATGAATATAATGTACAAGTTTCACTTTTTGAATGGAATTAGTGAAATAAATCAACTTTTTGATGATATTCCAATTATATGACCAGCACCTGTACATTTTCTTTTATGTTCTATTTTCAGATGTCAGGAGAATAACGTAACGCTATTTTAATGTGACATGGTTTAACAAGAGTATCTATGGCAAGAGCTCTTCTCACTTCGCTGCATTCTTTTTCTCCTTATTAATTTTTCCTTTATATTCCACTGTAACTACATGAAAAAAGACAACATATACTGCACATGTGTGGTCTGCTCTCCTGATATAATTAACAACATAACCCATGAATAATTATTGCACTAAGAATCTCCTCAAATATCTCCTTTTTCTCCGCAAATCCTCACGTCCCAAAATATCATAGGGCATTGGAAAAAGGTGGATAAAATGCTTTAAAAACACTAACAGAGACCTCTACTGTGTATTAAACTTTGACCTCATTTAATCGACTTAAAACTGAAACTACAACTTTACATGGAATTGGCTGTACAAGCTGTTTCCATGGTTCTTTCCTTCTGATGTTTATTTCATTCTATAACTAGTAGTAAAGAGGAAGAGATGATCGGTTCACTTGTGTTCCTCACTGCATTTACTGAGGCGATTTGTCATGTCACATTCAGAATTGCATGTATAGTTTGAATTTTGTGATTAAATTGACAAAATGTGAAAGAATTGGATAGGAGACTTGTTATAGTTTAGTTTTATTCAGACAGCATGATTTGATTCAACTTTTAGGCTACAACAGCCGGGATTTTTTTTTTTTCATAACCTGCATCTGAATTGGTATTTAGATATTTTTACAGACATATTATTGCAGCTCAGAGGCAGCATTACTGATTATTAATAAAAAGTCATGCAGATGATGAATTGATTTAGAAGCATATGAAGAATCACACAGTATCTTCACAGTGTTTCTGTCATGTTAATTTACTTATAATCTCCTTATTTCTGTTTCTGTGTGCTGCTGTGACATGAAGCCGAGATCTCCGCACAACTAAAGCAAATGAGTAAGTTGAATTTAATATAAAAAAGTCATGGGTGTGACACATTATTTAACTATTGTTTAAAATATATAAATGATTAGTTACTAGTTAAATATGTGGTAAGTATTATTGGTGACACTTAATAATAAAGTCCTATTAGTTAATGTTAGGTAATGCATTTACAAACATTAACACTGATCAAGCCATTTGTTTTAGTTGGTTAATACCTAACATCTTTAATGTTAATTAATATGAAACTGTTCATTATTAGTTCATGTTAGATCAGATCCATTAAATAATATTTACAGGTATAACTTTTGATTTTAACAATATATGAGTAAATGTTCAAAGTAACATTAAGTATTTTTCATTGTTAGTTCATATTAACTAAAGTAGTTAAAGTTAACAGATGAATCCATATTATAAAGTGTTTTTGTATTGTTTGTTGCTAATACAAATTGATTTAACTAATGTTCACTCATACAACGTTACTGTAATTGTTACTGATAATTCATATATTTAAGCATTTTGCACATTGATTATCAGAAGTACATGAAGAATCACACAGCATTTTCTCAGTGTTTCTGTCTGATCATTAACTTATAATTTTATCATTTTTGTTTCTTTGTACTGCTGTAACATGAAGCGGAGGACTGTGAAAAAGAATTGCGTAAGTATTAAACTGATGTAGCAAGAGTTTATTGTGCAATAGTTCATAAATGTACTATGAAAACAAGGTCGGTTACAGTATATATAGAAGACTTTAACTTCACTACATTTTAAAGATAAATTTTATATTTTTATTCTGACCATTCACATGTTGTTTTTTTAATGTCATGTTTAGGGTTGGTAAATGTAACAGACTGGAGTGCCAAATGAGGCACTATACACTGTGCACTTATATACTGTGTACTTGTGCACTATACTCAACCGCGTAATGTGTGAATTTTATAGTTATTTTGTTTTTCATAATCAGAGTCTGATAGCCCTCCCCCTCTGCTATGTAATTAAAGCTGTGAATGAGTGCATGAAGTGGCCAGTGAAAGTTACTTTTAACAGTAATTTAGTACAGTATTGTGTTACTCCTTAAAAAAGTAACTAATTACATTACTTAGTTACTTTTTATGGAAAGTAATGCATTACATTTCCATTACTTTTCTCATCTGGGCTGGGCTTCCTTGTTTGTTTTGGCAAATGTAAAAGCGCTTTCTATTTGCATGTATTTTTATTTTTTTAAATTGCAGTGCGTTAAGCTCTCACGGCCACGGTAGAAAACAAAGAAACTGACGTTACTTTTTTGAAAAAAGTAACTCAGATATTTTCTTGTAAATTAAAAGCTAATGCATTACTTTACTGGTCACATAAAACAAGTAATCTGATTACATAACTTGTGTTACTGTAATGCATTACCCCCAACATTGTGTCCAACATTCCACATTTCAAGTGCATCATCCGGGTATTTAAAGTGGATATTTAACTTAATTAGTTCTCAAATTGTTCTATATATATATATATGTATATATGTGTGTGTGTGTGTGTATGTACATATGAACTAGCCAATTAACACATTACTGTAAGATGTATCATATTGTTAATAAGTTATTTACATGATGAAGTGATTATCAAAGCACTAAAGAATCACAGTATCTTCATGTTCATCTGCAAAATCATTTATCTTATTTCTCTGTTTCTGTGTGCTGCTGTGACACATGTAGCTGAGATATCTGAACACCATCAAACATGTAAGTACTACAGCAGATAAAGCCAGAGAAAAATTATCTTTATTGTGCTACAGCAGTTTAAATGTACAATATGATTATTCATTGTCATTATATATTATAAAGGTTCTAAATATACATTTACATGACACGGCAGCTGTGGAAATATTGTTCTCATTAATTTACATTTAATGATGGCTTTAACACATACAGCATTACTGTAATTCAGTAGTTCTGAATTCTGTTCCTCAAATTTTTCTCCAAATCTAATCAAAAACACCTGAATAAGCTAATCAATGTCTTCAGAATTACTAGAAAGCTACAGGCATGTCAATTTGATCAGGGTTGGAGCTAAACTCAGAGTTGAGAAACCATGCTGTATTCATTACTGATCATAAATATATAGTCGTACAGATGATGAAATGATTTTTAGAAGCAGTGTTTGTGACAAATTAATCCGTTCATTCACTCACAATCTCCTAATTTCTCTGTTTCCATGTGCTGCTGTGACATGAAGTGAAGATCTCAGAAAAACTAAAGGAAATGTGTAAGTTTTACAGCTCATACAGAGAGAAAAATTAGCTTTATTGTGCTACAGTAGAATTTAATATATGTATAATATGATAATTCATTGTGAGTATGTTTTTACCCTTAGGTCTGCTTGTGTTTCATTTAGTGCAATTATTAATGAAGTGTGTGATTGTCCAGTATTGAGCTGCATGATATTAATATATTGATGATATAATCATATAAAACATTGTGATATAACATTACTGCAATTGCTACTGATAACTCAATTAATGCAGATGATGAAGTGATTATTAGAAGCACATGAAGAATCACACAGCATCTTCTCAGTGTTTCTGTCATGTTCATCTGATCACTCACTTATCTCATTTTTCTTTTTCTATGTGCTGCTGTGACATGAAGCGGAGATCTCTGAACGACTAAAGCAAATGTGTAAGTATTACAGCTACAACAACAGGAGAAAATGAGCTTTATTTTTCTATAGTAGACTTTTTCAAAATTTTGTTTGATTTAAACAAAAGTTAAAAAAAAAATGGGTTCTTTAAGGCTTGTCAGTAAATGGTCACTGTTATGATTGGTTAATGTCATGGCGTAGAAAAATGTGTCAACGCTTTCTCACTAGTACTGCATGTGAATAAGTGTTATAAAACCATCATTTACAGACAAAATTTATGAAATTGTTAACTCACAGTTTGTGATGCAGCTGCTGCTTCATCTTTTAACAAAGCTTCTTGCAAGCTCTCCATTACACTGCCTCGTTTACAAAACAAAATGCTCAGAACAAACAATTCTTCAATGCGATCCGGGACTCCATTAAAATAAACCATCCACTTGTTTCTGATGCTTGGGTCTTCCTGAAGTGCGTAGAGACACAAACAAGCTGTTTAAACTAGACACTTCAAAGTGAACATTCTTCTTGAATTCTGAAAGTGATGCTCTTTCGTCGATCCTGTGTCATAAGTGTTGTTCAGGAGTCTGCATTTGACGTAGCTCTTCATAAATGGCCTTAACCTCAGAACAGCTGCTTTCTATGATCTCAGTCAGCTCATTCAACTCATCTTGGGAAGCCTCATCCAACAATATATATTTTTTTGCCTAGTCTTGTATTATACCTCCATTTTCTCATATATCATTAATATACTGTATATTAATGACAAATATTTTTGAGGTTTAAGCAATGAAGGGGTTACTCTAGAATAGCAAGAGTGTGAAACCTACACAGTACGGAAAGGGAAAGATATATACAACGTTTAATGATCTAAAATAATTGGTTTCAATGATCTATAAGCATGTGTAAAGCAATTATATTGCCAGTACAGTACATAACAACTGATTATATACATTTATTTGTCAGTTTAACTCAGGCAAGTTAAGAGAGCCATTTTTCTGCAGAGTTTAGCTCCAACCCTGAAAAAATCCTCACCTGCCTATAGCCTTTGCAATCTTAAAGATATTGATTAGAATTATTATTAGAAGCACACAGTCACACAGTATCTTCTCAGTGTTTCTGTCATGTTCATCTGTTCATTCACTTATAATCTCCTCATTTTTCTGTTTCTATGTGCTCCTGTGACATAAAGCGAAGTACTGTGAAAAAGAATTGCGTAAGTATTAAAACTGATATACAGAGAAAAACAAATCAGCTTTATTGTGATACAGCAGAGTTTAAATATACAATAATAGTTGTCCTTGTATATATTAAAATGCTTAGTCATTTAGTGAAAAAAAAGAGAAATTCATCTGTTCGTTTACTTATTATCATCTTGTTTCTGTGCTGCTGTGACATGAAGGCAAGATCTCTGAACGACTAAAGCAAATGTGTAAGTATTCCAGCTGAAACAGCCAGAGAAAAATGCTACAGAGTTAATTAAGCCTAATTTAAAAATGCCACAGATGTGACATATCACTTAACTGATGTTAAAATGTACAGTATATAAATCAACATTAACCAATAAGTGCTGTCAATGTGTATTGTTTTGTAAGTGATTATTAGAAGCACATGAAGCATCACACAGCGTCGTCTTAGTGTTTTTGACATGTTCCTCTGATCATTCACTTAAAATCTTATTTCTGTGTTTCTGTGGGCAGCTTTGACAAAGAAAGGGGAGATCTCTGAACAAGAAACACGTAAGTATTACAACTGATTCAGCAAGAAATGTGTTTGAAAAGTTACTACTTAAAAGTTATATATCTTAAAATTGGCAACGGTTAGTAATTGTCAAAAAACTCAGTCATCAGTCGTATCCGACAATGAAGGATCAGCAAATGAAACTGTGACCACAGATATCATTAACTTAAGTGAATGAAAGGCAATAATCAGCAATATTCATTCACACAAATAAATTAATTTGAATGTTTCATTGATGTAATATTAGTTGTACATAATGTAAGGAACTGATTAATAATTTTTTGAACTGGTTCATTGAATCAAACTGTCTGAAAGAGATGGTTCGCGGAAATGAATCAGACTAGGCATCACTATCTTAAAGGTCCCATGGCATGAAAATTTCACTTTATGAGGTTTTTAATTAATATGAGTTCCCCTAGCCTGCCTATGGTCCCCCAGTGGCTAGAAATGGCGATAGGTGTAAACCGAGCCCTGGGTCTCCTGCTTCGTCTTTGAGAAAATGAAAGCTCAGATGACCCAATCTGGAAACTTCCCTTTATGTCGTCATACAGGGAAAGGTTACCTCCCCTTTCTCTGCTTTGCCCGCCCATGAGAAAATGAGCTACTACCGTGCGAGGCGAGCGCAATATTTTTTTTTCCTCGAGAGACATCATGGCTTGCAAACGAGCGAAGCGTGACAGTTGCTCAGTGTTTGGATGAACAAATGAACACCAAAGTATTTTTTTAGTTCCTTCATCCGAGCCTATGGCTAGCATTAGCTACATGATAATAACTGTAACAGCATACATAAACAAACCAACTAAAGTACTGTATCCAGACACAATATTTTAAACTAACCATTCGGAGACGTCCTGCTGTAGCCGCTGAGTTGCAACTTCTTCATCTGGTACTAATCCATCCGGATCAGATCCTGGGTCAACCTGAAAAGCTTGAAGGACTGTGTCTACGAGCCATTGAGATACATCCACTGTCAACATTAGCGCATGGTAGCGCAAGCTGGTTGCCCCGCCTCTCTCCTCCTCATTAGCATTTAAAGCACAGACACAGAAATGGCACGTCCTAAGGAAAGCTCATTGTGGGACTGGCTCGTAGTGGCTGAAATTCTGCACCAAGGCTGAATTTCGGGAAAGAGACTTCAGATACAGTACTAGGAACCACATAGGCCTATATAAAAGCATCCAAAAAGCAGCATGTCATGGGACCTTTAAAGAGACAGCAGTCTAATAAACCTGCTGCTGCTGTCTGTATAATTAATGTTAATAACACAACGAAAGACAGAGAAAGTCACTCACTGCTCTTGACTGAATCATTTTTTGGATTTTTAATAATAATCGATTCATATTTGATTCATACTGTGAAGACTATGCAGTGTTTTACTTGCACATTTGATTATTGAATTTCTTGATTATTGTTGTTCTTATTTTATTGAATATTTTTCTTTACTTTACTGTTTTCTTCAGTAAGCTTGAGAACCTTTTTCCTCAAACTGTTTAGCCTAGTATTAGTTTTTTCTATGATTATTGAAATTTCTATCAAGAATTGTAAAATTCAACAACCTTATTTCAACCTTATATATCAATATTGTGAGCAAATTAGCGATACTCTGATATTAAATTTTGGCCCCCTAAATGATGTCGAAAGTATAGTTTATTGTTAATTCACATTAATGGTGGATTTAACTAATGTATTGTAATTCTGTGTGCAGCTTTGATCGATGAAGTGGAGATCTTTGAACAAGAAATAGGTTAGTATTAAAACTGATACAGCAAGTGTAAAATGTGTTTTGTTCAATAAAATGTTCAATAAAAATGGGGTTTGTTGCTTTGCTAAAATCTGTACGTTTGAAGAAATATAGTACAAATGCTTCATTAGTACTACTGTACTTAAATGATTCTTTTACTCTGATACATTTCTCCAGATCCTTTCATTTCATTAATTAAAAAAAAAAAAAAAAAACACCTGCAATTGCTAGTGTCGTCTCACATAGTCAAACCTTTGAGTTACGCCATAAAGTCTGATCACTCTCCACCTTTGACATGTACAGCGACCAATCACATATTGTTTTGTTTAACAAAAGCAATGTAGGTTGTTCAAGATCAGCATGCAAATTAAAGCTAATAATAAACAGATGAATCAAATACAAATCTGACGTGAAGAGCCTAGGGATGCTCATTTTCCCAACTAACTGATAAGATTAAAATATTAAATTAGTATTAAATAAAGAAATGTCTGTGACCCATTAAAATACAAAGGCATTGCACCTTCACACAGAATATAGAAGAACAGGCTCTTCAGCATATACATGTAAATCTGTCTTTCCAGGTGCTGTCTCAAAAGAAGAGACAAGATCAGAGATGGAGAAAGGTGAAAGGGAACGGCGCATTTTTGTTGAAGACACTGTCGTAAGTCAAGCGATTGGAGGGCCGCATGGTGCTGATGGGATAGTCGGAGACAGACAGGGCAAGAGCCTTGTAGTCTGTAACACCGGTACTGAACATAGTGGAGTTTTTACACATGGTGAGTAGTTGTCTTTTAATTCATCTTTATCCACCGTCTGCTCTATTTATAGAAGTCCAGCTGTACAGTGACAAACAGGAAAATAATATTTCAACAAATGTTTACTCTAAGTGCAAATATCCGAAGCAATTCATTTTAATATGATCGGCCAGTTCAAATGAGTTCACCTTTTGCCAAACTTGTTCTTCTCCTTTTCTCATTACATATCAGATCTGAAAGGCATTTATTTTAAGTCAATAATAAAGTGTTTATCGGGTACGGTTAGGGGTAGGTGTAGGGGGGGCTTTATTGTCCCAATAAAGCATTATCCATTTAATAATTGTAATAAATATAAATTACAGTCAATATGTTATTATTGTATACTGTTTTTTAATGTACGACAATACTGAGGTATAAATGTCTGCCACCTTGCTAAAGAAAATACTGCTATTTTAGTGTCAATAGAATTTATCATTATTTGCACTTAATGTAAGTTAGTTTATTTCTGAATGTAAAAATGCTGAGACAGTATGAAGTACTTGCTCTGGCACTTGTTTTAAATGATTTTGATTTACACTATGATCTGTTCATATATCCAACAAAATCCTCTGAATACAAATTGCCAAATAATTAGAAATGAATGTAAGTGAATGAAAGTGTGTTTGTCCTGAGAGGAATGGGCAAGTTTGCATGTTGGAAGGTGCATGACTGAGTTCGCAAATATAATATTCATTTGTGAGAAAAGAGCAAGTCCTCAAACAAAATTTAACTTATAAAATTAGTCAGAAGTGCTAATTACAATGTGTTATTTAACGGATTTTGTACTTTTTTTTTTTTTTTTTTGTAATGGTAATTTGATGGTAACTTATTTACATTCATTATGATTTATGATCATTCATTATGATCTTCTCTCTTTTGAATTTCTGTGATTGTCTCTGTGTTTCATTTCAGAATCAACAGGAAAAGGAGTGAATGAAGAAACACTACAATCCGATGAGCTGCTGGGTTAATGAATGATAATCAAATTGTCCGCGTTCGCACATTATTTTCACCTACTAGTGGCTTGTACAATGTCTGCAATGCCTGAGGAGACAAAGCGACCAATAATACTTCCAAAAGATCTTCACATCTCAACGAGTCCCGATGAGTCTGTGTGTATTCAGGTTTAATTTGAATAGAAAAACAGGTACACACACACACACACACACACACACACATACATACATACACATATTTGTATTAATGTTACACTACATACCTGTGACCCTTATGTTACCTGTAACAATTTGAATCACACAACGTGTGTGTGTGTGTGCAGGTTGCTGTTTTATGTAATTAACACTAATTAATGTTCTCATTGACTTTGATCACAGTGTAAAGATTAAATTACCTTCTCCAACTTTGCATGCTTTATGCTATATTAAATGGTAATGCCTAAATATGTGATCCAAATATATGTTTTTAAATTAATCTGGGGGTGGATTCACAAAAAACTATTAAGAAGTATGTTCCATAATAAGTGTTGAAAATTTACTAAATAACCCAATTCGAAAACACATCAAGGATTGTCTTTTTACACTGCCTGCAGATTACCGTAATAATCATAAGCACACACACTATTTTTGCCATGACCTTGAAGAGTGTTTAGCTCTTTTAGCTATTTTTTTGTTCATGTCTATGTTTAGCTATTTTTAATGCATCGTGTTTTTGAAGTTACTTTTAAAGAGCCTGTCTTAAGATGGATTGATCAACAGTCTGAGGTTGTCCTAAGTCATGTACGATGATTTTTAAGAAGATAGTTTTCAAGAAATGTCATTTTTCTTAAGTTTTGTCTTAAGACAAAATAATACTTCCAAAGTTGCAGCGCTGAAAGTTCAATGCAAACAGAGATATCGTCTTTTAAAATTCTGGAAGTTTAATGCCTACAAAAACAGCTGGTAAGGGACTACAACGAACTACTTCCCGAGTCTGATACGTCACAGACTCAGATAAACCCCGCGCTTGGGAACATGTAAGGAAGGGGGCGGGGCCATGCTGTGCTGCTTTAGAGAAGACGAAGAGAAAACTAGGGGTGCACGTAAAATCTATTCATATATGAATGACGATTCTGTCTTCTAACGATTCTAATGGATTCACAAGTTTCAAAATTAACGTTCTAAAACAGCGGTTCTCAATCCTGTTCCTTGTGTCGCTCTGCATCTCTCTCTCTCTCTCTCTCTCTCTCTCTCTCATTCAGATCATCAGATCAGCTCCAACAAACTGTTCCAATTATACATTTTCACATAGCAAGAAGCGTTATACATAGGGCTGGACAATAATTCAATATCAATATATATCGCGATATTTTTTTTTTCAATAACGGTGATATGATTTTAAACACATTTTCGATATTTTGATTTTTTTTTTTATATTTCGATATACATAACAGCATTTGTCACTGACTGACGTTAGGCGCGCAGCCGTCAGAAAGAGCAGAACACCATTGGCTACTTTCGTGATGACGTACACCGCAGAGTCACGCAACCAGTGCTCAGCACAGCAGTAGTAGGCTGATCTCCAACGCGGCAAATTTTAGCTACAAAATGAGCGCCCCTGACCGCAATACAAATGTGACTGAACGAGCTTCCACAAGTGAGGAGAAATCAGACGAAATGGTTGATAAGAGAGGAAAGACTAATTCAGTGGTATGGAAGTGGTTCGGCTATTTGAGATCTGATAAACTTCAGGTTTCAGCGTGCTGCAAAATGTGCCGGAGAGTAGTGCCGACTAGCAGCGGGAACACATCAAATCTGTTCCACCATCTGAAGCAGTTCCACCCGATAGAACATTCTGAGAGTCAGAAGATGAGGCACCATAAAAGTTTAAGCCAACAACGTGTCCCTCAAACAACACCACCATCGTCATCCCCAACACCAGTTGTGTCAAAAGAGAAACCCATGCAGCAAACGATCGCTGCATTCATGCCTTATGACAAACAGTCTAAACGTCATAAAGACATTACAAAGGCTGTAACAAACTTCTTTGCTAAGGACATGATGCCGTTTACTACGGTGGAAGACGTGGGCTTCAGGAAAATGATTTCAATCATCAACCCAAGATGCGAGCTCCCTGGGCGAAAATATTTTTCACGCGCAGCTATCCCTGCACTTTATGGTGAAGTTAGGGAAAGGGTGGAGGAACAACTGAAGTCTGTGTCATATTTCGCGACCACAGCTGACCTGTGGTCAAGCCGAACCTCAGAACCATACTTGAGCCTGACAGTCCACTTTATTGATCAAGATTGGAAGCTTGTCAGCTTATGCCTTCAGACGGTCTACTTTCCTGAGGATCACACGGGCGAATCAATTGCAGCCTCCTGGGGACTCCGCGAGGACCGGCAGGTCTGCATCACCACAGATAGCGGGACCAGTATCATCAAAGCCGCTGAGTTGAACAGATGGACAAGACTACAATGCTTCGGGCATCGACTGAACTCTGCTATTGGTAAGTTATACACAGCAATATAAATGGTAGTGTTATGTTAAAGCTGCATGTAACCTTTTTGGTCAAAAATTAGCTAAATGTATATAATGAGCCAGTACATCATGAATCCAATATCCAAACCGTGTTTTTGTCTTATCCTGAATCACTACGGTACACTATAATAAGTGTTTATATTCGGACTATTTTAAACTACTTCGGCTCGGCTCTGCTGCGGAGTAGCCCAGTACCTGCGTGATTCGTCATAGACATAAACAGAGAGAAGTAGTTCCGGCTACAATGTTCTTCCACAAGATGCATACAGAGCGCCACACGTTACGGACTGCAGCAGCTTTAATTGATTTTGTTTATATTAAATCATTGTACTTAATTAGTACTTAATTGTAACTATAATACTTACCCTGTAGTTGATTAGGTGATTTCATTCCCCCTATTTAAGTGATTTTATAGGCTATTCCTTTAATCTTTATTCAAGACATACATATTTGTATGGATTATACATACAGCAATTATTTCAATTAAATTCAAAGGTGTTTTACTGGCATTGGAACATATGTGAACATATGAACATTGTTACATATATTAATTTGCCAAATCAAGTGTGAAGTAAAAAAAAAAATTTATGAATAAGAATCATATTATTCTTACTGCAAAATTCTTCTGCTTGCATAATTTTTTTTATATTTTTCACTCAACAATGTCCCTGCCCCAGCAACATTTTTTTGTTGCTCACTCTTTTTCTCTTTTTTTCTGCAGCTGAGCACTTTTCATATTTTTTTTTATCCTGGCTAAAGCACTTTGGTTTATAAGAACAAGTTTTGTTACAATAAGTTTTGTGTAAAGAATAATATAATCAGCCTGTTATTGTTTAAAGATAAATATATTAATAAGGTCAGTCTGAGAGTCTTATGTTTATTTCACTTTTCTTGTTTGTATAAAGGTTAAATACAAATAAAAGGTGAACGTTCATTTATTTGTACCGTTTTTATTTCTAAAATATTATGTAGTTTTATAGGAGGAGGTTTCATAGACTTGGCAAATTAATTTTAATTTATTATTTATTTATAATTTTATAATTAATTTAAAATGAATTAACCTCAGAAGATTGTAGGTACAGACATCTGTTGTGGGCGTTATTGGCAGTTTTTCTGAGGCTTTTATATTGTTCATATCGATATCGAAATTATATCGTATCGACCGAAATTAAGAAATATATCGTGATATAAAATTTGGCCATATCGTCCAGCCCTAGTTATACATGGACGCGTGTGCGGTTGCGGTACTATATTAAAGCTTTAATCAGAATAAAACCGTATATTAAAAGCTAACATAAGCAGTAGCATAATAACAGCATATCTAAAAGTATGAGACAACAAACAAACAAACATACCATTAAGAGCCGTGCTTGCACAGGTTCTGCGCAATCCTCTTCACTAATATTCTCTGCGTCTCAATCGGGCTCAAATTGATAAGCAATATAGACCACGCCATTGTTTACAATACAACCAGAGCACATGCCACTGAGCTGAGGGGCGGGACATTTAGACGCACGCTCAGCAATTTAGTGAATCACAACACACTGAGCCAGCTAACCAGTCAGAGCCCATCACGTATTTCTGAGGGAGGGGCTTCATAAAAACAGGAAATAATCGAGGCGTTTGTCAGAGAAGGGACAGAGCGGTGTGGAATAAAGGTAAATTATATGAAAATTAGTGCGTTTTTTTAAAAAAACGAAGCATGAACACATGTTAGACTGCACCCCATAAACACAATCAAGCCAAGAAAAAAAAAACAGTAAATCACGCCCTTTAACACTGATGTTGTAATTCATGTTTATGACAAAAAAGATGAATCGTATGGCTGAAACACCATAGGTTTGTACAGTAAACCTTCAGTGTTCAGAGAAAACCAAGTTTCCCTCAAGTGTGATTCCGTGCAATGTGAGGGATTGTTTCAAATGGGCACTACGGTTTCAGGAAACAGTTTAACTGCACCATTCATTTCCCCAGCGATGCATTATACTATGGTTAAGCAGTGATCTATGTACAGAAAAAGAAATAGAGAAGCAGATATGACTAGTGGTGGTGCCGATCCTGTTCCTCCTCTGACTGCAGAGGAAGAGAAAGTTTTGGCCATCCTGGGGCCTGAGGCATTTAAAGGGATGACCTTTACAGTTAGAGCGTTTGAAGAACATGCTGACATTCTCCAGATCTCCTCAAGAAATTCAGCAGTCCATTCAAAAAGTTCCACAACATTGCATTAGAGTGTTTGGTATTATTGATGGCAATCCCAGTGTCAAGCCCTGTGGTAAATTACCCCTTGCACATCTGCAGGAACGGTTATCCAGTCATTGATGTACAAGTAGTGTGTGATCACCTGGGGATCTTCACTGATATTGTGGTGAAATGGCCTGGAAGCACACATGACTCTTTTGTGATGGCCAGTTTCATTTATTTGGGTATATTACCTATTAAAATTACATTTGGTTTCAGAAATTAAATTGTACAAATAAAGTGTGAGGACAACTCTGAATAGAACAGAGGCTTGCTGCAACGAGAGCACAATAAACACAATTCTATGTTCTAAAATCATTAAAAATGTTATATATCAATGCGCTGGTCAGTTTCTGCTCTGATTTTCACACTTTATCTTACACACATTTACGTGCAAATAAGCAGAAATCTCTGCACCTTTTTGCCACATGTGGCTTCAGTTTCATGTGACACTGCTTACCAATGTTTGTTCTAGCAAAAGCACATTAAACTGCAGCATGTTCCCTTATATTTCCAAAAACAGAATGAGGAAAGAATGAGCTTATGGACAGAATGAGAATGTGGACAGTTCCAACAAGGTGCAGTTATCATGGTTTATTCCTTCAATCAGAAATGATCTACAGTTTCAATCCCTCAATTAGCAATGAGGTATTCATATTCATATTGCAATACAGTATTTATTTTTATTGTGCTTTTTACCACACGTTGTTACAGAGCAGATTTACAAAGAACAGAGCTTTACACAGCGTTTCTGGATCTGATGTCATAAACTATAAAAGCAACAACAGGCACACCCACCAGAACAGTGATGGCCAATCGGATCACAGCTTCAGTAACACCACAACAGTGAATTTCTGAAGGAAAAATTAGGACTTCAGTTAGTTTGCTAAAGGAGGGTCATTTGTTTTGCGAGTTTTATTTATTTATTTAATACTGGAATTTATACCAGGTACCAAACAAATGCTAATATCAACACTGATGTACCTGAACATGTGTGACAGAGTTGACTGATGTCCAGATGTGTGGTCTGGTTGCTGATGGGATTGTTGAGCACACAGCTGTAGGTGTTTTTATCCTGATTTTCCACCTCCAGATGTAAAGAGACACTGCTGATGAGATGAGACACACTGATGCTGGACAATAAACTGTTTCCTTTGTACCAGGAGAGAGTCACATGACTCACATTCATCACTGAACACAGCAATGAACAATATGATGATGATGATGATGATGAACATTGTGAAGAGTCTCTGGTGATGACAGGAATGAGCAGGCAAGCTGGAAAATACACAGAAATCATTTAAAAATAAGATTAAACAAAATGAAAAAAAAAATGGCAGGAAATACATTTAGGCAAAAAATAAAAACCAATGTATGCATGACTCAGCATGAGCCCAGGAATCAGAGGAAAATGATGCTTCTAGAGCAACTAAAACATCAGAAGAATAACAATACAGATATAGTATACAATATATACATATTTAACAAGACTAACAGATACATTAGATATGCTACAGGTTTGTTCCCCCAACTGAGACCTACTAAATCTAATTCCAATCAACTTATGAATCATTTTAAATTATAAGTATTTTAATATTATGATATTGTATCAATAAAAGAGTTTGAAACGGACAAGTTACTTACAATAGACAGTAACATTGAATTTCTTGACTCGGTCCCCTGGCCCTCCCTTGATGTTAAGTTCATAAGGTCCAGAGTCTGTGGTTCTGATGTTCATGACGGTCAGAGATCCAGTCTGATGATCCAGCTGCAGTCTGTCTCTGAATTGCCCTTCAGTACCATTAAATAATGAGACCTCATTGTCATCTAAGAGAGCTATGAGAACACCTTGATCTCCAAACTTCCACAGTATCTTATTTATCTGTGTTACAGAAACATCAGTGTTTAGTGTGACAGATTCTTCCTCCGTCACTAACACTGACTTTATTTCATCTGTCTCAACACCAAACACACCTGCAGAAAAATAAGTTACAGAAAAATGAAACATACCTGAGAGAAAAGAGCACTAAGCACTATACTTAAACTTAGTTTTTTTTTTTTTTTTTTTATAGCTATTTTTAAATAGTTATTTTTCTCTGTGTCGAGAGTTTGACATGTCCAGATATGTTTTAAGATATTAACAATGATGCGTGCTTAGAAGACTGTAGAATTTTAATCTATATCACAAGTGTCAAACCTGAAGCCATAATACAGATAACTCACCGATGAGATGCCACGAATAATAAAGCAAGGCCAACAGGCAAAGCATTTTCTTCTTTTCGTCTCCAGTATAGCCTATTAATTTGCAAATTTGCTCTTAAAAGTTAACCAGATTTGTAGTTACATTACAGATAATCTGAGAAGATCTGTCCTACAGTGAAGTGAAGTTGTGAAGGTCGACAGTCAGTGAGAATAAACTCGCTTTTCACTTGTATCAAGTTAAACTCAGGAAACACGAAGCAGGACTTTCAATGGTTTAGTGTTTTACCCTTTCCGTACCCGAGTTACGTGTTCCTTGTAATGAAACTTGAATAAACCTGCACCCTCTTAAACCGACTTTCCACAGTCTCCAAAACATTCGCTTGTGGATATGATTGTCTCATATCGCCTCCTAGTGACAGTCGCGTGGAGCTTCAGTTTGGTCGTGAAGCAACCGCTACCAACCGCTTATGAATGATCTGTATGATTTGTGTGAATTAATATAATAGGCTAATTAATGTATTAATTATATCCACACAAAACAAACGAACCCGAGGCTTGAGACCCTCTCACATGCATGTATTATTTAGCATGCATTTTTAAAATGTTTTTATTCTGCTTGAGGCATGAAATAAATCGAACAGCATATAAATAACAAAATAATAATAATAATAAAATAGAACTATGTGGAAATCATAAGAGTGGTAGCTGAAGTATGCGATGCATGGTGTCCAGTTTGGTGGGCACAACATGGTTAGTCAAAATGTACTATGAAATCATTACTTGCTCATATGATCATTACTCATCACTGACTCGTTTCAGGTCAAACTTTTTTAATGCTTTATTTGAACATTCAAGTTACTACAATTAAAACAATAATTATTAAGAATAAATGCAATAGAAAAAAAAGAAGGCATTTAACAATCAACATCGTAGCTCAAAACAGAAACAGAGCTATATATATAAAAATACATAAATTAATAAAAAATACTTAATTAGGCCTACTCAATTTATATATATATATATATATATATATATATATATTAAAGAGATTAACGTTTGTGCAAACTGTACATGTTCTGACTGCCTGGGTTTTGTTTTGTTTTATTGTTTGTTTGTTTTTTTGATAAGAGAAAGCAAAATTTTACTCAAATAACGTTTTATTTCTGCTATCGCCCTCACCCTCACCGTGATGACGTCATGTTTGCAGCTCGCACCTTTACGCTCGCGCGGACGCGGTGATGTGGGTGTGTCTCTCAAACTACTGATAGTTATAGCCACAGCCTTCCGTACTAAACTCATCTCTCACTCAACGTCGCAGCAACATGAAGATCGTGATTTTAATGTTTTTGTCCATATTCGTCATTGACGGTAAGTGATTAAATTCTGATTTTCTTTGCTTTCGGTTTCACTTTCCACCAGGATCACCTGGATCACCTGGATCACCTGGCCTGCGCCACGGATGCTGGCTTCAGATCCTCATTAATTCATTAATTAGCATAAAACAAACTGTGAAGTTGAATGATTACTCTTACATTAATATGCTAAAAATGCATGTGATATCACCAGAGGTGGACAGTAACGAAGTAAATTTACTTGAGTATTGTACTTAAGTACACTTTTTGAGTATCTGTACTTTACTCGAGTATTATTTTTTCTGGAAACTTGCGACTTTAACTTCACTACATTTGAAAGACAAATATCGTACTTTTTACTCAACTACATTTATATCAAGGTCCCCAAGTAGAAAGTCGTTATATGTAGCAGTTTTTACAATGAGTGCATTTTCAGATTCACTGAACCCTTTTTTTCTGCGAAAATCCAGCCTGCGATCTGCCAGGACCTTCCTGTGTTGCCAAGTGTTACAGTATTTCTAAGCCTGCAGTTTTCCGCCTAGTTTTGAATGGACATTTGGCTGATATTTTTTAATCTGGCAACCTCGGGATCTTCCCCACTAAACTAATGTAAACGTCCACGCTACTGCACTCAAAAAAGGCATGTGTTAACTCATTAAAGCCCTTTGGAAAATTAACCATGTTTTTACTATAGTAACCATAACTATGGTATTTGCTGTAAAATCACAGTATCCACAAATTTACTATTATCTCACTATAGTAACCATAATTATGCTATTTGTAGTAACTTCAGTAACCACAAATTTACTATAGTTTCATTATAGTAACTATAGTTTAATTTTTGTAGTTAAACTATGACAATACAAATGGTAGGCTAATATATCTGTTAAAAATGCCCTCACTTTACCATATATATACAGTGAGGAAAATAAGTATTTGAACACCCTGCTATTTTGCAAGTTCTCCCACTTAGAAATCATGGAGGGGTCTGAAATTGTCATCGTAGGTGCATGTCCACTGTGAGAGACATAATCTAAAAAAAAAATCCAGAAATCACAATGTATGATTTTTTAACTATTTATTTGTATGATACAGCTGCAAATAAGTATTTGAACACCTGTCTATCAGCTAGAATTCTGACCCTCAAAGACCTGTTAGTCTGCCTTTAAAATGTCCACCTCCACTCCATTTATTATCCTAAATTAGATGCACCTGTTTGAGGTCGTTAGCTGCATAAAGACACCTGTCCACCCCATACAATCAGTAAGAATCCAACTACTAACATAGCCAAAACCAAAGAGCTGTCCAAAGACACTAGAGACGAAATTGTACACCTCCACAATGCTGGAAAGGGCTACGGGGAAATTGCCAAGCAGCTTGGTGAAAAAAGGTCCACTGTTGGAGCAATCATTAGAAAATGGAAGAAGCTAAACATGACTGTCAATCTCCCTCGGACTGGGGCTCCATGCAAGATCTCACCTCGTGGGGTCTCAATGACCCTAAGAAAGGTGAGAAATCAGCCCAGAACTACACGGGAGGAGCTGGTCAATGACCTGAAAAGAGCTGGGACCACCGTTTCCAAGGTTACTGTTGGTAATACACTAAGACGTCATGGTTTGAAATCATACATGGCACGGAAGGTTCCCCTGCTTAAACCAGCACATGTCCAGGCCCGACTTAAGTTTGCCAATGACCATTTGGATGATCCAGAGGAGTCATGGGAGAAAGTCATATGGTCAGATGAGACCAAAATATAACTTTTTGGTCATAATTCCACTAAACGTGTTTGGAGGAAGAAGAATGATGAGTACCATCCCAAGAACACCATCCCTACTGTGAAGCATGGGGGTGGTAGCATCATGCTTTGGGGGTGTTTTTCTGCACATGGGACAGGGCGACTACACTGTATTGAGGAGAGGATGACCGGGGCCATGTATTGCGAGATTTTGGGGAACAACCTCCTTCCCTCAGTTAGAGCATTGAAGATGGGTCGAGGCTGGGTCTTCCAACATGACAATGACCCGAAGCACACAGCCAGGATAACCAAGAAGTAAGAAGCATATCAAGGTTCTGGCGTGGCCTAGCCAGTCTCCAGATCTAAACCCAATAGAGAATCTTTGGAGGGAGCTCAAACTCCGTGTTTCTCAGCGACAGGCCAGAAACCTGACTGATCTAGAGAAGATCTGTGTAGAGGAGTGGGCCAAAATCCCTCCTGCAGTGTGTGCAAACCTGGTGAAAAACTACAGGAAACATTTGACCTCTGTAATTGCAAACAAAGGCTACTGTACCAAATATTAACATTGATTTTCTCAGGTGTTCAAATACTTATTTGCAGCTGTATCATACAAATAAATAGTTAAATCATACATTGTGATTTCTGGATTTTTTTTTTAGATTATGTCTCTCACAGTGGACATGCACCTACGATGACAATTTCAGACCCCTCCATGATTTCTAAGTGGGAGAACTTGCAAAATAGCAGGGTGTTCAAATACTTATTTTCCTCACTGTATATATATATATATATATACATATATATAAACTTAGGCCTACTGGTAAATTGCTGCTAAAAACTGGTCAGGGAAGTATATAAATCTGAACATTATTTTATTGTCAAAACACTGCACATAAATACATATATTTTTTTGCAAACAAATGATCAAAAAGTAGGCTAAATGAAAACACATGTTGTGAAGTTCACTGATTTCTGAGCATTTTATGAACACTGATCAGTTGATGGCAAAATTCAAAAAGACGGTTCTTTGGTGCAACCTGCACACCCATGGCTATACTGAGAGAGTATGATCCAGTTTTCTGAAGAGATTAAAGGTTTGTTTTCTTTTCAATGTTTGCTTTGTTTGCCTAAAATGAACCATATCATAGACTTCAATATCTCTTTGAAAAAGAACTTTGTAACTTTTAAACAAGTATTAAAATGAGTTCAATGTAGCTGTAGGAGTGTTAAATAAAAATAAAGATGATTATCTTCATTCAGTTGTTCCATTTCAATATGTTTTGTAACATAAAAGCTCTTAATTCCAAAGATAATACAAGCTAATCAGTGTATTCAGTAGGTTGCATTAGTGGCATATGGTATTGTAAATATACAACAATGCGACAATAAAACAATGCATTTACTTTTTACTTTTGATACTTAAGTACTTTTAAAAACATGTACTTCCGTACTTTCACTTAAGTAAAAATCTGTCTTTACAACTTTCACTTGTAGTGGAGTAGTATTTGACCAGTAGTACCTGTACTTTCACTCAAGTAAGGAAGTTGTGTACTTTGTCCGCCTCTGGATATCACTGAAATGCAACACTGAATTTAAAATAATTAGGCAAACCATTTAAAGGCTACCAATTACTCTCTCCTTAAGACAGCGACGATAAATACACCACTGCTCGCCTTAGCTGCTACATTTATTAACGTTTGCCCCTTGTTAAATTTCTAATAGTTCAGTACACATATTTATTTATTTCATTTATTGCAAAAATGTAACTTTTGTGATTTTAAATTTTAAATTCACAAAAAGAACTCCGTAATATATGTATGTTTACATGCTCATGCACTACAAATCATCCTGCACTGTTCCCCAGCCAGCTGCTTGAACTCAATGTTTCTCCTTGCACATGTACAGTACTTAACTGAAGCATTCGTATAGTTTGTATAGTTTGTATTTTTAGTTTGTATAGGTACTTTTTTATAGATAGTATATTTATATGTATAGTCAAAATCTATCAGTAGGATAGTTGTGTATAGGTTTATATTGTCTTACTCCATTGTTGTATGCCTGTATTTATGTAGCACCGTGGTCCTGTGAGGCACGACATTTCGTTCCACTGTATGCCCCGCATGTAGCGGAATGACAATAAAGCTCAACTTGACTTGACTTGACTTGACTTGACTAAATCAGGGTGCTGGCCAAGACAGGCAGCACACTTTTTTAATATATATATATATATATATATATATATATATATATATATATATATATAAACAAAAACAACAACAACATTTGATCATAGGACAAATACATTAATTCACTTATAGCCTACAAATATATATATATATAAAACGACCTTTTACCCATAGTTGTACAAACTTTCGGGATGTTTAAATCCTGAAAAGGGAAAGGGCTTTTGAATTAGTAATAAACCATAACGCTCCGTAATAAACAGAATTCAGCTCCTGTAAACAATGCTTAAACAAAGAGCCTGCATGTAGATAATATCACAATAATCCAACACTGACAAGAAAGTAGTAGCCATCAATATTTTTCATGCTTTAAAAGAAAGACAGGATTTAACTCTGAAGAAAAAGCCCAACTTCAACATTAGTTTCTCCACAAGTTGCTGAACATGAGGCCCAAAAAGAAAAGGAATCATCAACTAAAAATCCCAAATATTTATACTGTGAAACTACTTCTATCACCAAGCTTCGGAGAGTAAGCGAGCATGCATTTTTTTGAGGGTGTAGAATGTCTATTTGAAAACTGGTGGGGTAGGATTTATTCCGAGTAAGACATTGCAGACATTTTTGCAGACAAGTATGCACTTGACACAAGCTTTTATCCAAAGCAACTTGCATTGCTTTCAAGGTAAACATAACATAAACAAGGTGTTTGTTCATGCATGCATAGAAATATGGGGACCCAAATGTGGTGTCATTTGATAAATCCACAAAGAACTCAGTATCTCTGACTGTTTCTGTTTGTTCTGCAGGTGTGTTTGGTGTTGATCCAGATGGAGTGAAGACGGTGATAGAGGGAGACTCTCTTACTGTACAGACTGGTTTTACTGAAATGCAGAAAGACGGTCTAACAGAGTGGAAATTTAACAACACCAACATCGCAACAATCAATAAAGGAACTGGTAAAGTTGAATACAGTGATGATAAACTGATGAAGATGTTTAGCGGCAGACTTAATCTGGATCAAGCTGGATTTCTCACCATCTGGAACATCAGAATCAAACACTCGGGTGAATATAAAGTAGAGAGTACCAGCAGCGTAGGGACCAAATCCAAAACTTTCAAAGTTATTGTGGAAGGTGAGTCAATTAAATCTAAACTTCTTCGTGAGAATATGCAAGCTGAGAGTTTAATCACTGTCTGTGAAACTATTTTTGCAGAATCTCCACTCAAATCTGTCGAAGATAAAGATGAAATAAAGGTATTGTCAGCCACGAAGGGAAGTTCTGAGACTCTACACACTGATGCTGAACTACAGAAACATGATCTAATACTGTGGAGATTTGGAGCTGAAGGATCTCTCATTGCTAAAGGTGATACAGAAGACAATCACACAGCTTACTATGATGGTGACGATGGGAGATTCAGAGGCAGACTGGAGATGGACAGTAAGACTGGATCGCTGACCATCACAGACCTCGAAACTGAGCATACTGGAGAATTTAGACTAAAGATCATCAGCGACAGAAGGATCGTGTTCAAAAGATTCACTGTTACTGTCTCTGGTGAGTCACATTATTCTTTCAGCACAACTCTAAATCTCTGAGTCTGCTAATAATTTACATATTCAGTTAATGACTGTCTCTTTATCATTGCATGTTCAGGTCTGTCTCCAGGTGCTGTAGCAGGAATATGTATTGGTGTTCTGCTGATCGCTGCAGCAGCTGTAGCAGCTGGTGTTATGATTTATTGTCGAAGCGATCACTTCAAATTAAAAAATCTCATGTGTAAGTCGAACAAAAGTCATGCAGATGATGAAGAATCATAAAGAATCACACAGTATCTTAGCATTTCTGATATGTTCATCTGTTCATTTATTTCTGTTTCTATGTGCTGCTGTGACATGAAGCGAAGGTCTCTAAACAACTAGAGCAAATGTGTAAGTATTACAGCTGATATGAGAGAAAAGTGAGGTTGACTGTGCTACAATGTGATTTTTTTTTTATTGTCAATATTTATAATTTTCTGCTTGTTTGATTTAGTGCAGTGTTATGCTGAATGACATACTCATGACTGAATCTCTAAATTTACAACAAACTCACTTATAATCTCCTTATTTCTGTTTCTATGTGCCACTGTGACATGAAGCGAAGATGACTAAACAACTAGAGCAAATGAGTAGGTATTGCGGCTGATGCAGTGGGGAAAATTTAGCTTTATTGCGCTGCAGCAATGTGCATTGTGCATTGAACGATTCTGAACTAATTGCATCTGTTCTTGAGTCAACAACACACTAATTCAGATGATTCGATCAGAGCGAATCTCCTGTTAAGAATTCACTGAATTCTCAAGTCTGACTTTAAATGAGCCAAAACTGGGAGATCCTTGGAGCCTCAGTGTTATGTTAAAACACATTAATGATGGATTTAATTAATGTTCATGCATACAACATTACTGCTCATTAATATAAAGTCATGCAGGGCATGAAGTGTTTTTCAGAAGCACACAGTGTGATTCACAAAGTGTTTCTGTCATGTTCATCTGCTCATTCACTTACAATCTCCTCATTTCTGTTTCTATGTGTTGCTGTGACATGAAGCCAAGACCAATGAAAAAGACCTGGGTAAGTGTTAAAACTGATGCAGCAAGAGAGTTTTATTGTGAATCAATAGTTCATAAATATGATATGAAAATATTTTTTTAAACCTGTCTGTGTGTCTAGTGCATTACAAAACAAACAAACAAACGATGAATGTGAAGTGTGAAGTGATTATTAGAAGCACATTTCTGTCTTGTTCATCTGATCACTCACTTATAATCTCCTCATTTCTCTGTTTCTATGTGCTGCTGTGACCTAAAGCGAAGATCTCTGTACAAATAAATAAAATGGGTAAGTATTACAGCTGATTCAAAGAGAAAAAAATGCTGATTCAAGAGAAAAAATGGCTTCATGATGAGTGTAGAGTAAAATAAAATAAAAATGTTACAGATGTAACAGAAACCTAAACTAATTAAAATATATATATATAAATTAATTGCTGTGAAAAGTATGTTTATTGATAATTCAATTATTAAATTTAGTGTTCACACACTAAATTACTGTAATTATAGATCATATAAAGTCATGCAGATGATGAAATGATTAGAAGCACATTCTCAGTGTTTCTGACATGTTCCTCTTTTCATTTACTTATAATCTCCTCATTTCTCTGTTTCTATGTGCCACAGATGAAGTGAATGTGAGTGGAAATGAAAAACGTAAGTATTCATAGTCATCATTCATATTTTCATTAGAAGTTCTGCGTTTGTTTGATTTAGTGTGATAATTACTGAAGTATTGAGCTGCATGACATTAATATACTGATGTAATTGTTATAGATCATTAAGTCATGCAGATGATGAAGTGATTATTAGAAGCACATGAAGAATCACACAGTATCTTCTCAGTGTTGCTGACATGTTCATCTGTTCGTTCATTTAAAGGGGTCATATGACGTTGCTAAAAATAACATTATTTTGTGTATTTGATGTAATGCAATGTGTTAATGCAGTTTAAGGTTAAACAAAACACATTATTTTCCACATACTGTACATTTATTGTTGCTCCTCTATGCCCTGCCTTTCTGAAATGCGTCGATTTTTACAAAGCTCATCGTTCTGAGAAGCGAGGCGTGCTCTGATTGGCCAGCTATCCAGTGCGTTGTGATTGGTCGAATACCTCAAGCGTGAGACGGAAATGTTTCACCCCTTACCGTATTGTGATGTCATGTCCCGGTGCGACGACACAAAAACAATAAAACCCATTATAAACAAGCCATTTCTTGCATCCAGTGGGGACATAATTACTGATTACAATGACTTATACTGTCTTTTTACGCGTTGCATCACGCCGTGTAAACATTACCATGTCTGCATTTGTGATTGGAGAAACGACAAACAACAAGCACTACTCTACACTGCTCAAAACTCGTGTTTGAATAGTCAGTGGCAGAAACATACTTACAGGCTGTGAGTCAGAAGCGTCAGACTGTCCTTGCAGAGTTGAAATTGCCCCACTTTATAGAAACAGCCTTTGTACAAGCCATCATTGTAGGTTACTCTTCCAGGATCAGGAAATAGTCCTCTGTAAAATGCGCTGCACACATTCAAATATTTGGTTGAACTGTTCTGGAACAGTGTTGTAAATACAACTTAACCACTGATTTCTAGTTGTGTACTCATTTGGAAGCCCAAACAAAGTACTTTCGCTTTCACAACGAAACACAGCGTCTCCAGGACATGGCGCCGGCGGCAGCAACAACACTACAGCGAGAATAAAAGTCCCGCCCTCTTTCATTGCGTATACGTTTGGGCAGTGTTTTGCAAATCTTCCCACACCGTGACATAGAAATGTGGGGTGTGTTTAATGAGCCGTTTTAGGTGGGCGTGGCAGAGTCTTAACTTTTATAAAGAATATCTCTTTGGTTTTGAGACTTTAGTTTTTGCAACTTCAGGGATCTTATCTATGCACAAACCGAGAAACAAAGAAAGGAAAACTTGAAATCGCATCATATGACCCCTTTAAAATCTCTTCATTTCTGTGTTTATATGTGCTGCTGTGACATGAAGAGGAGCTCTATGGAAAACTAAAACTAATGTGTAAGTATTCAGTTGATACAATGAGAGAACGGTGAACTTTATATAGCTACAGTAGTTTAAATGTAAAAAATAGTTTTCATAGGCAATATTTATATTTTGCTTGTGTTTGACTGAGGTATGATTGTCCTGTATTGAGCTGCATGACAGCAGTGATCATTAATAAAAAGTCATGCTGGCGATGAAGTGATTATTAGAAGCACATGAAGAATCACACAGTATCTGCTCGGCGTGTCTGTCATGTTCATCTGTTTATTAATTTAAAATCACCTCATTTCAGTGTTTCATTCACTGTTCATTCACTTATAATCTCCTAATTTCTCTGTTTCTATGTGCTGCTGTGACATGAAGCGGAGGACTATGAAAAAGCATTGCGTAAGTTTCAAGAGAAAGGAGTTTTATTGTGCTACAGAATTTAAATATATCATTTTTCATTATAAGTCAACTAATTTTAAAACATTAAAACAACAAAGCAACAAATGCAGCGAGAAGTATTGTTTATTCAAATTAATGATGCTTTCACACACAACATACTGTAATTGTTACTGATAATTCAAATAAAGTAATTTACATAATGAAGTTCATTTTAGAAGGACACAAATAATCACACTCTATCTTCTCAGTGTTTCTGTCATGTTCATCTGTTCATTCACTCATAATCTCCTCGTTTCTCTGTTTCTGTGTACTGCTGTGACATGAAGCCAAGATCTCTAAACAACTAGCGCGACTGCGTAAGTATTAAAGCTGATATGAGAGAAATGTGAGCTTTATTGTGCTACAGTAGATTTTAAATGTGTAATGATTTTTTCATAGCCCATATTTATCATTTTCACCACAAGTTCTGCTTGTGTTTGATTTAAGTGTGATTGTCCTGTATTGAGTTGCATGACATTAATATACTCATCATACAACATGTGATATACAATACTGTGTTCCTGATTGCTAAAATGCTGAATTTACAAAAACTTAATTATGATCTGTGTTTGATTATGTCTGTTTGTGTATCAGCTGTAGTGTTTGTTCATGTTGTGTTCTTCTGATATTGAAGCTCACAGAACTCACAGAAAAAAGAAAGCTGTAACTCATTGTGTCAGTGTTTCTGTCATGATCATCTGTTCATTCACTCATAATCTCTTCTCATAATCATTTCTCTGTTTCTATGTGGTGCTGTGACAGGTGAACAGAAGATCCCAGAACGACTGTGTAAGTATTAAAACTGATGCAGCAAGAGAAAATGTAGCTTTAAGAGTTTAAATGTAAAATGATTTTTCATATTCAATATTTATCATTTTCACCACATGTTCTGCTTGTGCTTGATTTAGTGTAGTGATTAAGTTTGTGATTGTTCAGTATTAAGCTGAATGACATTCATACTCATAGCTGAATCTTTGTGTTTAAACTGCTGAATTTACAACAAACTCACTTATAATCTCCTCATTTCTGTTTCTATGTGCTGCTGTGACATGAAGTCGAGCTTTCTGAACAAGTAAACCAACTGAGTAAGTATTACAGCTGATACGAGAGAAAAATTAGCTTCATTATGCGATAGTAGAGTTTAAAATAAAAACGTCACAGGTGGTAAAATTATATAAAATAATTGTTGTGAAAAGTATTGGTGATAATTCATGTTATTGATGGATTTAACTAGTGTTCACACAATATTACAGTAATTATTATAGATCATTAATAAAACGTAATGTGGAGGAGGAAGTAAATATTTGAAGCACATGAAGAATCACACAGTATCTTCTCAGTGTTTCTGACATGTTCATCTGGTCATTCACTTAAAATCTAATTTCTCTGTTTGTTTGTGCAACCTTGACAGATGATACGGAGACGTCTCAACAGGAAATATGTAAGTATTACAACTGAAACAAGAAGTGTAAAACGTTTTTTGTTGTGCAAGAAGAAATGTTCAATGAAAAAGGGGTTTAATGCTTTGCTGAAACCCATAAGTTTGTATAAATATAGTACAAATGCTTCATTACTTTATATAAAGATGCTGTATGTAGGATTGACACCTAGAGGTTGAACTAGGTATTGCAGTCCAAATTCAAAATATTGGAGAGAGTTGCCGAGTCACCGCATGAGACGATCGCTTGGGGTGATGCATGCGAGTCAGAGTCCATGGAGAACGAGATGACCGAGTATTCTCCTTTCTTTGCGCTGTATGATGATGATGTGTTGTCCACTGCGGCCTCTGACTCAGAGGATTTAATGGCGGAATCCTGCAGTTCTCTCCCTCCGAGCGGACAGGAGAAACGCAATTCCTCATCTTACAATGAGTTGTTAGATGTTGTGACGCGCGGTGGACAAGTTGGGATTAGACTGGGACTGTGAGCCGACGTAAAACCAGGCCCAATCTAAATTGGATGACCGGTTTTTTACTAGTGGTACTCCATCCCAGCACCGTAGGCCTCTTCCCTTCTTTCAAGACATCCACCAAGAGGTTTCTAGGTCTTGGAAGCAGCCTTTTTTGGCGCGTATTACAAACGCCACTGCCACTGATTTCGCCACCGTGTCTAAAATGGCAGATCACGGTTACAGGGCAATGCCGACCGTCGAAGAGACTCTCGCGACACACCTCGCGCCTAATTCAGCTCTGTCTTGGAAGTCACACCCTATGTTGCCGTCCAAGCCATGTAGGATCGCTTCCAGTTTAATCGGGAAATCTTACATGGCCACTGGGCAGGCTGCGGCCACGCTAAATTCTATGGGCATGCTTCAAGCCTACCAGGCAGAGCTTCTCAAGGAGCTGGAAGAAGGGGAAGGCCTCACTCCTGAGGCCGTTAAGGAGCTCAGGAGAGCTACAGATTTGGTGCTTAGAGTTACCAAACATACAGCTCGAGCAGTGGGTAGGTCCATGGCATGGACCAAGAGCCAGAACATTTCACCTCATTGTCATCCACTTCACAGAATTACGGTGACACGCAGAGGTTTTCGTGCTCTAAAGCCATGGAAAAGACCCCAGTTCCTTCAGAAAGGAGTCCAGTTGGGGGCGTGTCTTCATCACAAAACTATTACGATGGACGCGTCCTGATGGGCTGGGGGGCGGTCCATCAAGGACGCCCAGTCTGTGGAGTTTGGTCAGAGGAACATCGGAGCTGGCACATAAATCGTTTGAAACTATTGGCAGTCTTCCTGGCTCTCAGACAGTTCTTACCGCAGTTGACGGGCTGTCATGTGTTAGTCAGGATGGACAACATGATCATAGTTTCTTATCTGAATCGTCAAGGAGGATTACATTCACATATCCCAGGTCACCTGAACTCAGGATGGCAGAGGTTTGGACGAACGGAAGTGGATCTGTTTGCTTCAAGCACGACTACGCACTGCCCACTCTGGTTTTCCCTTTCTCCCCCGTATCCTGTAGGTCTGGATGCTCTGGCCCACGAATGGCCCAGAACCAGTCTGTATGCTTTTCTCCCAATCCGGCTGCTCCCAGTAGTTCTGCTCAGAGTACAATCAGACAGAGTGGAGCACCTGTTGTTAGTGGCCCCATGGTGGCCCATGCAGTCGTGGTTCTCGGACCTGGTCAGTCTGTCGGTCGCCTGTCCTTGGGAGATTCCCCTCAGACAAGATCTGTTGACACAAGCTCGGGGCACGATTTGGCACCCTCGGCCAGATTTATGGAAGCTATGGGTGTGGCCCCTTAGCGGAATGCGTTAATGTCTCTCTCTCTCCACAAGACACTTATATGCTTTCAAGTGGAGACTTTTTGAGTTCAGAGTCGTTTTTCTGAAGGAGTGACCCCCGCTACTCTCAAAGTGTATGTAGCGACCATATCTGCAGGACATGCACTCGTAGGAGGTGTTTCAGTAGGTCGTAATTTTTTGGTCTCATGTTTTATGCAGGGTTTGAGATGGCTTAGGCCTTTCCGTCCGACACAAGTTCCTTCTTGGGATCTATAGATCGTTTTGGAAGGTCTGTCGGGCCATCCTTTTGAGCCGTTGGAGTCTGTGTCAGAAAAATGGTTGACTCTTAAGACAGTTCTTTTGGTGGCCTTATCCTCCCTCAAGAGAGTAGGGGATTTGCAGGCTCTATCCATCAGCCCTTCATGTATGAACTTTGCCCCAGGGTTGATAAAAGTTTTATTGTGACCTAGGCCTGATTATGTTCCTAAGGTCGCTTCGAATCCATTTCGCTTTCAGCAAGTGGTCTTAGAGGAGCATTAAGGGCATTAAGAATCTATGTAGACCGCACAGCTCAGTGGCGTGGATCTGACCAGCTGTTCGTGTGTTTTGGTGGTAAGAGCAAATACTCTGCCTTCACTAAGCAGCGAATATCGCATTGGTTAGTTGAGGCTATCTCTTTGGCCTACGAGGCGCGTGGCTTGACTTCGCCTCTAGGATTACGTGCTCACTCTACGAGAGCAGTGGCTTCTTCTCAGGCCTTTCTGAAAGGGTCATCGATGGAAGATATTTATGCTGCAGCAGGATGGTCCTCTCCTAGCACCTTCATCAAGTTCTACAGTCTCGACGTGAGGATGGCTCCTGGCTCCCGGGTCTTATATGCTTGAGCAGACGCTTTCCTTGGTCTCCAGCTATCTAAGGTATGTCAGGCGTTCCCAAAACGATGACGTCATCGCAGCATTGAAGTGAACCTATGAAAGGGAACATCTCGGTTACGTATGTAACCCTGGTTCCCTGAATAGGGAACGAGATGCTGAGATGAGGGCCGTTCCATACCTTGATAGCGCTTCCTTCGTCATATATGAAAACCTGATGAAATAGCGCATGGCACGCTCATATAGCATACATTACATATGCGTGGGGGGCAGTGCTAAGCTCTATTTGCCCAATAAATTGGCATGATGGTATAAGGGCTTCAGACATTTGTCACACCGAGGGTGTTCCCAAAGCGATGACATCATCGCAGCATCTCGTTCCCTATTCAGGGAACCAGGGTTACATACGTAACTGAGATGTTTTCCACCAACTGCCAAACCGGGGTGCCGAAATACAATTGGTTAAACTGGCAGTGGGCGAGTTTCACAAACCAAAACAAACACAGACATTTTGGCCTGGAACGCACATTTTCAAAGGAGAATAACTGACTGTAGCATTTTTCAGATAAACAAGTATGTTAACTTGGCATGTTTCTTAACCCTTTCGCACATGAGTTTAAAATATTCTAGCTGAGCCCCAGGCGTGAGTTTTTTTTAGGCGACCGTTATTTTAGAACTTATAGCCTTATTGTTTCCATGGCGACGCGTCATGCTTGTCATGTGACACACCGCAGCCGTAATAGCGCTGTATGACACATGGATTGCTTTTATTTCGTTTTTCCTTTTTTTATTATTAATATTCACAAACATACTCGCTATATTATTAAATATCTGATATTCCGATTCTGAAATATGTGCAAGTAAATGTGTTTGGTTGTTTAAACACGTTTATAATGATCGTGTTAGTTCATCTATACCGGGTGATGGGCGCCGCCATGTTTGCTCGCTGAATCCAGCTGTGGGATTTACAACACGTAAATTCATCCTCTCCTCCCGAAACACGTTAAAATAAGTCTCCAGTAAACTGGGAGAAGAGCAGAGTAAACTTTATTGTTACCTACACTATGTGTATATGATATCAATAAAACATGTCGTCAGATTATATTTGTAAGGATCATTATTGCTGCTTCCATAGACATCAGCGCATATTTTACAAACTATAAATGTATGGCTTTGCTAGTACTTATGTGTATTTAAATGTCTGAAATCTTAATAAGCATTATATGGTTGAAAACACTGAATAAGTGATAATATTACAAGCGCCGCTGTCTGATCTGGCTCCGCGCCAGAAAGCAGATTTGAATTTCAGCAGTTGATGACGTGACTCACTGAAAGTTCTAATCACACCGGTGTGATCGTACGCCCAGGGACCAGCCAAGACTGATCACACCGGTGTGATCGTACGCGTTAAAGGGTTAAATATCTGCAAACATATTATGTTTTTTTTTTTGTTTTTGTTTTTGTTTTGCTTTAGTAGAGTCAAAAACTTACATGCAGCACCTTTAATTTTTTTTTTTTTATAGTATAAGTATTTTGTTGACATTTACTTCACTACACTAAACTAATAATTTCAAAACTAATGTTCACAAGCAAACACATTTCATCTAATGTCTGCTTTGTCTTTATTACATTTATTATATATAATTATATATATTATATTTGTCCTTATGCCTTATTATTTCTCTGTTTCTAGGTGCTGATATCCCACAAGAAGAGACACCGAGACCAGAGATCAGAGATGGTGAAAGGGAACGGTTCATTGTTGTTGAAGAGACTGCCATAAGTAAAGCGTTTGGTGCTGCTAAGATATTGAGAGACAGTCAGGGCAGGAAGAGCATTGCAATCAGAGCTGAAGATGATGAAGTTCATACACATGGTGAGTAGTTGTCTTTTAATGTAATAGTTTTCATATAAGAAGGGTTTGTTCATTCAGTTGTAATAAATGGGTAACACTGGTCCAAGTTTTCAGAAGTGAAATTATAGTTTTGTGAGAACAGACCCAGATATAGATCATTATTAACTGAAAATATCCCATCAGCTATAGTATTGTTTATTGTTCTCATTAATTAAGTTAAGTTAAGTCGTGACGTATTGTCAAGTATGGTGACCCATACTCGAAATGGTGCTCTGCATTTAACCCATCCAAATGCACACACACACACACACACAGTGAACACACACCCGGAGCAGTGGGCAGCCTTGCTCCAGCGCCCGGGGAGCAATTTAGGGGTTCGGTGCCTTGCTCAAGAGCACCTTAGTCATGTTATTGAATTAATTTAACAAATTAATTTAACTAACTAATGATTAATTTAACTAATGTTCACACACAGCAATACTTTAATTGTTACTGTTCAATAATAAAAAGTCATGCAGATGAAAACGTGATTATTAGAAGCACATGAATAATCCAATGCTATTTTGCGACCAATTCGTACATATCTTACGAGGTGGCTAATTCGTAAAAATTTTTACAACCTCATTTGTACAATTTGTGTGACTGGTAGGTTTAGGGGTGAGGTTAGGTGTGGTCCTTCGTATGAATTCGTACGAATTAGCCACCTCGTAAAATATGTACGAATTCTTCTCAGGGTTGCTGACATGTTCATCTGTTCATTCACTTAAAATATAATTTCTCTGTTTCTGTGTGCGGATTTGACAGATGATGTGAAGATCTCTGAACAAGAAACAAGTAAGTATTAAAACTGATACAGCAAGTGCAAAATATTTTATGTTTTTACTTTTCTTTTTTACTAAAACTACATTTTAAAGAGAAAATCTACTATTAAAGATCGCCACACACTAGACATATCTGAGATATGGGGCTGAAGTCAGGATTTCTGGATTTAAACATGTTTTTGGATCAAAACTATGTATATAAGTATATATTCAAAACAAGTGATTAAAAGGGTTCAGTTCTGTAGAATTGTCAGCAAATTAGAAATGATAAACAAACCTTTACTTTCAAGGATATTTTCATTTTAAAGCTGCAAGAATGCTTGTATATTCACCATAAATCTACTGCCCAAGTTGCTCTGCACAGATTAAAGATGCTAAAGCATTAAAGACATTTTATTTTTGTATTTATAAAGCAAGTCTTGTCTCAGTGTTTTAAGTAGGTATTCCTACATAACATTTACACTGGCAATGTACTTTATGTGCATTTGGACAGATGCTGAAATGTAAAATATGTATAATATACACTAACCATTTCTTAACAGTATAGTTTCTGTTCCTGTATATACAACTTCTTACAAGTCTCTGTTTCCAGGTGAAGAGACACCGAGATCAGAGATCAGAGAAGGTGAAAGGGAACGGATCATGTATGTTGAAGAGACTCCTATAAGTAAAGTGCTTGGTACTGATAAGAGATTGAGAGACAGACAGGGCAAAAAGAGCATTGTAATCCATAAAACCAATACTGAAGACGCTGCAGTTGAAACACATGGTGAGTAGTTGTCTTTTAATGTAATATTTTTAATATAAGAATGGTTTGTTTGTAGTGTTCACGGTGCTCCTGCAAAAGTGATGTAATATAACAAAATAATGTTACAATTAAATAATGTTATAGTTACTACCAGGTGCAAAACAGCTTGTTGTCCAAATGGACTTTATCACACTGAAATGAACAAAATTAGATGGTATAATTTCCTGACAAAAAAAAAAAAAAAAAGAACCAAAAAGTAGAGACTATAAGACTTTATAGTGCACTGTATTCCAAATTTCAAAGTCAAATTATAGTTTTGTGTGAGGAACAAACCCAGATGTAGGTCATTATTCAGTGAAAATATCAGTTTAAGTTTTCAAATCTCATTTCCACTTACTTACACCTGACAGATTTTTTTCTTCTTCTAGTTTTCATGCGACCATCTTGTCTAATAAATGTAAATGTTTCATTGTCTAATTAATTGTCAATCATCTGTGATTGTTGTTAAAACAGGATCGGATGGAAAAGCTCCCGAAAATGAGCTGAAAGAAGGTGAGATTCTGTTGTTTGCTCTGAATCTCTTCAACTTTAAAACCAGATCTTGATTTGAGGTGTAATGTAGCTTCATTCAGTTGATTCATTCAGATTTCAAACTCCATTTTACACTGATCCATTCATATATTCAAATAAAAAAAAAATTAAATTAAATAAATAAATAAAATAAACATTCTCTGGAACACAAGCTGCCAGAGAAATGGCTAATTTGTAAATCTTTTAATGCGTTATAAGATCAGTGCTCAAACAAGATTTAATGTAATTTGATAGCAAAATATTGACATTTTGATTTCTCAGGAACAACTACAGTTTTGATCAACAGATTTGTTTCTTTATAATTTCTGTGATTGCCTCTGTTTCCTTTCAGAATCAACAGGAAAAGAAGTAAATGAAGAAACGGCTTTAATGAGCCAAAAGGAAGAGGATGAACCAAATGAGTAGATATAGAAGAGCTCAGTTTAGTGAGATAAGACACGCCCACCAGTGTCAATCACTGTGATATCATCGACATTTCATCTCAGTCTTTCACAAGCCTCTAGAATCCATCAGTCAAAGTGCAAAAAGCTTTTTGGTTTCAGATGAACAGGGAAATGTGTTGATAAAAATGTCATATATGACTATTAATGTTACTCTACATACTTCTTACTCTAAGATGTGTTTTACCTCAGAAATATCTGTCAAACCACTGTATGTGCTGTTCACGGTTTATGTTCTCGTTCAGCTCTGATCCCAGTGTCTCTAATGATCACATGACCTTCTCCTCGTGTGTAGAAATTCATCAGACTGTATACAAGAGACACACAGTATTCAGTGTCAATGTGACACTTTTGTTGCAGAAATTAACCAACTAAGTTACTCTATTTTCATTTAAACTGAAAACTTTGCATGTGTTATGCTATATTAAATAACAATGCTTAAATATGTTATCCAAAGATATATTTTAAAGAAATCATCCTTTAATCAAAGTACAAATTTGACCTGAATTTAGAGTGTATTACGTCCAGAGACGTATTTGTTTCCATTTAGCAGGAAGTACTAGCTGCCAGCTGCCTCCAATGATTGGTTGCCTACTGTGATTGGAAGAATTTAAGCCTTGTTGATTGGGTTTCTCTTCAGTGTTATTGTGTTTACATTCTTGTTGTAATTGGTGTTTATGACAAGAAATACTTTCTGGGTTGTAAGCTATTATTTGTTCGTGTATTGTTCTTAATTAGTTTATATTGTTAGGTCTTTGGGAATTGGTTAGTAGAGAGGTGGGTGCCATTTTCTTTTGAACTTCTTGTCTCCTGTTTAAGCTATTTGGGGAGTTAGTGTAATTTGTTGTATTTGTTTTCTTTTCTTTTAATAGTTTAGTTTTTCTCTCTACTGGTTAGATGGGTTATGCTTGTTGTTTTGGCCTTTGTCCCCTCGTGAAACATTGGGATCCTCCCACATTTATAAAATAAACTTGTTTTTTATATTGAGTTGATTTTTGAAAGCACTGGGGTTGGGAACTGGACCTTGCTGCCTCCACACATCACACCATTTTATTCTGTTACATGTTCCTCCATCCCTAGACTATATTGAGTACGTAACAAAAAAAAAAAAAAGTGGTTAATCTATTTTGTTATTTGCAGCAGGATGTAATCTGCTCCATTGTTGGACAATCAAATGGTCTTTTTCTCTTGTTTTGTATATTTAGCTTGAACGTTTTTGCTCTTTTTGATGTGGGATGAGAAGTTGGTGCTTGAGATATGGAATTTGGCTTAGTCTCGATTACATTACTTCCTACTTTGGAAGTATATAATCATTGTCCTGAAAGGGCTTTAACTTCCATAGCAGACATCTTTAATAAGAGCTTCTCTAAAGAGGTGTTGGGGAAATTACAATTAAATGCCATAGACAGACAAGGAGTCCAATTTGAAGTTCAATAAAACATTAAAAATTAAACAAACAATTCACAAAATCTTTATTTAAAAAAAATAAAATAAAAAAAATCACCAAAATTACACACCAATTTCCTTTATGAGGGTCATTTCAAGGGTACAACAGAAACAAAAGCTTATGAGATCCATCATTTATGTAGCTAATTGTTATTTATTTTGTTTAGGTTAATTATGTTTACTGCCATGTATTTATACGAATATCTCACTGAAAATGAACATTTTCTTAATATTTCCTCAGAACTGTTTCGAACTGTTTTGACTTGTAAACAGTGCTTGATCTGTGCATATTTCTCTCCTGATTCAGACAAGATGACATTTCACTGGAGAAAATAACATTATGCATAGAGGACTAGAAATAGTTTTATGTCAAAACATCTTGTTTCTTGCAAACACAGCATTCACCTTCACAACATGTTAATCGATGGACTGTACTGGATTACACATGTATCATTGTGATGTTTTTATCAGCTGATTGGACTGCAGAGAATCCAGTGGTGGAATTTTCATTTTTGGGTGAACCAGATCAGTTTAAATGCCATTCTGTGCAGATATGATAAAATAAATGGCTAATGAATGAAAATGAATCTGTATCTTTTGGGGATTACACAAGCGACCTTCAGCAAACATATCTGGAACTGATTCTTCTGCTCAACTGATGTTGGTCTAATTTTACTCTACGGGTTGGATGGTGATGTCTAGTCTCTAGCATCCTGTTCAGCTCACTTCTTGTAGATGTGAAGTCATAAACCAGAAAAGCAACAGCAGCCACGCTTACCAGAGCAGAAACAACCAAACGTATCACAGTTTCAGTAAAACCACAACAGTGGACGTGGTCTGAAAAAAAAGAAAGAAAAACACTATGTTAGAATAATGCATTTAACTCTCTTTCAAACAGACTCATAGGTGCTGGTTTTATGGGTTGGTATTATTAGGAACTCAGGCATTCACTAAGAAGGAAGAACATCCATAAGCTTTACTGTGTGTTTGTATTTGCATACACATTTTATTTGCTTAGCCAAATGACATTAGCTAGAATTGTTCACTGTAAGCAATTCTAGACTGGGAGAGCAGACTGCCCCCACACATCTGCTCTCCCAGAAACCCGTGTGATTATGTGATTCTTTCTCCAAGATCTTTTTTTACTTTGAGCACTAATGTTTTTGTTTGTTTGTTTTTTGAGCAACATTTGGCACCACGCCCCCACACGGCCCTCAGGCACCTGCTTCATTGTTCTGTTGCTCATCTGCGGTCTGTTCTTTGTTCCAGTGAAAAGCAAAAAAAAAAAGCAAATGCATTTCACCCTCGTGCACAAACTGCAGGTCATTCTTTCTCTATGAATGCATGAGCTGATAAAATGTACATCTTGGATGCATTGTAATTGGCTTTAGATAAATATATCTGCCAATGCATAGATGTAATTTAAATGAAAATGTTACCATTTTAATTGCCTTATGTGGTTGATCGTTTAATACCCATCAACAGTAACATGAAGCAACACCTATGTTTGGTCACAAATGCATGATTGTGGTTTCCGTTCTAACTTCAGTCAGGCCACTATATATGAACTAAAACTGGATTACAGAGTTAAATCTTTTAAATCTTTACATAAACTAATATGACACTGACCGAACACATTTAACAGAGTTCTCACCTATATTACGAGTGACATACCTGAACTTGGCTGAGAGAGTTCAGTAATGTTTACATCCTCACTCTGGTTGATGGTTACGTTATTCACTGCACAGCTGGATGTCAAAAAATTTGAGCTTGATGATCTTTCTGGTGGTGAAATGTTACTGTGACATTACTCTCATCACACACACAGCTCTGATCTTTGTTTATAACAGATCCATATTATACTGAAGCCATTAATACAATAAAATGTGCATTTAATAAATATTGAAAAGAACAGAAAATAAACATTTTAAAATAATATGATGATAAAGAAATAACTCAAACAAATAATAGACGTGCTAAATTACACTGTTATTGTCTACTCACCATTGACCATAACATTGAAACTCATGTAGCTGGTCTCACTGCTGATAATTGCTAGTTTATAAAGTCCAGAGTCTGTGGTTCTGGTGTTGGTGATGATCAGAGATCCGGTCTGATCCAGCTTTAATCTGCCTCTGAATCTCCCATCAGCATCATATGTTGAGTTGGTTTGCGTGAGTCTATTAATTTCAGCTATTCGAGTGCTTCCAAACATCCACTGTATTAGCAGATATTTCTGTAGTTCATTTACATCAGTGTGAAGAGTGAACGAATCTCCCTCCATCACTGATACTGATTTCATTTGATCTGTCACATCTAGAGAGATAGAGAGAGAAACGGAAACATATTTAGTAAAAGACCAAAAAAAAAAAAAAGTGTGTTAATGACCAAACTATCAGTTATATAGTGGTGTGTATTATGCAGACATGTTCCTATATGAATGAATTGCAGTGCGATCTTATTAGAGACTAATAAGAATACAAGTTCTGGAATTCAGTCCCATGTCATTTTTCTCCAGCACTCACTTTCATGAAAATAGAAGTGAAACAATAAACAATCATGTGTGGATCAGATTGATTTAAAACAAAATAACGAACTTTGTTTTAGAATACCTTCCACTTTTTTTAATGATATATAAACGGTTTATGCGAATTGTAGCTGCAATGCGTTTATTCTAAAAATCAAAAATAGCCTACAACTTACCAACAAGACGCCACAAACTCACAAAAAACAAAATAAAAGCGTGAACCATATTCCTTGGCCGTTTGTCAACCACTAGTAAATGTCTGAGAAAGGAAGAATAGTAAAAAAAAAAAAAAAAAAAAAACATCACTTCTACCGAGGGTCGCTAGTAGGCGTTCCCACTGCTGGTTGAGTTGTTGACATTATGGCCTAAATAGGTTCTTACCACTTAAAATAAATGGTGGAGGTGGAATATTATATACAACTGCAAAAGATAATATAATTGTAAGACTCATTGCAATAAATAAATAAAATAAATAATTATTAATAATAATAAATTATGAAAGTGTAATAGGCTATATTAAATGCGTTTAACAAATCATCAAAAACATATAAAGTGTCTGTATAATATGTGCTTTTTAATTACAGGAACTTGAATTTAAGGATGGGCGAATGAAGCCTCGTGAAGCGCTGACTCCTGACTCTACCGAGAAAAGATTCAAAGCTTTGAGAGTGTCGAAAACAGTGCCACCTGGTGGTTACTAAAAAATTAAATAAATTTAAAAAAAGCACCCACAAGCCTGTAATACAGTTTTTGCCTATTACTTACACACTTTTTGCAGAATTTGGCTCATTATGTCAAAACTCTACACACAAGCCAATCAGACATAGCACTTGGAGATTAACAACTCACATCTATGCCAAAATGAAACACTGCAATCAAAACTTAACACTCCTTTCTAAAAATGAAATTCTTGCAACAAAACCATACACACAAGCACCAGTTGAATTACTCTTTCATATCACCAGCAACACACTGATGGGCTTTACATAAAACACTGCAGTCTTTGTGTTTCTATTTTTATTTTCATTTTCTCAGACTCATTCTTCTGTAAAACTCAAAAGTAGAATTTATGCAGTAATCAAACAAACATTCTTACAGAAATAAAGAAAAATATAATCACAAATCATCAAATTTAGCAACAAGACAAAAGTAAAAAAACAAAACAATTACTGGATAAATTGGTATGGGGGACATATTTGTTTTGTGTGTGTGGTGGGGGGCTGGGGGCTTATGGATCCCACCTTCTATTCGGATCTGGCCACAAGACCTCGTCAACATCACAGGCGATGTCCTCGCGGGCTAGGCATCGGGGGAAATATCGCCTTGTGTGCCGAATCCACCCTTGGATTGATCCCACCTCAATGTCTCCGCGTGCCTCTTCCATTGCTTGCAGAAGAGTCAAGCGGGCGTGTGGTTGCCGATCATATACTTTCCACCGCCACGCAGAAAAGAATTCCTCGATTGCATTTAGAAAGAGGCTGTAAGGGGGCAGGTATAAAAGTGTGAAATGGTTATGGTTGTTGAACCAATCTCGGACCAGAGCAGCCCGGTGGAAACTAACATTATCCCAGATGACAACAACCTGAGCTGCTGTGGTCTGTCCTGCACAACTGCATGTAGTGCATCTAGAAATGCAATGATCTGTCCTGTATTGTAGGGACCTAGAGTGGTGATGCAGGACTCCTTGGACACTAATTGCAGCACACAAGGTGATATTTCCCCCACGCTGCCCAGGGACATTTACAACAGCCCTTTGTCCAACTACGTTATGGCCCCGATGCCTGGTTTTGGCCAGATTGAAGCCTGCCTCATCCACATAGATGAACTCATGGCATCAAAATCCAGAACTGTCTGTAACAGAAAATATTGAATAGTGTTACTGAAAACACATACAGTAACTATGTCTATATTTTCACACAAGTAGGGGCTGGGTTGGGTCAGTATAAACAAAAACTACAAGCTACAGGCAAGGCAGGTGGCAGCATAAACCCTCATTCCCACATCACAATATATAGTCTGTAAAGTAAAGTGACACATACCTGCACATAATCATGGCGCAGATCCTTGACCCTGACACTGTTGTGACCCTGTACAGCTGCTTCATTCTGAAGTTATGTTTCTGTAGGATGCGACTTAGTGTAGAAATGCTGACCCTGTTGATATTTTTGAATACATTTCTATTTGCAATTATACGTTGTTGCAACTCACAAAGTCAGTTTGCATTATTTTCTTGCATATTTCAATGATGGCAAGCTCATGTTGTTGAGTGAAGAGCTGTTCCCTTCCACCTTGAGGAGGTCGTCCAACCATTCTGTAGAAAATGCCACCACAAGATGTCATTGGTTAGGTTCTTTTTCACATACTGTACTTTCAAACTGTACACAGTACTGTAACATCACAATGGTATTCCTTTACATATACTTCACAGCACTACCCATTTTTGTATAGTACAGTTACAGTTTTTCTCGATTGCTAACACACAATTCATGAAACAATTCACCATTTTCTCACAACTATAAACACAATCTCAAAATTACACACCAACTTGTGCAAACTTCAAACTTCCAGGTCAAAATCAAATAGTTTAGTCAAAAACATGTTCTCTTTTGTCAGACTCAAACTTTGGCCTCAGATGATACACAAACCTGTCAAATACTCAGACTACGTTCCTGTCTAGAGAACACTAGTGAGATCAATTCAAAACACGGTTACAAAAACATCATTTTGGGAAACAGGAATCATTTTGCTAGTCAATGACTGTTACAGTATACGGCATAAATAGAGGGGTGCAGATACAATAAAATTCAGAAATAAACTTTAAGAAAAGTTTACTTTCATTACACTTCTGTAAAGAGATTTTATAGTAGATGAAAAGCACTAGAAGAGAAAAGTTCAAAGACCAAACAACTGAATATACAGTAAACACACACTGGAATATACGGTCAGTTACTGTAAATAAATAAATAAATTCATTCAGCATCCTCAGTTGCATTACAGTATTGGTAGTATCCTTATTTGTTATCGCAGTTTCTTAGTCTTCGGAAAAAAGACTTCTCTGCCTCCCCTAGACAGACAACTCTCAGTTCTGCAAAAATAGAGTAAATTTAAGGACTACTTGGCTACAAATCAATTCAACAGTAATGAGTTTGAGGGTGTACAACATGTGCTACAATATGTACTGTACATAGAATAATGAAAGTTTTCTCATCTGAAGTACTGCTGCTATGTACTGTAATTATATTGTATGTGTCAGTAGTACTGAAACCTTGTAGATGAGCCTGTAGGCCAACTTCCCTCATGGTCAGTCCATGCAGAAGAACATGGTCAACTATAGTGCTTTGCATTTCATCAGGAACAAATGACCTTTGACCTCATCCCCTTCGTTTTTTCCTCTTTGTCTCCCACTACCATGATTCATTTTCCAAAACACATAATCACCTGTGCGCTTGTTCTTATCATCCTGAGATTCTGACCTGTGTGTCATCAGTTTTGCTACTGAATGTTCACACATGGATAAATGTGAATAATTATGTGTAGGCCTATACAATTAAACAACTACATTTTTCCATAAAAAATTATTATACAGAACTGAATTGCAAGTGCTATAAAATAGTATGAACAGCTAATGCAGGCATCCTTAAATCTGGCCCACTCCTGCAGAATTTAGTAAAAAACGATGGGTCCAGATAGTATCACGTTAGGCTACTTGCACAAATAAAAGCCAAACTCTCTCTCTCTCTCTGTGTGTGTATTCTTGTTTATGGTACATTGTGGGAACCAGTAATAGTAAAACCTGGAATTTTTGACATTGTGGGGACCAGCCTGTGGTCCCCATGAGAAAAAAAAAAAAAACTAAATTATGTTTATCTGAAAGTGTAACAATGCAAACATGTTTCTAAGGGGTTTAGGATTGGGTTAGGGGATAGTAGTAGTAGTATATTTTTATATAATGCCATGTCAGCATCATAGGCTATTTGCAAAAACAAGTAAAACAATGAAAACCAGCAAACAAACAAACAAGTTATATTACACAATATTTTTTTACATTAAAAACTAAAAACTAAAAACTAAAACTTTTTCTGGCAAAATTATACTAAATAACTCTTTAACCGTCTGGTGTTGTTCAGTCATTTTAGACCGGAAAAAAAAATGTTTCAAATTTTTACAAATTAAATTTGTATTTAAATTTAAGAATGAAATCATTTACCTGTTGAGAGTGTGTTGACAGTCTGTGTAGTTGTATCACTGAACTCCAGAAAATCAGTAATGAGGTGCTTTGACAGTTACAGATTTTGAAAAAAAAAGGGGCGGGAACAAAGAACACTAAACTCTAATACAAAGAACCATTTCAGCATAAAAGGGTTCTTCAGAATGCCATGGTTCTAAATAAAACCATTACTGCATGTAAAGAACCTTTAAAGAACCATCTTTTTTTAGATTGTACCACACTCCTTTGCAGCTGCATCAGCTTGCTCATTTCCTGAAAGCCCAATATGACCTGGAACCCAGCAAAAAATAATACTATAGAATTGATTCTGTAGATGGTCCACTTTGGTTACAATACAATCTATCAAAGGATGATCAGTTTTTAAAGAGTCCATTACTTAAAGGCATGATTTAGAGTCTGTACAAATTATAGAACCCTTTTGTTGTGCATTTTCAATATATTCCAAAGCTAATAGCAAAGCATGTGCTTCAGCTGTGAAAAATGCTCTTTTGAAATACGGATTCCATAATATTGCTGCCCAGTCACCATTGCTGCAGTTACACCATTTTCCACCTTCAAACCATCTGTAAATATAGGTGAATGTAAAGGAAATTGACTTCTTACGTCCAAATACTGTATACATTAGAAGTCACTCCTTCCTTCTGATGACCTAAATCCATATTGATAATAGGCTTCTTTAATTTCAAAGGATGTAAAAACGTGAAGTGTGTTTGATTTAAAATGGCCAAGTTCATATTTAAATTCTCTAAATGTGGTTTAACATGAACACCAAAAGGTCTGGTTTGCGCTCATACAAATTAATATATTGGGGGTTAAAGACAGCAGAATAAGCTGGGTTATTTTTATTTGCTTTTAGTTTGACAACATACTGGAGTGATAGCTTCAACTGTCTGTTTTGAAGTGAAGGTTCACTGGCTTCAATGTACAAACTCTGCATTAGTGAAGTTCTGAATGATCCCAAAGCAAGGTATAATCCTTAATGATGCACTGTATCAAGTATTTCCTGGCAGAATCATAAATTACACTCCCATAGTCCAAACGGGACTATGGGAGTGTAACAGTACTTAACTCCATAAAGTCGCAAAAGAACAGTATAGTCTGCTCCCCATTTCGTTTTGGCCAACACTTTGGGTAACCGTTAGGGGATAGAAAGTGGCATTTGGTCAGTATAAAAACAATAGAAGACTATGGAAAGTCCCCACAAGTCACAGAAACCGTGTGTGTCTGTGTCAATAGGCCTACCCATTAAACTGGCATTCAATGCCATATGAATATAAATGTGATAGATGCATATACATATGTACATAATGTACTCTTGAACTGCATATGGTATCTCCTTTGAAGGCATATCTATCCATCCATCCATCCATCTTTAAGAACTGAACAGTCATTGTACAGTGAGGACTGCAATAACACATAAACATTATGTAACCCAGCAAATCAGGGAGGGATAATAACTGGCCACAAACTGTGGTGAAAGCTTTAGCGCTTGTACAAGCAGTTTTATTACAATTCACAGATACCAATCTTAACAAAAGAATGAATATCCAAAACACTAATACCGACCTCATTCCAAAAAAAAAGAAAAAAAAGAAAAATGAAACATTAACAACAAACCACACGGGCACCAACCGGGCAGGACTAGAAGTGTGAAAGTGTACAACCATTAATTGAAATGCAAACCCCAATAAAGCACAGCAGTCAAGAGAAAATACAAATCACCAGAACCACAGAAGAACCCACCACCTCACCAGTGCCAGTCACCCATGGAGGAGACCCTGCAGCTGCCATGGAATCAGGGCAGAAGACAGCTAAAGAAAAGATGGCAATCACAATAATACACTGTATACAAAAAGAGCACGGGTAGGTATGTTTATATATATAGATAGAGGTGTTGGTCATATAATTAGAATATTATCAAAAAGTTGATTTCACTAATTCCATGCAAAAAGTGAAACTTGTATATTATATTCATTCATTACACACAGACTGATGTATTTCAAATGTTTATTTCTTTTAATTTTGATGATTATAACTGACAACTAAGGAAAATCCCAAATTCAGTATCTCAGAAAATTAGAATATTACTTAAGACCAATACAAAGAAAGGATTTTTAGAAATCTTGGCCAACTGAAAAGTATGAACATGAAAAGTATGAGCATGTACAGCACTCAATACTTAGTTGGGGCTCCTTTTGCCTGAATTACTGCAGCAATGCGGCGTGGCATGGAGTCGATCAGTCTGTGGCACTGCTCAGGTGTTATGAGAGCCCAGGTTGCTCTGATAGTGGCCTTCAGCTCTTCTGCATTGTTGGGTCTGGCATATCGCATCTTCCTCTTCACAATACCCCATAGATTTTCTATGGGGTTAAGGTCAGGCGAGTTTGCTGGCCAATTAAGAACAGGGATACCATGGTCCTTAAACCAGATACTGGTTGCTTTTTGGCACTGTGTGCAGGTGCCTAAATGAAATCTGCATCTCCATAAAGTTGGTCAGCAGCAGGAAGCATGAAGTGCTCTAAAACTTCTTGGTATACGGCTGCGTTGACCTTGGACCTCAGAAAACACAGTGGACCAACACCAGCAGATGACATGGCACCCCAAACCATCACTGACTGTGGAAACTTTACACTGGACCTCAAGCAACGTGGACTGTGTGCCTCTCCTCTCTTCCTCCAGACTCTGGGACCCTGATTTCCAAAGGAAATGCTAAATTTACTTGCATCAGAGAACATAACTTTGGACCACTCAGCAGCAGTCCAGTCCTTTTTGTCTTTAGCCCAGGCGAGACGCTTCTGACGCTGTCTGTTGTTCAAGAGTGGCTTGACACAAGGAATGCGGCAGCTGAAACCCATGTCTTACATACGTCTGTGCGTAGTGGTTCTTGAAGCACTGACTCCAGCTGCAGTCCACTCTTTGTGAATCTCCCCCACATTTTTGAATGGCTTTTGTTTCACAATCCTCTCCAGGGTGTGGTTATCCCTATTGCTTGTACACTTTTTTCTACCACATCTTTTCCTTCCCTTCGCCTCTCTATTAATGTGCTTGGACACAGAGCTCTGTGAACAGCCAGCCTCTTTTGCAATGACCTTTTGTGTCTTGCCCTCCTTGTGCAACGTGTCAATGGCCATCTTTTGGACAACTGTCAAGTCAGCAGTCTTCCCCATGATTGTGTAGCCTACAGAACTAGACTGAGAGACCATTTAAAGGCTTTTGCAGGTGTTTTGAGTTAATTAGCTGATTAGAGTGTGGCACCAGGTGTCTTCAATATTAGGTTAGGTTACTTTATTCATACCCGCAGGTAAATTTGTCTTGCAGTAAAGTGACAATGACAACCATCCATAACACAAATTCAAAACACATTTAAGACCATAACACAACAAATAACAAAATACAATACATGATAAATAATATAAATACTCCAAGACTCCCCCATCCTACAGCTTATTTAACACAGTTAAAACAGCGGGAACAAAGCTGTTTTTATGTCTCTTTGTTTTACACCTTGGAATTAAAAACCTCCGTCCAGAAGGAAGAAGCTGAAACTCACTATGCAAAGGGTGGGAGTCATCATTTAAAATAGAAGTAGCCATTCGTTGCAACTGTCTGGTGTGTTGCTACAGTGTGTTGTTACTGTTAGCTTGCTTGTTGATCAGCTTGTTGTGTGCAGTGTGAATTTTGGTTTTGAGTTGATAAGTTGTTGTCAGTCTCATTCCCTTTTTGTATATTTTGTAAAGTATTGTAAATACGCTTTTCCACACTTGGAAGTTGTAGGGGGTGAGTGCCATTTTCTTTTGTAAATATTGTTTTCTCCTGTTTTTCATTAGATAGGAAGTTAGGGTAATGTATTGTATTTTTATTTAGTTTTTTTTTTTATTGTTAGGGAATTTAGTATTTTTCTGTTAGGAGCTACCTTGGTGTTTGTTTGTTGTTTTGGCCTTTGCTCACCCCTGAAGTTGAGCTTTCACTTGTGGTTCTGTAAATAAATGTATAAAGGATCTTTGATTGTCGATTCTAGTTTATGTTGCGGCCTTACCCTAGACCGGGTCTGGTATACAACGAAGTTGGATCCAACTGTGACTCACCCACCAATCGACTCGACCATTTAACTATCTGGTTTAGAGAATTTCTTGCTTTTAAAGATGTTTTTACCCAAACCATACGACCAAAGAAAAGGACAAAACTGATTCAATAAAAGCATGATAAAACATGATTATTAACGTTCGGTCAATATTAAATTGTGATAATTTCCTCAAGCAATACAAGCACTGGTGACCTTTTTTTACACACAGCTGCACAATTAGCTTCGAAATTCAATTTATCATCAATAATAGTACCATGGTATTTATAAGATTGCAAGTAATCAATAGTCTGGCCTTTGATTAAAGTAGCTTTGTTCATGCGAGTCTTCCTTCTAAAATCAATGAGCATATCTTTAGTCTTTGATATATTAAGCTGAAGGTAGGATTTCTCACACCAGTGAACAAAGTCATCAACAACTGGGCCGTGGCTGATCTCATCCTCCTGAAGCAGACTAACAATAACCGAATCATCTGCATATTTTATGATGGTTCTATTGTCATAGCTGCTCTGACACATATTTGTGTAAAGAATAAATAATAAAGGTGACAAGACACACCCTTGAGGTGACCCAGTAGAAGAGCTTTTTCGGTCAGATAAAGTACCATTTACCCTCACTCTCTGTGTCCTATTTGTTAGAAAGTCAAGAATCCAACCTACCAGGTTATTACTTAACTCAAACTGTTCTAAAAGCCTTCTGGTTAAATTGTGGGGTTTAATTGTGTTAAAAGCCGAAGAAAAATCTATGAATAAAAGTCTAGCATGTGTCCCATTCCCATCCAAATGTCTAAAAAGCAAGTTAAGCAATGTGACTGTAGCATCTTCCACTCCTCTATGAGGCCTATATGCAAATTGCATGGGATCCAGAACATATTCAGTCTGCCTCAAGATCTCAGACCTGACCAATTTCTCAAAAATCTTCATTAAAACTGAGGTCAGAGCGACCGGCCTAAAATCATTAATAATTTTTGGCTGACTACATTTTGGAACTGGGACAACCACTGCATCTTTCCAGAGATTGGGTACATGTTGTGTCTGTAGTGACTTATTATAAATATCATGAAATACAAGACTTAGGTCTTTTGCACATGATTTAAGTAACCGACCACAAATATCATCAGGTCCAGGGCTTTTGTTCACCTTTACTGAATTAAAAGCCTTTTCAACATCCTGAAGATCAATGTTGAAATGCTGAGTATCCATAAGGTTAAGACTCAATTCCTGAATTTCTTTGCTAAAATCAAAATGATCAAAACGACAATAAAAACTATTTACTACATTTGCAAATTCAAAGTCAGAATTAAAACCATCCAACATAACATAAGTGCTGCTGTTTGAATTATTAAGGCCTGCTATACTTTTCATACTCGCCCAGGCTGAACCAGAATTATTTGCAGCCATATTGTCTTCCAGTTTTACTTTATAATCTTGTTTGGCTTTCAAAATTTCAATCTTCAGCTCTTTTGTAGCCAAATACAAATCAGAGGCTGCTCCCTGTTTAAAGGCAAGTGTTTTCCTTTGTAAGCAGGACTTCACAGATTTAGTAACCCAGGGTTTGTTATTAGAATATATTTTAACACGCTTACTGGGAATTATCATGTCTCTGCAAAAAGCAATATATGAACATGTTACATCCACCAGTGAATCCAAATCATTACCACAGGACTGTTTAAAAATGTCCCAATCAGTACAACTGTAAAATTCCTGCAAACAGGACACAGATTCTTCAGACCATATTCTTATGTCCTTGATCTTTGCTTTCTCTCTCTTTAAAACAGTCTTTTATATGGGCAGTAAATGAATGCAATTATGGTCAGCAGAGCCCAATGAAGGAAGCGGGAGAGATTTATAAGCATCCTTCACTGACCCATAACAGAGATCTAAAGTCTTACCCCGTCTGGTTGGACAGGAGACATATTGCTAAAAAGTTTTAAGTGTCTGTTTGAGAGAAACATGGTTAAAATCGCCAAGAACAAAGTTAGGTGCATCTGGTGAGATCGACTGCAATCTCTGTACTACATCAAAAATAGTAGCCTACTAGAGGCAGAGACAGAATCCGCCTTTGGATGAATGTACACAGTTGTTATAAAAAGTTGAGGGAACTCACAGGGTAAATAGAAAGGAAATTGCAGGCAAACAACAAATATAAAAAAAGCCCCAGCGCGACGAAATAAGAAAAATCCATTTTTGCCAACTAAATCTAGGAGCACTTATTCATATTGTGAAAAGGTTCAATATTGTCTTCACTACATTATAATTTTCTGATATACTGAATTTGGGATTTTCCTTAGTAGTCAGTTATAATCATCAAAATTAAAAGAAATAAACATTTGAAATATCAGTCTGTGTGTAATGAATGAATATAATATACAAGTTTTACTTTTTGAATGGAATTAGTGAAATAAATCAACTTTTTGATGATATTCTAATTATATGACCAGCACCTGTATATGTATATATATATATATATATATATATATATATATATATATATTAGTAACAATAGTTGTGCTAGTCCTGCAACACAAAAACTTATTGTAAATACCTTGAATTGAGCATTTTAATTAATCCAAACAAATACCTTTAAAATAATTGGATCTAAAAAAGAGGAATTAAAAACCAACAGGTGGCTCCTTTAAGAGACCTATAAAACAAACTTTTATGAAAACAACCATCTTCATAAATGTTCATGAGAAAACACTTGATCATTCTTATTACATAATTCATTCACACATCATTCATCAATTTTGTGGACTGAGTCGCCAAGCCAATCACCACAAGCGGGGTTCTGGAACACAACAACAAAATAAAACTTTTTTTCACACCACGTAGTCTACTACCTTTTTTATATTTTCTCATTACCTCAATAAAAAAACTCATACATTAAGATACTTCATGCCCACATTTAATTAAATGAAAATGACCTAACGACACAACTTACTCTAAACATGTGCAGCATAAAACAACTTGACTTCAATGTCTTTGCTTAAACAGAAACAGCTCTCGTGACTACAATACATTCATCAAAATAGTCACTATTAAAACAGGGTTGAGCACAAATTACCTGATATTAGCGCACACTTGTTTGTAGCATCAATAAATGAATGAGATCAGAAACACTAAACTACTGTGCGTCTATTTAAATAGCACGTACAGACGTAAACCTTACACTACCCCACGGATTTATGCAAGGGTAGTCCCGAATTCATACATCTTCCCGTTACACATAGAAAAAGCCAGAGGGAGCTAATCAGTCCTCCATAAAATCAGGAGAAGGAGAAGGAGAGGGCTATTCAAATAAAGCAACGAGACACAATACTGAAATCTGCTGCAAAGTGAAAGAATTCAATTGGAAAATAATTTAATTTCTATTGGCATAGAATCTTTAACTTTGCAGAACATACTTAACAGTTCTTACATAGGAAATAAAGCTCTTGTTTCCTTTTTGAAAGCAATAAACTTATATAAAAAAATATAGAAAGGTAGGATGGGGTTTTTTTTTTTTTTTAAACTTCTGATATCAATGCCTCACACTCCATCCCAGTAGGTGGCGGAATATGCACCAAAGTTGGTTTGCCAACCGCCATTAAACGTCAAAGAAGAAGAAGAAGAAGAAGAAGAAGAAGAAGAAGAAGGACACACAAGATTAAATGGTACACTTTATAAAATGGGTAAACATGATACAGGAAGGTGTGAATTTTGTGGGCAAGAAGAATCAGTGGAACATGTTATTTTGTATTGTCAGAAATACGAAACTGAAAGACAGATTTTAAAGGAAAATTTAGAAAAAATAAAAGTGCGATTTAAATTGAGAGATATATTACAAAATAACTCGGGGAATGAATGCTATAGTTTTATGTTTCAGTACCTTAAAATAACAAATTTGTGGGAGAGAATATAAAAAATAAAAGTTAAATAAATAAATAAAAAATAAAATAAAAACGGGAAGGTATTCATTTTGATCCACACTCCATACCAGTTGGTGGCGGAAATACACCATTTTGTTGTTTGTCAACCGCCAATAAATTTCAAGAAGAAGAAGAAATAGAAACAGAAATCTGCTGCGTCACCCCAGTAGTTCGACGTTCATGGGTTCTCTGAGCTTTTAATACCGAACGCTAATCTGTTGCCTTATATACGGACCAGAGTCATTGAGTAGCGGTAGGCAACACTCACAAGCTGTCCGATGAAGAAAGAAAATTGTCTGTAGCCTCCATCGTCTCTGAATTTCTTTCAATGATAAAAACTAGGTCTTTTAAAGACGTCGTTCACATCGTCGAGAAAAATCGTAATTCTCAGTTGGTGAAACGTCTAGAATCTAGTTTTCTTTGTTACTGTGGTTTATGTTTATTTATCACACTTGCCAAACTGGGTGGGGCTCTGGACGACAAACAGCGGAGATCGAGCGAAACGAAATAAATAAAGTCATCTCATCGATCAGCTTTATTAAAGTCAGATTCTGCTCATCTCTACAAGAACACGAAGAACATGCTCTTTATATTTTTGTTAGTAATGCACGGTAAGTTTTAGAGCTGTTTTGGTTTCGATTTAAAGACATTACGTTTTACTGATATGGCAAGCCGTTTTAACTTCCTATTATGCTTTTACACTTTTTGAATTATAGTCAGTGTGTATGTTTGGGCATAAAACGATCTACAAAGTTACAAATCTCAAAGTCCACTCCAAAGGGAGATATTTCGTTTTTAAAAAAACTCCTTTTTCAAGAACTACAATGTTGTTTTCCTGTATTTGTGACGTCACAAAAATAAATCCCCCCCCCTACAGAAATTTGAATGGTTGGCGGGTGGGGAGAAGCTTTTGTTGAGCTCTGCACGTTTCAAAATCGAAAACCAGTGTGGGTGATTTTATATCACTGTATTTCTGATGGAAACCAGCTGTTTTCAGAAAATTTTTCGATGTTGTTTTCATTTCATCTTGCATGTAATGTCTGATAAAGCAGGGTTTGTGAGCGGAGCTCTGTTGTGTACAGCGTTACCGGGGAAACCTCGCTCTCTGCTCCAACAGCGCCTCCTGCTGGCAGAGAATTAATTTGCATATATGCGGCCACAAAGTCTGGGACTATGGTATAAATAAATTAAACTGTATAACAGTTTCACTGCAATTCATGTTATAATGTTAGAATTAAAGAACAATAAACATAATACATATTACTGTTGTACTTATCTGTACATAGTAAATGCAGTTATTTTTAAGCTGTTGTTGACATCCAATCTAAAACGTGATTTAGCCAAAAAAAAACAATAACATTACCACTTTAATATGTCTTGCAATATCCGTGCGTACAAAGGTTCTGCACGATCCTCTTGTTTGCTGAAGTTATGTTGTATCAGTAAAACGGTTTGTTTGTTTTCCAGGAGTGTCTGGTGCAGAGAAAGATGAAACGTCCGTGTCCGTGACAGAGGGGGATGCTGTTACTCTACAAACTGGTCTTTCTAAAGTACTGAACGATGATACCATACTATGGATGTTTGGACCTAAAGACTCTCTCATATGTCAAATAAGAAGAAAGGATGAATTGACTCCAATTTTTTTCACTGATGATGTGGGATTCAGAGGCAGATTGCTGGTGGATCAAAACACTGGTTCTCTCACCATCAGAAACACCAGAAAAAGACACTCAGGACAATATAAATTAACCATCTCTAGTGAAAAGACTACGACCAAAATATTTAATGTTACTGTATTTGGTAAGTCTGTCTTTGTAACAATGATCCAGTTTAAGATGTTAATAATTTAGTCATCCTAAACTGAATTATGTTTTTTTTTTTTTCATGTTTCACACTCTTCATATTTACCCAGGGTTAGTAATAATTTGGTTGCTTGGTTTGGATTATTTCAAACCATACGACACTTGTCTGTTTGTAACAAGCATTTATTAAATGAGAGTTTCCAGATTTTGCACCACACTAGCAGGTCTTCATAATGTGACTAACCTTCTTTCAAAATTTAAATTGTGAAATGTTGTGAAACACTTATTATCATTCTGCTCATTTTCCAGTTGTGGTTGGTGAGACAGATGGAATGAAGTCAGTATCATTATCAGTCTTGCTGGGAGATCATGTCACTCTACCTGCTCATTCTGAAGCACACAAAGATGCTCTGATGCTGTGGAGGTTTGGCGATAAAGGCATCCTCCTGGCTAAAATTGACATTGAGACCAATGAGACCTCATTAAACGATGCTGATGAGGGCTTCAGAGATCGGCTCCAGGTGGATCAGACCGGATCTCTGACCATCAAGAACACCAGAACCACAGACTCTGGACTTTATGAACTACAGATCAAAGGCAGTGAGGGTTCACAGCGATTCCTGGTTTCTGTCAGTGGTAAGTAACTCTTTTAAATTTAATGCTTTAATGCTAATAGTATTATTTTATTTTTTTAATTATTTCAGATCATCACATTGTGTGTGTGTGTCTTTTTATACCTGTCCCAGATCCAGGTCTTTCTTCAGGTGGTATAGCAGGAATTGTTGGTGTTGTTGCTCTTGTTGTGATGCTCCTGACTGGAACCTTTGTGACTTACTATCACCGCAGAATCTCTCATTTAAAAAAGCAAATTGGTAAATATTCTATTTTTGGAACAGGATTTTCATCTCCTTCAAACTTGCTACAACTTTCTTTTACTCATTGGGATGTTCATGCTCTGAAATGAGCATTGGATTAGTGATAGTTGTCATTTTCAGTGCATTTCTAAAAATTCCTATATGCACAGAATTTTATTTTAATCCATCATTCCTGGTCTTCCCAGATAGCACAAGTATGCCTGCAAGATGTCTGTTAAAGATCTCTTGATCTGGAAAGTATCTGCTGTCTATAAACGTCTGACAGACGTCTTTCAAATGTCAGTTTTACATACATCTTAAAGACATCTAATAGACATCTATTTGACATCTAAAAGGAAACGTCCTATAGACGTATTGCAGATGAGCAAACACCCTAAAAAATACGTCTTGCAGATGTAAATGCAGACATCAAATAGACGTCTCAGAGATGTGCTATCAGGGTTCATGCCATCAAAGCCTGACTTTCAAGTATGGCATTCAATAAGTTTGTCTTCATTAAATTTGTCATTAACTTGCACATATACATTGTTTGGCAATTATTAGTCTGTGTTTTATGTATTTGTTATTTGTACTAAAATAAATATTCATTTCCTCACATCATGTTCTTTCAAACTTATATGCTGCTCTTTTCCATACAACATTTCATACTGATCACTCTAAAAGGAAAAGTATCATAAATGCACTGTTATGTTGTCCAAACAATTCATGCCATAAATGTCAAGTCTTCTGAAGTCACGTGATAATTTTGTGCAACAAACAGACTACAATTGTTGATTCAGTGCCATTAGCCCCTTTCGCACCGCTTTAGTTCCAGAACTAAAAGTACAGTACTAAAGTACTGGGACAATTTTGCGCGAACTATTTCCCAGTACCATTTAAAGGGTTGCATTCGCACCGACAGTGGGTACTAAGAAGTGACGTAAGCCGGTCGACAGCGACGTCATTTGTGTGCGGCGTTCAACAACGAAAACAAAGAAGAATAACGTTAACAACAGGAGGATGGAGGGCGCTGTGATCGGAGCTGTGTTGTTGTTGTGTCTCGCGGGGTTCACAATAATGGACATGGAATGTCGACGTAACTTATACATCAAGCGATTGAAAGATCGGAAAGGAGTTCAAAATGTTCAAAAGTGCCTGCACTTCAGCGTCCGTCCATCTATCGCTGTTCTCCATTCTTGCGAAATATAAGTTGATGCGATGTTTACACAGTATGTGTTTACACGGCATTTTAAATCATGGCGGGTGAGGGCGTTTTCGTAAGCGTTTAGCCAATCAGCGTACACTTACATCACGATAGTTCCTATGGAACTGTTTTAGACCCTACTCTGAAGTAGGAGCTAAATAGTTCCTCCAAACGGAGTTCCGGGAACTAAAACGGTTCCTAGTTCCCGCGGTGCGAACACGCCAAAAAGTGGGTAGTTCCACAATTAGTTCGGGTACTATGAAAAGGTTCCTGCGGTGCGAAAGGGCCTAATGTTTTTTACATTATTCAGTCAGAAGACTTGGAATATAGCATGAGTCATTTGAACTTTACAGTATGGTTGATATGAATGTACAGTAACTGATATCTTCACCTGAACACTCATGTTTCTATGCGTTTCTGTGACAGTCGAAGAGAAGAAGGAGACAGTGACGGAGGGAGAATCTGTCACTCTACATGCTGGTCTGACTGAAACACAGGGAGATATTACGATACAGTGGTGCTATGAATCTGAAGACAACCTCATTGCTGAAATCAGTAATGGGCACAGAAGGACACTGCCAGGTGCTGATGGGAGATTCAGAAGTAAACTGAAGCTGGATGAGAAGACTGGAGATCTCAATATCAGTAACATCAGGACCATTCACTCTGGACTCTATAAACTCAAGATCAGCAGCAGCACCATTGGAACCAAATACAAGAGATTCATTGTTTCCGTCAATGGTAAGTAATAAGGTCTTTGTGTGTAAAAGACCATGCAGTGAGTTTAGATGTTTGGAAATCAACACATTCTCAAAGTGCTCAAGTTTTATACTTTTAGATTTCAGTTACTTTTCATTGTAAATAGTAGGGCTGGGACAATAAATCGATGCAATCGATTCTGAGATTAGATTTTAACAGCAGATGGCGCGCTAATCTATTTTTTATCCGCACATTCAAATGCTCATGAAAAATGAGATCGACTGCATCGATTTATCATCCCAGCCCTAGTAAGTAGCGCCATGTTATGAATTCACAATGTTAAGAGAATAAAATGTACAAATAAAGTCATAATATTGCATGAATTAATTGGACATATTTTGGGAAATAAATCACAATACCCTATAAAATTATAATTTGAAAATATTTATTTAGGCTGCAGATCTTTAAAACAAAGGCTTAAATGTTAACTTAACTTCACCCTCTGCTCTGTTAGTGGACTGCTTTGTTGTTATTTTCATTGTGACTGTGTCTGAAAGAGTTTATTATGGAAAATTAAATCAAGGGATTATTATTATTATTATCACATATCAAAATATGACTTGAGGTTTCATAAACATTTTATTTTAATTCTTGTACATTTACTGAGACCAGTTATCAAAAAGTAAAAATATACAGACCATGGTTGTAAGATGGTTCTGCTTATACTGGATAATTCCAAAGTTCCTGGTTATGAACATGTCAAAATAGTTTTCAAAAATGTCATCTAACATTGTGATATTGAAATGCAGAAAAAAAATTCATTCAGTCACTTGTTTTTTTTTTTTTCTGAATTTTTCTGTCTCTATGTGCTGCAACATGAAGTGAAGTCAGTGCCAGCGACGGCAGGAGGTTCTGTCATTCTCCAGACTAATGCTGAAATACAAAGTGGTGATCTAATATTGTGGACATTTGGAGCTGAAAATCTTCTCGTTAAAGTTAATTTAGGAATGACTAGTATTAGTGAGAGATTCAGAAACAGACTGGAGCTGGATGATCAGACTGGATCTCTGACGATTAGAGACATCACAGATACAGACTCTGGACATTTTAAACTACAAATTATCAACAGAGAACAGACCACATTCAGGAGATTCAATGTAACGGTCAGTGACCGTGATGGTAAGTAGAACAACATTTATTTTAACTATATATTTATTTATACAACATTTCCGTTCCTTGAATTTGATTGGGCAGGGTTTCAAGAATGTTCTACACTTGTCTGTGCTTGTGCGTTGCTGATTATATCAGGGATGCAAAGCACATTGAAAATGTAGGTTTTTTTTTTTGTTTGTTTGTTTCATTCAAGTTTAAAAAAAAGAAAGAAATTGAAATAGAAAAGTTGGACATGATAGCAAAACAAACCCAAACAGTAACAGTTTATGTTCAGTGACCATGTCTATCATTAATATAATATCATAGTTTTATTGAAATTCAGAATTAATTTTTAATTCCAAAGTTTTAGTAATTTTGTTGTGTGTCCTTGTCATTTTTATTAGTTTTTGGGGTTTTTATGTTTATATAGTGTTTTATATTTTTTTTTTTTCCATTTTATTGTATTTTATTACTTCAACTTAAACTAAATGAATGTTGGAAACATAGGTTTTCTTTATTTCAGTTAATGTTTTTCAAGCAACAAAAATGTTTTTAGTTTTACTTAATAAAAACCCTAATTCTCTGACAATCTTCCCCTCGATGTACCACATCTTTTAAAGTCGACAGAAAGAAGAATAAATTCTCAGTATCCTACACTTTTTAAAGGGATCCCTGGGTATTCAGACTTGTATGGCTTAATATAACGTAAATTATGTCTCTTACTGAAATATGTAGTAGAAAACCCATTAAAGGAACACTCCACTTTTTTTGGAAATGGGCTCATTCTCCAACTCCCCCAGAGTTAATAAGTTGAGTTTTACCGTTTTTGAATCCATTCAGCTGATCTCTGGATCTGGCGATAGCACTTTTAGCATAGCTTAGCATAAATCATTGAATCCGATTAAACCACTAGCATCGCGTTTAAAAATGACCAAAGAGTTTCGATATTTGTCCTATTTAAAACGTGACTCTTCTGTAGTTCTATCGTGTACTAAGACCGGCGGAAAATGAAAAGTTGCGATTTTCTAGGCTGATATGATTAAGAACTATACTCTCATTCCGGCATAATAATCAAGCAACTTTGCTGCCGTACCATGGCGCAGTGATATTACGTAGCGCCTGAAAGTAGTCCCCAGCTAGGTACCTAGTTATAATATAGCTGGGGACTACTTTCAGGCGCTACGTAATATCACTGCGCCATGGTACGGCATCAAAGTTCCTTGATTATTACGCCGGAATAAGAGTATAGTTCCTAGCCAAATCGGCCTAGAAAATCGCAACTTTTCATTTTCCGCCGGTCTTAGTACACAATATAACTACAGAAGAGTCAAGTTTTAAATGGGACAAATATCGAAACTCTTTGGTCATTTGACCGCGATGCTACTGGTCTAATCGGATTCAATGATCTATGCTAAGCTATGCTAAAAGTGCTATCGCCAGACCCGGAGATCGGCTGAATGGATTCCAAAACGGTAAAACTCAACTTATTAACTCTGGGGGAGTTGGAGAATGAGCCCATTTCCAAAAAAAGTGGAAAAAAAGATTTGTTATTTTAAAGTCACATCGTTTTATACATATTTTGAACTATGGGGGGCGCCATTATTCCGATGATGTAAAATGGTTGCACTCCACCCTGATAGCACACGTACATCTAGGAGACGTCTATCTGACGTCTGCATTTACATCTGCTTTTTAGGTTGTTTGCTCATCTGCAATACGTCCATTGGACATCTCCTTTTAGATGTCAAATAGATGTCTATTAGATGTCTTTTAAGATGTTTATGTTTTAGAATGTATGTAAAACTGACATCTGAAAGACGTCTGCCAGACGTTTGTAGAACGCAGATGCTTTCCAGATCAAGAGATCTTTAACAGACATCTTGCAGACGTACATGTGCTATCTGGGCATGAGCTACTAGCACTACCTGTTGCTATTTTTACCACAAGTTGTGGTATTTTATTATTGCCTTCTACAACACAACTCGGAATAGACAACTAGGAAAATAAAATACTGATATGATGACAACAGCTACTGAAAGAGCTTACAGGTGGCGATGGATATAAGTATAGGTTTAAACCAAATGCTGTACCATCGCTTATTTTGTTGCCCTTCGACTGAAAATTACAACCAAAAGCCTCACAATGTGGTATCGTATCAGTATTTTATTTTCTGAGTTGTGTATTCTGAGTTGTTACGGTAAAAAGCGCCAGTAGTTCACCGAGTGCATTTGACGTCATCAACACAGATAATATTGGCGCCCCCCATAGTCCAAAAACGATTTTTTTTTTTTTTTTCAAATAACATACATTTTCATGGGTTTTACTACATATTTAAATAAGAGACATCATTTACATTATATTAAGCTATACATGTCTTAATACCCGGGGATCCCTTTAAGGCTTTCAAGGACAAAAATGTCTGCAGCAGTTCATATTGTCAAAACATTTCATAGAGCCTTCAGAATCCAGATTTTTATCTTTCATTTTCTTTTCTTTTTTTATGATTGTCTCTAGAGGTCGACCGATTCATCGGTTTTGCCGATTATTCGGCACCGATAGCTGATTGCCCCAACTATCGGTTATCGGAAAAAATCCGTGCCGATAGTTTTCCGGTTTTCAACCGTTGCTGGAGTGGCTGAGAAGGGTCCGCTGGCATTATACAGTACGAGAGCGGCCTCTAGAGGCGGAAATCACTGACAGCACGTGTTGTTTATTTTGACACGTGACACTGCGCGCTGCACAGAGCGGGAAACTCCAGACTCGACATTTAAATACAGCCGACAGAAAAGCCTGCCGCGGAACAGAGCGCCATTCACATAGTTTTCTATTAAATTACATTATATTTGTCCCAAATTGTTGTGAATGTACATAATGACTTCACCCTAGGATATAAATTATGTATTGTGCATTTTTCAGCAAAACGTTTGTCTTTCTGTGGCTCTAATAAAAGTCTGTATGCTTCATATAGAGAGCTGTAATACAGATCACGCGTTCTCTTTCCGCTTGCTCTGTTTTTTTTTTTTTTTAAATACCGAACTTCAAACTCATTTATGCCACATTGTTCATTCTTGAAGCAAACTTATATCCGTTTGGTGATTAAATAAATTGTTTTACACCGCCACTTGATTTGAACGCAAAGCGTCTGGTGTGCGTGTGTGTGATACCTCTGAGTTCTCCTAGACGCAGCGCTGCGCTTTTGCCCGGTGTGTGACTAACTTTTATTTTTTTTTTTTTTGGATTAGATAATTATCAAGTGTTAAAAAATAGAAGCAAATAAAGTGTGTGAATACACATACAATATCCATATGCATGTAATTTTAATGCCATGGCCTTGTGTAGGTATTTATAGATGGCCATCTTTAAGCATGACTGTTGAAATTAAATGGTAACACTTAACAATAAGAGTCCAGTCGTAGCATTAATGAAAACTGTAGAAGTATTGTTCCTTGTTAGAGTGTGTTCATTTCAGCATTCACTATTAGCTACTAATAGGCTACATTTTTCAATTTTAAAGTTTCTTCTTTTAACATTAGCAAACTATGAAATAACTTTAATGATCAATATAGTAAATAATATTAATATTTTTAGTCATTTACAAAGTATGGTTCAGTACTGTTGCTGCTTTTAAAAAAAAAAAAAATAGTAAAGCACTAGCTCTCTTTCAGTATCCATTTGGAAAACTATCGGTTGATTAATCGGTATTGGCCAGTGTGGTCCAACCTAGCTATCGCTATCGGTAAAATCCACTATCGGTCGACCTCTAATTGTCTCTGTATTTTCTTTTCCACAGGAAACCAAGTGAATGAATCAGTGACTGAAGTGATGCCGCTGTTGAGTGAAAATGTTCCTAATGGAACGAATGAGCAGGAAGAGACGAGTTCACTTTAATGAGATAAGACACGCCCATCATTGCCCAATCACTGTGACATCAACATTAGACCTCAACATACTGTATCTCTACTTTTCCATGGTGCCACAATGATCCATGGTGCTACAATTACCAAAAAGGTCTTTACACTTTTAAGAGTGCAGCTGTACTACACTCTTAAAAATAGCGACTTAAGACTGCTTTTGTGGTCCAGGGTCACAAATATGATATTTTTAACATAAATCTGAAACAATTTCAGATCATCACATTGACTGACATTTTCAGTGTCTCTCTTCATATGATGCAGGTCTTTCTTGGAGTGTTATAGCAGGAATAGTTGTTGGTATTATTGTTCCTGTTCTGCTGATCCTGACTGCCTTTGTGATTTTACTATCGCCGCAGGATTTATGAATTAAAAAGGCAAATGGGTAAGTATAATATACTTAACCATCTCCTCCAAACTTGCTAGGATTTTCTTTAAACTGTGTACATTGTAGTATTTAATTTGAGTAATTTGTTTTTCCATTTCATTTAAAATCAAACCACTGACTAGGATGTTCATGCTCTGAAGTAAGTTTCGAATTAGTGAGATTTTTGATATTCAGTGAATTTCTATAAATTCTTGTCAGCACAGAATCAGTTTAGTCCATCATTCCTGGACTAAGTGTCTTGCAACTATGGCATTCAATAATTTTTGACCTAATGAAGAGGGAGCAACCGCACACTCACTTAAGCATAGACTATTTATTAACCAATGTTTCGGCTAGTAGCCTTTTTCAAGGTATAAAAAGGCTACTAGCTGAAACGTTGGTTAATAAATAGTCTATGCTTAAGTGAGTGTGCGGTTGTTCCCTCTTCATTAGGTCTTAATTTTTTCCTACAAACTGCACCTCTACAGGTGTGCATTTGCTTTGCCTTACTCAATTCAATAAGTTTTTATTAAATTTGTCACTAACATACACATATACGGTTATGTTTTATGTGTTTGTTATTTGTACTAAAATGAAAAATCATTTCCCCACATCATGCCATTTCAAACGTGTATGCTTTTGTTCACACTACTCTTTTCCATACACATCATACTGAACATAACATTAAATCTCTAAAGTGGTAAAGTATCATAAATATACTGTAATATTGTCCAAGCAATTCATGCCATATACAGTGGGTACGGAAAGTATTCAGACCCCCTTAAATTTTTCACTCTTTGTTATATTGCAGCCATTTGCTAAAATCATTTAAGTTCATTTTTCCTCATTAATGTACACACAGCACCCCATATTGACAGAAAAACACAGAATTGTTGACATTTTGCAGATTTATTAAAAAAGAAAAACTGAAATATCACATGGTCCTAAGTATTCAGACCCTTTGCTGTGACACTCATATATTTAACTCAGGTGCTGTCCATTTCTTCTGATCATCCTTGAGATGGTTCTGCACCTTCATTTGAGTCCAGCTGTGTTTGATTATACTGATTGGACTTGATTAGGAAAGCCACACACCTGTCTATATAAGACCTTACAGCTCACAGTGCATGTCAGAGCAAATGAGAATCATGAGGTCAAAGGAACTGCCTGAAGAGCTCAGAGACAGAATTGTGGCAAGGCACAGATCTGGCCAAGGTTACAAAAAAAATTCTGCTGCACTTAAGGTTCCTAAGAGCACAGTGGCCTGCATAATCCTTAAATGGAAGACATTTGGGACGACCAGAACCCTTCCTAGAGCTGGCTGTCCGGCCAAACTGAGCTATCGGGGGAGAAGAGCCTTGGTGAGAGAGGTAAAGAAGAACCCAAAGATCACTGTGGCTGAGCTCCAGAGATGCAGTCGGGAGATGGGAGAAAGTTGTAGAAAGTCAACCATCACTGCAGCCCTCCACCAGCCCTGCTTTATGGCAGAGTGGCCCGACAGAAGCCTCTTCTCAGTGCAAGACACATGAAAGCCCGCATGGAGTTTGCTAAAAAACACCTGAAGGTCTCCTTGGTCTGATGAGACCAAGATGGAACTTTTTGGCCTTAATTCTAAGCGGTATGTGTGGAGAAAACCAGGCACTGCTCATCACCTGTCCAATACTGTCCCAACAGTGAAGCATGGTGGTGGCAGCATCATGCTGTGGGGGTGTTTTTCAGATGCAGGGACAGGACGACTGGTTGCAATCGAGGGAAAGATGAATGCGGCCAAGTACAGGGATATCCTGGACGAAATCCTTCTCCAGAGTGCTCAGGACCTCAGACTGGGCCGAAGGTTTACAAGACAATGACCCTAAGCACACAGCTAAAATAACGAAGGAGTGGCTTCACAACAACTCCGTGACTGTTCTTGAATGGCCCAGCCAGAGCCCTGACTTAAACCCAATTGAGCATCTCTGGAGAGACCTAAAAATGGCTGTCCACCAACGTTTACCATCCAACCTGACAGAACTGGAGAGGATCTGCAAGGAGGAATGGCAGAGGATCCCCAAATCCAGGTGTGAAAAACTTGTTGCATCTTTCCCAAAAGACTCATGGCTGTATTAGATCAAAGGGTGCTTCTACTAAATACTGAGCAAAGGGTCTGAATACTTAGGACCATGTGATATTTCAGTTTTCTTTTTAATAAATCTGCAAAAATGTCAACAATTCTGTGATTTCTGTCAATATGGGGTGCTGTGTGTACATTAATGAGGAAAAAATGAACTTAAATGATTTTAGCAAATGGCTGCAATATAACAAAGAGTGAAAAATTTAAGGGGGTCTGAATACTTTCCGTACCCACTGTATGTGAAGTCTTCTGAAATCATATCATAATTACAACGGACTGAGATTGTTAATTCAATGCCAATGTTTTGCCAAAAGCATTGACATGCTGTTGCAGGATTTACATTTCTCACTTAGAAGACTTGAAATATAGCATAAGTCATATGGACCTTATAGTGTGATTGTATGAATGTACTGTAACTGAGGTCTCCACCTGAACGCTCATGTTTCTGTGACAGCCGAAGAGAAGAAAAAGACAGTGACAGAGGGAGAATCTATCACTCTATACGCTGCTCTTACTGACACACAGGGAGATGTTACAATAAAGTGGTGCTATGAAATTGATGACAATCTCATTGCTGAAATCAAAAGAGGGACCAGAAGGACACAGGAGGGTGCTGATGGGAGATTCAGGAGCAAACTGAGGCTGGATGAGAAGACTGGAGATCTCACTATCAACAATGTCAGGACCATTTACTCTGGACTCTATAAACTCAAGATCAGCAGCAGAAGCAGAAAAACCAACTACAAGAGATTCATTGTTACCGTCAATGGTAAGTAGTAAGTCCTTGTGTGTAAAAGATCAGGCAGTGAGTTTAGATGATCTGAAATTAACGCATTCTCAAAGTGCTCAACGTTTAATTACTTTTAGATTTCAGTTACTTTTCATTGTAAGTAGTAATGATTTCTAGATTAAGATTTTGACACACAGAACTAAATTCAACACTTGCAATAATAAGAAAGCATGATAAATGATAAGTGATGCATGTGAAGTTTTAGAAACAAATGTATTTTTTGTTGTAGTTAACAATAAAAACCCTTATTCTCTGATAATCTTCCCCTCCATGTACCACATCTTCTGAAGTCAACAGGAAGATGAATAAAGTCTCAGTATCCTACTCTATTATTTATTAAGGCTTTCAAGGAAATAATAAAAAAAAAAACAGGTCTGTAGCAATTCATATTGTCCAAATATATTTTAGAGCAGGGGTCACCAAACTTGTTCCTGGAGGGCTGGTGTCCTGCAGAGTTTAGCTCCAACTCTAATCAAACACACCTGAACCAGCTAATGAAGGTCTTGCTTGGTATACTTAAAACTTCAAGGCAGGTATTTTGATGCAAGTTGGAGCTAAACTCTGCAGGACACCGGCCCTCCAGGACCGAGTGTGGTGAACCCTGTTTTAGAGCATCCAGACTCCTAATTTTTCTCTTTCATTTTCTGTTATTTTTTATTTCTATGATTGTCCCTGTATTTTCTTCTGGATTCCACAGGAAACCGAGTAAATGAATCAGTGACTGCAGTGACACTGCTGTTGAAGGAACACATTCCTAGTGGAGTGAACGAGCAGGAAGAAACCATGTCACTTTAATGAGATAAGACATGCCCACCAGTGCCAATCACTGTAACATCATCAACATTACACTTCAACAACATATTTCTGCTTTTATAAAACTGAGAAACGAACCTGTTTCCTGGTAAATGCCTTGTGTGGTTAAGCACCTAACACCAGCTTACAAAAGTAAAGACTAAAGTGTTTTTTTCTATTAATGTTGTCTTAAGTCAAATAGAGATGCAATGTCTCCTTCTCACTGTTGTTATTGTCATATGACAATGTTGTGAAGCAGTAATTTTCTATTACATTTGCTTTGGTATAATAACACTTATGGAATTTGTGATGGTCAGATGAAGTCTGACTGAAGACTGAGAAGATAAATAAAAAAATCTCATAATAAACATTTCCCTGCCTATATCTGCACCTTTTGACAGGCAGAAGAATTTAACAAGGTGTTATAATAAAGTGATTCATAAACATCTATAAAACTACCAGAAAAAACAAACCGTGTTTTATATTTATTAGTAGGTTAAATCTTTTATGTAAAAATCTGTTGAAACCCATCACATCTCCAAAAAAGAATGCGTTTGAGATCATTCTATGTCATCAGTTGTGTTGCTCAGAATTATTTTGTTATATTAATTATGTTTACAGCAATGCATTTAATAGATTGGTCAAAGTCATATTCTGTGCAGATACAATCAATAAATGGCTAATGAGTGCAAAAATAATATGTTAATAAACAGCTGTTTAAGTAACAGTAAAGGTGCAGAGCATTAATGTGTGTTTTGCTTTACATCTGGATATATCTGGAACTCAACCTTCTGCTCCGTTCATACTGTATGTCTGATTTTATTCCATGGGTCTGATACAGATATTTGGTATATTCTGTCCTGTTCAGCTCACTTCTTGTAGATCTGACGTCATAAACCAGCACAGCAATGGCAGCCACGCCCACCAGAGCAGAGAGAGCCAATCGAATTACAGCTTCAGTGAAACCACAACAGTGGATGTGGTCTGAAAAGAAAAAAGAACACAGTCACAACTGCGCATTTATTTATAATTCAAACAGATGAGGTATGGATTTTGTGGGTTATTGGGAAGGCAATGAATCCACAAGCTTCAATCTGTGAATGTTTGTCTGCACTCTTTCCTTGCTTAGCCAAATAACATTAGTAGGATTGCATGGCAGTTCTAGATCATTTTTATGGCTCCCTAAAGAATGTGATTATGTGATTCTTTCTCTGTTATGTTTATTGCCTTGAGTGCTAATGTTCTCTAGACTAGCGCAGCACGAGACGAGTGATTCACTTCTGTCACTTGTCTGCTGTCTGTTTTCTATTCCTGCAAAATCACGGAAACAGATGCAAGCAAATGTTCCCCATATAAACCCCGTGACTTACCTGAACTCGGCTGATAGAGTTCAGTAACATTGGCATCCTCATTTCTGTTTATGGTTGAACTGTTCACCGCACAGCTGGATGACAAATTTGAGCTAGATGATGTTTCTGACAATGAAGACATTTGTAATTAAAGCAGATAATATCATAAAATGTGTTTAAGAAATATTGAAAATAGAAAAGAACCATTTTAAAATATGATGACAGAGATATAATTCAAACCATACCATAGACTGTAACTTTATAATTCATGTAGCTGGTTTCTCTGTTGACAACTGCTAGTTTATAAAGTCCAGAGTCTGTGGTTCTGGTGTTTGTGATGATCAGAGATCCGGTTTGATCCAGCTTTAATCTGTCTCTGAATCTCCCATCAGCATCATATGTAGAGCTGGTTTGCGTGAGTCTGTTGACTTCAGCTATTCGAGTGCTTCCAAACATCCACTGTATGAACAAATATTTCTGTGTTTCAGTAACATCAGTGTTTAGAGTGACAGAATCTCCTTCCATCCCTGATACTGACTTCACTTCATCTGTCACAGCTAGAGAACAAACACAAACATTCTTGACTAATGGCATTATGTTGGTTATTAATACCCAACTTACTATTTAAATCTGTATTATGCAGACATTTTCCTAATATGAATGTTGAATGATATGAAAACCAAAGAAAATAACAGTGAAAGTTTAGGAGTTCGGTGTGAGTTGGTGTTACTTAAGCACTTTCATATGCAAACAGAAGTGAAACAAAACACTCAAAACACAAACAAAACACTCATCTGTGGATCTGACTGTTTTAAAGGGATAGTTCACCAAAAATATTACAATTTTGCCATCTTTTACTCCCCCTCACATTGTTCAAAACCTGTGTGAACTTCTTTCTTTCTTCTGTTGAAAACAAAAAAGGTAGTTGCTGATTCCTGGTAGCTATTGACTTCCATATGTTTTTCCCTACTAGAAGTCAGCAGCTACCAGCAACTGTTTGGTTGCCAATATTCTTCAAAATATCTTCTTTTATGTTCCACACAAGAAACTCATACATGTTTAGAATTACTTTGTAAATCATGATAGAATTTTCAGTTTATCCCTTCAACTTTAACGTTCTTAACTGTGTCATTTGTTCAAATGGAATTAAAGCCATTAATATCATAAGGAATACTAACATTAATAGAAAAGAACCATTTAAAAATAGTACAATGACAAAGATAGAATCCAAATGAAGGGCAAATGATGCTGTAACTCTCTTACCATAGACTGTAACATTGTAACTGATGTAAATGGTCTCTTTGTTGACAACTGCTAGTTGATAAAGTCCAGAGTCTGTGGTTCTGGTGTTGGTGATGGTCAGAGATCCAGTCTGATCCAGCTTTAGTCTGTCTCTGAATCTCCCATCAGCATCATATGTTGAGTTAGTTTGCTTGAGTCTGTTGACTTCAGCTATTCGAGTGCTTCCAAACTTCCATTGTATGAACAAATATTTCTGTGTTTCAGTAACATCAGTGTGTAAAATGACAGAATCTCCCTCCGTCACTGATACTGACTTCACTTCATCTATCACATCAAGAGAACAAACACAAACATTCTTGTTACAGACTAATGGCATTATGTTGGTTATTAATGACCAAATTACTATTCAAATATTTAAATATGTATTATGCAAATTTCCCCCCCTAATATTAATGTAGAATTATATGTAAACCAAAGACAATAACAATGAAAGTTTAGGAGTTCGGTGTGAGTTGGTGTTACTTAAGCACTTTCATATGCAAACAGAAGTGAAACAAAATACTCAAAACACAAACAAAACACTCATCTGTGGATCTGACTGTTTTATAGGGATAGTTCACCCAAAATATTACAATTTTGCCATCTTTTACTCCCCCTCACATTGTTCCAAACCTGTGTGAACTTCTTTCTTTCTTCTGTTGAAAACAAAAAAGCTAGTTGCTGATTCCTAGTAGCCACTGACTTCCATATGTTTTTCCCAACTATAGAAGTCAGTGGCTACCAGCAATATTCTACAAAATATCTTCTTTTATGTTCCACACAAGAAAGGAAAATCATACATGTTTAGAATAACTATGTAAATCATGACATAATTTTCATTTTTTGGTGAACTGTCCCTTTAACGTTCTTAACTGTGTCATTTGTTCAAATGGAATTAAAGCCATTAATATCATAAGGAATACTGAAATTAATAGAAAAGAACCATTTTAAAATATTACAATGACAAAGACATAATTCAAATGAAGGGCAAATTATGCTGTAACTCTCTTACCATAGACTGTAACATTGTAACTGACGTAAATGGTTTCTCTGCTGACAACTGTGAGTTTATAAAGTCCAGAGTCTGTGGTTCTGGTGTTGGTGATGGTCAGAGATCCGGTCTGATCCAGCTTTAGTCGGTCTCTGAATCTCTCATCAGCATCATATGTTGAGTTGGTTTGCGTGAGTCTGTTGACTTCAGCTATTCGAGTGCTTCCAAACTTCCACTGTATGAACAAATATTTCTGTGCTTCAGTAACATCAGTGTTTAGAGAGACAGACTCTCCCTTCATCACTGATACTGACTTCACTTCATCTGTATCAACACCAAACACACCTGGAGAACAAATAGTAACATGTTTTGTCACAGACTTTGAGCTTTGGCCCCAATCCATAATGCATCTCAGTGTACAATAAATATCTCATTTAAAACATGTATATGCCATTGTTGATTATTATAGGAGAAAAACTCTGCACATTAAATAAAAATAAAAAAATAAAAAAATAAAATAAAAACGCTGATGAGCATTACTGAACTGCTTTGTTCCTCCTCAGTGCTGTTTCTTCTGCACTCATTTTGGTGTGTAAACAGAAGTGAAACATAAAACATGGTCTGTGAATCTGACTTTAAGCTTATTCATCGAACTAGTTGCAGTTACTGATTGGCCCGTGTACTGCATTAAATGCTATAGACCTAAATGAACTAAATGCATGACTGAAACATGTTGAATATTAAAACAATGATGTCAATTTATGTTAATGATCAATGTTTAAAAATGTCTAAAAAAGTATAATTAGCATTAGTTTTGTAAAAACAAACAAAAAATATTAAAGTGATTGCCTGAGAAACTTTTTTTGTTGGAATAACAGTGAAACTGTGCAGTTGGAAATTCTGTTTGATTTCAACCTGAAGGTTATTATTACTCTTAACTTAAGCTGCAGGACGTGAAGCCAAACAAATGTATAACTTACCAACCAGACGCAAGCACAACGAGAACAAAACAAATGGATGAATCATATTCTCTGGCCGTTTGCCCATCATTCTCACAACTAAACGTCCCGTTCACAGCTCAAGCAACTCTGTGGCTGCATGTCACGCGACTCGCAGTGCCCAGATTTGTGTCGCTAGTAGGCGTTCCCACTGGTTGCCTAGTAACGGTTATGAGTGACAGTAGCAGATGCTACATGTAATTGATAGTGTATCAACTATTTTACCGCTTAAAATAAATATTTCATGGAATAAGCCCTTGGAATGGAATAAAATATATATTAAGCAGAAATTATTACAAAATATTTTTTTCATAAAAAATAAAATAAAAAAATCACAGTTTACAGTTCAGTGACTCGGGACATGTAACTGGAGGCCTAGCTATTTCTCGAATGCATATTCTTTCCTTATTTATTTAATGCTTACTTATTAACGTGCTTTCAAAGAAACAGCGCTTTGTGATCAGTGTGAGTTGGGGAAAAAACATGCATAAAAAGTGGAAATTAAGTAGCTAGTCATAATTGTAACATAAAAAGTCAAAATTATGATTTCCTAAATCGAAATTATGACTTTAAAAGTAAGAATTATAAGGAATAAAGTAAAAACTATGATTTAAAAATCGAAATTATATGTAATCCCATTTCCGCAACACACACACAAACAAATCATACATAAAAGTCTTTTGCCAAACGTATTGGCTAATTTCGACATAGTACTCACAATTAGGCTGTTACCTAGTCATAATTTGACTTGTTGTAATTTATGGCTATGTCATAATGCATTTTTTCTAATGTGATGGAAATGGGCTTCCATACGTTGCAGCGTTTGAGAAAGTCAAATAATGACGAAAAACGCGTTTCATTTTTACACAGTCCCTGCTGGTGAGAAAAAGAAATAAAGAAAAAACAGGTGAGAAAATAATAGAAACCATCAAAAGGTTTGTAATGCATTTACTTGTTATAAAATTGTATTGGTTTTAATGGAAACTGTAATGGTCCCTGTGGGTCCCTGCTGGTAATTTGTCGCCTTCTATTGGTAGCTTGTTAAAACCACTAAATTAATGGAATATCCCAATACAGGAAAGCATGTTTTATAATGATTGATAGTTGATTTTGTCTTTGTAATGTTTGTAATGTATTTGTAGGCTAGTGGAAAGTTCTCTGAAGGTTTCCAGGAGGGGTCCGAAAAATCCATTCTGGAAAACGTGATCGGTAATATATGCGCAATGTTAGATCCTCGCTAGTAACAGGTCACCTCATTATAATCAATCTTTGAAAATGCTTATGCGCTCATAGAACAAACCTTTCGCTAATTGATTAGTGTGTAAGTTACTCCCATCAAAGCGTCAAAAGCTGATAGGTGTGCTCGACCTGAAGCGGCGCAGACCGATCCGCGTTTGACTGGATGCAGTGCGTACCGCTGTTCAGACACACAACGGAACGGATTCAGCGGAACAGAATAATCTAAATCTCGAGAGATCATCAAGATTCTTCACACCTGCACAACAACGTGTAGAACATGGCATTGCTCTTTCTGCTGTTATTGTTCGCGGACTGTAAGTGATGGATTTATTTTCTTTCGGTTTCATTTTAGACACTGCAGTATTATTAGATCTGCTTTAAATAGCCTACATGTAAAAAAAACAAAAAACAAAAAAAACATCCATTAAAATCGGATTTGCTGAAATTGCTATAGGTTATTTCTGGAATTGTTTTTTATTTTTATATTTTAAAATTGTATAATCTGGACTACATTGTTGACATCTGTGTTGAAGTTTAATCTGTAAAACTGATTAAATATGTTCTAGGTGTGTCTGGTGCAGGAACAGATGAGACGATGTCAGTGATGGAGGGAGATTATGTTACTCTACACACCAATCTTACTGAAATACAGAACGACGATACAATACTGTGGATGTTTGGACCTAAGGACTTGGTTATATCCCAAATAACAAGAAAGAACGATTTTACCTCATTTTTTGTCACTGATGAGGCTGAATTTAGAGGCAGATTGCAACTAGACCAAAAAACTGGCTCTCTGACCCTCAGAAACACCAGAATCAGACACTCAGGACAATATAAACTCACCATCTCTAGAGAACAGACTACAACCAAGATATTTAGTGTTACTGTCTTTGGTGGGTATGAAGTCTTTCAATGTAATAATGATCTTGTTTGGATTAGCACTGTATTAATAATTATATCATTATAATACACCATCTCAGGCACCACAAGTTGTGCTTGAAATAATTTGTAATAATTTGAATCACTTAGAGTGATTTCTTTTCCAGAGGCCGTTGGTGAGACGGATGGAGTGAAGTCAGTGTCAGTGACGGAGGGAAATGCTGTCACTTTACACACTGATACTGAAATACACACAGATGATCTGATCCTGTGGAGGTTTGGAGATAAAGGCATCCTCCTGGCTAAAATCGATGTAGAGACTAAAGAGACCTCATTAAACGATGCTGATGAGAGATTCAAAGGCAGACTTAAGCTGGATCAGACTGGATCTCTGACCATCAAGAACAGCAGAACTGAACACGCTGGACTTTATGAAGTACAGATCAAAGGCCATGAGAGCTCACAGCGATTCCTTCTTTTTGTCACGAGTGAGTAACTCTAATCTTTCAATGTAATGACATCAATGATCAGACAAATATTAGATTAACAAGATGAACTTGATGAACAAGAAATTTGTCAGAAAATCATAATTAATTGTGGGAAAATGAAGTCTTCTCTAATGATGGACACTTTCGTTCACTAACTGTCTAACTGTCTCTCTATAGCTGTTTCAGAATTGACTCTGTCTTCTGGTGAAATAGCAGCGATAGTTGCTGCTGTTCTGCTGGTGTTGGCTGCAGTTTTAGCTGTCGTGGTGATTTACTATCGCCGAAAGATTACTGCACTGCAAACAGGTACGTATTACAGCAGGGCTGACCCTGAGCAGTTGGGTGCCAGAGGTAAGATTTTAGCTAGCAGCACTTGAATCAGAGCCAATTCTGCCACCGATCATTCACACAGAAATGGCATAGCTTTACAACATAAAACAAATTATGCATGCAATATAAATATGAGTACTGCACAAAAAAGACATTAAGATTTATTTAGATTAGAGAACTTTACTAGTATCGTCCAAAGGTGGCTATTAGTACAAGTGTGATATTTTGTGATATACTGTAAATACAATATGTAGAAAAAAATACAGGACTTTTCACCAACAGAGGTTGTTCGAGTAGTTTTGGAATTTGGGAAAAACTTGAAAAAAGAATGGGTTTCACTCTTTTCAAAAACCAACTCAAATCTCTTTCAGTAACCATAAAATGCACAGAATTAAAACAAAAACAAAAAATCTCTTTCCACATTGGTTTTCATAGGTGACATTCCCACTGTTTAAACTCTTTTCAAAATTATTATTATTTTTTTAAAATCACTCATTTGGGCGCCGGGTGCCCCTAACATTTCCCTGTTCCACCTATGCCACGGACCAGCCCTGTATATGGTTAAGACAGTGAGCTTTATTATGCTACAATGGCATCATTTACTCACAACATGTTGTTTAAAGCATATTCTGTTGTTTTTCCTGTGAAACACAAAAGGAGATGTTTGGCAAAATGTTCAGGCTGCTCTTTTCCATACAACATAGTGACCACAACAGTCAAGCTTTAAAAAGTATTATAAATGAACCATAATGTAGTCTAAACAATTAATCTACTGTATTCCAAGATTTCCAAAATCATGATATGATGATTGTGTGTAATGAACAGATTGAAATGGCTATTCTCTGATAATCTGAACCTTCACCAAAGCTCTGAAAAAGACTGCAAATGTTGTGTCAAAAGTGTTTACATTTTATAGAGCCATCCTAATTCTGAGAGAATTGATTAATTTGCCCTACAGATCTTTACAGATTTTCCAAGGTGTTTCACAAGTCTTCTTTGTAACTGAGATGTCCACCTGCAGTCACTTGATCTCATTAACACATTTCTGTTCTCTGTTTCTGTGTGATGCTTTGACGGGTGAAGAGAGGAAAGATCCAGTGACTGAGGGAGGTTCTGTCACTCTACACACCAATGTTACTAAACTACATAAAGATGATGTGATACAGTGGTGGTATGAAGATGAAGATGAAAAGAATCTCATTGCTAAAATCGATAAAGCGAAGAAAACGAAACCTGATGTATATGATGGTGCTGATGGGAGATTCAGAAGCAAACTGGTGCTGGATGGTCAGACTGGAAATCTCACCATCACAGACATCAGGACCATTCACTCTGGACTCTATAAACTCAAGATCAGCAGCAGCAATAGAACCAAATACAAGACCATTTTTGTTCCCGTGACTGGTGAGTGCAGTGTTAATGATCATGCATTGTGTGAACAGTTTAGATGATCAGAAATTAGTTGCTGAAAATTAAACAAAATTTAATTACTTAAAGATTTGAATTACTTCAATTAGTACCATAAATAAATAAAGGATCTTTCAAGCAAAGTTATAATGTTATGAGAATAAAGTCATAAAATGAGAGATTAAGGGCATAATATTGCATGAATAAAGTAGCCTACTATTTTGAGGGGGGGAGGGGGTCACAATATTATGAGAAAAAGCATGATCAGGAATCATTATGGAAGCATCATTATTCATGCCTTAAAAAGTTGAAATTATGACGTACTCAAGTCATAATTACGAGATAAAAAGTAGAAATTATGACTTTAAAAGTCGTAATTACGAGATAAAAGGTGTGTACTGAACTTGGTCCTCCAAACTCTTTTAAGTCAAGTTAATTCATTTTAAAACGTCCCGTTTATCATTAGACCACTATCCTGTGATCGATGTGTTTATAAGGTCATTAAGTCAATTTCGACTTAAGTCAGAATTTTGAATTTGTATCTCATAATTTCGACTTTATAAGTCATAATTTCGATTTATCTCATAATTTAAATTTTTAAACTCATAATTTTGACTTTTTATCTCGTAATTATGACTTTTAAAGTAATACATTTGTCATAATTTGACTTTTTAAGGCATTATTTATTTTTTTCTTACATGGCGGATATTAGCTTCCATAAATCATAGATAGTTTGTGGTTTGGAATTCACAGTTATTTTGCCATAAATTCATCGTATGGCTTAAGCATGTAAATAATACAGCACATTATACTTTATGATTTGGGAATTCAGGTAATGTCATCCTCCACTCTACTTCACTTTGGTTTTTTATTTTTTTATTTTTTTATTTCCTTATGATTGTAATCTCATAATGTTGTGATTTTAATCTCAAAACATTATGACTTTATTCTTGTAAAAGTCCTATGAGATTATTCTTGTAACATATAATACAAAAACATTCCTACAGCTGCTTTATTGAGTCAATTTGACATGATAGTTTGTGCATTAATTCATTGAGTTTGGTTTGAGTAGTTCACATCTGTTACTCTAAGAACCATCTCAGGTGCTCAATGTGCAGTATAAGTGAGCTGAAATGAACACAAGTTTACACTACAATACGTAACTGTCAAACTATTTGTTGTAGTGTGTTGACAGCATATTTGAATTTTGTGGATAACATCATAATGCTCCGTAATGGACATTAAAAGTTTTGCTTCAGCTAACTAAATTATAGAAATTTTAAATGAAATTTGAAAAAATGTCATGTAACCGTATCTGGTGTCGAAATTGCAAACTAAATTCATTATTATTATTATTATTATCTTGTGAATTTCCCTGTTTCTATGTGCTGTTGTGACGTAAAGTGGAGACAGAGAAAGTGACGCCGGGAGATTCTGTCACTCTCCAGACTGATGCTAGAATACAGGAAGATGATTTGCTGCTGTGGACGTTCGGAGCTGAAAAGAGTCTTATTGCTAAAATTGATTCGAGGACAAATAGAACTGATGAGAAATTCAGTGACAGACAGCACCTGGACGAGGAGACTGGATCTCTTACCATTAGAAACATTACAGATAGAGACTCTGGACAGTATAAACTACAAATCATCAACAGTGAAAAGACCACAATCAAGAGATTCAATGTGATTGTCACCAGTGAGTAAAACATCATTTATTCTAATAACTGTATTAATTTATGCTACATTTCCAGTCCTCGAATCTGATTGGTTGAGCAGCTTTTTAAGAGTGCTCATTAAGAGCTCATTAAAAATGTAGTGTTTTTCTCAGCAGTCAGCTGGTCATTAAACCAAAATAAACCCCTACAGGAACAGCTCATGTTCAGTAAGCATCTCTAGAATGGACAAAACACCATTAATCAGCAGTCCAGAAATATTATGATGCTTTTTGAGGAACAGACCAAGATTTTTTTTTTAAATATTTTTCAGCATGTTTGTTTGTTCTCTCTTGTGTCCTCTTTGAGATTTTGTAACATCATCCATATGTAGATGTATATGTAGCATCACTGTTTCTTCATTTTTTACATTTCTGTCATTGTCTCTGCATTTTCTGGCAGATTCCACTGAGAATGAATCAGCGACTGTGTCTGAGCCTTTGTTGAAGGGAAAGAATAAGCAGGTGGAAACGAGTTTAGTTTGATGAGAGAAGACACGCCCACCAGAGTCATTCACTGTTATATCAACAACATTTAAGTGCAAAAACATATTTCTACTTTTATTTTATATATCTGGATTTTTTAAGACCGTGGGAACCCTTTTTTTTCTAAGAAAATAACTGTTGTTGAGGGGGGTGGGGGGTGAATTAAAATAAGAAATATCTAAATTTTATCTATATTTAAATTAGATTAAAAATCTAGATTAAAAATCTATATTTTTAATTGTTTTCAAGCTTGTTTTGTTGTAGAGTCCTTAAGAACCAGTGCTCTAGAATCCTAAAATCTGCCCAGGGAAAATGAGAAATAGAGCAAAATTCTTTAAGATCAACAAGCAGAACGGTCATTGTAGTGGGCGATATATGATTTAAAACAGTAAACCGGTATTGAGGTTATGTATCAAAAATCTTATTTATCCGACCTGACGTTCTATCAATTTGCCCTGTCCTCGAGCTGCATGCAAAAACAAGTTTGATTCACAAACAAATGACTCAATCGAGCAGCTTGTTTTAATGATTCATTTTCACTCATGTTGCTGGTTTGAATCAGTCTGACGAATCCTTCACTGAATTAACTCACTGAGTGGTTACTGAATCAACAATGAATTCGTTACCATTCCTTTCAGCGATGTCTGTTTTGAAATGAAGTATTTTTTTGTGTACTGAAGGCTCGAGAAACTTAATATCATTTTTAATGAGTTGTGTGCAATTGAACGTTCACTAAGCTTGCTGTTACGTTTACATGTAGCCTGTCTGCCTACACTTGTACTGCTATAGTCAGATTTAGAAAAGTTATCAGAAACTAATCAAATGTAATCAGTTACATTACATTTAGTCATTTTGCAGACGCATTACTTTAATCAAGTAATTAAAATTGAAATAAGTAGTGTAACTTGTAAATTGTGCTTTATTACATTTTAAATAGGATAACTTGTAATCTGTAACCTATCCAAAGTAACTTTTCCAACACTGAAAGTAGCCTTGTTGACAAGTTGGGGTTAGTAAAGGCAAAACGCAAAATATATAGTACTTTCAATGTCCTGTAGATGGCAGTATCACTTCTTTTGTAGCAGAAATAAACTGCTGCAGAAAAAGTTAAATGTAACAAGCAATTGCATGACTCATCACAAACGTATTGGAGTAAAGAATACATTGTACATACTTAATCAAAAATGTAGTCAAGTAGAGAGTAGTTGCTAATAGCTTTGATACTCAGTAAAACTACAAACTTACCAAAAATATACTCAAATACACTAACTGATTATATTTACTCAAATAACACCACTGCATGCATCACATTATTGTCTGTAGTGTAGCAGAACGTGTTGTGACACTTTCAAATTATACACAGTGCTAGTATTACATACTTTATTATTTGGAAAGCTGTATTATCAAACCTAGCAATACTGTTTGCAATATCTGAACAGCCATGATGGTGCAGTGATTTTAGTGGGCAGGTTAATAAACACTTAGAAAGTACTAGAAATATGACTTTCAAATGATAGACTTACTATCATCAGTGTAAAGGTCTCTGCACACTGAGTCCGAAATTTTCGCATGTTGAAAAATAAATACAACCTCACGTTGTGTCAATCACGTTTACACACTGCCTCCGAAACTTTCGTCCGTCACAAAAAATTTGGATCAGGTTCAATTTTCTGCGTTTTCGCATCTGTAGCATTCATTTTAATAGGAAAGGATGAAGAATACGAAAAAACGGAAAAACGCATGCAAACATTTTGGACTCAGTGTGCAATGGCCTTAACAATGAAGGAAGTGTACAGTACATTATGTTACTTGGTAGATTACATTATATTACTTGGTACATCACTTGACTTTTTCAAAGCATGTTTGTGATAATGATTATGAAGGTTTGCTTGCATTTTAATCAATGTTATTTGTGAGGATCAATTAAATATTTTCATATTCAGTATAATATGGGGGGGGGGTAATTATCTACAGGTCATCTTTGAATTAGCAACCTGTGTGTGTGTATGTGTATGTGTTTGTCTTGGTGTAATAACACTTGTTAAATTTGTGCTGCTCAAATGAAGTTAGACTGAGCATTGAGAAACTAAGACTATTCAATAAACTCTGCTCATTTCACCATTACTCTGTTTCCTCCTTCCTGCTGTTTCCCTGCCTCTGTCTGATTAATTAATTTACTGTAATATTCAAAGAAGCAGAGTGATTATTAATGTTTCCACATTGTCAGCTTATCAGTTAAAATATCACAATGAAAGAGCTGATAAAAACAGCTTGTGTTTGCATATTCAGTCACAAAGGGGAGCAACATGAGTTGCGGTACAACATCATCCTAGAAAGTATCAGTTACTGGTGAAATATAAAAACAGTATTTACAATTTAATTTCATGAACCCACCTCTGAAAACAAAGCTAATTTCAAACCTCATTAACATTTCTATGTTAAACATTAAAGACATTTATTTAGACTTCATTAGAAATTCATATAGAGTTCATGTGGGGAAATTGGGTTAAAGGGGTGGTTGATTGCAATTTCACTTTTTTAACGTTAGTTAGTGTGTAATGTTGCTGTTTGAGCATAAGCAATATCTGCAAAGTTGCAGCGCTGAAAGTTCAATGCAAACAGAGATATCGTCTTTTAAAATTCTGGAAGTTTAATGCCTACAAAAACGGCTGGTAAGGGACTACAACGAGTTACTTCCCGGGTCCGTTACATCACGAACCCAGATAAACCCCGCCCTCGGGAACATGTAACGAAGGGGGCGAGGCCATGCTGTGCTGCTTTAGAGAAGAGGAAGAGAAAACTAGGGGTGCACGTAAAAATCTATTCATATATGAATCGCGATTCTGTCTTCTAACGATTCTAATGGATTCAAAATTAATGTTCTAAAACAGCCGTTCTTAATACTGTTCCTCGCGTCACCCTGCTCTGCAATTATACATTTTCACATAGCAATGAGAAGCGTTATACATGAACGCGTGTGGTTGCCGTACTGTATTAAAGCTTTAATCAGAATAAAACCGTATATTAAAAGCTAACATAAGCAGTGGCATAATAACAGCGTATCTAAAAGTATGAGACAACAAACAAACAAACATACCATTAAGAGCCGTGCTTGCACAGGTTCTGCGTGATCCTCTTCACTAATATCCTCTGCGTCTCAATCGGGCTCAAATTGATAAGCAATATAGACGGCGCCATTGCAATAAAACCAGAGCACATGCCGCTGAGCTGAGGGGCGGGACATTTAGACGCATGCTCGGCGGTTTAGTGAATCACAACACACTGAGCCAGCTAACCAATCAGAGCCCATTACGTATTTCTGAGGGAGGGGCTTCATAAAAACAGGAAATAATCAAGGCGTTTGTCAGAGAATGGACAGAGTGGTGTGTAATAAAGGTAAATTATATGAAAAATAATGCGTTTTTAAAAAAACGAAGCATGAACACATGTTAGACTGCACCCCATAAACACAATCAAGCCAAGAAAAAAAACAGTAAACCACCCCTTTAAATGAAGTCTGTCTACACAGATCACTTAATAATATACTGACTGATGATGGATGATCAGATCGAATGAGCAGCGACCTGATTCACCCGATTCTCACTCCTGACTGGTCCTGATGTGCCAAAACAAGTGTGATGAGAGAGAATCAAAGTAAGAGCTGAGTGGAATATAAATTGAAGAACCGATGTGACTAAAGATTAACACTACATTAATGTTTCTGACATGTTAAATGACACAAATCTTCCTAAACTTTGATTCAGATACACTACACATGTATATAGAGCATTTGAACTTTCAACTGAGCACTACTACTTACTGATTTGTTAATCAGTTTCTTGTTAGTTAATAGTAATTAATAGAATGTTAATAGTGCATTAGTCATTTGTTCATGTGTTGTGATTTAATGCCTCCAAGTGGTTCAAAGATTTTTACCTTCTGAATAATCAGTGTCTGATTGTGATGTTTGTTCTCTCTTCTGTTGAAAACAACTGCACAGCAAACCAGCACAGCAACAACAGCCATGCCCACCAGAGCAAAGTCAATCGGATCACAGCTTCAGTAAAACCATAGCAGCGAAACACTGTCAAACAAATTCCGTAAAATTTACTGTAAAAAAACGGTAGCTGTGGTTGCCGGAATTCTATTGTAAAAAATATGGTAACAACATTTTAGGTTTTACTGTTTTAACTTAAATTTACAGTTAAATACCGTAATTTCATTAACTGATATAATGTTAATATACCAACATTTTAAAGTACTGAAATCTGTTTTGTACCTTTGAAATACATTGTTAACCACCAAATGCAGGTGGTGATGAGAAAGTCACATGATGAACCAAAGCCCATCACAAGCAGCTTTCAAATAATAACACATACAGTCATGGCCAAAAATATCGGCACCCTTGGTAAATATGATCAAAGAAGGCTGTGAAAATTTATCTGCATTGTTAATCCTTTTGATCTTTTATTTTAAAAAAATCACAAAAATCTAACCTTTCATTGGATAATAAGAATTTAATATGGGGGGAAATATCATTATGAAATAAATGTTTTTCTCAAATACACGTTGGACACAATTATTGGCACCCCTAGAAATTCTTATGAGTAAAAGTATATTCCCATTCATATTCACAATTTTGAGCACTCCAGGGTGATTATAAACATGAAATTATCCAGCCATGGCTTCCTGTTTCACAGAAATATAAATAGGAGGGAAAACAAAGCCCAAATTCCCTTAATCATCCATCACAATGAGAAAAACCAAATAATATATTTCTGATGTGCAGCAAAAGATAATTGAGCTTCACAAATTAGTGAAGTGTCTTTAAGAAAAGAGCAATAGCAGTGAAAATTCCCATTTCCACCATCAGAGCAATAATTAAGAATTTCCAATCAACATAAAATGTTACGAAACTGCCTGGAAGAGGACATGTGTCTATATCGTCCTAATGCACAGTTTGAGTGGCTAAAGACTCTATAAGGACCACAGCTGAAGAACTGCAGAAAATAGTTGAGTCTCGGGGTCAGAAACCCTTAAAAAAAAAAATTGTCAAACAGCACCTACATCACCACATGTTGTTTGGGAGGGTTTCAAGAAAATTTATCCTAGCTCTTCCAAAAACAAACTCCAGCATATTCAGTTATCAGACACGACTGGAACTTTAAATGGGACTGGCTTTTATGGTCAGATGAAACTAAAAAATGAGCTTTTTAGTAGCAAACACTCAAGATGGGTTTGGTGAACACAGGAATAAAAAGTACCCCATGTGTACAATGAAATATGCTGCTGTATTTGTGATGTTGTGGGCCTATATTTCTGCTGGAGGTCCTGGACATCTTATTCAGACACATGGCATCATGGATTCTGTCAAATACCAACAGATAAAAATCAATAAGTGACTGACTTTGTTCTCTTTCCTCTTTCACACAGCCATTCTGGAAAATACATGGAAAATGTGTCCCGTGATTTCTCCCGGGATGGTCTGATTTTGGTTCATTCACACTGCCAGTGTTTTTCCGGAATCTGTATGTGTGTTCACACACAACCTGTAAAGATCCCATAAAGACACGTGAAATTTCATGTGACGTGTATAATGCGCCGCGCACCATTTCACTAAACTGGCGAATTATTTCAGCTTTAGCGCAGATAGTGAGGCGCTCCCTGATTGCTGCTTCATTCCTGTTTACACATTTTTCATTGTGTAAACGTTGATCTGCCTTCAAAACAACCGGTAAAACAGTCGCACGACACATTGATCCGGCTTTTGTTCACACAGCGCTCGTTCCGGGACTGAACCCGGCAATGTTAATAGGTCCCCAACCTGGGATCAATCCCGGAATTAATCCCGGGACGTGTTTGAGTTCACACAGATGAATAATGGGCCATGTTTGGATCTTCCAACCGTACAATAATCCAAACACAAACCTCAAAAACAACACAAAAATGGTTCACTGAGCACAAAACCAAGCTTCTGCTATGGCCATTCCAGTCCTCTGACCTGAACCCTATAGAAAATGAGTGGGGTGAACTGAAGAGAAGAAGCACCGACATGGAGCTGGGAATCTAAAGGGTCTGGGGTGATTCTGGATGAAGGAATGGTGTCTGATCTCTTGTCAGGTGCTTTCTAACCTCATCAGGCATTATAGGAGAAAATTTAGAGCTGTTAAACTGGCAAATGGAGGTTTCAAAAAGTATTTAATAAAAGGGTGCTGTTAATTGTGGCCAATGTGTATTAGAGAAAAACATTTATTTCATAATGATATTTCCCCTCATTTTAAATTCTTATTATCTAATGAAAGGTTAGATTTTTGTGATTTTTTAAATAAAAGATCAAAAAGATTATTAACTTATTAACAATGCAGATTAATTTTCACAGCCTTCTTTGATCATATTTATCAAGGGTGCTGATATTTTTGGCCATGACTGTATAGAAGGTGCACAGTATCATTCACACAAGCACTAAACACCATGATGGTGAGACTCGTTAAACTGAAATATGCAATAAACATTAATTTAACAACATTAGATGTAACATACAACCCTAATAAACATAACTGATAAGAAAAAACTAAGAAGAAACCTAGTTATTTCAAAGAAAAAACATCAAATTCAAACAAAATTTGAAATGCAACGCAGGGAATTCTGGGAACATCAGTTTACGGTTTTTCCCTGTAAATTTTACGGGAACTTACTGTTAACCAGTTAACAGGTTTTTACTGTAGCATTTTCACAGTTTTTTACCATTAAAATCACAGTCATTTTTTTACAATGTAGTCTTATGAGAGAAGAAATGAGAAATGAACGAAAACAGAAATATGCATCTAGTTTGTGAAAGAAAGATAGAGCCATTGACATACCTGAACATACAAGATCATTGATGAGGTTGTTGAGTTGTTGTGTCTGGTTGCTGATGGGATTGTTCACCACACAGCTGTAGGAATTACCCTGACACTCCAGATGTAAAGAGATCAGCTGTTGCTGAGATCAGACACACTGATTCTGGACAATAAACGGTTTCCTTTGTACCAAGAGAGAGTCACATGACCCACATTCACCACTGAACATTTGGACACTGATGATCCTGATTATGGAGGATTTTCTGAACAGTAAAAGCTGATGACAGGGACAGGCAGACCAGCTGACGAGATATTAGAGAAAAAATCTAATTCACAATATGTAAACGGGCCATCCACTCTATAAATTTTATCACTCCATGATAAAAATCCACCCACTCCATATTTTTAGTCCCCATTAAACCAAATGAGTCTAATTAGACCTGACTGAGCAGTGTGACGTCACATTGTTTAGGCCCTGCCCATGGCCGCTGACTGACAGTCCTGCATTAGTTCGCAACAGTACCCCTCACATAAATGTCATGTTGTTATAGTGCTTAGCTAATGTTTTAACCGTATTTGTGTGTCGTTTCGTCAAAGTGCATATAGCAAACGTTATTGAAGTATTTGTGTGTATGTGTGTTGGTCATCCATCATTGCAAATGGGCTGTGAAAACTCTACAAGTACATAATGTATTAAATAACAATTCCAAGACGTCCTGGTTCATTCTCATAGGTGTTTATTCTGCTGGACTCTTTCCTTCGTCTGTGTCTGACTCCCATTCATGCATGTACTGTACGGCTGAACACTGGTTTTCTCGCTCTCAGTCATGTTGCTTCTACCAACTGTTTATTGCTGTAGTAGGTATGCAAAGCAGGGATAAGCTATGTCCTCTTCTGAAGATGGGGCAGGAATATGCAGCGCATTTGCATTTAAAGTGATACACACACCAAAACAGCTCTTTTTTTAGACACGCCCCCCAAAATTGCATTTTACAGTTAAATAATCTGTGGGGTATTTTGAGCTGAAACTTCACAGACACATTCTGGGGACACCCAAGACCAATACTACATCTTGTAAAAAGGGGCATAATAGGTGCCCTTTAAATGGTGAAACTGTGAGAAAAGTGTTTTAACTCAGCATAGACAGTAAGATTGAATATGTGGAGTGGGGTGCTGCTGCTGCAGCCGTATACTTTATAATCAGTAAAGACAAAAACAGCATTTTTTTTTTTTTAGTTAGTTTAATCATATATTTTTAAAAATCAGAGAGAGAGAGAGAGAGAGAGAGAGAGAGAGCACACTGCAATTGCTTTTTTCCCCTGATATGTTTTGTTGGCAATATGAACTATCGTGAAGACATTTTAGAACATTGTACCTTGTACCTTGAAAATTATGCATGTGATTTGTATGAAAGTCAAAAACTTGCAGGACAATTACAAAGTGTTCATATGTGTTCAGCTAATTGTTTTGAGAGCAGTGAAACATGTCAAATCTCTTTTCCTTTTGAACTTAACCTACTATTTTTTCCCCACACCCATTAAACCACACTGCTGTACAGATGTAAATGACCATAACAGGTTTCGCTTTGTCTCCTAGTTGCCAGTGTATCAATTAAATTCATTCAGTGAATCACATATTCACACATAATTGGTAGGCCTATTTGAATTAAAACTTACTTTAAAAAGTGGAGAGTAGAACAGAGAAAAAGCAATCTGTTGTACAGTAAAACCACAGCTTCAAAAATGCATGCAGATCGCCATTGTGAGTGTCATTTCAAAGCTCTACGAGAGTATGAAAGCTTTTGAGATCATTCTATGCTATCATTTATGTTGCTAAATCATATTCTGTGCAGATACAATCAATAAATGGTCGATGAATGCAAAAACAATCTGTTAATAAATAGCTGTGCAAGGAACAGTAAAGGTGCAGAGCATTAATGTGTGTTTTGCTTTATATCTGGGCATATCTGGAACTCAACCTTCTGCTCAATTCATACTGTATGTCTAAATTTTTCTTCATGGGTCTGACAGTGATGGTCTCTTCCATCCTGTTTAGCTCACTTCTTGCAGATTTGATGTCATAAACTAGAAAAGCAACAGTAGCCACACCCACCAGAGCAGAGACGATCAATCGGATCACAGCTTCAGTAGAACCACAACAGTGGACGTGGTCTGAAAAGAAAAAAACACTGAATCGGAATGGTACATTAATGTCTCTTTCAAATCGACTAGCCGTTTTTGGAGGTTATTTGGAGCTCAGGTGTCCATGGGAAGGCAATGAATCCACAAATTATACTGAGTGTGTTTGCATGCATACTTTCCTAGTGCTCGAAATGAATCAAGTCTTATGGGTGGTCCCCACCTTTTTTTTTTTTTGGTGGGTGGGGACGGGGTAATTGTTGCAATGTAAAATATATTTATTCATATGGGTCAAAACGCCCCCTTGGTACAAATTAAATTTTTGTTAAGAATCTAATATGAAAACACATGAAAAACATGAAAACTCTGGACATTTTTCATACTTTGTTTATAATTTATGTTTCACAGAAAAAAATAATAATTACGCACTCCTTAAGGGAGGCATTTTCCCCCACAGAATCAGGATCAGGAACAACATATTGAAACGATAGATATTTAAATGCATGATGATATTTTAGTCCATGTTTCACAAAAGCCCCGATAAATACAGCAGAAAGACAGCAAGAGAAAATTACCCCTCAAAAAAGAAGCTTTCTCTTCCTGACACCGAGTACATGTTTATTAGTTCCCTATTTTTATTTATTTTTTTGCTAAAGTTAGCTTCACCAGAGCATGCAGCACCAAGCAAGCAACATTGCCATGTGGTTAGCGGTCTTTAGATGTAGGGGCATTTACATTTTAATGGGGCATGACAACTAAATGAAAACAGACTTCAGCCACATGAATGACAACATTTACCGTATCCTAACTGCGTGAATATAATCAGATTTTGCTTTGTTATCTTTACTAAAATAAAAATATCTGGGGGAGTTTATTTTTTCTTCTTATCAGGGATCCTTAGCTTAGCTGGATGCTTAGCCAAATAACATTAGCTAGGATAGCATGGCTAACATAAGCAGTTCTAAATCGTTTTTATGGCTCCCTAAGGAAGGTGATTATGTGATTCTTTCTCCATGATGTTTTTTTTTGCCTTGAGCGCTAATGTTCTCTAGATTAGCACAGCATGAGACAAGTGATTCACTTCTGTCACTTGTCTGCTGTCTGTTTTCTGTTCCTGTAAAATCACAAAAGAAGATTTAAGTAAATGTTCCCCATATAAACCCCGTGACGTACCTGAACTAGGCTCGTAGAGTTCAGTAATGTTGGCATCCTCAGTCTGGTTTATGATTGAATTGTTCACTGCACAGCTGGATAACACACAGTTGGGGCTTGATGATCTTTCTGATGATAAAGAATTTTGTGGAGTACCTGATAATGACAGATTTTAGTGTGACTTCAGTCTTATCAAACATAGATCAGTGCTGATACTGACAGTCCTGAACATTATTTTATATTCATATTTTAAATGGAATTAAAGCTGTCAATATCATAAAATGTGGATGCAAGGAATACTGAAAGAAGAGAAAAGAAACATTTTAAAATATTGCAATGACAAATTCAAACATCATCACAATGTGTTTCCTTACTCACCTCCCACTTTAACATTGTAATTCATGTAGCTGGTCTCTCCACTGACAACTGCTAGTTGATAAAGTCCAGAGTCTGTGGTTCTGGTGTTGGTGATGGTCAGAGATCCAGTCTGATCCAGCTTCAGTCTGTCTCTGAATCTCCCATCAGGACAATCATATGTCATGTTGGTTTGCGTGAGCCTACTGACTTCAGCTATTCGAGTGCCTTCAAACATCCACTGTATTAGCAAATATTTCTCTTCTTCAGTAACATCAGTGTTTAGAGAGACAGAATCTCCCTCCATCACTGATATTGTCTTCACTTCATTTGTCACATCTAAGAAACAGATGTGTTGTCACAGACTAAGACTCCCAAAAACATTATGTTGGCTCATAATGACCAAAGTAAATGAGCTGTTTTTGTGTGTGTGTGTGTGTGTTTTACAATTTAAATATATATATATATATATATATATATATATATATATATATATATATATATATATATATATATATTATGCAGATGTGGCACACTAACATAAATGTTAAATAATGTGCAGTAAAACAAAACTTAAACTAGAGATGACATTTCAGGAGTTCAGTGTGAGTCTTCTCAACATTTACCTTCATGTGCAAACAGAAGTGAAACATAAAACACTCATCTGTGGATCAGACTGCTTTAACTTCATTCAGTGGATCAGTTAGTGCTGGACTAATTTAAACACATCTGACTGGTCACTGCATTCGATATTACAGTGACAAAGATATAATTCAAACAAAGAACGGACAGGGCAAATTATGCTGTAATTCTCTACTCACCATAGACTTTAACATTGAAACTCAAGTAGATGGTCTCTCTGCTAACAATTGTTAGTTGATAAAGTCCAGAGTCTGTGGTTCTAGTTTTCGTGATGGTCAGAGATCCGTTTTGATCCAGCTTCAGTCTGTCTTTGAATCTCTCATCATATATAGAGCTAGTTTGCGTGATTCTGTTGATATCAGCTATTCGAGTGCTTCCGAACATCCACTGTACTAGATTATATTTCTGCGTTTCAGTAACATCAGAGTGTAGAGTGACAGAATCTCCCTCCATCACTGATACTGACTTCATTTCCTTTGTCAAATCTAGAGGACAAACAGAAACATGTTTTGTCACAGACCAAGACTCTCCAAAATGGTTATGTTAGTTATTATTCACCAAACTACTGTAAATCAGTGTTTTTTTTTTTTTTTTTTTACAATTACAGTACAACATGAATGTTGCATGATTTGCGGTGAACATCAACAGATCAACAAACATATCATAGCTTGTGATGCACAGTATAAAATTACAGCATAAGGCTGTTCAATATAATAATTGCTAACTTTTGATTTCAATCACTTTTGAAGTTAGATAATAAATTTTCAGTGTTTTAAAACATTTCAGTGTTTTGGCACATTTCTAGTAGATTTTATATGAAAATGATTGTCTGAAAAACATTTTTATGGGAATAACAGAAATGCAATGCACTGCAAAAAAAAGTATAACTTACCAACCAGATGCCACAAACACAACGAGAACAAAACGAAAGCGTTCACCATATTCCCTGCTCATTTGCCGATCACTCTGTAAATCTCTGAAAATGACATGTGCATGCATGCAGTGCCCTGTGAGTTGTGTCACTAGTAGGTGTTCCCACTGCTGGTTGTTGTTTTTTTTACTTTTTTTTTTACCACTACCCAGTGTTGCCAACTTACCAATTTTGTTGAATCAAAATCAGAAAGAGCTTTATTGCCAAGTATGTTTACACACACAAGGAATTTGTCTTGGCGACAGGAGCTTTCAGTGCAGAAGAAAGTACAGACATAGTGCAGATATTATGTGATAGTGCAGACATGCATAGGGATTACACAGTAGAGATGAAATAAAGCACTGATATAATAAAAAAAAAATAAAAAAAATAAATGATAAAAAATAATACAGGAGATTTAATATAGAGAAAAAACGTCTCAGGTTAGGCATGTAACCATGGTTACCTGAGAAGAGGAACGAGACGCTGTGTCCCCTAGAGCAGTGGTTCCCAACCATGTTCCTGGAGGCCCCCCAACACTGCACATTTTGCATCTCTCCTTTGTCTGACACACCCATTTCAGGTCTTGGAGTCTCTACTAATGAGCTGATGATCTGAATCAGGCGTGTTTGATTAAGGAGACATTCAGTGTTGGGGGGCCTCCAGGATCGTGGTTGGGAATCACTGCCCTAGAGAGCGATATGGGGAATGCCTTCTGAATTATCGTGTCTGAAGCATGAGTCTAAACACGACAATGAACTTGACATTGACAGGCTTATGATGTCACGACTGATGCGCCGAGAGAATAAAAGGGCACCTGTAAATTATATCATCCACTTCTTGTCTGAAGGAGACATGCAGGAATTCCTGAAGCAATGCAAAGGAATGCAGCATCTTATTCCCCTTCTCAGGGAACCATGTTTACATGCCTAACCTGAGATGTTCTCTTTTGAATGGGAACTCCATGCTGTGTCCCCTAGAGGGCGCTATGGGGAACAGTATACCCATGCTGCCATGCTGAAGGGATGAGTGCTTTATTATCTGAGCCAAAGACTCAGAGTCCTCACCCCTGTACCAGCAATATGACCATAGACCGGAGCTTCTCAACATGAGAGTAGAAGCCTAATTTCATTCTTATTGAGGCCAGCATCCAAGAAGGCTCACAGAGAGCCTAGCACTCAGAGCCAACTGGCTCATGAATCTCTGCAGAGTGGAGGCCTAAATACAACATCTGTCAAACACCTTGTGGGGAAGTTGTGGCCTAATTCGGACTTGTCGGACTTATAATCCAAAGGTTGCGAGTTCGAGTCTCGTGCTGGCAGGGATTGTAGGTGGGGGGAGTGAATGTACAGTGCTCTCTCCACCCTCAATACCATGACTGAGGTGCCCTTGAGCAAGGCACCGAACCCCCAACTGCTCCCCGGACGCCGCACTATAAATGGCTGCCCACTGCTCTGGGTGTGTGTTCACGGTGTGTGTTCACTGCTGTGTGTGTGCACTTTGGATGGGTTAACAAATTCCAAGTATGGGTCACCATACGTATGTCACGTCACGTCACTTTCACTTTCACTTTCACTTTTCAAAACCAAGCTGAGCTCTAGGACCAGAGGCCTCAGCATTACGACTCTCTAAATTGAGCGGAGGCCTAACTATGCCCCACGCTAAGGACATCTTGTAAGGAGGCTCACAAAGAGCCTACAACTCGCAGGCCACGTACACACTGTAAGTTTCAGGAGTGACAACTGCATTTAGGGAGTGAGTCCCGTAAATATCATTCCATGTGTGTACGCAACCATGTAACCATGAGTGAAAAAGAATTTAGCCGTTTGGTATCTGGCATTTTTTGGCTAAATACTCTTTTTGTCCGTTGTTTTTAACTAAACTACCGCTTGTTTCTGCTTGGGATGCTGCTTTAGGAAGCGCTGTCTTGCAGTGTTGCCATGTCCTCATATTTACAAGCGCTTTTAGGCATGTTGTTTGGTCTTAGCTCATAAAGCTAGGCACTTTATGGAGTTAATAAAGTGGTCTGTTTCAGATATGAGATATATGTTTTTTTTGTGTGTGTGTGTGTGTTATAAAACAAAGCATTTGGGTGATTTAGTGTTCTTTGTGCTTGTCCTTGTATGTTGTTGTTGTTGTTTTTTTCTATGAAGATCTGGCAACACTGATTCCTTACCACAGGGCTCGTGAGCACAACTAGCCCCGTGTCGAAATGTGCTAAGGTTAAGACTTATTTCACTGTTATTTTCTTTCATCTCAAATACGGACAAAGACACATTTCTGATACATGTTTAAATACGTCATTAGTTGTTCAGTTCAGTTCCGTACACACTGCGCAGAATTTCTGTAAATGCAGTTGTCACTACCTGTATTTTTCAGGAGTTAATGCGGTTGTTGAATGTGGTTGTCACTCTCGTAGTTTAGTGAATTATGTGTGTACAGAATGTGATTAAGGAGTAAAAGGTGAACTGACAACCGAATTTAACTGCAGTGTGTATGTGGCCACAGATGCTGTCCTAGCGGAGCTCTGGCGAGTGGAGGCCTCAATGAAAATAAATCCCTGTAGTGAAAGGAGGCCTGACGATGCTCGCAGTGGACGGCCGAGCTCTAGGAGTGGAGGCCTCAGCATGACGACTCTCTAAAATGAGAGGAAGACTAACTACGCCCCACGTTAAAGGGTTAGTTCACCCCAAAATGAAAATTATGTCATTAATTACTCACCTTCATGTCGTTCCAAACCCGTAAGACAAATTAAGATATTTTTGATGAAATCGGAGAGCTATCTGACCCTCCATAGACAGCAACACAACTGAAATGTTCCCAGGTCCAGAAACGTAGTAAATACATCAGTAAAACAGTCCATGTGACATAAGTGGCTCAACTTCAGTTTTGCAACGCTATGAGAATACTTTTTTTTTGCGCAAAGAAAACATTTTGCATGTCTTCCTTAAGCCAGTCTCACACTACAGGAATTTTGGCTAGATTTTGCTGTCACGGACAGATTTCCACAGTCTGTGACAAAACCTTTTTTGGTTGTTGCGGTCGCCAAAGCTTGTTAAGTATGAGCATGTCAGCAACGTGATCCAAACCTGTCTCGAGCTATCACAGATGCTACGACATTTTCAAACCTGTTTGATATTATCGCCATGTGACCTCGTAATGTGAGTGACACAATGACAAGGTGGAACTAATCCAGGAAATCACAGTGCAGATGGTATAAACAGTCTTATCATGCATCTTTATTAACAGAAATGAAAAGCCACAAATTAATCAAATCAACTAACTAGAAATAAATTTAACAAATGCATAGATTGCGTATATAATACCAAGTTTCATTGTACTGTTTAATTACCTCCAACTCTTTCTGCAGTACTGACAGTCCTTTTCGTCCACGTCTTCCAGGCCATTGTTTCTGCCATATTCTCTTTTGTTGTGTTTTCTTCTTTCTTTCAGATAAAATAACTGCACCAACCAATTGAAGGGTCAGCTGACCGTCCATGCTTGAAGATATGGCCTTTAATCGCTGTAATTTCTCGCAAGAATTTATGTGAGAAAACGTATTTTTGCTGATGGTTGGGAACGCCTCTTCACTGAATGTTTTGTAGTGTGTTCACCTTGTTAGCGTTGTGTTGTGTAGTATGCGCGCAGCTATGACAAGACGACGACAGATGAGAAGAAATCTTGTTGCATAATGTGAGCAACACAGTGATTCAGCTAGTCTTTCAATCTTGTCTTCCCCGACACCGAAGTCGACACAATGGCGGACAGCTCTCAGCTCACTCAGGGTGGGTCTAAGGTAAGACGGCCTTGTCAATCAACTATCGTGGGAGCGGTCTGTACAGAACTACGCCATTCTGACAGGAACCTCAGAACAACCTGATTTGAGAAAGGGGATTTTAAAATAGGGATTTAAAAAAAAAAAAACACTGGATGGATTTTTGTCATTATAGGATGGATGTGTACTCACACTTCCAACACACATTTATGTTCAAACAACTTGTAAAGTGAATTTTGCATCCGATGACCCCTTTAATTATTGTGTGTTCGGGGAGCACTTATAGACCAGCATGGGCGGAGAGACAAATGCAACCCCGCTTGCAGCCGGGTGTACTTGTTCAGACTCCTAAAGAGGGCTGTAGTAATTGAATCCTGATTACACTGTTGTTGGTCGAATTTGCTTTTCTTCTTACCTTATTAAACACAATAATTGGCATGTTTTCAAGGGGATGCCACACCATATTATAACTTTCTGTTGATGGCCTGATATGGCTTCAAATTTGGAAATGACCTCATAAATATTTAATCACTAATAAAATAAAATACATTTCTTTCAAACTCATTCATAAAATCCCCAGATTAATTTGTGATATTGATATATTTTGTAATTTTTTTGGTCTACACAGATTATTATTATTATATATATTTTTTGAGTTCTTATTCAACTAGCTTTAGATTTCTGCTCATTTGTTAGTGATCCTATCATGCCCAGCTTTCAACTTCATTTCGAAAATGTTTTATTTGTTTTTGTCTCTTATGACATGCCCTTCCATAAGGAATATTATTTGATTAACTTGTCTTCTTTTGGCAAAATGTAGTAAACATCCATGATTATAAACCACTATTTTTAATTTTTTTGAATGAAATCAGAAGCTCACCTTAAAAAAATAAAATAAAATAAAATAGAAATATTTATAATCTGATGAACAAGAAAGCTTTTTTCTCTTATTTTTCTTGTTTTTTGAATGAAATCAGAAGTTCACCTAAAAACTATTTATAATCTTATGAACAAGAAATCTTTTTTTCCTTTTTTTGAATTTTTTTTTTTTTTTTAGATATTTTATTCTTTATTCGTTGACAATAATACAGCATGCGGGCAGTCTCCTGGCCATAACATACGAAATGCATATAGCCTGTTTGGTATTTCAAAATAGCACAAAGCTGTGACGTTGCCAGGAGGGAGAAAAATATGTCTACTGGTGGGTGAATTTAGACATTAAAGTTTGTACATTGTAATGTAATGTAGATCATTGCGCACATGCAATTTTAAACTTTAATGACTTATTGGAAACCTACTACTCCAATACAACGCCTGCGTAAAGCATCCACGTAGTGGATCTAGTCAGTCCATTACGTCGCCTCTTGCTGCAGTGAGGACAGTCTGCTCCTCTAAATTTGCTAGGTTTTCTTTAAGCATCGTTCCTAAATTTGCGAAAACCCGTGATTCTCAGATGCTGTAACGTCTCTCTGTTTAGAGTGTATTTTGTGAGATATTCACTCTTGTCAGTTGGTTCGGTTTAGGCTTAGGAACGACGAACAAATTCAGCTAAACAGAATAGTAGGCTATACATAATCTCCATTGATCTTCTTTATTAAATTCAGAATCTACAGCTCTGCATAAAACATGCAGAGCACGTTGTTGCCTTTTGTATTATTATTCATAAACGGTAAGTGGATTTCTGTCTTTCTGTTTCATTTTAGACACCATTTTACTGCGACAAAGGCATGTGAACTGACCAAGAAAAAAGAACGCATCTAATAACAATCGTTTATAAATAATGTGGCAAACGGTTTATTTAATCTGTTTGTTGAGGTTACTGTTAGTGTGGTTTCAGTCAAAACTGTAAAACTGTTCCTGTATATTCTGTAGGTGTGTCTGATGCAGAGACAGATGAGATGTTGTCAGTGATGGAGGGGGATTCTGTTACTCTACACGCTGATCTTACTGAAATACAGAACCATGATACCATACTGTGGATGTTTGGACCTAAAGACTCTATAATTTCTCAGTTAACAAGAAAGAACGATTTGAATTCATTTTTTATCACAGATGATGCTAGATTCAGAGGCAGATTGCAGCTGGACCAAAACACTGGATCTCTCACCATCAGAAACACCAGAATCAGACACTCTGGACAATATAAACTCACCATCTCTAGAGAAAAGACTACATCTAAGACATTTAATGTTAGTGTCTTTGGTAAGTATGTCAAGTATTTCAGTTTAATAATGATCTTGTTTATATCCACTGTATTAATTTGTTTCCAAGATTCAAACGTGCTTTTCACACTTGACATTTTTAATATATGGTCATTCATACAGCTTTTTAAGTTTTACACTGTAAACCCTGGGTTGAAGTTCTTATTTGTATATTTTTGTTCAGTTCACATATGAAGGGCTAGTTTTATGCATAGGCATTCTAGGAATGTGTCTATGTTTGCACATCCAGAGGGCCCAATTACGTTGTGCAGAAATAATATGTATATTTAATTATTTCACTCTAATGCTAAAACACTTTAAGACCATTACTTTATAAATTAATACAATTAAAATTATTGTCACTGTCAAGCAGATACCTTGTATACACCCTTACAGAAAAACCACATAAATTTAACATGTTTTCCACATGTGATCACATGTGTCCATATACTTTCCACATGTGATCACTTGTGTACATATATTTTTCACATGTGATCACATGAAGACAACATGTCACCACATGTTGCAACATAAGAGCACATGTGGAAAATGTTTCCTTGTGTTAAAATAGGTTTTCACATGTGGATCATATGTTAGCTACATGTAACAAATACTGTGCATTTTCAGCTTCACACTGTATGTTGACTTTTAGTTTGCTCCTATTTTCTGCTTCCCAATGTAGTCCCTTGTAGCTTTCTTTATTTGTTGTAATGTAGGCTACTGTAGTTGCAAAGTTACTTTGGCTATATAAGCTAGTTAGTAAAATAAAAGTTAAATAAAATAAAGTTCATACTACTGATATATGATTTATCAATTATACGTTACATACTACTTATGATTAATAAGTGCTCATTTGATACACCTTGTTATTAGCTTGTACCTGTAATTGTTGATCATCAGGTAGCATAATAACTAATACATACACACACACACACACACACACACACACACACACACACACACACACACACGATATATATATATATATTATAATATGTATTATATATATTATAAGCTTCACCTATTTTTTTTTATTGAGGAACAACATTACAAAACAATTTTAATAAAATTAATATTATTAACATTACAATAATATCATTAATAAATTCTTCTTCTTCTTCTTCTTAATATTATTAATAATAATAATAATCACAAGATGCAAAATATAGATACATAATATTTTACAATAGATGTACCTTTAACATTTTTCACAACCCCTAAAAAAAATATAAATATTTATAAATATAAATAAATAAATAAAAAATAAATAAGTATTTGCGAGCATGGTGATGACGTAATTTCCTCTCATCCAACGGCTGCTGCTGACAGCCACAATGATGCCGGGGAAGAAATGATCGGAAATAAAACATCTATTCGAGACGGTGTATTTAAAAATGGTAAATATTTGGTCGACATCATATTCATAATGTCAAATAGTCTTTAATAACGCTTATTCCATTTTGAAATTTTGACTGAAGTGGGAGTTCTGCGCGTGCTCATCATTCGAACTATAACGGTCATCTAGCACTGGACGCTGAGGAAAAGGTAAGCAAAAATGTCTTTAATTAGTAGTGTTTACACATTTAATGTTGAATTTCAGTTTTTATAGCTGAAATGTGTTATATTTTAAAACATTTCATAGTTTTCTGCATCAAACGTTTGAACGTAGCGTCCTGTTTGCCAATTATATGTGCGGTCATTTCTGAAATATTCGGTGTCTGAGATTTTCGGTGACGCTGGGCGGAGCATACATGAATATTCATAACTTTCCTGTTTCGTGTTAAAGCGCCACTGAAAATATCAGTGCACTCTAGGATCATCACCGCACAGAAAGTTTTACGTAATGTAATTATGTTTCAGCGACAGTGGCAATCTAGCTCATTTAGCAATTTTTTTTTTTTTAGCTTTTGAAGTTTTGTTCATCTGAGCACAATAGTTTGTAGATTGTATATGTTATGTTTGATTTCATGATTACAGCAATTGATTTGCCTGCCTGTCATTAGGATATGCCATTAACATGTGGTATAAACCCTTTCCAGGGTCTTTTAAAGTTTTGTTTGATAACTTGTACACAAATATCTAAGGCTGCATAAAGATCTGATACAATATTTAGTTTTGCTTATTCAGCTTCATCACATTTTGCAGCATTTCTTATTCTTATTCAGTTCCTCTGTAACTATTTTAACACTTTAAATGTCATATATATATATATATATTGTCAAATCTAGTCTAGTCAATGCTACATTAATTTACCAGGTTATTCATTCATTTAACTTACAGTTTTTCTTTTAGGCTCTTGCTCGCTCAAGTCGTTGAGACATGGCTACATAAATAATTAGCAATTAATTGTTTTGAAGCAATATCGTTTGTTATATTGTTTTGAACAAGATGGTTTAAAAGATGAAATGACCCACTTTGGAAATACAGTCAGTACTGTGTTCTTGATGTCTTTCTATTTACTTTTAGGGATAAGCATTTCAACAGAGCCACATCACCAAATGGTAAAGACTTTTTCAAAAATACACACTCCGTCACTGAAAGTGGTACACTTGTTTTTTGTTTTTGCTATTTGATATTTTGTCTTTTGCTATTTTTCTACTCTGGTTGCATTAAAGATGTGAACACGTTATTTGTGACTGGAATATTTCTGATTGGAATATTTAAAATCATGTTTGTTGACAGTGGCGTGCACAGACCTCCAGAGGGGCAGGGGCAAAATGGGGGGTATGGGTATGGTCCCCCTCAGCTAGGGGTGGGCGATATGGCAAAAATATCACAATTTTTTTTTTTAGAAATATCACGATTCACAATATTATCACAATTCTTTGTCATGTTGGATTTTCTATTTTGCAAGCTGTTTGAGCATTACAGCCAAACTAATTTCCCTATTATAAAGACAAAGCCTTTCAAGGTAACAAAATATTAAAAAGTATGGCGGATATTTAGGCCAAAGTGGGTGAAGATAAAAATATTTGTCATTATTTTATCTTTGTTATTAAAAAATGAGAGCAAAGATACACATTACAAATACACATAATATACAAATAAAATAAACAGTGTTTTATTTTCAGGTAGTCTACAATAGGTGTATTTAGCAGGAGCATTCAAAAAATTGAATGAACAAATATAAAAATAAAACACTATATAGATTGATTCCTATTAAAGCAACTGTATTAAAGTTTTTCAGTCAAGAGTAGTGAATGATTTTTCTCTTTGTGTTTTATTAACATTAAAGGAATAATTCACCCCAAAATTAAAATAGGCTGTTTGATTTTTATACCTTCATTTACTCACTCAAAAGTTGTTTTAAACCTGAAGGAGTTTCTTCTGCTGAAAATAAATGCTATTTTGAAGAATGTGGAAAACCAAACAGTTGCTGGTCTACAGTGACTTCCATAGTGTTTTTTTTTTCTTTTTTCTACTGTTAAAGTCAATGTGGACCAGCAACTGTTTGGTTATCCACATTCTTCAAAATATCTTCTTTTGTGTTCAGCACAAGAAAGAAATTAATACAGGTTTGGGACAACATGTGAGTGAGTAAATAATGACAGAATTACAATTTTAGGGTGAACTATCCCTTAATTACAGTCGGCAGCATATTTAGTACTGTCCCTTTAAGAACGCATCTAATATACAGCACTCGTCAGAACAGCACAAGAATGAAACGTTTAACCAGTAAGTCTTTGAAGCAGATGCAAATAATGTACTTTTTTGACTGCGAATAAGTGCAGTGTCCCGTGAGAGTAACTCTACCGCTGAGTTAACACTGATCTGAATGTATGTGGCGTTGTACAGTATATAGAGACGGCGGCGCCAGAACTGCAGCTGATAGAATGCGCGCTGAAGTACGATACTACGATATTTCTTCAAAAAAGCAAATCGTGGAGACATTTTTATAGTCCACGATCAAAAACATCATATAGAACACCCCTGCTCTCGGCAGAAATCGCAGACCGGGGGCACCGGACCGCAAGGGCACTTTACCGTCGGACCTCAAAGGGGCAGGGGCTCGAGCCCCCCTGGCCCCCCCCTTGTGCACGCCACTGTTTGTTGAGGTAACTTCACTGTCAACAGTATACTCTTTGTTTTATAGGCATTACACACTGTCCTTCCTGTGTGTTTGGCTTTTTCAGAACCTGCTCGGTGAGTCTCCTTGATTAACTGACAGGACAACTCTATGTATTTCATCAAAATACCAAAGTGTTTTTACTCATACTGCTGTTTAGTCAGTTCATCAACATTTGATTGGTTTTTCTACATCAGTGTTACTATATCTGTGTTGTTTTGTTCAAACTAATTTGCCATTTATTTGAAAGGGACAGCTCACCCAAAAACTTAAATTCAGTCACATGCGACTCATGGCTACTAGAAGATTTTGCACATACTTTATGTTCTGAGGTGAATATATCTGTTGGTTTCTGCCCGTCAGAACAACAAATCAAGTTCTTGCATTATTTTGGTCTGGAGATCTTCACCTCATAAAAGACAATACATGAGTAATACTTTTGAGTTTTCTGAGAGTCATGTTTTGTAGTGTTTCATCTTTCATCTTCACCTTTCCTTGGTGAGCTGAAGTGAAATGTTGAGCAAATATATTCTCACAAACGCAGTCCTCCACACCAGACCAACAGAATTTTTTCAAATAAAAATTTGTTTGATTTTTCACCATTTCTTAATTTCCCCTTTTGTGGTATCAAAAAGAAAGGCCATATGGCATAAGAGTAAATAATGACTGAATTTTCAATTTTGGGTGACCTTTAGCTTGGCATCAGCCTTTGTGAGATTATTTGTCAAAAACTATTTTAAATTTAAAAAAAATAATAAAATAAATTATGGTTAAAAAAATAATTAAATTGAACACTACTATTTTTGGACACCACGGATTTGTTTGTGATTTGTATCTCTCTTTCATTCATTCATTTAGGACAAGTCTGATGAGTGGAGATGTTGCTGTGGCCCTCTTCACAGACGATACAAATTTCATTACCAACCTGTGAAAATCTCATGTCATTATGGAAATATGACTCAAGTTGTTATAGCTCTAAATACAACACACTTACAAAAGAGATGAATAAATATTGTGTTAATTGTTCTTAATAGTGACTCTCGTTGTACTTTCAGGTTCTATGAACTTCATGCCATGGGAACTGTGATTGAGTAACTTTTTATTTATTTATTTATGAACAAATCTGAAATGGCACATTCCCAGTTATTATAGAGATAGTTCACTCAAAATGAATATTCTGTAATTAATTACTCACCCTCATGACCCATAAGATCTTCATTCATCTTTGGAACACAAAATAAGATATTTTGGATGAAATCCGAGAGCTTTCTGACCCTGCATAGACAGCAATGCAACTGAAATGTTTAAAAATATCTCAATTTGTGTTCCGAAGAAGAACGAAGATCTTACTAAGATCTATTTGGAACAACATGAGGGTGAGTAATTAATGACAGAATTTTCATTTTTGGACAAACTATCCCTTTAAGATTTATATAAATGCTTTAGACTGTAGTTATTCTTTTTAAATTCTTCATAATATGAATAGTGTATAAGGATTGCTTAATAAAACGTAATGGAATTTTACTATACAATTGAGGTCTTTAACAGAATTAAATATTTTTTGAGTGTATATTGTGCATGAGTTAAATATTGATTAGAGTTTTTAAAGTCATTTCACAATGACATTGCAACACAAGCAGGTTTATAATATACGTTTCACATGGGATTCACAAGTTTCACATGGGAATTTACATGTATTTCACATGTTATCCCATGGGTTACACATGGGAAAATATATGTGTTTCACATGGGAATATACCATGGGTTTCACATGGGAATTTACATGTATTTTACATGTGATCTCATGGGTTTCACATAGGAAAGTACCATGGGTTTCACATGGCAATATACGTGTGTTCCACATGGGAATACACATGTATTTCACATGTGATCTCATGTGTTTGACATGTGATCACATGGGATATACATGGGATTCACATGGAAATTCACATGAAAATGTTCCAAAAACACACATTTCCCATGTGCAAAGCACACACTTCACATGTGATTTTCACATGTTTTCACACGTGACATTTCACATGTGCAGAAAAACACACATTTCCCATGTACAAAGCACATGTTTTCCATGTGCAAAGCACATCCCAGTCAACACGTGAGGTCACGCGATGATCACAGTGACATCACACCATTCTCATACGGTGATCCTCACAGTGTGAGTAATATGTGAGCTCATTGTGAACTCAAAATGTTGAACAGGTTGAGAGGAGGCAGTTCAAATATCAGTCACTGGGGGACATTCTACTTCCTGTTTCTCAACACTATCACAGAGATATCACAGTGCTCTCACATGCTGAGCTCATGAGTGCACGCCCAGCCGACAGCTGTCTGTTATAAGATACAAGTGAAACATATGTTACCATCGTGGCGAGTAGTGTTTGCTTTAGTTGGGCTCTTGACCCTTGACTTTATACATTACACATTTTTGGGGCTGCTCTAACTGTGTTTATAAAGCGCATTTGTTATGGCAAGAAAAACCAAAAAGAGACTGCAACCAGGTGATATTGGTGTGTTATTGATGATTGCAACACGGTCATCACCTACACTCAATATGCAGTCTGGTTGAGGTTTTATTAATCAACAGTTTCTAAACATAATAGCGCTGTGATTACACAGTATAGGATCCAGCAGTCTCATAATCAGTTATGAAGGATTATAAAAGCATAAAACACAAACATTATTAACTACCCTCTCATTCAAACACAAAGAGAGACATCAAGAATCAGTGTATGAATCTCAACAATGGTGACAATCAAAAGCTTCATGCTGCAATGCATGCTGGGTAGCTAGTCTCTGTGCAGTGAGTGCACTTTGACCTCACATTAGTATGAGCACACAGTGAGGGCGCTGTGAGGTTACACTTTTAGTTCACTGTTACCTCACATTGTGACCTCATCACGAGTATCCTGTGAGCTCACGGTGACATCACTGTGAGATCAAATTGTTGACTGGGATGCTTCACATGTGATTTTCACATGTGCAGAATCACATGTATATGTGGCCACATGTGACCACATGTGCTTTTGCACATGTGAAATTCATGTGGTTTTTCTGTAAGGGCATATTTAATCTTTTTTCATAAATCATTCCTATTTGTCACATTATTATTATTATTATTATTATTATCATCATCATCATTGTTATTATTATTATTATTATTATTATTGCAACAAGTGGTATCCATACAAAGATTGTAAAAATACACATATTGACTAACAAAACAAACAACAATACAAAAACAACAAACAAACAAACAAAAAATAATAAAAAAGAACTTATAATCAGAAAGATGCCATTTGGAGATGTATGAGTATACATATACATACATACATTTGTACACTGCCATTCAAAAATTTGGGATCAGTAAGGTTATTAATGTTTTTTTAAAGAAGACTCTTATGCTCAAGGCTGCATTTATTTGATTTAAAAAAAAAAAAACAGAATTGTGAAATATTATTTCTATTTTAAATAAACACTGTACTTTTTATTCACCAAAGAATCGTGAAAAATGTATCACAGGTTCCAAAAAATATTAAGCAGCATAACTGTTTCCGACATTGATAATAGATCAGCACATGGGGCAGCTGTGGCCTGAAGGTCGAAGTTTCAGTACTGGTAGGCACGCTCTTCCACCCTCAATACTGAGGTGCCCTTGAGCAAGGCACAAAACCCCCAATTGCTCCTCGGGCGCCACAGCAAAAAAATTCACTGCTCCGGGTGTGTGTTCACTGTGTGTGTGTGTGTGTTCACTACTCACTGCTGTGTGTGCACTTGGACGGGTTAAATGCAGAGCACAAATTCTGAATGTGGGTTACAATATTCATACAATTTCACTTCACTGGAGTAATGGCTGATGAAAATTCACCTTTGCATCACAGTAATAAATTATATTTTATAGAGAAAATGTATTATTTTGATTTGCAATAATATTTCACAATACTGTTTTTTTTCTGTATTTGTGATCAAATAAATGTAGCCTTGATGAACAGAAGAAACTTCTTTAAAAAACATAAATAATCCTAAATTAATAATCCTGTTCCTAAATCTTTGAACAAGAGTGTACATACTTACATAAATTTAATAAAACTATAAATATGGTGTGGCAGTTTGTCTTATTTGTATAATTTGGGCATCAATTAATTGGTATGTTGTTGTGAAATTATATAAGATATAATTAGGTAACGTCTAAATATCTAGATAAAAGAGGAGGGAGCTATAATAGTTTGTCTTTCATTGGCTGTGAGTTTTCTTAGTAATCGAGTCCATTGTACAATATAAGTTAGATTTTTATTTGTTGTTTAGTTGGCAATAGGTAGAGACGAGAGTAATGGAGCAGGTTTTTAGTGGGAGATTATTGAGAGTAACGTCAGGGGTATTCAAAATTGGTGAGAGCGAATGTGGTGATAGAGAATGACCAGTTATTTTGTTAATTTTCCTCCATGCTATTAATATTGTCTGGATTGCAGGAATAGACAATGTTTTTTAATTGCATTACTAAAGCATGGTAAGTCGGACTTTGGGATTTACTTGCAGATAGTCCTCCTTGTTCTTTAGGTTTTTGTAATGTTCGTAGTGCAATTCTAGGTTTCTGATCTTTCGTTTATTGTGCTGTTCAATGCAATGAACTTTTTTTTTTTTTTTTTTTCCTTTTCGGTAGGTTGTATCGGAATCATTGTGAAGAGATAATTTATTTTTGGTATTACAGAAGTTTTGATTGTCGCTATTCAAACAAAAAATTGATAGTGGCAAATTCATCCATCACTTCAGATCATTTTCTGTTGTTTTTAATGTTGGGGTGAAGTTAAGATCAAACAGAAGAAGTGTACTGTATGTATTTGTATAATGGGAGTATTATTGATTTATTCCAATCAATGGAATAATCAGGTATGTTTGAGTAGTCGTTAATAAGTTTGATGATTTCGGTCATGATTTTTCCAGGTTCTGTTTGAACAGTAGAATGCCGTCAGCACATAATGATATTTTAATGTTGGTACTGTTGGATTTATTACATATTGTCATTTTGTCTGATAGCTGTTGCTAAGTGTTCTAGAAAAAGTGCAAAGATTAATGGAGATAGTGGACATTCTTGCCTAGTGCCTCATTGTAGTTTATATGGTGGTGATATGTCATTCCTTATAACTGATACTGTTAGTGTGTTGTATAGTAACATGATCCAGTGTATAAAAAATTTCCCAAAGCCAAATTTGTCCAGTGTTGTGTAGAGGAAGTGCCAATTTATCTTTTTTTTTTTTTTTTAGCATAAAGTGAGACAATAACTGTATGTGTTTTTGTTTAGTGTAGTTATATATGTTATGTTGCATAACCAACGTGTATTGTTAGATGTATGGCGTTCTTTAATACAACTTGTTTGGTCTGAGTGGATAAGAGTTGGAATAACAGATTATAACTGCATTGCTAATGTTTTCCTGATTATTTTCATATCTTTGTTTATAAGTGACAGTGGGCAATAACCGGAGCATGGACGGATCTTTATTTGATTTTAGCAAATAATCTGTTATTAGAGCAGTGTTAGGCAAGGCAAGATTATGTTAGGTTAGGCAAGGTAGATTGATGTTTGGTGTCTCTAGTCATTCTCTGGAATAGTTGTGAAATTACTGGCCCAAAGGTATTTGTAAAATTCTGGTTGATAACCGTCCAACCGTCCATTTAAGGTCTGTTCATTGGGCTTTTGGGAGTGTCGTTGTAAGTTATTTTTTTTTAAATTATTCTTCTTGTTTCTGATTAGTCTTTACATGAGGAATATGATTTTTTTTCCCCCTCTAAAAACTACTTTAGCAGTTTCCCAAAGTGTTGATGCAGATAGTTCAGGTGTATCGTCAAGTTTTATCAGGTTTTTATTATGTTCACTTTATCTTTGTCGTTTTTTTCACATTTATTTATTCTGGCCTTTTTTGCCTTTATTATAATAAGACTAGACAGGAAGCAAGGTTGGAAAGACAGAGGGGCGAAGGGATTGGCAAATGTCTGCGAGCCGGAGCTCGAACCTGGGACACCCAAAGTGGAATGGCACTGTATTTCGGCACAAGGCTATCAGTGCCAACTTTTGTGGGGTTGTAATATGATTTTTATTGTTGAACATTAGCGTGATTGGTGCATGGTCTTTAATAATTGTTTGATTGATTTCTGGGTCTGTAGTGACTGGAATAGAGTTTCTTGTGAGGAAAAAAAATAAAAAATTTTATATATATATATACGTAAATATGTATGAAAAATATGTATAGTTTGTTGTTGTTGCATTATTTATAATCATTTATGTACTGTTTTATTGTTTCTGTGGAGTACCAAGTTTTAATGTGACTTGTCTAACTGGATCTGATATTACTGTGCTGTTTATGATTGATGTCTTTTTTCTTATAACGACTTCTCTTTTTTTGTACTTATAAAGCACCATAAATAGGTATATTGTGTGGTTTGACATTTCTTTATATCAGATTCAAATGTGTTTCCTTGTAGCATACATATCAGTTTTTTTTTTTTTTTTGGTAATATATATTTTTTAGGTAATATATGTATGTATGTGTATATATATATATATATATATATATATATACACACATACATACAGGTGCTGGTCATATATTTAGAATATCATCAAAAAGTTGATTTATTTCACCAATTCCATTCAAAAAGTGAAACTTGTATATTATATTAATTCATTACACACAGACTGATATATTTCAAATGTTTATTTCTTTTAATTTTGATGATTATAACTGACAACTAAGGAAAATCCCAAATTCAGTATCTCAGAAAATTAGAATATTGTGAAAAGGTTCAATATTGAAGACACCTGGTGTCGCACTCTAATCAGCTAATTAACTCAAAACACCTGCAAAGGCCTTTAAATGGTCTCTCAGTCTAGTTCTGTAGGCTACACAATCATGGGGAATACTGCTGACTTGACAGTTGTCCAAAAGACGACCATTGACACATTGCACAAGGAGGGAAAGACACAAAAGGTCATTGCAAAAGAGGCTGGCTGTTCACAGAGCTCTGTGTCCAAGCACATTAATAGAGAGGCGAAGGGAAGGAAAAGATGTGGTGGAAAAAAGTGTACAAGCAATAGCTTGTAACTGCACCCTGGAGAGGATTGTGAAACAAAACCCATTCAAAAATGTGGGGGAGATTCACAAAGAGTGGACTGCAGCTGGAGTCAGTGCTTCAAGAACCACTACGCACAGACGTATGCAAGACATGGGTTTCAGCTTGAACAACAGACAGCGTCAGAAGCGTCTCGCCTGGGCTAAAGACAAAAAGGACTGGACTGCTGCTGAGTGGTCCAAAGTTATGTTCTCTGATGAAAGTAAATTTTGCATTTCCTTTGGAAATCAGGGTCCCAGAGTCTGGAGGAAGAGAGGAGAGGCACACAATCCACGTTGCTTGAGGTCCAGTGTAAAGTTTCCACAGTCAGTGATGGTTTGGGGTGCCATGTCATCTGCTGGTGTTGGTCCACTGTGTTTTCTGAGGTCCAAGGTCAACGCAGCCATATACCAGGAAGTTTTAGAGCACTTCATGCTTCCTGCTGCTGACCAACTTTATGGAGATGCAGATTTCATTTTCCAACAGGACTTGGCACCTGCACACAGTGCCAAAGCAACCAGTATCTGTTTTAAGGACCATGGTATCCCTGTTCTTAATTGGCCAGCCATAGAAAATCTATGGGGTATTGTGAAGAGGAAGATGCAATATGCCAGACCCAACAATGCAGAAGAGCTGAAGGCCACTATCAGAGCAACCTGGGCTCTCATAACACCTGAGCAGTGCCACAGACTGATCGACTCCATGCCACGCCGCATTGCTGCAGTAATTCAGGCAAAAGGAGCCCCAACTAAGTATTGAGTGCTGCACATGCTCATACTTTTCATGTTCATACTTTTCAGTTGGCCAAGATTTCTAAAAATCCTTTCTTTGTATTGTAATTCTGAGATACTGAATTTGGGATTTTCCTTAGTTGTCAGTTATAATCATCAAAATTAAAAGAAATAAACATTTGAAATATATCAGTCTGTGTGTAATGAATGAATATAATATACAAGTTTCACTTTTTGAATGGAATTAGTGTATATATATGCCATGTATATATGACATGAAAGTGAAATTAAATTCACATTGTAACAGGGTCGTGCCTCTACAAAATAGTGGATTATTCGGTAAATATACATCCATTACATAATATTTCAGTTTTCTTCTTCATTTATGCATCTTTCACTAGAGACAAAATCTTAACAAAACCAAAATAAATAAACCGGAGACCTCTGGTTGAGTTGGCATGGAATGACCCTACAGAGGGTTAATAAGTCAATCCTCTCTCAGAAGCTATTTATCTTTGTCTTCCAGGTTTGCTTGGTGAGGCAGATGTAGTGAAGTCAGTGTCAGTGACGGAGGGAAATCCTGTCACTCTACAAACTAACACTGAAATACACACAGATGATCTGATAGTGTGGAGGTTTGGAGAAAAAGGCATCCTCCTGGCTAAAATTTATGTAGAGACTAATGAGACCTCATTAAACGATGCTGGTGAGAGATTCAAAGATCGACTCCAGCTGGATCATACTGGATCTCTGATCATCGAGAACACCAGAACCACAGACTCTGGACTTTATGAAGTACAGATTAGAGGCAGTGAGAGCTCACACAATATATTTATCCTTTCTGTCCGTGGTGAGTAACTCATAAATATTTTACAGAACAAGTATTTAAATTTAAATCCCTTACCCACAATTTGTCCTATTTCCATTTAAAAAACAAAAAACATTTGCATTTGGCAGGCGTGTTGGAAAGTGATTTATAGTGCACATACATTTTATAAGCATGTGAGTGATCGCATGATTGCATATCGTAATGCAATACTCTACCAGTGGCGGAGCTAGAGTTTTATACATGGGGTGGCCAGAAGGTGGCCAAGGCTAATTAAGGGGGTACATAGACCATGACAGAAAATCAACGTATAACTCCAGCTTGGCATAAAGTATGCATACTGCTGAATAATGCTGAAAATGGAAGGAAACCACACGGTGTATGCCCGGCCTTATAAAATGTACATGTGGCGCGACAGTGCGTAACGTTAGAGTTAGCAGAGGCTGGATGGAAAGTAAACCGGACAAGATGAAGCGCGATATGACACATCATTCGTGTCGTGTCCTTGAGTTTGAGGCTAAAATAAATGCTTATTTTAGTACAATTAAACAAAGAAAATTAAATAGTAACATATTAAATTTTGGGGTGGTACCCAGGGTGGCTAATCAGATGTCAGGGCTGTCCAGGCACACCCCTCTGGCTCCGCCACTGTGCTCTACCAATTGAGCTACATAAAACCCAAATTATGACACAGATAAAAGGGTACAATGCATTAATATGAAAGTGTCCTGTTGAGTTTGATGAGTCGTATTTCAGGGAAGTGACAAACAACCTATATGCATCAGCAATTTAGAACACAATTTCTCTTTAGTACGCAATAGTTGTTGGACACACTCACTTGCCCTAATGACTGTCTCTCTTCAGGTTCAGGTCTGTCTCCAGGCGTTATAGCAGGAATATGTGTTGCTGTTCTGATTGTGGCTCCTGGTATGATTTACTGTTGCATATGTGCAAGGAAAAAGTGTAAGTATTACAGCTGTAATATTGCATATATATATTTATACAACAGTTCTTTCTGGTCCTCAAATCTGATTTGCTGATGAGAGTGTGATATTAGAGTGATATCAGAATTCCAACAGCTGTTTTATAGTTTGTAATCGTATCACTCCATTTGCGCAACTTCTTACAGCGAGTGTCATGGCGGATGTCCAAATTCAGTATCATTTTATAAATATTACTGTTTTTGTGTCACAAAATGTAGTTTTAAGAGGTATTCAGGCAAGAATGTAGTTGTTTACAGTTTAAAAATGCTGTTTGTTAAAATAGATAACATCTGTTTGAAAATTTGCGCCGATGTTTTCGGAGCTGTGAGCTCCAGGACATCAGTGGCCATTCAGTGCTCATGAACCCGCCGAGAGAAGCCTCACCTCAGCCAGAACTACCGGAAAATTACCACTGGCTCTGATGTCTCTGTAGAGGTTACACATGAGATATAATTTGTTTTGGGTAAATCTAACAGTAGTATTTGATCTCATTAATCTATTATATGTTCCAGAGAAGATAGTTTTGGCAAAATCTCATGTTTATGTAAATTCAGTGCTGTATATGAGAGCGCTGCCTTTGTACTTTTGACTGAATTGCCTATCAAGTTTTATTATGGCTGTTGTTGTTTATTAAATATTATTCAATAAATAATATTTTATATAAATAATAGTATTTAATATTGTTTAGTATTGAGAAATGGTGCGTTCGTGATGGTGATTTTACATTTTCTGCCATTAGATGGCGACAAGAGACTGTTTTTATAAGTCAACAGTAAATACTTTTACATTGAAAAATAAACCTATTAGCGGAAGTTATTTTTAGTTTCAACAACAGCTGGATGCAGCAAAATCACCCTTAACAGATGAAAGGGTATTAACGTTATGACAAAGATAACATTTTCCTACTAATGTTTACTGTGAATACGAGACTGATCTGAAGAATGAATGCTGTATCAGATGCAGATCAATAGCTCAGTCCATCTCTCTCTCATAATATCTACTATACATACACTGCATTTAATACGGTAATACAATAAGCTTTTAATGAAGCAACTCAAAGTTCCTTTGTTATTAGTTCTAAAGTGATGTTTTGGAATTAGTAACATAGGTTCCCTATCTGTCGGTCACTACGAGTTATGTCGTGACAACATAGGGGATTTACTTGGAAGCCCCAATCATCTCTGACTTTAAGAGAAAACGCCAATGAATATTGGCTAGTGGATTTTGCATACCTGAGCCACTCCCCGTGCACACGGGCATAAATAGGTGCATCCACTCATTAGATTTTTGTTTTGGAGCCGAGTGGATGAATGTGTTGATCTCCACAAAGCCATTCATCATCTGTCTGGAAGCTGTTCTGGTTGACGTTATGGTGCGAACAGCGGTGTCCCTGTCTGCAGCGATTCCCCTGGGCGCTTCAACTAAAAGAGCAGATTTCCTAAAAGAGCAAATCATGGTCGGTTTGCGTCTTTATAAAGATGCCGTTCCAGCCGTGTCCTCTTGGCTGCGATCGTTTCCTATCCCCGTCCGTCCACGCCACGGCCACGATCGTTGTCTTCAGTGTCTGGACATCCAGCGCAGAGAGTGCGGTTGCGGTGCACTTGTGCCCGCAAAATGCCGCCACTTGGAGGAATTGTCATCGTCTCCCGTCCAAAGCCTGTAGGCTGACGGGCTCGCACGGAGTTTGGGGTCGTGGCTTGCGCTGCCCAACCCATTCTGCTGGCTCATTGGCACAATCCGACTCGGCTATGCGATTCAGTTCACCAGGTGACCTCCCAAGCTCAGCGGCGCTCTCGAGACTTCAGGTGGCAGTCCGAGACACACTTGTCTTGAGCCGGTCCCTCCAGCCGAGATGAGGCAGGGGTTTTACAGCCCTTACTTCATCGTACCTAAGAAAGGCAGTGGCCTTCAGCCAATCCTGGATCTGCGAATCTCGAATCTGGCCCTTCTCAAGCTCCCATTCAAGATGTTGACGCAGAAGCGCATTATCAGATGCATCCAACCCCAGGATTGGTTTGCAGTGGTTGACCTGAAGGACGCTTCCTTTCATGTCTAGATTCGCCCTCGACACAGGCCGTTCCTACGGGTTGCGTTCGAGGGTCGGGCATGGCAGTACAGGGTCCTCCCTTTCGGGCTCTCCCTGTCTCCTCGTGTCTTTACGTAAGTCACGGAGGGCGCCCTTGCCCCGTTACGGGAAGTGGGCATCAGGATCCTCAACTGTCTCGCGCGCAAGAACAGTTGTGCAATCACAGGGACCTGGTGCTCTGGCACCTCAGCCAGTTGGGGCTTCGGGTCAACTGGGAAAAGAGCAAGCTCTCCCCTGTGCAGAGAAACTCTTTTCTCAGTATGGAGTTAGACTCGGTGAGTGTGGTGGCGCGTCTCACCAACGAGCGTGCCCAGTCCATGCTGACCTGCCTGAGTTCCTTCAGAAGCAGGATGGTGGTACCACTGAAACACTTTCAGAGGCTCCTGGGGCATATGGCATCCGCAGCTGCAGCCGCAGCCGCAGTCTCGCCACTCGGATTGCTTCATATGGGACCACTTCAGCACAGGTTACACTCCGGAGTCCCGAGATGGGCATGTCGCCGTGGTGCAGTTCGCGTGTCACCGCCACGCCAACGCGTTGCCGCTCATTCAGCCCTTGGACATACCTTGTCCTTCTACGGGTCGAAGTACCCTTAGAACAAGTGTCTCGGCATGTCGTTGTCACAATGGATGCCTCCAGTGTGGGCTGGTGCGCCACATGCAACGGGCAGGCAGTCTCTGGGTTCTGGACAGGGCTTCGACTGCTTTGGCACATCAACTGCCTCGAGTTGCGGGCAGTGCTACTAGCCTTGCTGCTTGGCTGGGACGTGTTGGTCTGCACGGACAACACTGCGGCTGTCTCGTACATCAACTGGCAGGGTTGTCTACGAACACGTCGCATGTCACAACTCACCCACCATCTCCTCCTCTGGAGTCAGACGCAGCGCAAGTTGCTGCATGTCGTCCACATCCTGGGGGAGCTCAATTGTGCAGCCGATGCGCTCTCATGACAGCTCACGTTCCCCGAAGAATGGCGACTCCATCCCAAGACGATCCGGCTGATCTGGAGTCGATTCGGGGAAGTTCAGGTAGACTTGTTTGCTTCCCGCAAGTCCTCCCACTGCCAGCTGTATTTTTCCCTGACCGAGGCCCCCCACGGCATGGACGCACTGGCACACAGCTGGCCTCGGGCTCTACGCAAGTATGCGTTCTCTTATGTATACAATTCTACATTTCACTTACGTATGCAATTCTATCTCTCCCTTGGGAGAGGAGACCTCCTAGACTTTGTTATGGTAAGGAGAAAGCCCCCCTTATTTCTCCAGATGTTTCTATGTCTGTACAACTCTGCCACGTAGGCACTTTTGCACAGAGACCTTAGAATATAATGGAAGATTAAATAGATATATTAATGGCAAGATTCACCTTGATTATACTTAATTAATTCAGATCTATAACAATAAAAATCTTCTTCACGAATCACAGCCGTGCCGATATACAGACATATCTCACGTCTACGAATGTAATATTACTTGTGTGTGTGTGTGTGTTACCATAAGTTCTGCTTGTGAGTGGTTTAGTGCAATATTTAAAGTTGCAGTCTGTAACTTTTTTTGGTTAAAAATGATCTGAAATCAATATTTGAGCAAGTACATAACCTGCCAGTGTTCAAAACTATCTTTACAGTGGAAATTCTCCTATTTAAAAAAAAATAAGGCTTTACCAACCATTCTTTTCCATCCACAGTCTACTCAATCTACAAAAAGTTTAAACCGAAAAATAATACAACTACACCTGTTAAAGAATATTATTTGATTATCTAAATAGTGTAAATAAAGAACTTTAAAAAAATATATATGCTTGCTAATAAAAATAATTTATGTATACACTTGAATAATATATAATAGTTTTGTTTGGAATGGATGAGAAAATAGCATCTTGAAAATCTCTGCAGCTCGTCAAAAATAAATATAAAAATGGGGCATCTGTCAAAGGATGCTGAAGTTACAAAAATAAAGATTAAAATAGGCTACACATCTGTATCTGAATAAATAAAGCTAATTAATGTTTTGATTTCATGGTCAGAAACTGTCCTAGGCTGTGTTGCCAGATTGGGTGGCTTTGAATTTGATTGTGTTGGTAAAAAGTTATTTGGGCAGGTGGACACAATTTGGGAAGGTTTGTGATCAGTTTGGTGGTTTTCCAACATTTATATTTAATAGGCTAATTGGTCAACAAACGAAACGCAAGTATGCATGTCATCCAGTCAGTCACCACGACAATACTAAACACAAGCCAATCAAGACAAAGACTATAGGATACCCAAGACGTGTCACTCATATAGTTTTGAATGGGGAAAAATGCAACGCTCAATATGGCCGCCCTATCGAAAGAAGCCCCACATTCTGAAAAAAAAAAAGCCAATTGGTAAAGTCATCTGGTCACTGCAGCTACTGTTAGAAGTGTCCCGGTTGCTATAAAGTGAACTGAAGTGACATACAGCCAAGTATGGTGACCCATACTCAGAATTTGTGCTCTGCATTTAACCCATCCAAAATGCACACACACACCGTGAACACTCACCAAGAGCAGTGGGCAGCCATTTATGCTGCAGTGCCCGGGGAGCAGTTGGGGGTTTGGTGCCTTGCTCAAGAGCACCTCAGTTGGTATTGAGAGTGAGAGAGCGCTGTACATTCACTCCCCCTCCTGTATGTTTGGCTAAAACATACAGGAGTTGAAAGGAAAAATAGCCATTTTTCATATCTCCTGTGCCAAAACACTACATGTAGCCTCAGGCCATGCTTGTTATAACACACCAAGTTTGGTCTCAATACACCAAACCGTTGTGGAGATATAGCTTCACATCCATTTTAGTGTGCTTTTCGTAGAATTAATTTGCGCGTTTTTCAAGAACGGTTTGACAAATCGACTTGGAATTCCATAACTTTTTGTCGGTCTGGTCTGAAGATTATCTGGTTCCATTTTCGTGATAATCAGAGCAACGACCTAGGAGGAGTTAAAAAAAATTCAAGTTTTTCAGAAAATTCAAAATGGCGGAAGCATTTTCATGACGGAAAATGCAATTGAATCGGCTTGAGCCAAGGAATCGGCCGTTGTGGAGATATAGCTTCACATCCATTTTAGTGTGCTTTTCGTAGAATTAATTTGCGCGTTTTTCAAGAACGGTTTGACAAATCGACTTGGAATTCCATAACTTTTTGTCGGTCTGGTCTGAAGATTATCTGGTTCCATTTTCGTGATAATCAGAGCAACGGCCTAGGAGGAGTTAAAAAAAATTCAAGTTTTTCAGAAAATTCAAAATGGCGGAAGCATTTTCATGACGGAAAATGCAATTGAATCGGCTTGAGCCAAGGAATCAGAGGGGGAAAATTGTTTCTAGCCCTTATGGTTCAAAAGTTATTACCATAAACACGAGTGAAACTTTGGACAGTTGGTGGCGCTAGACGGATTAACTTAAGCCTCGTTTCCACCGCAGGAACTTTCCCAGGAACTTTGGGCCAGTACTTGGTGTGTTTCCACTGCAGGAATTTGTTGTTTAAAACTCAGCTGTTTAAAGAAAGTTGTTTAAAACTCAAATATGTGGTTTATTTATAAAGACAGAGCCTACTTCATCCTACTTCGGATCACTGCAAGCATTTGTGAATTTTGATACCTTTCTAGCTTCAGACACTGACAATCCACAAATGCGTGGACTCCAACCACCATCTCAAGCCAATCAAAAATTTCACCCAGTATCACTGTTTGTCATTGATTGCCATGGTAACCAGAGGCCTGTTCTGCCTTTTGGGGGTGTTAGTTGCTCTTTGGGGATTGTCCACAGAACTCTAACACATGTTTTTTGAGTGAGGTTTTTTTTGTTTTGTTTTTGTTTTTATTTTGATTATTCAGTAATTATAATGAATAATTGTGTGTCTGATCACTCCAAATGCTATAGTATTGGGCAGAAATTATTATTATTATTATTATTATCCAAATAGAAGTTATGGTTGTTTATCATATCTGTAGCAAATTAGCTCAAAATGGAAATGTATATAAATAATTACAATTAATTATGATTAATTACAATTATTTATATCAGCTGCCAGCAATAACTGTAGCAGAATTAAATTTCCATGAACTAATCTGTTCGTCCAGTGAACATTCAGTGTAATTTCATATAAGCTCTAAGAAAATATATTTTCGTGGCCACAGAAAATACTTTCCTAAGTATGAATGCATTAGAGCATGTAATAAGGATCAAAATCGTAAAGGGACATTTTCTACAAGCAGAATCAGAAACTCATGTAATTTGTGCACAAGAGTTTTATTAACTAAACACTAACACCAACTAGTCTAACAAACAAACAAACATACATACACTCACGCGTACATACAAAAGGATAGCTAAAGTGGATGAATAAAGCCATTAGAGAAACCAGAGAATGCAGTTATGAAAAATGAGTCAGAACCACATGAGTTAAAAACCATCAGTGCCGTTTTACAACGGGGTCTACCGCTTATACTAAACCTCTGTTTCGTTTAGTTAAATGTGCGATACTTGCATTGCCTTCGTCATTGAACAAGTGTCCGGATGCAGTCTCGGATGAAAGTTTTGATGGTTTGAAGGTTTGGTGGTGTTAGAGTTCTTCAAGTTCTTCCGGGTTTGAAGGATGATGAACTCCGAAAGGTGTTATCCTGGCTCGGTGGTGATTGGGAGTTTCTTCCCAGGTAGAAAGTGAAAAAGAGCTAAGAGAAACATCAGCTGAGATCTGAGGATCTTTGGTTAAATGGAAAGTCAAGGCCGCAAGGCCTGTTGCAAAACTTAAGGGTTGCTGAGGAGCTCACATCCTCATCCTCTTAGGATCTAAAGGAACCGCAGACTGGCCAGACGGATCACTGATGTAAGAGCTTTATCCGATATAGAGGTCACACCTCTGGGGAGTCAAAGAGCCAATGGTGGCTTTCACTTTTGGAGGGAAAGTTTACGACTTTTTGTCTCTGAACATGGTAATTTGCATATGTAATTCACCTGGGGTTAATGCAAAAACTACTAAAGATTCTTAGGACACTAATATGTTGCATAGATATCAACATGTAATATTCACTCTAGATTAGATCATCCAAAGACAAATTGATAGAGACCAAACATGGTATAAGTGAGGTGATATTAACTAGTGATCTGTCATAAGCATGCATAAAACAGTATACAACACAAAAGAACATATACAAGAACAGTAATAATATACACAATGACCTGAAGGATATGTGTGTTCATTCAAAGAAAGGTTTTTCTATGAATTAATTAGAGAAGAGTCCATTTTTATGGCATAATGTCTTTCCTAAGGTTCAAAGATGGTGAGAGTGAGAACTCTCAACATGCCATTAGGTTTATGCCATAAAGTTTATCTGGTCTGGCTGAGGAGTTCTGGTTACCATGGTAACCAGGGGCCTGGAGTCATTCACAGACATACTGGCACCCAGTATGTGTATTGGGTGAGGGGTCTGTAATTATTTGTTAATCTAATGAATAATTGATATGTTAAATCTAATGAAAAATTGTGTATCTGATTGGTCCAAATGCTACATCACATAACGTGTTCAGTCATCTTGTGGGCATACATAGAATGACTGATCTATTTATTTGAAATTGAATTCAAGTACTTTAATTTGTAACTAAATTTAGCCTATACCTGTTAAGGTTACTGCACAAATTGTACCTGTGAAATGTTAATGTAAATTTATCACGCATGTAGGTGTCACGTTACGCTGTTCAGGGAACATGCTGGATGCACAAGGAAATGTTTAACCCCCTTTAATCAAATAATCACAACAGGAGCTTGAGCAACACACATAGCAAACAAGTAGACCCTGTCGGGGCAATTTCAACTGACTCTCATCAGCATAAGAGACAAACTCACTCTTAGTTAATAAAAGGTTTTATTCTTTGCAAAGAAGGTCAACAGTCATACAGACACGCAGGTTTCTGCAGAGTGCGACAAAAGGGGAGGGCAGTCCTCCACCTTTATACAATCTTCAAGGCACTCAAGGTCAAAAGATCACATGTTATAACAGCTGTACTTTTCCACCAAAAGGCAGAAAAGGAAGGAACACTCTGGTTTATTATAACCTCAGCCCCTGTTTCCCATGGTTTTAGGCCCTAAATGACCCTTCAGGTCATAAACAGCAAAAGGCCCCAAACCCATTCCTTTCTCGCACAGCCAGACCTAAAAGAGGTTTGCATGTTCTCATAAACATAGAAAATAAGCATAAAATGAATTTTCCTCAACAATTCCCCTTTTATCATTCATTGATAACTGATTATAATAACAATTCATTTCTACATCTATCATTCTCACTATGCTACCCATCCTCCCCACAAATTTGTCAACCATTCAAGCCATACATCGTTTGCTCGCTCAGGCTCTTTTACGGCCATTCTCATGTGAGTGATGATATTAGTGACGTTATCACTGTAGTCTGGAATATGGAAACAACATGATGTACCCAACATTTTACAAACTCCTCCCTTCTCAGAGGTCAAAAGGTCCAGTGCTAATCTGTTCTGAATAACTGTGTCCCTAATCTGTTTCATTTCCTCATTCACCATTGTCAGGGCATTCTCAGTGCTATTAGCTATAGTCAGTACAGACCATGCTAACCCATTGATCTTATTTATGCTTAGTGCCGTCCCCACCCCTGGAAAAATTGACCACCCTACATTAGCCCCAGGTGTCATCCAAGGGTTGGACAGTACATACCCATTATACCTGTCTGGCAGAGCCCCTGGTAGAACTTTTACACTTCTCTTCTTCCTGCTCTCTCCCTCATGCTCATTACCTGGTAAATACACAGATGTCCCCACACTCATCAGTGCTGGGTAACAACAACCTGCCCACCCTCTCTCTGGCAGATGGTGGTATGCTCTGCCTCCACACACCCATACTGCTGCGGGCAGTGTGTTCCTCGGCTCGCTGAATGGACATGTAAAGTTCATCAGTGTTCCGTTGATCGTCGCTGTGCAGTTGTCCGTCGTTCCGTTCCTCACGTCCATCCTCATCCTGCAGTTCGACCATCCTGTCATCACCCCTGAATTCGGTCTTACCCTGCAGACGCACACATCTCCTCGTGTGTACATGACCCTTAATGGTGGAAGCATCACGTCGAGTTTGTTGTCCCATCGAGTCTTTCCGCAGTCGAGCGCAGGCTTCCTCTTTGGTGTGTTCCCTTGCTCTATGTCAGCCGCAGCCATCAGCACTTCAGTCATCTGCTGCGGTATCAGACATCTGGTTTCCGTTACAGTTGCAACAGTCAATGGGGCTGCTCTCCATGAGTGTGACATTTGCAGACACAGCCAACAACTCGTGTTTACCTCCAGCTCCGCTTTTTGCAACAGAGCCAGAGTGCACGCCTTGTTCCCTTGACACCTCGTCATGGCGCTTCGCACTTCGGGATTCATTCCCCCTTTTCCTGCTCCTCCTTCTCCCATCCACGCTTCCTCTTCTGCTGTGGCTGGTTCAAAGGTGTGCTCGACAAGGGGCTTTATCGGTTCTGGCGCTGGCTGATTCACAATGATGTTGAAGGCTTCATACCAATCGATCCCCATTTTATCAATGCCACAATAGTACTTGCCTTGGTCTGCGAGTCTCACACCTCTTATCTCTACTGTCATCCCGTCCTTGTTATGGCCCCTCTTGCTGTTCTTTGTCACCCCAAACCTTTTGTCTGTCCCATACACTGTGGGTTTGTCGTACGCCTTTACTTCACCCCACCCACATGGTTCTTTACAAAAATAAATTTGTGCATATTCAAAGTCTTGTTTACTTGCGCGTGCTGGTCTTCCGCAGTACTGACAATTCTTCATATACGGATTACAGCTGAACTTCACACTTGATCCTTCTGTCACCGTGATGAAGTCCTCTCTCGCTCCATGCATCGGTACTACGATAGTCAGTGTCGATCTTTTTGTCCTTGTAGATGGTTGGTAGTTGGTCTCATTCAATGAAATGGTTGCAGTCGGCATGTCATTTCCTCTCGTCTCCTGCACCAGCTCTGCAGTCAGGTAGAATGAGATTGAACAGATGATCATAGCCACCGCTGTTAACCAGCAGATCGTACCTCTCATTCCACACAGTCCAGGCACTCTGAACGGGTGCCACGCTTTCGGTTGCTCCATTCTGTCGGCTGCTAATGCCCGCTACCCAGTCTTTCGTTCAGGAAGCAGGGGGTGCGCTGGTCGCTGATGCTCTCACAGCTCTGTTTTCTTTGCAATGTCTCTGATTTGTGTGTTTCAGCTGAATGCACAGCTGAAATGTTACAGTCTTTATCAGCACCTCCTTTCGTCTCCTTTTGTCTCTTTGGTGGAGAGGCCGCTGTTTGTGCGGGCTGTCTCCCCACAACTTTTCAGTCTTGGCCTTGCTCACGCGCTGATAAGGCGCTTGATGTTTATACAGGGTTTTGGCACCTGTCAGCTCACTCCTTGAATCTCCTACTCCCTCCGTTCCTCCTCCTCAGATGCAGGTGGAACCTTTCTACAGTGGCTGGCGTGAATCCACGTTGCCCTCTCAGCTACCTTCACGGCCGTGTGAGTAGTCAGAAGCACTTGGAACGGTCCCAGCCACCTTTTCGCCTTCCAACTTTTCCTCCTCAGATCTCGTACCACCACGAAATCTCCTGGTTTGATGTCGTGCAAGGGAGTTTCTACAACTTTCCCCTGGGCGGCTTTTACCTGCGCACAGACATTAGACAACAGAGAAGACATTTCTTTGCAGTAACTCAACATGTCATGCTCACACAATTCTGTTGATGGCAGCTGTTGTTTTCCCCCTTCTATTCCCATGGTGGTCTACCAAAGAGAATCTCGAATGGGCTCAGATTCACCCTAGATCGTTTTCTCATTCTCATGTACATGAGGACGATCGGGAGCGCTTTAACCCATGTGAGTCCAGTTTCCTCACAACACTTAGCCAATTTGTTTTTAATTATCCCGTTCTGCCGTTCTACAGCGCCCCCTGAGGCTGCGTGATAACTGCAGTGTGTTCTCAAATTAATTCCTAAAAATTCACCCACTTGTTTCCATTGTCAAAACTGATTTTTTGTGGAACTCCCCATCTCAGGACTATCTCAGTCAGCAGGGCCTTTGCCACCGCCGCTGCGTCTTGTTTTGATGTTGGGAAAGCCTCGACCCATTTGGACCACATATCCAACATCACCAAACAGTACTTTTTCCCTTGGCATGGGGACAGTTCAATGAAGTCCATTTGTAGATATTCAAAAGGACCTGTCGCAGGCAGTTGGGACACTTGAGACATTTTTATCCCTTTCGCCACATTGTGGGTGTTACAAATAACACATCTTTTACAAAAATTTTCTGCAAATGTTGTAAACCCCTTTGTAAACCACAGTTCTTTAATTTGTGCCACCATTCCCCCTTTCGATGCATGGTCTTTCCCATGTGTCGACTTAGCATAATGTGGAAAGAAGTGTCTAGGTAAACAAGGCTTGCCATCACAGCTCATCCAGACACCCTCATTCAGTTTACAGCCACACTGTTTCCACTGGTGTCTCTCTGCCCCTGAGGCAAAGGCCTGCATGCTCTGTAAAGAGGAAGAAATGTCTGGGTTACTTTCAGATAACATAGTACACTCTGTTTCTTTTGTCTGCTTCGCCGCCGCGGCCTTTGCTGCCGCATCTGCTCTGGCGTTTCCTGTGGATATGAAATCTTTGTTGTTAGTGTGTACGGCACATTTGCAAATGGCTATTTTGTCTGGTAGTGGAATGGCCTCCAGTAAGGCCGCCACTAGAGGAGCATTTAATATTGGGCGCCCATCTGACTTTAAAAAGTTTCTGTGTTTCCACAGCGCTCCAAAGTCATGCGTGACGCCAAATGCATACCGTGAATCGGTATAGATTGTGACGCATTTGCCTGCCATCAGTTTGCACGCTTCTGTTAACGCCACAAGCTCCGCTGCCTGTGCTGAAAAGTGTGGTGGCAATGAGCCAGAAACCACGACTTCGAATTCGGTTGTTACCGCATACCCAACTTTATTCTGCCCTGTTTGTGGATCTTTGTAGGCCGAGCCATCCACAAAGAGGACATTTTCGCAGTTTTCAAGTGGTACATCAGAAAGATCTGGACGCGGTGTACACACTTGTTCTAGCGCAGTTAGACAACAATGGTGCTCCTCCCCATCCTCCGCTGTCGGAAGGAGAGTAGCAGCATTCAAGGTTGTGCATCGTCTGACAGTGATATTCGGCATATCAAGCAAGATAGTGTGGTATCGCAACCACCGCGCTGTCGACAAATGCGATGTTTTCTGTTCTTGCAGGATCATGGACAGCGTGTGGCACCTTTAATATCAGGTCAGAGTACCCTACAAATTCTCTAGACGCCATTACGGCCTGTTCTGCAGCAGCCACCGCCCTCAGACAGTGTGGCAGGCCTGCTGCAACTGGATCTAGTTTGCTGGAAAAATAAGCCACAGGTCGCAATTTATCTCCATGATGCTGCAACAACACAGAAGTCATAAACCCATTTTTTTCATCCACCATCTGAACAAAAGGCTTGGTTGGTACCGGTAGGCCCAAAGTCGGCGCCAGAGACAGCTGAACTTTCATGTTCACAAATGCCTCCTCTGCCTCCCCTGTCCACTCAATTTTGTCACATGACTTCAACCCCTTCCCTGTTGTTAGGGCTCTCAGAGGCTGCTCAAGAATTGCATAATTTGGAATAAACGTTCTGCAGTATGAACACATTCCCATAAATGATAGCATTTGTTTCTTTGTGATTGGTTTTGGTACATTCTTAATGCCTTCAATTCTTTTGTCAGACAGGGATTTGCTGTTTGGTGTTATGACATGGCCCAAAAATGTAACCTGTTGTTTTACAAACTGCAATTTAGACAAGCTGACCTTGTGGCCCTCCCGAGCCAGATGCTGCAGGAGGGTCACAGTGTCAGCCACACATGTAGGCTCATCCTTAGCAGTCAAAAATAAATCATCCACACATTGAAGCAAAGCAGTTCCAGCTGTCAGGGTCAATGGCTCCAGACTTCGCCTAAGCGCTTCATTATAAAGAGTAGGGCTGTCACAATACCCCTGGCCCATTCTCGTGAATGTATAGCCTTTGCCATCAAATTCAAATGCAAACCAAAATTGACTGTTTTTATCCACTGGCACGCTAAAGAATGCATTGGACAAATCTACCACTGAGAAAAATGTTGCATCTTGTGGTATTTGTGACAAAATCGTATATGGATTTGGAACTGATGGAGCCCTTTGCCTGACAGCTGCATTTACTGCCTGCAAATCTTGCACAAACCGCCACTCTGTGGGTTGACCTTTGTCCCTTATCTTTTTTACAGGGAAGATTGGTGTTCTTACTGGGGAATCACTGCATTCAACGATTATGCCTTCTTTCAAAAGTGAGTCAAATACTGGTTTGATTCCCAGTATTGCCTCCTTTTTCAAGGGGTACTGACGTTGACACGGCCTGTAATCAGATTTTGGGGTGATTACAACCGGTTCACATCCTTTGATCAGTCCCACATCATATTTATGCTTTGCCCACAGCTCGGATGGCACATCCGCTAAAGCCGGGTGAATTTCTGAGGCACAAATGTTTGTCATGCAGTGATTTCCCTTCATGCTTTCGTCAACAGGTGTCACATTTCTCTCTACCTCAATTTCATGCTTGCACTCTGACATAAATGCTCCCAAACTTTTTGCTGTGTTTCACCCCAACGCTTATCTCACACCAGTCTGTAGCATCAACACAGTTTTTCACAAACCCCCCCAGCTCAGCCCAAGCCTGCTCTTTGGCCTTGGAGAGCGATAAGTGAGGCACAGACTCTGATATTAGAAAAAAAGGAAGCTGTTTTTCTGTCAAGCCCACTGAAACAGCATACATATCTTCTTTCCAAAAGATTTTCTCAAAACTCAAAGTTTCTCCTTTCCCCCCCTCAAACCAGTCTTTCTCATACTGGTTTTCTCTTTCCACTACGACATGTGACGTGCAATGCAAATTGTCAGGCACCATTATTTCTGTGTTAAATGGCTTGGTCTTATTTTTGGCCAGTTCGCACATCATTTCAGCCCAATCATGATTTATGATGTGCCATTCGTATGCCCACTGAGGCTCTGTTCGCAAACAACACCATTGCTCCCCCTCTTCTGCCACTCTGACACCCGAGGAGTCCGCAACTAGCATCAAATTTAGTTTGCACAACAGATCTCGACCCAAAATGGGCACAGGGCATTTTGGTGAATAAATGAATGCATGTTTCAGCACTCTTCCCCGCTCTGTTTCACAATTTAGAGGCACCGTGAATCTTTCAAAAATTGTATGCCCTGATGCAGAAACAGACTCATTTGTTTTGTCCGTTATTATCGGTTGACATGGCAAGTCACATGGTCGTATGGAAGACCTTGAAGCCCCAGAATCGGCTAAAAACTCAATCAGTACCCCCTCAATCAGCATGGGGTATTTCGGCATTTTCTTAAATGCCTCACTTTTGTACATCATTAAACATTTATCAGAATCTTCATCATTCAAATCAGAATCACACAAAGAAATGCAAGCTTTTTTTTCTTCATTGCAGAGAGCAGTGTATACGTCAGTGTATGTGTGTGTGTGTGTGTGTGTGTGTGTGTGTGTGTGGTTAAAAAAATTTTCACTTCCCTTTTCGGTGGCTCTCGGAGACTGCTCCCCCTTCTCCCATCCCGTCTTTGTCAGTCTTTGCTTTCACTCTCTCTCTCTTTGCTATCTGCAGTTCTTCTGCATGCAAAGCGCGTGCTAAAATAGCAGACAAACGTCCATGTTTCCATTCAATGTAGCTGGTTCTCACTGCTAACGCAATCTCAGGTTTCAGTCCATTCAAAAACCAGCTCCGCAGATGACATTCCCACGTGTCAGGGTGATTTCCGCGGTCACCGGGCTCCTCCAAGCCGCTGTGTTTGTTGAATATCTCATAAAGGCGATGATAAAAGTCTTGAACCGACTCTTCTCTGTTCTGGCAGCAGTTGCCAATCTTTGCTGTGTCCACTCGCGCCGGAAATGCTGTTCTTATGCTTTCAGCCAGCTCCTCAACAGCAGCGCGGTATTCCAGATTGTCTCTGTGTCCCCATTCGGTGTGTCCTCTTCGGTAGTCTTCCCCTGGCAGCCTTCCACTCACTTTGTGCCAGCTCGAGGCCCCCAGTTTCACTGCCAGCAGCCTCTTCAGCTCGTACACGGTGGGGCTGAATTCTTTGCAGAACGTGACCAGTTCTGAGGAAAATCTGTCACCAGCTTCGTCAGGGCTCGGCAAGTGAGCCATGGCTTCTTTCATATCTGCCACTGTCCATGGTCTAAAGACCATCATTGGTCCGGCCGGTCCTGAAACTTCAATCATCGGTGCTGTTACACTCACATTTTCTTCTTTCACCGTTTGTCTGGTCTTTCTCTTCTTCGCCCGGGGTGCTCTGTACGCCACCTCTTCTTCTTGGGGGCTTTCAGGAATCATGTTGGGGTCTTCCTCCATTTCTTCTTCGTCTGTCTGCGGTGCTGTTGGTCTTTTTGGTGGAGAGCAGTCGAGGTCAGGGTCCATTTTCAGGGCTCGCAGCTCCGCCACGGGATAGTGATGATAGGGTGGTGGAGCATGTTTAAACACAGAAACACCAGAGCGGTTAGTAAGGCTACGTGATGTAATTACTTTTTCTTCACATTTTTCATTTTCTTTTTTTCCTATCAGCCCTACACGCTAATTCTTTTTGCATCGCTCTTCTTTCCCTTTTATCTGCCTCCCCCATCCAGCAATTCACCGTTTCCCCACATTTATCACACTTGTGTTTCACACAACACCCTTTCTGTTTTTTACTCCCCTCTTCGACTGATTCTTTCACAATATTCAACCTTGTGACACTCAGTGTTCCCTCTTCTGGAAAATCATGATACTTAATTAATTTCCCCATATCTTGCATGCTTTTCTGGCCATATAATTTTTTCATTTGCCAAAATACCAGTGTATCATATTTAACGAGCTTGCTCTGGGACTTCCCCATATTGGCTTTTCTCCCTTCTCTGTGGATTTTCTCTTAAGCGTTTATATCCTAATCTGTCAGACGTCTCCAACAGATCCGATCTTTATCCCAAGACCGGCCAGGCGGAGCGCACCAGCAGCTCCAATTAATACCCGCACAGTTTCAGTTCCCCTTTTAGAAATGTGTTAACTGCTTGCGCGTGATCTCAATTTCTTGCTTCGAAATCTCCGGATCGTACTTGATCTCAATTTCTCGCTCAATTTCCAATCACGCCAATTGCAGCAGTTTCAATTTCCCCCTAGAAATTTATTAACTGTGCTGTATCTACTCAGGTAATCTCAATTTCTCCCAGAAATCTTCTGATCACACTACCACAGAGTCAAACCCACCAATATGGTTTTTCCCTTTTCTCAATTCCAGTTCTAATTTTCAAAACCCAAATTCTTTAGAAAATTTTGATTTGTCTCTTACCAGAGAGTTTTGTTGCCACCTCGGTTCGTTTTCTGATTCCAGTGGTGTCCCCTCCGGGCCTCGGCGGTCGGTCCCTCTCTTCCCTTCAATTCTATTCGGGGTTAGGGCTGGACTCTAAGTCCAGGATGTATACGGTCACCGTCCGCTCTCAGGTCCAGAAGGCACATCCAAGGAATCCCACTTCTGACGCCAAATTGTCTGGGCAATTTCAACTGACTCTCATCAGCATAAGAGACAAACTCACTCTTAGTTAATAAAAGGTTTTATTCTTTGCAAAGAAGGTCAACAGTCATACAGACACGCAGGTTTCTGCAGAGTGCGACAAAAGGGGAGGGCAGTCCTCCACCTTTATACAATCTTCAAGGCACTCAAGGTCAAAAGATCACATGTTATAACAGCTGTACTTTTCCACCAAAAGGCAGAAAAGGAAGGAACACTCTGGTTTATTATACCCTCAGCCCCTGTTTCCCATGGTTTTAGGCCCTAAATGACCCTTCAGATCATAAACAGCAAAAGGCCCCAAACCCATTCCTTTCTCGCACAGCCAGACCTAAAAGAGGTGTGCATGTTCTCATAAACATAGAAAATAAGCATAAAATGAATTTTCCTCAACAACCCGACAAACGCAAACAGAACAGACTGGGGCTTATAAACACAGAATAATGAGGGACAGACAGGTGGGAGGCAAAGGTGAAAGCTAGGGAGGAGGCTCAGGAGGAGGACGGATATCCAGGAGGAGGACGACGGGCAGAGACCAGGGAGGTGACGACGGAGGGAGGAGCCAGGGAGATAACAGGAGGGAGCCGGAACAGAAGGAGCCAAGCAGGACCCAGGTCACAGCCATGACGACTGCCCACGGTGGAGCCGACGGAGGGAGGAGCCATGGAGGAGGAATGGTCGTCGACTTCAGGGGGCTGACCAACGGCGGTGGAGCAGGTGGAGGAGGAGCCCGAGGCGGAGACGGAGAGCCGACGAGTCAGGGTGACGGGGAGGATCCAGGGGACCAAGGCGGAGCAGATGGCACCCGGCCATGCTTTTAATACTTCTCTGGGCCTTGACAGTGTTAATTACTTGGCAGTCAATGGGACAGTCACAAGCCTCGCAGTTTTCATCTAAAATATCTTAAATTGTGTTCCGAAGACGAACGAAGCATTTACATGTTTGGAACGACATGGGGGTAAGTGATTAATGACACAGTTTTCATTTTGGGGATGAGTAATCCTTTAACTCTGGAACTGGAGCCCTCTCTGGGCTGGACGGGGAAACAGGAGCTCTCTCTGGGCTTAACTCAGGAATGGGAGCCCACTCAGGGCTGGACGTGGAAATGGGGGTGACAAAGGGCTCCGAGGAAGGAGGGAGGAGAGGAAGCAGGTCAGCCACCCAGTCTATCAGGTCCTTTTCTGCCTCTTCTCTACCAGGTCCAAAACAAGCTCACCCTCAGCCACGGTGCAGGAGGCGGAGCTCCTCTCTGTGCTCTCACTGCCCTCGAGGCAGGCGTTGTTGCCGGCTCACGCACCTGGACTGATGTCACTAGCAGCTCCAGCTCCACGGCGATCTGTGGCTCTTTCACTCCATGCGGCGATGGCTCGTTGGTCACGGCGGGCTCTGGCTCTCCATCAGCGGTGGGCTTGGGCATGCGCTCTGCGCAGTAGGGAGATGATGGGCTAGGCACTGGGTCGGGAGTGGAACTGGCGAGATACTCCTGGGAACAGGCGGGGAACGGAGATCCGTTTCTCGCTAGTGTCCACTCCACAAAGGCGGCGAAATTCGCTCGAGGACCATCTTCGGACGACAGCGCTCTGCATGAGATGTTTAAACTGGCGTGTCGTCCGGGTAGCTGGTTAGAGCAGCGAGGACCAGGAACAGTCTAGTATGGCCCTCGAGCGATCCATGGAACACACAACAGAAACAAAAACACTGAGGAAAAAACGGAAACAAAAACGGAGAGAACACACAGAGGTAACTGTATTTGGTCGGGTCTTCTGTCATGTTACACTGTTCAGGGAACACGCTGGAGGCACGAGGAAACGTTTAACCGTCTTTAATCAAGGAAATACTGGGAATAATCACGACAGGAGCTTGACCAACACACGTAGCAAACAAGTAGACTCGACAAACACAAACAGAACAGACTGGGGCTTATAAACAAAGAATAATGAGGGACAGACAGGCTCTGTCTCTGTCACCTCTCTTCACAGACACGTAAATAAAACAACATGAACCGGTTTGCCAGTCTCAACTCATTATATCTAATGTGGTCACGCCCTCACGCCGATCGCGCTTTTCACATTCAAACATCCACGTGAGGCGCGTGCAAATGTAAACGCCCACATCGCCTCCGCGTGAACAAACAAAGTCCTTCCAAACAAAGAACAAAGTTCATCCCGGCTATAGAGAAATAACCCAGAATTTCAAAATGTTTTTTTTTTATTATTATTTATTTTATTTTTTTTATTTCCTTCAGAGCACATAAACGATATGAAAATGCCAGGTAGCCTATGTGATGTTCATTTATATAATTTCAACATGACACACTACCAGTCAAAAGTTTTTGAACAGTAAGATTTTTAATGTTTTTGATCCAAAATACATAAAGTTGTATTTGCTAAAGCAGCAATATTGTGAAATGGTTTTACTATTCAAAAGCTTGGAGTCAGTATATATATATAAATTAAAACTTTTATTTAGCACACAAGTGATGATAAAGACATTTATCATGTTACAAACGATGCTCTTCTTCTAAACTTTCTATTCATAAAAAAAAAAAACCCTGAAAAATTCTTCTCAGCTCTAGTCAACAATAATAATAATAATAATAATAATAAATGTTTTTTGAGCAGCAAATCAGAATATTATAATGATTTCTGATGGATCATGTGACTGGAGTAATGATGCTAAAAAGTCATCTTTGAAAATCAGCTTTGATTGTTCCTAATAAACTGTTTAACTGCACTCGCAAGTGAATCTCAAGTTATGAGTTGTGATAGCTAAATATATTCTTAATAAACTACAAACAAAAAATATATACATTTATTTTGTCCTCACATTCTTTCTTGTATCTCTTCCCTCTCAGTCACATACCTGTCTGAATGGCTCATTATGGAGCTCATTATGCGGGCCTTTGTCTTCTCAGGTGTGATTCACAGCATTATCCAGGATAGTTCACTCCCTCTCGCATAGACCCTTTCTAGGCAAGGCAAGGCAAGTTTATTTATATAGCACGTTTCATACACAGTGGTAATTCAAAGTGCTTTACATAAAAGGAAGTGAAATAGTCATTAAAAATAATAAAAATAATAATAATCACAACAATAAAAACAAAGTGATTTAAAAATTGATTTAAAAAAAATATATAAAACATTTAAGAATAGAAAATGATTATACATAGTGCAATCAGTTCGGACGTAGCACAGTGCTCATTCAACAAATGCACAGCTAAACAGATGAGTTTTGAGTCTGGATTTAAATGTAGCTAATGTTTTAGCACATCTGATCTCTTCTGGAAGCTGGTTCCAACTGCGGGCAGCATAATAACTAAAAGCGGACTCCCCTTGTTTTGTGTAAACCCTTGGTATTTCTAACTGACTCGATCCTAATGATCTGAGTGGTCTGTTAGGTTTATATTCAGTGAGCATATCTCCAATGTATTTAGGTCCTAGGCCATTGAGAGATTTATAAACGAGTAAAAGTATGGTGTGATATGCTCAAATTTTCTGATTCTAGTCAGAATCCTGGCAGCAGCGTTCTGGATGAGCTGCAGCTGTCTAATGGTCTTCTTGGGAAGGCCGGTGAGGAGACCATTACAATAATCCACCCTGCTGGTGATAAAGGCATGAACAAGTTTCTCCAAGTCTTGACTGGAAACAAAACATCTAATTCTTGCAATGTTTTTGAGATGATAGTATGCTGATTTAGTTACTGCTTTGCTTTTCTACTAAAAAGGTGACTTAGACAATTTAAATCAATATATTGTTTTCTGTGAGTGAGTAAACAAGATGATTTTCACATCATTTTGAAGCAAAAACTCTAGACTACAAGATCCAGTTCTCAAAGGTCTTGTGAACAAATGTTCTATATGTGTTTTATGGCCTTATTTCAGTAACTTCAAAATTTTAGTTTTTCACTAACCACGCATAAACGTTGCTTTCTCAAAAACACAATCATGTACATAAATGCTGCTAACATATTATTGTAGCCCAGTTTGTGCTGATTACAGTGTTATTAGACTTTAGCCATTTATATGTTTATAAGCAACTGAAAAAAGCACAAATGTCAGGGCATGTCAAAACTTCTCCAGGCCCCCAAAACACCCTCAGACCCCAGAGGGTTAATGAAGGAGACAAACTATTAAGTAGAAAGAATAGTTCATTTCTTCAGAAAAAAATGTTAATTGTTTAATAAATTTAACAACAGTGTTTATGATTTGACAACAAAAATGAAGTATTAGTCTATGTTAGAGTGGTAATGTAAACATCAGTGGAATTGAGAAGATATACAGACAGTTATAGGCAGAGCGTGTGTAATGGTGGGCAAGGCTTCCCCTGACCACGGGTTGGAGATAACAGGGCAATTAGGGCAAAAATGCTATCAAATTGGACAAACTGTTCCTGTACAATTAAACTAAATGTAAGTGTAACCCTTAGCACAATTTGCTACAGACAGGGCCATCGCTAGTGAGTGAAAGGTGGCGACGATTATAGGGGCCCACGGCTGTGGGGGGACCCCCGGCAATTGAGACTGGCTGAGAACAGCCTAAAAAGACACTCAGGACAGTTGAAGGTCCACTGCTGCGCATTGTCACAAAAGCCTATCAACTGCATGTGTTTTTAAGCCTTGCCAATTTAAACATTTGAAATAGTTAAAAGCATTCAAGCACAAGATGCGAAAGAACTCACCTGAGTACTCGCGCACAGTGTTTTGTGCGCACAGAGAGAGCCGCGTCTCAAACGTGTAAACACACAACCAAGCTCTCCTTCGTGTCCTCCCGCACCTGAACGAACAAATACACCTTGCCAGTTTAAACATACATACACAAAAAGACGTGAAAAGCTTAATTCAGCATCCACACATTGTGTTCTGTGCCACAGCACGCACGCAAGGACACACGTCTCAGCCCTTGAACACCGAATTGAGTTTTGTCTCTTCTTGCTCTTGAACCGATAAATGCATACAAAATTATGTCGAAATACCCGTCTTGGTGAGTATCCTCTAAAAAACTGTTGATTATGTCTTAAGTGAACCTAAACAGTTGGGAAAGAAATATGATGTGTATCATTATAATGGGTGCAATGTCTCTTAAAATTACTGCACCTAATTTACTAGCTGCTGTCGGTGTCCTTAATGTTAGTCCAAGAAATTAAATGGAAGAAAATCACACAGCTCTTTACTGAATTACTTGTTTTAACAAGAATTAATCTATATTTAATTTATACAATGAAGACTATGCTATTTTACATTTGATTAATCGGTTTCTGTACTTGGACACCTACAAACCTGAAAAACTTAAACATTGTTTAATTTGTATCTTTGTTCTTTTTATTTATTTGTGCTTTACACAATTTCAAACAGGGCCCATGGGTAAAACCTGCACTGGGGCCTCACAAACCTCAGCTATGGCTCAGGCTGCAGACACAGTGTGGGCTCTGAGTGTGGGCCAGCTCAGAAGATCAGATTCAGCTACAGAGAATCAGGAGCTCACAACAATAATTAATCAGACACTGTATTAGATTTGTTAGAATCACATTATATAGCACAGTAAGCATCAACAATCAATCAATCAATCAATAAATAAACAAGATAAAGAAAAAAATAATAATGGTAAAATGATAGGGATGTACAGAATTTTTGCACCACCTAAAATTATAAATATAGGCTATATCGTATTTTCGTCCATTTTTCTCTTTCGTCTGAAAACCGAAATTGCCATTTTCGGCCAATAATTAATTTATTACTATTTAATAATTACTATTTTCATATATATATATATATATATATATATATATTTCTGTCATGAGAACTCTCGGAGGGATTGGCATGGTAATGTACATGACAATGTTAATGTATTTAGTCTTGGCGGAATAGATCTGCTACGCTGCTGCTGCTGCTGCTGTTGCAGAGCAAGTACCAAGACTTGCTCTTGCCAATACATCCACAACATGCTGCTGTGAGCATGTATGAAATACTGCTGCTGCACATATAACACATATGAACAACCCCCCACAAAGCAGGAAACACGGAACACAATACAATACAAGCCAGTATATGCATGCCGCTGGATATAAGGATAAACTGCTGCATCAGTGGACATGCATGTATACACACATAAAGATGAACAGACAAGGAAAGACAAGATACCCCCCACAAAGCAGATCTATTGCTGATGCTCCGAAGAGCCATGTGAACCGCATGTATTACTATTTATGTGTGCCTGGGCTACCATGCCGACCGGCTTAACGCTAGTGGCCTATGACTATGTGAGCCTTGTCTACCACGCCAACCGGCTTAACAATAGTGGCCTACAACTATGTGTGCCTTAGCTACCACACCGACTGTCTAAACAATAGTGGCCTACGACTATGTGTGCCTGACGCTGACTGGGTTAACTCTAATTAGATGCGCACTATCTGTAATGTTAATTAACAAAATGGATATATGTTGCAATCCAATATAAGACCCCAGCATCTACCTGAAATATTGTAATTTAGTTATTTGATATCTGCTGTTACTTTCTACACTTCATCAGTCCCAGCGGCAGTGTAACAGGTCGTTATTTCATGTTTGTGCAATAATGAGACGGACGAAGTTAGCCGATGCATTCCTTTTACTCTCTAGTGTAGATAAAAGTTATCAGGGTTACAGTGCACAAAACTCCTGGGTGGACTGACTTGAATGAACTAAAATAAAAGCAGAATATAAACGTTCTTTCTTAATTTTTTGAACTACACAGGACAGCTAGAGCACACGTTACACGAGCACATTTCTCCAAACTACACTACCCATAATGCAATTCTGAAGTGCGCTGCCAAACTGCTACAGAAAACAAAGCCAGGTATTTGAATATTGAGCAGTGAGCTCATTGGTTACAGGAGAAAACCAGCTGCGCCATGTGATAATGATGCCATTAGGTCAGATTGAGTTAGACCTATCGGACTGCACCAACTAGAGTTTCATGCCAGAACTCTGTATATATTATACTCTGATTTTTAAAGTCAACTTTTATGTGATGAAAGTCGAGTCGAAGTCGATTAGTCGCTGATGACGTCATTAATGAACAAATAAGTCTGGAGCTGTGACAAACACCTTGTGCAAAGCTATGGCATATGACACAGTGCTGCCCACATGGCAACAGCTAATTTTTATCAGTTCTTTTGTCTTTGGGTCGTTACATTTCTCAAAGTTTTCTGCTCATTTTAAATCAGATACAGATAAAGTAGCACAGTAAAGCATATATGAATGCATTAGTGAGAGCGATATTGTGTGTGTGAATTAATTCTACCTGGCAGCGTCTCCCTAATAGTACTGAAGCTGTAGGATTTAGTTATTAAGAAATATATGCTTAAACTTTTCAGTTTCTAAGTTTTCTATTTTACTGAGAAATCACAGAACAGTGTTGACAATCTGTGTGCACAATCTGCGTGTGATGTACGAGCAACTGTCTGTAGCCTATGTGTGTGCATTACAGTGCAGCAGTGCATTAGATTAGAACAGCGATTCATTTACCTGTACAATAAGCTGTTTAAAACATGCATTTTCCTGTTGACTGTCGAGCATCCAGTAATATAAATCACCCATGTCTTGTGGAGCGCTTTCAGAGTATGCATTTAGTTGACATTTTAACTGTTTGGAAACGGAGCCTAAATAGTGTACACCTAGTATATATACAGTGCACAGCATAAATGAGTACACCACCTCTGAATAAATATAAAAGATGTATTGTCTTAATGATCACTAATATTATTCATGGAAAGATGGTAAAATTGAAATGTATTAAACATATACTTAATAAAAACAACAAAATATATGTCAATATATATTTCTGTAAGATAAGTAAATTAGCTAATTTTGTTTAAATGAAGGATTGCAGAAATGAGTACACCCTAGATTTAATTCAAATGTATAATATTCTAGTACTTAGTATGTCCTCCAGAACTTTAAGTATACTGCTGTGACCCTTCTTGGCACTGAATGTACAAGTTCATGACAAATTTTCACATCTGTCCTGTTTAACTCCTGGAGGACGACCTCCTTGAATGCTCTGGTCTATAATGGGGAGTCTTGCTCAGCTCGTCTCTACAGAATCCCCCACAGCTGCTCAAGAGCGTTAAGATCGAGTGAAATACATGTCCACTGAAGGATTTTCACCTTGGGAGAATGAATATCTTCATTGTCATGCTGAAAAAAATGCCCAATAATGCAGGGAATGAGGTGAGTGTAGCATCTTCTGTTTCAAGTTTTTGTATTCCATCACACAGTAGTGTGTGACCAGAGTATGGATTCCCAGAAGTCTCTATTTTGTAAATATGGGCCTTGGAAGAGGTTAAATTAGTTTATTTTGCTTTGACTACAGTAGGTACTTCTAGTGGTGACAACAACCATGCATGTCACTTCTGCAATATGTCTTCTCAACTAAGCCCAAGCAATAAAATTAGTTCAACTTAAATATTTTTGCCCTTCCAACATTTTGTTAATTGGATTTTTTACAGTGTAACGTCATCTAAGTAAAGAGTAATTACTGTATTTGTTAAGTTTTAGAGGGGGTGTATTTATGTTGTGCACTGTATATATATATATATATATATATATATATATACTGTATTTGGCTGCAACGCACCACTCGGCATTGTTCAGAGCGCAGGCTTGTCACTGCGCAGTGTGAAGCGCCACTCAATATTCCACTCTAAAGGTCATTGCAAACTGAGTACGAAATTTTCGCACATTGAAAAATAAATACGACCTCACGTTGTCAATCACGTTTTCACACTGTCTCCGAAATTTTCGTCTGTCATAAAATCTAACCCGATCTGTTTTTCGCATCCGTGTTTTGACAGTTCAGAGCCACCGTACAAGCGAATGCCAAAATCCAGAATGGCAATTGTCAAGTTCATCTCCACTTCATCTCACAGCACAAAGCATATAGATCATTGCGCACTGAGTTCACAGAAATTGGTGGTCTTCTTTTTAATATGTGGCTCTAGTATCACTAGCAAAGCATCAAACTGAGCCACTAACATCCTGAAGTAAACTTTGAATCACCCGTGATCCTGCTGCTCTTTAATAAGGAGGGGGAACTCTCCATCCTCTCTATATTTTAGGATTGGATGGACCCAATATTTCCTTTCTTTTTCTTTTTTTTACTACCTGGTCTCATGGCATTTACGTACCTGGGTGCACTTTCTAGCGTGACATGAAATACGTACCAATAAGTACATATCACTGCAGTTTCCAAAATAAATGAACACTTTCACACAAATTCACAGAGTTGCGATTAATAAAGCGTAATTTTCGCACAGTTACTTGAAGAATATCATGCTATGACTTCAAAACAATATTAATATGCTGGGAGATTTGAAAACTGATGCGTTTGAACGTTAGCATCACACACATCCAGCTTCATATCTATGGGTTTTCATAAATGACAAGTTTGTTCGGTAGCTCACGGAGTACGGAGACGGATTTAGGAGACGAGAAGCACCGGTTCGGATCCCGTGTAACTACGGTTCGACAAAGCAGTTAAAATCTGCGTAAAAGGAAGTTCAAATGGCACAGTTGCATCAGCTAATACGTTTTTATATCAGTTTTGCATTTGTTAACACTATCGGGTAGGTTTAGGGCTGGAGTTGGTGTAGGGCATATTTCCAACACGATAGAGTATTAACCTTTAGCGACAGTCCCCGGATATTTGAATTCTGAACCGCCGCAATACGTATCTGAAGCAACATAATAAAAAAAAAACAGCAATACGTACCAATATCTACGTAATAAAAACGTAACAGGGTTCACATATTGAACCTGTGTTTTAGCGCCACTCAGTGGACATTTCTATTTGAAACTGCGGCAAAACGTGTAGCAAGGTATGTAAAACGGTGTCGCACAAAAAGTGCGCAGAGGTACGTATTTTTATGAGACCAGGTTGTTTTTTTAAGAAGCGAGAGGACAACAAAATCAATCTCAATGCTTGAAGACTTTAGTAGGCTTACTAAAAACGCATACGAAAATTTTGGACTCAGTGTGCAATGACCTTAAGGCTGCATCCGAAAACTTAGGCAGCTGACTTGCTGCCTCAATGCCTTATGAGCGCAGGCAGCGTTTTTGCACAAAGGCACCTCACAAAACTGATTTCGGACAGACTTCTGAGGCAGTGTAACGGTTTAATGATCTACAACAAAATAGAATGAGATTTGGTGATAACTAAACAAATATTTAATTACTATAATACTAATTTCTCTGTAGAAATAACATCAAAAGTGCAAAAAGTTAATCAGAAATATACATTTACAGTACACACAAACTAACCACCAAACGCAACTTTCAGACGCCATCTTTATTTTTTTAGCTCAACCGTCACGGAATGGAACGCGCAGGATTATGGGATATCGAAGGCAGCGAAGGATACATCTATGCTGCCTTCAAAAATCGATCTGATGAAGGTATCTCATAAGACAGGAAGTGAAGGTAACTTTGGATTCGGACATGCCTTGATGCCTCCTACCTTGGAATGCTGCCTCTGAAGGCAGCATTTTTCAGTTTTCAGATGCAGCCTATGAATGTGTGTTCCGCTCGTGTACCGCTCATGCTCACTGGAAAAGGAAAGTCCGCTCAAATAACGTGCAAACAGGAAATTTCTATGTAGTATATTTGTTCCTGTTAGCTATTAGCGCTACTGTGCTGTAACATGGCAACACTGGTAAATTAACGCTACCCTCTCTTGACGCTCTGTTATGTTCACATGCTCTGATAATAATAGCTTTGTAGGATTATAGATTATTTGGATAGTTAGTTTAAAGAAAAAAAAAAACTATATTTGATTCTGTTGCATGGAACTGAATAAAAATAATATATTGATATTTAATATTAAGTTAACACTTTAGGTTACATTAGTTAATGTTCATGCATTAACTAACATGAACGAACAATGAACAATACATTTGTTACAGTATTTATTACAGTATTTATTAATCTTTGTTAATATTACATCCCCAACACACTCTCTGTTGATTGTTGTTATATCTTCCTCTGCCACGTACTCCTTGTTGTTGTTGTCTATTCCAGTTCCGGTTTGACAGCTCTGGCTTGAGATAGATGACCATTGGTACTGGTCCTTGTCCAGCAGGTGGTGCCTGTGCTGTTACAATCTGATTTACTGGAGCAGATGCATTCATTGGTGCAGGTGGATTAACAGGCACTGGAGTATTGACAGGTGCCATCACTGCTGAGAGGTCTTCCCTCTGTATTGCTTGAACCTTTTTCTTCTTGAGTAATTCTTCCAGCTGCATCTGAGATAGTTTTCTTTGCAGCTCCTTTTCTTGGCTCTTCTTGTCTTCTGTATTGTTCCACAGCATGGACCACATGGTCTCTGAATTCTTTGTGTGATTTTGAATTCAGACCTACTACATCCTCCAGCTTCACTTTCACTGCTGCAGGCATGGCTTCCACAATGGAGGTCCTGAAGAGTGCTGTCAGTATTCTGTCTTGTTCTGGATCTCGTTCCAGTTCTTCTTTCCATCTTCTCAGTTGTTTCTGGATGTAGGTGGTAGGGTTCTCAGTTTCCCCCATTGGCTCCCCCTTCAGGAAATGTGGATCAGTTTGCATTGGTTATTCAGCCCTCAGTGTCCTCCAGATGTCATGTCGATGCTTGTTAAAGGAGGCTCCATCTGCTTGAGGTCTGTCTACTGCTTGAAGAAGGCCAGATTTCTTGAGAATGTCATTCATCTTGGAGGCTCCCAAGCACTTTGCTAGCAAAGCTTTGATGTCACCCAGAGCCAGAAGTTTTCCAGTTGTTTCTTCTTCAACCGTTTTGATCCATTTTCCAGCTCCTTCATGAATGTCTGGAAGACGGGAAACCAAAGTGTCCAAGTCTTGAGCTGCCCAGGGTATGTACTGGGCGTGTCCTTGTTTGATGAGAATTGGGCACTCATACTTTGAAGCTTCAGTCTTACTCTTTATCCTTGTTGATCTTCTTGGAAGTTGGCAGGATTGCAGCAGGTCATCCTGATATTCTATATCTTGCATGATCAATGTATCAGCTACTTGCTTGACTTGCTTCTGTTGGACATGATCATGTGAGCTTGGGTGTGGTTGCTTTGTTTGACTGTTGTTCAACAGTTCATCCATCTCTTGTCGCAATGACTTCACAGCTTGGTCATATTCTTCTCTTGTCATGTTGACAGCTTTCTTGAGACTTTCCTCCATATCATCCAGTGCTTCCTGGATAGAGTCAGTAGGTGTCACTCTTCCTTCAGTTGCTTCTTCAGGTTCTTTTTCTTGACAATTCTCCACTCCTCCACAAGCTGAAGTCTGATGTTTGTGGCAGTCTTCCAATTCTTCAAGCATTCTTGAAAGATGATGATATGTGAGTGGCTCACCTGTTTTCTCCTCTTCTTTGTAGTTCCTGGTCCCCCTTCTTTCAGTCCTTGGCTCCTCCTTGTAGGATGTTTTCTCTCTCTTTGCCTTGATTGTGGCAATGGTGTGGATGTTCTCAGCTTCACCTCCTGTGGCTCCGGCCCCTCCCTCATGGTTGTGCGAGTGTGTCTTTCTTCCCTGTCGTCTGCTCTTCTCCTCAACTCATCTTTGCAGCTCTGCTCATTTATTTCAGTTTCTATATTTGAATCATGTACATATCCCTCAAATTCTATTGGCCCTTTTAAATCTATTGTTCCCTGTACTAAAGGCATCTGGTTTATAGCCTGGTTGCAGGAAGGAGCATATGGAGGTGGCCTTTCTTTTACTTCATTGTTTTTATTCTCTCTTTCTTGTTTCTCCTATTTTAATAATTGAATTCCATATTGTTTGAATAAGGTCAATACCCCTAATTCCTGTTCTCTTTTTCCATTTCGCTTTTTGGATTTGTCATCAGTCTTGTAGTTTTTTAACAAGACCACCATTTCTCTACACATTATCACATCAAATGTTCCCTCCGCTGGCCACTTGGTAACCAATTTCTTTGTTCTCTCTGCCCACTTTTTTGATAGATTCCCTATTGCTTCTTTACAGGCTGGATTTTTGGAAGTCAATAATTCTACCGGAGTAGACATAATTTTTGAAATTTTGAGTTATCAGTCTGTTTAACGAATAGTTCTTTGTTTATTTATTTATTTATTTATTTTTGTGAAGTGATTTACCTCTTTAATCCCAGCATTTTAATTACTATCTAATCTTCACCAAGCTCATCAGACGAGGATCACTAAAAGTATCCGACCCCTGATTTTCACCTAGACTTTTGCTGGGCAGAGGACTTATCACCTTATTTATGAAATCTGGTTAGTTTGTCTCAAAAATTCCAAAATAATCACAATATGTTTCTGGTTAATAATTTAAAGGGTAACACAAGGCCTTTTGATTCTTTCCACTGAAGATTACCTTTTGTCCATATGATGTTTTCTCCCAAGCTGAATGCCTCAAAACTCCACAGCTTCCTCAAATGAAATTTGCAACCTGTAGCTGTCACTCCTCCTGCCCAAATTTCTTTTACTTCATTGTTTTTATTCTCTCTTTCTTGTTTCTCCAATTTTAATAATTGAATTCCATATTGTTTGAATAAGGTCAATACCCCTAATTCCTGTTCTCTTTTTCCATTTCGCTTTTTGGATTTGTCATCAGTCTTGTAGTTTTTTAACAAGACCACCATTTCTCTACACATTATCACATCAAATGTTCCCTCCGCTGGCCACTTGGTAACCAATTTCTTTGTTCTCTCTGCCCACTTTTTTGATAGATTCCCTATTGCTTCTTTACAGGCTGGATTTTTGGAAGTCAATAATTCTACCGAGTAGACATAATTTTGAAATTTTGAGTTATCAGTCTGTTTAATGAATAGTTCTTTGTTTATTTATTTATTTTTGTGAAGTGATTTACCTCTTTAATCCCAGCATTTTAATTACTATCTAATCTTCACCAAGCTCATCAGACGAGGATCACTAAAAGTATCCGACCCCTGATTTTCACCTAGACTTTTGCTGGGCAGAGGACTTATCACCTTATTTATGAAATCTGGTTAGTTTGTCTCAAAAATTCCAAAATAATCACAATATGTTTCTGGTTAATAATTTAAAGGGTAACACAAGGCCTTTTGATTCTTTCCACTGAAGATTACCTTTTGTCCATATGATGTTTTCTCCCAAGCTGAATGCCTCAAAACTCCACAGCTTCCTCAAATGAAATTTGCAACCTGTAGCTGTCACTCCTCCTGCCCAAATTGAGTAAGTGAGAGATGGCGATAAATTTATGCAAAATTCTCTTATCTTGAACACACTAATGTTCAATTCATCTCTTGTACACCACATTAGGTTTAGGGGTTCCATATAGTCAATCAATAAACTTTTTTCCTGCATCGTTAGAAGTTTTCTACCCCTTCTTCCCCTTCTTTACTTTTTCTTCTTTACTTTTACTTCTGTCATTTCGCTATTTGTTTTGTCTCTTGTCTCTATCTTGAATTAATTAAGCAGTGATTTCAACATGTCAAATTGTGATGTTTCTGTTCTTTTTTGATCTTTTTAAATCTCCACCCACAAGTGTTGCATGTACTGTGGTTGAGTTCTTATCTCAATCATCACCATCAAACGTCTCACAGTTCTGCCAGTAATATAAATTGGCTGTGGATTTCCTATTTCTTTTGACTTAAACAATATCTTAGATGTCCAGATCACTTCTCTTGTGTCAACTGTTATTCAGAGACGAACGTTGCCAAGAATCGTAGCTCTCCTTTCAAGTACTGACCACTGGTCTACCAAGTTGCTCTTAACATAGGGTGCTACAACTGGGTCAACCGGAATGTCAATTACATTTTTAATGCAGCTTCCAGTTAAGGCCTTCAACAATTTATTTGCCAATTTATGAATTGTTATATGTTTGAAAATCACATTTTCCCAAGGTATTCTTGGCCATTCAATTGATTTTTCTGTCAAATTTGTGATTTTAGTCAGCTTTCTAAAAATATTATTTTTTCTTAAATTCTGTCAAATATTGTACCTGTCCATCCACATCAACAAAATTTGATTCCAACCAAAAATGGTTGTGGAGCCCTTTTGTCTTTATCAAGGTCTCCTGAAATTTCGGATAATCTCTCTCACTTTCCCATTCATCTGAATCATCAAGATGTTTTCTTTTCTCTGTACGTTTCATTCTATTTTGGATGAGACAGGTACAGAAAATGATCACCCAAAATACCTTTTCTCTTTGCTTCCCCCTCCTTTACTGCTCCTACTTTCACTATCAGCCGCAGTCACACATACACTTACACTCTGCTCATGAGCACATACACACTATCAGTTCATGTATCCACACACACACAATGAGCTCATATGCTTCTATTCACAAAGCCCCCACCTTCTCTCCCTCTGTTGTACTTGCTCAACAACAGAGAAAAATTAAACACCTGATCTCCCTCTCTCCTTTCAGGAATAAAAACAATCAGTTATTCCTTTTTCTTTAACAATAATTCAGTTTCATAATTTGGATCACATCGTCGACAACTTGGACGATGTCCAAATAGCCGACAAAGCCAATTGTTTGGAGTATTTTTTGTTCTCTCAATTCTTATAATTTTGTTAACATACTCCATTCAATATATTGTCTTTATTCTTAACACTTTCACAATTATTTACACTGATTTTTCATTCTAGTTCTATCATAAAAACATTTACATATTATACACTTTCAGTAAACACAACGCAACACAGCCAGCATGGTTAGTGATGCATCCAAACATTCATTCAAGGATCCAATGCATCAACACTCACACACATAAATATCTCTCTCAACATATAATGGACAGACAAAGACTAACAGTCTAACTCTAACTAGTCTGCAGACACCCATCCGAGCAGCCCTTCTGTCAGGGGAGTCCACCAGGGCCACACTTCACCAACAAGCAGCTCCCTGGTATCCCTTGGTCTCCCACTTAGGAAGCGGTAACCACAGGTTTTATGCCTCTCTTAGGCCACATGCACCTCTTGTGCTTACAACTTATGCCTCTCTTAGGCCACATGCACCTCTTGTGCTTCTTTACTATTCTACTAATAGGCGTATTTTTGACATCTGAAACTCTTTAATCCATACTCACCCACTTTACATTTATTAATCTTAAATTCGTTGATTGGTGAAGCCCTGTCTTAGATCACCATCACAGGCGTGTCCTTAGTCAACTACGCAAACAATCTTATTTCCAATATAAGCAAAAATTGCTTACCTTTTTTAGGCGCCTTTAATTTCTGATTAGTTTGCGTGCTAACCAAGCCCTCCGCCCACAACGGCTCTCATGGACGCCGGACCTCCATCCAATCCTGTTCGTGACGCCAATTTATGTCGTGGCTCGAGAGAGTAGATTTCTTCAATGGAGTCAGAGAAGCTCAAAAAGCAGAGTTTCAGATGCCAAAATAAGACTTTATTAAACAAAGTAACAAAGCCGAGAAGACAGCCGCCTCATTCACTACTTCTAATTCTATGTCTGTCCATACATCTTTTTTTATACCTTTTTACTAACCAAATTTGTCTGGTTTTGCTACAATTTATTACCAGCCCATTTGGCCTATTTTTATTGGTGGGATTTGGACAGATCCATCATTGTTTAAGAATGACTACATCAAAATGGCTACACCAAAATAGATACATCAAAATAGTTACATTAAAATGGTTACATCAAATCTGCAACATTTAATTAGTTTACACTAAAATGGAAAAACACCAGTATTCAAAAGCCTATGGGATAGACTCTCTCTGTGCTTTCTCACGAAACAGTGGTGATGTTTTTGTATTATTTTCAACCTTGAAAATCTTCCTCTTAAATTCTGTTCCCACACCAGTACTGCACAATGGATGGCTTCTTATATTTCACAATCTGTATTAAGACATCTAGTAGTGGAATAATTCAGCATATTAGTCAGTATATGAATTGCTTTCATGATCATACATCATATTTTAAGTAAGATAATACCATATTCAGTAAATATCATAATATAGAGTAAAAATAAGTAAAATTACACTATACCACACACCTGCACTCCGTCATAATCACTCACACCTGACCTCTATCAGGGAATCCTCTTCACCTGTTGCTACCAATCAAGCTCCCTATAAGACATCACTCCATCCATATGCTCATTGTCTGGTTTTGAGGTTATAAGTTCTTTGTCTGCCTTGTCACTTACCTGCTGGGTCTCTGTGGCTGTCTTCCTCATTCTACTGAGAGGGAAAGATAAGGACAATTAATTCTCAGTTTATTGAGCTTCATTGAACTCTGAGTTATTGTATTTGCCTTTTGACATTGCCCTCAGTTTGTTTAATAAAGAAGCTCTTACCTTACTCATCCTCGTGTGCCTCTCCATCCAATGTGTGACACTGTTCATATATAATAAAATATATTTTCTTTCCGTAAGGTAGTCTACGTGATACGGTATACGGCGTATACCCACTAGCAAAGGTCAAGGATTTCCGTATACCCACTTAAAAAGCGTGAGGATACATAACAACATTTTTGTGACAGACCTTTCACACGTTCATTAATAAATTCACCCCATCTGTGTTGTGATCGAAGCACTGACTTTTTGAAAATCACACAGTTTCTGTTGATGATCAGTGCTATTGCGCAGCTCTTTCATTTTAACTGACTGGCTGAGGCCATCCTAAAAATGCGCCACTGCTGTGCGTGGCCATGAAAGTTTGTCATTTGCACATGTTTTTATGCCTTGCTCATTTAAACATTCAAAAGAGTTTATAAGCATTCAAGCACAGGATGCGGAAAAACTCAAATGAGTACTCGCGTGCCGTGTTTGGTGCACACATATATAGAGAGCAAACGTAAACTTAAGTGAACAAACAAGTTGAGAAAAAAATCGGATGTGTATCATATTGGATGTGTTGTCTCTTAAAGTGATCGTACCTAATTTACTAGCTGCTGTCGGTGTCCTTAATGTTAATCCAAGAAATTAAATTAGAGAAAATCACTCACAGCTCTTTGCTGAACTACTTTGTAGTTTAACAAGAATTAATCTATATTTAATTTATATAGTGAAGACTATGCAATGCTATTTTATATTTGATTATTTGGTTTCTGTACCTGGACACCTACAAACTTGAAAAAACTTAAACACTGTGTGAATAGCACAAATAAATACATAGAACAAACATATATTAAACTATTTCAAACAGGGCCCACAGGTACAACCTGCACTGGGGCCCCGCAAACCCCAGCTACGGCCCGAAGAGCAGTGACAGATCAGTCAACTCTCCCAAGCATCTTTCACACAGTAAACAGTATGTTGACTTTCTCAGGCCAACATAACTAGCTAATAACTTTAGTAACATTAGCGTGCGGATCAATGAATGCAGGAGAAGGGGAGAGATAACACAGGTATGTGTGTGTCTGTGTACAGCAGTTAAACTGAATACAATGTTTATATCTCGTTTCAGATTTTGAGAGAGATGAGAACCCCTCGCCAGTCTTGTGGACTGAAGGTCAGTCTAGGGAATTTAAAAACAGGCACTCTTAAATGTGCATTGAAAATTGCCAGCTAATAAAACCTGTGCTCCAGGGACCATATTCAGGAAAAATGTAGCTCTTAACTGGCTGAGTTAGATTAACAGTAGAAAATCAGTCCAGTCTCCCCAGCTGTAAATGTCATTGGCTGTCTTGTGTTGCTTATAATAAATTGACATGTTGATATAACAAGCAATCTTTAAGAATGCTGTCAGTTACATTTAGATGCATACTGTTCACATTAGTGAGTCTGTCAATTCTTCTTCATCAGTCAGGAACCTAGGTGTGCTGTTTGATAGCAATCTTTCATTTGAAAGCAATGTTTCTAGCATCTGTAAAACTGCGTTTTTTCATCTCAAAAGCATATCTAAATTACGACCTATGCTCTCAACGTCAAATGCAGAAATACTAATTCATGCGTTTATGATCTCAAGGTTAGACTATTGTAATGCTTTATTGGGTGGTTGTTCTGCACGCTTAATCAACAAACTACAGATGGTCCAAAATGCAGCAGCTAGAGTCCTTACTAGAACCAGGAAATATGACCATATTAGCCCGGTTCTGTCAACACTGCACTGGCTCCCTATCAAATATCGGATAGATTTTAAAATCTTGTTAATTACTTATAAAGCCCTGAATGGCTTAGCTCCTCAGTACTTGAGCGAGCTCTTATCACACTGTAGTCCTCCACGTCCACTGCGTTCTCAAAACTCTGGCCGTTTGATAATACCTAGAATATCAAAATCGACTGCGGGCGGCAGATCCTATTCCTATTTAGCACCCAAACTTCTGGAACAGTCTACCTAACACTGTTCGGGAGGCAGACACACTCTGTCAATTTAAATCTAGATTAAAGACCCATCTCTTTAGCCTGGCTTACACATAACACACTAATACGCTTCTATTATTCAAATCCGTTAAAGGATTATTAGGCTGCATTAATTAGATCAACCGGAACCGGGAACACTCCCCATAACACACGATGTACTCATTACATCGTAAGTAGAATGGCATCTACGCTAATATTTGTCTGTTTCTTTCCTATTCTGTTTCTCAGTCTGTATCTGATCAGATGGTGGATCAGCACCAAGAGATGATGTCTACAGCCCTGATCGTCAGCGGAGACCAGGACATCTAGATGAGCCGCAGAGACATATCCCCAGCGAAAACCTAAATTAAAATACAATAAAACTAAAAATATAATAAAATACCTAACTACATAATACTATTATTGTTAGAAATTGCAACAACAAAAAAAAAAAAAATAGAAATATAAACTTTTGAACTGCGGGTTTCATCTGGTCAGAGGAGAACTGGCCCCCCGACTGAGCCTGGTTTCACCCAAGGTTTTTTTCTCCATTCTGTCACAGAGAGAGTTTTGGTTCCTTGCCGCTGTCGCCTCTGGCTTGCTCAGTTGGGGACACTTAATTTTCTAGTGATTATCGCAATTTGATTGCACAGATACTATTTAAACTAAACTGAGCTAGACAATGACATCTCTGAATTCAATAATGAAATGCCTTTAACTGAAAATTGAGTGCTTAATCTTATCATTACATTACTGACACTCTATCCTCCAATTTGATACTGTTAAGTGCTTTGACACAATATGTATTGTTAAAAGCGCTATATAAATAACGGTGACTTGACTTGACTAGTGTTTATGGGGTGTCGCTTTGGAACGGGTGAGGGTTAGAAAAAAACCAGTATGCTCACTACAAAAAACTAGACTACACCACTGCCGTAAGGGTATGTCTACACTAGGGGTGTCCCCGAATAGTCGAGGCTTCGATTGGAGGAGCCTGATTCAACTACCAATCTCACAGTTGAATATTCGCGGGGTGTTATGATCATGCCATTTTGACTATATGGGGGTGCTCAGTGTCTGATTTCACATCGAACTACTGGTTTTCTCCCAATAAGTTAATACAGCCTATTGTATAATGCTGTAAATAAGAATCTTAAAAGAAAGAAGCTTTAAATAAATAACTAATAAATCCAACTTCCCCTATAGATTAAAGTTTCGCTTTCTAATTCGTCACCGACAGAGGAGCATCTTGGCGGCAGGGATTTAAATCTTTAACAAGACTCAAATTGACACAGGCAGAGTGGAAGACTTCATTTTTTTAGATCAGGTAGGGTACAACAAGTGATTTCAAAATGTTTCAGTCAGTTTATTTATATCGTATATATATTATTTATCTCGTATATGATGCATTTGGTTGAGTTACGCTACAGTAAAGCGCTTCATTGTAGTACTATACGGTGATTATTTCTTCAGCGCGCGGTGTGAGCAGGACAGCAATGCAGAATATTAATAACTATGACTGGCACTGTCATATAGGCTACATAGCATTATAATGAGAACACTATTATAATAAAACGCTGTGATTTTTTAGTGTTTAGTTGTGTTTCTGCATGTTATTGCGTGAAGAACGCGTCCACAAAAGGAGTTCATTCAGAGCCACGCAGACACGTTCATGTGCATTCAGGGCATTTTGTGCAGATAGTCTATAAGTCGTAATATTAACGTTATGTTATATAAATAACGAAGCGTATTCTATGTGAGATAAATGAGTTAAATCCTATTGATTAAAAACCGGCTATATGCTTCATTCTACTCCTCATCTTCAGCGCGCGCAGCTCAAAACAGAACTGCAGAACGTGACTAAAGCTGATTTTCGTGACAGAAGCTTCCGCAGTGCAGAATGACTGCCATAGAACAAAAACACATAGTAAAAAGAAGAATTAAAAATAGAACAAGTAAATAAGGAATAACAATATACAAATTGACATGTATGTACAGGTTTGTTCGGAATGAGTAAGTAAAAAACATCGGAGATGGAGAGCACATTATAAGTCCTGTATGCAGATTTTAAGCGTGCATCCCTCTCACTCATTCTGAGAATTTGTTCAAGGGCACAAATCCGTCAAAGAGGAGTTTCACAGGACTGTATGTCAGTGGTTTATAAATTGGTTTAAATGAGGCTAATCTGATAAAAGACATTCACTTGATAACATCTGTCTGTGACCTCTGGAAGTAACCCAATAATCAGAATTTCCTTCAGGATTTCCACTGTGGTTGGGTGCATTGATGACAAGCCCCGCAAATATGACAAGCATATCCCCACCATAGCACCTTCTGAAAATGAAACCGATTACTGTATGGAATGGAAGGATTCCAGATGGAGGAGTAGTACGAGCCATAACCACCACCACAGCTGTTAAATAAACACAAATTATTCACAATTTTTTTGGTCATCTTTATTTCCTAATACAAAAGCAACAGTTATTCTTTTTACTTTTGGATTTTAGAATTGTTCCAATACTTGACCATCTCCTCTTCATCTGTCAGTGGTGCTGGTGTCGACTGAGTTGAAGTTAGTAATTAATTTTATTACTCTAATTAAGAAATGTAACAGGTTGGACTAGAGATTATTTAATTATATGAAAAGAGTGTTATGTGGAAAAAGCTGCAGCGCATTGAAATAGGCACTGAATGATATTTAATGTCAAATGTTTGTAAAGTAATTTAGCCTACATCCATGAACCTTTCATGATTAAAGCTTTCTCCTTGATTGAATTTTGTTTTTATACTTAATTTTTAGCTGCTGCCACGTTCTTGTTTCTTTTTTCTGTCTTTTCCCCCTTTTTTGGCCATGGGATACCATTAAAATGAATATTAGTTCAATAATTTACTGTTTTCACCTCTACAGTTATTAAGTTATTGACAGTTATTAAGAATTAAAGTTATGCATTGACTCGGAAGTAAGCGAACGTCTTTTTGGCAGGAGCTGTTGCCATGGTGAATCGTAATTTCGGAGCTCCACTGATCATGACTTTTTATAGTCGTGGTTTACACGCTAAACTCAGAGTCAACCTACTCAGAGTTGAATAAACTAACACAATTCAGCCATTCTGAAACCGAAAACTCTGAGTTTCCCATCTCTTTAAACTCAGAGTTGGTTGAACCTCCTTATTGAAACGGGCCCCTGCACATGGCTGACAGAGTTCAGTGTTGTTGAGATTTTACGTCTGGTTGCTGATGGGATTGTTCAACATGCAGCTGTAGGAATTATCCAGACACTCCAGATGAAAAGAAAGGCTTCTTTTGGGATCAGATACACTGCTGGACAATAAACCGTTTCCTTTGTACCAGGAGAGAGTCACATGACTCACATTCACCACTGAACACAGAAACACGTATTTGGACACTGATGATCCTGATTATGATGAAGATGATGATAATGATGATGATGATTTTTGGGACAGGAAATACTGATTGCTACAATCTACAGGAACAGGCAGACAAGCTGACGAGATATTAGAGAACAATTCTAATTTACAGTAAGCAAACAGGCCATTTAATTGGTCAGTATTTAATGAGTTGAGTGTAAATTGTGATGTCAGTCATTGAAAGTCTGATTCGCCTTATTCACCTCGAACGTTCCACCGAGCCTGAGGGGTACACTTACCACTTCCAGGAGTTCTCACAACGCGATTTCTCTCAGTGCAATGGCGCCTCACTGCTGTGTTCCCCAATGCACTTCATCACACAGGAAAAAATCTAACAGAGGACAAACGTTTCACCGTTTCCCCAAAGATCAGGGACTACGTCGACAATGGATAATAAACATCAGAAGGGATCCTGGTCGTAATTTTAAGGTAAGATTTATGTCTGGTGCTGTGAGGCTGAGCCGTCTCCATAACTAGCTTGTATCGCTAGCTTGGCTAGGCTAGAACTAGCAAGTTTTAGTAGATAGATTAAGGCAGAGAGCCAGGTTGTTGAAATATACTGTACAGCCTAGTCCAAAGTTAGTAGTATGTTATTAAAATCTACCACCACAGATTCACTAGTATAAGCATATTCTGAGTGACCTTGTTTGTATTAGCTTCTAGTCACAAGCTAACCTAGGGAACACATCACATCAGTTTTCCTAGCTAGGAGGAGGATGTACAGGAGTCAGATTGAGTCTGATCAATACAATTATACATGTAAAAATGTTTATATGATTACATTTTATTTGCTGATGCAGATAAACACATACACAAAAGTGTGCTCGGAGCATTTCCTCCCAGACTGCCTTGTGAAAAGCAAGACTGGTATCACCAAGTTGAAACAGGGAGCTGTGCCAACTGTGTTTGCATGGAGTTCTGTCAGACCAGAGAGGAGGAGTGTTGTTAGAACTGCAAGGTAGTATTTAGATGAATTAAGTTACTAGTTTGTAATGCATTTACTAACTGTGTAGTGACAGTATTTCTCTGTTGATGATTTCCAGTAATGTTTCCACGGATCTCGATGATCGACATGGTGTGAATGTGTTGAGGTACGTAAAAGATGTAATTGGTTACATGAATTTGAGCATGAGTATCATTGTAAAACACCTAATGTGTCCATCAATATGTTTCTCTTATTCTTCCAGTGAAGAGACACCCCCTCCGCACCCAGACCATGAATATGCTGCACTGCCTCCCTCACTTCAAGATCAATTTGAGGAAGCCCGCAAGACCATCGGTGATCAAGAACTTTTAATTTTAGAGCTTCAACAAAAACAGTTTTTGATTTCAAATTTTCAAGGTGACGATAAACAGATTTCATTTTATACAGGGTTCCCAGATTATGATACATTTAAAGCTGTGTTTATGGCCCTGCAACCTACTGCAGAAAATATGGTGGGATGGAGTCAGGCTCAGCGACTTAAACATACAAGTGGGGAGGTACTTCGTCAAGGCTTTAGCGCCTCTAAATTGTCCACTATGGACCAGTTTTTTCTTTTTCTTTGTAGGTTGAGGCAGGGATTTCCTGAGCAGGATCTTGCAACCCGTTTCCATGTATCACAGTAAGCAGGATCTGTGTGACCTGGGTCAATTTTTTGTATTTTATGTTGGGATCACTTCCAATGTGGCCTTCAAGGAAAACTGTGGATGAACTTATGCCAGATTGTTTTAAATGCACGTTCCCGGCTACTAGAGTTATATTGGATTGCACAGAAATTCATGTACAGAAACCTAGCTCCAAGGTCCTTAACTCAGCGATTTATTCACACTACAAAGGTAACACCACATTTAAGGGCTTAATAGGCATTGCCCCCTCAGGTGAAGTGACTTTTGTCAGTGATTTATATACAGGTTCAATATCTGACAAAGACATTACCAAAAAATCAGGTATCCTTTCTGTTCTCGAAGAAGGAGATATGGTAATGGCCGATAAAGGCTTTCTCATCAAGGACCTTCTCTCTGAAAGACAGGTCTCCCTTGTAATCCCTCCTTTTTTAGGCCCAAGTGGACACTTCACTGCAGACGAAGTACGAAAGACTCAAGCGATAGCAAGACTGCGAATTCATGTAGAGCGCGCTATTAGGCGGATTAAAGAGTACCATATTTTTGATAAAGTCTTACCCATGACACTGGTGGGCTCTGTTAACCAACTGTGGGCCGTCTGTGCCCTTTTAACTAATTTTCAAGGTCCTCTCTTTTAAAATTCTAATGTTAATGTAAATATCTACCAATGTTATGTAAATCTCTACAACTGAAATCTTAATATCCACAAATGTATTCAAACCTTGAATAGAAAGTGTTCATCTTTACGAATCTGTACAAAGCCTTAACCATTATTGTTCTTTATGAATCTGTACAAAATCTTAACCATCATTATTGTTCTTCTTTATGAATCTGTACAAAATCTTAACCATCATTATTGTTCTTCTTTATGAATCTGTACAAAGCCTTAACCATCATTATTGTTCTTCTTTATGAATCTATACAAATATGTGAACTTGTATTGTTACCATAGCACCTTATCATGGTCAGTGTATCACAGGATCAGTCCGTCAGACCTTATAATCACTTCTCATGCTCTTTACTTTTACATACCTGTGAGTGATTTGATTGTTTTACGTGTATGTGTGTGTATGTATAAGCTACTGGATGTGTATCTATCTAAAGAATAAAGTACAATTGTATTACACATGGATGATGTCCTTCATAACTTTATAATTTAATATACCGGAACCAGAACAGGTCGGAATATCAGAAAACATAAAAAAACATTGATAGGCACACTGGTCTAGGTTTGTAAAGGTAAATTTGTACATAGAAGTTGGTACGGGGGAATAATGTAAAATGGCCTGCCTGTATACTGTAAGCATGGAAAAGGAACCAGAACATCAGAAAACAGGCCGTTCAAAAAACATTGATAGGCACAATGGTCTAGGTTTGTAAAGGTAACCATGTACATAAGTATGGAAAAGGAAACTGAGCAGGTCAGAACATTAGAAATTACATTAGGAACAAACCATTTAAAAACATTAACAAAAGAGAACTATATACATAAACAGATTATCAGTGATGTATTACATGATTTTGTTACACAAAGAAGGCAGAAAGTGAGAGAAAAAGAATGTGTCCAATTTACATTTCATGTTCTCCCACTCCTTTGGTTGGAAGTGCACCCGCTCCAAGTGATGGTCATCACTGCACTTCACAAAAAAGTCACACCACTTCAACCCAGTGATGCCCATCTGCCCCATCACTTGAAAATAGTATTCGTGTGTGGTCTTCAGGCTAAGGCTACCATCAGCCTTGCAATGCAAGTACTTGCAATCCCTCACGCTCCCTTTGTTGGGGCACTTGATCTCCAGGAGGCCGTGCGTTGGAGAGGCACTGGGGTCAATCACTTTTCGGTCAGGTGAGGCACCTAGGTGTGGGGCGTGGTGGTTGATGACGAACCCACAGGGGAAGATCTCATAGCCAGTGAGGTCTTGATATTCGGCTGCAGCGACAGGCTCCAGTTCCAAACCTCTCTTCATCACCTTAGTCTGCACTATTTTCTTTTTCAAATTGGCAGCTAATACATTGTAGTCTGCCACCCTTGAACAAATCCTCTTGAAGGAAGAGGAGGTAAGACGGTTGGCTCGAACTTTATGCCAGGTCTTGCTATGGCTCTGTTCCCTTGTCTCTATCTCCAGCTGTATTGCAACAGCCTGAGTGACCACCAGGCCACCATAGTAGCACGACTCAGTGTCATCCAGGACAGTGTAAAATGAGCATGGCTGTGATGGTAAGGGAAACAGGGGATCATCATTAGCCCTGGAAGACTGTGTTGCGTGGTAGGTAAGCACAGATCCCTTTGGAAGGTCTCCAAAGTCGGTAGAGACAAGAGCAGCAGGCTGTTTTCTGTTCTCCTCCAGCAGCTTGAACATCTGACTCTTGCTTTCTATTTGACTCAGGTTTCGGTGTAGGCTCTCTGCAAAGGCATTTGATGGAAGTGGGAGTGGCACAGGACAGTACAGGTTTGACATCACCCCTTCAGACGAGCGTTGCCTCTTTGGCGGAGGTGCGTTGGTCACTGGTGGTTTTAGCTTTGAGACACTCACAGAGCTTACTGTTTTTGGACTGACACCCAGGGCCCTTGATGGAACGTGCCAGGCTTGAGGCAGTGACGTCTTGCTCGTTGTTGGGGGGACAGATGTGTAGCCCATCTTGGCAAAGTGAGCAAGAGTGTAGAGCAGCCCGATGAGATGGTTGCACTGTCCCAAGCCAGCTTTGCAGTTGCACTGCGTCTCCCTTATAAATGGCTGCTCAAGTGACAGCTCCACCTGAAAAGATAATCAAACTTTAGACACTTGACACTTCAGAGTTGCTATTAACAAATATATATATTATATATATATGTGTGTGTGTGTGTGTGTGTGTCTGTATATATATATATATATATATATATATATATACACACACACACACACACACACACACACACACACACACTGAGTGTGCAGTGAATTAGGTACATCTGGCATTTAAATGATCTGCCATGAAAATATTACAGCTACATGCTGGTAGTGGTAGGTTGTTTACAGCTGTGATACTTGCAAACACAACTTGAAAGATACCTAATATCTTGGACACTCATTGTACAAAAAAGTCAGGGTTGTGGAAAAGCTCATATTAAGATTGAACAGTATGGATACCATATTATGTCAATTTTAAACAGACAAGTGATTTGTAAGCTAATTACATTTTGAGGAACCTTCCTCAACCCTGGATACACTGCTCCAAGAACTGAGCAACTCTTATCTTAACATGAATGTTAATACTTACCTTACCTTATCACTTACCTGATAGTTATACTGTCATTACACTATCATTGTCAACAAACAATAGCAACATGCACCTAGCCCTGTCTGGCTTTGCTAATTTGAAACAAGATAATATTTGAGTAGATATCAATGAGGCTTATGTGATATTACATCAACTACAGATAACATGTTAATGAGATAAAATCAACATGTTATTTTCAGTCAGACAGGGAAAGGTACATCGTTGATATAAACTCATAATGAACATTTATAGCAAGCTGGTTTAACTGTGGCACTGCTCTGCGAACTGAGCAGTTTGTCCACTTAGCACCTGTATGTTGTAAGGTGCCTCATTTTTCCGCACCGAGGGAAAAGACCTAGCCCTCACAAATATGTGTGATGGGCTCCTATTAACTGTCGATTAAAGACATGTTAAGTGTTAAATAAAATCTTACATAGTACACAGAGTCAACAACTCCATATTACAGCTAAGCTTACTACCCCTAGCTGCTACAAGCTAGCAGAAACTGAGGTAAATTAGCGTCCATTCATACCTTCAATGTCGTGGATAAAACCTTCGATCCAGTTACTGTATCCCTTAATTAACACAGCCTGGGGGATGTTGCAGTCGGTACTGGCCCACTGCTCCACATTTTGTATAGTTAATTCGGGCAGACAGGAAAGATTGGTGGTCCACACTGGAGCTTCCATTGCTGGTGCTGCTGAATCGACTATGCGTCGGAGTCAAACTTCCGGGTTTGTGTACCCCTCAACAGCGTTCGAGTTTTCAAAATGGCCGCCAGGTGAATAAGGCAAATACTGACAGCCTTGATCTCTCTCAACGTTTTTAAAGAGCAGGTCATATGTTTTTTTTTAAAGTGTCCTAATATTGTGTTGGAGTCCCCTACAACAGGTTTAAATGCATCTAAGGTCAGAAAACATTGTAATTTTCTCAGAATATACATCTAAAGAGTCATTTGTCAATGATTTCGAAACGGTTCATTTGAATCAGCTTTGAGTGTAATGTCTGTAAACCCCTCCCTTCCTTAAGCCTACTCTGCTCTTATTGGTCAGTTGGCCAAGGCTATTGTGATTGGCCAGAGGCGGACAATCCAGGGGTCAGAAAGTAAAGTCCTGCCATATTTTTGTTCCACCCATGAACTCTGCAGCTGATTTCACCAGAGGAGGAACCAAGTCATTCCTTTCAAGTCACAAGCAAGTCTCAGTGTCATCCAGGACAGTGTAAAATGAGCATGGCTGTGATGGTAAGGGAAACAGGGGATCATCATTAGCCCTGGAAGACTGTGTTGCGTGGTAGGTAAGCACAGATCCCTTTGGAAGGTCTCCAAAGTCGGTAGAGACAAGAGCAGCAGGCTGTTTTCTGTTCTCCTCCAGCAGCTTGAACATCTGACTCTTGCTTTCTATTTGACTCAGGTTTCGGTGTAGGCTCTCTGCAAAGGCATTTGATGGAAGTGGGAGTGGCACAGGACAGTACAGGTTTGACATCACCCCTTCAGACGAGCGTTGCCTCTTTGGCGGAGGTGCGTTGGTCACTGGTGGTTTTAGCTTTGAGACACTCACAGAGCTTACTGTTTTTGGACTGACACCCAGGGCCCTCGATGGAACGTGCCAGGCTTGAGGCAGTGACGTCTTGCTCGTTGTTGGGGGGACAGATGTGTAGCCCATCTTGGCAAAGTGAGCAAGAGTGTAGAGCAGCCCGATGAGATGGTTGCACTGTCCCAAGCCAGCTTTGCAGTTGCACTGCGTCTCCCTTATAAATGGCTGCTCAAGTGACAGCTCCACCTGAAAAGATAATCAAACTTTAGACACTTGACACTTCAGAGTTGCTATTAACAAATATATATATTATATATATATAGTGTGTGTGTGTGTGTGTGTGTGTCTGTATATATATATATATATATATATATATATATATATACACACACACACACACACACACACACACTGAGTGTGCAGTGAATTAGGTACATCTGGCATTTAAATGATCTGCCATGAAAATATTACAGCTACATGCTGGTAGTGGTAGGTTGTTTACAGCTGTGATACTTGCAAACACAACTTGAAAGATACCTAATATCTTGGACACTCATTGTACAAAAAACGTCAGGGTTGTGGAAAAGCTCATATTAAGATTGAACAGTATGGATACCATATTATGTCAATTTTAAACAGACAAGTGATTTGTAAGCTAATTACATTTTGAGGAACCTTCCTCAACCCTGGATACACTGCTCCAAGAACTGAGCAACTCTTATCTTAACATGAATGTTAATACTTACCTTACCTTATCACTTACCTGATAGTTATACTGTCATTACACTATCATTGTCAACAAACAATAGCAACATGCACCTAGCCCTGTCTGGCTTTGCTAATTTGAAACAAGATAATATTTGAGTAGATATCAATGAGGCTTATGTGATATTACATCAACTACAGATAACATGTTAATGAGATAAAATCAACATGTTATTTTCAGTCAGACAGGGAAAGGTACATCGTTGATATAAACTCATAATGAACATTTATAGCAAGCTGGTTTAACTGTGGCACTGCTCTGCGAACTGAGCAGTTTGTCCACTTAGCACCTGTATGTTGTAAGGTGCCTCATTTTTCCGCACCGAGGGAAAAGACCTAGCCCTCACAAATATGTGTGATGGGCTCCTATTAACTGTCGATTAAAGACATGTTAAGTGTTAAATAAAATCTAACATAGTACACAGAGTCAACAACTCCATATTACAGCTAAGCTTACTACCCCTAGCTGCTACAAGCTAGCAGAAACTGAGGTAAATTAGCGTCCATTCATACCTTCAATGTCGTGGATAAAACCTTCGATCCAGTTACTGTATCCCTTAATTAACACAGCCCGGGGGATGTTGCAGTCGGTACTGGCCCACTGCTCCACATTTTGTATAGTTAATTCGGGCAGACAGGAAAGATTGGTGGTCCACACTGGAGCTTCCATTGCTGGTGCTGCTGAATCGACTATGCGTCGGAGTCAAACTTCCGGGTTTGTGTACCCCTCAACAGCGTTCGAGTTTTCAAAATGGCCGCCAGGTGAATAAGGCGAATACTGACAGCCTTGATCTCTCTCAACGTTTTTAAAGAGCAGGTCATATGTTTTTTTTTAAAGTGTCCTAATATTGTGTTGGAGTCCCCTACAACAGGTTTAAATGCATCTAAGGTCAGAAAACATTGTAATTTTCTCAGAATATACATCTAAAGAGTCATTTGTCAATGATTTCGAAACGGTTCATTTGAATCAGCTTTGAGTGTAATGTCTGTAAACCCCTCCCTTCCTTAAGCCTACTCTGCTCTTATTGGTCAGTTGGCCAAGGCTATTGTGATTGGCCAGAGGCGGACAATCCAGGGGTCAGAAAGTAAAAGTCCTGCCATATTTTTGTTCCACCCATGAACTCTGCAGCTGATTTCACCAGAGGAGGAACCAAGTCATTCCTTTCAAGTCACAAGCAAGTCTCAAGTCAAATCCCAAGTCCTCAAAGAGTTAAAGTTAATGAGATAATTAAGTGTCTAATTAAATGACGATTGTGCATTAGTGATGAACACCTGCTGTTAATGAGAATTACAGAGGATCAGACGTTGATGTTTTATTGGTTAAAATGATGCCACCATCATGGAGAGCAGTGTTTGCTTTAGTTGGGCTCTTGACCCTTTTAGTAAATCAAAGTAATTTGCTTTTAAGCAAGTTAAATATTGTTTCACAACAAACGTTTGTGCATTGCTGAATCAAGAACTTGATGTAGCAGATTAGTTTACGCTTTCTGCTTTTAAATCATTTGAATGAGCATCATGTAGGTGTCTCGCTTTGGTTTATTGAGTGATATTCAGCTATTACTGAATTTCAGGAAAAAAAAGTTCTACCAAACAAACGCTACTGTAGTGATTACATATTAGGAGGAAGAATTGCATCAGCTCAGGCTTTTAGACATGAACACTTATCATATGATCCTCAACGGTGGTGACAATAATAATTCATACTGCAGTGCATGATGGGAGTTTTTACTATGGTCTTACCCAGCATACATTGCAGCATGAAGAATTTTGTTGGTTGTCACCATTGTTGAGATTCATATACTGGTTCATTATGTCTGCGTGCCTAAATACCAGAAGAGTTTAAGTCTTTATATGCATTAAATACAGTCGATTTCAAATGAATTCATCATAACTATTAGAACAACAAGTTCCTTGCACGCTATTTCACAAGGTTGATTTTTCAAAACCTAAACATACAACACAAAGAAGAAAAAAACAAACAATCAGTACAGCTGTAAAAGCATGGTTTCTCATTGTGCAGCCCTGATCTCTTTACTTTGCAGCAACACATGTAATACTGCAAAGAGAGATCTAACACAGGAGTCAAAGGCCAAGAGCCCAACTAAAGCACACACTGATCTCTGTGATGGTGGCATCATTTTAACCATTAAAACATTAATATCTGATCCTCTGTAATTCTCAATAACAGCAGGTGTTCATCACTAATGCACAATCATCATTTAATTAGACACTTAATTATCTCATTAACTTTAACTCTTTGAGGACTTGGGATTTGACTTGAGACTTGCTTGTGACTTGAAAGGAATGACTTGGTTCCTCCTCTGGTGAAATCAGCTGCAGAGTTCATGGGTGGAACAAAAATATGGCAGGACTTTTACTTTCTGACCCCTGGATTGTCCGCCTCTGTGATTGGCACAGAGAGAAGTACTTGAGCAAGTTAGTGAGCGCTACCTTCTGTGTTGCCAAGTCTGCGGTTGTTTTTCATGTCCGCGGGTTGAAGCGACCCCAAGAGCATCATATTTAGCCCCTGGAATGCAAATTTACCAGAGGAACCCTGACAAAAAGCGTGCATTTTACACCCCGGAATGCGTTTTTTATTATACCGCACAATACATCACATACACATCACATATTAGTACCAAAAAACTAGATATTTTGAGCACTCACTTGAAAATGTACACATAATGTATCAATCGTACTTGCAGGTTGTGGTCTAGAGATGCTTGTTAGTCCAAATAAAGAAGATTAGAAGCCAAAGAAGATAAAAACCAAGATTAGAGAAACATTCCTCGGTAAAATGACGAGCACACAACAAAAGGTTCGAATTGTATAGCTGTGGCATTGTGTAAAAAATTTATTTTAACCACCGATTCTTCACATCATCATGTTTCAGCAATGAAAACAAAACAAACTAGATTTCGCAGTCAGAACACAGCGTCTTCTGGACATGATGTAAACACACTAACTAGCAGAAGTGTTTATGCTCAGGTCAGACTCTTCGTATTTCGTGGGCTGGCGGGGATTATGCAAATGTGTTACCTAGTGACGTAGATCAGTAACAGACAGAAGATTTGAAAATATGATGACTCGTTAAGGCGATTCTGAGTTGACTCTTTCTTTTGAGAGACAATATCTTTATGTATAATGCACCTTTTTGATTAAAAACTTTGCAGACTATTTACGATGAAGGATAGCTATGTTACAAACTGCAAAAATATATATATATATATTTTTCGGAAACCCATATGACCTGCTCTTTAAAGGATTTGGCATTGAACTGAAGCAACACTAATGAACTGTATAATAAAATGTCTGCTTTTATTCCTGCTTAAGGTTGAAATGCACTTGTTTCAAACTGATCAACTTTATTCAGTTTTCCACAGTGATTAACTGAACTGAACCATCAATGACATGGCTTGAGCTGAATAATCTCACTATTGTGTTTTAGACCTGCCTTACAGCAGAATCTGAATCATCTCCATACACTGTAAAAAGTGATCCACTATATTTACTCAAAAAAATTGAGTAATCCACTATATTTACTCAATAAAATTGTGTCAACAGATTCCAAGCAATATTATTAATTAAATTCAACACATAAAAATTAATTACAATTAATCAAATGAGATGATTACAAATTAACCATTCAAAATGAGTAAAATAGCACAAAAAAATTAAGTCAAATTTAAACAAAAATATTGGTTTCATTGGAGAAAAAACACTATGCTAATGATACTATGTTATGCATGTCAGGCCAGTAATTGGCGATCAAGAAACACTGCGCAAAAACGTAATATGCACGCACATGATGTCACCTTTTTCACAAATTCATGTTTTTGTTGTTTACATGGAGATGATACAGGCATCATGTTCAAAAGCTTGTTTCAGGCCCCAAAACAGTTATTGAAGACACCTGATGTTAACAAACAGAATCACTGAAGGAAAATCTGAATTTTTAGGTTACCATTACGGTGGTCAATGTTTGCTTTAGTTGGGCTCTTGACCCTTGATTCTTTAACATTATCGTTGTTTGGCTGCTGTAACTGAGTTAGACAACAGTTAAGACAAGCCAAGAAAAGGTGATCGGTGGTGTTGATTATGTTTTGACATCATCATCTGACCCGAAACTCTGAGTTGGATTTATAGTATCGATTTCTGCCGTCCTGTGATTGCACAGTGTAATATCTGGAATTTTCAACATAAACAGATTTTTATAAGCTCTCCTGATCAAATAATAAAAAAATCTTTTATCTAGGCACACAGACATCAAGTATCAGCGTGAGAACCTCAACAATGGTGACCATCAAATGTTGCAGTGCATTCTGGGTGCCACCAATCAAAACTCATCAATAGCTCCCATCATGCATTGCATATTTTTAGTAGTTTGTTTTGTGACGTTCAGAGTTGATCTGTTTATCACCGTTGTTGAGATTCATACTCTGATTCTTGATGTCAGAGTGTGCCTAAAAGAACAATTGTTTTGTTGGATCAGAACAATTTTTAAGAAACCCTTCGGATTATACTGAAAATTTCAGATCTTATACTGCAGAATTACGGGACTGTTGTAATCAAAGTAAATCTAATTCAGAGATTCAGGGCAAATGATGATGACAATACATAATCAACACCACCAGACCACCTGTTCATTTGGCTTGTCTAACTGTTGTTTAACTCTGCAACAGCAGCCAAACAAAATCTAATGTTAAAGAATCAAGGGTCAAGAGCCCAACTAAAGCAAACATTGACCACCATAATGGTAACCTAAAAATTCAGATGTTCTCCTTCAGTTATTCTGTTTGTTAACATCAGGTGTCTTCAATAACTGTTTTTGGGGCCTGGAAACACAAGCTTTTGAACAAGATGCCTGTATCATCTCCATGTGAACAACAAAAACATGAATTTGTGAAAAAGGTGACGTCATGTGCGTGCATATTATGTTTTTGCGCAGTGTTTCTTGATCGCCAATTACTGGCCTGACATGCATAACATAGTATCATTAGCATAGTGTTTTTTCTCCAATGAAACCAATATTTTTGTTTAACCCCTTAACTGTCACCCACAGTTTTGAACAGAGACATTATAGTGCACTATCCAAACTTAATTTTTTATAATTCATGAATGAAAATATTTTGTAACATGATTTTAATGTACCATTTACATGGTAATGCAATGTCTGATTTTAAAATGGGTTTCAAAGGATGAATTTTGAAATTTTAAGTTTTCTACTGATAAATAATTTCTTATGATTTCTAATTCGTGATAGAGAAAAAGGCAACTAAGAAGACTTTCTGTGACAAAGGTCAGAATTCATGTCATGATGTAGATTTTTTTCAGGTGCACTCTTGTCATAAACAGAGGTGTCAAATCCAGGGTCAGAAAGTAAAGTCCTGCCATGTGTTTATTCCACCCATGAACTCAGCAGCTGATTTCACCAGAGGAGGAACCAACTCATTCCTTTCAAGTCACAAGCAAGTTTCGAGTCAAATCCCAAGACCTCAACGAGTTGAGGTAATTAAGAGATAATTGAGAGACTAATTAAATGATGATTGTGCATTAGTGATGAACACCTGCTGTTACTGTGAATCACAGAGGATCAGATGTTGATGTTTTATTGGTTAAAATGATACCACCATCATGTAGATCAGTGTTTGCTTTAGTTGGGCTCTTGACCCTTGACTCCTGTGTTAGATCTCTCTGTAGCAATGCATGTGCTGTTGTAAAGCGGAGAGATCAGTGCTGTGCAGTGAACAACTGTTAGTTGTTTTCATATGATGAGGTAATCATCAGGTGCTTACCTGTTTGCATCCAATATACTGTGTATATATATGTATACACATACAACATTTTTCATTTTTTTAATTTATGTTCTGCTTTTGAATAAACAACTCTGTGAAACCACAGTACGCAATGAGTTTACTGCTGTAGTAGTTATAGAGAAATAATTTTAAATCTAATGCATTTAAACTCCAGTCCTACTCAGACACACACAGACATCAAGAACCAGCGTATGAATCTCAACAATGGTGACAATCAACAAAATGCTTCATGCTGCAATGCATGCTGGGTAACACCACAGTATGAATAATTATTGTCACCACTGTTGAGGATCGTATGATAAGTGTTCATGTCTAAAAGCCTGGGCAATATAATTCTTAATTTTTTCCAATATTTAATATTACGATGGCATTTGTTTAATAGTAAATTCCTGCAGTTCTGTAACAGCTGAACATCAGTAAATAAACCAAAGAGAGACACCTTCATGATGTTCATTCAAGTGACATAAAAGCCAAAAGTGTAAGCTCATCTGCTTCCTCAAGCTTTTAATTCAGCAATGTGCAAATGTTTGTTGTGACGTTAATATTGCAATTGCTTAAAAGCAATCCATTCTCAGTTACTAAAAGGGTCAAGAGCCCAACTAAAGCAAACACTGATCTCCATGATGGTGGCATCATTTTAACCAATAAAACATCAACATCTGATCCTCTGAGATTCTCAGTAACAGCAGGTGTTCATCACTAATGCACAATCAACATTTAATTAGTCTCTCAATTATCTCTTAATTACCTCAACTCGTTGAGGTCTTGGGATTTGACTCGAAACTTGCTTGTGACTTGAAAGGAATGAGTTGGTTCCTCCTCTGGTGAAATCAGCTGCTGAGTTCATGGGTGGAATAAACACAGGGCAGGACTTTTACTTTCTGACCTTGGATTTGACACCTCTGGTCATAAATTAATCTATTACTTTTCCTACATAATTTTTAACAGAAAAAGTGGTAAAATACCTATTTAGGAGTCTTAGACCTTTCCAACGATATATAGTTTGTCATGATTAGATTAGGATTTAATTGTAAAATAGTGAAGTAAATGTAGGCGTCCCACAGGGTGGACGGTGACAGTTAAGAGGTTAAATTTGACTTAATTTTTTTGTGCTATTTTACTCATTTTGAATGGTTAATTTGTAATCATCTCATTTGATTAATTGTAATTAATTTTTATGTGTTGAATTTAATTAATAATATTGCTTGGAATCTGTTGACACAATTTTATTGAGTAAATATAGTGGATTACTCATTTTTTTTGAGTAAATATAGTGGATCACTTTTTACAGTGAGTTGAGTTTCCATAATTAATTCATTTTTTTTTCTGTTAATCACCGTGATGCTGCTTTAACACAGTCTGAATTTAATATATAAATAAATGTGATAAAGATGATTTTGAATTGAGGTATCAGTGTCATGCAAACTGTTTACACAAAAAAATATATATATTGAAAATATATTTACAAAAAAAACCAAAAAACATCTGAAATGTAATTTCCACCATAAGCATCAAACACAATACATGTGCTGGAAATATTTATGACCGTCAGAGGGAGAAAAAAAAATGACAGAAGTGGGTAAAAACACTAAGTGCAAATAGCCTGCCTTGTTGGCAGTGGCTATTTACACTAACTTCGCCCACCAACGTGTGATTGGGCTAGTCAACACTACAAAAGACAATAATATATCAATGGCTCCAGTGGCATGGATGATTATGCGCATGCTTGAGTCAATTTTGACGTGATCAACCCGGGTTCGAATCCGCCTTTTGCGGAACTTTTTTTTCCTCCCTTTTCAAAACTCATGTCACATCGGAAAGGCATTTATTTTCAATAAAAATGAAGGAAATCCAGTCTGATCCAGCTTCAGTCTGTTTCTGAATCTCCCATCAGCACTATTATTATGAAACATGCTCATATTGTTAAGTTTGTTGATTTTAGCTATGAGAACATCTTCAGGTCCAAACCTTCACTCAATCACATCATTTATCTGTATATCAGTGTCATTAGGGTTTAGAGTGATAGCATTTCCCTCCATCACTGACACTGACTTCACTGCATCAACACCAAACACACCTGATGAACATAGAAACATTTTAGTCCGAAAGAGGGCTTTAGTAATTGTGAAATTAATTACACCTTAACTATTTTTCGGATCAAAACAATTGTTTAACTTTGCGCTAATTTTAATGTATAATCCAAATATTCACAATCATTTAAACCTTTCATACTGAAAGGGAAAACATGCAAGTTCTTGAGTATTTTAGTCTGACAAAATATCAGAAGGTTGTGTACATGGATAACTGATTAAAAAACAGAAATGAAACCATAAAAATACCTACCAGTCAGACTCCACAAGCACAAACAGAAGAAAATAAATGCCTCAAACATTTTCTCCAGCAGTTTTCAAAAGTTTCACAAGAGATGTCATATAACACTGTTGAAACTTGAAAAGTTTTAATGTTTAATAAAATGAATGAAGCTTTCGGTCTGTATGAAGAGGTTTAGTGAAGCTCTGCAGTGAGTGTGAATAAACTCCTCCCTTCAAAATGACACTGAACAGAGAATGAGAACTTTTTCTAAAGGCACGACCTAAACTTTCACATGTTAGGAAGAACCGAACTGATACCACGGTTACATCTCCGTCTTGCCGGAAAATGTGTATGTATTTCTGAGTGTGTCTGCGCAGGAGAAGGTGTGGTCTGCATTCATCCTGATTGGAGATCACGAGATCTGGAGATCCTGATTGGCTGCCTTCTAATTGGTCTAGTTCCAGTGAAAAGGACCTCCTCAAACATTTTAGGGGGCCGAATGTGTGCCATTTGTTTTGCTTTGATTTGGGATCCTTTCTGATGTTGTGTGGGCGCTTTGAGAAACTTGCTTTTGTTCTAGTTACTTTCTAATTATATTTGTAAATATTTAGTTTAAGGGAAGTAGGGAGTGTGACGCCATTTATTTTATATATATATTGTTTGTTCTATGTTTTGAGTTAAGGGAGTTAGGGAAGTTGTGTTGTATATTTTTCTTTTGTGTTTTATTTTGGTTAGGGAATTTAGGGTTTATTAAAACTAGTTGTTGTGTTTGTTATTTTGGCCTTGTCCACTCCTGAATTTGTCCCCTTTGTTATTATTGGTTCTGTGTTCATTATAAATTTGTTAATAAATTTACTTTTTGTTTGATGCTATCTTGGGAGTGAGTGCACATTTAATTTATGTTATAGCTGACCCTAGACAATCGTAACACCACACATTTGTGCAGTTCACATAGGCCTATAACAAAAGTTACATAGTGTACCATTACTATACAGATTATATATATATATATATATATATATATATATATATATATATATAAATAAAATCAACTTAAAGCTTTGACTCCAAAATATCATGTTGTTTTTCCATGTTTGGTGTCTAGTTGGCACTCCAGCAGGGTCTTTAGGAGAGACGTACAGAAGCACTGTCTGTACACCATTAAACTTTAAGAGTTAACCTGACTGAATCTGAAGTTTAACAAATATTCTGACATGTAGATGGTTAAAACACACATCAGGGAATCACACCATAACATTCAGGGCACAAACTCATCAAAAATGAATTTTAAATGGTTCAAAATGTCATATTTAAAACAACAATACAGAACTGCAGAAGTGTAAAAATTGGCGCTTGACATTTACCAATTAGTTGTTTCAATAATGAGAAAAATGAGAATCTGAGGCATATCTGGATTTAATAGAGGCCTATGCATTTTGACTTGCATCTTCATCAGGGCAGTATGACACGCATGTGTAAAGCATGGCATTTAAATACAGGTCATTGTGTGATCAGTCATATGACAGCTATGCATGCATTAGAATTAACAATGCAAAACAGCACTAATATTTATATATACATACAATATATTCAGGAGGATAAGAATGCAGCAAGAACATGGCATCAGATATTGGCTATATACAAAATAGGGTTGCACTACTACAGAATAGCATAATACATATGGGAGACAGTCTTCCATGTTCCAGCTGCATTGCATTGTAAACTATATTGCATGCATAGCTGATTGTGACTGATCACACCTGTGTCATACTGCCCTCATGAAGACTAATGTCGAAGCGCATTAGTATCTGTTAAATCCAGATGTGACTTAGATTTTATTTTTGGTATATGTTGCGCCTAGCACGTCCTGCCTTTCCTCTTTTCATAAATATTCATTATTCTGTTTTACAGATATGGACGTTCCAGCACACGTGGAGAATGCTGGTGAACCCTACCAGGTGTCCGTAACACCACATCAGGAACCACTGCTCGACCATCTACTTGCCAAGGAGTCTCCTGGTCCACCACCTTTCCCATTTAGTGGCACTAGGCTCCAAAGGTGGGGAGATACTCCATAAGAGATCTCAGCTCAGCATAAAGTTTACATAGATTCACTCTCTGTGACATATGATCAGTCAAATAAACTTCAGAATGAAACAAAACAACAGGCTGATTGTCCCAAATGGTTTCTTCTGAAATACTCAAGACTCACTGCTTCAAATTTTGGAAAAATTTGCAAGAAAATGAGCAGTAAAAAAGCCAAACCAGAACTTGTTGCACGTGACATGCTTCATCCAAAGCCCCCCACTGATTTCCAAAAAAAAACCTTTGTCAGGAGTGGCGGCTAGAATGGGTTCTTCTGGGCTGATGTACAAGCCACATTCATGTACTATGACATGTCTTCTCTGTGCTAGTCCTTTGTAAACTTGAATGGCGACGCTTTCATTTTCTTTTCCCCAAGAGAGCAAATTGCATGATGGGGCCCCAGAACTCAAACACGACCATGAGTACTACCACCAAGTACAAGGACAAATGGCCATTACTGGCGCTCAGTGGTGCGATTTTGTCATTTACACAAAAGCTGGCATTGCTATTCAGAGAATTCCATTTAACCCCCCGTTTTGGATGTCAGCTGCTTGCAGATTACATAGCTTCTTCTATTCCTACTTTCTACCCATGTTCATTGTATCACAAGAGTCTGCGAAGTAATGTAAACAAAACAGTGATATGCAAGGATACTGGAGGAAAACCTTTATTTCACTAGTGGAGGTAGCAGATTAACAAGTGCAGCGATTATTGTTACTATGTTGTCTGCACTCTTGACCAGTCCGAGTTCCCATGTTGTGTTCAGAATCCGGAATTTTCCACGATTAGGGGTAGTCCATGATTAGGGGTATATTGGCCTAATGGTTAGGGAGTCGGGCTTGGAACCTGAAGGTTGCTAGTTCGATTCCCGCACCTGCAGGAATTGAAGGTGGGGATTGTGAATGAACAGCACTCTCTCCACCTTTGATACCATGACTAAGGTGCCCTTGAGCAAGGCACCGAACCCCTAATTGCTCCCTGGGCGCTGGAGTAAGGCTGCCCACTGGCGGCTAGAATGGGTTCTTCTGGGCTTATCTTGAACCTGAAGAAAGATAAGAAAACATTAATGAATAGAAATCATGATTAATTATATTTGCAATGTTAAAAAAAGTGGATAACTTCTAAATGGTTTATTTTTGTGATGACAATCAAACACCACAGTTACAGGCAATGAATCTCACCTGTATGCTAGGTCCTTGTTCTGCAGTCCCAGCCTCAGCTTCATTAAAAGAAGAAGGACCTTGTCTGTGATGCTCAATTTCTCACAGAAGTAGGGCAGTTGACGAGCAGACACCACTTTAACTATCCAATCAAATAGTTTCCGACTTCTGAGTCCTTCAACAAAAAGTGGTAGTAATTTGGATTGTCACCTACATCGGGTGTAGATTGGATGCTGATAGACATATTTATTAACCAGTCCAAGTGCATGCGCCGCAAAAAATGATGAAAACATGTACAATTTTAATAATATATATATCATTGCATTATAAATCTCAATTTCATTCATTTTCATTTATTTTATCTGCTCAAATCAAGGGCAAATAACTTTAAATAAAATTGTACTTATTTTTACATCATATATTGCAGTGTTCAGTCATATTGAACTAAAAAGCACATACCTGTGTAATACTTGAGTTGTTTTTCGCTCAGATTGTTTACAGTGAATTCTTCTTTATTTAGAGCTTCTTGGAGTTTCGTGCTCTTCTCATTGTAGTACACAGCTGCTCGTTGCTGTGCCAGAAGTTCTTCTGCCAGTCTCTTGGTCTGCCTCGAGCTGCTCTTTTTTTGCTGCCTGGTCAGAGCAACTGGCGCTAGTTTCTGTGGTCATTTCGTTGTCAGCAGAAGTGGGATCGGGGTCAACACTGACGATCACTTCACAGTCCATGCTAACATCATCATGACCACCCAGGTCCGGAACCGTAGCGGAAGTAGAAGTGGAAGGCATTGCGGATGGAAGGCGTTGCCTCTTGATCCTCCGTTCGTATCGCTGAACAGCCTTTTATTTTGCTTTTAAGTTTTGCGATCCAGAATAGCCCATTTTGATGTGAGGAACATAGTCTGGGTGCTGTGGATCGCGGTTTGGGACACCTGAATCAGAACGCGAAAACATATGACTCGGTTTTATTTTTTATTTTTTTTCAATCTTCTATAAATACATAGTCACTAAGACTTACCATCAACAAAATGAGCCTCACAAACTCGATCAGAAGCTGCAGGAATCCAGGCTTTCTTCGGAGCGTCCAGGTTCAATCGCCTAATTGCACGCAACCATTTCTTTCGTTTTTCGCGATCCTTTTCGGAGGGAATTCGAAAAAACTTTTTATCAGGCCCCCAACGACCCGTACAATCGACCACACAGCAAGAGTGAACCATCCTCTTCTCTAAATCCTCATCCAAACGTGCAAAACAATCAAATTACAGGTATCTAGCGGTGTTTCCTGCCACACGATTCCCATGATGCAACGCGACAAACGTAAACAATGACGTCACAAAAGATCCGCCTATAGCATGCACTGTTTTGGCCGTTTTATACATCTTGCTGTAGTGCCCTTTTTTTCCGGACGTGTGGCATGAAACATCTTTAGCTTTTTCCCATGACCAGGTGTTTTACCACATCTTTGACAGGGCCTTTTATCATTTTTGTTCAGAGATGAGGTTGCTGCATGCTTGGGAAAACTGCTGTTTTTGAATTTTGATGGGCTGTTTTTTTTCGTGTTTTTATTCATATTTGCAGCCACTGCATCAATTTCAGCTCCACTCCTTGACTCACCTCTTAAGTCAGTCTGCTGTTTTTTAATGACTTCTGATTGTCGTGCCATATTGATAGCTTTCTTAAGAGTGAGGTCTCTGTCCAGCTGCATCCGCTCAGATAGTGTGCTGAGAAATTTAACGGCTCCGGAGGCTGAATCGTGAAGGTGGCGCTCGGAGGCACGCTTACACTCGGCTAGGGTTGTCCTCGTTCAACTTCCGCCGACTTTCTCTTTTTAAAAAAAAAAAAAAAAAAAAAAAAATCCTTTCTCTTCACTCTGTCGCCTCACTATAATTGCTTTACTTTTGACACCATGTCGTGTCATTAAACATAAGAGAGCAGGTCAATTCAATGTGTTGACTTATTTATTGATAGTTCCTTCTTATTACTTGACCCCGCCCAGCCACTTCTCTTAAAGAGCCCCATACCAAACACGTAATAATCACACCACAGTATCCACAACACTTACCTTGTTTTACCACAGTAACATAGTTTTAATGTGGTATTTGTAGTTAATCACATAACTTGCCATGCATTTAATACTTTTATGTAAAAAAAATGTAATTCAAAAACATCAAATGCTGTGCAAAATGTAACTGCTGTAAAGTTCAGTCAAAGGGTTAAGACCAACACAGACGTACCATTGGAAATGTTTGCGTTTGCAGCTTTTGGTCTTATCCATAAACACACAAGATGGCCAAATTCATCCCTCTCCACAAACAAGACAAGACAAGAGTTCGACAGGCCTTCCTTTGGTCTTCCTTTTTAGCCGAAACAAAGAAAACAGAAAATGTTGAACCTTTGAAGGACTTTAGCCTCCCTGGCAGCTTCTTCAGGTTCAGCTCTGGGAGCTTCGAGTACAAGTTACCTGTTAATATTAGCAGCTTTTTGAAATAACCGATCAAAATTCGATACTTTGAGCTTTGAAAATATGCCATGATGAAAAAGAGAAAGGAAGAAAGAGAGCAAAAATGTAAATTAATTATGAATAACAGTTCAGAAAAATAGGCAAGGAAAAGCTGACAGAGAGAGAGAGAGAGAGAGAGAGCGAGAGCTGTTGATAAACAGCTGTTGGACACTAAAGGTTGTTGTAGGAGATGGAGATGTATGTGATCTGAAGAAACTGCAAGACAAAAACATATTGAATTACTTTTTTTTTTTTTTTTTTACATAAAAGTATTAAAGGCACATAAAGGCAAGTTATGTGATTAACTACAAATACCACATTAAAACTACGTTACTGTGGTAAAAACATGGTAAATGTTGTGTTACTGTGCTTTAACTACAAATAGTAACATTACACAGTAAAAACACAGTTTTCAAAGTATGTTAAGTGCCGTGTACTGTGCTTTAACTACAAAGAGTACACAATAAACACAGTAATTATAGTAAAATCATGGTTAGTGTTGTGCTTTTCAAATAGTGTGCAGTAAAAACATTGTTAAATTTACATAGCAGACTATTTTATCCAAAGCTACTGTGGTAAAACCATGGTAAGTATTGTGTTTACTGTGTTTTAACTACAGATACCACAGTAAAACGACAGTTACTATGGTAAAAAGTGATGTGGCCACTGGGCATTTAACAGCACTGTGATTACATTAGTTCAGAGGCATTCACAACTGATTTGTAAAGAAAACGTCAAACTGCACTTGCTTACACATTAATTGCAGACAATCCGAACGGTATCTTAAAAAAAACAAACCATAAAATAAAATAATGAACATACCTGGACAACGACTTACGGTGAATTGTTGGGTCACTCCTCCTTTTTTAATTAGTAACGATGGTAACGACAGTCAAAGGTCATTTGATGACGACACACCAGACAAACGAGACTGTCGTAATTTCTAAGGCTGCTATTTAATAATATCAGACTTATTTTTGATCTTATTGATTATTCTGATCTCATTAAAGATGATAGTTTTATATTGTTTTTAGATTTTTTTTAAAGCCTTTGATACCGTCGAGCATCCTTTTATTTTTTATTGTTTAGAACGCTTTGGGTTTGGGCGCTATTTCAGCAATGCCATGAAAACTCTTTATGTGGGTGGCAATAGTTCAGTAAAATTAAGTCAAGGCACCACACAAAGATTTTATCTGAAACGAGGTGTGAGGCAAGGTTTCCCAGTTTCAGTTTATCTTTTTCTTATTGTTGCTTAGGCGTTTAATCATTTTATTAAATCAAGTGAGATAGAAGGAATTCAAGTTGGAGGGAGAAGTGTCTTGATAAGTCAGTTAGCCGATGACACGGCTCTATTTTTAAAAAATGCTTGTCAAATTCAGTCGGCTATCAAAAATATAGAAATTTTCTCTAGTGCCTCGGGTCTTTGTTTGAATTTACAAAAATGTGAATTGTTTGCCTTGAAGAGTTGCCATGACAAATCCATTTGTAACATTTCTGTAACGGATGCTCCAATCTATTTAGGTATGACTATTTCCAAAAATGAGCAGGACAGAATCTCACTAAATTTTAATCCTGTGATCAAAAAAGTAAAGAGCAGATTTAATATTTGGTTACAGAGAGATTTATCTCTTAAAGGTCGTGCTCTGCTGGCTAAAGCGGAAGGCATTTCTAGGCTTACTTATGTTGCTTCCTCAATTCATTCAGACAGTAAAACAAATAAGATAATTGATCAAACTATGTTGAATTTTCTGTGGAAAAATCGGGTGCATTATATTAGAAAATCTGTGATACACTGTAAAAAAAAAAACTAATTTTACAGAAAATAACCCTAAATTTTTTACAGTAGTTTTCTGTTATTTAAAATTGCATTCAAAACTTAGTATAATTACAAACAATATCTGTAAATTAACAACTTGACTGCTATTTTAGGTACTATATCATTAAAGACAACTTACAGTATTTTTAATTTTTTTATACAGGAAAATTACTGTATTATTTTTACGGTATTTTTTGTGTTAATTTAAATTATGTTCAAAACTCTGTAAAATTACAAACAATATCTGTAAATTAACAACTTGACTGCTATTTTAAGTATTGTTCCATTAATGACAAATTACAGTAATTCTCATTTTTATACAAAAACATTATTGGATTATTTATACAGTATTTTTTCAGTTTTCTTAAATTATGTACAAATTTACGTTAAATTACAAAAATAATCTGCAATTAAAAAATGTACGTAGTTCATTATATTAAAGTTTTATGTCCATTCTTTCAATTTAATGTTCTTTTTTGTAATTTTAAAGTAAATCTTATTGGTTTTATATTTAGGTGTATTTTTACATTATATAGAATATAAAATCAGCCTTAAAATCCATAAATCATGTAACCGTGCAATAAAAAATGTATTGCATTAAAAATGTTTTATTTTTATAAAGAAAAAAAAAATCAGTAAGTGTACAAAGTACAGTCTAACGTTATACGAGAAATGTAACAGACAGACGTGTAATCACAAGAATTTATTGCAGAAATGTCAAAAAGCAGTACCACAGTACAGTAGTCCAAATGACGATGCGCTGCAGTCGCGGTCCTCTCTGACGGAATATAATAGTTTAGTGCGAGGAGCAGGGCATCATTTCAGTTGTTAAACGCTGAAAATACTCTCCCGATCAACTCCGTGACTGAGCGCGCGCTTCTCACTCATCACCGGAAACACGGAAACAAATATATAATATAAAATATAATTTAATTTAATGCAGTTGACTGATTTATTTATTTGCTTAATTTGAAATTACATGTTTCATTCTGTGTTGACTTGCCATTTCAAAGATTAAATTTAAACAATACTACACTTCATTAAAATATCTGTAATATGTTTATTGCAATATTATTCCATCATTGCCACTCATGGCCCAGCTCTGGATGAAAGGGTACATTGCCGACAGGAGGCCAGCTTGAGGCCACATTTGGGCCAAGATCGCTTGCTATGTGGGAAGGACCACACTGTTCATGATGGAACATCACTCTTAGGTCAACCTATACATCGTCTTTACTTTTGAATAACTAAAATACAGATTGTCACTTTCTGTGGTGAGAAGTTCAACATTTTCAGTTTACTTGTCTCATATCACAAATGCTATAAAGTCCTACTGCAGTCAGTATATATGCTATTAAATAAAAGTATATAGACAAATTTTGTAACTTGCATGCAATTATGGCAGTATTTTTTTCCATAGTTGCAACGCTATTTGCTGTTGCTCAGTGTTGCTTTGAGCTGATTGGTTAAGCTGACTGTCACTCAGGAATCTGGCCAATGACTAGCGAGCGCGCCGTTTTCCCGCTCAAATTTGAATGTACAGTGTCAGTGTGCCGCTGCTGCTCAGCTTCTGCAGTCTGCTGCGGTCGCTACTCTAGTAATGGCTTTTATATGTATTATCTGAGTGTTAAATTCATATTTTGAGCGAGTTTGTGTTGTGGGATGACGATTGAGAACGAATAAACGCGAATATGGACACTTCTACCAGCAGCTAACAGACAAGCAAACTGCAAAAGGTAAGTAACTTTTATTATTGTATAGCCTAATGTTTTATAGTTACATCAAGATTGAAGTGAGATGCTAATCGCGATTACATATATTTTCTCAATGTTCTACCAGTTACTGTGTTTAGTATGAGCTAATACTGTTAGCTAGGGCTGGGCGATATATGAGCATGTCACACAGAAAACCGCGCCTCGCTTGAATGGTCAAATACAGACAGTCATCTCAAAATACACTCGACTTAAACACAGTCGCTAATGTCTGGAGTCAAGATAAATATTCAGGTGGAAACCCGGTGACCTGTCCGTATAACTTACTGGATCTGTGCTTTTGGTTCTTAAAGTGACAGCAGTATAATTTAGCCTAATGTTACCTGCAGTCGGTCATAATTTGAATCAAACAACAAAATACTAAAGAGAAAATGTATTTAACTGGTCTTTGTTCTATTGCATTAGTCCTATTGTTTGTAATATGCTACTTTGATCTTATACATGTGATATATAAGATATATTGTTATTGTGAAGTAAAATTTCCTATATTGTGAAATAATATGGTCATATTGCCCACCCATACTGTCAGCTAGTTTTAAGATCGAACCCATAAGAAAAAGTGACAGCACTTTGAAATGAGTAACCTGAGAACACTGTCATGTGAACTCATCTGACAGAGAGGACCTCAAGCATAATCCTTGGACATTTGGAGAAGAACACTGTATGCAAAACAGGATTTTGGATCAGCTGTGAAGATTTTGTATGGAGCTGGTGAGTACATTTTTGCAAGCCCATGTCTCTGTCAGTAAGCAGACAGTGTTTTATTGAACAAATTAATAATGTGTGTGTGTGCGCTTCCCCTCATGATCCAGAAGTTTTGGAAATGAAAATCTTCTACCATATGATCTTCAGAGGAAGTGAGTATCCATGTCTAACATTAATACATATTATATAAATCTATTTTAAATTAATTTTCACAGTATTTTTATTCCATGATTTTAATTTGTTTTAATACCAGACAAAACAGGTGTCTTCTGACATAATCTTTTTTCTTTTTCTTTCTCTTTTCTTCTGTTTCCCCAGCTAATCCAGCTGATTACTGGCAATTTGGAGGAGGACTGCTCTTTATCTGCTGTGTCTGTCACTTCTGGCCATGGACCTTTTCTTGTATGTTTTGGTTTTACTTATTACACTAATATAGCTATTAGTTTTTAACTATATGTAGAATTAAAATACATGTGTTTTTCTACATATATTACCAGAGCTACTGTGGTGCCCAAAATTATTAGAACACTATTTATTTTATACCAGTTAAAAAATGGTTTTAAGTCAGTTATTTCTATCTTTTGCTGTAGTGTGTCAGTAGGAAATAGTAGTTTTAGGCACTTGTGTAAAAATTCTGTTAAATGAGGATGTTGTCAAAAATAATGCCATAAATACATTTTCTTTATCAATTAACTTTTATAACTAAATTAAATCAACATTTAGTGTGACCATGTTACGTGCCGCGTGTGTTTTTGTTTCTTTTCTCTTATTTCTATCAATCTGTTCTCTAGTCTGTCATCATTGTTCTTAGGTCTCTGCTGGTTGGAGGAGACTGCTGTCAATCTCTTGGTCTCTGCCTCGAGCTGCTCTTTTTGCTGCCTGGTCAGAGCAACTGGCGCTAGTTTCTGTGGTCATTTCGTTGTCAGCAGAAGTGGGATCGGGGTCAACACTGACGATCACTTCACAGTCCATGCTAACATCATCATGACCACCCAGGTCCGGAACCGTAGCGGAAGTAGAAGTGGAAGGCATTGCGGATGGAAGGCGTTGCCTCTTGATCCTCCGTTCGTATCGCTGAACAGCCTTTTCTTTTGCTTTTAAGTTTTGCGATCCAGAATAGCCCATTTTGATGTGAGGAACATAGTCTGGGTGCTGTGGATCGCGGTTTGGGACACCTGAATCAGAACGCGAAAACATATGACTCGGTTGATTTGACTCAGTATTATTTTTTTCAATCTTCTATAAATACATAGTCACTAAGACTTACCATGAACAAAATGAGCCTCACAAACTCGATCAGAAGCTGCAGGAATCCAGGCTTTCTTCGGAGCGTCCAGGTTCAATCGCCTAATTGCACGCAACCATTTCTTTCGTTTTTCGCGATCCTTTTCGGAGGGAATTCGAAAAAACTTTTTATCAGGCCCCCAACGAGCCGTACAATCGACCACACAGCAAGAGTGAACCATCCTCTTCTCTAAATCCTCATCCAAACGTGCAAAACAATCAAATTACAGGTATCTAGCGGTGTTTCCTGCCACACGATTCCCATGATGCAACGCGACAAACGTAAACAATGACGTCACAAAAGATCCGCCTATACTGTTAGCTAGGGCTGGGCGATATATGAGCATGTCACACAGAAAACCGCGCCTCGCTTGAATGGTCAAATACAGACAGTCATCTCAAAATACACTCGACTTAAACACAGTCGCTAATGTCTGGAGTCAAGATAAATATTCAGGTGGAAACCCGGTGACCTGTCCGTATAACTTACTGGATCTGTGCTTTTGGTTCTTAAAGTGACAGCAGTATAATTTAGCCTAATGTTACCTGCAGTCGGTCATAATTTGAATCAAACAACAAAATACTAAAGAGAAAATGTATTTAACTGGTCTTTGTTCTATTGCATTAGTCCTATTGTTTGTAATATGCTACTTTGATCTTATACATGTGATATATAAGATATATTGTTATTGTGAAGTAAAATTTCCTATATTGTGAAATAATATGGTCATATTGCCCACCCATACTGTCAGCTAGTTTTAAGATCGAACCCATAAGAAAAAAGTGACAGCACTTTGAAATGAGTAACCTGAGAACACTGTCATGTGAACTCATCTGACAGAGAGGACCTCAAGCATAATCCTTGGACATTTGGAGAAGAACACTGTATGCAAAACAGGATTTGGATCAGCTGTGAAGATTTTGTATGGAGCTGGTGAGTACATTTTTGCAAGCCCATGTCTCTGTCAGTAAGCAGACAGTGTTTTATTGAACAAATTAATAATGTGTGTGTGTGTGCGCTTCCCCCTCATGATCCAGAAGTTTTGGAAATGAAAATCTTCTACCATATGATCTTCAGAGGAAGTGAGTATCCATGTCTAACATTAATACATATTATATAAATCTATTTTAAATTAATTTTCACAGTATTTTTATTCCATGATTTTAATTTGTTTTAATACCAGACAAAACAGGTGTCTTCTGACATAATCTTTTTTTCTTTTTCTTTCTCTTTTTCTTCTGTTTCCCCAGCTAATCCAGCTGATTACTGGCAATTTGGAGGAGGACTGCTCTTTATCTGCTGTGTCTGTCACTTCTGGCCATGGACCTTTTCTTGTATGTTTTGGTTTTACTTATTACACTAATATAGCTATTAGTTTTTAACTATATGTAGAATTAAAATACATGTGTTTTTCTACATATATTACCAGAGCTACTGTGGTGCCCAAAATTATTAGAACACTATTTATTTTATACCAGTTAAAAAATGGTTTTAAGTCAGTTATTTCTATCTTTTGCTGTAGTGTGTCAGTAGGAAATAGTAGTTTTAGGCACTTGTGTAAAAATTCTGTTAAATGAGGATGTTGTCAAAAATAATGCCATAAATACATTTTCTTTATCAATTAACTTTTATAACTAAATTAAATCAACATTTAGTGTGACCATGTTACGTGCCGCGTGTGTTTTTGTTTCTTTTCTCTTATTTCTATCAATCTGTTCTCTAGTCTGTCATCATTGTTCTTAGGTCTCTGCTGGTTGGAGGAGACTGCTGTCAATCATCATTAAGGGCGTTGTTCCTGCAGCCAATCCGAAGTCACCCTGCTGTTTAAAGATCTCCCGGTGTGTCACGCTGGATAGCTCAGTGTGTGTGTTCAGGTGTTTTGAGTTAGTTTGTTTCGGAGTTCGTATTTTTTGTTTGTATCACATATGTGTGAGCTTAATACTTGTTGCTGTGTTATCGCAATTTTGAGGGGAGTGTTGATAATAATTACTGTTCTTTCTTTGAGTGGGGAAATGAGGAACAGGTTAGCGTATTGTGCGCCCTAGGATACATCCTGCCCGCAGTTAACAGGTGTTAGACACACTAGATGAGAGGTGAGCGTCTCTTTTGTATTTTTGTTTGTAGTTAGTGTAGTTTAGTTGTGGCGTGTTTGTTTTCTGCATTTTTCTTTGGTTAGTTAGGTTAAGAGGGTTTTGGGGACTTAGTTTAGAATATTTATGTTTTATTATTTTTGTTGATTTGACGCCTCCTTCGTTCCTCAGGTTTTCCTAATTTAATGTATTCTTATTATTTTTGCTTTATATATTATGCATTGTATATAGCTCACACATTGTTTAGTGGCTCAGGCTTAAAGAAATGAAAAACTTCTGATTGAATTAAGCGTTCTTTCTGCCTGGTTTCTTCTACAATCTCCATTCTCCCAGCAATATTGAATAATAATGTTGCGTTCCAATCCCTAGATCTTTAAAGATCGTAACAGACCATCCTTTGCGTTTAAAGCAGCTTTTGCTCTAGGTGCACGTGTGGTTAGTTTTTCAGGTAACTTTTCAGGTAGGTTTCTTGAAGCGTCTTGGAGACGTTGCCACAGTTCTTCTGGATTTAGTCTGTCTCAGTTTGTTCGGTTTCTTCATGCCATTCCAGACAGACTGATGATGATCAGATCAGATCTCTGTGTGGAGCACTAGCTGTCGTCAGACTCCTTGTGCAAACGAAAATTTCACTGGATTATTAAAATTAATGGCAAAATGAATGTTTGGAAAGGTAAACTGATATTTCCTACTGAAACACTACAGCAAAAGATAGAAATAACTGACTTAAAACCATTTTTATAGCTGCTGAAAATACTAGTGTTCTAATCATTTTGGACACCACTGTATATGGAGCCCACAGGAGTCAGTAGAATATTGTGGATTAATATAAGACTTATGTTATGTACTCATGACCTCATCATGAGAGTAACCCTAACTGATCAGATAGAAATGCAATTTTTAGCTATTCAATTCCTCCTGGGGGCTCTGAAGAAGTGTTTATGAAGAATTCATTGATAATGTTATTTTACATTTGAATAATAAAATTGCTTGACAATCTTGTACATATATTTTAGTATTTTTGTTCGGTTTAAAAGGACTAGTTCAATTCCAGAATGAAGATTTGCTGATAATTTATTCACCCCCATGTCATCCAAGATGTTCATGTCTTTCTTTTTTCTGTCGAAAAGAAATTTAAGGTTTTTGAGGAAAACATTCCAGTTGACTCCCACTGAAGTCCACTATATGGAGAAAAATTATTTAATTTCTCAAAAACTTTAATTTCTTTTTGACTGAGTAAAGAAAGACATGAACATCTTGGATTACATGGGGTGAGTAAATTATCAGAAAATATTTATTCTGGAATTGAACTTCTCCTTTAAGTTGAATATATTTAATTCAACATTTTTATGAAAGTGTTCCATGTTCTTCACCAGTACAGTATTTTAAATGTAATTGTGCTGTATTTCTTTTAAATTTTAATTTCTTATGGCATCTGTACAGACTTTGTATTTTGTCTTCTAAATAAAACAGAATTTTCCATCTTGAGCATGCTTTGACACTTTATTGAAGGCTTTTGATTGTAATAATTGGTCAAATAACAGTGTTTCTCTGTAGAACATTTAGTGCTTTCATTGTAATAATCCAGGAAAAATCTGTAAAAATAAGGGTTTTACACTGTAAAAAGTCCTGTAAAAACGGTCAAATGACTGGCAGCTACAGCTGCCAAACAAAAACCGTAAAATTAAAAGTAAAATATCGTAATTGAAACAAGAAAAATCTCTAAAATAACAGTTTTTCTGTAAAATGATTGTTTTTGCGCTTTATTTCAATTAAGGTATTTTATTGTAATTTTAGGGTTTTTGTTTGGCAGCCGTAGCTGCCAGTCATTTGACCTTTTGTGTAGTTCATATAAAAATGGTGGTCTTGATTATTTAGATTTTTCAATCTTAGATAACACTTTCAAAATTAACTGGTTGAAGTATTTCTTGAAAAACCCTTTTTCTGTGTGGAATTCATTATCTAGTACTGTTTTTGATCAACTTGGTGGTCTCTCATTTTTGTTAATGTGTGATTACAAAATTGAAAAACTGCCTGTTAAATTGTCAGCTTTTCACAGGCAAGCACTTTTGGGGTGGAAGTTAATTTACAAGCACAATTTTTCTCCTCACCAGTATTATATCTGGAATAATTGTAATATTCTGTATAAACACAAGAGTATATTTTTGAAAACCTGGTTTGATAAAGGGATTCTTTTGGTAGGACAGTTGTTGAATTCTCAAGGGTATTTAATGACTTATGATGAATTTCTTTCATATTTTAATTTCCCTGTAACCCCGAAAGAATATGCTTCTGTAATTGGAGCTATCTCTTCTAGTATTGTGTCTTTGTGTAGAGGTATTTCATACTCTAAACATGCTTCTTTACTTCACCCTGCTGATACTTTCTGTGGTAGAATTTGTTTTTCATCTAAATAATAATAATAATAAGGCTATACGTTTATTGTTTCAAAAAGAAATTGTTAGTAAGCCAAGTGCTATTTTTTATTGGTCTAAATTTATCAGAAATATTAATTGGAGGAAAGTTTGGGTGTTACCTAATAAATATCTCGTTACAAATAAAATTAAAGAAATTTAATTTAAGATACTGCATAAATATTACCCTGCTAAACATTTTTTAAGCAGATTTATTGAAGATATAGATGTAAACTGTTCATTCTGTTTACGACACTCTGAAACGGTACCTCATATTTTCTGGCATTGTCAATATACGAAGAGGTTATGGCGGGAGGTTTCTAGATTTATAAATGACAAAGTGATGAGCAATTTTCTTTTACTATATGAACATGTAATATTTGGTTTTTTGAACTATGACAAGAAGTTTGAAAATAAGGCTTATATAATTAATCTCTTGATTATACTTGTTAAATTTCATATTCATCGTTGTAAATTCAGCAATCAGAAGCCTCTTTTTTCTGTGGTACGTAAGGAATTAGATATCTATATAAGTTTCATTAAGGAGAGTACAAACAAAAAAGCTGTTAAAACTGTGTATCTTCCACTATTTTATTTTATTTTAATTTATTTGTTTACTTTATACATACGTGTATAGTTTAAATATGCCCCCTGTGTATACCTTTGGCACTTCTGTTCTGTATTTGTTCAAGCATTAATAAAAAATAAAAAATAAAAAAAAATTCTAAGGCTGCTGGGGGCGCTTGATTTAAAAACGTAATAATAGGTCGTAATACGCTGCTTGCACAAACAACCTATGGGGTCGTTTTTCGGAGGAGGACAGTCTCTAAATTCTGGATTCTAGGCAAGAACTATGGCAACTTTTCATTAGAGCAATTCAATTTTAAAATGATAATTATTTTTTAAATTATTTATGTTTGTTAAATTAAATTAAATATTACATTTTATATTGATAACTCGACAAAAGAGCTCTAAAGCCTGGAGCCCATGAATTTAGTAAAATGCTTTCTTCCCGTTAAATATGTTCTAGTTCTAATGAATTTTAACAGAAGTAAAATGTTAATGAAATGATGAAAGATCAACATCAGTGTCTTACATAAATTAGAAGTTAACTTACTTACAAAAATTCATTTGTTATTAAGGAGTTTATTTACTGCATCCCATAGCTCAAAATCAAATAGCTCAAAAAGTTTTACTGTCAAATGTGTATTTCTATGTGAAAAAATACAGTATATTCAAAAATATATATATTTATAGATTTTTCCAGGGCTAAATTTTAACTTCAGTCCAGCCCTGTCTGACACTTTTTAAAATAAAAGTTCTATGGCATCACTGTGAAAACTACCTTTTAATCTTTATTTTTTCAAGTCTATGTGTAACTATGATATAAGTCACACTGAGGAAGGCTTGGTAGCCTAAACGTTTGTGTCTATTCCCCAATGGTAATGATTGTAAAATAAAACGAAAAAGAAGATTGTTCTCGTGAGTGCGGATCATAAATTATTTGACAAAGTAACAATGACATAATGACATTTAACGGGCATATATGTTTTGAATATTATCAATTCTTATTCTTACAGTTTTTCTTTTACAAAATTTAAACTTGAAGCTATCTGTACTGTACTGCTGTGTTCTGATCTGCATCTAAAGCTTATCACTGTAGCTTCTTTATATGCTATATTCTTCATATGATATATTTCAATCAATCAGTGTATTTATGTATTTGTTTGTGGGATTGTGAAAAAACCATACCACAATAGGCATGTATTCAGTCTCCTTTTTTTGCAGAGGATCTGCTGGCATGGTCCACACTGCCACCTTGCCAAAGCATACAACATTTAAATGAATTAATAAATAAATTGATGTACAACAATATGAAGGGCACTTTACACATCTTTCTGTTTTTAATTCTAATGTATGGTAAGTGTGTTTGTTCACTTCCGGTTTCATTTTGAGACTGCTTTAAGCTCCGAGCAAAAACCGTTTCTGTTTGTTCTGCAGGCGTGTTTGTTGCTGATGCAGTGAAGTCGGTGTCAGTGATGGAGAGAGAATCTGTTACTCTTGACTCCGATCTCACTCAAATACAGGGATTTATTCAGATACAGTGGAGGTTTGGGGATAATGGTCCAGTCATTGCTGAAACCGATGGAAATGAGATCTTATATCTTTATGCTGAGAAATTCAGAGACAGACTGCAGCTGGATCATCAGACTGGATCTCTGACCATCAAGAACATGAGAACCACAGACTCTGGTCTTTATCAACTAGTGATCAGCCACAACACTGGGACCTCATATATGGCATTCAGTCTTACTGTCTATGGTAAGGGCACATTTATTATTTGAATAATTTAGATGTTTTCACACTTGTTTTTTTTTTGTTTGTTTTTTTTATAATTAAACTGATATTCAAAGTACAACAAGCAAGTGGTTATATATGGACCATTTTCATATTTCTGGGGTTCTCAGATGTGGAAGTCGTCATAGTTGTGAAAACCTGCAGCAAATGAAAAAAGAGAGAATAAAAATTCTTGGCTGTCTAGTTTCAATGACTTTCCAATGAGGAAAACCACTGTGAGATTGATTACACTGATCAGAAGAAAAAACATGTCAAATTTATCATCACTCCCTTAGCGGTATAGTAGAAACGCTCACTCAGTTTTTGTTAACGAGTTTTCTAATGTAATGCCAACATAAGAAAACACAAATCATAGTTTTATAAATGTACATTTTTTAAAAAAAAAATGAAAATATAAAAACATTGCTAGGTTTACAATGTTCTCAGGTGTGTTCAAAAGAGAAAGGCTTACAGTTGAGCTGTAAGCAAAATCTGTGCAGAACTGATCCATCTTGACTGTGCTGATTTCGCTCCTCCCCTCACTGAAGCCACCTACTGTTCTCTCTCTATCTAGAGTCTATCTGCTAATATATCCGTCCTGTGTGCACTCAAATTGAGCGCTCTCTTCTCTCTATCATTACAAGACATGCCCCTTACTGCTGAGTGTGTTTTGGGACGTGGTCCGACACTGTGGTCAAAAGCGTTATATTTAAATATTGCTTAGTGCTCATTTAATATTCAGCAATATTATTTATTTCACTGCACTGACACTATCAGATGAGAACTGAACAGAATTGGATGATGACATCACTGTTTTCTCCAGGACTGCTTTATAGCTGATTTGAACTCAAAATAACTGATGAACTTTACACAGTAACTGAACTGACCTTAACTGAATAATAACACTATTTATTTTTATATATATATTTATTTATTTATTTTATTTTTTTACAGCAGAATTGGATAATGTTGATAACTATTTATTAGTGTGAAGCTGCTTTAAAACAAGTTGACTTGACTAACATGAGATTTTATTGACTTTATCAGGACTGTTCTGTACTTAAAGCTGAATGAATCAAATTGTATTTATAAGGCAAAACTGATCTTAGTTACTGAATATAGCTCGGTTTACTAACATTAGCAGCAGTGTTATGTGAGTTTAATCTCTGAGAAACTGTTTCTGTTTGTTCGGCAGCTGTGTTTGGTGCTGATGAAGATAAAGTGAAGTCAGTGATGGAGGGAGATTCTGTCACTCTAAACCCTGATCTCACTCAAATACAGCAAATTAGTAGGATAATGTGGTGGTTTGGAGATAATATTTCACTCATTGCTCAAGCTGATAGAAATATCATCTCATATCCCAATTATGAGATATTCATAAACAGACTGCAGCTGAATCAGACTGGATCTCTGACCATCAAGAGCATGAGAACCAAACACTCTGGGAATTATGAAATTCAGATCAGCCACGACACTGGGACTTCATTTCAGAAATACAGTGTTACTGTCTATGGTGAGTATACTTCTTCTTTTTTGTCAGAATAAAATATTTTAAAATGTGTTTTTGTTTTACAAATAAACTGAATTAAACTGAGTTTATAAAAGTGCAAACAATTACAAAGAAAGGGCAAGTAATGCATTACTTTAAATGAATTCAATGTGGTATTTTGAAGTAGAAAATCTGAAATAGTATTTGCTACTATTAATCTATTTACAGCTTTGAGAAATATTTGTATAGTGTATTTGTAAGTTCAAGCTTACGTTCTACAATTACTAAAACTGAAAACAATAAATGGAAGCTATGTAGAAATATATAAATAATAAAATGATATGAAAAAAACTAAAATTAAATAAAATAGTAATAGTAAATATTTTAAAATATTTATATATATATATATATATATATATATATATATATATATATATATATATTTTTTTTTTTTTTTTTTTTTTTTTTGTATTGTTTCTCTTCAGCTGTTCCTGATCCGGATCTGTCTCCAGGTGCTATAGTTGGGATAGTTGTTTCTGTTATCTTGTTTCTGACTGCAGTTGTAGCTGCTGTTGTGATTTACTATCGCCACACGATCTCTGAACTAGAAAAGCAAGTGGGTGAGTATTACAGCTGATACAAGACAAAAACAATGACTTTTATTAAGCTATTGTCAAGGTGGTTGCAGTATAAGTAGTGCACAAAGACGAATAATCCAAAGGAACAGTCTTTAATTCAACACTCAGGAAAACAGATCACACAACACCTTAACATTATTGACACAGACATGACAAAGGAAATCAGGAACACAAGGAGTATATATACAAGACCAAACAAGGAACTATTGAGTTAATTAGACAACAAGTGAACTGAATGCAACAATCAAACACACTGGGAAAACTGGGTCAATTGAAAATACTGAAAACACTTCTTGATTAATCATGATGTATATTACAGTATCAGAGGAAATATACCATCAGTTTTACAACACATTAAGATCTGGGTTTGATAACATTAATAACACTCCTTTGTGAAAATGAAATATGTCTTTCTAAATTTAAGCTTGATCTGATGAACACATTTCTATGTCCAGCTGTCACAGTTGAAGAAAAGTTAGTGGCAGATGGAGATTCTGTCACTTTAGAGACTGATACTGAAGTACAGAAAGATGATAAGATACAGTGGTGCTATAAAGAAGACAACAATCTTATTGCTGAAATCAGTGGAGCGACCAGTAAAGAAACATATGATGGTTTTGATGAGATATTCAGAAGCAAACTGGTGCTGGACGGTCAGACTGGGAATCTCACCATCAATAACATCAGAGGAATTCACTCTGGAGTCTATAAACTACAGATCAGCGGCAAAAACACAAGAACCGAATACAAGAATTTCATTGTTACTGTCAAAGGTGAGTAGATCAATGATCTAGATGATTTAGACAAATTATGTAGAACGACAGTTAGATGATCTCAGCTTCAACAAATTCTCAAAGTGCAATTTAATTTTAATTACTTTTAGATATTTGTTTACTTTAATTTGAATGCTATGTTAGCTTATTATTGGTTGGGACAGTTGGAATGTTTCATTCGAAAGCTTTAATGCTCAATTCATCCTGTTGAAATGGTCTTTTAAAACCTTTTAGCGAGCTGAAATTTTGTGAAATATCAACTTCAAATTTAGAACAACTTTGTAAGAGTCCACATTATTTTGTGAAAATATATTTTGTATTCTGTACTAAAATGTATTGTTCAGTACATTTGCTTTTCAATAAAGACAACCCTCTAAGTTTTTAAGACTTTCATTAAATCACTACAATTACAAGAAAATGCATACTGATGAATCGTATCCAAATATAGTTTGTGGTTTCAAAATTATGATTTCTTTTGGCTAGAAATCCATCATGTCAAATACTACAGTCTATCCCAGTTTTACTTTATGATTTGTGATTGTGAATTATGGTAATATCCTCCTAGATAGATGAGATTAATTAATGGCTTACTAAGTTATGTACAAACATTCCAAACTAGGTTAAAATGTCATCTCAATGTATACACATATATGTGACATTGAAAATACTAACTAAATTAATGCACATTTTTTGTCTTCTGTATTTCTGTTTCTCTGTGTTGCTTTGACATACAGTGAGGACAGTGCCTGTGATGTCCGGAGAATTTGTGACTTTAAATACTGAGACTGAAATACAAAGCGATGATCTGATACTGTGGACACGTGGAGCTAAAAATAGTCTCGTTGTTAAAGTTGATTCAGGAACAACTAGTATTAGTGAGAAATTCAGAGGCAGACTGGAGCTAGACAAGACGACTGGATCTCTGATCATCACAAACACCAGAACCACAGACTCTGGAGTTTATAAACTACAGATCATCAACAGCGAACAAACCACATTCAGGAGATTCAATGTGACTGTCACTGGTGAGTAGAACAACATTTATTATAAAAACTGTATATTTATACATATGTTCCTGAATTCTTGAATTTTGTTGGCCGGGCGGTGTTCAAGAATGCTTTCTGCTTGTCTGTTTTTAAAGTTTTCTTTTTTTTTTTTCTTTGTTAATTCAAGTTTTAAGAATTTGAAAAAGTTTTTGCAGTAATACATATGTAGAGGTAAATGCAGCAATACACTTTTCTGTGACTGACTATGTTTTCTTTCAGGTTCCACAGGAAAACAAGTGAATGAATCAGAGACTGTTGAGATGTCACTGTTGAGTGAAGACGTGGAAGAAGTGAATGAGTGAGAAGTGAGAGTCACATCATCACCATTGCGCTCAACGGCATATTTGAACAAGCTGTTAAAATCACGTTAACACTTGTTTGGTTTTTAGATGAAGAAGGAAACATGTTTATGAACATCTTTTCAAAATTAATTTTACAACTGATACACATCATCCCAGTTACTTTATTAACATAATACTAGTTTGACACTGAAGACAGATGCGTGTTGAATCGAACTGCTGAAGAACTACTGATAACTAATGAAGAGCAAACAGAGAGACACAAGCTTCAAAGTTAACCATTCACTGTCCACATGCTGGAAATGCATTGTGTTGTAATCATCTGTGGTGCTACAATTACCAAACATCAGCTTTGGGAAAGCTGTGAAATCAAACCAAGATACATTGTTTGTTACATCTGAACTGATTCCAGAAATTCAAGATGGTGTGAAATAGCCGAACACTGAACAATTTGATACTCCAAACACCAAGTTTTAGGAGTGTTTTATCTTGTACATTACAACGAGAGTTTTTTTTTTTTTTCATCAGAAGTGAATCAGTTTTCGCAGCTATACCATAGAAGAAAAATTCTTGATCACCCAAATAACCTTTCAATTAAAAAATTTTTAAAGAACCATTTTTTTTAGTGTAAACAACATTTTAAAAATCTAAAGAATTTTCTTCCACTATGTTTACAGGTGCATCTCAATAAATTAGAATGTCGTGGAAAAGTTCATTTATTTCAGTAATTCAACTCAAATTGTGAAACTCGTGTATTAAATAAATTCAATGCACACAGACTTAAGTAGTTTAAGTATTTGGTTCTTTTAATTGTGTTGATTTTGGCTCACATTTAACAAAAACCCACCATATTCTCAACAAATTAGAATATGGTGACATGGCAATCAGCTAATCAACTCAAAACACCTGCAAAGGTTTCCTGAGCCTTAAAATGGTCTCTCAGTTTGGCTCACTCGGCTACACAATCATGGGGAAGACTGCTGATCTGACAGTTGTCCAGAAGACAATCATTGACACCCTTCACAAGGAGGGTAAGCCACAAACATTCATTGCCAAAGAAGCTGGCTGTTCACAGAGTGCTGTATCCAAGCATGTTAACAGAAAGTTGAGTGGAAGGAAAAAGTGTGGAAGAAAAAGATGCGCAACCAACCGAGAGAACCGCAGCCTTATGAGGATTGTCAAGCAAAATCAATTCAAGAATTTGGGTGAATTTCACAAGGAATGGACTGAGGCTGGGGTCAAGGCATCAAGAGCCACCACACACAAACGTGTCAAGGAATTCAGCTACAGTTGTCGTATTCCTCTTGTTAAGCCACTCCTGAACCACAGACAATGTCAGAGGTGTCTTACCTGGGCTAAGGAGAAGAAGAACTGGACTGTTGCCCAGTGGTCCAAAGTCCTCTTTTCGGATGAGAGCAAGTTTTGTATTTCATTTGGAAACCAAGGTCCTAGAGTCTGGAGGAAGGCTGGAGAAGCTCATAGCCCAAGTTGCTTGTAGTCCAGTGTTAAGTTTCCACAGTCTGTGATGATTTGGGGTGCAATGTCATCTGCTGGTGTTGGTCCATTGTGTTTTTTGAAAACCAAAGTCACTGCACCTGTTTACCAAGAAATTTTGGAGCACTTCATGCTTCCTTCTGCTGACCAGCTTTTTGAAGATTTTCCAGCAGGATTTGGCACCTGCCCACACTGCCAAAAGCACCAAAAGTTGGTTAAATGACCATGGTGTTGGTGTGCTTGACTGGCCAGCAAACTCACCAGACCTGAACCCCATAGAGAATCTATGGGGTATTGTCAAGAGGAAAATGAGAAACAAGAGACCAAAAAATGCAGATGAGCTGAAGGCCACTGTCAAAGAAACCTGGGCTTCCATACCACCTCAGCAGTGCCACAAACTGATCACCTCCATGCCACGCCAAATTGAGGCAGTAATTAAAGCAAAAGGAGCCCCTACCAAGTATTGAGTACATATACAGTAAACGAACATACTTTCCAGAAGGCCAACAATTCACTAAAAATGTTTTTTTTTTTTTTATTGGTCTTATGAAGTATTCTAATTTGTTGAGATAGTGAATTGGTGGGTTTTTGTTAAATGTGAGCCAAAATCATCACAATTAAAAGAACCAAAGACTTAAACTACTTCAGTCTGTGTACATTGAATTTATTTAATACACCAGTTTCACAATTTGATGCGCAATGCTAGATCCTCGCTAGTAACATGACACCTCGTTGTAATCCGTCTTTGAAAATGCTTATGTGCTCATAGAACAAACCTTTCACTAGTTGATTAGTGTGTAAGTTACTCCCATCAAAGCGTCAAAAGCTGGATAGGTGTGCTCGGCCTGAAGCGTCGCTGACCGATCCGCGTTTGACTGGATGCAGTGCATACCGCTGTTCAGACACACAACGGAACGGATTCAGTGGAACAGAATAATCTAAATCTCGAGAGATCATCAAGATTCTTCACACCTGCACAACAACGTGTAGAACATGGCATTGCTCTTTCTGCTGTTATTGTTCACGGACTGTAAGTGATGGATTTATTTTCTTTCGGTTTCATTTTAGACACTGCAGTATTATTACTCAGCTCTGCTTTAAATAGCCTACATGTAACATGAAAAAAAAAAAACATCCATTAAAATCGGATTTGCTGAAATTCCTATAGGCTGTTTCTGGAATTGTTTTTTTTTGTTGTTGTTTTTTTTAAATTGTATAATCTGGACTACATTGTTGACATCTGTGTTGAAGTTTAATCTGTAAAACTGATTAAATATGTTCTAGGTGTGTCTGGTGCAGGAACAGATGAGACGATGTCAGTGATGGAGGGAGATTATGTTACTCTACACACCAATCTTACTGAAATACAGAACGACGATACAATACTGTGGATGTTTGGACCTAAGGACTTGGTCATATCCCAAATAACGAGAAAGAACGATTTTACCTCATTTTTTGTCACTGATGAGGCTGAATTTAGAGGCAGATTGCAACTAGACCAAAAAACTGGCTCTCTGACCATCAGAAACACCAGAATCAGACACTCAGGACAATATAAACTAACCATCTCTAGAGAACAGACTACAACCAAGATATTTAGTGTTACTGTCTTTGGTGGGTATGAAGTCTTTCAATGTAATAATGATCTTGTTTGGATTAGCACTGTATTAATAATTGTATCATTATAATACACCATCTCAGACACCACAAGTTGTGCTTGATATCATTTTTATTTGCTGTTAAATTAGTGAAACTTACATGTATTATACGTAAAACATCACTTAGTGATTTCTTTTCCAGGGGCAGTTGGTGAGACGGATGGAGTGAAGTCAGTGTCAGTGACGGAGGGAAATGCTGTCACTTTACACACTGATACTGAAATACACACAGATGATCTGATCCTGTGGAGGTTTGGAGATAAAGGCATCCTCCTGGCTAAAATCGATGTAGAGACTAAAGAGACCTCATTAAACGATGCTGATGAGAGATTCAAAGGCAGACTTAAGCTGGATCAGACTGGATCTCTGACCATCAAGAACAGCAGAACTGAACACGCTGGACTTTATGAAGTACAGATCAAAGGCCATGAGAGTTCACAGCGATTCCTTCTTTTTGTCACGAGTGAGTAACTCTAATCTTTCAATGTAATGACATCAATGATCAGACAAATATTAGATTATATGAACATGATGAACAAGAAATTTGTCTGAAAATCGTAATTAATTGTGGTAAAATGAAGTCTTCTCTAATGATGGACACTTTCGTTCACTAACTGTCTAACTGTTTCTCTATAGCTGTTTCAGAATTGACCCTGTCTTCTGGTGAAATAGCAGCGATAGTTGCTGCTGTTCTGCTGGTGTTGGCTGCAGTTTTAGCTGTCGTGGTGATTTACTATCGCCGAAAGATTACTGCACTGCAAACAGGTACGTATTACAGCAGGGCTGACCCTGAGCAGTTGGGTGCCAGAGGTAAGATTTTAGCTATCAGCACTTGAATCAGAGCCAATTCTGCCACCGATCATTCACACAGAAATGGCATAGCTTTACAACATAAAACAAATTATGCATGCAATATAAATATGAGTACTGCACAAAAAAGACATTAAGATTTATTTAGATTAGAGAACTTTACTAGTATCGTCCAAAGGTGGCTATTAGTACATGTGTGATATTTTGTGATATAAATATAATATGTAGATTTTCTGCAATGTATACTGTGGTATGAAAAAAATGCATGACTTTTCACCAACAGAGGTTATTCAAGTAGTTTTGGAATTTGGGAAAAACTTGAAAAAAGAATGGGTTTCACTCTTTTCAAAAACCAACTCAAACCTCTTTCAGTAACCATAAAATGCACAGAATTAAAACAAAAACAAAAAATATCTTTCCACATTAGTTTTCATAGGTGACATTCCCACACTGTTTAAATTCTTATCAAATGTAATTTTTTTTTTTTTTTTTAAATCACTCATTTGTGCCCCTAACATTTCCCTGTTCCACCTATGCCACGGACCAGCCCTGTATATGGTTAAGACAGTGAGCTTTATTATGCTACAATGGCATCATTTACTCACAACATGTTGTTTAAAGCATATTCTGTTGTTTTTCCTGTGAAACACAAAAGGAGATGTTTGGCAAAATGTTCAGGCTGCTCTTTTCCATAAAACAATTCATAGTGACCACAACAGTCAAGCTTTAAAAAGTATTATAAATGAACCATAATGTAGTCTAAACAATTAATCTACTGTATTCCAAGATTTCCAAAATCATGATATGATGATTGTGTGTAATGAACAGATTGAAATGGCTATTCTCTGATAATCTGAACCTTCACCAAAGCTCTGAAAAAGACTGCAAATGTTGTGTCAAAAGTGTTTACATTTTATAGAGCCATCCTAATTCTGAGAGAATTGATTAATTTACCCTACAGATCTTTACAGATTTTCCAAGGTGTTTCACAAGTCTTCTTTGTAACTGAGATGTCCACCTGCAGTCACTTGATCTCATTAACACATTTCTGTTCTCTGTTTCTGTGTGATGCTTTGACGGGTGAAGAGAGGAAAGATCCAGTGACTGAGGGAGGTTCTGTCACTCTACACACCAATGTTACTAAACTACATAAAGATGATGTGATACAGTGGTGGTATGAAGATGAAGATGAAAAGAATCTCATTGCTAAAATCGATAAAGTGAAGAATAAGAAACCCGTATATGATGGTGCTGATGGGAGATTCAGAAGCAAACTGGTGCTGGATGGTCAGACTGGAAATCTCACCATCACAGACATCAGGACCATTCACTCTGGACTCTATAAACTCAAGATCAGCAGCAGCAAAAGAACCAAATACAAGACCATTTTTGTTCCCGTGACTGGTGAGTGCAGTGTTAATGATAATGCATTGTGTGAACAGTTTAGATGATCAGAAATTAGTTGCTCAAAATTAAACAAAATGTAATTACTTACAGATTTGAATGACTTCAATTAGTGTCATAAATAAATACATAAATAAATAAAGGATCTTTCAAGCAAAGTTATAATGTTATGAGAATAAAGTCATAAAATGAGAGATTAATGGCATAATATTGCAAAGTAGCCTACTATTTTGAGGGGGGAGGGGTCACAATATTATGAGAAAAAGCATGATCAGGAATCATTATGGAAGCATCATTATTCATGCCTTAATAATTTGAAATTATGACATACTCAAGTCATAATTATGATATAAAAAGTCAAAATTCTTACTTTAAAAGTCGTAATTACGAGCTAAAAGGTGTGTACTGAACTTGGTCCTCCAAACTCTAAGTCAAGTTAATTCATTTAAGAACGTCCCGTTTATCATTAGACCACTATCCTGTGACCGATGTGTTTATAAAGTCATTAAGTCAATTTCGACTTTTTGTTTCATAATTTTGACTTTGTCATAATTTCGATTTATCTTGTAATTTCAATTTTTAAACTCATAATTTTGACTTTTTATCTCGTAATTATGACTTTCAAAGTAATAAATTTGTCATAATTTGACTTTTTAAGGCATTATTTTTTTTTCTCACATGGCGGAAATTGGCTTCCATAAATCATAGATAGTTTGTGGTTTGGAATTCACAGTTATTTTGCCATAAATTCATCATATGGCTTAAGCATGTAAATAATACAGCACATTATACTTTATGATTTGGGAATTCAGGTAATGTCATCCTCCACTCTACTTCACTTTGATTTTTTTTTTTTTGTTTGTTTTTTTAAATTTCCTTATGATTGTAATTTCATAATGCTGTGATTTTAATCACAAAACATTATGACTTTATTCTCATAAAAGTCCTATGAGATTATTATATTTGTTGTAGTGTGTTGACAGCATATTTGAATTTTGTGTATAACAGCATAATGCTCCGTAACAGATATTAAAAGTTTTGCTTCAGCTAACTAAATGATAGCAATGTTAAATGAAGTTTAAAAAATGCCATGTAACTGTATCTGATGTCAAAATTGCAAATTAAATTCATTATTATTATTATTTTTATCTTGTGAATTTCCCTGTTTCTATGTGCTGTTGTGACGTAAAGTGGAGACAGAGAAAGTGACGCCGGGAGATTCTGTCACTCTCCAGACTGATGCTAGAATACAGGAAGATGATTTGCTGCTGTGGATGTTCGGAGCTGAAAAGAGTCTCATTGCTAAAATTGATTCGAGGACAAATAGAACTGATGAGAAATTCGGTAACACTTTACGGTAAGGGTACATGAATTACCATGCATAAATTAATATGTGACTAACATGAATTCAAAGTCTTTCATTCATGACTTCATGGATGAACAACACCTTAATTAATACATTAACTAAGGCGAGTACATTATCATGATTTATGATTTATTACGCATAATCATGATGTTTTCTTTGTTCACAAAAAAACAAGGTCTTTACTATCTATTGTGGATAAAGCTATGCTTATGGTACATGATTCAAAAAAGCATTATTTTGTGCATGTAAGACTACTTGAAAGTCTACTATTAAAGGAATATACAAAAATCCACATTACCTCATGCATGCATACAGGCTAGAACAGTATATCAATTAATGTGAGAACTAATGTTTTTCATTAAATATGATATGAGTTATCAAACATGTTCATATCACTTTAGTTGAGGGGCCACACACATGATGAAGTCATGAGAAGTTAATGCTTAGTTAATGATGATTACTGTATTTCGATGTTAACAGAATTCACATACTGTGTTCTGTGATTGGCCAATGTACATTTACCTGCAGGCTACTATGAAGAAGATATGAACATGCTTGATAACTCATATCATATTTAATGAAAAACATTAGTTTTAACATTAATTGATATACTGTTCTAGCCTGTATGCGTGCATGAGGTAATGTGGATTTTTGTATATTCCTTTAATAATTCAAGAAAGAAATGTACCATAAGCATAGCTTTATCCACAATAGATAGTAAAGACCTTGTTTTTTTGTGAACAAAGAAAACATCATGATCATGCGTAATAAATCATAAATCATGATGATGTACTCACCTTAGTTAATGTATTAATTAAGGTGTTGTTCATCCATGAAGTCATGAATGAAAGACTTTGAACTCATGTTAGTTCCTGATAATTCATGAGATATTAATGCATGAAGTAATGCATTATTCATACATTAATTTATGCATGAATTCATGGTAATTCATGTACCCTTACTGTAAAGTGTTACCAGAAATTCAGTGACAGACAGCACCTGGACGAGGAGACTGGATCTCTTACCATTAGAAACATTACAGATAGAGACTCTGGACAGTATAAAGTACAAATCATCAACAGTGAACAGACCACAATCAAGAGATTCAATGTGATTGTCACCAGTGAGTAGAACATCATTTATTCTAATAACTGTATTAATTTATGCAACATTTACAGTCCTCAAATCTGATTGGTTGAGCAGCTTTTTAAGAGTACTCATTAAGAGCTCATTAAAAGTCTAGTGTTTTTCTCAGCAGTCAGCTGGTCATTATAACTAAATAAACCCCTGCAGGAACAGTTCATGTTCAGTAAGCATCTCTAGAATGGATAAAACACCATTATTCAGCAGTCCAGAAATATTATGATGCTTTTTGTGAGGAACAGACCAAGATTTTTTTCAGCATGTTTGTTTGTTGAACTCTTGCGTCCTTTTTGAGATTGTGTAACGTCATCCATATGTAGATGTATATGTAGCATCAATGTGTCTTCCACTCATTTTTTTTTAATTTCTGTCATTGTCTCTGCATTTTCTGGCAGATTCCAGATTTGTCTACAGAGAGAATGAATCAGCGACTGTGTCTGAGCATTTGTTGAAGAGAAGGAATAAGCAAGTGGAAACAAGTTCATTTTGAAGAGATAAGACACGCCCACCAGATATTTAAGTACAAAAACATAGTTCTGCTTTTATTTTATATATCTGGAATTTTATTTATTTATTTTTTTGAGACAGTGAACCCTGGTTCATCTCGGGTCTGCTTAGAAGTTTTCTGAGTCCTTAAGAACCAATGCTCTAGAAGCCTAGAATCTGCCCAGTGAAAGTGAGAAATAAAGCAGAATTCTTGAAGATCAATAAGCAGAATGGTAGTTGGGGTGGGCAATATTTAAAAAGAAATGCATCAAAAATCCTATTTATTTGATCTGTCCTTCTATCAGTTTGCCCTGTCCTCTTGAGCTGCACGCATAAACAAACACAACGCCAGTGTAATTCGATTTACAAACAAATGACTCAACAGAGCAGCTTCTCTTAATGATTTATTTTCACTCACGTTGCTGGTTTAAATCATAGTATTTATTTATTTATTCAGCTTCATCACTTTTTTACATTACTCCATGAACTACTGATCATTGCAAAAGACGAGCAGCACAAGCAGAGAAATCCAAGAGTTAACCATTCGCTGTTCACACTCTGTGCATGCATCCAGAAGTCTAAAAAGTACCTGAAAAACATACTTGAGTAAAGGTGCATATATCTTGGAATGAAAATGACTCCATTGCAAGTCACCAATTCCAATACGATTTGGAGTATCTGATTTTAACAGTAGGTAAGTATTTTACTCGTACTGAATGTAGGCTCAAACATGCAGTCCTCAACACCTAATCAAGAGAAATGCCAGTAGAAAAACACGAAACAGTTGACTTGTGAGGAGAGCAATTGCATGTTTATTTTCTACAATCAAAATAAAACTGAACACCTCAAAATTGAAATAAGCCAAGGTTGACACAATAGTCTCTTAAACATCTATACAAACACTCAAGTCTCATGTAAGCTCATGTGCTTGAAATGGGCTTAAATAAACCACTATTCAAAAAGGTATCTTAAATAGAATAGATTAATCAAATATTGTTGAATAAAATGAAATAGTCGAACGCTACTTGCACTGGATGTGCTGGTTTCGGCCTCGTCATTGGCTGCAGCCAAGTCCTCATCTCATATATGAAACACATGCAATTCACAAGTATCTGCTAATGCACTTATATTCATATGGAAGTCCATTTCCACCACTGAATAAAAAAAGGGTAATTGCGACTTTCCCCCCCTCACAATTCTGACTATTTCTTGCAGTTCTGACCTTTTTTTTCTAAGAATAGCACGATATAAATAGCAAAATTCTAAGTTGTAAAGTCAGAATTGTGTGATGCAAACTTATAATTTCAAGTTATAAAGTCAAAATTGTGTGATAGAAACTCACAATTGTGAAAAAAGTGTCAGAATTGCAATTCTGAAATGTAAACTCACAATTGTGAGAAATAGTCAGAATTATGAGATAAGTCGCAATTACCTTTTTAAACATGTTTTATTCAGTGGTGGAAACAGGCTTCCATACATTTGCATAAAGTAACCTTGTTGACAAGTTTGGGTGAGTAAGGGCAAAACGCACAAAATATAGTACCTTCAATGCCCTGCTATCACTTCTTTTGTAGCAGAAATAAACTGCTGCAGAAAAAGTGAAATATAACAAATTGCATTACTCATCACACATGCATTGGAGTAAAGATCACATTGCATATATGTATTCAAAAATGTAGTCAGGTAGAGTGTAAATCTTGGTAATATACTGACAAAGTTACCAAAAATATACTTAAGTACAGTAACTGATTACATTTACTCAAATATTAACACCACTGCATGTGTTGCATTATTGTCCGTAGAGCAGCAGAACGTGTTGTGACATTTTCAAATTATCCACCGTGCTAGTATTACAAAACTTCATTATTTGGAAAGCTGTATTATCAAACCTAGCAATACTGTTTGACACATCTGAAGTAATTCTGAACAGTCATGATGGTGCAGTGATTTTAGTACAGATTTTAAAGGTAAATGAACATAAACACTATAAGTACTAGAAATGAGACTTTCAAATGACAGATTTGCTATCAGACAGTATACACAGTTTCTTAACCAATGATGAGGAAATGAACAATTATCCATCAAGAAACAAACTGTGTTCTGTTTGATCTCACATTGGTGTGTTTTGGTCCAATAATGTGTGTTTTTCTGAATTAGGCAGTAGGAAATGAATAGTCCCAAAGTTTTTCCAGTCCATTAATTTGGAGGACTGGTAGATTTCATGGGGCTCGAGGAAACAAAGCTGAGTATCATCAGTGTAACAATGAATGCTCACTCCATGTGTCCTGATAATGTCTCCCAGTAGAAGTGTAGATTACATTGCGTTACTTGGTGCATCACTTGAGCTTTTCAAAATGTATTTGTGATAACGATTACGAAGGTTTGCTTGAATTTTAATCAATGTGTGTAATCAAATGTTTCCATATTTAGTATAATATGGGGGCGGGGGATAAATATGTAGAGGTCATCTTTGAATTAGCAACATGTGTGTGTTTGTCTTGGTGTAATAACACTTGTTGGATTTGTGCTACTCAGATAAAGTTAGACGGAGCATTGAGCAAATAAGATTATTAAATAAACTCGTGTTACCATCACTTTGTTTCCTGCTCTTTCCCTGCCTCTGTCTGTTTAATTAATTTACTTTAATATTCAAAGAAACAGAGTGATTATTAATGTTTCCACACTGATAGCATATGAACTAAAATATCACAATGAAAGAGCTGCTTGTGTTTCCATATTCAGTCAGAAGGGGGCGCTATAGCAGTATCATCTGCATTAGGAGAGTCATGAGTTGCTGAACAACATCATCCTGAAAGCATCCAAGAAAGAATCAGTTACTGGTAAAATAATAATATACTGGCAGAGGTTTTGACAGGAACTTCTGATGATGGATGATCAGGTCAAATGTACAACAAACTGGGAATTCACCTGACTGACCTGATTTTCACATTCTGGGCCTGATTTCCATAATGTGCCAAAACAAGCGTGATGAGAGAATCAAATTAAGAGCAGAGTGGAATATAAACTGAAGAGCTGATGTGACTAAAGTTCACACATTTATTTTTTTATGATTGCGTGACTGTGGTCAGCTTTTTGTTGACATGTCATTTCACAGCTAATGCTTTTTCATCACTCCTCCAGTGGTCAACATCTTCCTAGAAGTGTTTAACGGTGTGTTTTCAACAGAAACACCCACAGATTAACTTCCCCATATTCTAATAAACTAGTTATATAAAAATGCAAAAACAGATGTATCTTGTAACCCCCAACACTCTTGTCAGTAGACACAAATCTTCCTAAGCTTTTATTCAGATACACTACAGGTATAGAGATGAGATGTGTAGATAGTATTTGTCACGGTTCATAGATCCAATGTCTCTCTCTAGTCTCGTGCTTTGTTGTTTACATGTGAGTGGGTGTGTCCGGATCGTTACCGTTGATCAGTATCCAGCTGCAATCACTCTTCGTCACCAGCTGCCACTCATCTCACCTCCTATAAATACTTACCACCTTCTCATCTCCTTTGTCAGATCGTTTTCATGAAGTCTATGTTGTCTGAGCCTGTTTCCGTGCTTCGTGTCCCGTCTTCAGTTCCTGTGTTCCGGTTTCACGTCTTGTTGGATCCTCTATGTGTCTGGTTCCCGTCATCAGAGCACGCTGCACTTCATCCATCACGCCACGTCTGACCATCAAAGTCCCTGTGCCACCGCCTGCATCACCCGGATCTATCTCATTCCATTTTGACTTTCAATAAACAGTTTACTTGCAGATTGTATCCTCGTTCTTTCGTAACAGAACGATCTGACCAAGAATGGATACAGCAAGTACATCAGCGCCAACCATGGAGGACTGTTTGAGCAACAGCATGGCTCGTTTGGACATTCAAGAAAAGAATTTACGATACTGGTCGCTGTTCAGGCGTTAGTGGCGCAGGTGTCCGAGCTCACCCAGCAGATCCAACAGCTACGAGTTCCCACTGCGCCGCCAACACCGCCGCTCCCCTACACCATCGGAGAGCCCATCCCAGTCGGAGCCACGCCTACCAACCCCAGAGCCCTATTCAGGTGATCCAAAATTTTGCAGAGCCTTTCTAACCCGGTGTTCCATGCATTTTTCTCTCCAACCCAAGACTTTCCAGACCGAGCGATCCAAAGTCGCTTTTGTACTCACCCTCCTGACTGGGAAAGCGGCGTTATGGGGAACGGCGGTGTGGGAGAATGAAGATCCGTGCTGCGTCTCGTTCCAGGAGCTCTCCGCTGAGATGAAAAGAGTTTTCGACCGGGCAGCCGGCGGAAGAGAAGCTGCAAGAATGCTGGCTGATTTACGGCAAGGAGAGAGGTCAGTGTCAGACTTTTCAATAGAGTTCCGGACCCTAGCAGCGGAGAGCAAATGGAACGAGGAGGCGCAGTGGGACATGTTCCTGCATGGGCTGGCTGACCGCGTCCAGAGAGAGATCTATGCTTTGGACCTGCCTCAATCTCTTAATGAACTCATTGCCTTAGCCCTCAGAGTTGATGCTCGACTAGCCCGAGTGGGAGGTCACGCTACGAGTAGACGCCCTCTGGCAGGTGCCGAGGGTCCACGATTTGGAGGCGGGGACGCGGTCAGCCCCGTCGACGATCACGAGCCCATGCAGGTTGGTCGAGCTCGGCTTTCCCGGGAGGAGAGGGAAAGGCGGAGGTCCCAGGGCCTTTGCTTATACTGTGGAGGGGCCGGACACTATGCTAACAACTGTCCGGTAAAAGGCCAAGCCCGATAGTAAGTATGAGGCTACTGTCGGGTGGGATCTCTGCTGAGAAGACCTCATCAACATCTACCCTTCTCCCGGTAAGACTGAGATGGTCAACACTCACTCACGACTGTCAAGCACTCTTGGACTCCGGGGCAGAAGGTAATTTCATGGACCACTCATTCGCACGCCAATTCAAGATTCCCTCAAACCCCTCACACATCAGATTGCTGTACACGCACTCAATGGACAAGAACTTCCCACCATCACTTTTGCCACAGAAGACATCACCCTCATCACATCAGGCAACCACACTGAAATCATCTCTTTCTATATCCTGGACACTCCCCTTGCACCCATTGTCCTTGGTCACCCTTGGCTCACCCGTCACAACCCTAAAGTGGACTGGCAGCTCAAGTCTGTGTCTTCGTGGAGTAACCAGTGTCATAAGTCTTGTCTATTGTCTGCCTGTCCGTCTGTTTCTGTCCCTGTGTTGCAGGAGGAGGCAGTGGATCTGTCTAACGTGCCCACGGAGTACCTGGACCTGAAGGAGGTGTTCAGTAAGTCTCGGGCTGCTTCTCTCCCTCCGCATCGTCCCTATGACTGTGCCATAGATTTATTACCAGGTACGGCTCCGCCCAAGGGCAAGTTATATTCACTCTCGACACCAGAGAGGAGGCTATGGAGAAATATATTTCTGATTCTCTAGCAACAGGGTTCATTCGCCTTCCTCTTCTCCAGCGGGGCGGGGTTTTTGTGGGGAAGAAGGACGGATCTCTGCGACCTTGTATTGACTACCGGGGGTTGAACAACATCACGGTAAAGAATACTTATCCTTTGCCGTTGATGTCTTCAGCCTTCGAGAGGTTGCAAGGAGCATCCATCTTCACAAAATTAGACTTACGTAATGCTTATCATTTGGTCCGCATCAGGGAGGGGGATGAGTGGAAGACCGCGTTTAACACCCCAGAGGACATTTTGAATACTTGGTTATGCCTTCGGGCTTTCCAATAGTCCAGCGGTCTTCCAGGCACTCGTCAATGATGTGCTGCGAGATATGATAGATCAGTTCATTTATGTCTACCTGGACGACATACTGATTTTTTCTTCTTCTCTCCAGGAACACGTGCAGCACGTCCGACGAGTGCTTCAGAGGTTGCTAGAGAATGGGCTTTTTGTCAAGGCGGAGAAATGCGATTTTCATGCACAGTCTGTTCCATTCCTAGGGTACATCGTGTCGGTTGAGGGAATGCGCATGGATCCTGAGAAGATCAAGGCTGTGGTAGAGTGGCCAAGTCCAGAGTCTCGTAAGGCCCTACTGAGATTTCTGGGGTTCGCCAATTTCTACCGGCGTTTTATTCGCAACTTCAGCCAACTAGCCGCACCTCTGACCGCCTTGACCTCCCCCAGAACGACGTTCAGGTGGTCAGGCGCAGCCGAGGCTGCGTTTGCCAAACTGAAGGGTTGCTTCGTTTCAGCCCCCATTCTGATAACCCCTGATTCATCACGTCAGTTCGTGGTGGAGGTCGATGCATCAGAGGTGGGGGTAGGAGCAGTGTTATCCCAACGCTCTCTCTCAGACGACAAGATGCATCCTTGCGCGTTTTGTCTCATCGTCTATCTCCTGCCGAGCATAATTATGACATTGGGAACAGAGAGTTGTTGGCAGTCAAGTTAGCATTGGAGGAGTGGCGGCACTGGTTAGAAGGGTCGGGGTACCTTTTATCGTTTGGACCGATCACAAGAACTTAGAATACATTCGGACGGCTAAAAGATTGAACTCCAGGCAGGCTCGGTGGGCACTTTTTTCGGTCGTTTCGATTTTACTCTCTCGTACCGCCGGGCTCCAAAAACATCAAACCCGATTCTTTATCGCGCATTTTTGATCGTTCGAGCGCCCGTCTACTCCGAGTGCATTTTACCGGAGACTCTATTCATCTCCACACTTGTATGGGAGGTCGAATCGAAGGTCAAGAAGGCCTTAGAAGGTAACGCCCGGTCGGTTGCCCACCGAATCGCTTATTTGTGCCTGAGGGTCTGAGGTCCAGCGTCATTCAGTGGGGGCATTCTTCCAATGTGGCTTGTCATCCAGGAGTTACTCGCACTAGATTTTTAGTCAAGCAACGATTCTGGTGGCCGCTCATGGCTCGTGACATTCACAATTTTGTTTTGGCTTGCTCAGTTTGTGCCACTGGTAAGACTTCCAATCGACCCCAGATGGGTTACTCCAACCGCTGCCGGTCCCTTCGAGACCCTGGTCCCACATCGCTAGATTTTGTTACCGCCCTCCCCTCTCAGGGTCACACGGTAGTTTTGACCGTGGTGGACCGGTTCTCGAAGGCGGCTCATTTCATTCCCTTGCCCAAATTACCCTCAGCCAAGGAGACAGCGATGATTGTCGTTGACCATGTCTTTCGGTTACATGGCCTCCCGACGGACGTGGTCTCTGACAGAGGACCCCAATTTGTGTCCAAATTTTGGCGAGAATTTTGTAAGCTTCTGGGGGCGACTGTCAGTCTGTCCTCAGGGTTCCACCCCCAGAGCAATGGCCAAACTGAGAGAGCCAACCAGGATTTGGAAAGAACGTTACGATGTTTGGTTTCCAAGAATCCTTCCTCATGGAGTCAACAACTTTCTATGGTGGAGTACGCCCACAACACGTTGCCAGTGTCATCTACGGGCCTATCTCCGTTTGAGTGTAGCGTAGGGTACCAGCCACCAATTTTTCCTAGTCTGGAATCCGAAGTCGCGGTCCCCTCCGCTCACGCCTTCGTCCAGAGGTGTCATCGCACATGGACTAGAGCCCGTGAGACTCTACTCCAGGTGGGGTTGCGCACCAAGGCCAAAGCCGATCGCCACCGGTCTAGGCCTCCCGTATACGTCGCTGGTCAAAAAGTGTGGCTTTCTACCAAGAACATTCCTCTCCGCTCCGTGTCTAATAAACTTGCTCCCAAATTCATTGGCCCATTTACTGTCACCAAGATCATTAGTCCGGTGGCAGTCCGCCTCAACCTGCCTCCAGTGTACAGGAGGATTCACCCCGTCTTTCATGTATCCAAAATTAAACCCGTATTTCATTCTCGTATTAATCCGCCAACACCGGTTCCTCCCCCGCCGCGACTCGTAGATGGAGAACCCACTTATTCGGTCAATCGTGTGCTGGACTCAAGGCGGAGGGGACGCGGATTCCAGTACTTGGTGGACTGGGAAGGTTACGGTCCAGAGGAGAGAAGTTGGGTACCCGCTAGAGACATTCTGGATCACTCCCTTATCGATGATTACAATCGACAGGTAAGGGGCCCTGGGAACGCCATGAGGCGTTCCTAGGGGAGGGTACTGTCACGGTTCATAGATCCAATGTCTCTCTCTAGTCTCGTGCTTTGTTGTTTACATGTGAGTGGGTGTGTCCGGATCGTTACCGTTGATCAGTATCCAGCTGCAATCACTCTTCGTCACCAGCTGCCACTCATCTCACCTCCTATAAATACTTACCACCTTCTCATCTCCTTTGTCAGATCGTTTTCATGAAGTCTATGTTGTCTGAGCCTGTTTCCGTGCTTCGTGTCCCGTCTTCAGTTCCTGTGTTCCGGTTTCACGTCTTGTTGGATCCTCTATGTGTCTGGTTCCCGTCATCCGTCATCAGAGCACGCTGCACTTCATCCATCACGCCACGTCTGACCATCAAAGTCCCTGTGCCACCGCCTGCATCACCCGGATCTATCTCATTCCATTTTGACTTTCAATAAACAGTTTACTTGCAGATTGTATCCTCGTTCTTTACGTAACAGTATTTGAGCCTGCAACTTATCTTACAATTATACAACAGAACACAAAAGAATATATTCAATGATATTTACTCAAAGGACTGTGATGTAATGTCAAGACTTCTGGATCTGAATTCATAAACCAGCACAGCAACAGCAGCCACGCCCACCAGAGCCGAGAGAGCCAATCGGATCACAGCTTCAGTAGAACCAAAACAGCCACAGTCTTATGAGAGAAGAAATGAACAACATTAGAAAACAGGAAGTTGATTTTTCTAGTTTGTGAGAAAAAGAAGAAGAAGAAGAAAATAGAACCAATTAAGTACCTGAACATGTGAGTTGGCTGAGGTCCAGATGTTGAGTCTGGTTGCTGATGGAATTGCTCACCACAGAGCTGTAGGAATCATCCAAACACTCCAGATGTAAAGAAAGGCTTCTGCTGAGATCAGACACACTGATGCTGGATAATAAACTGTTTCCTTTGTACCAGGAGAGAGTCACATCACTCACATTGAACACTGAACACAGAAATGCACATTTGGACCCTGATGATGATCCTGATAATGATGATGGATTTTTTGGACAGTAAATGCTGATTACATGAACAGGCAGATGAGCTGACAAGAGATATTAGAGAAATATAATACACATTAAGTAAACAGGCAATTTAATTGGTCCATATTTAAAGGGGTGGTTTACTGTTTTTTTTCTAGGCTTGATTGTGTTTATGGGGTGCAGTCTAACATGTGTTCATGCTTCGTTTTTTTAAAAAACACATTATTTTTCATATAATTTACCTTTATGCCACACCGCTCTGTCCCTTCTCTGACAAACACCTCGATTATTTCCTGTTTTTATGAAGCCCCTCCCTCAGAAATACGTGATGGACTCTGATTGGTTAGCTGGCTCAGTGTGTTGTGATTCACTAAACCGCCGAGCGTGCGTCTAAATGTCCCGCCCCTCAGCTCAGCGGCATGTGCTCCAGTTGTATTGTAAACAATGATTTATAACAATATAGAAACATCTATATTGCTTATCAATTTGAGCCCGATTGAGACGCAGAGGATATTAGTGAAGAGGATCGCGCAGAACCTGTGCAAGCACGGCTCTTAATGGTATGTTTGTTTGTTTGTTGTCTCATACGTTTAGATACGCTGTTATTATGCTACTGCTTATGTTAGCTTTTAATATACAGTTTTATTCTGATTAAAGCTTTAATACAGTACGGCAACCGCACACGCGTCCATGTATAACGCTTCTCATTGCTATGTGAAATGTATAATTGGAACAGTTTGTTGGAGCTGATCTGACGATCTAAATGAGAGAGAGAGAGAGAGAGAGAGAGATGCAGAGCAGGGCGACGCGAGGAACAGTATTAAGAACCGCTGTTTTAGAACATTAATTTTGAAACTTGTGAATCCATTAGAATCGTTAGAAGACAGAATCGCGATTCATATATGAATAGATTTTTACGTGCACCCCTAGTTTTCTCTTCCTCTTCTCTAAAGCAGCACAGCATGGCCCCGCCCCCTTCCTTACATGTTCCCGAGGGCGGGGTTTATCTGGGTCCGTGACGTATCAGACCCGGGAAGTAGTTCGTTGTAGTCCCTTACCAGCCGTTTTTGTAGGCATTAAACTTCCAGAATTTTAAAAGATGATATCTCTGTTTGCATTGAACTTTCAGCGCTGCAACTTTGCAGATATTGTTTATGTTCAAACAGCAACATTACACACTAACTAACGTTAAAAAAGTGAAATTGCAATCAACCACCCCTTTACTGTGTTGAGTGTAAATTCATTGTGGAGTCAGTCAGTGAAAGTCTGATACTGACAGTTTTGATCTCTCTCAACATTTATAAAGGAATTGACACTGTATTGAACTGAATCAACACTGAATGAACTGTAATGAAATTGCTGCCTTCTGTCCAGCTGCTTATAGCTGAATTTAACTTCTTTCAAACTGGTGAACGTCACACTGGTATTGAACTGAACTGACTGGAGTTGAATGTTGACACCGTTCGCTTCTAGAGCTTTACATCAAAATCTGAATTTTGTCCCCATAGTTGAGTTTCCATGATTGTTATTTTCATGTTTATCTCTGTGAATCTGCTTTGGCACAGTCTGTATTGTATAAAGTGCTATACAAATAAAGGTGATTCATATCTACACTGGAGTATCAGTGCTATGCAAACTTTACACAAAAATGTATAGCAAAAAACATCTACAATGTAATTTCCACCACAAGCTGTTATCAAACAAAACATGTGCTGGAAATGTTCATTACTTTTTTTTAGGGAAATGACAAGAATGACATTTCTCATGTGATGTTGTACACACAAAGTTGGACGTTAGTATATAAATTAAAGAAAACAGAAATAGCAAGACCTTAAAGTAGGTAAAAAAAAAAAAAAAAAAGTGAGACTCACCATAGACAGTAAGATTGAATGTGTTGAGTGAGGTCTTTGTTCTGATGCTGGTGACTTTATAAAGTCCAGAGTCTGTGGTTCTGGTGTTTGTGATGCTCAGAGATCCAGTCTGATCCAGCTGCAGTCTGCCTCTGAATCTCCCATCAGCATTATCATTAAATATTGTGTTCTTGTTATCATTTCTGTTGATTTGGGCTATAGGAATGTCTTTATGTCCAAACATCCACATTATCAGATCATCTTTCTGTACATTAGTAACATCAGTGAGTAGAGAGACAGAATCTCCCTCCGTCACTGATACAGACTTCATTACATCTGTATCTGCACCAAACACACCTGCAGAAGAAAAAAAAAAGAAAAAAGAAACGTTACATGTAAGAGTGGTAATTGCAAAAAGATTAAAACTATTTTATTTAAAATAAACTATTAAATTTTGTGTCAGTGCAAAACAAATTTTTCACTGCTAAACACTCTTTGCTAATTTCAGTTTATAATTCACAAACTAAACCTTTCATGCTGGAAGGGGAAATGGCAACATTTAGAACAGCAGCATGAACACAGAAGAACTTGAGTATTTTAGTCTGATAAAACTTGTAAATATTAGAGGGAAAATGAAAGATGGAAATAATAAATACCAGTGTACAAAGATAATTGATCAAATAAACAGAAATGAAGCCATAAATATATTTACCAGCCCAACACCACAAGCACAAACAGAAAATAAACATCTCAAACATTTTCTGAAGAGTTTCACAAGAGAAACATTATAATAATGGTGTCCTGACACTTTTGAAAAGTTTCCGTAACAAAGAGAATGAACCTGTCGGTCTGTAGTGAAGCTCTGCATTGAGTGTGGGAGAAGAAAAAAACTCCTCCTCCAGCAGCTCCTCCCTTCACAGACTGAATATGACTTGATCTACAGACAGAAAAACAGTGTGAATCTTTCTAAAGGCATGACTCAAACCCTCCCATGTTCTATTATTAAAATAAATGTGATATTTTAGACCAGTGGCTCAGTTTAGTTCAAGACTCATTAACCAAACCGATAACGAGACCTACAGAAATACAATGTATGCATATGCAGATCCATTAAGCCACTGCTCTAGGCAAATAACACTGAGACAAATATCACAACCTGCTGAAATTAGAAGAGTGAACTGAATGTGCTGCTCTTTATAGTCATTAACTATGGCTAAGGGAAATATAAATATTTTTATTTCATTTACAAAGTTTGTACAGATCCCTTTTTAAGGCCTTGATTTTCCTTGTTTGGTCACTTGGCGCTCTAGCAGCATCTTCTCTATAAGAAGTACAGTCTGTACACCCTGAATCTGAAGTTTACCAAACATTCTGATTTGTAGATTTATCATAAACACCTGATAAGAATTCATTTCATATCCCATGATGAACAGCTGTCTATGTGTGATATTTGACCTTCTGACCTTTAGTCTAAATGTATCAATGAACAAAGTCATATTTAAAACAGCAATAATGCAGAAGAGAATCATATTCAGTTTATGAGCAGCCCAGTAGGAATTCTCCTGATTTACCCGAAAGCCACTCCAGGCCTGATTTCCAAAATGTGTCAAAACAGGCACTACCAGAATCAAACTAAGAGAAGAGTGGAATATAAACTGAAGAACTGACGTGACTAAAGTTCACAAATATCGTGTGACTGTGGTCAGCTTTTTCTTAACATCTCATTTCACACCTAATGCTTTTTCTTCACTTCAGTGGTCAGCATCTTCCTAGAACTGTTTAACCATGTGTTCTCAGCAGAAACACCCGCACATTACGAGATTAATGTTTCTAAAAAAAATAATAATAATAATAATATATATATATATATATATATATATATATATATATATATATATATATATATAATACTTATATATATATATATATATATATATGTAGGCCTATATTTATAATTATTTTTATTACCATTATGACTGCATTGTATTTTTTTTTTTTTTTTTATTGAAATAATTTAAAAACCATGCAGTGTCTCATGTGTTATGGATAAAAAATAAATGCTAAATAAACAACTTTAAGTAAAAGTAAAATCCAACAGAATTCATGAATTATTATGATATCATGATATCAGGATATCATGAATGAATGATTATGAACTGTTACAACATTTGACATTTTAATGCTGGTTGAACAACAACAAAACATTGGCCACAGCCACGCACTTATAATCAGTGGTGGAAGAAGTACACAAATCAAGTACTTGAGTAAAAGTAGCCTACAGATACGTATTATAAAATATTACTCCAGTAAAAGTAAAACTACTGCTTTTTCAATTTTACTCCAGTGAAAGTACAAAAGTACTCTTTTTTTATGTACTTAAGTAAAAAAAAAAAAAAAAAAAATACTGATAGATTTATTTTACAATTTTATATAGGCTACTTAATTTAATTTCATATTAGCACATATTTTTATAATCCTACTGCTCAAAATACCTGGGATTTTCCCAAAATAACCACTATGGAGTCAAGATATATTTTTGTTGTTGATATGGACCATGTTGACAAGAGTGATGTAGTAATGTTCACCGTGAAGCTCACATTGCGATGTAGGCCTACCTGAGAGAAAACTGATTTGACCAACTAATTTTCACCAGTGAGAAAAAGTGTTTTAAAGCTTGTTGTATTGTAGAATGGCACAGTTACAGTATATATGACATGAGAATAAGGCCTGAAGTTAGGAAGAACATTTTAATATAAATTATATTTTCATAATGATTTTTTTCTTCTCAAACCTTTGTGGTGTAAAAACACCCCTGGCCAAATGCCCCCAGAGGGCATCACTTCCCACTCTGATAATTACTGTAGTTACTTTACTTAATCACAAGATCTTCCGGTTAATTGTGAGTTCAGTTCACTGGAGACTCGCTCTAAACGGATCATTTGAATCAGTGAGTTGTCGACTCGTGAACAGCTGGCAATCGGATCATTCCAATTCGTGAATGAATCGTTTGGTGCGATTTGCGAACCGATTCCTATTGGGCAGATGAGCAAACGCTCTTACAATGCCGGTTTCATTCATACTGGACGCTAGAGGGCACGCTCTCCCCTGACGAAGTAAAAACTTACAACATGCAGGAAACCCCTGATATGGACAAAGGCATCCTGCGATCTCCGGTGTTTCTCAAACTGAAGGCTGCATCCTAAGAAGGCTGCATACCTTCGTTTCTCTGAATTTGAAGGATGCATGGGATGTATCCTCCGCGACCTTCAATCATCCACAATCTTTTGTACCCATTTCATGAAAATAAACTGACGAAAAAAGATCATTAATGAGCTTGTCTGAATTTATTATGAAATGTTAGACAAAAAGAATGTTTTCGGACATGATGCTATTTTTTTGTTTTGGTGTAGTTGACTACTGCAGTCACGTCATCTGCGCTTCGGAAAAGCGCGGTCACGCCATCTACGCCTAAAATTTTGTTGCGCGTCTACGTGTCGTTGCGTGGTAGTGATAGCCGTGAAGCTTCCAAACCTTTGCAAATCTCTTTTTTTTTTCTAAAGAGTATCAACCTGAAGCCCAGTCTGGATAATAATGAGCTGATTAAAAACACATTATACAGGCACTTCTTATTTAATGGTATTTTATTTGTATTGTTTAATTGTATTCATAATGTATTAAATGTTCAATAAAACATTTCAAATGGGTTTGTAAAATGTTTTTGTTTTGAGAAAATTCATAAGGAAAAAATAAAATGAAATAGTTTTCTGCAAATTCTTGTTATGCATATTCCAAGTACCACAGTGGTCATTTTTTAATAATTTAAAAAAAAATTGCATACCAAAGTCATGGCAAATGCAATTTACACTGCTATATAGACATATTTTAAAAATTCATGAAAATATAAAATCAAATTGTTTTCTGCAAACTCCACCAGTTTCTTGTTCTGCATCTCCTCAAGTACCATTGTGATGATTTTCATGTTGTTTTACTGTATCATCTTTTAATAATTGCATACCAAATTAATGACGAATGCTATTTACATTGCTGTATGGACATATTTTAAAAATTCATAAAATTATAAAATCAAATTGTTTTCTGCAAACTCCACCAGATTCTTGTTCTGCATCTCCTCGAGTACAATTGTGATGATTTTCATGTTGTTTTACTGTATCATCTTTTAATAATTGCATACCAAAATCATGACAAATGCTATTTACATTGATGTATGGACATATTTAAAAAATTCATAAAAGTTTAAATTCAAATTGTTTTCCGCAAACTCCACCAGATTCTTGTTCTGCATCTCCTCAAGTACCACTGTGATGATTTTCATGTTGTTTTACTGTATCATCTTTTAATAATTGCATACCAAAATCATGACAAATGCTATTTACATTGATGTATGGACATATTTAAAAAATTCATAAAAGTTTAAATTCAAATTGTTTTCCGCAAACTCCACCAGATTCTTGTTCTGCATCTCCCCACGTACCACTGTGATGATTTTCATGTTGTTTTACTGTATCATCTTTTAATAATTGCATATCAAAGTCTTGACAAATGCTATGTATTACCTCACTGTATCACATATTTTAAAAATATAAAATCAAATTGTTTTCTGCAAACTGCACCAGATTCTTGTTCTGCATCTCCTCAAGTACCACTGTGATGATTTTCATGTTGTTTTACTGTATCATTTTTTTAATAATTGCATACCAAAGTCATGACAAATGCTATTTACATTGCTGTATGGACATATTTTAAAAGTTCATAAAATTATAAAATCAAATTGTTTTCTGCAAACACCACCAGATTCTTGTTCTGCATCTCCCCAAGCACCACTGTGGTGATTATCATGCTACTTTACTGTATATTTTTTTAATAATTGCATTCCAAAGTCATGACAAATGCTATTTGCATTGCTATATAGACCTATTGTAAAAAAAAATCATAAAAAGATCAAATCAAATTGTTTTCTGCAAACTCCACCAGATTCTTGTTCTACAGCTCCCCAAGTATTACTGTTGTACTTGGGGAGCTTCATTTTTTAATAATTGCATAGGCCTACCAAACTCATGACCAATGCTATTTACTACCTCACTATATTTTAAAAAGGAATAAAAGGATAAAATCTAATTGTTTTCCACCAATATGCAATCATTAAAAAAATGATACTGTAAAGCTACATGTGATACAGTGATACTTGGTGATATCACAGTGATACTTGCAGAACAAGAATCTGGTGGAGTTTGCAGAAAAAAAATATGATTTTATCTTTTTATGAATTTTTTAAATGTCTACATAGCAATACAAAATAGCATTTGTCATGAATTTGGTATGCAATTATTAAAAAATGATACAGTAAAACAACATGAAAATCATCACAGTGGTACTTGGGGAGATGCAGAACACGAATCTGGTGGTGTTTGCAGAAAACAATTTGATTTTATAATTTCATGATTTTTTAAATATGTCCATACAGCAATGTAAATAGCATTTGTCATGACTTTGCTATGCAATTAAAATAAAATGATACAGTAAAACAACATGAAAATCATCACAGTGGTACTTGAGGAGATGCAGAACAAGAATCTGGTGGAGTTTGCAGAAAACAATTTGATTTTATACTTTTATTCATTTTTAAAATATGTGATATAGTGAGGTAATAAATAGCATTTGTCATGACTTTGGTATGCAATTAAAATAAAATGATACAGTAAAACAACATGAAAATCATCACAGTGGTACTTGAGGAGATGCAGAACAAGAATCTGGTGGAGTTTGCAGAAAACAATTTGATTTTATAATTTTATGAAGTTTTAAAATATGTCTATATAGCAGTGTAAATAGCATTTCTCATGATTTTGGTATGCAGTTATTAAAAAATGATACAGTAAAACAACATGAAAATCATCACAGTGGTACTTGAGGAGATGCAGAACAAGAATCTGGTGGAGTTTGCAGAAAACAATTTGATTTTATATTTTTATTAATTTTAAAATATGTCCATACAGCAATGTAAATAGCATTTGTCATGACTTTGGTATGCATTTATTAAAAAATGATACAGTAAAACAACATGGAAATTATCACAGTGGTAGGTGGGGAGATGCAGAACAAGAATTTGCAGAAAAAATTGAAAAATTTTATTTAATTTTTTCTTTATGAATTTTCTCAAAACAAAAACATTTTACAAACACATTTGAAATGTTTTATTGAACATTTAATACATTATGAATACAATTAAACAATTAAAAATAAAATACCATTATATAAGAAGTACCTGTATAATGTGTTTTTAATCAGCTTATTATCTTGATACTCTTTAGAAAAAAATAAATAAATAAATAAAATAATGATTTGCAAATGTTTGGAAGCTTCACGGCTATCACTACCACGCAACGCCACGTAGACGCGCAACAAAACTTTCGGAGTAGATGGCGTGACCGCGCTTTTCCGAAGCGCAGATGGCGTGACTGCAGTAAATGACTCAACTGCCAATAACTTAAGCCATGGGGAGACTGTAGACAGCTGTGATTAATTATATTGCATTAATAGAAAGCCAAATAAAAAGATTTGTAATACAAAGTATTTTTTTCCAAAACTAAGTTTTATTCGTATTTTCGTGCCGTGACGGCGAGGGCGGGAACATATGTGACATAGCCACGTGCACTTACTCTACTAGACCGTCTCATTCATCAGTGTTGCCAACTTAGCAATTTTGTTGCTAAATTTAGCAACTTTTCACACTACCCTAGCAACTTTTTCTTCCAAAAGCACCTAGCAACAAATTTAGCTTTTTTTAAAATGTATTTGGCAACTTTTAGCAACTTTTGATAAGTGACTCAAATGATAAAAAGGCAAACAATTTCCATCTAAATTACACATAATGAGGAAACCAAAGATGCCTAGCAGTACACACATCACATGAATTAAGTTAGCTGCTATTTGCAATTGTTCAATTTAATAATAATAATAATAATAATTGAATAATTGTTCATTTATGATACACCAGCTTGTACCTGTGATTGTATAAAGTCCAGAGTCTGTGGTTCTGGTGTTTGTGATGATCAGAGACCCAGTCTGATCCAGCTTCAGTCTGTCTTTGAATCTCCCACCAGCTATTATTATGAAACATGCTGTTATTGTTCTGTTTGCTGATTTTAGCTATGAGAATGTTTTTAGGTCCAAATCTCCACTCAGTCACATTGTTTATCCGTTTATCAGTACCATCAATGTTTAGAGTGACAGAATCTCCCTCCGTCACTGACACTGACTTCACTTCATCAACACCAAACACACCTGATGAACAGAAACATTTAGTCAGAAACAGGGTTTTAGTAACTGAAACTAATTATACTGTAACTATCAACCATTTGTCAGAACAAAACTTTTTTTTTTCACTTCGCACTAATTTCACTGTATAATCCAATAATTCACAATAACTTAAACCTTTCATATTAAAGTTGAAAACGGCAATATTAAGAAGAGCAGCATGAACACAGAAGTACTTAAGTATTTTAGTCTGACAAAACTTGATATTAGAGGCAAAATGAATGATGGAAATAATAAATATCAGAACACTGTGTACATGGATAATTTATCAAATAAACACTAATGAAGCCATAAAAATACCTACCAGTCAGACTCCACAAGCACAAACAGAAGAAAATAACTGCCTCAAACATTTTCTCCAGCAGTTTTCCAAAGTTTCACAAGAGATATCATATAACACTGTTGACACTTCTGAAAAGTTTTAGTGTTTCATAAAGCTGTCGGTCTGTAGTGAAGTGGTTTAGTGAAGCTCTGCACTGACTGTGAATAAACTCCTCCAGTAGCTCCACCCTTCACAATGACACTGATCAACAGAAACAAGAACAGAAAATGTGAATTCTTTCTTAACACTCTACATGGCATTGCCCTCGGGCAACAAACTACCTTTTTGGACCTCTCACAGCCCCTTTATTTATTTATTTATTGAAAATATACATACATAATATATATGCTTTCAGGAAGAAAAGCCACATGGGACACAGTGTCACCAATTAACATGTTTAAATTTAAATAACTTCATTAAAAAATATTTGCATGTGAAAAACTGTATAAAGCACGGGGCCTGGTGTGACCACACCAGTTGTACCGCCCAAAGGACTGCCCTGATTACTGGTATTACTATCCTCGTGGGGTCCCCATAATGTAGGGAGTATACTCTCTCTCTCTCTCACACACACACACACACACACACACACACACACACACACACACAGTCATTTGGATGTTGGGTTATATGTTTATATGCGAGAAACATTTATACATGAGGTGTTATTTGTAATTAGTAGTAGTTTTTATTTATTAGGTTTTTTTATTATTATTTGTTTATTTTTAGATGTTTGTGAATAGTTGGAACCAGTTGTGTTTAATAACCCTTTGATGCACAACATGGGTCTAAAGTGACCTGACTGAGTTTATTTTTTCTATATCTTTGCAAGAAATGAATTTCATTATTCAGTATTCCAAGAATTTATCGATTAACTTGTTTTTGATCATCACAAATCCATATTTTAATTTTTACTTTCTTACTTTTTTAACAAAATGACCCGCATTCAATTTCCTATGTTATTTCAATCATGGTTGAGTGTTTCTTTGCTCAATCTTTGATTTATTTCAGGTATTCATTAAATATCTTGTTTTTGATTTCCACAAATGATTATGTTTATTTGACCTTTTTGACTTTATAAACAAACACAGTTTTTGTATTTCTACATCAATTTAACACACACGGGTCAAAAAAGACCCGTATACGAACCTTTGGTATTTGCAATTTGTTTTGCAAGTAGGAACATATTTACTGCAGAAATCTATTCACCTGCCCCACATTTCACAACTCAACATGGCTGTTTTTGTATATTTGATATAAGTCTTATTTTATAATTTATTACCACAGAAAATATTTAATATATTGTGAAAGATAACTAGACATAACATTTGAATGTTGGGTTAAGATTACCTTGAAATCCATTATTAGTGAAAAAGAGAAACATGTCCAGATTTCACTTCATCTGTATCTGAACCAAACACACCTGCAGAATAAACAGAAACAGTTTCTCAGAGATTAAGCTCATATAATACTGCTTGTAATGCTAGCGAACAGATATCTAACTGAGATCATTTAGTCTTGCCTTCATTGTTATATGGTAGGGGGCGCTAGTACACATCTTCTGTACAGAATTTCCAAAAAACACAAGTGAAGAAGAAAAAGAAACAACAGATGTTTCCACATGTAATCTAACACAATCATCTGACATAAAACAGCATCAACTGTGTAACGTTATGGAATAAAATGTCGACCAATAGCTCAGATATATTTAGACTTAAATGTCATTTTAAGTATATTTCTGAGAAGTACATAAAGCCCATTTTTGAGAAGTACATAAAAAGTAAACTAAAAGTATACTTTCTTATTTTTAGTTTAAAAGTATAGGCCTACTAATAGCACACTTGAATAAACTTCTTTTTCATTAGGGTTTGCATGTGAACGTGTGAGGAAGATAAGGCACGAAAGACCAGAAATTGACAAGTGCACCCAAATTAAACCCTGCTGCTTGTGACGATGCATTGAGGTCTAAAGACACGAAATGATCGTTTTTTTACTTCTGATCCGCCACACGGATATCGTCACGAGTCGCAGGGTTTAATTTGGTTTTGTCTGTGTATGTTTTTTTTTTTTTTGTCTCTCAAAGCCGTGAGTCCCATTGACTGCCATTATATGACTAACAGACTGCAACAGTTTGAGTTAGAGATCTTCGTTTGTGTTCTTGGATGCCCTGGGGGTAAGCAGATAAACATCAAATTTTCATTTTTGGGTAAACTATCCCTTTAAGAAAAATTGTAATGAGCTGCTTAATTTAGCTGTTTCAATTATTTTAGTGTTATATATTTTCTGCTGCTCATTTCAAAGCATATTTTTACAAATCTATGTGCACGTTTAACATGTTGACCTCCAGTGTGAGGTAGTTATTTATTTTTATTCAGTTTGCACATTTTCGAGTTGTGAAAAAAAAAATTAATTAATTATTTCTGGTTAAACCATATACCTGAAAAGGTAGAATTTTAATATGTCACAAAAGAGTTGTAAAATTTAACGGTAACAGTTATGTGGTTTTGAAATATGTTGTGGCAAAGCAAATAAAATACAAAAACTGTATTACTTCTGAAAAAGGTTTTTGTTTTATTTTCCCAAAAAAGTAATAATTTTGATAGAAATTGTGGAAAAGCAAATAAGCAGAAAAAAGAAGAAAAAAACTGTTATTTAGCAAAAAAAAAATGTTTTTTTTATTTTTTTTTTAATTGAGAAATAAACGCCCAATGCAACATATGTAACATTGAAAATGTATCATAAACGCCCAATGTCATATATAACATTACAGATCTTTCACAAGGAGGGGTTGTATTTCAAAAACAACTGCAGAAACATGTTATAAGTGGTCCATTTGGTCTGTTTTATATGCCCCATAATTTTCCTATAAGGAGAAATTGTTCCAGGTTCTTATGGGTTAGTGTCACTGTGTGAATGATTTAGACTAAAAGTCAAAAGTTCAAGCACATTAAAAAAAAAACTGGTAAGACTAAACAAGTCTGGGGTTGCCAGTGGGGGACTAGTTCAGTGCTTCCCAACCACGTTCCTGGATCTTCAGATCTTCAGACTCAGAGTAGACTCTTAGCAGATACAACAGATATGTAAAGAATTATGCACAGGGGAAGAGAGTTTGCACTTTAAACAGCCATCTGACTGAATCTGTTCAGAAAAAAAAAAAAAAAAAAAAATTACACTATTTTAGTTTTATAAAATGGCTGATTAATCCAACAGTCTCCTAAATCTAACACATGAAAAATGTATTTAGCTTCATCTAGTGGTTGTAAGAAGAATCTCATTATTAGCACAAGTCACTGACCTCTGACCTGGTGGCGTCGAATCGGAGTACAGGAATGTGGGTGTAAGGCGAGATGAGGTCACACATCAAAATATTAATTTGACAATGATAATGCACCACTTCAGGCAAGTTGAACATCAATTCAAATCGAATCCAGTCTGTGACATCGGTTTAAGTAAAACTAACAAAGAAATAATCAGGATCAGAATCACGAGGTCTCATAGTACTGCCTCGCTCTCAGAAATACGAACATCAACACGTAACGTTGGTTGAATGAAAATGTTGATAATTTTTGTTACAAATACTCAAAGCAGCAAAGATATTATTAATTAGCCTTTGAGAATGCAGTTAAAATAAGTTTTCATATTATGTCACAAGGGGTGCTAAAAATGTCGCATTAGAGCCGAGACATGTTGCTGTACACACCCCTTGAGGAGAAGAGAAAAAAAAAAAAAACACCACAACAACCCTACTATAAAGTGTTACGTGTGTTGGCTGAGGCGGCACACGACGAAGGAGTTAAACAAACAATAGTCCTTTAATAATAGTCCACAGAAGAATACCAGGAGCAAGGGGTAGCAAAACAAAGCAAACGAAATAACAGACAAAGAGTGGAGGGAGAACACAGGCTTTAAATAATCAACGTAATCAAAGGGGAAACAGAAACCGATGTTGCGCTAATTAACCAATAAGGGAACAGAGGAAAACTGGGTCAACATGTGACATAACGCCCCCTCCCGGAACGGCGCCTCCCCACGCTGACCAATATAGTCCAACAGAGGAGGGAGGGTGGGGGTTCTGGAGGTGGGCAGGCAATGAGAAAGGGGCAAAACCAGAAGTCAGTCCCAGGGGGAGTGGAGGGTGGGAGGAGCCTGGAGCAGGAGAAGCCAGGTGGTAATCCAGAGGCCAGCCAGGATGGCGGCCCACGGCGGAGTCGACGGTGGGAGGGGCCATGGTGGAGAATGAGCCGACGACACCAGGGGGCCGACTGACGGAGACTGAGCTGCTGGAGGTGGAGGTGGAGACCCAGGTGGAACGGGGCAGACGGAGAGGTGGGGTGGAACTGAGGATCCGGAGGGCCAAGACGGAACTGAAGGCTCAGCCGACTGAGGCCGAGACGGGGGATCCGGAAGACCGCGGTGGAGCAGAGCGCATGGCAGGCGCTGACTGAGGGGTGAGCTGAGGGACTGACAGGCATCAGCGGAGATGGAGGCGAAGAACTGGCTGGTTTGAGAGGAGGCGGGAGAGGGAGGCTGGGAGGGAAAACAAGAGGATTTGTCCTGGACGGAACCAGTGGAGACACCGGAGATTCGGGTGCACAGGTTTGTACTTCTCCCCACCAGTCAATTAGGTCCATCTGGAAGATGTCCTTCAGTTCCTCCTCATAACATCCAGAAACCAGTAGTAGCTCACCCTCAGTCGTAGGAGTGTGGGCGGGGCTTCCCTCCAAGCCCTCGAGCACCACCAAAACTCCCGACGACAGACGATGTTGCCGGCTCACGCACTTGGTCAGAGGATGGTATAGGCTCAGTCGCAGCGGGCTCAGGCTCTCCGTCAGCAGTGGGCTCAGGCAGCAGCTCTGTAGATCGGGGTGACGGCTGGCTGGTCTCTGGTTCGGGAGTGGGGCTGAAGATATCCTCCTCTGAGGGGCTGACGAAGAAGAACAGTCCATTATTCTCCAGCACCCACTCCACACAAGCGGCGAAATCCTCTTTGGGACCGTTCGCTGGCAGGCGTGCCTTACACTGCTCGCTCAGGCTGGTGATGTAAAAGACACAGAGTGAGCGGTCCGGGAAGTGTGTAAGGCACGCCAGATTGAGAAAGTCCCTTGTATGGTCCTCCAGCGAATGGTCCATCTGCTCCAGGCACAGGAGTTGGACAGCGGCTGGCAAGGCCATTTCGGGAGAGAAAAAAAATAAAAAAATTAAACAAACAGAAAGAAAAAACGTCACTGAAAATAATACTGTTTCGGTCTGCTATTCTGTTACGTGTGTTGGCTAAGGAGGCGCATGACGAAGGAGTTAAACAAACAATAGTCCTTTAATAACAGTCCACAGAAAAATACCAGGAGCACGGGGTAGCAAAACACATAAAGCAAACGAAATAGCAGACAAAGAGTGGAGGGAGAACACAGGCTTTAAATAATCAACATGATCAAAGGGGAAACAGAAACAGGTGTGGAGCTAATTAACCAATAAGGGAACAGAGGAAAACTGGGTCAACATGTGACAAAAAGAAACATTTTCTTATAAGTAATTATGTGTAACAGGCCATGCTAACCAAAAAAAGAAGACAAAAACAATACACATGAACCATGAAAATAATAAAATCTACTGTTAAAAAATGAATGTCCTTCAGTCAAATTTTTTAAAAGTCTGCTGACATTGAAGTTTTCACAGAAGTTTCTAGTGATGCATCAGATCAAATCAGAATCTAAATAAAAGCAGGATCAGGCTGTGATTGCATAGGCTAACTCATTTAGGAAAATATTAGTGCTGTCAAATGATTAACCTTGATTAATCGCATCCAAAATAAAAGTTTTTGTTTAGACAACATATGTATGTGTACTGTGTTTATTTATTATCTATATATATATATATATCTACACACACATTTAGTATATATTTTGAAAATATTTGCATGCATATACATGTATATATTTACATTATTATATTTTATATTATATAAATATATTTAAATATATAAACATAACATATTTTCTTAAATATATACATGCATGTGTTTGTATTTATATATGCATAATAAATATACACAGTACACACTCATATATTATGTAAACAAAAACTTTTATTTTGGATGCAATTAATCGCAATTAATCGTTTGACAGTACTAGAAAATATATATTTTAAATGATCATGGAAATAGTGAATAGTTCATCTACAGATTTATACAGTTTTAAGGCCTTTGACACTGTTGTTTTTCCGTGTTCAGTCACTAGTTGGCACTCCAGCAGAGTCGTTACGAGAACTGAGTTAAAATGACTGAAAGGTGATATGTAGATGGGTTATAAACCCCTGATTTTTTACCTAGTCTAAATGAATCTTAGAGTAACATTCACAATAAACATAAATTCTAAATGGTACAAATGCAAAGTAAAATCATATTTAAAACAGTAATACTGCATAAGAGAGTCATATTCATTCTTCAGAATCAGAATCAGTGTGTCTTCTCATATGTTGTCTGCTTTATAATCTACAAAATGTCCATTTGCTCTACATTGATCACTTGCTACTGTTGCACAGAAATGCATGTCTTATTAATGTACTGTAAAAGTATTCAGATTGTTGTATGGAACTCATCTCTTGCAGAAATCTTTTCAGTGACTGATGCAGCTGATGTCAGTGGTTTCATTTGGTCTGTGGAGTTTGTGGAAAGCAGAGAAACAATGACTGAACCAAACAAGGATTTTATCAGCTGAACACAATGGAGATACTCGATCAGACCAAATATCTGTAGATCAGTATAAGTCCAGTGGAAACCAATGGGGTTCAACAGCCATGAATAAAACAATCTTAATGAGAGTCATGCATTTACACATTTATTTTTGTGACTGCGCTGCTCGGTTCTTTTTTCATCTTCTCATTTCACACTCAGAGTTTAATTCTTAAACTTCTCGGAAGGGTGTGTTTTTAAACGTGATGCATTTAAGTTATGCTACATTTTAAAAGATATATATTTTTGTCTATAGTTTTTTTTCTCTTTCTTTCTTTTAGATGACCTGGTGGTGTCTGTAGTATCTTCTGGATAAAAAGTTATTTAGTTGTAAAATAATAATGTTATTAATGATAGCCAGTGAGATATTGTGTGTAGATCAGATATTGTCAATGGTTGTATTCTGTATTCTCAATTCTTGTTTGGTGCAACAAATTGAAAATGCAGAACTGTTCATGGATTGATTTTAACGGAATTATTGAGACTAACAGACTACAGATTTTACTTTCAACAGTGAACAGAGATGAATGATGGTGTTGTGTTTGCAAACGTGGTACATTTTTCCAGTGTTCAGAAATAAGGCAAAATAATTTGATTATTTGAAAGCATGTTTATTTAATATTGTGAAAAAAACAACAACAAAAAACAAAGAAAGCATAAAGTTTCATAAAGGCATAAAGTAATAAAAACAATATGAAATATAGCTGCAAGCAGTAATTACGGGGCCAAGCACTCCAGTGGCAAAATGAGGAGCTAAGCATAGCATGGAGCATCAGACCAAATGCAACAATGAGTACTAAAAGCAATTTTAGGATGATTTCAATTGAAATGGCTGAAAAATCATAAATACAACCTCTAGTAACATGATTAAATGGCTTATCACTTTTGACTAACAGGTGGCACTGCAATCAAACGATTTTGGTGTGTTCAGTGTGAGGTGACAATGGCACACACAAAGTCTGTTGTCATTATGTCAAAGCTTTGCAGAGATATAGCCTCAGAGTCATTTTGGCACCATGCCTAAAATTTGTAGTGGCGCTGTACGAAAACGGTTTTGTCTATCGACACAAAATCCATAACTTTTTGCCAGCATGATCTGAAGATAATCCGAGTCAAATTTGGTGAAAATTGGACTAACAGTCTAGGAGTAGTTTGAAAAAGTAGGTTTTCAACATGAATCAAAATGGCGGACAGGAAGTTAAGCCAATTATGGCAAAATTGGTGTCAATGTTCTCGGCATGAACCAAGGAATCTATCAACATCAGTTTGATTACAATAGGCTAATGTAAGAAAAAGTTGTTAGCATTTTTAGAAATTTAATTATATAATTTCATTATGTCCCAAAACGTTTTGAGTACCATGGTGCCGAAGAAGCATACCGAGTTTCGTAATGATCGTAGCGTTCGTAAAATATAGCATTTTATGACAAAATTCTAAATGGCCAACGCCCAAAATGGCTGACATGGGAAAATTGGGTATGGTTGGACTCGGCATGCTGCACCGAATCTAAAGAGATCAGTTTTGTGATTTTTGTCCAAACTATTCACAAATTATAATCAAAAATAGCCATTTTTCATATCTCCTGACCACTAGGTGGCACAGCGTCGAAAGACTGCAGGTAGTCTCAGGTCATGCTTGTTATCCACAAGTTTCTGGGGGGCGCTACTGTAAAAAAGAATGTGGGTAAAACTTCCGGTGAGGTGGCAGAAGTAGTATACCAATGGTATTTTTTTTTTGTGATAATTAGCGAACAGGCTACATGTTTTTCAGGTCTTTTCCACTGTTGGGCCAGTGTGAGCCAGTGCTTTCAGTAGGCCGGGCGGGGATAATAGCCTCGGACGTGTAGCACCAAGCCCAAAATCATGCTGCGTTTCCACTTCAGGCCAGAAGCTCCGCTGTGCTTCACTAAAACCCACCTTTACACACCTCGCTGGAACAACGACGCGCAACCCCATCATTTCACCAACAAAGAGAAGTTATCAGAAATAAATCACTGGAACTAGCGAGATCACAAAACGAATGTTTTCTTAAAGATTTAAAACCAAAGCGTTTTACCAGTTTTACAATAATAAGTGTTGATTAATTAGATTGTGTCAGGACTGATAATTACGCTCTCCAGACGCGGAGAAACTCCGACAGTCCCACTTGTTTACTTCGAACCGGAAGTCACTCCCACTTTTGACACAAGGCCTCATGGGGCATAGGAAACTTGTGGATAACACACACCAAGTTTGGTCTCAATACGCCATACTGTTGCGGAGATATATAGCCTCAGATCCATTTTTGCCTGTTTTTTGTAGAATTTGTTCGCGTGTTATTCGAGAACAGTTGGACGAATCAACTTGAATTCCATAACTTTTTGCCAGCATGGTCTGATGATGATCTGAGCCAATTTTGGTCAAAATCGGACAAACTGTCTAGGTAAAAAGTAGGTTTTACGAACAATTAAAAAATCCGCTTGAGCCAAGGATTCAGAGGGAAAAATAATTTTGATTTTGTGGCTTACGGTTCAAAAGTTATTAGTATAAACATGAGTGAAACTTTGGACAAGTGGTGGCACTAGAGAGTTTGAGTTAGAGACTCCAAACATGCTGTGGTTAGTATTGAGACTGTCCTTTATCAGTGTGCCAAATTTCACAACTTTCCCGCAAGCGGTTCTATGGGCTGCCATAGACACAAAGACGGAAGAAGAAACGGAAGAATAATAAGAAGAAGAACACTAACGGATACAATATACTGCATATCAATTTTTTCATATCAGATATATCTTGCATAGCTACCTTTTAAGAATTTTTACACTAGGCAATCACATTGAGAGACATTACAAATGTTAGTGAATGAGATGTAAAGAGACATATTCATTATCATTTAGCATTTTAATCTAATAGTGATTGCAATGGGTTTGCAAGGCACTATTCTTTGCAAAGGGAAGAAAGTAACACAAGAGCGGATACTTTATTAATGTGAATGTGAGAAGTGCGAGGTTGCAAGTGTAATTCGCCTTAGCTATTTTAGCTGTACAAAAACACTCCGTTATGCTGCTTGTTATTACAAACTTGCATATTTCTAACCATTTTTTAACTGTATTCATAAACAGACTGGTTTGTTTACTGCATCTTGATAATTGGTTAGTTATTTACCTAAATCGGCTAATGAATCGGAAATCTCGCACAGAAAATAGGCCTAGCTTTTTTCCCTTCCAAACTTTTATTTTTCCCCCAGATACAAACTGCTTGAAATTATATTTTTTTCAAAGGATTTCTTGTCAGATAATGGCTCCAGTCATTCAAGGACATCTACATCTGATGGATCGGTGTTCATTGCTCTTGTCCGCACGCTTTTCTTCTGTTGAAGATTTCCGTTTCTGAATTCAAAAATCAGAATGACCACCCCGGCCATGCCCACCAGAACAGAGAGGACCAATAGGATCCCAGCTTCAGTAGAACCAAAACAGTGACAGTCTTAAGAGAGAAGAGTTAAAAGAACGTTAGAAAAACAAAAATACGATTCATATAGTTTGGGGAAAATACAGCAAGGGACATAGTGTCTGAGTTCAGTTGGAGAGTACAATGTTTGTATTGATTTATTGTGGAAACACTCAAAATCAATTACAGCACCAGCACAGCAGATTGATGATTAATGGACCACAGACTGCCTAAACCATCGCTAATAAGTCACTTTCACTTTTCACTTTAATATCACAGCTAATGTACAGTACCTGAACAGATTTGAGTGAGATGTGTTGTCTGGTTGCTGATGGGATTGTTGAGCACACAGCTGTAGGTGTTTTTATCCTGATATTCCACCTCCAGAGGTAGAGAGAGACTGATGCTGAGATCAGACACACTGATGCTGGACAATAAACTGTTTTCTTTGTACCAGGAGAGAGTCACATCACTCACATTGAACACTGAACACAGCAACAGACATTTTGATGACCTTTCTGATGATAATGAACACTGTGGAGAGTCTCTTGTGATGACAGTAACAGGCAGACGAGCTGGAAAACATTACAAAGGAATTACTTTGGCATGAGCGACTGCTAGCGATAGGATGTAGCTGTACAGCGATGCTTTTTCTGCTTAAAAGTGTGCAATTTTATTCACAAAATGAGTACATACTTTTAGGGCATAGTATAGGTGAATTGGGAAAATGTGAAGGTTGAGAAATCTTTATAGAAAAGAAGTAAGTGTGAAGGGTGTGCAGCTCAAGTGCAGACAATTAAAACAGTGAATTGTCTTATTTGTGTGTAATATACATGTATAGGCCTACATTAAAATGACGCATGGAAAAGAATCTGTTGGAAGTCTTAGAGAGTTTGATTTATATACATTCATAGTTCATCTGGTTAATTAGCAATATGATACAAAGATCAGCTGACATTTGTTTCTGCACAAATTAATCTATATTATCATTATCAGACTGATTTTGACCTTGATTGACAATGTTAAAAGGTGAATATACACCAGACAGCTTATACTCACCATAGACACTAAGACTGAATGTGTTGAGTGAGGTCCTTGTTTTAGTGCTGGTTGCTTTATAAAGTCCAGAGTCTGTGGTTCTGGTGTTCATGATGGTCAGAGATCCAGTCTGATTGTCCAGTTTCAGTCTGTCTCTGAATCTCCCATCAGCACTATCACCATAAAATGTGTTCTTATTGTTCTGTTTGATTTCAGCTAAGAGAATGTTGTTTTGTCCAAACCGCCACTCAATCTCATCGTCTCTCTGTATGTTTAGAGTGACTAAAGTTCCCTCCGTCACTGACACTGACTTCACTGTGTTAACACCAGACACACCTGGAGCACAAACAGAAATAACAAATTTAAAAAATTTTTAATAATTGCAACAACCCTTTTACATGAATTTCAAAGCATAATCGAAATAAGTTAACATTTTTAGTAAGATTAGATAAGATAAAGGTAAATATTTGTTTTGTTTACTTACAATCACATTGATTGATTTACAGTCATCATTATACAACATTAACAGCGCATGCAAAATCTTCTCATTGATTCTATGAAGGTAAAATGACGTCAAAAAGATTTGCATGCGCAGGGTAAGATTTGTGAAAGTGTACATGAGATAGCAAGCGTAAATTAATTTTGCATTCGCAAGTAAAGAGTTGTAAAAGTGCAAATTGCATTTCAAGTGTAAGAAAAAAAGATTTGCAGCCTTTTACTGTTTTTTTGTAAGTGTATGTATATCATGTATTGTGAAACTACAACTTCATGCTAAGGCAAAATAAATATAATCTGTATTCTTCTGACTTTCATTTTTCCGCTTACACTTTTGGCGCTGTTGTTTCGCCCAAATACAGCCAAAAGTATTGCAAGCCTGTGCCCAGTGTTTTGCAAGCGAAAACAACCCTATCAAGAACTGCAAATCAGATTGACCGCCTAAAACACAGATACATAAAACAAAAAACAAAAAATTTATTAATAATTAATAATACAATAAAATAAAATAATAAAACAAAAAAAGCATGATCCTTTATAAGCTGTGTAGGCTACCATTAGGCTGACTACCATGTGTTCATTCTGAATTGAGCTAATATTAGGAAATGACATTTCTGTTCACTCTATTTATCCTAATCATCCTCCTCCTCTTCAGCAGACCATATGATATTAGTTTGTAATCTTGATGCTACTGAAAGTACTACTATGCATAATTTCACCATGAGAAGGCTGCACATCTTTTTTTCTTACGCTTGAAATGCAATTTGAACTTTTACAACTCTTTACTTGCGAATGCAAAATTAATTTACGCTTGCTATCTCATGTACACTTTCACAAATCTTACCCTGCGCATGCAAATCTTTTTGACGTCATTTTACCTTCATAGATTCTGTACGTACTGACACCATAAAACATTTATAACTTACCAACTAGACACCACAAGCACAACTGGAACAAAATCAGTTGAGTCATTTTCTTCAGCAGTTTGAACATCAGAACAGTTTCGAATAATAAGTCCTCAATACTGACAATAAGATTTTTATATCAATAAGAAATGTTATATCAAATGGGTCTTGGCACGACTGAAAGTGTCACGCTTAAGACGAGAGTGATGCCTGTCTGTGGTTTGATGTGAATAAATACATCTGTGCACTTCCCTTCTGAGAGTGTATGGCTTCTCATACAGACTTATTTGGAAATGAGGTCTAATAACAGTTTCTGCATTGTTCCTCCAGTGTGACTGGTATGTGCCCTTATGGTAGTAGGGCACATAATGTATGATAAATACCTTGATATCTTGGTTTGAAATTACTAACCTCTGCAATCTTTGAAAAAAAAAAAAATGTTTTGTGTAGCAGGAGGAGAAAAAAACAAAAAAACACCTTTAACACAAACTCAAACCTGAGCTGTGTATTCACTGTAAAAAAAAAAAAAGTTGATTCAACTTAAAATAATTTGTAACCTGGCTGCCTTAAAATCTTGCGTTCAATAAGCTAAAAAACATTTGTTGTTTACACATATATTGGAGTTCCTTAAACCTAGATTTAATAGTTGGGGTAACAAAGGTGAAGCTGAATCAACTTTATACTTTGTATAACCAACATGTTTTTAGTAAGCTCAACTAGACAAGAAAGTTGTACCAAACTAAATTCAAGTTGAAACAACACAAAATTAGTGAGATCAACAAACGTTGAGTTGTTTAAACTAAGCATTTTGTTGAATAAACTTGTAATTATGAGTTATGCAAACTAAATACAAATTGGCTAAACCTAGATTTAATAGTTGGGGTAACAAAGGTGAAGTGGAATTAACTTTATACTTTGTCTAACCAACCAGTTTTTAGTTAGCCCAACAAGACGAGAAAGTTGTGCTAACCTAAATTCAAGTTGAAACAACATAAAATTAGTGAGACCAACAAACGTTGAGTTGTTTAAACTAAGCATTTTGTTGAATAAACTTGTAAGTATAAGTTCTGCAAACTTAATACAAATTGGCCAAACTAAGCGTCTTGTTGAATTAACTTATATTTTTAAGGCAGCCAGGTTACTTTTTCAAGAATAGTTCATCTTACTAGTAATGTTAAGTTCATTCAACTGGCTGAACTATGTAATTTGCCCACACAACTCAAGTTTCTATTTTCTACTCGCATAAAATAAAATATATTGCATGTTCTTAAATGTTCATGACATGTTTATTTCAAAATTGACAGCATATTTAGTATTAGTGCGTTTAGTATAAAAACACCTTTAAAAACAAACACTGACATTTCATTAACATTTAATTTCTTTGGAACAATTGCAGTAAATATCTACATTCCTTTCACTAATGCACATTTAATCAAAAGAACAGATGAGTAATTCTGAAATTTTCCATTTCAATATAAGAGTCAGAACATGCATCAAAGTGCATTCAAAATTTTAAAAAGAGATGCCATAACATGGCAAATAATGTGAGTTGAACAAAGTGCAAAAACCAACCAAAAAGCCTACTTTTTGCAGAGTAGCATGTTTCGTAGCCCGTAAACACGTGAAGAACAGTTACTCCCACCAATGTTTGTGCAAAGTTTTGAGAACATCAGAACTGTACTATGTTTTGTTAATGATGTAAAGACGACCCATCAGGAGCACAAATGCTTTCGGGACGTCACAGATATTGATGGCGACAAGACGCTCTTCCAAAATGATAGCAACGTCATTGGCTCCTCAGTCACAATCAAGATGCCCATGTCACCTCAATTCATGAGATGGCTGAAAAAAAAAAAGAAGAAATTCTTTACATACAATTATAAAAATGTAATCAATATAGAATACTACTGTACATTACTTCAACTACAGTAATACATTCTGTTAAAAATATTCAATAACAATAAGCAGCAATAAAGAGGCTAAGTAAAAAAAATAAAATAAAAGTTGCAAATTACATCAGACTAACTGCAACAAGTACTGCTATTTCAAGAATATAAGGGTGCTTTAACACTAGCACTTTTGGTGTGCACCTATTTTAACGATATCTTTACTACCTTTGAGATCTTGTGCAAAATGCACAAATAACTAACAACTCTTAGTAGAAATACACAACACAATACTGAATGCTTGTAAATACTAATATATATATATATAGATAGATAGATAGATAGATAGATAGAAATTACAGAAAAAATTAAAATAAATAAAATATAATGTAAAATGACATTAAAAATAAAATTTTATGAATCACCAAGTACCACAATTTCAGCCAAAAATGTTCTACTGAAGGAAAAAAAAAAAAACCTCCTTGCAAATTTTCATTTTAGGGTGAACTATCCCTTTAACACTATGTTGGCTATATTTTAGTCTTGTGACATTGTGTATCATGACATACAGTGAGTGCTATGTACTATATTGAAAACGTACATGTTACAACTGCAGATAAACAAGATTTCTTCTTCTATTACCGGGACCACATCACTGCAGATTGATGGTGCTCATTTTGGTCACCCAACAACTATAATGCCAACAGACTTGTCCTTGATGAATTCCTCTTGAGAACCTGTGTGCTGTAATAAAAACAAAGGGAAGCATTAAAATATGCCTTACAATATTAACAGTCACAGAGTCCAATAAATATGTGCACTTAAGTAAATAAATTTATTTACAATTTGTCCGAGCTCTACAATGTGACAGTCATCCCCATTGTGTCTGCATAGCACTTTGATGGATACAACTGCAGACCCAGCTAACAGGGAACGTTCCCAGAACATTCACTAACGTTCTTTAAAAGTTGTGTTAATGTTAGTACAAAACGTTATTAAAATAATGTTTTTGGAACGTTCTTATAACGTTGTTAACGTTCTTGTAACGTTGATAGAAAACGTTCTTAGAACAATGTTCTTGGAACGTCTTTAGGACGTGATTTGTACTTAATGAACGTTCTCATAATGTTGATAGAAAACGTTCTTAAATCAACGTTCTTGGAACGTCTTTAGGACGTGATTTGTACTTCATGGACGTTCTTATAATGTTGAGAGAAAACGTTCTTAGAACAATGTTCTTGGAACGTCTTTAGGACGTCATTTGTACTTCATGAACGTTCTCATAATGTTGATAGAAAACGTTCTTAAATCAACGTTCTTGGAACGTCTTTAGGACGTGATTTGTACTTAATGAACGTTCTCATAATGTTGATAGAAAACGTTCTTAAATCAACGTTCTTGGAACGTCTTTAGGACGTCATTTTTACTTGATGAATGTTCTTATAATGCTGATAGAAAACGTTCTTAAATCAACGTTCTTGGAACGTCTTTAGGACGTTATTTGTACTTAATGAACGTTCTCATAATGTTGAGAGAAAACATTTTTAGAACAACATTCTTAGAACGTTATTGTAATGTAATATAATTTCTAAATTAATAATTAAATGCTAAATGTTATTATTTTGTTATCAAAACATTCTGAGAACAGTATTCATGTCCTTATGATTGCAGGCTACTTCATGAACATTACCATAATGTTGGGAGAAACATCTTTAGAAAAAAAAAAAAAAACTTATAGGCTATATAAAACATGAATAGAATAGAACCGAATATGATAGAAAAATAAAATGTATTTAAATATGAAACTACAACCTCGATTAGGATGTGGCAAATCGCCTGAATGAGTCACTGAATCTTTTATAATTATATACTTTATCATTATTAATTATATATCTTTTATAACTTATTGAAGTCATAGGCCTATTGTGAAATGTCATACACTGTAAATCAGTGGCATTGCTAAATTAAATTAGTTAATTTAACAAAAATTTTTTTATTTCAACTCAATATATATTTGTGATGTGAACTCAATCTCATTAGGTTAAGGGGAACTCAATCTAAATAAGTATAAATTAATTTAATCTAAAAATTAGCTTAATTCATGATTTCTAACATTGTTTTTCGAGAAGTCACGTTTGCTTTATCTCTCTCAATATTAATTAAATAGCCTTCATAACTAAAGATAATATAATAAATACATAAATCTGCTTCATATTAAACATAGATCAATCCTTTTAAATAAATAAATTTTACTCGAGACAAAATATTATTTTTCAAAAACCGCGCGCATTTTTCAGTCAGTCACATCCGTCCATCCCCCACAGCTCACAGTCACCGACGGGATCACAGCAGGACGGCTCGCGACGCGGTCACGGAAAATAACAGGTAAGCATTCACTTCTGTATTCTTATTTAAAGCACTTTTGAACGTTATTTTGTGTTTTGTCAACTTTATCTGAAGATTAACCAGCTCAGTTATCATTGTAATGTTAGCTAGCAAAGAAGCAAGGAGCTAACAACCAACCACATCAAAGTTATCAGCAAGTGTTAAATATGCAGTGTTATACACAACAGTTTGTCAGTGATACATTAAGATTTATTTGTGTTTGTTTTTGTGTGTGTGTGTGTGTGTGTGGTTTCTCACAGCTGGACACAGACAAACTGGAGAGACGGCTGACAGGAAGATGTCGTCATCTCTAACCGTCACTCGCGCCACAGTTCTCAAGTAAGGTAAAGCAAACATAGACATAATAAATACCTAGACGCCTCATTGGCCGCTCGACCGCAAGTCAACGGCGCCGCCATATTGGTGCGGGCAACTCTCCATAACTCTCATACCGGGACAGAAGAAAACATACCTGACTCAGCGGCAGCTTGGGCATCTACAGACCGTCGCACATTAATAACAACAGATCTCGGGGTATTATCTTTCACAGGTAAGACTGAACAGTTGTTTCTGGATGTTTTTTTGGTCATTTTTAGCATTATGTTGACAGCTTAATTAGCCAGTGTCAGACTATTAATAGCTAGCGATATGGCTAGTAAGCAGTGAAAGCTGAGACTTTATAAGAAATCAAAGTTTAAATTAATTCTTATTAAGTTTTAACTTATATTGTAGTTCATATCATAAACTAAATTGTGTTATGAGCACAATATGTACAGTGAGCACTTTGACAAGACGGTGTCAGACTGTCAGGATAGGGATGGAGCTAAAGCATCTCTCTTTAATTTCACTTCTCATTTACAAAGAGCAAGTTTATCATCACTAGATTATAAGGATTTCATAGCTTATCATAAAACTGTGGACTGATTATATAAATTATTTGTTTTTTTCTTTTTTAGCCAACTGCAAACAGGACAAAGCAAGCCTTAAGGAAAGCTGAAGAAAGCATGTTTCCTGCATTTCCTAGAGACTAGGCTACACCTCCACAGCCTAATGTTGTATTTGTACTCGTTAAAACCCAGAACAGCCCTGAATGAATGGCCAGAATGACCCTGATCATATTCAAACCACTCTCTCTCCCCGGAACAGACTTCCAGGAGCATTTTTTAACCTTTGTAAGGGTAACTTTTAGAACAATATAATTACCTTATTAAATGTTTCTGTCGTTTTTGTCAAATATTTAAAAATAACCAGTTTCTTCAGTCAATCACAATACTATAGACTGCATTTTAAATTATTTACACAGGCTGTTTAATGCTGATCATGTACTGTATGTGCATTTACACAAAAACTGCATAATGTAAATAGCCTAGAAATGAGAAACACAGGAACTCCTTAGTGAGTGAAGCTGCAATATCATAACAAAATCATTGTTTATTATTGCTCTTTATGTTGTAATGATTATTAATTTTGATTTATAGAAAGGTTTTTGGGGGGCATGTCATATTCTGGTCTGTGTTAAGCATAACTATACTTTGACATTTTGTTGTACAACGTAAACTGCACACACTCACACCCCAAACATTCCTATGTAGTAACATATTGAAAAATAAACAACTGCTTCAAAATGTGTTTTCTGCATGGATGTGTGTAATTTGCATTGTAGAGCAAAATGTCAAGCTTTGTCAAGTTGTTTACATTATTTTACTCATTCATTGAAAAACCTCATTAGAAAATACAGGAAAATCTTGAGGGAAGCAGTGGAGAATTAGTCTTTATTAGTCAGGTTTTGTTGTCACAATTAATATATATATATATATATATATATATATATATATATATATATATATATATAATACACAAATAAATACTCAAGGAGCTCATTAATTAAACAATTTGGAATTCATGACCACAATTTTTTGCTTGTCATTAGTTGTCTTTGTTTAATAATTATTATACAAATACCATTATAAAACTACTTTTCACGATTATTTATAATTTACTATTAATTTATTCTTCATTATTGACTATTCTGTATTATTCCACCCTTGATATTACATTCTACTTGCTATCTATTGTTATTCATTTATTTATTATTGTATTACACATATAATTTGTGCTATTATAAATCTATTATATCAGTTATGTTATTGTGCTGTTGTACTTGCTTTTAATACTATTCACTTTACTACAACTTGTACTACATATACATTTTAATGTTACATATCACTTTTACTATATTTTTACTGTGCATCAGTGCATATTAGTTCACCACTGTAACTGTAAGTTTTACTGGATCCATAAAGAATTATCAGTTACATTTGTTATTGCTTGTAGAGTTTTTATCTGTAGCCTATAGAGTGCTATGAAAATAGAAAGCAGACTACCAGTGTGTCCCTTTTTGATTTGTATTCGCTGGTTTTATTAAATTTTCTCAATGATGGTAAATTATTAGTGCTTAATTATGTATTATTTAGATTTTTTTCCCCCTCAGTATTTCAAAGGGAACGAGCTGTGTTTTGACCTGAAGCACGAGAAAAGCTCAAATGTTGGGGTTGAAGACAGAGAAAGCAATGAAACAACTTAATTTCATTTAATGTACATTAAAATTACATTACATGTATATGTCACAGTTATACTACATCAATATTAGAATTGTTAACCGAAAAAAATCAACCAAATCAACACGAGTGTGAGTGTGAGCTTTTACAATTTCTTAAGAAAATTATTAATTTTCCAAGCCTAACTGAATAACTGGAGGCAGAGTTATTTTTAACTCCATGTAGATCACAAACCACTGAAATTGGTTGATAAATGTAAACGTTATCGTGTTTTTATCCCGAAAAAACCGCAGCTCCCCCGTTTACCTCCATTTGTTTTTAAGGCAGTCTTCCCCTCACAAACATGGCGGACGTGTTGACGTATCGCAGCAACGGACCGAAGCGGCCAATGAGGCGTCTAGGTATTTATATGTCTATGAAAGCAAAGACATATTCTCTGTATTACAATACGTTTAAACTTTTAGTTAATCATTATTTATTATCCGCTTTGTCGGTTTCATCTACAATATCCATGTGATGCTGATCAAGTTTACTAAATCCGCCGAACGCAGTGAACAAAGGGTCTGAGGAGCATTTATAATGGCTGTTTTGTTAACCTTAGTTAACATTTTACACAGTTATTTGCTCCTCACGTTGTCTTTCTTAAAATTCATACTAACAAATTGTTGTCATGCTTTTGAAATCAATCTTTTCAGTGCAAAGGCAGCGAGGGGTCATTTGCAACAAGACGGCTGATACTAATATGGGCCTAAAATAAAGTAAGTAGTATTCACATTAAACAAATTGATGGGCTTTAGTGTTGCACAAGATGTAATTTGTCACCTTATAAACAGTTATTTAAATTCATCGTTCTTCAGTTTTTATATTTTGATGAATTGCTATTAATGCAGATGTAATGATGACCAGAAATGACCAGCAGCACAAATGTTAAGTCTTCTGAAGCAATAGTATACTTTTGTTTTGTGAATATTAGATTGAAATTTAAACCTAAAGATCAAATTGTGAATAACGTTACACAATACAGATGAAAAACAACAAACTAACATCCCACAAGAATGACATCTAAAGACCGGTCATGTTTGATGTAATGTAGTGTGCCACCAATTTGATTCAGACTGAATTGGCAGAGTGAATAACATCTTAAATTTCAGTTTGTCTATCATTCCGTCAAAGTCTTTTGGTATTTTGTGTTGCTTCAGAAGAATACCAGTGAAGTCTTAAATTCTGATTATAGTTATACATTTATATACTTAACTAATATAGTTAATAAAACTTCTACTTTCCCTTATCCTAAAGTTGCTTTGTTTTTTTTTATAAAGATGTCAGGTAATTGCTAATGCTAAGTTTGTAGTGGTTAAAAATTGTCTTGTTATGATTCATAAAAATAAGCTGTCCATAAATGTTGCTTAATTGTGAGTTAAATTTCTCTAATTTTGTGTTTTGTCTTCGGGGACAATAATGGCATCAGCCATTCAAGTTATGATCCTGGCAGATCTACTACTATCTGAAAAGTAGTCTCTGCAGATATTGTCAAGATGCACAAGGTAGGACACATGTCAGGACAACTTTATATTTACTTGGCAATATTTAAAAATTTTTAGCTGAGATCAGCATAGTTAAAAAAAAAAAAAAATTCTATCATGGTTTACTCACCCTCATGTTTTTCCAAATTCATTTTTAATGAATTTCATTCATCTTCAAACGAATGTTTTTATTTTTGATATTCATTCATCATTTTTGTCTTTCCATTGGAAGTCTAGACAGTCTTTATTTTCAAGCTTCAAAAAGTTTATAGTTTAGGCTTTGAGACATAATAATAGCTACTTATACCTTCTGTTATTTATCTTGTTTCTGAATACCTGTAAAATTTAAAGGATTAACTAACAACTTACGTGTAACTTGTTTTTTTGCTCTCAATGCCATTTTGACAATGCCATTTTTTTTAATCCATGCAGCATTTTTTTTTTTTAAAGGAAAACATTACAAATTATTCTTTAACAATTTAACTGATGTATTAATAGCAAAAATTCTTACTGTCAGTTAATGGTTCAATGCTAGCATACCTACCCAGAAACACCTACTAGAACCTATTAATCTTACCTGTTTTATCTCTGAGTTTCCTTCCTTAACTGAGTTCATGTAACAGTTTATTAGCTAATAACATGTAACAAGGCAACTTTTGCCATTTAATAACTTTATTGATAACTTCTAAATGACATATTAAAACAACACTATAAATACAAATAAATAATCTTGACAGAGAAAGTAAAATGTCATTGCTAGTTTACGTTTCAATTACCAAAACCATATTTTACAATCCAGAAAAGGCTTTTAAATTACATAACACAGGAAATTAGAACAAAACAACAGAAAAGCTAATTTTACACATTTGTGATTATCCTTATCACAGGACTTTTTCTACAAGATATATGGCATTATTACTTTTCATACCTTCAATTTTTTAACCGACCGTATATTCACGCAGCGTTGCCATGGGTTCCGGTGTTACGGTTTAACTGGTTTCCGTGTTATCTGGTGACCAACTTCCTGGTTCAAGTCTCCACTCCAGATGTGATGGGACGACCGCAGCAGATTCGCCGATTCTGAAAGCTCAAACTGACGTGATATTAAACTGTCTAATAAACGCACACTTGCTCATTACACGATTGTGGTATTCTTGTAATGATAACAAATTAATGGTATGATCGCCCGTAGCGGCTGAATTACAGAAAGAAAGAAAAAAAATGTCTGTTTTGCAGGGGTTTCGAACACGCGCGCTAAAAACAGTCACGTTGGGAGACGCCAGTAACAAATGCACTGAGCTACAGAGCAGTACTGATTCAATCGCGGATTTTTGGATTCAAATAGGATTTTACTTTTGGCGTGACATTATGTAGCTGGCTGGATCAAGGAAATGTACCCGTGTTAACTTGTGACCTGTGTTTACTTGTTATGAAAATGAATATTATAGTATAATGACATTTTATGGTTTGTGATGTTAAAGTACATTTCATTGAGACAACTATAGCCTAAATTTCTGACTACTGTGGTTTAATTACAAACGCTATCGTTAAACTATTTACTATAGTAAAAACATGGGACATTTTCTTCAGAGACTAGCTGATGTCTCATTTGATTAATTTAAAAACTTTACGTTATTTCCACGTTGTTTTCGCCTTTATTTTCTTGTAGAAATACTTTGGAAACGTGACTTAATTTATTATTTGACTGTAATAGTGAATGAAACGTAAACGTTATATTCTAGTTGAAACGCTGCTTATATATTACTTTGTAAACGTGTTAACTTGTGCTTTGCATTCACTAGCTGTTTATTATTATTATTATTATTATTCGCCTATAACCGTATATAAATATTAACTTTTAGAATTAATCGGCTAGTGAACGCAAGTCACAAGGTAACACGTTTACAAAGTAGGCTATCATTTACAGTTGTGCTCAAAATTATCCATACCCTCGGTAAATATGATCAAATAAGGCTGTGAAAATAAGTCTACATTGTTTATCCATTTGATCTTTCATTCCAAAAAAAAAAATATAACCTATAATTTAAGTTAAAAAAAATTGAAAGTGGGGGAAAATCACATTATGAAATAAATGTTTTTCTCTAATACACAATGGTCACAATTGTACAAATTCTTATGATTAAAATATCTCTGAAGTAGATATCCATTCATATTAGCATTTTTTTTATTACACCATGGTGACTGACTAGGAGCATGAAATTATCCAGCCATGGCTTTCTGTTTCACAGGAATATAAATATGAGGGGACACAAGGCCAAATTTCCTTAATCATCCATCACAATGAGAAAAACCAGAGAATATATTTCTGGTGTGCAGCAAAAGATTAGGCCTACTGAACTTCACAAATTAGAACGTGTCTGTTAGAAAAGCATTAAAATTCCTATTTGCACCATCAGGGCAATAATTAAAATTTTACAATCAACAGAAAATGTTATGAATCTGACCGGAAGAGGACATGTGTCTATATTGTCTTAATGCACAGTGAGAAGGAGAGTTTGAGTGGCCAAAGACTCTCCAAGGACCACAGCTGGAGAATTGCAGAAAATAGTTGAGTCTCAAGGTCAGAAAGCATCAAAAAAAAAAAAAACATCAAGCAGCACCTACATCACCACAATGTTGTTTGGGAAAGTTTCAAGAAAAAATCTAGAAAGGAAAATGCTCTCTTCCAAAACTCCAGCATATCCAGTTATCAGACACGACTGGAACTTCAAATGGGACTGGCTTCTATGGTCAAATGAAACAAAAAAATGAGCTTTTTAGCAGCAAACACTCAAGATAAGTTTAGTGAACTCAGGGATAAAAAGTACCCCATGTGTACAATGAAATATACTGCTGTATTTTTGATGTTGTGTGCCTATATTTCTGCTGGAGGTTCTGGACATCTTGTTCAGATAGATGGCATCATGGATTCAGTCAAATAACAGATAAAAAAAAATCTAAACCTGACTGCCTCTGTTGGAAATTTTATAATGGGCCGTGGTTGGTTCTTCCAACAGGACAATGATCCACAAACATCAAAATCAACACAAAAATGGGTCACTGAGAACAAAACCAAGCTTCTGCCATGGCTGTCTCAGTTCCCTGCCTGAACCCTAAAATGAGTGAACTGAAGAGAAGAAGCACCAACATGGAGCTGGGAATCTAAAGGGTCTGGAGTGATTCTGGATGAAGGAATGGTCTCTGATCTCTTGTCAGGTGTCTCTAACCTCATCAGGCATTATAGGACAAAACTCAGAGCAGGTATATTGGCCAAAGGAGGTTTCAAAAAGTATTGAATTAATTGTGGCCAATGTATATTAGAGAGAAACATTTATTTCATAATGTGATTTTCCCCCACTTTTTTTTAAACTTAAATTATAGGTTATTTTTTTTTTTTGAATGAAAGATCAAATGGATAAACAATGTAGACTTATTTTCACAGCCTTCTTTGATCATATTTACCGAGGGTATGAATAATTTTGAGCACAACTGTAAATGATAGCCTACTTTGTAAACGTGTTACCTTGTGACTTGCGTTCACTAGCCGATTAATTCTAAAAGTTAATATTTATATACGGTTATAGGCGAATAATAATAATAAACAGCTAGTGAATGCAAAGCACAAGTTAACACGTTTACAAAGTAATATATAAGCAGCGTTTCAACTAGAATATAACGTTTACGTTTCATTCACTATTACAGTCAAATAATAAATTAAGTCACGTTTCCAAAGTATTTCTACAAGAAAATAAAGGCGAAAACAACGTGGAAATAACGTAAAGTTTTTATATTAATCAAATGAGACATCAGCTAGTCTCTGAAGAAAATGTACCATGTTTTTACTATAGTAAATAGTTTAACGATAGCGTTTGTAATTAAACCACAGTAGTCAGAAATTTAGGCTATAGTTGTCTCCATGAAATGTACTTTAACATCACAAACCATAAAATGTCATTATACTATAATATTCATTTTCATAACAAGTAAACACAGGTCACAAGTTAACACGGGTACATTTCCTTGATCCAGCCAGCTACATAATGTCACACCAAAAGTAAAATCCTATTTGAATCCAAAAATCCGCGATTGAATCAGTCCCAGATAGCACACGTACGTCTGCAAGATGTCTGTTAAAGATCTGTTGATCTGGAAAGCATCTGCTATCTATAAACGTCTGACAGACGTCTGTAAGATGTCAGTTTTACATACACTCTAAGTCATAAACATCTTAAAGACATCTAATAGACGTCTATTTGACATCTAAAAGGAGACGTCCTATAGACGTATTGCAGATGAGCAAACAGCCTAGGAAATTTCCATTTTCCTTGGCGAGGGGACCTCAAAACGTTCAAAGGTCGTGTGGCCGAGGTTGCTAAAATGGCTATAACTCGAGAAAGGAATGAGATCGCTTCACCCAAATCGGCACACCTATGTACGGGCCCAATCTGTGGTCAGGCGAAAAAGATATGTAACTGCCAAGAAGTCAGTTTGTATTTCTTGTTTATTTAATTATTTTGAGTGTTTTGTTTAGGACTTTTAATTTGAAGTTGCTTAGTAAGCGCCGGTTAGTAGAGACCTTTATTATGAAAAGGCGCATAGTAAGAAGAAGAGGCGCATAGTAAGAAGAAGAGAAAAACGTCAATTTAAGATGGCAAGTCAAAGATAGTAAGCTAAAAAGTATGACGAATTAAAGTGTGTTTAACATTTATTCTACTCATCGTGAGTTAAAGTGAACATCGGAAGCAAGTTTAAAGCTCTTCCTTTAGTAACAAGCAGCCAATGAAGTAAGATTCATTTGTATTACATGTGGTTGTTGTAACGTAAATGATGTTATTGTGTTAAAGGGAAATATCTGTATAAATACTGCAGTTAAGTTATTAGGTGAACTGAACTTTGTTTGGAATGCTTGTAAGACGACTTTATTTATTTATTTGTTTTATGTTCTTTGTGTTTATTCTACATTTGTGCAGTTCTCACGGCACCTCAAGTCGGTTGGTTATGAACCAGTCAATAAATCGCCAGTCATCAAAGAATTCTTGTGCTCGTGAAGTTACTGGGGGAAGCTACAGCCTAAAAAATACGTCTTGCAGATGTAAATGCAGACGTCAAATAGACGTCTCAGAGATGTACGTGTGCTATCAGGGGTACTGCTCTGTAGCTCAGTGCATTTGTTACTGGCGTCTCCCAACGCGACTGTTTTTAGCGCGCGTGTTCGAAACCCCTGCCAAACAGACATTTTTTTTCTTTCTTTCTGTAATTCAGCCGCTATGGGCGATCATACCATTAATTTGTAATCATTACAAGAATACCACAATCGTGTAATGAGCAAGTGTGCGTTTATTAGACAGTTTAATATCACGTCAGTTTGAGCTTTCAGAATCGGCGAATCTGCTGCGGTCGTCCCATCACATCTGGAGTGGAGACCTGAACCAGGAAGTTGGTCACCGGATAACACGGAAACCAGTTAAACCGTAACACCGGCGAGGCACTTCTGTACTGTAACTGAAAGAACCCTGATAGCACACGTACATCTCTGAGACGTCTATTTGACGTCTGCATTTACATCTGCAAGACGTATTTTTTAGGGTGTTTGCTCATCTGCAACACGTCTATAGGACGTCTCCTTTTAGATGTCAAATAGACGTCTATTAGATGTCTTTAAGATGTTTATGATTTAGAATGTATGTAAAACTGACATCTTACAGACGTCTGTCAGACGTTTATAGACAGCAGATGCTTTCCAGATCAAGAGATCTTTAACAGACATCTTGCAGACGTACGTGTGCTATCTGGGAAGAGTTTGTACCGTTAGAACCTCATCTGAAGCAAGATTATGTCAGACAAATGCACGCTCTCCAAACCAACTCTGAGAGGTGCTCGTTCGTTTCACTTACAACGTGCAGAAAAATGACAGTTCGAGCAGTAATCTTGTTTATTTCCCCTAATTTTAATCGTTCATAAGGTCATTTTTTTTTAATTCCCGCCGTTCTAAATCCATACAGTTGTTCGTCGCGCTCCGTCTCGTGCTCTGTTTGAACGGTCTCTAATGCAGCACTGGGCTCAAATAATACATACCAAACAGTATATTCTCGAGATAAGTTCAGCTCAGTATAGCATGGGAGAATATTTAGTTTAATAATTATATGAAAAATACTGTGGAACCGTGTATTTTGAGGCTTAAGAGGAGTGTCGCGAAACTAACGCTGGTATCCATTTAACTACAAAATGCGATGCTTTAAACCATACTACTATTCTTAGACAACATACATAATTGTACACGTTAAACCAATAAATACAGATATTTACTTACCAAAAGTGTTGGTTTGAAAACATATTCAAGCTCTGTGGAGAAGCTCATCAAGATGGCTGACCAACGTCTTCTTTCTGCAAGTCTTCACGTGATCTCGCGATAAGTGACGTGATATCGTTATTAAAGTTGAGGGGGCAAATGGCTAGTTTTGTCAACTTAACTAACTAGTTGAGACAGTGAAATTTAAAATTTTAAGTTGAATGAACAAACTAATGAACTGAAAGTTGAGTCAACTTAAAAACATTAACTGAAACTAAACTGCGATATACTTTTTTACAGTGTTGTTGCAAATTATTTATATTTTCTGTAGGCTATTGAATATCTTCATTAAGCTTTTATTTATTTATTTATTTTCTCCAGTTTTTAATAAATATGGAAAATAACGTTGATAAATATGGAAAAGGAGGTATCTGGTCTATGAAAACATCAGGGGAAAAAAAGAAAAGAGCAAGACGCTGTCGTCTTCCTGGCGGCTGGTGGAAACATTGGGAACACTTTTGTCGATAATTATTGTATTATTGATAACAAATAATTATTATTTGTGTTTTTGTGCTGGTATCTTGGGTGGTTTAGGCCTGTCATGGATAAATAAATAGAAACTACCAGTAGGTGGCAGCAAGTCCCTGTTTTAATAAATAACTGAATCATTCAAATCAAAGGATTAGTTCAAAAACGGTCAGCTTTTTTTTTTTAATGTTTATCCACTCTTATTTTGTAAGTGACTTTTCTTTTTGTTTTAAAGATGCTTTCTTTGGATTGTTTGACTACTTAAAAGACAAAACAGGGACATTTTACATAATAAATTTGCGTTTCCTGCTAGCTAAATATCAGATTCATAAACAAAAGCTTACTGGTTCTAATCCTCTCTTTTCATTGTTCAAAGCTGATTTAGACAAGGATATGGCAATTATCCAAATTTCTGTCAATCTTAAAGCCATGGAAACTGTATTTCTGTTTTCATTTATTTATTATAATATAATATAATATTTAATTTAATTGGCATGATAAGTTTTACATAATATACAACATTAATCTAAGGCTAATGATACACGGGGTAACTTTTTGAGCAATTTTGCCATGCAACTTTTTTTGGGCAATGTTGCTTGGGCACTTTCCCATTGAGAATGGGTAACAAATTTCTATCTGGATACTTTAGATACTTTCGTGGGCCCCGTGTCTCACCTGGTTGCCCATTGACAGCAACATTGCTCTCAAAGTTGTGTATCACCCTTGTATTATCAGCCTAAAAGGTAGGGGGGAATGGTGGTTTTACAGAGGGGATGTTTGTTTGTCTTTTTTTTTTTTCAACAAGGGGGACTCCATGCCCCGTATCCCCCCTCAATTCAAGTCATTTTAAATATTATATAAAACTCTACAGACAAATAAGGCTGATGCTACACGGGGCAACTTTTTGAGCAATTTTGCCGTTCAACTTTAGGCAATGTAGCTGTCAACGACCAACTTGGTGAGACACAGGGCCCATCTAAAGTATCCAGTTAGAAATGTGTTACCCATTCTCAATGGGAAAGTGCCAAATTGCTTTAAAAAAGTTTCCCGGCAAAATTGCTCAAAAAGTTGCCCCATGTATCATCAGGCCTAGTTCACTTTTCAAGGGTACCTGTACATGCTGGAGTGTCAGGGAACGAGAAAGCAGATAAATTAGCATGTATGACAAAGGAAAACATAGATTTGCAGATACAGTATAGTAGAACAGAACTCAAATCAGTAATAAATCAAAAATGGCAACATTTTATTTTAAGGTGTCCTTGTTACACATTTTTAATTATGCATAATTGCATGCAAACAACCCTGAACCAAACCCTAATCTTAATCCTAACCATATAGTAGGCCTAAATACATGTAGTTAATTAATATTACTCAGTACTTCAATGTATAATTACACTGTAACAAGGACAACTTAAAATAAAGTGTAACCGGCAACTTTATTGGGATACTGAACAAAAAGGTAAGCATTTGCATTTAATAAAACCAGGAATTCAGGTGAGTCAGCAAAACTGTGGAACATGAATTAACACAGTGTCATAGACGCAGAGTAAATAAACTTATTGATTTCAAAAGAAAGGAAGACAGCAAATCACTGCAATTCACAATCCTGACGGATGAGTATTTTTTAAGGGATTAAGAGAAAGAAAAGAAATAGGAAACATTAAATTGAGCAGTAAGTGGACAGCAGGCCACCAGTAAAACAGAAGAAGAAGAGTAGTCTCTGGTTCATTACAGCAGATGGCGGTAATGATTCATTAAAGAATGTGAGCCGCCAATAAACAGAAGAAGAACAAAGTTGCGCTTTGCTATGTCAGCTTTGTAAACAGAAATAATGCCCCTTTTAGCATATAAATCACCGATAAATTAATTAGTCAGTCACAGTCGATATACAAATCTCTTTGTTTAGTGGCTTTGTTAACAGTTGTCGCTGTCCATCGGGTGAGTGCGAATAATATTCATCGAAATTATATTCAGTCATCAAAATTTCGCTGAAATCTGCAACAATATGAAGAGCACTTTCAGTACCGAGCTGTTTTTATTACTGATGTGCGGTAAGTGTACGATTTCTGGTTATTCTTTAACATGTTTAGTTTCACATTTGTGCCAGAAATGTTGGCTTCGACGCTTGACGGAGGGCGTGTCTGAAGCGTGGTGCGCACGTGACCGTCATAGTGGCAACAGCCAATCACATTACAATTCTGGTGTTGCATGAACGGGATTGGCTAGGGTATTTGCATAAGGCGATCTGATTGGCTGACGCCTGCGTTGGAGCCACGAGCAACGCCAGTAAAGCGACGCGACGGACCCACAATTCAGTTCGGCAACGCTACTTGTAACCTCTAACCTTTGTACATTTTGAAACCACTCTGGAACATTATATCACAGCATGTCTCATGTTACTGCCTGTGTAGCATCAATTGCTTATGCTGCATGTTGTATTTTTCATTTATAAGTAGCTTTGTATAAAGGTTTCTGCCAAATAAATTAATGTAATGTAATAGATTCTAGATGAATTAATGAGATTTTCTCTCATTCATTTGTTGGACTGCATCATTCGTTATTTGTAGCTTGTGTTTATAAGGCAAGACTAAATGATCTGTTAAATTTGTTCAATGTTCTATGAGTTTAATCTCTTGAGAAACTGTTTCTGTTTGTTCTTCAGGTGTGTTTTGTGCTGAAACAGGTGAAGAGAAGTCAGTGATGGAGGGAGATTCTGTCACTCTAAACACTGATCTCACTGATATACAGCAAATTAATAAGATAGTGTGGAGATTTGGAGGTCCAATCATTGCTGAAATTTTTAAAAATGAGCCCTGGTTAAATAAAACTGCCGAGATATTCAGAGACAGACTGCAGCTGGATCAGACTGGATCTCTGACCATCAAGAACATGAGAACCACAGACTCTGGACTTTATCAACTACAGATTGACCACCGCGACGCTGGAGCATCATATAAGAATTTCAGTGTTACTGTTTATGGTGAGGATACTTTTTTTTAATAAGTTGTGTTCAAGTGTGTATTACTTAATAAATTAAATTGAATTAAACTGATTTTTAAGGTGCAGCTACAAAATATTAGTCATACTGTGTTCAGCAATCTTACTGAGTTTTAGTTTCACAATATCACAGTCGTGCTGTTGTTCTGAATATCATCACAGCTGTGATTGGGCCGCAGGTGATCACATGACTGATATTCAGACCAGCAGCATGATGACAAGTGTGATGTTGATTTTATACAACAGCTCTAGAAAGATTCAAATCTTTTGAAGAAATGATTGTTCATCAGATGATGTGATGTCCTAATCATGAGGAATCAGATTTTCCTTTTCAAATAAACTTCAATAACGTTATACTTTAACTTTCAGAGCTCAAAACTTCTTTCCCAGAAGAATTCTTAGCTTAAAATATGTGACCCTGGACCACAAAACCAGTCTTAAGTCGCTGGGGTATATTTGTAGCAATAGCCAAAAATACACTGTATGGCTCAAAATTATAGATTTTTCTTTTATGCCAAAAATCAGTAGAATATTAAGTAAAGATCATATTCCATGAAGATATTTTGTAAATGTACTACTGTAAATATATCAAAATGTTGTTTTTGATTAGTAATATGCATTGCTAAGAACTTCTTTTGGACAACTTTAAAGGCGATTTTCTCAGTATTTTGATTTTTTGCACCCTCGGATTCCAGATTTTCTAATAGTTGTATCTCGGCCAAATATTGTCCGATCCTAACAACCCATACATCAATGGAAAGCTTATTTATTCAGCTTTCATATGATGTATAAATCTCAATTTCCAAAAATTGACACTTAAGACTGGTTTTGTGGTCCAGGGTCACATATGTGATTAATACAGACTGTTCTCGGATTTCTGATAATACTGTTACAATATCTTTAATTGTTTAATCTTCACTACTGTTTTAATGTTAAAATGAAATGAACAATCATTAACAGAGATGTATTATCAGATCTTCACTCATGTTATACAGTGCTGATGTTTAAAGTGTTTGTTCCTGTCTCTCTTTATCATTACAGTACCAGGTCTGTCTTCAGGTGCTGTAGCAGGAATATGTGCTATTTTTTTGCTGGTGCCTGCAGCTGCTGTTGTTGTTTACTATCGCCACAGAATCTGTGATCTAAAGCATTCAATGGGTAAGTATTACAACTCGTACAGCAAGTGTAAAATGAGCTTTATCATGCCACAGTAGAGTTTAAACGTATAATATGATTTTCCATAGTCAATAGTTATTTTTGTTACCACAAGATCTGCTAATGATTGGTTTACTGCAGTATTTAATAACATCTGTGACTGCACAGGTTGCACAAGACCTAAAATCATAATTCTGCTCTCTTTTGGGCATTTTGAATTTTAGCTGGTCTGCTAAAATTTTAGCTGGTCTTCATATCGCCTCACAGATGTATTTGTAAAACAAACGACGCTCGCGGTGTTTTCAGCATCTTCCGTCTCACTAAATGAGGACATAAATACATGAACAACATCCCCAGAACTGCTCTGAGAGTTACTTCATGAGCATTTGACCGTTTCATTTGAGTAAAACGATCGTCATATCATACACATAGGCTATACAGAAACTTAAGAGGTCCTCATGGCAACCCGTCAAAATAAAAGTTCGGTTTATCTACTACTACTACTACTACAACAACAACTTTTGTTTAAAAGAATAATCACACAATAGGCTATTTCTTGCATGTTTTAATTTTAATGGTAAACCCATTTGTTTGCCAAAAAAAATGAGTTTAACTCTCATTTGATTAAAAGAAAACTGAAATTAATGTTTTATGGCTTCATTTGCACTGCACTGTAAATTAAAACTAATCGAAATTACTGTCACGTAGGCCAAGATTAAGATACTGTCACATAGGCCAAGATTAGGACGACATAAATTGTGACATTTCAATAGGCTATTGAACCAAGTGTGCCTTTAACTGGCTATTAGTGTTATAGTTTAATTAAAATAGTTGCAGTCTTCACAACTTCTACAATGGAGCTATGAAGACAATTAAATTATTTACACTTATTATATTATAATTATGAGAGTTTATGCTATTACACATACATTTCTAACATGTAAATTATTGAAGCCAAATACTTACTTTTCCCCAAGCTGTTTAGCTGTAGTACAGTATTCATAGGCTTAATCATGAAGCATGCAGTGGCCCCACTTTTAACTCTCTCTGTATATTACCCTTATTGTAGATGGATGCATGGAGGATGACAAGACTAAGAAGTGCAATCAACACCAGGGAAGGCAGTTTTTGTCAGAGCCCTTGTTATTCTTAATTTTGACATTAATTTTCATTTTTACGTCAGACATAACATATCGGTTAAAAATATCGGTTATCGGTCCACTTGGTCTGTAATAATCGGTATCGGCATCGGCCCTGAAAAACACATATCGGTCGACCCCTAATCTCTAGGGATGCACCGAAATTGTTCGGCCGAAAATAGCAAAAAAAATCTCTTTCGGAGTTCGGTGAATAAGCGAAAAGACCGAATAAATTGTACCGAACAATGACGTGACGCGATCAAATAGAGGCGCGCACTAATGCAGCAAACACGTCTGCAGCGTTAAAGTATTTAAAACTGTCAGCGAAAGACGCAAAAATCATTCCAAGCACGAAGCACCGACAGTTAGATGCTTAGCGCTGCATCTCATGTCTCCGATGAGAAGAGGAAGAGGTGGTTGATGCTGGTTACTATGATGATTGAAATCGCGAAATAGCCTCAACTGATTAGTAAATAAACTGCAGAATGTTATGTTTTCTAATACACGCAGGCATTGCATGTATTCAAACAGCGCTGCACGAGCTTGCGCGCCAGGGTTTAAAGTCCAAAGCGCGGGGAACATCTGCGTTAAAACACTGTAGCCTACTCGTCTTTTGCTCAGTAACATTTTTTTTTAAAGACACATGACAATGTGATAAGTGCTACAAACATCTTCCCAAATTCGTAATGAGAATCATTTAAATATCTGCATGCTGTTGTCAACAAAAAGAAGCACCAAGATCTTCCTGCGGGTTTCTGCCAAAATAAAGTCTAAGAAAAAGCAACAACTCCATCAACATTCATAAATGTTAGTATTGTAATTTTACTGTTGTTCTGTAAAGTAAAATAAAAATAATTACCCTACAACAGCTCTATACATTATAACATTCACAATAGTGTTCAAATTGGGATCTGTAGTATGTTTTAAAATAATTCTCTTCTGCTCAGCAAGGCTGCATTTATTTGTACAGTAAAAAAATACATGCCTGATTCAAGAAGGGGGTCTCAAAAATGGCCCAAAAATATTATTTTAGTAACTTATTAATTTTTAGTTAAATTTTGCTTTGTTGGTATAATGTCTGATAGAATGTTAAAAAAATGTTCAGTGTTAAGTAAATATTTTTAAATTGTTGTTTTGTAATTTATTTTAATTTTTTTTTGAAAAGCAGGACAAAACAGTAAAAAGCACATTTTGGATATTTAATTTATGCAGTGGTGACAAAAAAAAAAAAATGGAAAAACAGGCCTGGGGAAAAAGAATGCGAAAAACCGTGTTCGGTATTCGGCCTTCGGCCCAGTGTTCCATTTTGTTCGGCTTCGGCTTCGGCCAAGAATTTTAATTTCGGTGCATCCCTACTAATCTCTAATGATCTCCTATTTTCTCCATTTCTATGTGCTGATACGACAAGAACCAGAGATCTCTGAACAACAGTTAAAAGAGAGTAAGTATTACAGCTGAGTGTTTATATTCAGTATTTCTATTTTTTACCACAAGTTCTGTTTGTGATTTAACTAATATAATGTGTGATTGTCCAATACTGAGTTGCATGACATTAATATACTAATTTCTGAATTTCTGTTAAAAATACAGAATTAACCACAACTACATCTTAGTTCACAGAACTAAGGCCAAGGCTGAGAAATGTAGCATGAAGTCATGAGCTTGCTGTGGCTGTTTTGAGGTTCATGTGGGCTGTCTGACACACAACTGTATGTTTGTCACTGTTTATGGCTTCATTCAGCTTCTTCTTTCAGACACTATTACATAAACTCTGAAGATGGAGCTGCACTGGTGTTTTTTTTTTTCTTTACTTTAATGCTTTTGTTTCCTACTACTGTAAGTGAGTTCATCAATCACTTCATATATGATCATTAGTATTACTTTATTTATAGAGAGTATATATAAAAGGTATATAAAGATATATTATTTATAGAAACAAATATTATTTAGAAACATTTTTTTAAAAATATGATTATTCATAAAAATAGTAGGTAACACTTTAATATAGGGACCAATTCTCACTATTAACTAGTTGATTATTAACAAGCCTATTATAAAAATATTGCCTGTTTATTAGTACTTATAAAGCATTTATTCTGCATGACCATACGCTACATCCCTAATCCTACCCAATATCTTAACTTAAAGGGGACATTTTCAACAAGTCGGTATGATTCTTTAGGATCTTCATGAAAAGTCTATAACATACTTGGGTTAAAATTTCTTAATGGTAGTGTAAAACAACACCCTTTCTACCTTGTCAAAAACAGCTCTGTTCACAGTGATTTGTGTCAGTGCATGTCCCATTAAATGATAATGAGCTTCTGCTCACCCCGCCTCTCTTCCACGGGGAAAGTGAGAATATTAACTTTAGCCACATTCGTTGCGGAACTTGCTAACTAGCACATTATTAGAAAAGGCGATTTGCAAAGATTCATAAAAAAAGCTTATACTCACTTCTTCTGTAGGTGAAGCTGGATCATGAATGATTCATGCGAACGTAGACGCATAGACCGTCTTCAGCGGCTCAGATGACGGGAGTAGATGACGACTGCTATGTTCATTATTACATCCAATAACAAAACACCTCAATCGCTTAGGAGCCATTCTTGTCTACACCCGCTCCGGTGTCCAAACAATGACGGACTCTTTACAGCTCACTCAATGCAGGTCTATGGTAAAATGGCTTTGCCCGTCAATAGTCGTGGGAGGGGCCTTTGCCTGTGTGACGTCCATTTGCCAAGAATTTGTGAACGGCTTGATCTGAGAAAGTAATTATTATTTTTGGGGATTTAAAAAAGAAACACTGGGTGGATTTTTATCATTATAGGGTGGTTGTGTACACGCACTGCCAAGACACATTTATGTTCAAACAACATGTAAAAGTGAATTTTGCATCTGATCTTCCCTTTAACAACTACCTTACTAACTATTAATAAGCAGCAAAATTAGGAGTTTGAGGCTAAAATCGTAGTTAATGGTTTGTTAATAGCGAGAATTGGACCTTAAAATGAAGTGTGACCGAATACAGTCATGGCCAAAAATATCGGCACCCTTGGTAAATACGATCAAAGAAGGCTGTGAAGATTAATCTGCATTGTTAATCCTTTTGATCTTTTATTTAAAAAAAATCAGAAAAATCTAACCTTTCATTGGATAATAAGAATTTAAAATGGGGGGAAATATCATTATGAAATAAATGTTTTTCTCAAATACACATTGGACACAATTATTGGCACCCCTAGAAATTCTTATGAGTAAAATATCTCTGAAGTATATTCCCATTCATATTCACAATTTTGATCACTCCAGGGTGATTATGAACATGAAATTCCAGCCTTGGCTTCCTGTTTCACAGAAATATAAATAGGAGGGAAAACAAATCCCAAATTCCCTTAATCATGCATCACAATGAGAAAAACCAAAGCATATATTTCTGATGTGCAGCAAAAGATCATTTAGCTTCACAAATTAGTGAAGTGGCTTTAAGAAAAGAGCTAGAGCAGTGAAAATTCCCATTTCCACCATCAGGGCAATAATTAAGAATTTCCAATCAACAGAAAATGTTACGAAACTTCCTGGAAGAGGACGTGTGTCTATATCGTCCCAATGCACGGTGAGAAGGAGAGTTTGAGTGGCTAAAGACTCTCCAAGGATCGCAGATAGTTGAGGCTCGGGGTCAGAAAACCTTCAGAAAAAATTGTCAAACAGCACCTACATCACCACATGTTGTTTGGGAGGGTTTCAAAAAAAATTCTCGCTCTTCCAAAAACAAACTCCAGCATATTCAGTTATCAGACACGACTGGAACTTCAAATGGGACTGGCTTCTATGGTCAGATGAAACTAAAAAATGAGCTTTTTAGCAGCAAACACTCAAGATGGGTTTGGTGAACACAGGGATAAAAAGTACCCCATGTGTAAAATGAAATATACTGTTGTATTTTTGATGTTGTGGGCCTATATTTCTGCTGGAGGTCCTGGACAAACCTCAAAAACAACACAAAAATGGATCACTGAGCACAAAACCAAGCTTCTGCTGGCCATTCCAGTCCTCTGACCTGAACCCTGTAGAAAATGAGTGGGGTGAACTGAAGAGAAGAAGCACCAACATGGAGCTGGGAATCTAAAGGGTCTGGAGTGATTCTGGATGAAGGAATGGTGTCTGATCTCTTGTCAGGTGTTCTCTAACCTCATCAGGCATTATAGGAGAACATTTAGAGCTGTTAAACTGGCAAATGGAGGTTTCAAACAGTATTGAATAAAAGGGTGCCGTTAATTGTGGCCAATGTGTATTAGAGAAAAACATTTATTTCATAATGATATTTCCCCCCATTTTAAATTATTATTATCCAATGAAAGGTTAGATTTTTGTGAATTTTTAAAATAAAAATCAAAAGGATTAATTTTCACAGCCTTCTTTGATCATATTTACCAAGGGTGCCGATATTTTTGGCCATGACTATTATTTAGATTCATTATTTATTCTCCTTCAAGTCATTTGAAACCTGCATGCTGTTATTTTTATTATTTTCCTGCAGAACTGCAAAGGAAAGATTTTGATTAATCTTCATTTGTGTCTCACAGATGAAAGTCAAAGTCAAGTTTGGATTGACATGAGGGCAATTAAATAATGTCAGAATTTACATCGTTGGGTTAACTAAATGTTTATTTTCTTTGCTTTTTAAATTAATGAAGGAATATTAATATAGTTAACATTTCTGTGGAAATATTGTTTACTGCCTGAGTGTATATTAAATATACCGATTATTAGAAGCATGTTAAGAACCACACATCTTCATCTACATACTCACAATCTCATTTCTCTTTTTTTATGTGCTGCTGTGACAGATGAAGACACGATGTCTGAACAACTATGCAAAACATGTAAGTATTTAAACTCATATACCAAGACTTAAATTAATTTAACTTGTATTATTAAGACACAACATATTGTAAACTGTTATCAATTATTAGATCACGGTATCTTCTCAGTGTTACTGACGTGTCAATTTGCTCATTCATTGAAAGTACAATCTCCATATTTCTGTTTGTATGTGCTGCTGTGACAGATGAAGAGAGGATAGTATCAGTAAAGGAGGGAGAATCTGTCACTCTAAAGACTGATGCTGAAATACGGAGAGATGATCAGATCCTGTGGATGTTTGGACCTCAAGAGACTCTCATAGCTGAAATCAAAAGCGAAACCAGAGAGATCACTACATTCGATGGTGCTGATGGGAGATTCAGAGACAAACTGAAACTAGACAAGACTGGATCACTGACCATCACAGACATCACAGCTGAACACATTGGAGTCTATAAACTGCAGACTATCAGCAGCAGACGGACCTCGTATCAAAGATTCATTGTTACTGTCAGACGTGAGTATCTCACGTCTTTCAGTATAATAATGAGTTGTTCAATGGCATTTATTTCACACATTAAGCTCTATAAATTACCATAAAATTGGCATATTGAGTTTTCCACCTGTTGAGTTGATTGTCCACACAAATTTAACAGCATATTGACCAACACAATTATTTAAAAATGACAAAAGTGGGAAGAAAACTTTAGAGAATATGGAGGCTCTTTATTTGTCAGCATGAAGAATATTGCTGAATTAGAATTTACTCATTGTCTATCAATCATCTGGTCATGCATTGGCCAAACGAAGAGCAACAATCACATACAAAAGTGTTCATGTTCAAAGTCTTCCATTTTATTTATTTTTTATGTATTTTCATACACTTAAGCATTTTCTGTTGGCAGACTGTCCTTCATTTATATCCTCTACCCCTATCCTGTTTACCTGAACAGGATGCAAGCAGGCAAAAATCATGAGACTAAAATGTCATACATAAGCAGGGTTCATAAAACGCATGAGCATAATGCAGTACCTTCAATATTATTTTATCACCGATAAAACAGCATCCACACTTGATCTAATGGCAACATTTTTCTCTTTTTATGCGCTGCTGTCACAATGAAGTCGTGATGATATCAGTTATGGAGGGGCAATCAGTCACTTTATACCCTGATACAGAAATACAGAAAGATGATCTGATTGTGTGGATGTTTGGAGGTGAAGATAACCTGATTGCTCAAATGACTGGAAAGACCAGAGAAACATATGAAGGTACTGATGGGATATTCAGAGACAGACTCAAGCTGGACAAGAGGACTGGATCACTGACCATCAGTAACATGAGAACCGAACACTCTGGACATTACAAACTACAGATGAGCAGCAGCACCAAAGGAACCACAAACAAGAGATTCAAAGTTGTAATAAATTGTGAGTAGCTGTCTTTCAGTTTATTTATTCATTATGTATCTTTGTGTGATGATGCACAGAAAGGAACAGATTTTTTACAAAACTAAATTTGATTAGTCTAGGTGCATATTATGGTGTTTTATTGTAATTTGTTTCTTTGCACGTTCCACAATTTATTAAATGTTATAGTGTGAAAAATTGTGTATTGATTCAGTACAGGAAATTACAGACCCAATTAAACAATGTACACATGATTCACACCATAGACTGTTGAATTATGTTATTTAGACCCAGAGTCTGACCGGAGGTTGAGCTGTGGTAAGTCCCGCCCAAACTCCCGCAGATCCAATCGCAAGCTCACAATCGTGACATCATACCCCGTTTTTATAGCATCAAATAGCTAAAAAAAAACAAAAAAAACATGGACACTTCAACATACATTAGCGTGATAAGAACTATCTAAAATGATGAAAACCATCTTTGGAAAAAAAATGTTGAAGTGTAATTTGATTAGTTTGGCTCACGTTCAATTCATTTACATGGAGAAGGCGGGGTTTATGACCACTACTTCAGCCAGCCACGAGATGGCAATTAAAACGTTTTGCCCTCACTTTTAAGATCGTGTGTAGCACACTTAAAGGAAAACGCCACCGTTTTTCCATATTCTAATATGTTCTTCCCTCAACTTAGATGAGTTGATGCGTACCTCTCCCGTCTCAGTGCGTGCACTTAATCGCTCTAGCGCACAGCGCAACTATGCTAGCGTTTAGCTTAGCACCATTCATTCCTTAGGATCCAAACAGGGATGAATTTAGAAGCCACCAAACACTTCCATGTTTTCCTTATTTAAAGACGGTTACATGAGTAGTTACACGAGTAAGTATGGGTGACACAAAATAAAACGTGGCAATTTTCTAAGCGGATAAAAATTAATAACTATAACTATAATGTATGGCGGAAGAGATATTATTGATATTATTGATAGATGATATTACTGAGCCGAGGTCGAAGTGCTCACTTGAGTGATGATATTACTGAGCCGAGGTCGAAGTGCTGCGACGTGCTCTTCCGTCATACATTATAGTTATCTATTTTTATCCGCTTAGATAATCGCCACGTTTTATTTTGTGGCACCATACTTACTCGTGTAACTACTCATGTAACCGTCTTTAAATAGGGAAGAAATGGAAGTGTTTGGTGGCTTCTAAATTCATCCCTGTTTGGATCCCAAGGAATGAATGGTGCTAAGCTAAACGCTAACATAGTTGCGCCGTGCGCTAGAGCGATTAAGTGCACGCACATAGATAAATGTTGTATTTATGTAAAAAAATTATATAGTTATGCATGTGATTTTTACAGTTTATTACCAAATTACTAATGCCAGTACACACACATGCTCAATGAAGCTTTACTAACTCGCATGTAAAAATCTCCTAATTTCTCTGTTTCTATGTGACATAAAGTGAAGAACGTGTCAGTGAAGGAGGGAGAGTCCTTAATTCTGAAGACTAATGCTGAAATACGGAGAAAAGATAAGATACTGTGGCTGTTTGGAGATGAAAACACTCTCATAGCTGAAATCAAAGAAGGGAATGGAAAGATCACTACATTTGATGGCATCGATGGGAGATTCGGAGGCAGTCTGGGGCTGGACATTAATACTGGATCCCTGACCATTAGAAACATCACAGCTGAACACACTGGAGTTTATAAACAGAAGATCATCAGCAAAAAAGCGACCACAATCAAGAGAATCAATGTTGCTGTGAGAGGTGAGTATCTCAAGTTTTTCATTTTTTCTGCAATTAATTCAGCTCAAACTGTACAGGCTCCATTCAAACTTCTGATCAGTTCTGTCTTCAGAAATGGAAGGGTGTGTTCACAGTTGTAGTTTGGTTCTCTTGGTTCTTCTGGTCAGAATAATAAAAAAAAGAAAATGGTGCATGATACTGATGATACAGATGGTTCACCAAACCTAAAACAACAACAACAACAAAAAGGCTTTATGATGTACATTTTGCAACAGAACTTACTGAACATCCAAAACAATGCTGCATTGCTGGGCTAAATGTGCTTGTTGTATTTGTGTACATGTAATGGTATTTTTACCAGTTGAGAATTATCAAAGAGCTTATAAAATGTGTAAAGGAGTCAAAACAGCAGAAGGGATTCCACTGTTACACACACACATAAATGAAAATCTGCTGCAAAGAGACAGCGATTTGGAAAGGCATGAACAATGAGTAATGCATTCCACAGACAGAATGGTGTTGGAACTTAGAGAATACTTCAAGGAAACAGAGTGGCAATTGTTCTTTGATGCATGTGAAGATGTACATGAGATCACTGACACCATTACATCTTACATACGTTTTTGTGAAAGTAATTGTGTTAAGACTAATAATAGGTTAATAATAATGACCGAATAATAGGTTATAGTTTACTAAAGATCTTAAAATGTGTTTAAATGAGAAAAAAGCTGCTTTTTTAAATGTTGATAAGGAATTTAGGGGTCGAATTAAGAAAGCTAAACTAGCTTATAAGGATAAGATTGAAAATGGGTTATATACAGGCAATGCTAAGAAGGCATGGGAAGGGCTTAATAGTATTATGGGAAGAGAGAAGAGAAAACAGGTGTGTTCCTTACAAGGTGCACCTTTTGTAGAATATTTTAATGTTTTCATTACTAGGTTTGATAGGGGGAATGTACTACCGAATGTGAGAGAATATGTCTTAATATATCGGCATATGAGCCTATTAAACATAAGGAGTATGAAACAGCAGCTAGTCTTGCTAGCATTAAGCCAAATAAAGCACCTTGCCAGATGGGCTAAAGGGTCATGTGTTAAAAGACTGTGCTTTCCAACTAACTGGTGTCCTTACCTGATTGTTCCAGCTCTTGTTAAATTGTAGGGTGGTTCCAAATTCATGGAAAGAAACAAAGATTTTTCCAGTATATCTAATGCCAATCAGTTGAAAGATTTTAGACCGATAGCTAGGGTTGCGCGATAATGCCCATTGTCATATCGTCCTATCGTCAGCCTGTAAGATCGCCGATACACGATAGTATCGGGGGGAGGGGCAATTTTTTGCTTATTTATGTATTTGTTTGCTTATTTATAAGATAATTTATTTACTTATTAGTCTACATTTTTTTAATTTTATTTACACTTTTATTTAAATATTAACGTAATTATTAATTATCACGCGGAATGACACATGGGAAATGAGGACCGTCTATCATTCTGACAAGGAGGCAATATTTCATTCTCGCCTATTTGGCAATATTTCGGGTTTACACCAGATGAAAAAGGTGACCCCACTGATGTCACGCAGGCAGTTTGCAGACTTTGCTCGAAGGTTGAAATCACGTCTTACTTACAAGAGGAAGTAATTGATGGTGATGACAAGCCACTGGACTGGTGGAAAGAAAATAGATGCCGTTTTCCTTTAATGGCAAACCTGGCAAAAAAATACCTGTGTGTTACCGCGACTAGCACCCCTTCAGAGCGTGTGTTTAGCGCAGCCGACAACATAATTACTCCCCTTCGCAGCCTACTCAAACCAGAAAAAGTTAACCAGCTTGTTTTTTTGGCAAAAAATCTGTAGACAGAAGCATTACTCTTGCATCGTAAACAGTCATATTGTTTTAAATCTGTAAGCAATGTAACTAAGATTGCATTGTTTTAGTTCTTGGTTATTTAATTTTTTTTTTTTTTTTTGCTTTTTGTTTATTGAAACGTGTTTGGCTATTAGCGACACGATAAACACTCTTTTATGTTAAATATGTTAAACAAGTTGGAGTTTGAAATAAACCTGCTTTTCATTTTCATAGCCGACTGATTATTGTGCATTTATTCTGAATACACATCATACATTTGCGGCTTGCAAGGAATGCTTATGACGATTTTTAAAAGAGAATCACTCCTTTTTGAAAACGTATTACAAGCGACTTTAAAACTAAATTTACTTCATTCACAAATTATGTCAAGCCTGCTTGTTAAGAGACATCATTTTTGTACAGCTGTTATTTTAGCCATGTTTAAAAAAAACGGCAAAACCGCATGATTTTCGTTTTGTTTTAGTTGCATAAAGTGTAAACAACAACAAAAATAACATAACTACACAATAACAAAAATGTTATATTATTACATAATTTTGTATATTAACACTGATAAATTTATGTATGATTTTTTTTATATATTCCTCTGCACGTCGGTCTGGTGGGTGAAGGTTACGCGACGATGTCAGTGTGAAACTATGCAAGGGCCAATGAATTGTACTTTGATAATAATAATTGCCTAATAATAATAAAAAAACAAGAACTAGAAAATAAGCCGTATTATCGTCATTTTTATTAGCTATCGTCCATATGGATGACTATCGTCGATAGACGATAGTATCGTCTATCGGCACAACCCTACCGATAGCTCTTACATCCATGTTGGGTAAATGTATGGACCGGGTACTAACAAGGCATATTTGTAACGGTGTGGTCAATGAGTTTGCCTATAGGGGAAAGAGGGGCACCGATGATGCTGTTATTATAACCTCGTGTGATTTTTGTAGCTGAATTCATTCAGCAGACTACAAATTAAGTTAGGATTTTATTTATAGATTTAAACTTTAACTTTAAATTCGATTTGGATTGATATTCTTTTGTAAAGATTAATTAACTTAGGAGTGAATGGTGATCTTATTTGGTGGATTAAAGATTTTCTTTTAAATCATCCTCAAAAAAGAGTAGTTGTTAATGATATGGTGTCAAAGACAATCATTGAAAATACAGGAGTTCCAAGGAACTGTTTTATCACCCTTACTTTTTTTGTTGTATACAAATTGAGATCCAGGATTCATATTTTAACCTATTTAAATACATGGACGATATGGCACTTGTTGGCCAGTTGAGTAAAGCTGGACCAGAGGGAGACACACTGTATTATAGTTACATAAATTTGCTTCAGAATTGGTGTAAACTGAGTTCACTGGAGATAAATGTGAACAAAACCAAGGAATTGGTCATTAGTAGGAATAAACTAGATTTTATTGAAGGGTTAGAACCTTTGATACTTGATGGACGTCAAATAGAGACGGTTGGAAGTTTTAAATATTTAGGAACATTTATTGATAGTAAAATGACATTGGCATTGAGTATGTTTTAAAAAAAAAAAAAAGCAATGCAGAGATTACATCTTATTAGGAGGTTACAACATTTTGGTGTGAAACATTTAGAGATGGTTTGTAAGAATCTTCTTGAGAGTGTTATATGTTTTAATGACTATGTGGTATGGACTATTGCCAGTTAAAGGAAAGCAAAAACTGGGTCGAGTAGTTAAAATTGCTAGTGCAATTGTAGGACAACCACAAAGACAATTGAATGAAATCTATCAAACAAGAGTCAAACAAAAAGCTCAGGTTATCACTGAAGATTGTTCTCATCCTTTGAATATTAATTTTCAGCTTTTACCATCAAAAAGACATTTTAGGTAACCTCAAGCAAGGAAAAATGTGTATCAAATGTAATTTGTGCCAACTGCCATTAGAATTGTAAATGCCGGGATCTGAGTGTGAGTAGGGGTGATTGTGTTACTTGTTGTCTTTTATGTGCTTTGTGTGATGTTAAATGTTTTTGTGTGGTGAAGCCAAAGACAAATATGGACAATAAAGTGACTAAACTAAACTAAACTTTATTGTCTTTGAGGCAGGAAACTGAGACGGTAATATAAAGTTTCTGTGTAAGAAGACAGTCAGTAGTGTCCATAGGGCTCGGCGATATGGCCAAAAATATTATCATACTATATCGATATTTATCGCAATATTCATTTACTGTTAATAAGTAAGGAAACTCTTTTCCACATGTTTTGTTAGACATTGAGAATAAATGTAAACAGAACTTTCTTTGTTCGCAATTAAACTCCACAGGATAAAAGATACCTTTTAATTTAGGGCCCCATGAAATCCATTTTATATTCCCCTAATTTTTTTTCCCCATTTAAATTTTTTCTGGATTGTGTTTTATGATTCGATACAAATGTATCATAAAAAGTTGTCTAATGAAATAAATTAATGAAACTTTAAGAGTTTTATCTTTCCTTAAAAATAATATGTTTTACGAATTATACTTTACTATTCAATAGTAATATATTTCAGTCATAATTTCTTCAAGTTAAACCAGACTTTTATTTTGAAGGGTTGTCGTAAAGGTCTTTCAGTTTCAGTGTGTATTTGAGCACTTTTTCTCTAAAGTACTCTCAGAAATGAAATGACTCTCAGAACATCTCTGTAGATTAAAGATCATATGTTTATGTCGTCATATATTGAAACGCAGACATTGAAAACACTATGAGCATCATGTGTTTGTGTGTAATAGACAAAACCGTGCCATTCATACACAGAGAGACACACAGAACATGCAGACCAACAATATCTTGTGACCAATTCATACGACCTCATTCGTACGTTTTCTGTGAGGGTAGGTTTAGGGGTGGTCATTCGTACGAATTCCTATGCATTTGCCACCTTGTAAAATGAAAGATTTTTTACAAAACATACAAATTTGTATAAATTAGCCACCTCTTAAAAAAAAATGTACGAATTGCCATGAGAGCGGGTTGTGCAGACTGCTGTCGCTTGTATTTCTGCTGTGTGATAAACTATTAGATTAATCCATATTGAGTAAAAATGTCCAGAGCATATCATCGGTACTGACACATTTTATTGTGATCTCGATAAATTATTTATCGCCCAGCCCTAAGTGTCCATTTCAAGTTGACTTTAAAACCACACATGAATGGTCTTTGTGCAGTTCTGTCAAACTGTGTTCACATGCACACGGACTTATATATTGGAAACTTTTTTTTTCTCTGTATTTCTCTTTGTCTTTGTGGTGCTGTCACAACTGCCACAGCGAAGATGATTTTAGGGGTGAAGGGCAAGAATGTGACTCTAAATCCTGATACCGAAACACAGAGAGATGATCTGATCCTGTGGATGTTTGGAGATGAAAACAGTCTCATCGCTCAGCTGGCTGGAGAGACCAAAGTGACCACATACGATGATGCCGATGAGAGATTCAGAGACCGACTACAGCTGGACAAGAACACTGGATCTCTGACTATCAAGGACATCACAACCGGACCTTATAAACTACAGATCATCAGCAGCAGAAGGACCTCATACAGGAAATTCAGAGTTTTCATTTGTTGTGAGTCTTTCAGTTTCACTTTAAAACGTTTACTTCCAGCAATAGTCATAACACGTTATGTTTTTAATTTAATCTAAGACTGCAAAAACTAATCCGTAATAAATCATCATCGAATTTGATTATTAATTAATTTGGCCTGCATGCAGTGGATGGAAATCATTCCCACTTAAATGTAGCTTTGATATTCTACAGACAAGTAAATGAAAGCAGTAATAGTAATCTGAATAATGTATTAACAAAATTAGTTATATGTTATATTAGCTATATGTTAAATTAATATAGTGCTTTTAGACTATATTAAGTGACATGATACTTCAGTTGAATTTGACAGTGTAATATCAAATTTATTTCAGTACAAGTAACTTTCTCTGTTTATTCTTCAGGTGAGTCTGGTCCCAAGACGGTGTCAGCGACGGTGGGAGAATGTTTAATTCTAATCACTGATTTTAACATTGAAAGAGGTGAGCAGGTACAGTGGAGCTTTCAAGATAAAACCCTAGCAACTGGAATGAATGGAGACATCAGTAACACTTCATATGGTGAGAGATTCAGAGACAGACTGGAGCTGGATCATCAGACTGGATCTCTGACCATCAAAAACACCAGAACCAGTTACACTGGAGTTTATCAACTAAAGTTCCTCAGCGGATGCAGAAAGAACATTTGCTGGGAATTCAATGTCACTGTCTTTGGTGAGCAAATCAACTCTTCCAATATGATACGATTCGCCTGCGATCTGAACATTGCCTGTATCATCCAAGTGAACTTTCCACTTTCTTTTGTATGTTGTGGAGACTGAGCTCACACATATAATAATGTAATCATTTGTGAGAAAAGAACAAGTTCTCAAAAACTTAGTAATTGGTAATTTTATGGTAAATTCAACAGAATTGATCTCAAGATCCTCCTTCTTTTGAACGTCTCTCATGTTCTTTTTATTTCAGATTCTACAATGAATAAATCAGCAGTTGTAATGATGAATGGAGAGACTTCTGTTTAAAGGTGCTGTATGTAGGATTTTGACTCTACTTTAAAAATACTTTAATAAAATAAGCATAAAAATACCATAATATGTTTGCAGATATTTAAGAAACATGCTAAGTTAACATACTTGTTTATCTGAAAAACAATGCTACAGTCAGTTATTCTCCTTTGAAAATGTGAATTCCAGCCAGGAATGTCTGTGTTTGTTATGGTTTGTGAAACCCGCCCACTGCCAGTTGGTGGAAAACACAGTGTATTTAATTTTATTCATCGGCATGTGGGCTCGTTCCTGTTGGTGTCGTTAATCTATGGAAGGCCGACGGGGCCAAAAGTCTTCAAACGGAACGAGTGAAATTTAACCGTGTCTACACGCACAATTTGTCTGCGTTAATGCGGCAAATTTAAACGCATTTCTTTTGTACGTATAGACACGCACATTTTGGCCGTGTTAAGACGGCGATTTTTGCCGCGTTTATTTGGTGCGTGTAAAGACGCACAGTTTGACTGCATTAAGACGACATATTTGAACGTGTTTCTCAACGCGCACATTCTGGCCGTGTTAAGGTGGCAATTTTGAACTTAAGGCATTACAATCTATATTACCCTCATATTAATGCTTGCTTTAGTTTATGGTGTCATTAAGTAGGCCGAATAAATGTAATGAGATGTAAAGAGTTTTGTTGTTTATTTTATTTTTATAGGATAATCTCCCAGGTCCCTGTACCTTCTGGTCATTTTAACAGAAATTAAGCTAGATTTGTCTCTTTTTGTCATGGGTTAAAAATTGGAATATGCTTTAATATTAATTGTTTTATCCTTAAACATGTTTTGAATGTGTGAGCGGCTCTGAAACACCTTGTATGCATGTACATCCCTTCAGTTCATAATTCCAAAGTATAGCCTATAATTGGGACTTAAGACATTGCAGTAGACTAATTATTACTGTGAAAACTTAAGTAGGCCTAAAGTTTTATTAAAAATTATTAATAAAAATAAATATTAGTTATTTTTATGTGGGGTTTGGGTTTTCCCATGAAACACAAACTGTTATTATGTAGCTTAAGTCTTTTTTTACATAATAACAGTTAAAAGTGTTATATTTAATCTAAATGTGTAAATATAAAGCATTGTTTACTTTATCTATTACACAGTAAAAGAGTGCTGCTGCGATCATAGTCTAATTACAACGTTTACTGTTAAATCCTGTTAGGTGCATGACAAGATTTATAGATCTGGGCATGTATGAATTAAATTACGAAGAACCACTGATTGGAGATGATTTTACTTTCACTTTGCCTCATAAGCCTTGTATGCATGTACATCCCTTCAGTTCATAATTCCAAAGTATAGCCTATAATTGGGATTTAAGACATTGCAGTAGACTAATTGTTACTGTGAAAACTTAAGTAGGCCTAAAGTTTTATTATAAAGTATTAATAAAAATAAATATTAGTTATTTTACATGGGGTTTGGGTTTTCCCATGAAACACAAACTGCTATTATTTTTTGTATTATTATTATTTTTACATAATAACAGTTAAAAGTATGAAAAATGTCCAGAGTTGTCATGTTATTAGATTAAATGCAGATTAAAGGTAAAATGTTCCCCAGTCTGACAAAGCAATTTGCTTTAAATATTTACTGCAAAATTATAATAGCCTATCTGAAACATTTTATTGGCTGATGCTAACTGCTTGCTAACTAGCTACCTGATGCTAGCTTGAGGTAATTTTTAAATATAAAATGCAAATATTTTTATTCAACCAACTAGTTAGAATGCATTTGATGGAAAAACAGGATTTGATGTACAAAACAGAATAACAGTAATTTTCCATTGCTCCCTGGGGGCATTTTACCCCACTGACTATGTTTGAGAAAAAAATATGTCATTCTGAAAATATAATTATATACTTTTCTTAAATAACACGTAGGCTATAGGCTACTCTCCTTCTACAGGGCTTACTGTTCTCATATCATATATAACTGTAATGTTCTACAAAACAACAAGCTTTAAAACGATTCAAAATACAAATTGCTCCCAGAGGAATAATCGGACTGATTTACATTTATTTTTGATATTATTTAGCTTATTCTTGCATTATATTTATTACGATTAAACTCCCGTTTTTTGTATGTTCTGTCATTGCAGTCGATCACAGAGGATATGACAAGTTTGATCAATCTAGGAGGGCCGCTGCTGGCCAAATGGATGCCCTAAGCAGAATTGTATTATTGCATTTTTTATAATTATATATGTGTTAATATTTAGATATTTTTTTATGTATAATTATAATTTTTTATTATAATTTTAGTACTAATATAGAACGAAAGTTTTATATTTATTTATAACAAATGATAGTTTATTTTTTGATGTAGTGTAGGCCTACTAAGTTCGAAAAAATTAGCATCAATACACTAAATACATTGACCATATTTTCTTCTTTACTGTAGGAAATAATGTTTCTAAGAGACACCTGGGGCATCATTTATAAGCAATCATTTCTTAAATGTGCATGTGATTCAGACAAACTAAAGTGGATATAGGACTATAAATTAGGACTATAAATAGTCCTAAATTTTCACTTACAGATAATGGAATTAAATTCATCATTACATACGTTTTATTAGCCATCAATTCAACATCCACTGATCGCTATTGTAAGAGGAAATTTTCTCCATATCATCTGATTTCAACTTGCATCAAGTCAGTTATCGTTCATATAGGCTAAATGCAGCATATTTTGGACATACTTATTATCACATTCACAACATTCAAATCTTCATCAGTTTGGTTAGAAGAAGCCAGCTGCACGCAGTCAGAAAAGGTCCTTTGGCAGTGTGCTAAAACATTTTTAAAAGAGCCATAATCTGTTGGTTTTTCTACCCACGAAAGACCGTTAAACTAAAGAGAGAAAAAAAAAAATCATGACATAAGACTGACATCACACACAACGTAGCAATGCATTATCCTCACGAACAAATATTACGTCTGACGTTTGTATACGTATACCCCAACGTTTACAAACGTCAGACGTCAAGTTTGTTCGTGAAGAATGTCGTAATGGTACACTGCCGTATACGTATGTAAGCATCACACATAATGTTTGTTCGTGAGGATAATGCATTGCTACGTTGTGTGTGATGTCAGTCTTATGTCATGATTTGTCATACTACATCAGTGCATGTTGCTTGTTTTGCTTAACTTTAGCTATAGCCTCAGTTGCTAGCGGCAATCCTGTTCATAGTTTTTAAGAAACGTCATAGATTTTCAACACAGGACCACATGAGTTTTAGCAAATATTTATTATATCCACTTAAATTCCTTTTGCTCGACAGATTTGCCTGCTTTAATACTGCAGAGACAACAAACCCACAGCCCACTCACAGAACCATTTCACATGGGCTGTGTTTCCCTGATCGGACTACAGAGAATAAAACCCAAATGCAGATGTGCAGTTTACCCTTGTGAGTTCAAAGCTGATGGTTTAAGTCCATCACTGTATGTAAGTGTGGAAAACAGAATCCATGCGCGACTTCAAAATGCAGTAATAGGCGTTCTTCAAAAGACAATGTGGGGAATTATTGCAGTAAAAACATAAGCAAAGTTTTATAATTAATAATAACATTAATAATAATAATCATAGGCGTAATTTGCGGGTGGGTGAGACATGCCCCCACCAAAATCGATTCTGTCCCCCCACCGCTTTTTCAAAGCTGCTGAAAAAATATAGCATGCAGAAGGCTTATGAGGCAAAGTGAAAGTAAAATCATCTCCAATCAGTGGTTCTTCGTAATTTAATTCATACAGGCCCAGATCTATAAATCTTTTCATGCACCTAACAGGATTTAACAGTAAACGTTGTAATTAGACTATGAGCGCAGCAGCACTCTTTTACTGTGTAATAGATAAAGTAAACAATGCTTTATATTTACACATTTAGATTAAATATAACACTTTTAACTGTTATTATGTAAAAAAAAGACTTAGGCTACATAATAACAGTTTGTGTTTCATGGGAAAACCCAAACCCCACATAAAAATAGCTAATATTTATTTTTATTAATAATTTATAATAAAACTTTAGGCCTACTTAAGTTTTCACAGTAATAATTAGTCTACTGCAATGTCTTAAGTCCCAATTATAGGCTATACTTTGGAATTATGAACTGAAGGGATGTACATGCATACAAGGTGTTTCAGAGTCGCTCACACATTCAAAACATGTTTAAGGATAAAACAATTAATATTAAAGCATATTCCAATTTTTAACCCATGACAAAAAGAGACAAATCTTGCTTAATTTCTGTTAAAATGACCAGAAGGTACAGGGACCTGGGAGAGTATCCTATTAAAAATAAAATAAACAACAAAACTCTTTACATCTCATTACATTTATTCGGCCTACTTAATGACACCATAAACTAAAGCAAGCATTAATATGAGGGTAATATAGATTGTAATGCCTTAAGTTCAAAATTGCCACCTTAACACGGCCAGAATGTGCGCGTTGAGAAACACGTTCAAATATGTCGTCTTAATGCAGTCAAACTGTGCGTCTTTACACGCACCAAATAAACGCGGCAAAAATCGCCTTCTTAACACGGCCAAAATGTGCGTGTCTATACTTACAAAAGAAACGCGTTTAAAGGGGTCATATAATGGTACATGCACTTTTACAAGTTGATTGTACTGAAATGTGTGTTAGCAGTGCCTGTACACAACCATCATAAAATGATAAAAATCCATCCAGTGTTTTTTTTTTAATCTCCTTATTTGTTTTACCCTGTCTCAAATCAAGCCGTTCGACCGTGTGACGCCACACGGTCGGACGCCCCTCCCACGATGGTTGATTGACAGCAGTGTTTCAACACAGACCCGCCCTTGCTCGTGAGCGAGCTGTCAATCATAGTCCGCGCGTCATTGTTGATATACGCTGGAGCTGTCTTTGAGCAGAATGGCGTCTAAGCGATTGTGGTGTTCTGTTCTCGGGTGCAATAATGAACACAGCAGTCATTTTGATGTTCCTAAGTCCGAACCGCTGAAGACACAGTGGCTGAGTTTTGCTTTTGAAGGGAATATTCCCCACGAGCAACGTCAATGTTTTCATGTTTGCGTGAATCATTTTTCACCAGACTGCTTTATAAATGAAGGTCAGTATAAAGCTGGTTTTGCTAAGAAGCTGCTCCTGAAAAAAGAATCGGTACCAACGATTCGTGTTCCTGCTGAACCTCCAGAAGAAGTGAGTGTAACGTTTAATTAACCTTTATATTAATCTTTATATTAATCTTTGCAAATGGCTAGCACGCTTCACGATGTATGTGGCTAGTGTTTACATTCAGGGTACATGCATGTTTTCTATTTAAGACGTTCTCAATATAATTAATAATCCCACGTTTATAATGAACAAAACGTTATGGTTATTGTGTTATTATAAACTGTGTACGCTGTGGTAAAGTTAACGTGGTAACAGTACATTAAAATTAATGAAAGTGTGCTCAGAAACTCCCGCTGCCATTCTTCCGCCAAAAGATACCCTCAACTGTTGTCAAGGCAACACTCCAGGTGTGTTGTGTCACGCCCCACAGAGCAGAGGGGCGGGGTGAGCAGAGCTCATGATCATTTAAAGGCCCATGCACTGAAACGGTGTGCTAAACAGAGAGCTGTTTTTGACCAGGTAAAATTAGTCTTTTCTTACAATACTAACGAGAATTTTTAATTAAAGTATATTACAAACTTTTCATTTAGACCCTAAAGAATCATATTAACTTGTACAAAAATGGCATTACATGACCCCTTTAAATTTGCAGCGTTAACGCGGACAAATTGTGCATGAAGACACGGTTAAATTTCACGCGTTCCATTTGAAGACTTTTGGCCCCGTCAGCCTTCCATAATAATCTGGCAACCTGCGTGTGCGTCAAGTCTGAGGAGGATGGGCCGGGTAAAAAAAAACAAGTACACCCGGCTGCAGCCTGCAGATCGAGGCGGGGCTGCACGTGTCGCCCCGCCCACTATGATTCATTGGTTAGTGGCAAAGTAATGACGTCGACGTCATCGTGCCGCAGTAAATAGGAAATGCGGTTGAAACAATAGGCCTACATGATATTAATACTTAATTATATAAAACAAAACTGTGAACCCGTTAATTACTTATACCTGGTAAAAGTATATAGTATTAAACAATACACTGTAAATTTGTTAATTTTTGGAAAACGTTTCATTATGTACATTTCCAAGCAAGAATCCAATTACTGCTTTTGACTTGTCACAATGTCAACGAATATAGTTTATTTACAACTTAAGTTTTAAGTTATTTATATTCATGTGCATTGGTCATTTACCACTTATAAGTTATTTATGGTCGTTTTTTATTTTATTTTAATTTCAGTATATGCTTTACTGTTACATGTATTATTAACATTTAAATAAAAGTTAAATATTCTCAGCAAGTGTCATGTTATTAAAATTAATGGTCACACTTTACAATAAGGTTCATTTAACTGTTCATAAGTTGGATTGCCTGGGGGAAGAAACTGTTATAATAAATACGACTGAGGCAGAGTCTGCTGGACCAAGGAGGACTGAGGCAGTGTCTGCTGGACTGAGGTAGACTGAGGCAGTGTGTGCTGGACCAAGGAGGACTGAGGCAGCGGCTGCTGGACTGAGGAGAAAGACTGAGGCTGCGGCTGCTGGACTGAGGAGAAAGACTGAGGCTGCGGCTGCTGGACTGAGGCTTTTTTTACTGTATAGTCACAATGTTATAATGAGTCACATTTAATAATAAAAAAAACACAGTTAAAGGCTTATTGGTATTTAAATAGTACATGTTTATGTTGAACTTTATTCTTGAACAGATGGCCCTGTATTAAGCAGTATATAAAAAGTGTTTCTGTTGCTCATGAAAACATTGCTCTGAAACATCTGTGCATTTGACAAATATTGCATGTTATTCACTTCATCTGTTAATTAAATATACATGTGTATATGAAAAGGTGTTTTTTTTTTTTTTTTTTAATCTCATTAAGTTCTGAAATCTGTTGTGTAGCAGCTACTCTGTTGTTACCAAACGCTGCTGAGAGGCTAAAACAGGAACTCAATGCATTTGCGACGCAACAACAATAAAACATTGGTGAGGCAAAAATTCTCTAGCTGTTCTTCTTTTTTTTGCACAGACTGATATTTCTTGATGGTATAAAGTTTTGTTGACCAGAATCTGACCAGATAGCAATCTGTCTAGAGTTTGTAGTGAATCATTATCTGATTGAATTGGTTCCAGAACACAGTAAAACATAAATTATTCAATTGTTGAATTCAAGACAATAACCAGATATTCCACCAAAAGTATTAACATTTAATTTCAAGTTTTAGCCTTAGGGAAAAATACAAATCGTGCTAAAAGAGCATGTTAATGAAGTTGTTGCTGTATATGCAACGTATCAGTCTTATTGTATTGTTAAATGTGTTGCCACTCAAAGAGAAATAGAGGGAAATGTATCTATCGCTGTAGCAACAGTTTGAATTCAACAATGAGCTAAAATAATCTTAATGAGAGGTAAAGACAAACTAAGAGCAGTGTGGAATACAAACAGAAGAGCTGTTTATTTTTGTGACTGCATCTTCTCATTTCACACCCTGTTTTATTTGCACTCCAGTGGTCAGCATCTTCTCAGAACGGTGTGTTTTTAAAAGAAACACCCACATTCGTGATGTATTGAAGGCCACCTTTTAAAAGATGTTCCTTTTCTTTTGAACGGTTAGTCTCTAGAACTATTTTTCAACGTTAAAAGTTTCTGTAGTAAACAAATGTAGAATCGCAATATAGAGTTATTTTATTTACGTAATGAAAAGTTGTGGATGTTATTGTCATTAAGAGTTTGTGCATGTAATCCCAGGTGAAAAAGACGTAGTATTAAATGTATTAAAAATATACTTGAAATTCAAGTAGTATGTTTATAATACATTTGTATTCCCAACATGCTTATTTGAAGTGCATTAAAAATATACTGAATTGCATTTTAATATATTTCTAAAAAGTATACTAGAAGTACTTTTGTATTAAATATATGCTTAGTTATACTTCTAAGAAATATGCTAAACAGAAGCATACTTTTAATGTGTTTATAAAAGTATACTAGAAATACTTTGGTAATAAATATATGCTTAATTACACTTTTAAGGAATATTCTAAACAAGCACACTATTACTATATTTCTAAAAAGTATATTAGAAATACTATGTTAATAAATATATTCTTAGTTACACTTTTAAGGAATATACTAAACACAAGCATACTTTTAGTGATGTTTTAGTGTATTTGCAAAAAACACACTTATGTTACTCTTACTGAAAATATATTTTATGTGTACTTTGTGTAAGAACATAACAAAATGATTACACTTTTAGTAGGTTTTTAATGTAGTTTATATTGCAGTAGGCCTACACATGGTTATATTTTAAATATTTATGTATTTATAATTTTAATATTTGGAAAAGTACGATATTTTGAAAAACATTTTTTACATTTACAATGTACAAACCTTTGTCAAATATTATTAACCATTGCAATATTTAAAATATGTTGTTTAATATGGGTTATGCTACTTTGGTTGATTAGGCTGTTGTTGATTAACTTTTGAGGTCTGGTACAAATTATGACATACAAAAATACAAAGGTTACAGGCTCATATGGATTACTCATTAAAAGATCGCGATCTTGACTCAAACACACTCAATCTTATTGCTATGTTGATGATACCATGTCTATTAAACCATTAAAATCACAATCGGAATATTTAAACCTGTTTTCGCGCAGCCGCTGATCCAGAGAGAGCAGCTCATCATAAACTTTATGTTTGAAACGGCTTTACAAACAGTCTACACAGTAGGCTACATTTCTGTGTTGCAAACATTAAATAATAATGAAAGTATTGGGATAAAAGTTTATAGTCCGGATAGACTCTGATGTTGCGGCAGCCGCGTTCAAAATGAGAAACTGACCTTTGGATCTGATGTTACGCTTAAAATGATTGTAATGGGCGGCGCAGGTACTCCAGCACCCCTAAAAAGACCAAAGCACCCTCATAGTTTAAGAGATTAAATTATACAAAAACAGTTGTCTACTTACACATGCATAACTCGTGCAATGGAATACTATGTGACGTGCACATTTTCATACGGACTACATAGCCTAATTAGAGAATATTTGTTTTTTTATTTGAATTAGTTCGTAGACATTTCAAGCTTTCTATAGATTTGTTTCAGTTTAGTTTATGTCTGTGAGCCGGTGCATTGTTGCGACGCGCTCCATCCACAGAGACTGCATGAGACGACAGAAAGCACATCCAAAAATGAAAAAGTATTTTATGTTCTTTCCGCAGGAAAAAAAAAAAAAAGATTGCGCGGGCGCCCCCATGTCATAAATTAAGCGCAATAGGCCTGCCGCCTACTACTCTCCTCATAAATACTTGAAATACACCTAAAGCGATTTTATTATTAATATAATAATAATAATAATAACATGTTTTGGTCATATTTACTATTGCCCAGCTCCCCCTGTCATTGATCTAGCATCCTCTGAGCACCTGCGTATTATAAATGTTACGTTATGCCAGAAGGTAGCGAACAGTTACCGTTAAAATGTAATGTAAAATTTCTAATCATTCAATCAAGAGATTCGTTCAAAAAAGAAACAAGTTCATATATTTCAAATAATATTTTACATATTTTTATTTTAATTGGCTCATTTATAACATTTTACACTCATTTAAATAAAACATTTTGTAAGAAACCTAAGTGAATTAGCCTACCTATTATTTTGTATTTGTCTAATGTTTTGCTTCTGAATCTTGGGAGAACCGTGATCTCTATTCTAAAAATCAAGTATCCAGAGTCTTAATAAATAGCCTAATATCTGGCATCTAATACTAACTGTTTCTAATATTAAAATGTAGACTAGGATGTAAAAGGCATGGCGCCTGCAGGTGTACGGCTGGACGCACTGTGCGTAGCATGAATGCTCAGACTGTCCTGAGATTTGCCTCGCAAACATTTCAGCAGTAAATTATAGGACCGTGTGTCCCGTATTTCTGTCAACTGAATCAGCCATGCCATTAATAATGAATGTATCAGTCTTTTGCATGCCAAAGTCAATTTCTGCTTATGAACATTATGTCAAATAGAAAGAGAAAAACGTACTACACGTGCTTTCATGAGATCGGGTTAGACTTCAACAATTAATCTGTAGCCTATTTTACAAATGGGAACGAATTCATGACAATGTTTTACGTTCAAGCTACCCGTAAAATTTATAGTGAAAAGTTCTTTAAAATCATCTGGAATGCAATAAAGTAATTTTTAAAGCTGTTTTGCTGCATGGATTAAAAATAGGCTAATAAATAATTCACATATCAGACAAAATTGCGTTGCAAAAAAATCCTTTAAATTTTAAGGAATTCAGAGCAGAGCAACATAAAAATCAGGAAAAAAATATAATCGGGCCTGTTTTAGGCTTTTATTTTTATATTTTAGACGGTGATGAAAAATGACTCGCCATCTCCTCATTGGACGTGCCTTTAGAGAGAAATGCATCTTTACGGATTACATAATGAAAGAGTTTTTGTTTTCGATTTGAATGATTTCGTTTTAAAGTTGTAATTTAAAGGTTTCTATAGATATATTTATCATATTTGTGATTCAATTCGTTGAGTTTCGGTTCATCATTGTGAAGCGCTCCTGTTCAAGACGAGATGGCAAGCGCATCCTCTGTTTTCCTATTTATTTTAATAAAAGCACAACTTTTTGTTGATATTGTGAATGCACACAAATAAAAGTAGACCCTTTACAGTTCCGAATGATGTATTACTTTTACCTTTCTAAGCAAAAATTACGGCATATTTTAATTTCTTTCCACTATCAAGAAAAAAATGCAAGTGACCGCTCTGGCGCCTCCATGTCCTGCAAAGTGCGCTTCAGCTTCTGCTCTTCACACAAACGATTATAGATATTATGCACCTAGCGCACATTTATATAGTTCAAACATTTAAACTAACATTGATATGCTTGAACTGTTTATATCTATAGATTTTACTTTAGGCAAGTCGTGATGATCTGAGAAGGCTAAATTGCTCAAACATAGGCTATGATCAGCTCACTGTCTGCCGCTGGCCGCATGGTCGTTACTTAAAAAAAAAAAATTTAAATTTAAAAAAAAAAATTACATTTAACGAACAAAAAGTGCTCCAAACGTTTTTATAAATTAGCTTTATAAAAAACAAAACGAAATATAACCACTTTACCATTACATACGCCCCCCAAAAAAACAAAAAGAAACTCTGTGCGTACCCTCGGAAGAAATCCTGCAGGCGCCCCTGGTAAAAGTTACAATCTTACACTCTTTATTTGGTACAATAACAAGGATGTGGTACATTTATAATGCATTATAATGCCACTTCTAATCCATCGTGCCAGTGTGCGAAGTCTCCAACATGTCCCCCCCCAAAAACTCCCCGTCTTCGGCCCCACCTTCTTTTGGTACGTTCCGCTATCCATGGTTGTTATATATTTAGGTTACATGCATTTAGAAGAAGCTTTTATTCAAAACGACTTACAAAAGAGTAACAAATGACTCCAAAGTCCGTCAATGCCAAGTTTATTATACAAAAATAATCAAGTCTAAGATGATCACAAATTAAACAAGATTTTTACGCACATCTTTCTTATTAAATCGTTGTATTCCAACTCGTGTCCGTTACAATTTGCTGTAGGCCTATTCCACATAATAATATGCAATAAAACAATATACATGATTCGAGAAATTTTGAGAAATACAACATGCAGCATAAGCAATTGATGCTACACAGGCAGTAACATGAGACATGCTGCGATATAATGTTCCAGAGTGGTTTCATAATGTACAAAGGTTAGAGGTTACAAGTAGCGTTGCCGAACTGAATTGTGGGTCCAAATTTCTCAAAATGATTCGTTAACATGTAGGCTACCTAGGAGCTTGCTGCATGAATCCGTGAGTAACAAACCCGTGGGAACGGATTACAAAATCTGAGCGCACGGATTGGAAATTCGTGGGTACGGTTTATTAATCCGTGGGCACGATTTGTTAAACCGAGGGAACAGTTTAAGAATCCGTGAGTACGGTTTATAAATTGAGGGAACGGATTGCAAAACCGTCGGCACGGATTGTTTTTTTTTTCTCCTACAGGTGACCCGGGCTCCGTAATATTCTAATCTCTGAACACAAAATTTTGCCAGAGATGTCCTTGCCTATGCTATGATGTCATTTTGTAGGCAAAAACCCGGAAACGAGTGCATTTTAGCGGTTCTTCCGGTTCCATCGTCCCAGAGTCAATGGGTTTTTTTAATGGGATTTTGGTTAAATCCCTTAAATAAGGTGGTTCACACAAACTCAAGATACTTTCACGTTTTATTCTACGACATAAAACACACCAGTTTCACCACACTAGTGATTTTTTAAACTGTTACTTTTCTTAAAAAAGACGGTCGCTAACAAGTTGCTAAATGGGATACAGGCATTCAACGTCATCACGCCGAACAATTAGTATTTTCCAATTATAATTTGTAATACAGTTAATTGTAGAATAACCAATTAATAGTTTCCCGCGTTTTATATTTTTGTTCAACAATGTTTTTTTTTTTTTGCTGATGCGAGACTCTGGGTTCAGACCAGGTAAACTCTGGTGAAACTTATTTCGCGTAAACACCACATTTACCGGCTTTACATGGTTAAAGTGAAACTTTAATGATGCTTAAAGCCACGTTAAAATGAAATGTTTGCGGCCACATTAAGCTGTTAGCATATAGATTGAGGATTTCCTAGAAGCAATAATAAAATAACATTTTGTGTACCCACCCTAACAAAATTATAGCTGATCCCTTTGGCGTCATGTTGCAGGGATTCCCATAGATTCTGACCGGAGCCCGCGGCGTTGACATTTGACCTGCAGGAAAGCAGACCACTGCGGTCAAGCCAGCCCCGGTTTGAAAATACACGGTCAAGCCAGCCGCACTTTTTTGGGGGGTTTGAAACTTACGGTATGGGTGCTGGTCAAAGCTGTCATAACGGCGTTTCCTTTGTACTTTTGCTGATATTTTCAATAGATTGCCGTTCACGGTGACCCAAAATATGTCTACATTAAACGTAATTTAACCCTAAAAAGACCATAAGCGACATCAGAATATGTATTTATTGCTATTTTATAATTTTATATAATGACATAAATAATACAATTTCAGGATTTTTTTAATGAGTTGAACATTGAATTAATGTTTGTAAATATTTTTTTTTGTACATTAACATTTGTATTGTACATTTATTAATATACATAATTTATCAATGTTACTATATATATATGTGTGTGTGTGTAACTTTCAACTGATACTTGTTTAGAGTGACTATTACTGTATTAATTTTCAAGTTAAATCTACTGTACAATTTCTGTATAAATTAATGGCAAATCACTCCAAATCTCAATGTGCATTTCTCATAAGCACTTACTCATAAAAAGCTTTCCTTAATAGGTTTGCTCTTTCTTCCAATTGATTCCTGTTAACAGTAACCCTGACTATTATTGTAATAATTTTCAAATATTTTTACTGTATGATTTTGGAGAAAATGAAAGGCAAGTTCACCACAACCATCTAATTGCATAAGCACTTTTACACCGTGTCTCATTTTCAAACACTCATAAAAATCTTTGCTTTATAGGTTTGCTTGTTTTATCAACTGATTCCTGTTCACAGTGACCCTGACTATTACTGTAATAATTGTCAAAGATTTTTACTGTATAGTTTTGGAGAAAATGCAAGGCAAGTTCACCACCTGTAGGCCTAAATACATGTAGTTAATTAATATTACTCACTACTTAAATGTATAATTACACTGTAACAAGGACAACTTAAAATAAAGTGTAACCGGCAACTTTATTGGGATACTGAACAAAAAGTTAAGCATTTGCATTTAATAAAACCAGGAATTCAGGTGAGTCAGCAAAACCGTGGAACATGTATTAATACAGTGTCATAGACGCAGAGTAAATAAACTGATTGATTTCAAAAGAAAGGAAGACAGCAAATCACTGCAATTCACAATCCTGACGGATGAGTATTTTTTTAAGGGATTAAGAGAAAGAAAAGAAATAGGACACATTAAATTGAGCAGTAAGTGGACAGCAGGCCACCAGTAAAACAGAAGAAGAAGAGTAGTCTCTGGTTCATTACAGCAGATGGCGGTAATGATTCATTAAAGAATGTGAGCCGCCAATAAACAGAAGAAGAACAAAGTTGCGCTTTGCTATGTCAGCTTTGTAAACAGAAATAATGCCCCTTTTAGCATATAAATCACCGATAAATTCATTAGTCAGTCACAGTCGATATACAAATCTCTTTGTTTAGTGGCTTTGTTAACACTTGTCGCTGTCCATCGGGTGAGTGCGAATAATATTCATCGAAATTATATTCAGTCATCAAAATTTCGCTGAAATCTGCAACAATATGAAGAGCACTTTCAGTACCGAGCTGTTTTTATTACTGATGTGCGGTAAGTGTACGATTTCTGGTTATTCTTTAACATGTTTAGTTTCACATTTGTGCCAGAAATGTTGGCTTCGACGCTTGACGGAGGGCGTGTCTCAAGCGTGGTGCGCACGTGACCGTCATAGTGGCAACAGCCAATCACATTACAATGCTGGTGTTGCATGAACGGGATTGGCTAGGGTATTTGCATAAGGCGATCTGATTGGCTGACGCCTGCGTTGGAGCCACGAGCAACGCCAGTAAAGCGACGCGACAGACCCACAATTCAGTTCGGCAACGCTACTTGTAACCTCTAACCTTTGTACATTTTGAAACCACTCTGGAACATTATATCACAGCATGTCTCATGTTACTGCCTGTGTAGCATCAATTGCTTATGCTGCATGTTGTATTTTTCATTTATAAGTAGCTTTGTATAAAGGTTTCTGCCAAATAAATTAATGTAATGTAATAGATTCTAAATGAATTAATGAGATTTTATCTCATTCATTTGTTGGACTGCCCAATCTTTATTTGTTGCTTGTGTTTATAAGACAAGACTAAATGATCTGTTAAATTTGTTCAATGTTCTATGAGTTTAATCTCTGAGAAACTGTTTCTGTTTCTTCTTCAGGTGTGTTTGGTGCTGAAACAGGTGAAGAGAAGTCAGTGATGGAGGGAGATTCTGTCACTCTAAACACTGATCTCACTGATATACAGCAAATTAATAAGATAGAGTGGAGGTTTGGAGTTAAAGGTACAATCATTGCTGAAATGGATGTAAATGGAGTTTATGAGATATTCAGAGACAGACTGCAGCTGGATCAGACTGGATCTCTGACCATCAAGAACATGAGAACCACAGACTCAGGGCTTTATGAACTACAGATTGACCACCGCGACGCTGGAGCATCATATAAGAATTTCAGTGTTACTGTTTATGGTGAGGATACTTTTTTTTAATAAGTTGTGTTCAAGTGTGTATTACTTAATAAATTAAATTGAATTAAACTGATTTTTAAGGTGCAGCTACAAAATATTAGTCATACTGTGTTCAGCAATCTTACTGAGTTTTAGTTTCACAATATCACAGTCATGCTGTTGTTCTGAATATCATCACAGCTGTGATTGGGCCGCAGGTGATCACATGACTGATATTCAGAGCAGCAGCATGATGACAAGTGTGATGTTGATTTTATACAACAGCTCTAGAAAGATTCAAATCTTTTGAAGAAATGATTGTTCATCAGATGATGTGATGTCCTAATCATGAGGAATCAGATTTTCCTTTTCAAATAAACTTCAATAACGTTATACTTTAACTTTCAGAGCTCAAAACTTCTTTCCCAGAAGAATTCTTAGCTTAAAATATGTGACCCTGGACCACAAAACCAGTCTTAAGTCGCTGGGGTATATTTGTAGCAATAGCCAAAAATACACTGTATGGCTCAAAATTATAGATTTTTCTTTTATGCCAAAAATCAGTAGAATATTAAGTAAAGATCATATTCCATGAAGATATTTTGTAAATGTACTACTGTAAATATATCAAAATGTTGTTTTGATTAGTAATATGCATTGCTAAGAACTTCTTTTGGACAACTTTAAAGGCGATTTTCTCAGTATTTTGATTTTTTGCACCCTCGGATTCCAGATTTTCTAATAGTTGTATCTCGGCCAAATATTGTCCGATCCTAACAACCCATACATCAATGGAAAGCTTATTTATTCAGCTTTCATATGATGTATAAATCTCAATTTCCAAAAATTGACACTTAAGACTGGTTTTGTGGTCCAGGGTCACATATGTGATTAATACAGACTGTTCTCGGATTTCTGATAATACTGTTACAATATCTTTAATTGTTTAATCTTCACTACTGTTTTAATGTTAAAATGAAATGAACAATCATTAACAGAGATGTATTATCAGATCTTCACTCATGTTATACAGTGCTGATGTTTAAAGTGTTTGTTCCTGTCTCTCTTTATCATTACAGTACCAGGTCTGTCTTCAGGTGCTATTGCAGGAATATGTGCTATTTTTTTGCTGGTGCCTGCAGCTGCTGTTGTTGTTTACTATCGCCACAGAATCTGTGATCTAAAGCATTCAATGGGTAAGTATTACAACTCGTACAGCAAGTGTAAAATGAGCTTTATCATGCCACAGTAGAGTTTAAACGTATAATATGATTTTCCATAGTCAATAGTTATTTTTGTTACCACAAGATCTGCTAATGATTGGTTTACTGCAGTATTTAATAACATCTGTGACTGCACAGGTTGCACAAGACCTAAAATCATAATTTTGCTCTCTTTTGGGCATTTTGAATTTTAGCTGGTCTGCCTGGGCTCTTCATATCGCCTGACAGATGTATTTGTAAAACAAAAAAATGATATGTCATGTGTCAATGAATCTATCGCTTCTTATCTGCTCATTAGTTTTAGTTTATGCTTACTTAAAGGGATGGTTCAAGCAAAAAAAAAAAAAAAAAAAGTCAAATGTCATCCCACTGAACTCTCTCTTTTTTTTTTTTGAATAGAAACATTTCTGTTAAAGGACCGTAATAGTATTGTAATTGACTGATGAGCAAAGAGGAAGATTTTCACCAAATAACCACTTAACTGCACAAAAAAAATGGTGTTGATCATCTCTGATGATCTCCTATTTTCTCCATTTCTATGTGCTGATACGACAAGAACCAGAGATCTCTGAACAACAGTTAAAAGAGAGTAAGTATTACAGCTGAAACGGCAAAATGGCAAATTAAAATTTTTCTCATGTATGAGTGTTCATATTCAGTATTTATATTTTTTACCACAAGTTCTGTTTGTGATTTAACTAATATAATGTGTGATTGTCCAATACTGAGTTGCATGACATTAATATACTAATTTCTGAATTTCTGTTAAAAATACAGAATTGACCACAACTACATCTTAGTTCACAGAACTAAGGCCAAGGCTGAGAAATGTAGCATGAAGTCATGAGCTTGCTGTGGCTTAAAGGGATGGTTCAAGCAAAAAAAAAAAAAAAAAAAAATGCCATCCTACTGAGCTCTCTTTTTTTTTTTTTTGAATGCCACAGTAGTTCATAGAAACATTCCTGTTAAAGGACCGTAATAGTATTGTAATTGACTGATGAGCAAAGAGGAAGATTTTCACCAAATAACCACTTAACTGCACAAAAAAAATGGTGTTGATCATCTCTGATGATCTCCTATTTTCTCCATTTCTATGTGCTGATACGACAAGAACCAGAGATCTCTGAACAACAGTTAAAAGAGAGTAAGTATTACAGCTGAAACGGCAAAATGACAAATTAAAATTTTTCTTATGTATGAGTGTTCATATTCAGTATTTCTATTTTTTACCACAAGTTCTGTTTGTGATTTAACTAATATAATGTGTGATTGTCCAATACTGAGTTGCGTGACATTAATATACTAATTTCTGAATTTCTGTTAAAAATACAGAATTGACCACAACTACATCTTAGTTCACAGAACTAAGGCCAAGGCTGAGAAATGTAGCATGAAGTCATGAGCTTGCTGTGGCTGTTTTGAGGTTCATGTGGGCTGTCTGACACACAACTGTATGTTTGTCACTGTTTATGGCTTCATTCAGCTTCTTCTTTCAGACACTATTACATAAACTCTGAAGATGGAGCTGCACTGGTGTTTTTTTTTTTTCTTTACTTTAATGCTTTTGTTTCCTACTACTGTAAGTGAGTTCATCAATCACTTCATATATGATCATTAGTATTACTTTATTTATAGAGAGTATATATAAAAGGTATATAAAGATATATTATTTATAGAAACAAATATTATTTAGAAACATTTAAAAAAAATGATTATTCATAAAAATAGTAGGTAACACTTTAATATAGGGACCAATTCTCACTATTAACTAGTTGATTATTAACAAGCCTATTATAAAAATATTGCCTGTTTATTAGTACTTATAAAGCATTTATTCTGCATGACCATACGCTACATCCCTAATCCTACCCAATATCTTAACTTAAAGGGGACATTTTCAACAAGTCGGTATGATTCTTTAGGATCTTCATGAAAAGTCTATAACATACTTGGGTTAAAATTTCTTAATGGTAGTGTAAAACAACACCCTTTCTACCTTGTCAAAAACAGCTCTGTTCACAGTGATTTGTGTCAGTGCATGTCCCATTAAATGATAATGAGCTTCTGCTCACCCCGCCTCTCTTCCACGGGGAAAGTGAGAATATTAACTTTAGCCACATTCGTTGCGGAACTTGCTAACTAGCACATTATTAGAAAAGGCGATTTGCAAAGATTCATAAAAAAAGCTTATACTCACTTCTTCTGTAGGTGAAGCTGGATCATGAATGATTCATGCGAACGTAGACGCATAGACCGTCTTCAGCGGCTCAGATGACGGGAGTAAATGACGACTGCTATGTTCATTATTACATCCAATAACAAAACACCTCAATCGCTTAGGAGCCATTCTTGTCTACACCCGCTCCGGTGTCCAAACAATGACGGACTCTTTACAGCTCACTCAATGCAGGTCTATGGTAAAATGGCTTTGCCCGTCAATAGTCGTGGGAGGGGCCTTTGCCTGTGTGACGTCCATTTGCCAAGAATCTGTGAACGGCTTGATCTGAGAAAGTGATTATGATTTTTGGGGATTTAAAAAAGAAACACTGGGTGGATTTTTATCATTATAGGGTGGATGTGTACACACACTGCCAAGACACATTTATGTTCAAACAACATGTAAAAGTGAATTTTGCATCTGATCTTCCCTTTAACAGCTACCTTACTAACTATTAATAAGCAGCAAATTAGGAGTTTGAGGCTAAAATCGTAGTTAATGGTTTGTTAATAGCGAGAATTGGACCTTAAAATGAAGTGTGACCGAATACAGTCATGGCCAAAAATATCGGCACCCTTGGTAAATACTATCAAAGAAGGCTGTGAAGATTAATCTGCATTGTTAATCCTTTTGATCTTTTATTTAAAAAAATTCACAAAAATCTAACCTTTCATTGGATAATAAGAATTTAAAATGGGGGGAAATATCATTATGAAATAAATGTTTTTTCTCAAATACACATTGGACACAATTATTGGCACCCCTAGAAATTCTTATGAGTAAAATATCTCTGAAGTATATTCCCATTCATATTCACAATTTTGAGCACTCCAGGGTGATTATGAACATGAAATTATCCAGCCATGGCTTCCTGTTTCACAGAAATATAAATAGGAGGGAAAACAAAGACCAAATTCCCTTAAAGGGGTCATATAATGGTACATGCACTTTTACAAGTTGATTGTACTGAAATGTGTGTTAGCAGTGCCTGTACACAACCATCATAAAATGATAAAATCCATCCAGTGTTTTTTAATCTCCTTATTTGTTTTACCCTGTCTCAAATCAAGCCGTTCGACCGTGTGACGTCACACGGTCGGACGCCCCTCCCACGATGGTTGATTGACAGCAGTGTTTCAACACAGACCCGCCCTTGCTCGTGAGCGAGCTGTCAATCATAGTCCGCGCGTCATTGTTGATATACGCTGGAGCTGTCTTTGAGCAGAATGGCGTCTAAGCGATTGTGGTGTTCTGTTCTCGGGTGCAATAATGAACACAGCAGTCATTTTGATGTTCCTAAGTCCGAACCGCTGAAGACACAGTGGCTGAGTTTTGCTTTTGAAGGGAATATTCCCCACGAGCAACGTCAATGTTTTCATGTTTGCGCGAATCATTTTTCACCAGACTGCTTTATAAATGAAGGTCAGTATAAAGCTGGTTTTGCTAAGAAGCTGCTCCTGAAAAAATAATCGGTACCAACTATTCGTGTTCCTGCTGAACCTCCAGAAGAAGTGAGTGTAACGTTTAATTAACCTTTATATTAATCTTTATATTAATCTTTGCAAATCGCTAACACGCTTCACGATGTATGTGGCTAATGTTTACATTCAGGGTACATGCATGTTTTCTATTTACGACGTTCTCAATATAATTAATAATCCCACGTTTATAATGAACAAAACGTTATGGTTATTGTGTTATTATAAACTGTGTACGCTGTGGTAAAGTTAACGTGGTAACAGTACATTAAAATTAATGAAAGTGTGCTCAGAAACTCCCGCTGCCATTCTTCCGCCAAAAGATACCCTCAACTGTTGTCAAGGCAACACTCCAGGTGTGTTGTGTCACGCCCCACAGAGCAGAGGGGCGGGGTGAGCAGAGCTCATGATCATTTAAAGGCCCATGCACTGAAACGGTGTGCTAAACAGAGAGCTGTTTTTGACCAGGTAAAATTAGTCTTTTCTTACAATACTAACGAGAATTTTTAATTAAAGTATATTACAAACTTTTCATTTAGACCCTAAAGAATCATATTAACTTGTACAAAAATGGCATTATATGACCCCTTTAATCATGCATCACGATGAGAAAAACCAAAGAATATATTTCTGATGTGCAGCAAAAGATAATTGACCTTCACAAATTAGTGAAGTGGCTTTAAGAAAAGAGCTAGAGCAGTGAAAATTCCCATTTCCACCATCAGGGCAATAATTAAGAATTTCCAATCACCATGAAATGTTAGGAATCTGCCTGGAAGAGGACGTGTGTCTATATCGTCCTAATGCACGGTGAGAAGGTTTGAGTTTGAGTGGCTAAAGACTCTCCAAGGACCACAGATAGTTGAGTCTCGGGGTCAGAAAACCTTTAAAAAAATTGCCAAACAGCACCTACATCACCACATGTTCGGGGGGGTTTCAAGAAAAATTCTCCTCGCTCATCCAAAAACAAACTCCAGCATATTCAGTTATCAGACACGACTGGAACTTCAAATGGGACTGGCTTCTATGGTCAGATGAAACAGCCTTCTTTGATCATATTTACCAAGGGTGCCGATATTTTTGGCCATGACTGTGTTATTTAGATTCATTATTTATTCTCCTTCAAGTCATTTGAAACCTGCAAGCTGTTGTTTTTTTCTTTTTTTATACCTTTTTTTTTTTTTTCCTGCAGAACTGCAAAGGAAATATTTTGATTAATCTTCATTTGTGTCTCACAGATGAAAGTCAAAGTCAAGTTTGGATTGACATGAGGGCAATTAAATAATGTCAGAATTTACATCATTGGGTTAACTAAATGTTTATTTTATTTTATTTTTAAATTAATGAAGGAATATTAATATACTATTAGTATAGTTAACATTTCTGTGGAAATATTGTTTACTGCCTGAGTGTATATTAAATATACCGATTATTAGAAGCATGTTAAGAACCATACATCTACATCTACATACTCACAATCTCATTTCTCTTTTTTTATGTGCTGCTGTGACAGATGAAGACACGATGTCTGAACAACTATGCAAAACATGTAAGTATTTAAACTCATATAGCAAGACTTAAATTAATTTAACTTGTATTATTAAGACACAACATATTGTAAACTGTTATCAATTATTAGATCACGGTATCTTCTCAGTGTTACTGACGTGTCAATTTGCTCATTCATTGAAAGTACAATCTCCATATTTCTGTTTGTATGTGCTGCTGTGACAGATGAAGAGAGGATAGTATCAGTAATGGAGGGAGAATCTGTCACTCTAAAGACTGATGCTGAAATATGGAGAGATGATCAGATCCTGTGGATGTTTGGACCTCAAGAGACTCTCATTGCTGAAATCAAAAGCGAAACCAGAGAGATCACTACATTCGATGGTGCTGATGGGAGATTCAGAGACAAACTGAAACTAGACAAGACTGGATCACTGACCATCACAGACATCACAGCTGAACACATTGGAGTCTATAAACTGCAGACTATCAGCAGCAGACGGACCTCGTATCAAAGATTCATTGTTACTGTCAGACGTGAGTATCTCACGTCTTTCAGTATAATAATGATCAGAGTTGTTCAGTGGCAGTTATTTCACACATTATGCTCTATAATTTACCATAAAATTGGCATAAAAGCAGGCAAAATCATGAGACTAAAATGTCATGCGTAAGCAGGGTTCATACAGCGCATGAGCATAATGCAGTACAGTAACCTTCGATATTAATTTATCACTGATAAAACAGCATCCACACTTGATCTAATGGCAACATTTTTCTCTTTTTATGCACTGCTGTCACAATGAAGTCGTGATGATATCAGTTATGGAGGGGCAATCAGTCACTTTATACCCTGATACAGAAATACAGAAAGATGATCTGATTGTGTGGATGTTTGGAGGTGAAGATAACCTGATTGCTCAAATGACTGGAAAGACCAGAGAAACATATGAAGGTACTGATGGGAGATTCAGAGACAGATTCAAGCTGGACAAGAGGACTGGATCACTGACCATCAGTAACATGAGAACCGAACACTCTGGACATTACAAACTACAGATGAGCAGCAGCACCAAAGGAACCACAAACAAGAGATTCAAAGTTGTAATAAATTGTGAGTAGCTGTCTTTCAGTTTATTTTTTAATGCATCTTTGTGTGATGATGCATTGGAAGGAACAGATTTTTACAGAACTGAATTTTAATAGGGGTTTATGACCTATACTGCAGCCAGCCATCAGATGGCGATCAAAACGTTGTATTTATGTTAAAAAATTATATAGTTATGCATGTTATTTTAAAGTTTATTACCAACTTACTAATACCAGTACACACATGCTCAATGAAGCTTTACTAACTTAAAGGTAAAAATCTCCTAATTTCTCTGTTTATGTGCTGCTGTGACAAAAGTGAAGTACATGTCCGCGAAGGAGGGAGAGTCTTTGATTCTGACGACTGATGCTGAAATACGGAGAAAAGATAAGATACTGTGGCTGTTTGGAGATGAAAACACTCTCATAGCTGAAATCAAAAAAGGGAGTGGAAAGATCACTACATTTGATGACGTCGATGGGAGATTCGGAGGCAGTCTGGGGCTGGACATTAATACTGGATCCCTGATCATTAGAAACATCACAGCTGAACACACTGGAGTTTATAAACAGAATATCATCAGCAAAAAAGCGACCACAATCAAGAGAATCAATGTTGCTGTGAGAGGTGAGTATCTCAAGTCTTTCATTTTTTCTGCAATTAATTCAGCTCAAACTGTACAGGCTCCATTCAAACTTCTGATCAGTTCTGTCTTCAGAAATGGAAGGGTGTGTTCACAGTTGTAGGTTGGTTCTCTTGGTTCTTCTGGTCCGAATTAAAAAAAAGAAAAAGGAAATGGTGCATGATACTGATGCATGAGATCACTGACACCATTACATCTTCACATAAGTTTTTGTGAAAGTAAGTGTGTTAAGACTAACATAATTCAAATGTATCTTAATAATAGATTATGGCTTACTAAAGATCTTAAAATGTGTTTAAATGAGAAAAAAGCTGCTTTTTTAAACGTTGATAAGGAATTTAGGGGTCGAATTAAGAAAGCTAAACTAGCGTATAAGGATAAGATTGAAAATGGGTTATATACAGGCAATGCTAAGAAGGCATGGGAAGGGCTTAATAGTATTATGGGAAGAGAGAAGAGAAAACAGGTGTGTTCCTTACAAGGTGCACCTTTTGTAGAATATTTTAATGTTTTCATTACTAGGTTTGATAGGGGGAATGTACTACCGAATGTGAGAGAATATGTCTTAATATATCGGCATATGAGCCTATTAAACATAAGGAGTATGAAACAGCAGCTAGTCTTGCTAGCATTAAGCCAAATAAAGCACCTTGCCAGATGGGCTAAAGGGTCATGTGTTAAAAGACTGTGCTTTCCAACTAACTGGTGTCCTTACCTGATTGTTCCAGCTCTTGTTAAATTGTAGGGTGGTTCCAAATTCATGGAAAGAAACAAAGATTGTTCCAGTATATCTAATGCCAATCAGTTGAAAGATTTTAGACCGATAGCTCTTACATCCATGTTGGGTAAATGTATGTAGATTTTAGCTCAACTTTAAATTCGATTTGGATTGATATTCTTTTGTAAAGATTAATTAACTTAGGAGTGAATGGTGATCTTATTTGGTGGATTAAAGATTTTCTTTTAAATCATCCTCAAAAAAGAGTAGTTGTTAATGATATGGTGTCAAAGACAATCATTGTAAATACAGGAGTTCCAAGGAACTGTTTTATCACCCTTACTTTTTTCGTTGTATACAAATTGAGATCCAGGATTCATATTTTAATCTATTTAAATACATGGACGATATGGCACTTGTTGGCCAGTTGAGTAAAGCTGGACCAGAGGGAGACACACTGTATTATAGTTACATAAATTTGCTTCAGAATTGGTGTAAACTGAGTTCACTGGAGATAAATGTGAACAAAACCAAGGAATTGGTCATTAGTAGGAATAAACTAGATTTTATTGAAGGGTTAGAACCTTTGATACTTGATGGACGTCAAATAGAGACGGTTGGAAGTTTTAAATATTTAGGAACATTTATTGATAGTAAAATGACATTGGCATTGAGTATGTTTTAAAAAAAAAAAAAAAAGCAATGCAGAGATTACATCTTATTAGGAGGTTACAACATTTTGGTGTGAGTCAGACATTTAGAGATGGTTTGTAAGAATCTTCTTGAGAGTGTTATATGTTTTAATGACTATGTGGTATGGACTATTGCCAGTTAAAGGAAAGCAAAAACTGGGTCGAGTAGTTAAAATTGCTAGTGCAATTGTAGGACAACCACAAAGACAATTGAATGAAATCTATCAAACAAGAGTCAAACAAAAAGCTCAGGTTATCATTGAAGATTGTTCTCATCCTTTAAATATTAATTTTCAGCTTTTACCATCAAAAAGACATTTTAGGCAACCTCAAGCAAGGAAAAATGTGTATCAAATGTAATTTGTGCCAACTGCCATTAGAATTGTAAATGCCGGGATCTGAGTGTGAGTAGGGGTGATTGTGTTACTTGTTGTCTTTTATGTGCTTTGTGTGATGATGTTAAATGTTTTTGTGTGGTGAAGACAAATATGGACAATAAAGTGACTAAACTAAACTAAACTTCATTGTCTTTGAGGCAGGAAACTGAGACGGTAATATAAAGTTTCTGTGTAAGAAGACAGTCAGTAGTGTCCATAGGGCTCGGCGATATGGCCAAAAATATTATCATACTATAATCGATATTTATCGTAATATTCATTTACTGTTAATAAGTAAGGAAACTCTTTTCCACATGTTTTGTTAGACATTGAGAATAAATGTAAACAGAACTTTCTTTGTTCGCAATTAAACTCCACAGGATAAAAGATACCTTTTAATTTAGGGCCCCATGAAATCCATTTTATATTCCCCTAATTTTTTTTTTCCCATTTAAATTTTTTCTGGATTGTGTTTTATGATTCGATACAAATGTATCATAAAAAGTTGTCTAATGAAATAAATTAATGAAACTTTAAGAGTTTTATCTTTCCTTAAAAATAATATGTTTTACGAATTATACTTTACTATTCAATAGTAATATATTTCAGTCATAATTTCTTCAAGTTAAACCAGACTTTTATTTTGAAGGGTTGTCGTAAAGGTCTTTCAGTTTCAGTGTGTATTTGAGTACTTTTTCTCTAAAGTACTCTCAGAAATGAAATGACTCTCAGAACATCTCTGTAGATTAAAGATCATATGTTTATGTCGTCATATATTGAAGCATGAGCGTTGAAAACACTATGAGCATCATGTGTTTGTGTGTAATAGACAAAACCGTGCCATTCATACACAGAGAGACACACAGAACATGCAGACCAACAATATCTTGTGACCAATTCATACGACCTCATTCGTACGTTTTCTGTGAGGGTAGGTTTAGGGGTGGTCATTCGTACGAATTCCTATGCATTTGCCACCTCGTAAAATGAAAGATTTTTTACAAAACATACAAATTTGTATAAATTAGCCACCTCTTAAAAAAAAATGTTTTTCTCTGTATTTCTCTTTGTCTTTGTGGTGCTGTCACAACTGCCACAGCGAAGATGATTTTAGGGGTGAAGGGCAAGAATGTGACTCTAAATCCTGATACCGAAACACAGAGAGATGATCTGATCCTGTGGATGTTTGGAGATGAAAACAGTCTCATCGCTCAGCTGGCTGGAGAGACCAAAGTGACCACATACGATGATGCCGATGAGAGATTCAGAGACCGACTACAGCTGGACAAGAACACTGGATCTCTGACTATCAAGGACATCACAACCGGACCTTATAAACTACAGATCATCAGCAGCAGAAGGACCTCATACAGGAAATTCAGAGTTTTCATTTGTTGTGAGTCTTTCAGTTTCACTTTAAAACGTTTACTTCCAGCAATAGTCATAACACGTTATGTTTTTAATTTAATCTAAGACTGCAAAAACTAATCCGTAATAAATCATCATCGAATTTGATTATTAATTAATTTGGCCTGCATGCAGTGGATGGAAATCATTCCCACTTAAATGTAGCTTTGATATTCTACAGACAAGTAAATTAAAGCAGTAATAGTAATCTGAATAATGTATTAACAAAATTAGTTATATGTTATATTAGCTATATGTTAAATTAATATAGTGCTTTTAGACTATATTAAGTGACATGATACTTCAGTTGAATTTGACAGTGTAATATCAAATTTATTTCAGTACAAGTAACTTTCTCTGTTTATTCTTCAGGTGAGTCTGGTCCCAAGACGGTGTCAGCGACGGTGGGAGAATGTTTAATTCTAATCACTGATTTTAACATTGAAAGAGGTGAGCAGGTACAGTGGAGCTTTCAAGATAAAACCCTAGCAACTGGAATGAATGGAGACATCAGTAACACTTCATATGGTGAGAGATTCAGAGACAGACTGGAGCTGGATCATCAGACTGGATCTCTGACCATCAAAAACACCAGAACCAGTTACACTGGAGTTTATCAACTAAAGTTCCTCAGCGGATGCAGAAAGAACATTTGCTGGGAATTCAATGTCACTGTCTTTGGTGAGCAAATCAACTCTTCCAATATGATACGATTCGCCTGCGATCTGAACATTGCCTGTATCATCCAAGTGAACTTTCCACTTGCTTTTGTATGTTGTGGAGACTGAGCTCACACGTATAATAATGTAATCATTTGTGAGAAAAGAACAAGTTCTCAAAAACTTAGTAATTGGTAATTTTATGGTAAATTCAACAGAATTGATCTCGAGATCTTCCTTCTTTTTAACATCTCTCATGTTCTTTTTATTTCAGATTCTACAATGAATAAATCAGCAATTGTAATGATGAATGGAGAGACTTCTGTTTAAGTGAATATGCAGCAGACGACAAGTTAAGTTTGATGAAATAAGACACACCCACCAGTGTCAATCATTCTGAAATCAACAACTGATTTTTATGCACCTCTAAAATACATCCATTGAAAGTGAGAAATGAACCTGTGTGCTTCTTAAACTTGCATGTAAAATGTTTTTCAGATGAATTAGAAAATGTTTTGATGAAGCTTTCTTAAAGGCACAGGATGCAATTTTCGCCGCTAGAGGGCACATATGCGAGGCTGCATGACACTGGCAGGGCACTGCTCTGCATATTTTGTATGTCTCTCTAATCTCACACATTTATGCTGCCTACACGTGGTATCGGAAACGTTATGCTTCCCAGTTCTGAAGTTATAATTATGGGCTTATCATGTTCAAGTGCTTTGATCTCAAAAAGTACAGAAATCACGGTGGACAGCCTATTCATTCTTGCCTGTGTCTTGGGGAATCTTATTAAAGCCAAAAGAAATTTAGTCAATATCTTACAAGTTTTGAATAAAATGTTGTGTCCCCTTCATTGGTAACCATATAAACATTTACAGCGCTATAGATATTCAGCTGGCTGACGATTCCTAAATTTCAGTCAAATAAATGCTATTTTCACTGTGTTCAACACATACAATATGCATCAAATGGTTATTTATATACATGACTCTAATGGCAGGAAAAAGAACTACACTACTACTGCTATGTTTCTCTCCTCCGCAATATTTAAAGTTTATGGCTCGCCCAACTCAGAAACTCAGGTATCGAAATGATCTCAGAGTTTCCCAGTTGTATATATGACTACAGAGGCCGTTCATGTTCAGTTTCCGACTAGGAAGCTTGTATTTATGATAATTCTGATAGCACGTGAAGGCAGCATTAGTTCAGCTCATGGAGCTCTTTCCTAATGAGCTGATGATCCGAATCAGGTGTGTTAAATAAAGGAGACACACAAAATGTGCAAAGTTGTTTAAATACAGGATTAAGAACCATTTATCTAAAGCACCTGTGTATTTGTATTCATGCTGATGAACTCGCCTTACTGCATAGAAGAAGACTGTTTACACTTTTACCCAACTCTGTATTTAAAGTAATGTGGTATGATACCACATTGTGTTGTGCCTTGGATTATTATTCACTGCTATTTGTATTATTCTCGTTTGTAAATTATTTGAACACATGTTCATATTAGGGCTTGGTAACGGTATATATCATTACCACAGTGCATCTATTGTTAGAGATTTTGCTATATCATGTATTTCATGGTATGCAAATACATCCATGTAGCAGCACTAAAAAATGATATAGCCTACACCTGACCAAAGAGTGATAAAGAAACATGCATGAATGAGAAAATAAAGAGTGGGATGTGTTAGATGTTAAATAGTATTATTGAGCGCAATAAACAATGAGCTCAATGCAGTGTTCGTGCTGGCTGACACACAGCCGAAGCGCGTCTTAAATGGACAGCATCATAATTTACTTGCCTATGTCTGTGTCATTAATGTTAATCAAACAACAAAAGGCAAAGAGAAAATCACTCACTGCTCTTGACTGAATCTCTTTTGGATCTTTTATAAGAATTAATTCATATTTGATTCAAATATGCAGTGTTTTAGTTAAACACTTGATTATGCGTTTTCTTTAGTAGGCCTATTTCTACATGCTAAATAAACCTACTGTAGCTGAAAAACACATTTATTTTATTTACATTTTTGTTCTGTTGTGTTTGTAATTTTTTTGTTCCTACTTTTAATAACAAAAATATGATAAAAAGAAATAAATATTATCATGAAATAAAATGTCTCATACTGTGCCACCCCTAGTTACATATATATATATATATATATATATATATATATGATCTTTCTGTCTGATCATTACTGTATTCTAGTGGGCAAACACTGATTCTCATTAAGTTCTGAAATCTGTTGTGTAGCAGCTACTCTGTTGTTACCAAACGCTGCTGAGAGGCTAAAACAGGAACTCAATGCATTTGCGACGCAACAACACTAAAATATCAGTGAGGCAAAAATTCTCTAGTTCTTCTTTTTTGCACAGACTGATATTTCTTGATGGTATAAAGTTTTGTTGACCAGAATCTGACCAGATAGCAATCTGTCTAGAGTTTGTAGTGAATCATTATCTGATTGAATTGGTTCCAGAACTCAGTAAAACCTAAATTATTCAATTGTTGAATTCAAGACAATAACCAGATATTCCACCAAAAGTATTAACATTTAATTTCAAGTTTTAGCCTTAGGGAAAAATACAAATCGTGCTAAAAGAGCATGTTAATGAAGTTGTTGCTGTATATGCAACGTATCAGTCTTATTGTATTGTTAAATGTGTTGCCACTCAAAGAGAAATAGAGGGAAATGTATCTATCGCTGTAGCAACAGTTTGAATTCAACAATGAGCTAAAATAATCTTAATGAGAGGTACAGACAAACTAAGAGCAGTGTGGAATACAAACAGAAGAGCCGTTTATTTTTGTGACTGCATCTTCTCATTTCACACCCTGTTTTATTTGCACTCCAGTGGTCAGCATCTTCTCAGAACGGTGTGTTTTTAAAAGAAACACCCACATTCGTGATGTATTGAAGGTCACCTTTTAAAAGATGTTCCTTTTCTTTTGAACGGTTAGTCTCTAGAACTATTTTTCAACGTTAAACGTTTCTGTAGTAAACAAATGTAGAATCGCAATATAGAGTTATTTTATTTACGTAAGTTTGTGCATGTAATATTCAATCTCAGTGATTAAATTCATCTTGTTTGGTGCTCAAGTGAAAACTAGAATATATTCTAAAGACAGTTTTTATACTAGATTTTATTCCGGCAACAAACTTGACAATGCAAAAGTGTACAGATACTTATTCTTCATGATCAACAGAATAAACATGTAAAATCAAATGAAAAGCAAGCAGAGCTGAATGATGATTTTGTGTTACCAAACATTATTTTTTCAAGAGAATGAGAATCATGTTTATTTAATATCGTACAAAAAAGGCATCAAGTATTAAGAACATATCTTGCATCTCAACTCTTTAAGACAACTAAGTCTCCATAGTTGCGTCCAGTCACCATCATCGATGCACAAACCTTCTATATATTTTGTAACATTAAGCAACAAGTTTCATATGGTATTAATGTGTTAAGATGTGATGTATTGACCTTCAAATAATCAGTAGTGGCTCCTGACTGTAAATTTAGGTGGGGCAGATCATTTTGTAAACTTTATATTCTAATCTCTGAACACAAAATTTTGGCAGAGATGTCCTTGCCTATGTGTGGCGTGCTGTTGATTGACAGGCTCGAAGTAATGTTACACACATAAAATGCTGTATAATAATTGCCATAATATTTATCACCTCCAAATGTTGATTTAGAATGCTACAAGTTGTGGAGCAATTCGGGTGAGGAAAGAAGATCATATGTCTATTCTCAGAATAAACAAAACAAAACAAACACAACAGAACCATATAAAGGCTATTCATGTGAGCACATTTGAACTAAAGGATTTAACATATAGCTTACTTTGTTCATTTGATCCACTATCCACATAGAAAGAAAAAAAACCAGACATGCCAACTCGAGGTTCATGTAAACTGTCATGTATTCTAAGACATAAAACACACCAGTTTCACCCCACTCGTGATTTTTTTAAACTGTTACTTTTCTTTAAAAATGGGTGGGTGAGGGAAGAGAGGATGAAACTAGATGAAAGATGGAGGGGTGAAAGGGAGTGTAGGTTTTGCAGAAAAGTAACTGGTAGAGGAATTGGTGGCACACAGACTACAAGTGGACAGCCAACCACAGAGAACGAGGACAGAAGCCCATCCAGCTCCTATATAAAGGTGCCCAGTTGACCAGGAAGGCGATAAATCATTACAATATGGAGGTTAACAGGAACTGTTACCATAATAGCATGAAACTCAAAATATTATTTTTTTTTTTTGCATAGGGAAGAGTGGGCTGAGTATTTCCAATTATTATGAGAAGACTAGTACCCTTCCAACCTGACGGGGGGTGTGAGAGAAAGGGAAGTTGTTAGAGAGAATAGCAGGGGTTGCGGAGTCTTCTGGACAAATCCAGGTCTCAGTCAAACCCAAGATACTAAGAGTAGACTGAGAAGCAATGGCCAGAATGAAGTTTGTTGACAGCTGACTCACAATTCCAGAGATCCAGAGAAAATGACAGAGGTGCAGCAGAAGAGTGCAGATAGGACGCAGCTTAGCAAGATTGTGTTGTCGTCTGCGTGTGATGTTAGAGCGTTGTTGAGAGAGAACAAGAATGTATTGGAAACATACTACTGCTTACCCGACTCTGCCTGAGAGGCAAGGAAAAATAAACTTACTTATGATATTTTTTTTATATCTCTGAAATAAATTATTGTATTCTTGAAAACAATTTTTGTTTTACACAATATGGCTGCTGTATCATCCGTCATCCAGGTGGATGCTGCACATTGGTGGTGGTTGAGGAGATTCCCCCTTACATGTAAAGCACTTTAAGTACCCAGAAAAGCGCTATATAAATGTAACAAATTAATAATTAATTAATTAAAACAACACTTTATTGTACTATTGAATAAAATATTAGTTAATTATCAAAGAAAGAAAAAAAATTAATAGCAATAATATGAACTTTTGTAAATGCTGTGATACTGTGATGCTCAAATACTGTTATTTCCTTCTCACATTGCTGATTTCACCATAACTCTTCACCTGAACAGTTGATACTGTATATGGTATCATTGTAATCCTTGGCCATCAAAACATAGGGGTAGATATCACCTTTTCTGTGTTATCATTTTTGATTCAGGAGATATGACACAAAATACATCATTTGGTTATGGCAGAAAGTAAAATGGTTTCCATGGCAACCACGAGTTGTTTTTGCGATGGCTCCATTTCTGAAAATGTTCAGGACCCTAACTTGTACAATTGTACCAAGTTTCATGCTTTTATGAAAAAGTGAACATATCACCTCAAATTTTGCACAAATCACCTGGACTAAAAGTAGTATCAGTTTGACGTAGAAAAGTTACATATAGTTGACTAATTTGACTGGCCATGAGGCATCACTAAAAATAATGAAACTATGAAACTAGTAATGAAACTAAAAATATATGTCTGTATTCTATATCAAATCAAAGTCACTTGATATAAATTTCTTCCTAGAACTGTAGTATAAAATCAACATCACACATCGCCATCATGCTTTTTGTTCTGATCAGTCATGTGATCACCTGAGGACCAATCACAGCTGTGATGATATTCAGAACAACAGCACGACTGTGATATTGTGAAATTAAAGCGCTGTAAGATTGCTGAACACAAGTATTTCCTGAATCTCTGTTTAATTCAGTTTAATTTATAAAACTTGAAAACTTCTAATTATTCAAAAAAATATACATCCTCAACACAGACAGTAACACTGAATGTCATATATGAGGTCCCAGTTGTGTGGTCGATCTGTAGTTTATAAAGTCCAGAGTGTTTGGTTTTCATGTTCTTGATGGTAAGAGATCCAGTCTGATTCAGCTGCAGTCTGTCTCTGAATATCTCATCACCGGTATATGAGATTTCATTTACATTCATCTGAGCAATGACTGGACCATAATCTCCAAACCTCCACAGCATCTGAAGAAATCTCTGTATATGAGTGACGGGTTTAGAGTGACAGAATCTCCCTCCATCACTGACATTAACTTCACTTCATCTGCAGCGCCAAACACACATGGAGAACAAACAGAAACTGTTTAGCGATTATACTCATATAACATTGCTGTTAATGCTGGTGATCTAACAGAGATCATTTAGTCTTGTCTGATGAAGTATAAATTAACCAAGCAAGCAAAGAAAGAAAATTCTCTGTTTTTCTTCCAATCTGGAACTTCACCAATGCATTTGGATGCATGTGACACTGGCACTGAGTGACACTGTTAATATGGAAATAAACTTGAGGAAAGATACAACATTAGACAGAGAACAAATGAATGGTGTCAACGTGAAACCGAAAATAATTTTTATGCACTTACTGCACATTATCTGCAAAAACAGAACGATTTTGAAAGTTGTCTTCATAATGTTGAAGATTCCAGCAAAATTTGATTCCGATGGATGTTATTAATGCTCATTTGTTTAAGAACCACATCCACTGACAGCAAGACATAGAGAGATTTTTACTTTAATTTATGTTAAAGGCCTGCTTTTAAACAGGAAGATGTTGACACTAGAGTGGGTGAAAACAAACTGACCACAGTCAGATGGTCACAAAAATAAATGTGTGAACTTTAGTCTGTTCTTCAGTTCATATTCAACCATGGCTATTGAATCCCATAATAGATGTTTGGCCTGATTAAGTAATTATATTGTTAAATGTATTGCTTGGTTCAGTCCTAATTTCTATGCTCCCCACAAAACATAATCAAATTCTACAAACCAACTTAACTACCAACAAGGGCTGCATCAACGCATGACAAGCTTTTCAGAAATAAATTAGTTCAATACACCAATCTGAATGATTCACATCAACAAAAATGTATTTTGTGCAAATATAGCAAAGATCAAATGAGAGAGGAACTGTAAGTGTAGATGATACTTTAACCTTTAAACACAATGTGGTTTAATGGACTTCTGCTAAAACAAACTTTGGCAAACCTCTCAGTCTCACAGGAACAGAAGCACTCAGGAGCCATAATATAAAAAGGTGCAGATATTTCTGCTTATTTGCATGTGAATGTGTGAGAAAGATAAAGGGTGAAAGACCAGTGCACATTATATATTTATTTATTTATGTATTTTTCACAGTAGTGAACAATGACATCCAGACCAGCTTTATATAACATTCATATTGTGTTGCTATATAACATTTTAATGACTATAGAATGCAGTTGTGTTTGTGACCCTGAATGTCACTAGCCGTGTTTCCACTGTCGGGCCAAAAGCGGGCGTGCTAGTGTGTGCCAGGGCCAGTCGCGTTTCCACTGTCACTTCCGGGGCTTGATCGTGCCTCGTCGGTGCTTCCTCAGAGCCAACGGCCGGGGTTTTCTGGCCCGACGAAAACCTTGGGCCAAAGCGGGCCAACTGGGACTAGAGGAGTGGTTATGAACAAAGGCGGAGTTTCTCCGCGTCTCGAGCGTCAGCGCTGCAGATCATTTCATAAAGTTAACAGCATTGAAGACTTTTAAAATAATTTTAGCTCAAAACTCACTTTCAGACAGCAGCGAGTGTTTGAAAAAACTTGATCCGATGTGGATTATGATCACCATACAAGGCAGAAATATTTATAAGCGATGCAAAAGACTATGCATGCTAGCTATTAACATTACCATACTAAACATGGTAAATATGACCGCTTGAAGAAATCAGACGTCAGCTTCTCATTCTCAATCACAATCGTGTATTTATTTAGTAACATTTTATTTGTCATAAGTCTGGTCTGGAGACTTTAGCTCCCTGTGTGTCATAAAAATATATAATGGTTTTTGTTCGGGAGCTCCCTCTGCTACCCAGGTGTATTTTTGATGGAAAAATATAGAAATTATTCTTACTTAACGTGATTTATACTGTGACTACAAATAAACAGAAACAGACTCTACTGAATAAGTAGGGTACAGGCCTGTTTGTCCTTTTTTTTTTTTTTTTTTGTGAAATTTTTTTTTGTGAAATTATTATTTTTTTTTGTGGTTCACATTGCTTTATTTCTGTGTGACTAATTTTAAATCCTGATAAATTAATTCATTATGATCAATGTATCACTTAATAGGCTTATTATAAAACATCGATGCTTGTTTGCAACGAACATGCAAACAAACAGCCGCTTTTATCATGTTTATTTTGTTATCGCGTTAGTTCTAGTGACTTATTTCTGATAACTTCTCTTTGTTGATGAAATGATGGGGTCGCGTGACGTTGTTCCAGAGAGGCGTGTAAAGGGCAGGTTTTAGTGAAGCACAGCAGAGCTTCTGGCCCGACAGTGGAAACGCATCGTGATTTTGGGCTCGGTGCTACAGGTCTGAGGCTATTAGACCCGCCCGGCCCGTTTAAAGCACTGGTTCGCACTGGCGGCTGCTGTGTGAATGATTTAGACTAAAGGTCAAAAGGTCAAACAAACATCACACACTAAAGAAAACTGGTAAAACTAAACAAGTTTGGGGTTGCCAGTGGGGGACTAGTTCAGTGCTTCCCAACCACATTCCTGGATCTTCAGATCTTCAGATCTTCAGACTCAGAGTAGACTCTTAGCAGATACAACATATATGTAGAGAATTATGCACAGGGGAAGAGAGTTTGCACTTTAAACAGCCATCTGACTGAATCTGTTCAGAAAAAAAAAAATAACACTGTAAAAACATAATTATTCTCTATTTTAGTTGAATAAAATGGCTAATCAATCCAACAATTATTCAGATGTATCTATTAACACATGAAAAATGTATTTAGCTCCATCTAGTGGTTGTAAGAAGAATCTCATTATAAGCACACAAGTCACTGACCTCTGACCTGGTGGCGTTGAATCCGAGTACAGGAAGGTGGGCGTAAGGCGAGACGAGGTCACACGTCAAAATATTAATTTGATGATAAAATGATAATGCGCCACTTCAGGCAAGTTGAACAACATGAATTCAAATCGAATCCAGCCTGTAACATCGGTTTAAGTAAAACTGACAAAGAAATAATCAGGATCAGAATCTCGAGGTCCCACATTACTGTCTCACTCTCAGAAATAGACTACATTCATTGCATTGGTTGAATAGAATGAAAATGTTGATTAGTTTAGTTACAAATACTCAAAGAAGCAAAGAGATTATTAACAACCCCCATTTTAGCTTTTGAAACTGCGGTTAAAAAAAAAAAAAGTGGCGCTAAAATCACAAGAAAGATGCAGAAGTTATGGTGCAGACCTAACGAAATCCCGTCGTATTCTGCTGAAGTTGAACTCGAAGGAAATGAAGTGAACCCCTGGCCATATTTCAGCTCTATTACACAGTGTAAGCTGTGTTTGCCTAGGGAGACCAAACTAGCAGCTCAAAACTAGCAGCTTATAAAATCTCAACATCAACCCTTAAAATGAAAAGTTAAAAGGTTAAAATTAAGATTTGACAGTTTAGCAAGAGGTTTTGCACAAATTAGCCAAATGACAGTGGTGCAGGGTGTGAGATATAATCTGCGATAATATCGTAATTGTTGTTTTAACAATGTGCAATTTGACATTATTAGTATTTTGCAAAAACCAAACAAAACACTCATACAGATTGGCGTGAAGTCTAGTAGATTAGACTAGTGCACGCATGCATTTTCGAGTGTGTTCTTTCACTGCGTGATTCAGTGTTAAAATGCATTTAGAATGATCACAAAAATTGAAGATATAGGGGCAGAAAATGTATATATTTATATAATTTCATATAGTAAATCAATATCACACGAAGAGTGCCGTTTTTGTTTCTCTCCAAAAATCAGCATGATTGCATATAGATTTATTTATTTATTTTTTACTTTCTTTATACAAAAGTTAAATAAAAAAGAAGTTAATTAAGACACTTGCGTTTTAGACACCATATTACCTGTTTCTGCTCTATTTCAACAATAAAAATAATTCCAAACACAGCCACCATAGCACAGTTTTGCATCTCTGAGCAATGACGGTGTTTCGTTCCCGAATGAATCAACTGTTTAAATGATTCGGTTCAATCGCAATGACTTATTAACAGTGACTTGCTGACACCAACTGGCGGTTTTAATTTCACATTTAAAGTACAGGTGCATCTCAATAAATTAGAATGTCGTGGAAAAGTTCATTTATTTCAGTAATTCAACTGAAATTGTGAAACTCATGTATTAAATAAATTCAGTGCACACAGACTGAAGTAGTTTAAGTCTTTGGTTCTTTTAATTCTGATGATTTTGGCTCACATTTAACAAAAACCCACCAATTCATTATCTCAACAAATTAGAATATGGTGACATGCCAATCAGATAATCAACTCAAAACACCTGCAAAGGTTTCCTGAGCCTTCAAAATGGTCTCTCAGTTTGGTTCACTCGGCTACACAATCATGGGGAAGACTGCTGATCTGACAGTTGTCCAGAAGACAATCATTGACACCCTTCACAAGGAGGGTAAGCCACAAACATTCATTGCCAAAGAAGCTGGCTGTTCACAGAGTGCTGTATCCAAGCATGCTAACAGAAAGTTGAGTGGAAGGAAAAAGTGTGGAAGATAAAGATGCACAACCAACCGAGAGAACCGCAACCTTATGAGGATTGTCAAGCAAAATCAATTCAAGAATTTGGGTGAATTTCACAAGGAATGGACTGAGGCTGGGGTCAAGGCATCAAGAGACACCACACACAGATGGGTCAAGGAATTTGGCTACAGTTGTCGTATTCCTCTCGTTAAGCCACTTCTGAACCACAGACAACGTCAGAGGCGTCTTACCTGGGCTAAGGAGAAGAAGAACTGGACTGTTGCCCAGTGGTCCAAAGTCCTCTTTTCAGATGAGAGCAAGTTTTAAATCTCATTTGGAAACCATGGTCCTAGTCTGGAGGAAGGGTGGAGAAGCTCATAGCCCAAGTTGTTTGAAGTCCAGTGTTAAGTTTCAACAGTCTGTGATGATTTGGGGTGCAATGTCATCTGCTGGTGTTGGTCCATTGTGTTTTTTGAAAACCAAAGTCACTGCACTCGTTTACCAAGAAATTTTGGAGCACTTCATGCTTCCTTCTGCTGACCAGCTTTTTAAAGATGCTGATTTCATTTTCCAGCAGGATTTGGCACCTGCCCACACTGCCAAAAGCACCAAAAGTTGGTTAAATGACCATGGTGTTGGTGTGCTTGACTGGCCAGCAAACTCACCAGACCTGAACCCCATAGAGAATCTATGAGGTATTGTCAAGAGGAAAATGAGAAACAAGAGACCAAAAAATGCAGATGAGCTGAAGGCCACTGTCAAAGAAACCTGGGCTTCCATACCACCTCAGCAGTGCCACAAACTGATCACCTCCATGCCACGTCGAACTGAGGCAGTAATTAAAGCAAAAGGAGCCCCTACCAAGTATTGAGTACATATACAGTAAATGAACATACTTTCCAGAAGGCCAACAATTCACTAAAAAATTTTTTTTATTTTTTTATTATTGGTCTAATGAAGTATTCTAATTTGTTGAGAGTGAATTGGTGGGTTTTTGTTGAATGTGAGCCAAATCATCACAATTAAAAGAACCAAAGAATTAAACTACTTCAGTCTGTGTGCATTGAATTTATTTAATACACGAGTTTCACAATTTGAGATGAATTACTGAAATAAATGAACTTTTCCACACCATTCTAATTTATTGAGATGCACCTGTATCTTTTTGTTTTTTTTATTATATATAAATATAACTCCAAATATGAGTATTCAACATTTTATGTCTTATATATAATTTTTTTTTTTTTTTTAAATGCATTTGTAACTGCAGGTTAATTCATGTCCATACACAGTGTGTAAATACATATAAATTCTACGTCAGATGAAGCTTCTGTGTTTCCTCTGCATTGCAAAGATGAATTTTGTTGATACTGATTTAATTTGCTTGGTAACAGCCCAAGTGTCTTATTATTCTAAATAACTGATTCCTTTCATTAAAAACAACTAGTTTGAGATTTATAGGCCTATCCCAGGGGTATCAAACTCAGTTCCTGGAGGGCCGCAGCCCTGCGGAATTTAGTTCCAACCCTGCTCCAACACACATACAATGTAGTTTTTAAATAAGCCTAAATGATTAGACTAGCTGGATCAAAGGTGTTTAATTAGGGTTATATCTAAACTGTGCAGGGCTGTGGCCCTCCAGGAACTGAGTTTGACACCCTTGGCCTACCCCATTTTTGCCTCCCTCCCACTGTTAAAATGCAACAAAGTAAATTTTATATGAGCTACTTTTTACTTTTACTTGAGTAGATTTTTAGACTGGTACTTTTACTTGTACTTAAGTAAAATTGCATTAATGTAATGGTACTTTTACTTGAGTAGAATATTTTTGTACTCTTTTCACCTCTGCTGATGGGAGATTCAAAGACAGACTGAAGCTGGACAAGAAGACTGGATCCCTCACCATCACAAACATCACAACTGAACACATTGGAGTCTATAATCTACAGACCATCAGCAGGAGAGGGACATTGTACAAAAGATTCCTTGTTACCATCAGACGTGAGTATCTTAGGTTTTTCTATTTAAAAAAATAATAATAATAACAGTTCTTCATCATACATTGAGGTTTTTCTGCAGGTAATTCAGCTGAAATGTAGCTGCTTAATGTTCAGACTCCATTCAGAGTTTGTTCTGTAGATCATTTTAGTTTCAGTGTGTGTTATTGGGTTTATAAAGTTTCTCTGTTTCTGTATGAAGAGGAGACAATATTAGAAATGGAGGGAGAATCAGTCACTTTATACCCTGATACTGAAGTACAGAAAGATGTTCTGATCCTGTGGATGTTTGGAGATGAAGATAACCTGATTGCTCAAATGATGGGGAAGACCAGAGGAACATACAGTATGAAGGTACTGATGGGAGATTCAAAGACAGACTGAAGGTGGATAAGAAGACTGGATCTCTGACCATCAACAACTCCACAATTGAGCACTCTGGACCTTATAAACTACAGGTCAGCAGAGGGACATCATACAAAAAATTTAAAGTTGCTATCCATGGTGAGCAATTTAAATGTTTATGTGAAGAGTTATTATGCATTGAAATGAACAAAAATTTGCAATATTTTGTACTAAACGATCAAATTACTACACAGATTTATCGTTCTACATGCATAGATATTGTGTTTATGTTAAAACCTTTTGTCATTTTGTTTTAATGTATACTAAAGTTACAAGTATCACACAATTATGGTGCATGTCACCTGCATAAAATCCTTTCTTTTTTTCATGTCCAATGAAGCTTTACTAGCTTGTTAATATCTCCTCATTTCTGTATGTTTAGATGTTTGTGTAAGATTTTTAATGTTACTGTCAGAGGTGAGTAGCTCTCAGGACCTATTATGACCTTTTCCAAAGTCTTGATTTTGTTTCTGAGGCCTGCTAGAATAGGTTTTTATGCTTGAATGTTAAAAAAAAACTTCTTCTTTTTTTTCTCGAAGATGAACAAATGTGTTATAGGATTATGATCTTCGCAGCAATTTTAAACTCTGATGTTCAAATTAACACACTTGATCTAATGGAAACTTTTATGTATTTCTCTGTTTCTACGTTGTGCTGTCACAAATGAAGCGAGGATGATTTTAGGAGGGAAAGAATGTTATTCTAAACCCTGATACTGAAACACAGAGAGATGATCTGATCCTGTGAATGTTTGGAGATCAAGATAATCTCATCGCTCAGCTGACTGGAGAGACCAAAGAGACCACATACGCTGATGCTGATGAGAGATTCAGAGACAGATTGCAGCTGCATCTCTGACCATCAAGAACATCACAAGCAAACACTCTGGAGCTTATAAACTACAGATTGTCAGCTGCAGAAGGACCTCGTCAAGGAGTTCAGAGTTTTCATGTGTTGTGAGTTTTCAGGTTAATTTATTAATGTAGATAAGGTCTTGTCAAATAATGCAGTATTGCTAAAAATGGAGCAACAAATAATCACATCTTTGCATTGTGCACAGAAAACTTCAGCCAACCATGTCACTTTACAGTAGTAAACAACTCATTTCTATTGACAAAATGCATTTAAAATATTTTGGAGGACAAAGAATGAGCTGCAGTAGGAAAGTGCAAAAGCTGTTTTGGGCAAAACATGAAAATGCTTTACATTCAGTGCTTCAAACAAACTCACAAGCATGCAGTTTAGTGCGGCTTTACCTGTCAGGGATTTTGATACATAAGAGTATTGTTTAATGCATAAAGTTGTTTTTTTTTTTCATTTGACAGTGAACTTTCTATATTTGTTCTCCAGGTGAATCTGGTCCCAAGACGGTGTCATTGATGGCAGGAGGAGAATGTTTAATTCTAATCACTGATTTTAATGTAGAAAGAGGTGAGCAGGTGCAGTGGAAACATGAACATAAAACCCTAGCAACTGGAATGAATGGAGACATCAATAACACTTCATATAGTGATGATGTGAGATTCAGAGACAGACTGGAGCTGGATCATCAAACCGGATCTCTGACCATCACAAACACCAGAACTGAACATACTGGAGTTTATCAACTAAAGTTCCTCAGCAGATGCGGAAAGAAAGTTTGCTGGGAATTCAATGTTACTATCGGTGGCGAGTAACTCAACTACTTACTCTACTTATATTCTACTTTTTATAGGTTAAAAAAGCTTCAGGTATTTATTAGAAAAGTAAGTGCTTTGTGATCATTTGCTTGCCCTCATGCCGTTCCAAATGTATGACCATGTGACTTTTTATTCTGACTCTTTCTTTCTTCAGAAGATCCAGATTAGTTCATTAGAAACTTCATGCTTTTCAAAATGATGAAAACCTAAGTAGAATTAAAATGTTTATGCTTCAAAGATAAACAAATGTCTTGAGGGTTTTAAAACAACAAATAAATAATGACAGAATTATTTTATTCTAAATAAAGGCAATTGTTCCATTTAGTGTAAGTTTCCAAAAAGGACCAAGCCGTCCATATAACTTGTGCACTAAAATCCAAGTCTTCCTAAGTTTGTGTGAGGAACTGGTCCAGATGTCACTTCAGCTTATACGTTCTCAAATCACATTTGCTTATTTTAACCCGGTGCATCAAAAACATGTCTTGCCAAGCTTGACGTCAGTTGTTAAACAACATTGGTTCCTGTATGTCAAGACAAGTGAGGTGACCCAAGAGAACTGATTTTGTACAAGACATGTTTTTTTCTAGATTTTGTGTGTCCAAAAATATATTATCTAATAAGTCTGTGATTATTGTTAAAACAGGATCAGATGGAAAAGCTCCTGAAGGTGAACTGAAAGCAGGTGCACTGTAAAAAGTGATAAGTTGACTGATCTTAAAAAATTTTAGGAAACCCATTGCCTTAAAATTATTAAGTACATAATAAAATAATAATAAAAAAAAAAAACGTAAAGTGAACTTAATTCAATTAACTTATTTTTTTAAATTATCATTTACTTAAGGCAACGGGTTTCCTAAATTTTTTTTTAAGTTAAGTCAACTTATCACTTTTTACAGTGTAAATGGTAATTTGATGGAAAATTGTTGACTTTGCTTTTGACGTCTGACAAAAACAAAACTGATTAAGATCTTCTCTCTTTTTAGTTTCTCTGTCTCGGTTTCTCAGATTCCAACGGAACTAGATTGAATGAATCGGAAATTATAGTGATGCCATTGCTGTATGGAGAGGTGTTACAGTCAGGGCCGGACGCTGAGGTAAGTGGTAAACAGAAATGACGTTTATTGAACAGGATGAGAAAAACAGAGAAGTGAGCAGGTGATCTGAGGTGAGTATGTTATATTGAGGATGCCACCGGGCGGATGAGGATGATAGTAACTGCTTTCTCTCCCACAGAGCTGTCGGGGTGACGAGACGAGGGGATCCACAACGGCACACACAATCAGACGACAGATGATCTGGGAGGAGAGGATAACACAAGGATGCAGAGACAGGAGGTAAGGTACAAACGGTAAGTATTCATATGCAAAGGCTATCTTTAGGAGAAGGTTTTCCAAGGTATGGAGTCCACATTGCATGAACAAGATCGGACACTGGTGTGCTTGACGTGAGGGTATAAATACTGATGTTGATGACTGATGTGATGGGGTGCAGGTGAGCGTGATTAGTATTCTGGTGATGTGGAACGCTGTGATTGGTGGGGTGTAGGGCCTGACTGATCCGTGACAAGAGGTTCCTGATGGAGTGAATATACAGCAGGGGACGAGTTCAGTTTGATAAGACACAGCCACCAGTGTCAATCACTCTGACATCTACAATGGAGCTCCATCTTTATGGGCCTCTAGAATCTGTCCTTTGAACGTGTTAAATGACCTGACGGCTGTTGAGCTGTTAAACTTATTTTTCTTTTTTTTCTATAGGTTAATCTATTTATTATTTTCTGATTAGTCAATTAATACTTTGGTTAGCTAACCAATAAATAACTCTAATTCCTGCCATGAATCAATAATCTAAACATTTATTCATAAAATACTTTTACAACAACATGGTAAAAATATAAAAATAATACATAATTTACATTTTAATCTTGAAAATCACAGAATTTTCATTTTTGTATGACTGTCCTATAGACAGTCCTAGACTGCGTGCATAAAAACCATCAGTCAGAACAGTAAAATATGATGTTGCATACGAGGGGTCAAGGGTCACAGGTTTGCAGGCCAGCTGGAAAAACAGCCTGACCTTCCAGGGTTTTTTCCCCATCAAGAGGTCAGGATTTAGCTGTTTTGCATGGAAAGTTTGACCCTGCTGTTAGCAGCTTTTCAGACACAACAGAGAGCTAAAGCACGGTCGCTACATTATAGGAGAGCAGACGGTTACCCTGTAAAAACTTTTGAATCTGCATTTTATATCTGGAATTTAATGAGGTACCTAATCAGACTAGAGGCTGATGGCAAAAACTGGCTGATGCCACCACAATTATTTTATAATTTGTGTTTTTGTGTAATTTTTGCAGCCCTGCATTTGGTAAAACTAAAGGTAGAATGTAACAAAAATCAAACACAATAAACATCATAATAATAGTATTGATCTATTAGAATATACTTTCAATAATAGTATTGATCTATTGAACATATATTTCCTCATTTAATCATTCACACTCATTTGAAAACTTAAAATGTACTCACTGGAACACTACATCTCCATGCTCAACTACAGTAAAGTAAGTATTTTGTCTTCTATTCACTATTATGTTGCCAGTGCTTTAAACATGTCAGATGTTTCTACTAATACAGATGACACTGCTGATGCACTAACTTTTATAGCTGGTCAGGCTATAACACAATTTTTTATTTATTTCACACACCTGTCACTTGAAAAATTCCACCCTGTCCTGTTAAATATGTTGAAAGTTAATAAAGATGATTGGTGGAGGCCCGTCTTCCTTCATTTTTAATTTGTAGCTGCTGTTCTAATAGTAGTTTAGTAAATGTCGATCACATATCCATTAATTAGCTCCCTCTATAATCAGGTCGATTGATCAGCTGTTCAAAATTTCATCTCAGGGTGATTGAAAGCGAAATACTCGGTGGTGATTGGCTTCTAACCCTGAGAAAGTGAAATAATCGATGGTGATTGGTTATTTATCAGCGTAGTAGAAACAGTTTTCTGACATTTCAGCCTGGATGAGAAAGTTTTGGAAAATGCTTGAAAATGCTAATATGGACGGAGAGTGTTTTAAAACAAAAACGCTGTTTTCAGATGTATCAGGATTAATGTAAGCCTTAAATGCTCACGGAGGTATGTGGTAAAAAAGAAATTGAAGCTATGATGGAATAAACTGCCAAAATAACATATGAACAACATTATTGCCCCAGCTTGAATCCCAAGAAAGCAAGAACAAAGGCAAAAGACAAAATGAAACAAGCAGATGAAATCACAAATTAAGTGATTTTTGGTCTAATTAAGAGATTCGATTAGCAAGATCAATGACTGAAAATTACTGAAAAGAGAATGGAGGGTAATGTTAAAGGGATAGTTCATCCAAAAATTAAAATTCTGTCATTAATTATTCACCCTCATGTTGTTCCAAATCCTGATCACACAGAGGGTTATTTAAACGTCTTTTAATAATGATTTCATTAGTGCATTTTTCTTTGCATTTATGCTAGCAAGTGGAGTTTTTGTCCAAAAAAAAAAAAAAAAAAAAATAACTTGTCAATTCTGTTACAATCAGACTCTGTTACCAAAAAAATAAAAATAAAATAAATAAATAGAAATTGTTTAAAATCTCATAAACATTATTGATGTACTTTTGCACCCTTATAATATTTCAAGAACAGTTTTTTCCCCCCTCGATATCGTATAGTGGACACAGACAGTGACAGGAAAGAGAAGAATGTTTAATAAAGTTATTTTTGCATTACTATGTTTCTGTGCTTTGATCGTCGTTGTACTCTTGCTGTCTATGAAGGGTCAGAAAGCTCTTGGATTTCATCAAATAATATCTTCATTTTAGTTTCAAAGATGAATGAAGGTCTTCGGGTTTGTACCAACATGAGGGTGAGTAATCAATGACAGAACTTTAATTTTTGCGTGAACTATGCCTTTAATGCGCGTGTGTGTGTGTTGAATTTCTCTCTGTATAACATTAATTTGCCCATTAAAGTGAGGCAATAAATGCTAGTGTAAATAAACTAGTATAACTGAATATAGTGTAATAGAAAATAAGGTTTTAATCCTTGGGGTCTAGCAAAGTTTACATGTTCATTATAAGTGTCTCTCAGATGCCTGATGAGGTTTTCAGTTGGTTCCTTTGAGATGTCCTATGAAGTACAAAAAGTAAACATTTTTTAAAGTTTTAAAAATCTGTACACGAACTCCCTGTCACACACCAAGCATCTCACCTTCTGTATAAAGTTGAGGGCTATGAAATTAAGATATGACATAGGCCTATAAAAAATTATTAATGAAAGGAAAGACATGTCAAAATTGTCATGTAATTTTTTTCTTTGAAAATACCATACATACAAAACTGAAAATGTTCCCAAACACACACACACACACACACACATCAACCCGGCGCACATATATTTGGCACATTTTACCTGTAAAGGAAAAACCTGCTTTATAATTATGTAGACCTGAGTATAAGGCATTTTTCACTTCCAGCCCTTATTTACAATTACATATCACTTATAAATGATTAAATACAAAATGAATAGTAGTTATTAAGATTGATGTGGTTTGGAATTAGTAAAAAGTGCTTGGGGACAAAATTTTTTTTCCAGAATGTCAACTTGCATAATAATTATGCACTGACTGTATACAGACCACTTAATATTTTTGCCTTGGAGCTTGTCTTCCACAAAGCCTAGTCTGGAGGTCCCAGAGGTTCTTCCCCAATCATCAGTGCTGCTGGTTATGGCCACTGCTTTCATGTGTTTCTGGGCAGCACACACATCCCCATCAAACTCTCCCTAAGAGACTGTGGCATCTATAGCAGCCGTGCTCTTAATGCATAATTTGTTAAAACTAAAATTGAAATGTAACAAAAATCAAACATAATAAATAGCATAATGATAATATTATTGATCTATTAGCATCAGACCAAGTCATATACATACTTTCCACACTTATTAAAAAACTTCACTCACTGGAACACTACAACTCCAAGCTCGTCTCCAGTAAGGTAAGTATCTTCTTGTATTCTGTTCACATTATGTTGTCAGTGCTTTAGTAATGAAAAACATGCTAACAAAGACTTTATAATCAAGAAAGTGCACATATATTACAACGAATATGAGAGAGTGCAATGAGCGGGGAAGAGTGAGTTGTAATTATGGTGAAATGAAGCAACTGATGACATCTTGTGGTCAAAGGTGGAAAAAAGATGTCTTTGAGTCTTACTAGAGCTATTCTGACGTCACAGATCACGTGGTTATAGAAAACGAAAGCTTCTGTACAGCGCTTCAGTGAGATGTTTCGTTTTCTTTTTCTTTTCTTTGTTTTTTTTTTTTTCGTCACACCACTAAGAAACACCGATCAGTGTATATAGTTTACTGTAGGCTATTTTGTGAGATATTTGCATTTGTCGCTCGGTTTGAATGCGGCTCAGGAATGAAGAACGCATTGAGATTCAGCTGAACAGAACACTATTAAATTATTTCCATCGATCATCTGTATTACATTCACAGCTCTACAAAAAACAAACAAACAAAAAAACAACAACAGCAACATGCAGATGATATTATTGTTGTCTCTGTTACTTCTGGGCGGTAAGTGGATTTATGTTATTCTTTTACCCAGCTAACACAGTTACGTCGTGACGACGTAACTGGACCGGACCATATACGTCGCAGCGACGTACCAAATAACGTTCCAGCGACGTAACTTTGTGATTCCCATATTCGTCGTGGCGACGTTATAGTGGTACATCGCTGGAACGTGCTGAGAACGTCCTAACTACCAAACCGGCACGTTGCGAGGACGTGACAGTACCGGATCATATTGGTCGCAGCAACGTACCAAGTATGTCCTAAGGACTAAAATACCACGTTAATTTTTAATTTTAATATTTACACCTCGCCTTTAGTCTGGGTCCTGAGAATGTGTTCCGACTATTACCTTGAAATAACCTTGAAAACTCATCTTTGGTGCAAAAAAGAAAACTTATAAAATCTAACAGTAATTTAATTATAGGGGATTTATAGTAAATACATTCATTACATACATGCAGTGCAAACCAATTCAAAAACATTAAATTCTAATAGAAAATAGACAAAAACACAATGCATTCATTCATATGAATCAACATTTATTCAGTGTTACTTTCTACAAATACTAAACCAAAACATTACACCTGTTCTTTAACCATGCAAAGTGTTACCAATCAACTGAAAAAGTTTGTGTCTCATTAAGGTTGGGCATAGTTAAATAATGCTGTTATCAGTGAAAATTATCAATAATTATCAGTACTCTTATTGATACAACTCCCTTAATTTGGTGCAAAAAAATAAAGACATGATAAAAAAGATATGAAACAATTCAGTAGATACTTCATTAATATCTGGTGCTGATGTGCTTTAATACAGCTTCACTATCAGAAGATAAACCTAAACAATGTTACAATTACCAAAGAACCATAGTTCTTGGGCTTCTCAGAAGATAAAATAAATAAAGAAAATAACATTCATAAAGAGTAAAGATATGTAAAATGAACAATATAAAGATTTCTAGCATCACTCCTGTATAATTTGGCCCACCCACAAAACATAAACAGTTTTGTTTAGGAAAATGAGCGTGTTGACTTTCTCTGGAGAATGTGTGATCTCTGATTACTGACTGTGGAGAAGACTCTTTCAGACAGTGCTGAGGAGGCAGAGTTAGGTGCTGGACGGCTGTGAGAGACGAGGAAGAGTGTCGTTCTTACCCCAGCAGCAGAAGACAGGCTCTTCTGAGGGAAGGACAGGAGGAGACTCTTCACTCTTCATCTTGTCATGGAGGGTTGATGCAGTGTTTTGCTGTAGAACAAGGCTCCTCCTCAGCACTTGGTCTTCCTCAGCAAAGAGTTCCTTTAGGGCAGAGTCAGAGACTCCAGATTCCTTGCAAACTGGAATCTTTTAATAAAATTTACCATATTATTGTAGTCAGGTTTATTGTTTTTATTATAACACATGACAAAGGTATGAGAAAATTATGTTAAAGGTGTTCTTCCTCCTCTTCGCCGTCCTGAGCCTGCATCGTCAATATCCTTCTCCGGCAGCTGAAAGGGAGGATATCATCATGTTAATGTTGCTAATGTATGAACACAACCAGTCAAAAATCTGCAATCTTTTTTCTTTTTTTAATGTTTTCAAAAGAAATCTCTTCTGCTATATTAATTTGACCAAATTTACAGTACAAAACATTAATATTGTAAAATATATATATTTTTAATTTAAAATAACAGTTTTCATACCCTTTTTCTAATACACTTTAAAATGTATTTCATTCCTGTGAGGCAAAGCTGAATTTTTCAGTAGCCTTTACTCCAGTCTTCAGTGTCACATGATCATTCTCACATACTGATTTGCTGCTTAAGAAACATTTCTGATTATTATCAATCAGTGCATTTACATGCACCTAATCACATTTTTGCCTCTCTGACCAGTGTGCATGTGCTCGTGACGTACGTGAATGACGTGACACGCACCTGCAGGGGTGCGTTTCCCAAAAGCATCGATAGCTAACTATGGTCGTTAGTTCCACTGAACTCTATTGGTAAGTATGGAACTTGTGACCATAGTTGCTTTTGGGAAACGCACCTCAGATTAGAAATGATGGGGAAGAAAGCTTTGCATTTCTGGAGAGCCGAATCACTAAACTCTGTCAGCACACCAGTCTCTGCTCCTTACCCTCATCCAGTGCAGGCAAACCCAGCTGAAGTGACACTGCCATCACTTTGCTATGGTGGCGAAAATGTATGGAATACAAACATACAAACATGTTTTGCATTAGACAAATTAAAACAGCGGCTAGTAACACACCTATTTGTGCTGAGCAGTGGGGTTATGTTATGTGAATAATGGCGGTAAAAAAATAACCACAACTCAAATAATACGAATAATGGAAATTGCATATAAACGGGAGTGAAGAGCTTTGCTCTTGACATGTAAACATCATAATGTGATTAAGTCCTTACTCTGATTATTGGAAATAAATCACATTATTTGTGCACATGTAAACGTAGTCTAGAAACAGTTGTGCTCCTTAATATTTGTGTAAATCGTGATATTTTTCTTCATGATTATTTTATAATATAAGTAAGTTCAAAACATAAAAAAAAAAAAAAAAAAAAAAGTAAAAAAAAATTAAATCAAATCTTTTGTAATATACCGTATTGACCCGAATATAAGGCGATGTTTTTCTTGGAAATACATCTGAAAAACGCGTCGCCTTATATTCGGGGTCTAGATTTTGACATGTCAGTAATACACCCACAACAATAGGTGGCGCCAAAACGCATAAAACGAGTGTGCCATGAAATGTGTAATGTAATGTGTGATGTAAAGATCGCGAGTGAAAACAAAAGAAAAGAAACGCTTACAGCGGCACGAGTCGTGACTGTCATGTTAGTCTGATGGGAACAAACTTGCTCTGTAAGTGATTTAAAAACATAACACAGTACCCAGATTTGAAGACTACAATAAGATTTCACTTCTACTGATAATAAAATTTTGGTAGGCTACTCTGAGATGGATAGACTAAATGTTATATAATTCAGATGGGCTACCTGTTATTTCAATGGTGTATCAAAAAGTGTATATTTTTCAATGTCATTGTTGGTACATTTTACCAGTATTTACCATACTTTCAAAACAAAAATTAAAATAGGAAAAATATGCAATTTGAAAATAATTTAAGAAAAAATGTGTTTTACTGAGAGAAAAACAAAAACAAAAACAAGATTTGGTTTTCAAAAGCCTTTTTCCAAAAGGTACATCTGGAAAAATTAGATCTTATAATCAGGGTCGTCTTATATTCGGGACAATACGGTAATAAGTATTTTCTATCACTTTAATTCAATTTTATGCATCCTTGCTATTAATGTCTTCCCAAAGAAAAAAAAAGAAAAAAATCTTAGTCACTCCAACCTTTTGAACCGTCGTGTAGACCAGTGTTTCCCAACCAGTGTGCCGTGACAGGTCAGGTGTGCCATGGAAGATTATCAAAAGCTTCCTTCTCTATTATATTTCGTTGTTATTATTTTAAATCAGTGCAGTTGGTCATTGTTATCATTAACAACAAGAGAAACTGAGTGCCCATATAGCTACAATAAACTTTATAACCTGCAAACTGATGAAAACGCTAAGCTATTAATTTACTGTCTCAGATGCGGCCGTTCTAATGATGGAGAAAACACAGATCTCTGTCAATCGCTCGTCAAAAACCTTGTTAACTCCATTTGAGTATGATTGTCAGAAATTAAGTGCAAGTGTCTGATCATAGATAAAGCCAAAATACCAACTCTGATGACGCAATGTTTAATTATTGAGAAAAAACAACCTTTTCCCTTGGTTTTTTAATTTTTATTTTTATAATACTTAGTGGTGTGCAGCGGGATTTTTTTACAGGTCAAAACTGTGCAGTGGCAGAAATAAGGTTGGGAAACACTGGTGTAGACAAAAATATTGGGCAGCACAACTGTTTTCAACATTGAAAATAATCATAAATGTTTCTTGATTTCTGAAGGATCATGTGACACTGAAGACTGGAGTAATGATGCTAGAAATCCAGCTTTGATCACAGAAATAAATTATATTTTAGAATATATTTCAATCTTTTGACCAGCTGTGTACATTGCTACATTTAAATGAAAACACAACTTGTAATAAACAATGCACACATTCTCAAAGAACTTACATTGTGATGATTACTTCCTTCCCTCGCTGCGGTCTTCTTATTTTTCATCTTTCCCTTGAATCTACACAAAAATAAACAAATAAAAATAATTAAACAAATAATTTTATAGACAATTTGGATAAGTCACCCGAGACTTTTTTTGATGGTGGCCACAAACTGTGAATCTTCCTTTTGAAATCTTAAGTGGTTCTCCAGCTTCTCAAGGAAAGGCAGATTCTGGGGCCATTTTCACAGAGAATTTTATCTTACTACTAGGTGTCCTAGCTAGGAGATTTAGCTTAAAACCTATTAACAAAACTCTTAAGGGTCTACAGTAACTAAAAAGAGGGTTGAGTCATTGCATTGACTTTTTTCTTTGTTAAGTTTCCACGCTGAGCATGCATTGAAGCTCTTAATATTGAACTCTCAAAGTGAACCAGATAGACAAATGTAACTTTAAAATGTACATAATTTCTTAAATGAGACCATGCCCCCAGATCCCCCAGACAGAACAAGCAAAGTGATGTGGTTGTGTAAGGTTTAGGAATAGGGGAGAGTCTTTACATTGGTCAAATTTAGGCCAACTCAATATTTTTAAACATTTAAAAATGACTAGGAGCTCGGGAGGTGCTCATAAAGGCAGTGGTTTACAATTGTGGTCCTGGGGACCCATAGCACTGCACATTTTGTATGACTCTCTTGTTAAACACACTTGATTCAGATAATCAGCTCCTTAGGAAAGAGCTCCATGAACTAAACTAAGCTTGTGTCAGTAAAGAGAGATGTATAAAATGTGCAGTGCTGTGTGTCCCCAGGTTCAGAATTGAAAACCACTATCATAAGGTACTCTGCTCAGTTAGTAATTTTTCTCATAACAAGACCATATGAACATCAACGATTTAAGCAAAATTCCACCTGACTGGGGAAAAACAAAATCTCTCAAAGGCTCTGGAATTAGACTATTAATTGATATCTATCTAGCTATGAGTAACTGAATTGTGAAATCCAACTAGAGATGCATCCATCCGATACTCAGGATCGGTATCGTCTCTGATACTGGCATTTTTTGCCAGATCGGGTATCGGTCAGAGGAGACCAATCCAAATCCGTTATTGTGCGTGTACTATTCCGTGTTATTTTTAAGCCCACTAAAGGCACAAAACATTATAAAGCACCATAAAGTTTTGTGCGCTATATTCCAAGTGTTCTGAAGCTGTTCCATAGTTCAGTGTGAGGTACAGATGAATATTTAAATCACTAAATTCAAGTTCATGTAAACTCTTCTCTGCGCTGCTGTCTGTCATCCTCCATTCAGCATTCAAACTGCGTGTCACGTTCGGTTACTACAGTCAAAACAATGAAACTCTCTTTAAGAGCGCATAAACTGAGATTTAAAACTGTTAAAAGAAAAGGCTCAAACTATCACGCAGATTTAATACACTACACACCAATATCTCTTTCCTTTGTGCTTTGAACATTTCTCTGCGTAACGCTGCGCGCTGTGACTCCGTGTTGCTTCAAGCGCATCATTCTGCGCACGGGTTGTACATTTGTGCCGCTACACATGACATATGAAAGCAAATAGACATATGATTATAACGATATATTTTCTGTATGTGTTTTGTATACAGCTCGTGGTATTTTTATAACAATGAAGGATGTTGATGACATACAACTGCCTATTATAATCAAAATCAACTATAGATCACAATCGGAAGTTATTAGAAGCACTCGATGATGGTTTTAAGTGACTTATAAACAAACACATTAATAATTACATAAATTTTCAAGTGTAGCTTGATTCTAATTGTACCTCTAATTATATTATAGGATATTCTTGTAAGTATTAAAGATATTTGTGTTTCTGGTGTAGAACCAAACTTTACTTATCAAAATTTAATGCTGTATATTGAGCAGCAGACGATGTTAAATCCATATACGAGATACACATCTGAGGAAAAATACATTGTTGGTCGGCGCCACCTAGCGTGCATGCGTGAATTAGCACAAGGTGAACAATCGTTTCGCACTTTTCGGTGTGAAAGCACCGTCGTCGGCGATTCACATTGCGCTCAGTGTGGAACGGCCTTTATTTCACTAAAATGTTTCACTAAATGTTTAGATTTTATCAAATTATTGTGCACCCATGATTTTTCTAGAGTATCTTTTGCTGCTGAATTATCCAATAATCTAGTTTATAATAGTATTTTTGTCATAGATTATGATTACCGTATTGACCGAATATAAGACAATGTTTTTTCTTGTAAATACATCTGAAAAAATGCGGTCGCCTTATATTCAGGGTCTAGACTTTGACATGTCAATAATACACCCACAACAATAGGTGGTGCCAAAAACGCATAAAACGAGTGTGCCATGAAATATGTAATGTAATGTGTGATGTAAAGATCGCGAGTGAAAACAAAAGAAAAAGAAAAGCTTACAGCGGCATGAGTCGTGACTGTCATGTTAGCCTGATGGGACCAAACTTGCTCTAAGTGATTTTTAAACATGACAGTACCCAGATTTGAAGACTACAATAATATTTCACTTCTACTGTTAATACAATTTTGGTAGGCTACTATGAGATGGATAGACTAAATGTTATATAATTCAGATGGGCTACCTGTTATTTTTATGGTATAACAAAAGTGTATATTTTTAAATGTCATTGTTGGTAGGGCTGCACAATTTGGAGAAAAAAATCTAATTGTGATTTTTCTGATCAAAATTGCGATTTGCAATTTAAAATGCGATTTATTACTATTTCATAAAAAGAGCTACAGGTTTGTTGTGGTGGTTTTAACAGCACCAAAGAAAGACCAAGCATAACCACAAACTATGCTACACTGTGCTACTGTTTATTTAAAACCTCTTAAACATTGTGTCCATTTTTTTTTTTAAAGTTGTCAGGATGCAAACATCTGTCATGACATTAAGAACTACAGTATCTTAATTAAAGTTAAATTAACAATCATATATAAAATTTTAAACTTTTAAGAACCCAAACACACTGTACTTTCGGCAGGTTTTACGCCCGTTTCACACATGCTCCGTTTGCAGTGCGTATTTCTTATCCCTAAATCCAACCCTGTGGATTACCTGTCTCTCCTCCAGAGCCTTTAGTCGTGTGGGTCCAGGAAGGGTGCTTATATGTCTGGATACCGCTGCACAAATCTTTCAGCCACGAGAAATACAGTTCCAGCATGTCTTCAAATCCAGGACAACAGAATGGTCAGGATGATCTGAAACATATAACCTACTGAAATCAATTTAAATGTATTTTGCCTTGCCTGAGTGATGCTGAAACAACCAGGTTTAGTTTTTCACCCAGGATTCGCTGCTTCCTATTGAACAGTCTTCATGATGAATGATCTCTTGATCCTGGATCCTTGCATCTTATTGCACCTTGCACCTGGATCTTGAAACCCATCTCTACTCGTAATAGTTGTCTTGTTGCTGCTGCCCAGATTGTCTCTCCACCTGATGATTAAAAAAAAAAAAACTTAGTTTTACAGCAATGAATAAAACATTTATAATACTATGTTGTAACAAATGAGCATCTTTTCTAATAAGCAACTCACTGAATCATTGACTCGACTGGTGGCAGTCAGGACCTAAAAAAAGTGAACCATTTGTTTATTAAAGATTTGTTGAAACTAAAGTATCAGATCTATTTGAGAATGAAACTAGCATAAAAAGCATGCATGTAAAAAAAACACCATTAACACCATTAACGAGCAGATGACACAATTTACAGGCCTGTCACTTGAGGGGGAAAGGTGTAATTATTAATCCCACACACTGAACATGATTTCGGCAGCCTCGGTCTAATTAAACTTTATACAGCAGTTTATATTCAAGTTTACAGTATGGCTAGCATGAGCATCATCGACTAGCGCGAAAGGCAGGCAGTCAAACAAACTAATTAACTTTACTACGGTTAAAGTTTAAAGTATTTGAAAGTGAATACTGTATAGTTTATCGTGTTAAATTTCAAATAACTAAAAGAAAGGTATAACATTTTATCTCAAGGTTTCAACAGTTAACGTTACCTCAGACCACCTCATGAGACTGCTCCTGAGCTAATTAACCAAACAGGGCATTTATTTATTAAATTAAATTGGAAAACCTACAAAAATACAAAACACTACTCATCTTTGGTGACATCTAACGTTATAAATCAGTAAAAACGATGAATACAAGTAGATTTATTAGCGCTTACCTTTTCCTCCGTGTCCGTCTGCTGGAAGTTGACCGTTAATGACGGGCACGCGCACTCGCGCAGCAGTACAGACAGTGACGCGCCGCGCGCTGCTGGTTTAAATGTTAATTTGTCCCGAGCCCTCTTTCAATAAACCTCATTCTCAGTCATTCACAAACATGTAATTAACAATGATCACCATTTGCTAAGCAAGCTATTTGGTTTTTGTTTTGTCCTTAATTTGATGACACATACGTACCTACAAATATAATAATTCATGCCATCTTTTAAAATTTTCCAAAATATAGGCTATCCAAATGGTATCTTAACATAATAATACATGTAGTGCAATAATATGAAAAGTTATCATGAGACCAGCTGACCACGTCGCTACAACGTTCTTCACGGGACTAACAAGCGACGTCTTTTGAGGATGTGCCCACGACGTTTCTGGAACGTTAGCCAAGATTCTAAAAAATGGAACTTTACCACGACGTCCTCACAACGTCGCCATAAAGTAATGTCGCGCTGACCAAAGGACGACGAACTGGCGACGTCGTCACAACGTTCTGTGTTTGCTGGGTAGTTTCATTCATGACACATTCACATCAGCTGTGCTACAACAAATGCATGAACTGATACTGAAAGAACAACGCGTTTAATAGCCAAACCAACATTTATAAATTATTGTGGCAAACATAAAAAAAAAAAAAAAAATGAAATCGCATCTCAGTCAGACGTCGATATCTGCTTAAAATAGCCATATTTCATAGTCATATTCCCATCGTGTGTCCACTACAAAAAAATATATATATAAATAATGTGGTAACGTACAAACACAGTAATATTGAATGACCAAATTCAGTGTAGACTTCAGTGCAGCCATGCATGTTAAAGGGATAGTTCACCCAAAAATGAAAATTCTGTCATCATTTACTCACCCTCAAGTAGTTCCAAACCTGTATTAATTTCTTTGTTCTGCCAAACACACAATAATATATTTTGAAGAAAGTTTGTAACCAGGCTGTTTTGGGGCACCATTGACTTGCATAGTAGGAAAAAAAAATACTATGGAAGTCAATGGTGCCCCAGAGCTGCTCTGTTTCACATTCTTCAGAGTATCTTCCTTTGTGTTCAGCAGAACAAAGACATTCACACAGGTTTGGAACTACTTGAGGGAGAGTAAACGATGACAGAATTTTCATTTTTGGGTGAACTATCCCTTTAATGCATAATTTGTTAAAACAAAACCAAAGGTAAAATGTCACAAAAATCAAACATAACAAACAATATAGGACAAGTGGTACAAATATGACTTTCAATTTCAAATATGTGGAGAATGAGGAAATAAACTGTGTGTGTGTTTCTTCTTTTTTATATGATAGAACATTGCACATAACAAATTAAACCGGTAAAACTGGTTATTTCAATAAACATTTGTTTTGCTCAAATGTTTCCAAATGAATCTATTTACTGAGGTTACTGCTCTGGTATCAGATTAAGTAGTCTGTATCTATTATGTTTCATTTATGTTTTGCAGGTGTGTTCAGTGCAGAAACAGATGAGAAAGTGTCAGTGATGGAGGGAGATTCTTTCACTCTACACACTAATCTTTCTGAAATACAGAACGATGACACAATACTATGGTTGTTTGGGCCTAAAGAATCTGTCATTTCTCAAATAACCAGAAAGAGCGACTTGACCTCATTTTTTGTGACCGATGATGTGAAATTCAAAGGTAGATCGCAGGTGGATCAAGACACTGGCTCTCTCACCATCAGAAACACCAGAAAGAGACTCTCGGGACAATATAAACTAACAATCTCAAGAGAAAAAATCACATCCAGGATATTTAGTGTGGATGTTTTTGGTAAGTATCTCAAGAGTATCTCTTTCATTAATGTAATAATGATCTTGTTTCAGGTTTCATGATTTCATGCTGTAAGCATCTTACATCAATGTTCTTGATGGTTCACATATGTGTGACTCCACATGAATTTCTGGAGGAGAGTAAAACAAAAAATCTGATTTGTTTTCCAGGTGTGGTTGCTGAGACGGGTGGAGTGAAGTCGGTATCAGTGATGGAGGGAGATTCTGTCACTCTACAGAATGATGTTACTAAATTAAAGGAGGATGATCTGATTGTGTGGAGGTTTGGAGATAAAGGCATCCTCCTGGCTAATATTGACGTAGAAACGAATGAGGCCTCTATAAATGTTGATGATGAGCGATTCAGGGAGCGACTACAATTAAATCAGACTGGATCTCTGACCATCAAAAACGCCAGAGCCGAACACGCGGGACTTTATGAAGTACAGATCAGAGGCCGTGAGAGCTCGCAGCAATTCCTTCTTTCTGTCAGTGGTGAGTTTCAAATTAAAAGTTTTTAACTCAAAATAAGTAAGGGATAATCAACGGCTAGCTGTGCATTAAACGATTTGAATGCACAACGTGGAGGCGAAGAACCGCCCGACGCGCAGCCTTCCCGAAGTGCATTCAAATCATTTAATGCACAGCTAGCCGTTGATTATCCCGTTTATGCCATGGTCATTTCCCAGCATTCACATATTAAAGATGTTATTAATATTTGTGCTGCAATATTTGACCGAAACGATACAAATGACGGTTATTTTCATCTGTATTACTGTTCAACTCTAACTGTATGTTACTATGGTTACCAATGTTTATAGGAAGCGCATTAATATAGAACGTGATTAAACTGACCTGGAACTACCTGCAGTTCAACGAATTTAATCAACACCTGCCAGCCAATCAGAATCCAGTATTCAGACAGACCATGGCATAATTGGAAATAATTCATACATTAATATAATGTATGAAATATAAGCTGACTTCTATGTCAATTAAACTATTAAAATGGCTACAGATACAAAAAACGTATTTTAGGGCTTGGCATGCACAGACCTCCGTAAGGGCAGGGGAGGAATAGCGGTACGGGTGTCCTCCTAGGTAGAAATCGCAAAGTACAACTTCCACTAACTGAGTGTCTCACATAATCTTAAACACAGTAGACTCATAAACAATAAACAACATTTCTCAAGAGAAATGTTTGAAGGGGACACAAATAATACAGTTTAAATTGTACTTGTAAGGTCACAGAGGAAAGCCTTACTACTATTAGTGCAGCAGGTAGACCGTGCCAAATTAGAAAACTTCAAGCTGTTGTGGTCGTGTCCATTGTAGACTGTCACAGTGTTGCCACGTCTGCTGTTTTCCCGTGGAATTGAGCTACTTTATCACTGTTGCCGCAGGTTGTTTTTCATATTCAGGGGTTGAAGCGACCTCAGTAATGTGTATTTTAGCCCATGATTTTTACCGGGGGACCCCCTCAAAACGCAGTTAGTTTGGGCTAGTTTTGAGTAGCAATTTTGTTGTGGAAACCTGGCAACCTTTTCCGTTATTTTTGCTAACATAGCGACTCATCGAAAAATACATTGGCATCATCTGTATTAAAGAGAAAGTAATCACTTTATCCAATGTTTAAGTGAATAAAATAGCCTTGTGTGTGTGTGTAAGTGATGTAAAAAAAGGAAAGCAGGCATTTGGACCAAAGCACTGTGAGGCAAGGCACTTGGAGACTCAAAATGTCCAAAGGCAACGTTAAACTAATGGGAAAAATATTGTCACCACTGCATGTTAACAGTGTAAAACCATGTTTTGGCCTGTGTCACGGTAAACTAAAACTTACACTACCGTTCAAAAGTTTTGGATCATTAAGTCTCTTATCAAGGCTGCGTTTATTTGATCAAATATACAGAAAAAAACAGTAATCTTGCAAAATGTTATTACAATATAAAATAATGGTTTCTGTTTTAATATACTTTAAAGTATAATTTATTTCTGTGATGCAAAGCTGAATTTCCATCAGCCATTACTTCAGTCTGAAGTGTCACATGATCCTTCAGAAATCATTCTAATATGCTGATTTATTATTAGAATTATCAATGTTGGCAACAGTTGTGCTGCCATATAGTTTTTTTGGAAACTGCAATACTTTTTTCAGGATTCTTTAATGAATAAAAAGTTTAAAAGAACAGCATTTATTCAAAATATAAATCTTTTCTAACAATATACATTTTTGCGATCACTTCTTATCAATTTAACACATCCTTGCTGAATAAAAGGTTTAATTTCTTTCAAAAAAAGAAAGAATAAAAATGTACTGACCCCAAACTTTTGAACGGTAGTGTATATCATTAGAAAAAATTCTATTATAAATAAATGCTCTTCTTTTTAACTTTTTATTCATCAAAGAATCTTGAAAAAAGTATCACAGGTTCCAAAAAAAAAAAATTAAATAATAATAATAATATTAAGCAGCACAACAGTTTCCAGCACTGATAATAAATCAGCATAATGTAATGATTTCTGAAGGATCATGTGACACTTTAGACTGGAGTAATGACTGATGGAAATTCAGCTTTGCATCACAGAAATAAATTATACTTTAAAGTATATTAAAATAGAAACCATTATTTTATATTGCAATAAAAAAAAAACAGTAATCTTGCAAAATGTTATGTATTTTTGATCAATAAATGCAGCCTTGATGAGCATAAGATACTTCTTTAAAAAAACATCTCAAGTCTTACTGATCCAAAACCTTTGAACGGTAGTGTATACACATGTCAACTGATTGACACCTATCCGTTCTTAATCATGATAAATATTTTGTCCCATAAAAATTCACTGTCTCCTTTTAGCTGTTCCTGATCCGGGTCTGTCTACAGATGTCATAGCTGGAATAGTTGTTGCTGTTCTGCTGGTGGCTGCACTTTTAGCTGTAGTTGTGATTTACTATCGCCACAGGATCTCTAAACTACAAAAACAAGTGGGTAAGTATTACAGCTGATACAAGCAATACAAAAACAATGAATTTTATTATGCTACAGTAGAGTTTAAATGCATAATGATGTTTAGAATCGATAATATAATTAATCAAGACTCAGAGGAAATATACTGCCAGTTTTTCAACACATTAAGATCTGGGTCTGCTCACACTAATGACTGAAATCAGTGCAAGAATTTAGGGTAAATGGTAAATTAGATGAGAAACGTTTTAGCAGACTTTGTAGTTGATTTCCCTGAAGTATTCTGACACAATTGTGTAATTCTTTGCCAGTTTTATTTAGGTTTGAGAAAGCCAGCATACTGTTATGCCAGTAAAGTTCTTCTGAGACTAAAGTTTCTGACATGTTAAATCATGCTAGCAATACAGCTAAAACATGCTAACAATGAGGTAAAACATGTTTGAAAATGCTAGAAATATGTTAAACATGTTAACAACATGCTATTAACATTCTAAAACATGCTCTTTGTAAAGTTAGGCTTGATCATATAAACACATTTCTGATCTCTGCTTCTATGTGACAGCTGAAGAAAAGACAGAGTCAGGGGAGGAAGGGAGATCTGTCAAACTAGAGACTGGTACTGAACTACGGAAAGGTGATGAGATAAAGTGGTGGTTTGAGGATCACATCCTCATTGAACTCACAAGAAAGACCAGTAAAAAAAATGATACAGAATGTGATGTTGCTGATGGGAGATTCAGAAACAAACTGGTGCTGGATGACAAGACTGGAGATCTTATCATCAATAACATCAGGAGCATTCACTCTGGACTCTACAAACTACAGATCAGCCACAAAAACGGAAAAACCAAATACATGAGATTCATTGTTACAGTCACTGGTGAGTAGATCAATAATCATGCACTGTGTGAACAGTTTAGATCATCTGAACTTAGCCCAAATTCCCAAAGTACAACATAATTTTAGTTACTTTTAGATTTTAATGTTTTTCATTTTAATTAGTGTCATGTTAAAATTACCAGAATAAATTTAATACTCTATATCATCACAAAATGTGAACTCACATTTTATTTTATCGCCCTGCTCTGAACTGAGGCATTAATATAAATCTCAAACAGTAACATTATGAATTTCAGTGAAGCTGCTTCAAAACAGTGTGTATTGTTAAAAGTGCTATATACTAAAATTATGAAACTAAAGGTTTGCTAACACCATGGACAATAAAAATAAAGAAAGATATATATATATATATATATATATATATTCCATTGATGTATGGTTTGTTAGGATCGGACAATATTTGGCTGAGATACAACTATTTGAAAATCTGGAATCTGAGTGTGCAAAAAAATCGAAATATTGAGAAAATCGCCTTTGAAGTTGTCGAAATGAAGTTATTAGCAATGCATGTTACTAATCAAAAATTAAGTTTTGATACATTTACGGTAAAAAAATTTACAAAATATCTTCATGGAACATGATCTGTACTTAATATCCTAATGATTTTTGGCATAAAAGAAAAATCGATAATTTCGACCCATACAATGTATTTTTGGCTATTGCTACAAATATACTCCAGCGACTTAAGACTGATTTTGTGTCCAGGGTCACATATAGTTATTATTGTATTTATCTTTATAGTTATTGTTCTTGGTGTGAATGAATGTTAAAGGAGTAATACTTCACAAATAAAGTAGTTTTATGAGGAAAGAAATCATAATATTACAAGAAACGTGGTGATGAGTCATAGGTAGTCATAGGTAATTCATAGACAATTGGAATTCAGATTTCTTTTGGCTAAAATATCCATGTAAGATACTACAGCATATTCTATGATTTGTGAATTTAGGTAATATCTTCCTAGACAGATGAGCTGAAACTATGAACATGACAAACTAGGTTAAAAAATAGCATCTAAATGATTTTGTTGAAAATTCAAATTATATAAATTCACACTTTGTTTTGTGTGTTTCTGTTTCTGTGTGTTGCTTTGACATGAAGTGAAGGAAGTGCCAGCGAAGATCGGAGAACCCGTCACTCTAGACTCTGGTCTTGAAACACTGAGCGGTGATCTGATACTGTGGACGTTTGGAGCTAAAAACTGTCTCGTTATTAAAGGCGAATCAGGAACGACGATTAGGGAGAGATCCGGAGACAGACTGCAGCTGGATCATCAGACTGGATCTCTGACCATCACGAACATCACAGATACAGACTTTGGACTTTTTCAACTACAGATCATCAACAGGGAACGGACCAGATACAGGAGATTCAATGTGACTGATTCTGGTGAGTAGAGTAACATTTATTATAACAACTAGACTATATATTCATTTTTAACAAACAGGCATTTTCCACACATTTACGTGTGACGTGAACAGGCCCTAAAAAAGTGCAAGAGCCTACTGGAAGTGGTGCTAGTGCGTATCTTAATAAGTCATTCATTGAATCATTTATTTGAATGATTAATTCAAATAAATGATTCATTTAGAAAGGAAGCCAGTGACAGTCTTTATGAATGGATGATAGAATCATTGACTCACTCGATTCATTCAAAGACAGATTCATTCATGAATGAAACACTGCAATGTTGCTCTGAGACACACAAATGTGTCTCTTTGTTTGGAACTATTTTCACTGGTGAAACACACAAAATTGTGTCTAAAATATTAATTACTCTCTGTTAACTTCATATTTCTTGAACTGTTGTATAAAATCGATATCCTATTTGTGATAACGCTCACAGGAAAATGGCACTCGCTTGTGTGATAATACTTCACTGCATTTTATAAATATGAAAAACAAAAACTCACACAGGGATGTGTTTTGCATCATCACGCAGTGAATGCTTTTGGGCTCTCAAAATCCCCATTTTTTTGAGTGACAGACTAAATAGAGTCAGCCCGCACATCTGTAAAACAATAACTGATATAATAAGACATGCCCACCTTTAAAATATATATTAGTAAAGATTAAAAATGATTAAAGTTGCTGCCTCACCTCAATGAGTATGTCATTCAGCTTTTGTTCATATTCATTGAATTCATCAAATGAGCAAAATGTGCTGCTGACAATCTGTTAAATGAGTTTGTACACTGTAAATGCTTCACTTTAGTTTTGATGTCACGTATGAAGAAATCCAGATCAGTGCATCATCTCTGTTTTTAATTCATTGTCTCTGTATTTTCCTTCAGACTCCAGAGAGAACCGAGAGAATGAATTAGCGACTGTAGAGATACCGCTGTTGAATGGAGAGGATGTTGGATGAAGTGAATGAGGAGGAGGGGATGAGTTCACTTTAATAACATAAGACCCGCCCACAAGTGTCAATCATTCTGACATCATCAACATTTCAGTTCCAGCTACAACAACAAAACATTTTTAATTTGAAAGATGCTATGTGTTATTACTCTGACTCTACCAACAAATCTAAAAATATATATTTTCATTTTTTTATTTTGTTTGGCAATTTTTTTATCCATAAACAAAAATGTATGGGCTCAGTTCCTGCTCTTTCACATTTTCTGATTGAAGTTTACTCACTGCTCATCTTTTTGACTAGCAATAAAAAAATGTGTCAGGTTTTTGAAACTATATGAAAAATGCATTTCTATCGACTCTAAGTTCAGACAGTTCTCTTTCATTGCTCTTTTATTTTATTTATTATTAATATATTATTATATTTTCCCCTTATTATAAGCTGCCTACCCCTTTATTTTGTTTTAATTTTCCTAATCGGGTGTATACAGTTATTCTTACTTATATCCTCTTTTCTTTGATAATGTTCTCCTGAAGATGTTTGTATATTTTCATCTTTTTTTTATAAAAAAAAAAACCAACAAAACATTTTTCTGCTTTTATGAGCCTCTAATACTGGATGTTAAAATATGTCCTCAGAGCGGTTTACTGTTTGTTTGTGGCCAGGTTGGTGGCAGTCGCATTATATTTTGGCTATGAGTGAAATGCAGGTCGGCGGTCTTAGCCGTGAGCAGTTCCCCACCGAACACGACTCCAGCTCGGGCACGAGAACCAGCGCCGTTACGGTGGAAACAGAGAGTGGTCGACTACAAGTGAATTACTTCTGTTTAATGTCTAATTTTTTATTGCTAATGTTTGCTAAACAAGTTTAAATAGGCAATATGTATAGCCTACGTAAAAAAAATAAACTCAGTCGGGTCACTTTAGACCCATGATGTGCATCAAATGGTTAATAAGACATTTTATCAAAGCAATATTTCTCTAACCATTGTATTCGCTGTTTTTATATAATAAACACCAGTACCAGATTAATGTTGATTTTCAGCATCGATTACAGTCTGTTTCAAAAGCTCTGTATTCAAGCTAAAGCACTTGAAATGAGCTTTATTGCACTTGTAGCAAAAAAAAAAAAAACATGAAAAAACGACTTTCTACCCTGCTGGAAAAACCAGCATAGACCAGCAAGCTGGTCATACCAGCAAGACCAGCATATGTTGTGTTTTGGTGCTGGTATTATGCTGGTGACCAGCATGGGATGCTGGTGGTACGCTGGTGACCAGCATGGGATGCGGATGCGGTTGCGGACTCTTGTGAATTACGGGAGTGAATGGCGCTAGAATCGGCCGAAATGCGCTGGTCCGAGTCCGGTTGCCAAAACTGAGCCGACACTGCCGGCATCAGGCCACAATCACGCCAGCATAGATTATACAATTAGTCTGGATACCAAATGGAAATGTATATGAAATACAAACCAATATTAATTTAATTAATAACAACAACAACAAAATTTACCAAAACAATATTATATATATATATATATATATATATAGCCTACATGGAAAAAAAAACTGTTCATGTAATTAATTGGTTCTCTAAAAACTACAAAAAATGTATTATTAAAGCCAGTATTTTTTTTAACAATGTTGTTTCCACAAATATTACACACACCATAGAATGACACCATATAAATGTAAAAACTATGAGAATTTATTATTGAAAATTTGACATCAACAAATGCATAAAAAACACTTTAGAACCTCTAAGAACTCCCAGGACCTCAGGTTTATCCTAAAAGAGGACAGAAAAAAAGGAAAGAGAGATAAAGAGGGGATACATATAGACACATAGTTAGTCAGATCTCAGTGAACTCAATGGTAAATGGTAAATTTGGAGCATACCTTAAGAAGAATTTCTTTGTTTTAGGACCTGCTCTCTTCTTCCATGCCTTCTGTTTATAAACTTCTCAGTTTCTCCATCCAGCACACTGCAGTATTTGCAGAAAAATAAATAAATATATATTTATAAAAAATATACATCAGAATCAGAAAGAGCTTTTATTGCCAAGTATGCTTTCACATACAAACAATTTCTTTTAGTGTCAAAAGCTTCCAGTTCACAGAGACAACAACAGCACACAGACAATAAAAATAAGATGAGAATAAAAGGCATTTAACTGTTCTGTAGATTTATTTTTGGTACTTAAGTACTTTTAAAGCAAGTACCTCTGTGCTTTTACTAAAGTAAAATTCTGTCTTTACAACTTTCACTTGTAATGGAGTAATATTTGACCAGCAGTATCTGTACTTTCACTCAAGTAATGGAGTTGTGTACTTAGTCCGCCTCTGGTTTCCATGCGTGAAATTTCAGACTCTGTGTGCAAAGACCTTAACAGTTAATAATATTTTATTTCAATATTTATTTTAAAATTCCAGTTAAAGTTTTAGTAATTTTGTTGTGCGTTTTATATATATATATATATATATTTTTTTTTCATTAAGCTTTAGTTGTTATTATAGCACTTTAACAAACTTAATTTTGAGCTTAATTTTGTTAAATGTTTAGTTACAATTTGTTGTGCGTTTTAGTCTTTTTTTTTATTTTATATATATCTATATAGTTTTAGTGTTTAGTATAAGTTAATGTTTTTTTTAAGTAATGAATTTGTTTATTTTACTTTATTGTATTTTTTAAATGTATTTTATTTATTTATTTATTATTATTATTATGTTTTGTTTTTTGATGTGAAGACAAACTCCTTCATTCTGGCACATTCATACATGACCCTGACGATCATTCATTCACAATGACTTGGATTGGAGTGATTATAACTTGGCACTATTGAAAGAAAAAATAAATATGTATTTAATCATATTTGAGTGATGCATATTAGCAGGTACAGGGTTTATGCAGATTTTATGAAGGTAAAGAAAAATGTAAGATTTAAGGGATAAACTGAATGCAGCATGTCAATATGGTCTCTAAATGCAAATTAATAACACTTCAAAGTTTGAAAATACAACTTTCAACAGATCTCCATTACTTTTTCATTCTTTTAACAAAGTGTGTAACTAAATAACATTTACTGAACCTTCTGATCACACTTCAATAAACCGATGCTCTTCCTCAGTATTTCTGAGGAAATACTGCAGTGCACTTTATACAAAGTCTTGTTTTCTGAGAAACTGATCAAAATAAAGTGATTTCACGATCAAAACGAACAAATATCTGCCAATGGGCTCAGAAAAATCTCATTAATTCAAAGGGAAAAAACTTCATTTTGTTCAATTTCAAGGAAAACAGGACTTAATATGTGACCCTGGACCACAAAACCAGTCATAAGGGTAATTTTTTTTTAGATTATTTTACATTTAACTATTTGACAACAACTATTTGAAAATATGGGGAAGAAACTGTTCTTGTGCCTGGCTGTCCTGGTATGTGTGTGTGTGTGTGTGTGTCAGTCTGGTATATGGTCTGGTATTTAAACATGAAGCTGGTTTTCCTAACTTAGCATAAAGACCAGGTAGCAAGAAAAAGTAATCACAAAAATATTAGAAGAAATGTAGCAGGAACATTATTACACTATTCACATAATATGTTGTGTAATTAAATAATTAAAATATCAACAAATACATAACTTACTACAAAATACATAACTTTTAAAACAGATCAGATAATGCAAGTCTGTTAAATAAATAAATAAATAACTGCTGCATGACATATATTTAATGAACCTAAATAAAAAAAAATTGAGAAAATGTTTGACAGTCAGCTTAAAAAATATATACTTACAAAGCCAAAGACTGTGCTGTGCTGTGCTGTGGAGCAGCTACTGACACACAAACAAAGGGGAGCAAAAGAAAAAGCCTCACTCAATATCAGATAATGTTTGTACAAACTGAACAAATCCAAGATGCAGGATGACTGCTTGACTGATCACTTACAACAATCGGATGACAATCTGAAAAAAGAAAGAAAAAAAGAATAAATATTTTCATTTTTGAAAATAATTATAACTTTACTTGAATATGACTTTTATTTCTTCCCTGGTGTATACACATGCATACATGTTTTACTTTTATAGTAATTATTTGTTATTAAAAAGCAGAAATATTATTATTTTTACTATTATTATCTCATAAGGATAGGCTACATTGGCTTGTGTGAGTCTTCTGTCTCTCGCTCGCTCTACCACACACGCTGAGAGAGAGAGAGAGCGTTCAGTGTGCGTCAGTGTCGCGCGCTCTCACTCAGACAAATCTGTGGGACAACACTGCTTAAATGTGAAAATATTAATTGTAAATGGCTACATTTTTTTTACACTAACGTTACCTTGACCGACATGAATGTGAAACGAAAGGAGGTTTTCTCAATTCTAGCAGATCTGCGCAAATGACGTCACACAGAACGGCATTAACGGTAATTAACGGTAATTAACGGAGCTGAAGAGCGGGCCGTACAAAATAAAGACGGAACGGCTCGTTTGAACAGTGAACAGTAGGCTTATGGTACATTACGTCGATTTTATACTTGTGTACACAAAAAATACTTTACCTCGTGAAAGCTCTCCCGTCAGGCGACGTCCACTCAGAGTCCGGCTGTGCGCGTGATGTGACGACCGCAGCTTATATAACCTCTGGTTCTTTCGCGGGCTTTGCACGTGAGGTGTCAAATAGTTAGTTACATTTATATCTATTGATTTTTTTTTTTTTTTTGCCAGGAAAAATATAACATGATGTAATGATTGTAGCCTACATCTTAGATTATTTAAAAAAAAAAAAAAAAAACATTAAATAAATTACACACACACACACACGTTTGTTTTTGTGAAAAGTGGGGACATCCCATAGGCGTAATGGTTTTTATACTGTACAAACTGTATGTGCTATTGCCCTACACCAACCCTACACCTAAACCTACCCCTTACAGGAGACTTTCTGCTATTTCAGATTTTCAATACACTCCATTCTGTGTGGTTTATTAGCGTTTTGAAAAGTGGGGACATGGGGTAATGTCCTGAAAAGTCACCTTCTCCTTGTAATACCTGTCATACCCTTGTCATTATACACATCTATGTCCTGATTTGTCACAAAAATGCAGTAGCCCTTCACTGCAGAACAAAAGTGCACACACACACACACACACACACACACACACACACACATATATATATTGTTACAGTTATTAATAATAAAGTTTCACTCACTGATTTCAGAAGATTTGCTGTGGTACTTTTATTTGGACATAATAAAATCACTATTATAACATCTGAAATCATATTTTGTAAAAGTTTACCACTTCTTACTGAGGTATCAGTTTTTGCAATCACACACAGTCAGAAAGTGTCAATTTAGATTAAGGGAACATTTTTAAATTATAAGCAAAGTCCATTTGAGGTCAGCCTAAAAATTAATAGAAATATTAAAATAATAATAAAACTGAATAAATAACTTTGACAGGCAAAAGGTTTACAACTCTAAAGTATTTTGTTTAAAAATATATATTTTTGTAATTTTATAATTCAGCCTAATTGATTGATTGTGTGTGTACAGTTTTATTTATTTATTTTTTTTATTGTGGGGACCAAATATTCAGATAAGGAGCAAATAAGGAGTAAAACCTGAATTTTTGACATTTTAGGACTGAGACTTCTGGCCCACAGTCGGGCTGAATGTGGCTAAATGTGCCGTTTCTCAACCAGAATCGGGCCAGATCCACAGATCCAAAACCTAGCCAAATCTGGCAACCATTACTGTGCCAGGCCGGACCTGGCTCAATTCTGGCAAGCCGCTGCTGAGTGAGCCGACACTCAGCCTGATTCCGCTGGCTACCTGGGATGCTGAGATGCTGGTGACCAATTTGAAATGTGCTTTTGTCATGCCAATAAAGCTAATTGAATTGAATTGAGAGAGAGAGAGAGAGAGAATTAGAATTGTCTGCTCCATGCAAACAGTAGATGGCAGTAATGCTCTATTTTAGTTAGCAGTCCACTCCACTGTAAAGAAGAAAACCGTTAGAGTCTCCGCCATCACAGTCTTCTGAGTTTCGTTAGTCTTTTGGATCTCGAAACGCAAACGTTCTTATTCTTCTTTAGTAGCATATAAACTATTGTGAAAATGAATTACTCAATTGTGTAGTTAATTAGTAAGTCACAGTCGGTATATCTTTCTGTTGGTATTTAGACTGTCGTTTTGTTAACAGTCGTCGCTGTCAGTCGGATTGATGAGTGTGGTTTCAGAAACAATCAACGAGTAACGTTATAATAACCATCGAAATCTGATTTTGCCGGAATCTCCAATGAAGACCTTTTTAAAATTCTATAAGATTTTTCTGCTAATGTGCGGTAAGTGCATGATTTCCTTTTTTTTTTTTTTTTTAAATAACTTTCGGTTTCACTTTGACGTCAAAAACTGTCGAGTTCAATGGAAGATGTTCTCACATTCTTGAACTTTATTACCTTATTAACAATTATGCATCCAGATGAATTTGTGCATGCTCTTTTCCACTATTTGTAATTCCTAGTTTAAGGTTTTGAGCTGCACATTATTGCACCCTGATGACTGCCACGTGCGCCGATATATTAGGTTTAATATTATCATCTTATTTTAATTCATGGGGTTATTATTATTTAATTATTCCATTAGTTAGACGTACTACATTTAGACTTATTTGCTTTCAACCTATAAGCTAATTGAGTGAAATCATTCAACTTGAATTTATAGTGTTGCTATTATGACAATAATATGTAAATATTCACAGAATAAATTTACGTTACCTTTCAGGTGAATCTCTTTTACTGAATTATGCTTTGTCTGTTACTAAGTTATTCAAGTAAATTGTCAAAACACAATAGATTTTTTTTTACACTGACATAAGAATGATATCAACTTATTTATACATTCTGTAAAAGTTTAATGCAGCACCCAGCGACATGACAAAAATAAATGTCCATTCAGTACAAAGAAGACAAATTACTTATTTTAATGGTAAAATTACAGTATAAGAAAATAGTTGATCACACTTTTTTTTTTTTTCAATTGATAATTTTGATATTTTATCTGATACATTGATCAGACATAACATTATGACCACTGACAGGTGAACTTAATAACACTGATTATCTCTTCATCACGGCACCTGTTAGTGGGTGGGATATATTAGGCAGCAACTGAACATTTTGCCATCAAAGTTGATGTTTTAGAAGCAGGAAAAAGGGGCAAGCGTAAGGATTTGAGTGTGTGATGGCTAGACGACTGGGTCAAAGTATCTCCAAAACTGCAGCTCTTGTCTTGTGGGGTGTTCGTGGTCTGCAGTGGTCAGTATCTATCAAAAGTAGGGCTGTCACGATTATGAAAATTGGCAGACGATTAATTGTCTACAAATAGTCACAGTTATTGTGATTAATTGTCTGTTTTAGGGCTTTTGCGATTATGCCGATTATCATGATTAATCGTCTGTTTTTTATGGCTTTCATTTATATAATTGTAATTAATTTAAGGGTTCAGTAAATAATTATGATGTTATCTTTTAATCTTTCATTATTATTTTGCAGTGTAAGATTACATAGAGTACTCCAAATTCTAAAAATCGGCCAATACAGATCCAACACCAGCGCCATTTTTTTTTTTCTACACCACTACAAAATATCAATATGTGTTTGTGGAACTAATAGTCACTCTTTTTTTTTTAAACCCTTTGTTAAACACAATCCACTAAATACTCACTTCCTCACTACAGAGAAAAACTACATTTGAATAAAAATATATAAGCTATGAAATTAAACTAGCTGACTGTATAATTTAGCAGCAAAAACTATATCTTAAAAAAAAATCTTTGGTGCACATTATACAATTTAAACAAATTTATTCTGTTAACTATTTGTATTCTTACAAAATACATTCATGAAAATAAGATAGAAATCATGAGAAAAAGAAAGGCTTCTAATAGTCTTTCTGTGTGCAAAACTTTGATCATGTGAAATGCTTCAAACAAAGCGGCACAAAACTCTTATGCACATGCAGGGTGCAGATTGGTGCAATTGAAGCAACATGGAGTCGCAGCGCTTATGCACATCTAGGACTTAGTTCACACTGAAGGCTGGTGGCCCAAATTCGACTTTTTTGCCCAAATGTGACCCATATCTGATTTTCTTATGACAGTCCGAACAGCACAAATCCTATAAATCCAATATCCGATGTTTTGCAATGCGACTTCAGTCTGAACAGCCATGTTGCATTTCATGTGATTTTTACGTCATTGAAATGCGACAGACGTCACAATTCTGCGCTGGAGGAGGCGGGAAGATTAAAATCACAATGGCAGACAATATATAGACAATAATATCACTTCGTTATTTAGATTGCACATTAACTGAAAAATTGCTAAACACACGCTAACACGAGCAGCATCCATTTTTCTTTCCGCAAACACAGTGCGCTGCATTTAAATGACAATGTGAACAACAGCACAAAAAAATCGGATTTCAGCAAAAAATCCGATCTGAGCATTAAGACCTGCAGTGTGAACTGAGTCTAGGGTGCAGAATGATGTGCTTGAAGCAACTTAAGTCACAGCGCGCTGCGGCTGCACTCCACATGGTACAAACACAGAGAAGAGAAATTAGAAAGCAATCAACTCCAGCAAGATTTAGTCATTTTATGCGAATCCCCATACCTTTATCTACACATCAAGTCTTATAATGGGAATATATCATCTTGGAGAGAGAGTGTTACCGCACTGATTGTCATAACTGAACGTGACGTGCTGTTTGAATGCTGAGTGGAGAATGACTGACAGCTGCAGCAGAAGGAAGATGAGTTTCTGTAAACTTAAATTTAACAATGTAAATATAATTCTTTCCCTCACATGAAAACCAAAATGGTGCTCTTCGGTTTCTTTTGGTGTAGGACTCCCCCTTGTACCGTATAAAAAGCACAATAATCGCAGTTGTCTGAAACAACCGCGGTTAGATCAAATAATCGCGATTAGACGGTTATTTAATTATCGCGACAGGCCTAATCAAAAGTACTCCAAGGAAGGAACCGTGGTGAACCGGTGACAGGGTCATGGGTGGCCAAGGCTCACTGACATTTAGCATACAGTTTGGATTGGCGGTATGGTTCAAGAACTCCCTGCACATCCATGCAGCCTAACATGGATAAGAGCAGGGAGAGCAGCAATAACCCCCCAGGGTAAAAAAGAACAGAACCAACATAAAATGTATTGCAGATATCATTAAAGTTCAACAATCTATGTAACATTTTAGAGATTAGTCTGATTCAAAGGAGAATCAGAAGGCTGAATCCTGACTGACAGAGGACGAGTTGGGGATGGAGGAGGGCAATTAGCTATTGAGCAAAGCAAAGCTGGTGATAATACTGATGGACCTTATATATGAGTGCTTTGATAGCTGTTGCATGCCTATAGGTTGATGTGGATAGACTGAGAGTCAGCTGATGCAAGCTTGACTAACGTGACCTGACAGAACTAATGCTGACGCTAGATTTTTACATCATGTGGATGATCGGGAGCGTGTGTCTCGCTTACCTGGGGAACACATGGCAGCAGGATTCACTATGGGAAGAAGGCATGCTGGCGAAGGCAGTGTGATGCTTTGGGCAATGTTCTGCTGGGAAACCTTGGCTCCTGCCATCCGTGTGGATGTTACTTTGACATGTACCACCTGTACACTTTCATGGAAACGGCATTCCCTCGTGGCCGTGGATAATGCGCCCTGCCACAAAGCAAAAATGGTTCAGGAATGGTTTCTGGACCACAACAACAAGTTTGAGATGTTGACTTGGCCTGCAAACTCCCCAGATCTCAATCCAATCGAGCATCTGTGGGATGTGCTGAACGATCAATGGAGGCCCCACCTCGCAACTTACAGGACTTAAAGGATCTGCTGTTAAAATCTTGGTGTCAGATACCACAGCACACCTTCAGGGGTCTACGTATTGGAGTCCATGCATCGATGGGTCAGGGCTGTTTTGGCAGAAAAAGGGGGACCAACACAATTATAGGAAGGTGGTCATAATGTTATGCCTGATCGGTGTTTATTAAGACATGAAAGATGGGATAGGGTGATGAAAATGTACTGAATAGGAATGACCAAAAAATGAGGATATGAGAAAACTGTGGGTTAACCAGCTCTGTCCTTTTGTTTATCATATCAGATGTAATGAAATCAAACAGGAACAATCAGTATTCCAAAAACACTAACCTTTGTATCTGGTATTTTATGAAAAAAAAAAAAAAAACAGTAGTCAGTACCAGGGCTGGCCCTGAACAGTTTGGTGCCCTAGGCAAAATTTTAGATGGCAGCCCTTGCATTGCATCCAATTCCACTGCCGATCCTTAACACAGAAATGGCATAGCTTCTAACATAAATCTAGTTATACATACAATATAAATAAGAGTATTGCATGAAAAAAACTGACATTAACTCCGCTATCTAGTTCTTTAATTATAGTGCTTTACTAGTATTGTCCAAAGGTAGCTAGTAAATGTGATGTTTTGTTTGAGACTTTTCACCAAAAAAAATAATTGGGGTGATTTTGCTAGGGTGTGCATCTGCATAGTCTTAGCCTCAGACGTCACTCCCACGGACCGTTGGCTAAACATCTGAATGCATATGGTACACAAAAGTGGAAAAACTTCAGGAGTTTCAAAGTCGTCATCGGATTAGTTGAATTATACAGGATTTTCGGGAGACGTGTGTGTCACATTCTTTAACGTTTCACCTGGAAACAAAGATGCCGTGACGCCAAACCCCCTCACGAAAGAAGAAAGCCGTCGTGTTTACAACTGTGGCGACGAGCACTTATCAGGATCAACTAATCGCTGGATTTTCAAAAGTATGTGCAATATTTAAAGTTCGCAGCATATAATCTGTAAAATACGCCGCGAAATGTGACTCTGAACGAAACGAACGAGATTGAACAAACGAAACGATTGGTTGTTTGACATGTCAGTCAGACGGCCTCATGAGTCTGAACATTAGACTATATGAGACTAGCATCTGCATAGAGAATAAAAATAAATTTAAAAAGTAAAAAAAAAAGAGACCTTGAATGGCCTATGAATCATTCTTTTAGGGTTATGGAATAACCAGTTACCATTTTTATATACATGCAAATGGGCCTATTCTGATACTGATTGATTTCTCATTTTTATTTATTTATTTATTTTTTTTTCAAACAAGCAGCAGCAGGCGGACTGAATGAGAGCACAAATTCATTCTCTGACAGCATGTGGTGCTTATAGAACAGCAGTGATACAGCTCTTCCTTGGTTACCGCTGAAAAACAAAGCAGTGCTGCGCTTATAAGCACTACTTTAATATGCATTATACATCAAAATATGACTAACATTTAGCCATAACACAAAATAGATTTTATTGTGATATATTGTGCAGCCCTAATTGAAATAGCATCTTATTTGGGCACCCCTAGCATTTGGCTATTCTGCCTATGCCAGTACCAGATCAGATTTTTTTTTTTTTGTCCCGCTCGTTGTCAAATCAATGAGTCTGGTTTCATTTCAGTTCAGCCACTCTTGTTATTAAACAAACAAAAACTGTTTATATTGTACTATATATTGCACAGTAAAGCAGAAAATGGTAAGCTAAAACTGTTTCTCTCTTACATCTTACACCTGTGAATATTGATTATTGCCAAGATTATAATGACAATGTTAACATATTTAATTAGTTTAATCATCAACACTGTTTTAAATGTTAAAATGTAATTATCACAATCAGGAAAGAAGAAAAATCCTGCATACAGTGGGTACGGAAAGTATTCAGACCCCCTTAAATTTTTCACTCTTTGTTATATTGCAGCCATTTGCTAAAATCATTTAAGTTCATTTTTTTCCCTCATTAATGTACACACAGCACCCCATATTGACAGAAAAACACAGAATTGTTGACATTTTTGCAGATTTATTAAAAAAGAAAAACTGAAATATCACATGGTCCTAAGTATTCAGACCCTTTGCTCAGTATTTAGTAGAAGCACCCTTTTGATCTAATACAGCCATGAGTCTTTTTGGGAAAGATGCAACAAGTTTTTTACACCTGGATTTGGGGATCCTCTGCCGTTCCTCCTTGCAGATCCTCTCCAGTTCTGTCAGGTTGGATGGTAAACGTTGGTGGACAGCCATTTTTAGGTCTCTCCAGAGATGCTCAATTGGGTTTAAGTCAGGGCTCTGGCTGGGCCATTCAAGAACAGTCATGGAGTTGTTGTGAAGCCACTCCTTCGTTATTTTAACTGTGTGCTTAGGGTCATTGTCTTGTTGGAAGGTAAACCTTCGGCCCAGTCTGAGGTCCTGAGCACTCTGGAGAAGGTTTTCGTCCAGGATATCCCTGTACTTGGCCGCATTCATCTTTCCCTCGATTGCAACCAGTCGTCCTGTCCCTGCAGCTGAAAAACACCCCCACAGCATGATGCTGCCACCACCGTGCTTCACTGTTGGGACTGTATTGGACAGGTGATGAGCAGTGCCTGGTTTTCTCCACACATACCGCTTAGAATTAAGGCCAAAAAGTTCTATCTTGGTCTCATCAGACCAGAAAATCTTATTTCTCACCATCTTGGAGTCCTCCATGCGGGCTTTCATGTGTCTTGCACTGAGGAGTGGCTTCCGTCGGGCCACTCTGCCATAAAGCCCCGACTGGTGGAGGGCTGCAGTGATGGTTGACTTTCTACAACTTTCTCCCATCTCCCGACTGCATCTCTGGAGCTCAGCCACAGTGATCTTTGGGTTCTTCTTTACCTCTCTCACCAAGGCTCTTCTCCCCCGATAGCTCAGTTTGGCCGGACGGCCAGCTCTAGGAAGGGTTCTGGTCGTCCCAAACGTCTTCCATTTAAGGATTATGGAGGCCACTGTGCTCTTAGGAACCTTAAGTGCAGCAGAAATTTTTTTGTAACCTTGGCCAGATCTGTGCCTTGCCACAATTCTGTCTCTGAGCTCTTCAGGCAGTTCCTTTGACCTCATGATTCTCATTTGCTCTGACATGCACTGTGAGCTGTAAGGTCTTATATAGACAGGTGTGTGGCTTTCCTAATCAAGTCCAATCAGTATAATCAAACACAGCTGGACTCAAATGAAGGTGTAGAACCATCTCAAGGATGATCAGAAGAAATGGACAGCACCTGAGTTAAATATATGAGTGTCACAGCAAAGGGTCTGAATACTTAGGACTATGTGATATTTCAGTTTTTCTTTTTTAATAAATCTGCAAAAATGTCAACAATTCTGTGTTTTTCTGTCAATATGGGGTGCCGTGTGTACATTGAGGAAAAAAAATTTAATTTAAAACTTAAATGATTTTAGCAAATGGCTGCAATATAACAAAGAGTGAAAAATTTAAGGGGGTCTGAATACTTTCCGTACCCACTGTACATGACAATAATCACTCAAGTACACAAACTTACAAACTACTTGCATGTGCAAACATGCAAAATTAAGAAAGAAGTAATAAGATCTTGATGGATGACTGCTTATCAGTTTTGCACTTCTATTTTATGGCGAATCCAAGAGTTGTCAATCTAATCCAAGCATGCTCCCGCTGTACAACAGTCCCTAATTAGACTTATCATCCCTACCCACTATACCCACAATACTGAAGATCCATGCTGTGATCGGCCCTTTAATAATAAATCAATCTGTGTTTATATTAGACAAGACTGATCTCAGTTGCTATCTGTTTGCTAACATTATCAGCAGTGTTTTAAATTTAATCTCTGGTAAACTGTTTCTGTTTGTTCTGCAGGTGTGTTTGCTGCAGAAACAGATGAAGGAAAGACAGTGATGGAGGGAGATTCTGTCACTCTAAACCCTGATCTCACTCAAATACAGGGATTTATTCAGATGCTGTGGAGGTTTGGAGATCCAGGTCCAGTTATTGCTCAAATCGATGGAAATGAGATCTCGTATACCAGTGATGAGCGATTCAGAGGCAGGCTGCAGCTGAACCAGACGGGATTTCTGATCACCAAGAACATGAGAACCAAACACTCTGGACTTTATAAACTAGAGATCGACCGCAGCACCGGGACCTCATATAAGACATTCAGTGTTACTGTGTATGGTGAGGACATATTTATTTTTGAATAAGATGTTTTGAAGTTTCTTGTTGTTTTATTAAATTTTACTAAATTGAGATTTAAAGTGCAGCCAGCAAATGTATTTAGAAGTATTACAGAATTGTAGTTTCACAATATTGTGCAGTTGTCCCGTTGTTCTGAATGTCATAACAGCTGTGATTGGGCCGCAGGTGATCACATGACTGATATTCAGAACAGCAGCATGATGTGGAGTGTGATACTGCTTGTATAGTACAGTTTTAGAAATAAATTCCAAAAAACTAAAAAAAACTAAAAACACTGATGGTTAGGGATGTAATGACTCACTCAACTCGATGGAATATGATTGCTTGGACAAAATGCTGCACATTTCTTTGTGAAATTGAAATATGTCAAATAACAAAACTAAATTGACATCTTAAAACAAACCACAAATCAAATAAATAAATAACACAAATAAAAGAAATCTGTTCATATAAACAAACTTGGGCTTTGTCTGTGCTTCTTTCCATTTAAAACTAGAGGCAACCACTGTATTTTAATCACGATCGAAACAAAGATGCTGCATACATGCAGCATGAGCAGGTTTTTAAATCGAAGTAAGATTGTATAATTCCAAAATTTTAAGCAAAAACAGAAGGGTCTGACTTTAGTGTTGTGAAACTATACTACATAAAACATATTGAAACAAAACAAAAACAGCAGACATGCTGAATGAGATGCAAATTCAATATCTGCCAGCAGGTGGTGCTTATGGAACAGCAAGAATATAGTGTTTCCATTGTTACTGTTGTAAACAAAGCAGCGCTGCAGTTATGAACACTACAAATACTTTATACAGAGGCAAAATGAAAAGAAAATAGGATCTTAACTTTTCTACCACCATTACATCCCTACACATGGTGCAAGAAAAGAACAAACAGGGTATAACACAATAAGGACTGACCAAGAACTGAAAGAAACACAGGGTTTAACTACACAAACCATTAACTGAAATGAGATACAGGTGAGTCAATTAAATTAATCAATGCAAAACCATAGGAACCAATGAACACAGACAAAGGAAACTGATCTAGAAACTGAAAACCAAATCAAAAACAAACACAAACACAGAAGACCTGTTACTACAAAAAAAATATAGCCAGAAATTTTTAGTTTAATTCCACTGATATTAGTATTTAAATAATTCAAAGCAGGATAAATTTTTGTATAGAATTACAAATAGTAATTCTATCTGTTGAACATGGACAAATGCAGTGATTCAAATAGTGAAATGTTCCTGTGCTGTTACATGAAATAAGACGACTCATAAAATTAGTCAACAAATAACTGTTGTTCATTTCAAACTGAATACTTTTATTAACCTACATACGCCTTCTTTTGGCAAACCTTTGTCTAGAGTGAAGGGCTTTGTCTTACTCTTGCTCAATCAACACATGTAATCGCTAAATGTTAATGCTTCTCTATTTCCAACAAAACGCATGCAAAACTAGCAAAATAAGAAGTGAAAATATAGTCCATCAGTTTCTTTTGCATGCTTGAGTGTGTGAGCACATCAATGAGTGTTTCCGCTTGCTGCCATCAATCTTATTGGTCTGTGCTGCTTATTAACTTTATTGCGCACCTGTGCATTTGCGCCCCTTTTACCTATATAGGGAGCAAACCGAATCAACACACACACACACACACACACACACACACACACACACATAGGTAATATATATATATATATATATATATATATATATAAAATAAAGGAATGCATTTAAAGAAAATTAAATACAGCGCTTAAATACCATAAACAACTCAATAAACAGCTCCTAAATGCCTTGTGTAGTAACCATAATATGTAACTGACTGTAAAACTTTATATTTTTGTGCCAGTAACAGTGTTTAATGTTTAATATCTGTCTGTGAATCTGTTTCTTGTAGAGGCTCTATCTGTTATTGCTGGGGCTGAAGCTGAAGTGAAGAGCATGTCAGAGATGGAGGGAGATCCTGTCACTCTTCATGTTCCTCAACTACAGGGAGATGAGCTGATAGTGTGGAGGTTTGGAGATGAAGGAAAACTCATAGCTAAACATGATATAGAGGCCAAGAGCTCATTAGTATATGATACTGATGAGAGATTCAGAGACAGACTGCAGCTGGATCAGACTGGATCTCTGATCATCACAAACACCAGAACCACAGACTCTGGACTTTATACAGTGAAGATCAGCAGCAACACACAGACCTTATACAAGAGATTCATTGTTACTGTCAGTGGTGAGGAACTCAAGTCTGATTGTAATGATTGTTTATCAGCTGTCTGGGAATAATTTTATTAGCTAAAAATGTTTCTCTTTTACATTATTGACACCTGTGAATATATCTGTAATAAATACTGATTATTATCAGGCTTATAATGACAATGTTAACATATTTAATTAGTTTAATCTCATAATCATAATCATTAAGATCTACCAGATGGTCAGTGCTGGTGTTTCTAGTGTTTCTAGATCAGACACACATTCACACTAATGACTGTCTCTCTTTATCATTACAGTATCAGATCTTCACTCAGGTTATATAGTGCTGATGTTTCTAGTGCTTGATATATTTCAGACATGCATTCACACTAATGTCTGTCTCTCTTTAGCTGTTCCAGATTCAGTACCAGGTCTGTCTCCAGCTGCTGTAGCAGGGATAGTTGTTGTTGTTCTGCTGGTGTCTGCAGCTGCAGCTGCTGCTGCTGCTGGTGTGATGTACTACTGTCGCCGCAGGACCACTAATCTACCAACCCAAACGTGTAAGTATTACAGTTGATACAGCAAGAGAAAAAACATTGAGATTTATTGTGGTTCAGTAGAGTTTAAATGTATAGTATGATTTTTCAGTCAACATTTCTACTTTAACCACAAGTTCTGCTTGTAATTGATGCAAAAATTAATGAAGTATGTGATTGTCTAGTATTGAGCTGAATTACATTAATATATTAATTATTGAATCACTATTCATTCATTCATTCACCTTTATGTCATTGCAAATGTGTATGACTTTATTTCTTCTGTCAAATACAAAATAAGATATCTGGATAAACATTATAGAGCTCTTTTCTATACAACAGTAGTTTTAGTGATCATGTCTGTCAAACAGTTTTAAGTATTATTAAGTCTCATCTGTCATAAAAGTATCATGTGACTCATTTACTATATTCAAAGTCTTCTCAGGTCATGTGATGGTTTGTGTGTGAACAGACAGAAATATGAGTAACTAGATAAAAAAGTTTGTCAAGACAAACTGTAGGTTGGCTTGAGAAAGCCTAGCCTGAAAGTTTAAAGCAATTGTAAAAGCTTGAAATTTGAACATTTGGATAGATTAGATAGATGTTGATAACATGTCTCTAGCATTATTAGCATGTTTTTAGCCTGTTACTAGCATATTGTTGGCATGATTAGCATGTTACTAGCATATTGCTAGCATGAGTAGTAAGTGACTAGCATGTTGTTAGCATGACTAGCATGTCACTAGCATGTTACTAGCATGATTAGCAAGTGACTAGCATGTTGTTAACATGTTTCTAGCATTATTAACATGTTACTAGCTTGTTTCTAACATGATTAGCATCTTACTAGCATGTTGCTAGCATGCCTAGCAAGCGACTAGAATGTTGCTAGCATGATTAGCAAGTAACTAGCATGTCACTAGCATGTTTCTAGCACTATTAGCATGTTACTAGCATGCTGCAAAGCATGATTAACAAGTGACTAGCATGTTGTTAGCATGTTTCTAGCGTGATTAGCATGTCGCTAGGATAGATAGATTTATTAGAAATATTATTGAGTTTGAATGGATTAGAAATAGTACATAGATGGGAAGTCTGATCAAAGACTATAGAATACCCAAGACATGTCACTCGTATAGTTTTGAATGGGGAAAAATGCAACGCTCAATATGGCCGCTCAATCGCAGGAAGCCCTGCCTTCTGAATGAAAGAGCCAATCACTACTCGGTAAAGTCAACGCGTCACTGCAGCTGCCGTTAGAAGTCCCGGTTGCTATAGAAACAGTCAGCGTTTTGAGACGTGCGCTCAGGACTGCGCATGCGCACTGGCTGATCTAGCCTGAAAAATAAGCTTTTTATAACGCTGTTTGATCAAAAGAAACAACATTTATTATACAGTTGTTGTCAGATTTCTTTGGTGATTTCAAATACGAAATTTAATTGTAAGCTTAGTGAACAGTTTTGGAGAATTTGATGTTTCCCCATTCAAAGAGATAGGAGCTGCACTTGGATGCCCGAGAGGCATTTCAAAGATGGCCGCCGAGTGACATGACTTGTCTTAAAGAGACTTTGGTCTGATTGAGTCTAATTGGCTTCAGTGTGTTTAGATTTGAATTTTGACAGTTGGAGTTTGAATAGTCTTGGCTCATCTGAACATTCTGTCAGTGTAAGTCTATGGGATTTGTATGATTTTTATTCTTCAGTTTTATGAAAACCATAAGTCCGATCGGTTAGAAAAGATAAAGCACACTAAGTCAGATCAGTCTGAAGAGCTGGGCTGAGTTTGGTGGTTCTAGCTTGAAAGCTCTAGGAGTAGCGTTCAGAAATTGTAGTCTCATAAGAATAATAATAAGACACCTAAATAGCAGATCAGTAGGTTTTCTCAAGCCAACCTAATTATTCACTGATCATCTTCCTGTTCACTAAAGCTCTGAAATGCAACATAAAAGGTATTTGAGCTACAAACATGAAAGAGGGAATTAGTGGACTGAATGTTTCATAGATGAACTCACACGTGTTTTGAGTATGAAAAATAATATTTGAGAATTACAGCAGAGTTTCAGCAAACAAACACTTAAACTGCACAGAAAGCTTCAGAAGACTTGCAGCACATGAACTCATTTTCTGTGTCTTTAATGTCGTTTGTGGAGGCAACTAAGGCCATTATAAGCTGTTATTACATGGAATAGAGCTGCATGAAGATTCTTCAATATCTGCTCATTCATTACACGAATGAGGGCGAGTAAATAACAGAACATTATATTTAGTTATATGGTGATGAAAAAGATTTTAGTATTTACCTGAATTAACGGTTTAAAAATGAGTTTGTTCCTTTGACTAAAACCTGATTTTTCAGTGGTAAATGTTTTATTAACCAGTTAATTCATGTTTAACACATGCAACATTATTGCAAATTGTTACAGATCTTTAGTAAAAGTCCTCCAGAAGATGAAGTGATTGTTAGAAGCACATATGAAGAATCACACAGTATCCTCTCAGTCCTTAAATAATACTGACATGTTCATTTGCAAACTCAATAATTACCTCCTCATTTCTCTGTTTCTATGTGCTGCTGTCAGGGTCAGTGCTGGTGGGAGATACGGTCCCTCTAAACCCTGAGACTGAAATACAGACAGATGATGAGATACAGTGGCTGTTTGGAGCTGAAGACGTTCTCATAGCTGAAACCAGAAGAGAGACCAGAGAGATGACTACATATCAGGGTCCTGGTGGGAGATTCAGAAACAAACTGAAGCTGGACAAGACGACTGGATCACTGACCATCACAAACATCCTCACTGAACAAACTGGACTTTATACTCTGAAGATCAGAAGAGGCAGAGACACCTTATACAAAAGATTCACGGTTTCTGTCGAAGGTGAGTCGCTCCAGTCAGTGTAATAATGATCACATTCTTCCTCATTCATTCATTTTGTTTTGAAGTGAATTCAGCTAAAACTGCTTAATGTTTTGACTCCCTTCAGAGTTTCTTCAGATCATTTCAGTCTACAGTGTGTTTCTGTCTTTGGTTATTATAAATCACTCCATTGGCCTGTGTTGTCATATAACCACCTACTGTGACAAAGTGACGAAAGCCCCCCAAAAATGAAATTACAAATAAAATGTCAAACTCTGATGTTCACATGCACACGTTCTTGATCTAATGTCATCTGTGTATTTCTGTCTTTCTCTGCACTGTTCTCACACATGAAGAGAGGACGAGATCGGTGATGGAGGGAGAATCTGTCACTCTAAACTCTGATACTGAAATACAGACAGGTGATGAGATACAGTGGCTGTTTGATGATAAAGAGCAGCAGACTGTCCTGGCTGAAATCAAGACCACAGAGGTGACTAAATATGAAGGTCCTGATGAGAGATTCAGAGACAGACTGGAGCTGAACAAGGAGACAGGATCACTGACCGTCACAAAGTTCACAGCTGCACACTCTGGACTCTACACTCTGAAGATCAGAAGACGGACAGAAACCTCTTACAGAAGATTCATCATTTATGCTGAAGGTGAGTCACTCCAGTGAATGTAATAATGATCACATTCTTCCTCATTCATTCATTTTTTCTGAAGTGAATTCAGCTCAAGCTGCTTAATGTTTAGAGGGTAATGTCAGTGTGATCTACATTTCATGTTTTTATACAGAATTTCATTTTCAGCTGAAACTTTTAACACAGCAGTGTAAAGATCATCACTGATAAAACAGCATCTGCATGATCTGTGTGTAGAAATTTCAAACTCTGATGTTCACATGAACACACACTTGATCTAATGACATCTGTGTATTTCTATCTTTCTCTGCTCTGTTCTCACACATGAAGAGAGGAAGATAATAGCGATGGAGGGAGAATATGTCACTCTAAACCCTGCTACTGAAATAAACAAAGATGATTTGATTCAGTGGCTGTTTAGAGATGAAGAGCTGCACACTGTCATAGCTGAAATCAAAGGAGAGACCAGAGAAATCTTTACACATGATGATGTTGCTGATGAGAGATTCAGAGGCAGACTGAAGCTGGACGAGATGACTGGATCTCTGACCATCAACAACACCAGAACCTCACACTCTGGACGCTATCATCTACAGATCACATCCAGCAGTCGGTTTTCAAAACAGACATTTTTTGTCACTGTCAAAGGTGAGTAGCTGAAGTCAGTATAATAACGATCACAGATCTTCATCGGCAGTTATTCCCCATAATTCTGTTCTTCTGCAGGTAATTCAGCTCAAACTGCTTCATGTTCAGACCTCATTCAGAGTTTGATCTGTAGATTATTTCATTCAGTTTTAAAATCTCCCGTTGAACTACATTGTGAAATAAACTCTGTTCTGTTGCTGCCCCAAAAAGTACTTCCTTAAGCTTTTATTTATATCAGCACTCTGTATAAAGTTCACTTGGATTTAAAGTTTTGTCTTTAAGTTATCAAATCTGAAGCAGACAGTAATATAAAGTTTCTGTTTAAGAAAACGGCAAACTGTCTTAATTTCAAACAGATACAACAGCATCTGAATGCTTACAGGTGCATCTCAATAAATTAGAATGTCGTGGAAAAGTTCATTTATTTCAGTAATTCAACTGAAATTGTGAAACTCGTGTATTAAATAAATTCAATGCACACAGACTGAAGTAGTTTAAGTCTTTGGTTCTTTTAATTGTGATGATTTTGGCTCACATTTAACAAAAACCCACCAATTCACTATCTCAACAAATTAGAATATGGTGACATGCCAATCAGCTAATCAACTCAAAACACCTGCAAAGGTTTCCTGAGCCTTCAAAATGGTCTCTCAGTTTGGTTCACTAGGCTACACAATCATGGGGAAGACTGCTGATCTGACAGTTGTCCAGAAGACAATCATTGACACCCTTCACAAGGAGGGTAAGCCACAAACATTCATTGCCAAAGAAGCCGGCTGTTCACAGAGTGCTGTATCCAAGCATGCTAACAGAAAGTTGAGTGGAAAGAAAAAGTGTGGAAGAAAAAGATGTACAACCAACCGAGAGAACCGCAGCCTTATGAGGATTGTCAAGCAAAATGGATTCAAGAATTTGGATGAACTTCACAAGGAATGGACTGAGGCTGGGGTCAAGGCATCAAGAACCAGCACACACAGACATGTCAAGGAATTTGGCTACAGTTGTCGTATTCCTCGTTAAGCCACTCCTGAACCACAGACAACGTCAGAGGCGTCTTACCTGGGCTAAGCAGAAGAAGAACTGGACTGTTGCCCAGTGGTCCAAAGTCCTCTTTTCAGATGAGAGCAAGTTTTGTATTTCATTTGGAAACCAAGGTCCTAGAGTCTGGAGGAAGGGTGGAGAAGCTCATAGCCCAAGTTGTTTGAAGTCCAGTGTTAAGTTTCAACAGTCTGTGATGATTTGGGGTGCAATGTCATCTGCTGGTGTTGGTCCATTGTGTTTTTTTGAAAACCAAAGTCACTGCACCCGTTTACCAAGAAATTTTGGAGCACTTCATGCTTCCTTCTGCTGACCAGCTTTTTAAAGATGCTGATTTCATTTTCCAGCAGGATTTGGCACCTGCCCACACTGCCAAAAGCACCAAAAGTTGGTTAAATGACCATGGTGTTGGTGTGCTTGACTGGCCAGCAAACTCCCCAGACCTGAACCCCATGGAGAATCTATGGGGTATTGTCAAGAGGAAAATGAGAAACAAGAGACCAAAAAATGCAGATGAGCTGAAGGCCACTGTCAAAGAAACCTGGGCTTCCATACCACCTCAGCAGTGCCACAAACTGATCACCTCCATGCCACGCCAAATTGAGGCAGTAATTAAAGCAAAAGGAGCCCCTACCAAGTATTGAGTACATATACAGTAAATGAACATACTTTCCAGAAGGCCAACAATTCACTAAAAATGTTTTTTTTTTTTTTATTGGTCTTATGAAGTATACTAATTTGTTGAATTGGTGGGTTTTTGTTAAATGTGAGCCAAAATCATCACAATTAAAAGAACCAAAGACTTAAACTACTTCAGTCTGTGTGCACTGAATTTATTTAATACACGAGTTTCACAATTTGAGTTGAATTACTGAAATAAATGAACTTTTCCACGACATTCTAATTTATTGAGATGCAATAAGTAGTCATTTCAAACTCTGATCTTCACATGAACACACTTGATGTAATGACAGATTTGTCTTTGTTTTTCTCTGTTTCTGTGCTGCTGTGACAGATAAAGTGGAGGAGAAATCACTGAACGAGGGAGATTCTGTCACTCTAAACCCTGATACTGAAATACAGAGAGATGATCAGATCCTGTGGATGTTTGGAGCTCAAGACTATCTCATTGTTCAAATCAGAGGAGGGACTGTAGAGATATATGATGATGGTGTTAATAAGAGATTCAGAGACAGACTGAAGCTGGACGAGACTGGATCACTGACCATCACAGACATCTCAACTGAACACAAAGGACTCTATAAACTACTGACCATCAGCAGCAGCAGAGGGATCTTGTTCAAGAAATTCAAAGTTTTAATACATTGTAAGTAATTGTCATTGTTTATTTTTTTAAATGCACAGTGCACAAGTGATGATGCATTAAATGAACAGTTTTACGCTGAACTGAATTTTTATAGGCAAAGGTGCACATTATAGTGTGTGACTGTAATTTGACATTAATTTTGTATTTTCCTCAATTTATCAAATTTGTTAAAAATGATGACTTAATACAGAGCAGGAAATTAATATACTAATTAAGTATAAATAATTTATCTGCATTTATAAATATTGAATGTGTATTAAAACATGTATAATTTTGTTCTAAAATATTATAGTTATTAATGTTACATAATTAGTACAGTGGCAGATCCTTGCACAGGCAATATAGACAGATGCCAAGGGCCTGTAACACGCTGAGGGGCAGCATGAGGCACCGGCTGCAGCTTTCAGTTGTGACTTTTCTTCTTTATAGTTCACTCATGGCATTATTTTAATGTTGAGAGCGCATGAGCATGAGAGCACATCCAGGTAATGTGTGAGCACAGTTCTCTCAGATATACAGTGTGCTTTGTTATTAACTGACTCTGCTCTCTCTCTGATACTGCGTGTGCTCAAGCATTATCCTGTGCTCTCGTCAATCTCTGTGTGCTCTCTCATGGGTTTATTGTTGCTAGAAGCAGTCAACCATTGGACTTTCTCAATTGACCAATGAAATAACATAGTGTACCTTTAAATTTTAAAGAAATGAAGGATCCATTATAATTATTATATGTCAAAAATGTACAAATTTCATGATAGGAACTTCAATTTTAGTCCACCAGTTTTCTGAGTTTTTTTTATTATTATTATTTAATAGTTATTTGAGTTAAGTGCTTACATAGTTCTACAATAAAAGTGTATCAGCGTATTTAATGTTGCATCTTTATACCTTTTGAGGGCGATGTGTCTTATTGTGCCTAAGACACCAAATAAGCCAGAGCCGCTACTACACACACACACACATGTTGGTTTATGTGGTTTACGGGGACTCTCCATAGGCGTAATGGTTTTTATACTGTACAAACTGTATGTGCTATTGCCCTACACCTAAACCTACCCCTTACAGGAGACTGTCTGCATTTTTAGATTTAAAAAAAAACACCATTTAGTATGTTTTTTAAGCCTTTTGATTTATGGGGACATAGGCAGTGTCCTCATAAACCACCTTCAAATTGTAATACCTCTGTCATACCCATGTTATTATACAAATTTGTGTCCCCGTAAACCACATAAACATGCACACCCACCCACCCATCCTGAATGAAACTTTACTGACTTGTTATAATCTCCACATTTCTCTGTTTCTATGTGCTGCTGTGACATGAAGTGAAGTATGAGGTAGTGACTGCAGGAGATTCTGTCCATCTATACACTGGTCTTACTGGAAAACACACAGATGATGAGATACAGTGGAGGTTTGGAGATGAAGAGACTCTCATAGCTGAAATCAAAGGAAGGACCGTAGAGACATATGATGTTCCTGATGAGAGATTCAGAGACAGACTGGAGCTGAACAACACGACTGGAGATCTGATCATCAAGAACTCTACAACTAAACATGCTGGATGTTATAAACTGAAGATCCGCAGCAGTGAAGGGGACACAAACCGGACATTCTTTGTTATTATCAGCGGTGAGTCGCTCCAGTCAATGTAATAATGGTCACAGTTCTTCCTCATAGATTCAGATTTTTCTGCAGGTAATTCAGATCAAACTGCTTAATGTTCAAACTCCATTCAGAGTTTGTTCTGTAGATCATTTCTTTCTTTAAAAATCTATTATTGAAGATTACTCATTGAGGTGAGGCAGCATCTTTAATCAATTTTATTTCATTCAGCTTTTATTTATATCAGCACTCTGTAACTAACGCAGAAATGTATATTATATTCTTCTCCTCAGAAACACAGCAAACTGTCTTTGTTTTGAACTGATAAAATAGCATCTGAATGATGTTTATGAAGTCATTTTGAACTCTATTGTTCTCGTGCACTCACTTGATCTGAAGGATGTCTTTGTATTTCTCTGCTTCTAGGTGCTGCTGTCACAGATGAGTCGAGGGAGGAATCAGAGATGAAGGAGAAGAATGGTGAGAATCTGCTGTTTGCGCTGAATATCTTTAACTTTACAACAATATCATGATCTGAAGTGTGTGATTTGGCTTCATTCAGTTTATTTATTCAAATTTCAAACAAATGACTGTAAGTGAATTAAAGAGCGACTGTCCTGAGAGAAATGACCTTCTGCTGAATCTTTTAATGCTACAAACATCCGAGATGTAGAAGTGTAAATGACCCAAGTAAACTTTTACATTTCAGATTGCATATTCTAGTAGATGCACAAGTTCACAAATATAATAAATGTTTATTTTCCAGAAAAGTGCTTAGATTGAATTCATCAAAAGAGCAAAATGTGCTGCTGACAATCTGTTAAATGAGTTTGTACACTGTAAATGCTTCACTTTAGTTTTGATGTGTCGTATGAAGAAATCCAGATCAGTGCATCATCTCTGTTTTTAATTCATCAGTGTCTCTGTATTTTCCTTCAGACTCCAGAGAGAACCGAGGGAATGAATTAGCGACTGTAGAGATGCCGCTGTTGAATGGAGAGGATGTTGGATGAAGTGAATGAGGAGGAGGGGACGAGTTCACTTTAATAACATAAGACCCGCCCACCAGTGTCAATCACTCTGACATCATCAACACTTCAGCTCCAGCTACAACAACAAAACATTTTTAATTTGAAAGATTTTATTTGTTATTACTTTGACTCTACCAACAAATCTAAAGAATATATTTTACAGACAGCCATGTCACCCTGTAGCCCAAGACTGGTTACTCACTGAAGCTAAGCAGGGTTGAGTCTGGTCAGTACCTGGATGGGAGACCTCCTGGGAAAATCAGGTTGCTGCTAGAAGAGGTGTTAGTGAGGCCAGCAGGGGGTGCTCACCCTGTGGTCTGTGTGGGTCCTAGTGCCCCAGTATAGTGATGGGGACACTATACTGTAAAAAGCACCGTCCTTCGGATGAGACGTTAAACCGAGGTCCTGACTCTCTGTGGTCATTAAAAATCCTAGTATGTCTTTCGAAAAGAGTAGAGGTGTGACCTCGGCATCCTGGCTGAATTCGCCCATTGACCTCTGACCATCATGGCCTCCTAACAATCCCCATATCTGCTGATTGGCTTCATCACTCTGTCTCCTCTCCACCAGTAAGCTGGTGTGTGGTGGCCGTTCTGGTGCAATATGGCTGCCGTCGCATCATCCAGGTGGATGCTGCACACTGGTGGTGGTTGAGGAGACCCCCCTCACAATGTAAAGCTCTTTGAGTGCCTAGAAAAGCACTATATAAATGTAAGGAATTATTATTATTATTATTTTCTTTTTCTTTTTTATTTGTCCATGAACAAAAATGTATGGGCTCAATTCCTACTCTTTCACATTTTCTGATTGAGGTTGACTCGCTGCTCATCTTTTTGTTTGACTGGCAATAAAAAATGTGACAGGTTTTTGAAAATTAATTTCTATTGACACTAAGTTCAGACAGCTCTCTTTCATTGCTCTTTTATTTTTGTATTTATTATTATTATATTTTCCCCTTACTGTAAGCTACTTACCCCTTTATTTTGTTTTAATTTTCCTAATCGTGTGTATACAGTTATTCTTACTTGTATCTTCTTTTCTTTGATAATGTTCTCCTGGAGGTGTTTGAATATTTTCATCTTTTTTTTTTTTTTTTAATTTAAAAAAAATAATCAATTTGATCACATTTTTCTTCTTTTATGAGTCTCTAGAATCCGTCCAGTGAAAGTGAGAAATGTTAAACTTGCATGTACAAAGCTTCTTTGGTTTCAGATTGACCAAGAAACATGTTTATCAAACATTTTCAGATGTCATTTTAATAATGTTACACTTCATACCTGTTACTTTATTAACATAATGCTAGTTTGACTTTCACAGCTTTGATTTCATGTGATTGTAGACAGTGAGAGTCAGAAAGTGTCATATATGCTTTTAATAAGACATTTTACCACAGCAGTGTTTCTCTAACCATTGTATTCACTGTTTTTATGTAATTAACAGCAGTTCCAGATTAATGTTGATGTTCAGCATCGATTACAGTCTGTTTCCAAAGATCTGAAGCACTTGAAATGAGCTTTATTGCACTTGTATCAAAAACATGTAAAATCACATTTGTTCAGTTCTAGTATTGATGTGATATCGCATGCGTTGTGCTTTGTGGTGTTTTATTAAATTTGTCAAAAGCATCTGCTTGATGAATGTTCATGTTGGATATTGATATATGGTTGGTCTTAATGTTGGATAATTTCTGTCATCTAGTGGACAAACACTGATACAGATGTTGCTTCCTAACAGCTGTTTTTAAATGCAACACATTAACAATGTGCCTAAATATACATTTGTATGTACTAAATATAACAAAAAGACAAATTGTGTGAAATGTGTTGCTGCATACTGTATGTTCTATGATTGATACAAAATCAAATCTACAGAGTAAACTGAATACGACCAGAAACAGTTTCACTAAATGAAACAGCACTAAATAATAATAATGTTTTGTGGTCGATTGTTATGACTTTTTTTAGAAAGTACTTTTTTTATTGTATTATTTTGCAGTTTAAAAGTACCATCTAGACAGGCTTTTATTGCGAATCTCAAGTGTTGCCATGAAGAGTTTTTAAATGCACTTCATCTTTTCAGCACACGATGGCAGTAGAAGAAAATAGAAATGTGAAATTTTAGTAAATGGGATATGATCCCTGTCTTGCATTGTAAATGTGCAATAAAAAATAGAATATTAAAAAAAAAGAATAAACGCTTATATTTTAATTTCAAATAATCGCATTTCTGTTTTGTATTTCATATTTCTATTTCAATCGTTTTGCTCATCAAAAAATCGATGAAAAACAGCACATACCAGATTTCAATAAGCAGCGCAACTGTTTTCATCGAAGGAGGGTAATGTTGTAAATAAATAAAAAAATAAAAAAGAGGTAACATGACTGTCAATTAATATACAAAGAGGTTTAAAGAAACGAGATAATTTACAGTTTCTTTATTTCAGCTCCTAAATATTATAGTGATAAAGCGATTTTCATATTCAGTCAGAAGGAGGAGCTACAGCAGCAGCATCTGCATTACATTAGGAGAAACACATGCTGCTGTACAACATCATCCTGAAAGCAATTTATATGTTGTTTGCATATGGCTTCATTTCATCAGAATACACAAATTTGTTTTTAATGGCCTTCAATACAAGATGTCTGTGTAGTTAACTGTGTAGTCTAACCAGCAGAGGCTAACAGACCATGCTGACCTGAAGAGAAGAGAGAAATCATGACCTACAGAATACATGTACATGTCTAAAGTCTTAACAATAAAGTGTTATGAATGTTAGTGTAATTATAGCCAAATGTTAACGGAAGGAGACCATTTCATGAATCCATCTTTGGGAACAAAAAGGTTTTCAATCATCATCAGTATGAAAAATCTTAAAGATAAATATTACACATAACTCATTTAGAAAAATATAGATTTTAGGAGATAATGGAAATATTTAATAACTAATGTACAGAATATTAAAAACAAAAAACGTTTTTAAGGCCTTGTTTTTCCATGTTCTGTCACTAGTTGGCGCTCCAGCAGGGTCTTCAGTAGAGATGCTGTCTGTACACCATTAAACAGGTTATAAACCCCTGATAAATACATTACATATCATGATTTTAACAGAAGCACTTTACACTGCAGCCTGTTTACGGTTAAAGTGTCTTTCAAGTTGCTGTTCTTCTCTCTCATGTTTTGTTGATGTGAATCATTCAGATTGTTGTGCGGAGCTCATCTCTTGCTGAACTCTTTTCATGGTGATTCAGTGACTGATGCTGCTGGTGTCGATGGTTTAGTTGATCTGGAGTTTGATTATTGTTTGTGGAAAGCAGAGAAACACTGACTGAACCAAACAATGATTTTCACAACAGAGATACTTGATCAGACCAAACATCTGTAGATCATGGGGTTCAAAAGACATGAATAGAAATATGCTAAAATAGTCTTGATGAGAGATAAAGATGAAACTAAGAGCAGAGTGGAATATAAACCATGAAACAGACTTGATTCACACATTTAGAGCTGGAGCTCAATCTTCTTGTAAACTCAAACCGCTGATCTGATTTCACTCCATGAGTCTGATTATGTTGTCTAGTCTCTTCCATGTTCTTCACTTCTTGCAGATCTGATTTCATAAACCAGCACAGCAACAGCTGCCACGCCCACCACTGCAGCGACGACCAATCAGATCACAGCTTCAAAAGTAGCCTATCACAACAATGCTTTCAAACAGACTCATGTGAGTTATTATGAGCTCAAGCTCCATGAACATGTAATAATATGAATATTAGGCTGTTTGGACAAAACAATCAATCAATGTGATTTTAGACTTTAATCAGCTTTTTATAACCTTGCATTACCTGATTTATGACATGATATTTAAAAATTGACTATTTATCACAGCTGACGTACCTGAACTGGTATTGAGATCCTCAGTGTGTTTGACGGTTGAATTGTTCACTTCACAGCTGGACGACACACAGTTTTCTGGTGATGAGGATCTTTGTGAAGTCGCTGATAATGACAGATGTTTCTCTGATGTTATTGTGCTGATATAAACATTCCTAATTTTTCATTAGAATTAAAGCTGTCTATAAAATGTGTGCATGAGTGTTGTGTTGAGAACATTGTTAGTTAATCTTATATGCAATGTGAGAAATGGAAGGGTTGGAAGAAGATCTGTTGAGGATGATAGAATCGTGTAGCCCTGCGCAGTGTTGCCAATTTAGTGATTTTGTTGCTAGATTAGCAACTCAGATTATAAAGGCACGTATTTTCTCTCTAAATTACACAAAAAGAGGACACCAGAGGTGTCTAGCAGTACATGCATCATGTGAATTAAGTTGCTAGTTGCAATTGTTCAATGATAATTGTTCATTTATGATACATATAAAATGTTCATTTATTGTACATTTATGATATGATATGTTATTAGTTTGTACCTGCAATTGTTAATCAGTTAAGGAAAAGGAAAAAAAATATGTAGAAAAAAGAAACGGCCCCGGAGCAGTGGGCAGCCGTTTTTGCTGCGGCTCACAGGGAGCAGTTAGGGGTTCGGTGCCTTGATTTTTTTTTTCTCCACAAAAAAAAAAAAACAAAACAACAAAAGTAGAGTACATACTTTTAGGGCATAGTATAAGTATGCAAGTTGGGATGCAGCAGTTGAAACTTGAAAAAGTCGCTGTTTACACTGTTTCTGTTAATTACACAGTGGACACCACTGTAAGAATAGTTGATTTGAGTGTTTAACAAAATAATAAATATCAGTGACTAAGATAAAATATTTCAGAACAATAGTGAAGGAGATTGACACTAATTCTCTACTCACCAGAGACTGTGACGTTGAATCTCTTGGATTTGGTCTCTCTGCTGGTAAGTGATAGATGATAAAGTCCAGAGTCTGTGGTTCTAGTGTTTGTGACGGCCATAGATCCAGTCTGATCCAGCTTCAATCTGTTTTTGAGTGTCTTATCATCATATATGGAGATTTGGGAAAGCCTGTTGATTTCAGCTATGTGCGTAACTTAAAAGTTCACTGACATTTGCATCCTTTTGTGCAGATACAAGTTGTAATGTTACGTCTATGTTATGTAATCTGATTAATATCATAGAATGTGACATAGAGCAGGCTTCAGTTTACTGGCATAAAGTCACTCTTCAGCTCCACCTCAGGTAGCTATTCCTTTTAGATGCTTCTTTTTTACTAATATTGCTGCATCATAATCATAATCCAACAGTGTTTTTGTTTTCATAGACAGGTTTTCATGTCATATTTTTATTTTTAACATTCATTTTCATAACAGTGTTCAGATATTTTAATTCTCTCCAATTCCCTGCTCCCCGAGTATTCGTTTTTGAAACCTAGCGATGATCGAAATGAGAAATTGCCAAAAATGCCCATCCCTAATTTAAAATTTAAGCTTCATCACTGTTGTTATTGTTTATATGTGCTATATCATAATCATTATTTAACAGATCTACAGGTTATACAGTGCTGGTGTTTCTAGTGTTTGTTATAGATCAGACACACATGTCTCTGTTTATCATTACAGTATCAGATCTGTCTCCAGCTGCTGTAGCAGGGATTGTTGTAGCTGTTCTGCTGGTGTGATTCACTATCTCCACAAGATCGCTGAAATATGTAAGTATTTCAGAAGCAACATAAAAAAACAACTTTATTGTGGGATATGAGAGTGTAGAACAAAAAATGAGATTATAAAGCTGCAGCAAAGTAATATTTTAAGAAAATAACCACTTATGTGCAGTTAAAGTAGTTGTATGTGTTCAGAAGACTCATGTACAAGTGATATGGAGTAATTTTATGATGCATTTCTGTTGTCTTCCACATTTTTTGCTCTTTGTGATAGTCATGACAATATTTAATATGTCAATATGTCAAATAATGACAGATTTATATAGTGATATGATATGTGTCATGGTTTTTAGACAGATCTCCACCTCTTATATATAATATTTGAGTTACATACATTTATGTGTTTTCCTATGTTAACATTGTTGTAAATTGTTACAGCTCTTTAAGAAAAAGAGATGACGGACTGATTATTAGAAGCACACTTGAAGAATCACACAGCATCTTCTCAGTGTTTCTGACGTGTTCATCTGTTCATTCACTAATAATCTCATTTCTGTCTCTAAGGCAGCCCGGAAATTAACTGAAAAAATGTAAGTACTAATAGTTTAATTTGTATCTTGTTATTGTTTGTGCTATTGATTGTAATTAATTTATGTGTTCTTATTTTATTATTTACTATTTACTTAGTGTTTTTTAGTTAAAATAAATTCATTTGTAAGTGCGCGTGAATCTTGGGTGGGGAGGGGACGTGGTCCATGGCAAACAGTCCTGCCACCACAGCTAGCAAATATCCTAGAGGAAACACTGCATATATTTAATAAAATTAGAAAAATGCATTTACAAAGGTAAAAAGAAAATGCCCCTGTAAATCACTTTGAGTCAAATGTCACCTCATATTAAGAAGGCAATTTTTTTTTTTTTTTATCAGAATTGTTTTATTATTGATTAGAAGGTGCTCCTAAATTTCTTAAATTAGGAGGAAAAGCGCTTCTAATTACAAGAAGAAAAACACGGCTCTTAAACTGGGTGTGTGACAGGTATGGCATTTTATAACATATAACATTTTCAGTCAGAAGATTTTTTTTTTTTTGCTTTAATCCATGTAGGCCTGTTATGTTACACTTAAAATAGTGTTTTCTATTTAGGATGTTTTAAAATGTAAATTATTTCTGTGATCAAAGCTGAATTTTCAGCATCATTACTCCAGTCTTCAGTGTCCCTTCAGAAATCATTCTAATGCTGCCTAATTTGCTGCTTAATTATCAGTTATTATTTGTGATCAATTATTAATAATGGTTTTATTATTGGTATAATGGTTATCCATTAAAGAACAGCATTTATTTGAAATATAAGTACTTTGTAATAAGTGAAAATATCTTTACTGTCACTTAAATCAATTTAATCAAATGTTTGTATTCAATAATCTTTGTTTTAATGCAACATTGTTGAAGAAAAATATTAATTTATATTTTTTAATCTTACCCAAGACTGGTATGAATGGTATCACATTTTTCTCAAAAATATGAAGCAGCACAACAGTTTTCAACATTGATAATAATCAGAAATGTTTCTTGAGCAGCAATCAGCATATTATAATGATTTCTGAAGGATCATGTGACACTGAAGACTGGAGTAATGATGCTGAAAATTCAGCTTTGATCACAACAATCAATTATATTTTACTATTTAGTCGCAAGACAGCTGTTTTAAATTGAAACATTATATATTTCACAGTACTGTTTACTGTATTTTTCATCATCAAAATAATTTTTTATACTCTTTTCCACAATTGGAGCTCTATTCCTTAAAATGACAGATGTCAAGCTCCTGCAAAAGGACAAATACTGTATATGACCGTTAGAAAGGCACCATAAAAACAGTCCGCATTCTGCACTATTCAAGTCTTAGACGATACCAGAGCATTGTGTCACATGGACTGATAATATCGGTATTTAACTATTGATATTAAACTGTCCTCCGTAAAAAATTCTTTAAAATTATTTACTATTTGCCATATACACCAGAAAAGACAAATTATAACGTCAAGAATATGCCACTCATTTATGGTGTGGTGAGGTTTGGTGGGCTGCTCTGTGCTAAAAAGTTCAGGGCCACTTTTTTTTATTTAAATGTATGTCAATCAGATTTTAAGATTTCATGATTTCCCCATTCAAATAGGCTAGATAGGAATTGGTGTTGGATACCCAAAATATCTGCCCGGATGCTTTTCAAATATTGCTGCAGAGGGAAGACTTTCGTTGAAAAGGTCTTGGATTGATTAATATACAAACAATTCAAATAATTTATTATTGACAAATTTCCATATATCAGTGTTTAAAGACCTAAAAATATGTGAGAGTTGTTAAAACGTAATATGTTTTCATATTCACCAGGCAAACATAACAAAAAAAAAAAAAAAAAACTTTTCATGTTGTGAAAAGGTTGTGATAACGTTTTTATCCAACGTATTTAATACGACAGATGTCGGGGTTTTTTATAAATATGTTTTTTTCACAACGTTGCAGAAACGTATTTATAACGTTTTTTTATCACGTTATCATGTCTCCTTGCAACGTTTTAGAAACGTACTCACCACGTCCAAACTGGTAGCTATTTCACGTGCTGTCATCAAAATGCAGTCACAAGAGGGAGCTAAAGCAACATCACCTGCATTAGGAGAGCTCCTAGTGATGATTATCAGATCAAATCTTAATTCAGATCAAAAACAGGATCAGGCAGTGATCACATAACTCATAAAATAGTTTAGGAAAATATATTTGAACTGATTATTGAAATAGAATATTTAATATACACTTTATAAAAAAAAAATATAAAAAAACTGAAGTCTCCACATATCAGTTTTTATTTCAGTTTTAAGACCTTTGTCCCTATAAAATAACGCACTGTTTTTCCATGTTCGGTCACAGCAGGGTCTTAAATAGAGAGGTCTGTACACCATTAAACTGAGTTCAAATGAAACAAACGACACACCTGAATCTGATTTTAACATTTGAAAAAAAGACTGTGGAGATACTTGATCAGGCCAAACATCTGTAGATCACGAGGTTGAACAGACGTGAATAAATCAATGGGTTAAAATAGTGATGAGAGATCAAAGATCAAACTAAGAGCAGAATGGAATATGAGCTGAAAGAACTAAGGTTCACACTTTTGTTTTTGCGACCATGTGATTGTTGCAAAAATGCTACAAAATGCATGAAGTGATACAGTGGGACATGCTAGAGTCAAAAATTAGCAAATTTTTGGGTAAGAATGCAATCTATATATAACTATGCCTCAATGAAATGTGTAAACTTGGAAAACCCTTCAAATGATGGTGAGAAATGCATCACTTTTATAAATTTTTTAATGTGCATATGTTTGAATAGAAGCATGTGATTTCACCTCCTGCCCCGTAGTTGGGGTGTAAAAAGTTACTAACCCCAAAACAGAATCACAGTTTGATCAAGAGTTGGTCAGTGTTTTGAGAATCCAGCGTACACTACATTGTCCTGCTCTTGACGCCTCTGAAAGAAAACACAAAAGCATTTTCACTGACGTATATTTTTCCATGAAGACTTTAAAATGTAACCCATGTCCATACATTCGTTCTTGTTAAAATGCAGTTTTTAGCACTCTTACTAATTTCATTTCATTTCATTTAATACAGGCAGCAGCTTTCTAGTTTTTTGAGTTTTTGTGAAGGTTGGAGCAAAACTCTGCAGGACTGTGGCCACCCTGTTCTAGTGCGTAACCTGTACACACACAGTTCAGTAATTTACAGGAGTGACAACCGCATTCTAAAACCGAATTAACTTACCAAATTAACTTAAGATGACCTTAAAAATTCTATGCAGTGTATACGGGACCGAACAACTAGTTGTTAATGATTAAAACGCGTGTTTAAATGCGTATCAGAGTCGCATCTCTCTCTGTATCTGGGGCGCAAGAAATAACAGGGAACGTGGTAGCCTACGTCTTGACTCATGTTGCCAGATCTTGCTATCAAAATAAGCACAAATAAGAGCAAGCCTATAAAAAACTTTAACCCAAATGCTTTATTTTGGAAATAAGCAATATATGAAAGTACTGAGCATTTTAATACATGTCGGTTATTTATAAAAAGTGGACTTTGCACCCCTTCAAGAATGCGCTCTGCTAAGCAGCCGTCTAAACATTACCCCATTACAAATAATAAACATTATTTGACAGACAAGGCTTAAGGCTAGTCCCAGACTAAAATGCATATTTGAATTGTCTCAACTGAAAATATCTTGCTCTGACATATCCTAAAATATATCAGTGCCATAGCAACCCCCCTTATGAAAATTAACCATGTAATGTGAAGTAAGCATGTTTTTTTTGGTGTATTGATTACTATTTGAATAACCACAGTTTTACTACAAATACCATGGTTAAACTATGGTTAGTGTAGCAAAATCATGGTTAATTTGTGGTTACCATGGTTTAACTAGTGAACATGTTTTATTAGTTTTGTTTGTAGTAAAACTATGGTTAAGTTTTCATAAGGGCAAATGCGCAAGATGCCAGAATTGCTATATGAGTGAGCTGTGTTCCCTACAGACATACAACGATAATTTAGAGGATTCACTCCCTTGTATACATGCGGATGTAACTCCTGAAACTTTACAGTGTGTATGTGGCTTAAATGTATTCCTCAACATGATGGTCTTCAGTGACCCTACAATATAAAACCCATCAGAGCAAAAGACAAAGGGACAGTGGAATACATCTGCGGCTTTTATACGCTAAATGTCATTTGTGGTGCTGTTGTGTTTGTAAATCATTAAAAACACCCCTAAATCTAAATAATACAGGCACACACCATACACAGAAATAAATTCACCTACCGATTTCTGTGCTTTTCTTTTGTAGAGTGTTGGATCAGCGTAAGCGATCTCTGCATCAGTCTCAACTGTTTCTCCAATAATTATAGAAACAAAACACTAAATTAAATGATGTCTGAGAGTTAGATATATATATATAAAAGAGGTAGGTATATAATACTTGCTTTCTTGGTCTGTTTTTCTGTGTTTCCTGCAGATGCAGACGATCCCAACTGCAGCTATGATCAACAGAGATCCAGCAGCAGCAGCAGAAATCAGTGCTATCAGAGACACATCTGGAGGATGAGAAGCAGTGTTCATTTTGACAGCGAATTTTGATTTAGTTTTAGTCTAAAATGCCATTTAGTTTTAGTCATATTTTAGTTATCTGAATTGTTTTTAGTTTTAGTCAACTAAATATCATATGATTTTAGTCGACAAAATCTACAGTAAATTTAGTCGGCTAAAATCTAATGGGTTTAGTTACAGTGCATTTATTAAGCATTTCTCTAAAATTTCCAAACTCGGTTTTATCATGATAGACTGCGATTTAACTGCGGTGACACAAAACACGCTTTGTTTAACAAGACATATTTATTTCTATAAATAAATTTAGATTAATCTTTAGGGCTACTAAAGTGATTCAGTCAAGAGCAGTGAGTGACTTTCTGTCTTTCTTTTGTTGCTTGATTAACATCAATGACTTGGACAATAGTGACTAAATTAGGCTGCTGTCCCTTTAAAACCGAATGCACGGATGCAATGTACTGATACACGTTCTCCATACTGTTTACGTTCACTTAAGACGTAATCAACTGTGTTTACGTGAATGCTCATCAAAACGGACATTTCAACATCATTTTGTGTGTATTTCTCCATTCATGCGATGTGAAAGAGTACTCACGCGCTGTGAGACGCTTTCTGTGTGTGTATACTTCAGTGTCTGCGCTCAGAAAACCAGACCGAATCTCTTGCGTCATCAGATTTATCCATATGCCTGCTCTCCTCTTACTTCCACATATTTGCATTTTTGAACATTTTATGCACCGTGCAGCAAGTGTATGTTAGCTTATGTCCAGCCGGTTCATATGTTCACATCTAACCTCCTACCAGCAGATTCGTTTTGAATGAATCTCTTCCCAAATCGTCCCTCCCTAAGATTTTCGTCTCGTTTTTATTCGTTGACGTAAGTGTCAATAGATTTATGTCATAAATTTTGTCATTAAAAAAGAGTTTTCGTTCGTTATCATCTCCTTGTAGTCGGTGAAGATAATGTCGTTGACGAAAATTATTCGTCAACAAAATTAACGCTGATGTGAAGGAGACATTGAGTCATTGGTGCAAATTAATGTGTACATTAAAAAATATATATAATTTCACAGACATACCTGAACATGGCTGACAGAGCTCAGTGTTGTTGAGATGTCTCGTCTGGTTGCTGATGGGATTGTTCAGCACACAGCTGTAGGAATCATCCAGACACTCCAGAGATAAAGAAAGACTTCTGCTGAGATCAGACACACTGATGCTGGACGATAAACTGTTTCCTTTGTACCAGGAGAGAGTCGCATCACTCACATTCAACACTGAACACATCAGTGAACATCTGGACGTTGATAATCCTGATGATGATGATGATGGTGGTGGATTTTGTGAAGAGGTACTGCTGATGACAGGAACAGGCAGATGAGCTGGAAAAAAAGAGAATAAATGTAATTAACAGATGTTTATATTTGTTAGAATTTGATTGTTCAGTCAAAGTTCATCACATACAGAGGTCAGTGCTGGTGCTGACAGTATTGATCCTGATCTAAACCCCTCTCTCAACAGAAGGATGTTAAAAATTTTAAAATTAAAATAAATGCATTTTATGTTATGGAAATGTTCATGAATTTAAAAGAAAATAAAAAAAGACATATGCACGATGAACAGTGGGTCTCACTAATTCACTGATAATTCACCATTAGTTTTTCATAAATTTTGAATATATTTTAGTATGAAAGTTTTTTTGTTTGTGAAAACACTCACACTCAGATTTCACGCAAAGATTTGTGTGTATGCATGAGACTCATTGTGTTTTAAGTAGAGAAATTAAATTAATGAGAGTGTGAAAAGTAGGCCTATTTTTAACTCACCATAGACGGTAAGATTGAATGTGTTGAGCGGCGACTCTCTTCTGCTGCTGGTGACTTTATAAAGTCCAGAGTCTGTGGTTCTGGTGTTTGTGATGCTCAGAGATCCAGTCTGATCCAGCTTCAGTCTGTCTCTGAATCTCTCATCATAAAACTCTCTCTTATTGTCCTTTCTGTTGATTTTAGCTATGAGAACGAGTCCACATGTCCACATTATCAGATCATCTCTCTGCATTTCAGTAAGACCGGTATTTAGAGTGACAGAATCTCTCTCCGTCACTGACACTGACTTCACTTCATCAACACCAAACACACCTGAAGAACAAACAGGAATATTTACTCAATAAAATACTTTTTAGTCATGTTTAAGTTATTTAAAATGGTCATGGCAAAACAATCCTTCACCTGCACTAATACTTACTGAAAGGGACAGCAGCATTAATGCTAAGTATTTGCGTACATTAGTCTGATACAGTATTAGAAATATATATATAGGTAAAATATTAGAGTCAACACGAATGATGGAAATATCAGAATTATGTTTGAGGACAAATGATAATATAAACAGAACTGAAGCCATAAAACTACTCACCAACCAGACTCCATGAGAACAGACAGATGGAAATAAACATTTTCTTCAGTAGTTCGCAAAACAGTATCACAACAAAACTGATAATAATCGGGCCTCGCTGACACTCTTGAAACGAATGAAGCTGTTGGTCTGTTATGAAGAGGTTTAGTGAAGCTCTGCAGCGAGTGTTGAATAAACTCCTCCAGCAGCTCCTCCCTTCACAGACTCAAAATGACACTGTTTGATCTACAGAAAGAACAGAACGAAAAAAGAGTATTTATTATTACTGTTTTGTTGTTGTTAATATTAATAATAATAGTAATCACTGTAATTTAAAATCAGTATCACATTTACAGTCTTGCTGCCTGACAATCAGGGAAAAAACACTCCTGATATTGCTTAACTAATATTATCGGTGTAAACATCAGAAACTCGTTATTGTTTTATTTATTTATTTGCTCCCCTTAAACTTGAATTATGGAGGCACTTTTTGGCCTAAGCCCTTGTTCATTTCAGACCTTGGAGTGCATCAATCCAGATCCAAAATGAATTAAACAACAGAAAGGAAAGGAAACATTGTATAATTTTTTAAATGTCAGCAGGACATAAGCTTAAATAATTGCTGAAATGGGTCTGTCTGTGTGGGAGGAGCTACTGGAGGAGTTTGTTCATTGACTGCAGTGTTTCACTAAACCACTTTACACTTTACGCATTCGACTTTTATAAGAGTGCCAGGGCGCAATTATTATAACAATTCTGTTGGGAAACTAGTTGGAGAACTGCTGAAGAAAATGTTTATTTTCATTTGTTTGTGCTCATGGAGTCTGGCTGGTAAGTGTTTTTTTTTTTTTTTTTCAGTTCTCTTTATATTATAATTTGCTTACCTGCACATGATTCTGTTCTTTATTGATTCCATCAATAATCTTGCCTCTAATATCATCCCCTTGGGGACACAGTAAAATAACAAAAATTCCAAATGTGAATGTAAATCTCCAATAAGTAAATATTTGTTTGTTCTTCAGGTGTGTTTGGTGTTGATGAAGTGAAGTCAGTGTCAGTGACGGAGAGAGATTCTGTCACTCTAAACTCTGATGATACTGAAATGCAGAGAGATGATCTGATAATGTGGACATTTGGACTCGTTCTCATAGCTAAAATCAACGGAAAGGACAATAAGAGAGAGTTTTATGATGAGAGATTCAGAGACAGACTGAAGCTGCACTGTAAAAAAAAATCGGTTAAATTTACGGAAAAATACCGGCAGCTGTGGTTGCCAGAATTTTACCGTGAAAAATACGGTAGCTAAATTTTGGGATTTACAGACCTGTTTAAATTTACAGTGAAAAACCGTATCTCATTAACTGATACAATGTTAATACACAAACCTTTCAGTTAACTCCCTTTATTTGCAGAAACCGACTACGCTTAAATTATCCAACTGCCATTTGTTTATAAACTAATATTTATAATGTTTATATAATGTGAGCATAAGAGTATTGAGAACTATTTTGTTTAAGTCCTTGAAGAAAATCTTACTGATTTATGCAAAGTCATCAATTCAACTCAAATCTCTTGCAAATAACAGCAGCACACATACGTGATCAAAACTAGCAAATATATTCTCATTACATCAGTAACTACACAGTTACTGCCTTTAAATAAAGCAACATGCAGCATAACATCAGTGTCCCTCTCTCCATCCTTGACTTCAACACAGGCTCTACTCTCCAGCACAATGGTGACCCACAAAACACAACAGGAAGTTGACTGTTAGGTTTCACAGTATTTTGCTGTTTTTTTGTCTTGATTTTACGGTGAAACACCGGCAGCTGTGGTTGCCAGTAATCTACTGTTTTTTTCAGTTTGCTTCCGTAAATTAAATTTACGGTATATTTCTGTTAAAATTACATTTCACAGTATGTTTTGTCATCTCACACATTTAACCCCTTTAATCCCACAGCAAAATCCTCAGTTTTAAAGAGCACTTCTATGTGTCCACACTACAGAGTGTTGAAGTAACACTGAAGCAGTGATGAATTAATGAGAGAATTAAGTGACTAATTAAATTAGGATTGAGTTTATTGATGAACACCTGCTGTTAACAAGTAGAATCATTGAAGGAACGAGAAACAAGAGCAGAGAAACAAAACTTACAGCTAAAGCCACGATGAAATCAACTGAAATAAAAACATGAAATCTCTCAAGATGTCAGAAGAGGGTGATTAAACAACTCCACACCAGCATCTTATTACTAACCACTTTTACTTTATTTCTGTCATGTGTACAAAAGCTCTTATTGAGATTTTAGTTGTTGTACTTTCATTTGAAGTCACCATACTGGCGATCAGTGGGTGCTTTAGTTGGGATCTTGAATCGTGACTCTTTAACGTTGGTTTTTGTTTGGTTGCTTTAATTGGCTGTGTTTATTAAGCACAGTTTTAAAGCGAAAACACCAAACGAATCTATCATCATTGTAGACTGATGTTTATGATGTCAAAACCAACATGATCTAGTTTAATTCACTGATTGTCCCGTGTTAAGTCTGTTGTTAAACATGTAATATGTTAATTGCACCATTGATACTACAGTAATCAAATGTTGTGAAACAGCTCTAACCAGAATATGCACAAATGAATGTATTGAACTACGGCAGAACTTAAACACACACAGACATCAGCAATCGGCATATGAATCTCAAAATTGGTGACAATCAAAAATGATATAAAAAATAAAAACAAAACAGTTCAAATCTGAATATCACAAAACAGTCTACTGAAAAGTATCAACAAAAACAACACCAAAATAAAAGCAAATAAAGAAAATATTAAGAACATTCAGCTGCATAATTTATTCATGCTGCAGTGCATGCTGGGAGTTTTGTATTGGCACCCAGCATGCTTTGTTTTGTTTTTTTTATTATTAATAGTCACCATTGTTGAGGTTCATGTGCTGATGCTTGATGTCTGTGTGTTTCTAAATGGTGCTGTAACTCTGAAGGTTTTGTGCATAAAAGCTTTTAAATTCTTTCATGTTTTGTCGGCTTAATTTGTGGAGTAATATTACTACCATAAACAATGTGAAATTAATTACAGATCCCCATATTGTTTGACACTAACTGATGATGACCACCGCTTTTAAGTTTTAACCAAAACTACTTAACTACAATTCCTCTTGGCTTTTCTTGTCATAACGAATGTGTTTTACAAACACAGTTACAACAACCAAAGAAAAACTAACTTTAAAGAGTCAAGGGTCAAGAGCATAACTAAAGCAAACACCGATCACCAAGATGGTGAGGTCAAACAAAACATTTGAAATAAAATATAAACCTCTGTTAACTCGTAGATATATAACAGAAATGAAGTCAAACTGGTTAGTAATGAGTGGAGCTGGTGATGCTGTTTCTGGAGTTGTTTAATCATCCTCTGCTGTTTTATTTCAGTTGATTGCATTTAAGGCTGTGGCTGTATGTCAGTTGTTTTGTTTCTTGTTCTTTCCTTCAGTGATTGTGTTTGTTAACAGCAGGTGTTCATCAGTGTCTGAATTCACTCATATGTTCTCAATCACTCTGTCTAGTGGACTATATAGTGCAGTAATGTAGGACTAGTGAATGAGGGTGTAGGGAGTGGTTTCAGACACAGTCTATGAGTGTCGACTCTGAGGCTACTTTCTCGAAAACAAAGGTTAGTGTTGAAGTAACACTGAAGCAGTGATGAATTAATGAGAGAATTAAGTGACTAATTAAATTAGGATTGAGTTTATTGATGAACACCTGCTGTTAACAAGTAGAATCATTGAAGGAACGAGAAACAAGAGCAGAGAAACAAAACTTACAGCTAAAGCCACGATGAAATCAACTGAAATAAAAACATGAAATCTCTCAAGATGTCAGAAGAGGGTGATTAAACAACTCCACACCAGCATCTTATTACTAACCACTTTTACTTTATTTCTGTCATGTGTACAAAAGCTCTTATTGAGATTTTAGTTGTTGTACTTTCATTTGAAGTCACCATACTGGCGATCAGTGGGTGCTTTAGTTGGGATCTTGAATCGTGACTCTTTAACGTTGGTTTTTGTTTGGTTGCTTTAATTGGCTGTGTTTATTAAGCACAGTTTTTAAAGCGAAAACACCAAACGAATCTATCATCATTGTAGACTGATGTTTATGATGTCAAAACCAACATGATCTAGTTTAATTCACTGATTGTCCCGTGTTAAGTCTGTTGTTAAACATGTAATATGTTAATTGCACCATTGATACTACAGTAATCAAATGTTGTGAAACAGCTCTAACCAGAATATGCACAAATGAATGTATTGAACTACGGCAGAACTTAAACACACACAGACATCAGCAATCGGCATATGAATCTCAAAATTGGTGACAATCAAAAATGATATAAAAAATAAAAACAAAACGGTTCAAATCTGAATATCACAAAACAGTCTACTGAAAAGTATCAACAAAAACAACACCAAAATAAAAGCAAATAAAGAAAATATTAAGAACATTCAGCTGCATAATTTATTCATGCTGCAGTGCATGCTGGGAGTTTTGTATTGGCACCCAGCATGCTTTGTTTTGTTTTTTTTATTATTAATAGTCACCATTGTTGAGGTTCATGTGCTGATGCTTGATGTCTGTGTGTTTCTAAATGGTGCTGTAACTCTGAAGGTTTTGTGCATAAAAAGCTTTTAAATTCTTTCATGTTTTGTCGGCTTAATTTGTGGAGTAATATTACTACCATAAACAATGTGAAATTAATTACAGATCCCCATATTGTTTGACACTAACTGATGATGACCACCGCTTTTAAGTTTTAACCAAAACTACTTAACTACAATTCCTCTTGGCTTTTCTTGTCATAACGAATGTGTTTTACAAACACAGTTACGACAGCCAAAGAAAAACTAACTTTAAAGAGTCAAGGGTCAAGAGCATAACTAAAGCAAACACCGATCACCAAGATGGTGAGGTCAAACAAAACATTTGAAATAAAATATAAACCTCTGTTAACTCGTAGATATATAACAGAAATGAAGTCAAACTGGTTAGTAATGAGTGGAGCTGGTGATGCTGTTTCTGGAGTTGTTTAATCATCCTCTGCTGTTTTATTTCAGTTGATTGCATTTAAGGCTGTGGCTGTATGTCAGTTGTTTTGTTTCTTGTTCTTTCCTTCAGTGATTGTGTTTGTTAACAGCAGGTGTTCATCAGTGTCTGAATTCACTCATATGTTCTCAATCACTCTGTCTAGTGGACTATATAGTGCAGTAATGTAGGACTAGTGAATGAGGGTGTAGGGAGTGGTTTCAGACACAGTCTATGAGTGTCGACTCTGAGGCTACTTTCTCGAAAACAAAGGTTAGATCTATTACAGTTATTCACTGTATATAGTAAGGAAACTTACTCTTAATCATTTAACAGGTTATTACTGTGGTATTTTACAGTTTTTTACTGTTAAAATCACAATCATTTTTTACAGTGTGGATCAGACTGGATCTCTGAGCATCACAAACACCAGAACCACAGACTCTGGACTTTATAAAGTCACCAGCAGCAGAAGAGAGACGCCGCTCAACACATTCAGTCTTACCGTCTATGGTGAGAATTACCCTTTTTTACACACATCTTTTGACAAAAAACACTATCAGAATTATTGACAGTATTAATGATACGCAATTATGTAATTCACTTGTGCATTTTATGCATTCTTGTATTTAAATATATTTATAATCACCATTTCCTAACGTTTGCTTCTCTGCTACTTTCATTCAATTTTAAATATTAATGAATATATGAAGATGCAAAAGCCTCTAAGTGCCATCTGAAATTTTCGGTAACACTTTATTTTAGGGTCTCTTAACTAGTTGCTTATTAGCATGCGTATTACTAGAATATTAGCCATTTATTAGTAGCAATTAAGCACATATTAATGCCTTATTCTACATGACCTTATTCTACATCCCTAATCCTACCCAATACCTAAACTTAACAACTACCTTACTAACTATTAATAAGCAGCAAATTAGGAATTTATTGAGGGAAAAGTCGTAGTTAATAGTGAATAAGTGTTCCCTATTCTAAAGTGTTACCTAATTTTCTTCTAAAATTAGCATTTTTATCAGGCTCCTACATTTATGTTCAGTTATTTCACTTTAATTGCAAAGAAAAGCATCTATACATTGCCATTAGAGTAAAATTACTGAACCTTCACATAGGAGCCTGATAAAAAATGCTCATTTTAGAAGAAAATTAAAAAAAAAAAAAAATTTTATATTACTCTTCATATAAATATCACAGCTCTCTTGTTTACTGAATTAGCTTTATTCTCCAATATCTTCCAGCTCGTTTACCTGTTCCTGTCATCAGCAGAGACTGTTCTTTATCATCTTCAGGAACATCTTCCAATCAGAGTTGTTCATTGCTGTGTTCAGTGTTGAATGTGAGTGATGTGACTCTCTCCTGGTACAAAGGAAACAGTTTATTGTCCAGCATCAGTGTGTCTGATCTCAGCATCAGTCTCTCTCTACCTCTGGAGGTGGAATATCAGGATAACAACACCTACAGCTGTGTGATCAACAATCCCATGAGCAACCAGACCACACATCTGGACATCAGAAAACTCTGTCACACATGCCCAGGTTTGTCAGGAGCACTATATATATATATATATACAGTGGGTATGGAAAGTATTCAGACCCCCTTAAATTTTTCACTCTTTGTTATATTGCAGCCATTTGCTAAAATCATTAAAATCAAGTAAATTTTTCCCCTCATTAATGTGCACACAGCACCCCATATTGACAGAAAAACACAGAATTGTTGACATTTTTGCAGATTTATTAAAAAAGAAAAACTGAAATATCACATGGTCCTAAGTATTCAGACCCTTTGCTGTGACACTCATATGTTTAACTCAGGTGCTGTCCATTTCTTCTGATCATCCTCGAAATGGTTCTACACCTTCATTTGAGTCCAGATGTGTTTGATTATACTGATTGGACTTGATTAGGTAAGCCACACACCTGTCTATATAAGACCTTACAGCTCACAGTGCATGTCAGAGCAAATGAGAATCATGAGGTCAAAGGAACTGCCTGAAGAGCTCAGAGACAGAATTGTGGCAAGGCACAGATCTGGCCAAGGTTACAAAAATATTTCTGCTGCACTTTAGGTTCCTAAGAGCACAGTGGCCTCCATAATCCTTAAGTGGAATACGTTTGGGACGACCAGAACCCTTCCTAGAACTGAGCTATCGGGGGAGAAGAGCCTTGGTGAGAGAGGTACAGAAGAACCCAAAGATCACTGTGGCTGAGCTCCAAAGATGCAGTCGGGAGATGGGAGAAAGTTGTAGAAAGTCAACCATCACTGCAGCCCTCCACCAGTCGGGGCTTAATGGCAGAGTGGCCCGATGGAAGCCTCTCCTCAGTGCAACACACATGAAAGCCCGCATGGAGTTTGCTAAAAAAACACCTGAAGGACTCCAAGATGGTGAGAAATAAGATTCTCTGGTCTGATGAGACCAAGATAGAACTTTTTGGCCTTAATTCTAAGCGGTATGTGTGGAGAAAACCAGGCACTGCTCATCACCTGTCCAATACAGTCCCAACAGTGAAGCATGGTGGTGGCAGTATCATGCTGTGGGGGTGTTTTTCAGCTGCAGGGACAGGACGACTGGTTGCAATCGAGGGAAAGATTAATGCAGCCAAGTACAGGGATATCCTGGACGAAAACCTTCTCCAGAGTGCTCAGGACCTCAGACTGGGCCGAAGGTTTACCTTCCAACAAGACAATGACCCTAAGCACACAGCTAAAATAACGAAGGAGTGGCTTCACAACAACTCCGTGACTGTTCTTGAATGGCCCAGCCAGAGCCCTGACTTAAACCCAATTGAGCATCTCTGGAGAGACCTAAAAATGGCTGTCCACCAACGTTTACCATCCAACCTGACAGAACTGGAGAGGATCTGCAAGGAGGAATGGCAGAGGATCCCCAAATCCAGGTGTGAAAAACTTGTTGGATCTTTCTCAAAAAGACTCATGGCTGTATTAGATCAAAAGGGTGCTTCTACTAAATACTGAGCAAAGAGTCTGAATACTTAGGACCATGTGATATTTCAGTTTTCTTTTTAATAAATCTGCAAAATGTCAACAATTCTGTGTTTTTCTGTCAATATGGGGTGCTGTGTGTACATTAATGAGGAAAAAAAAAAGAACTTAAATGATTTTAGCAAATCGCTGCAATATAACAAAGAGTGAAAAATTTAAGGGGGTCTGAATACTTTCCGTACCCACTGTATATACACTGTAAAAAGTGATGAGTTGACTTAACTTAAAAAAATTGAGGAAACCCGTTGCCTTAAAATTTTTAAGTAAATGATAATTTAAAACAATAAGTTAATTGAATTGTCAAGTTCACTGAACTTTTTTTTTAAAAATTATTATGTACTTACTAATTTTAAGGCAACGGGTTTCCTAAATTTTTTAAGTTTAGTCAACTTTCACTTTTTACAGTGTATATATATATATATATATATATATATATATAAATGAACCACATTTCACATTTTACAAGTGTTGCTCATTTCTTCTCTCAGAAGTCTGTATCTACTGCTGTGGTTCTACTGAAGCTGTGATCCGATTGGTTCTCTCTGCTCTGGTGGGTGTGGCTACTGTTGCTGTGCTGGTTTATGACATCAGATCCAGAAGTCTTCAGCAGCAGAAATCACAATCAAATGCTGATTAATCAGATAGTCAGGAAGGGGTAGATGTTTTTGAACTACTTTGAGTATAGGCCTATATATCACCCATTCTAAAAATATATATGAATAAATGTAATTTAAGTGATTACTAATTCATTTTATGTAATGCAAATGCTCTAATAAAATTAGTTCCCTTTCAGGAACTCGAGCTGCGTCGAGACGATATGGGAACGCCTTCAGCGTGACCACGCTCTGAATCACATGTGTAATCAGTCCAATGGAAGGGCGAGACGTCACGGGCGGGTGACGTAATCGGCCAGGAAGCATAAAAGCATGTGCGGTGGAACCGGCGTCAGCTATTAGGTGCGTTTGACAAAAGCAATGCATTCTGGTTAGAACATTTGTCTGACTTTGATCGGCGCTGCAGCTGCTTTACGTCACATGTGCCATCAAAGTACCGCGAGAGCAAGTGTGGCGTGTTTATTCTATCAATTCAGTTCCAATAATGCTCACAAATCTGTGTTTTTTTTAACAGTAAAAGCATTGTTAGTGTAGTTGCACTGTTATATTGAATCACGTTTATCGATAAAACACTGATAAAAGCATATATACCCCCACTTTATTGGTATTTAAATAGTATATGGTAATGTTGAACTTTATTCATGAACAGATGGTGCTGTATTTGAAAAACATAGCATTTAATTCACTTCATCTGTGATAACAGTATGCAAACACCGTGAGAGCGTCACTACCTGGAGCAGAAAGTGTCCGACTTGATGTCTCGACTTTTAATTCCGCCTCGACTGCAAGCGGAGAGCAGCCGGCCGAGGAGCAAGCTGAGCCGCAGACAAGCAGACTGGATGAATGCTTTCTGCGAGCGAAGTGATCACCTCCAACACGGAGCCTGCTGTTCTTCCCCGATCTCCACACCGAGGTGTCGAGATCGTGGGCAAGACCTTTTTCTGCCCGCATCTTCATTCCCACCTCAGATTACTAGGGTAATGTGGTGGGATTGAACGATTGCAGTTATAGAGCGATGCCTTGGGTAGAACGGACGCTCGCGAGCTATCTGTCCCCTGATGCTGCGTCGTCTATAAAGGCTCTGTCCTTGCCCTCCAAGCCGCTGCGTACAACATCAGCACTGGTGGGCAAGGGCAACGCGGCTGCAGGTCAGGCTGGTGCGTGTCTGCACACCATGGCAGTGCTACAGGCGTACCAAGCCGACCTGCTCAGAGAGCTGGACGAGGGAGAGGAGCTCTGTTCCGATGATATCTCTGAGCTCCATAGGACCACTGATTTGTCTCTCCGCACCACCAAGGAGACCGCCCGCGCTATCAGCAGGTCCATGGCAGCTATGGTGGCAGCGGAGAGGCATTTATGGTTGACCCTGTCTGATATGAAGGATAAGGACAAGGTCTTCCTCTTGGATGCCCCGCTTGCGCCTTCTGACCTGTTCGGCAACACCGTCTATTCCGTTGTCGACAGGTACCAGGTGGCCCGTAAACAAACGACGGTATTCCGGCGGTATTCCAGCGGTTCCTCCCTCGCCGATCGCCAGCTCAGGGGGCTGCTGGGCGGGAGCTGCCCTCACCGCGTACCAGCTCCTCATACAGGGAGGCTCAAAAAGAGAGTGTTGCCACCTATGTTCCCCCGCGCCGGGACTGGGGTGCCAGGCGACGCTCTAGGTCGGGGGCTTCGAAGTCTAAGCCGGATCTGCGGACCGTCCTTCAGGCTAAGAGGTTCTCGACCAAGTAGCCCTCACGCCCATGGCCCAGGGCTTATGAGGGTAGGCCCGTCTGGGGAAGCGCGGCATTCACCACAGTGCACGGTGCCTGTTCCTCCTCAGTGCCCTCAGGGGATCGGTCTGCTAACCCTGCCACGTACAGTGTTCCAGGGTGCAGTGATCTCCAGCCAGCACACATCTCAGTTTCTTCTGCCCGAAAACGTAGCGGGGCTGAGATGCTGACCACCCTTTCGGGGGTCTCTAGAACAGCAGCTCTAAGTATACCAGAGGTCAGTTCAGGGGGTGGCTTGCTTTGGGGGCAAAGCATACCAATATAAATTCTTCCCCTTGAAACGGTCACTGCAGGCGTTGTAGGCCTCCTCTTGCTGCTGAGAGTTTTTAGAGGCCTCCGCTCGCCAGAGCTCCACTAGGACAGTTGTGTGAGTGGTAGGCTCTAAGTGAGTCTCCTTACAGGATGTCCAGCCTGTGGGGCGTAGTAGACCTCCTCTCAATTAGAGAGTTGGTATGCAGAGGTCTCTGCTCTGAGAGCTCGACTGTTTCGGTGAGTGTTGTCAGGTCTCCTTTCGCTCAGAGAGTTTTAGAGGCCTCCACTCGCCGGAGCACGAGGAAACTGTGCGCATTTTCCTCCACAGCTCTGCAGGCAGTATGTCTAGTGTAAGGAGTGTGGTAGGCCTCCTCTCAATTCAGAGAGTCGTCATGCAGAGGTCTCCGCTCCAAGAACTCAGCTGTCTCGGCAAGTGTTGTTAGGCTTTCTCTCGCTCAGAGAGTTTTAGAGGCCTCTGTTCGCCAGAGTCTGCGAGCGTCGTAGGTCTCCTCTCGCTCAGAGAGTTGCTAAGGCCTGCACTCGCCAGAGCTCCGCTAGGAAATGCCCAGTGTACGGAGTGTAGTAGGCCTCCTCTCAATTCAAGAGTCGTCATGCTGAGGCCTCCGCTCCAAGAGCTCGGCTGTCTCGGCGAGTGTTGGTAGGCCTCCTCTCGCTCAGAGAGTTTTAGAGACCCCCGCTTGCCAGAGCTCCGCTAGGACAGTCATGTGAGTGGTAGGCTCTGGGTGAGTCTCCTTACAGGATGTCCAGCATGTGGAGCGTAGTAGACCTCCTCACGATTAGAGAGTCGGTATGCAGAGGTCTCCACTCTGAGAGCTTGACTGTCTCGGCGAATGTCGTCAGGTCTCCTCTCGCTTAGAGAGTTTTAGAGGCCTCCGCTTGCCTGTGGTGGATGAGGATGCTTTCTATAGCCTCGAGTCATCTGCTCTCCCCTCTCTTGGGGACCAAGACTCACTTTCAGAAGTTGGCCTTTGGGACGCAGGCCCCGCCTACTTGGCCACTTGTGGCCCCTTTTTTCTCTCGCCCTAGCTGTGCTCTGTCCACACTGGGCAGGGATTTGGAAGTCCGGCGGCATGGGCATCTCGTTCCCATAGCGTCTCGACGGAGCTCAAGTTCCTAAAGGGGAACGTCTCAGGTTACGTATGTAACTATGGTTCCCTGAAGGGAACGAGACGCTGCGTCTCGGGGCCATACTTCCGGCATCCCTCAGAGCGGCTGCTTCATTCCTGAAGCTAACGCCGGTTCCACCGCACATGCTTCTATGCTTCCTGGCTGATTATGTCACCCGCCCGTGATGTCTCACCCTTCCATTGGACTGATTACACATGTGATTCAGAGTCTCGACGCAGCTCGAATTCCTGAAGGGGAACCATGGTTACATACGTAACCTGAGACGTTTTCCCTTAAAAACCCCCTATGATTAATAAGACAATAAAGAAAGCTAATGTTTTTCTGTGTATTCTGTTGTATTATTGTAAGATGAGTTGAAGGCTCAAAGACTCCCACTCAGTGAGAAAATGATCTGTACACCTGTAAATATCTTAGAGGGATCTGGAATTGTACAAAAGGCACATAAGTCATGTTTAAAACAGTAAAAATGCAGAAGAAAGTCATAGACCTGTTGATTTATTAGAATTCAACTGACTATTCAGTATTCTCCAATTATTATTATTATTTTTTTGAAACAGCGTGATTCTAACAAGCACTCAATATTTTTCAACAACAAAGTTCGATAACCTTCAAAAAGTTTCAAAGAAGCAAACTCGAATGCCATTGCTCAGTATAAAAAGCAAACTTTCCAATGCACTGGTCAGTTTCTGCTTTGGTTTTCACACTTTATTATTCTCACACACATCTGCATGCAAAAAAAAGCAGAGGTAACTGCAGCTTTTTGACACTTTTGGCTCCTGCGAGCTTTAGCTTCTGTAGGAAAGCTTATCAGCATTTACTTTAGCAGAAGCACATTTAAACCGCAACGCGTTTACAGTTAAAGTGTTTCTACACTTCTGTTCTTCTCTCCGCTCTCTATCTTCTGTCTGCTTTCAATTGATCACTTTCTATATTTGCACAAATATACACAGCAAAACCACATGTTAAATGAACACTGTTCAGTGTTTATATAATCCACTCAGAGTGTTAAAACCTAACACTAAGTAGTGCTAACGTTCATGAGATATACCCCTGGTTTCACAGACATGGCTTAAGCCTAGTCCTAGACTAAAATGTAAATCTGATGTTTCAACTGAAAGAAACTTAAACTGTCTGCTCTTAAAACATGTCAGTGCCTTTGTTCTGTCTTAAGATGCACATCAGTAATGCTTTTTTTTCTAAGGCATGTTTATAAAAATGATTTAAATGTCCTAATTAAACTATGGCCGAATCCTGGTTTAGGCTAAACCCTGTCTATGAACCCGGGCTATAGTGATTAATTATAAGTGATGATTGAGCATTAATGATGAACTCCTGCTGTTAACAAGCAAAACAAAAGAAAGAGAAACAAGAAAAACAGAAAAAGACAAGAACAGAAACAACAACCAACTGACTTCCAGTCACAGCCTTTTGCAAATAAAAGAAGAGGTTTAGCTATAGTCAGTGTTGATGTTTTATTGAAAATGTTTCCTATAGTTGGGCTCTCGACTTATGTTAGGATTTTTTGGTTGCTTATACAGTGTGTTTATAAGGCATATGTATTGTGGAAAAATGGAGCCAAAGTAAATTGAAATCAGATGATTTTGCCTACGTTATTGGTACAACAGTCTGATCCACTGATCGAAATTAATACTCTGTATTTTTCAGTATTAACCCTGTGATGACAGCATGTCTCATTGTTTATAGAGATATTAGTGTGATGCACTTTTGTCATATAGATAAACGATTTAGATTCATAGATCCTTGTACGTCTCACCTCTTGTTTTTTTTTCTGTTCTTTTTTTTTTTTCCTTCAATGATGATCTCATGAATTTATAATTATCTCATGAATTTCAACACTGAATTCAGTCTTACTTCTTGACACTCTGAGTTTGGTTAAACGCTGAGCAGTGCTCATCATGTTGTTGTATTATCTGTGGTTATCTTGCTGAAAAGCTTTTCGTTTGGTGATTTAAAACCTGCCCGTTCCGGGAAAATATTCAAAGCTTTGAGAGTGGAGAAAACAGCTCCATCTGGTGGATAGTAAATAAATAAATAAATAAATAATCCTCATAAACCAAATGGCTTAAAAAACATACTAAACTGTGTTTTTCGAAATTCAAAAAACTGCCTGTAGTTATGTTTAGACCCATGTCTAGGGTGGATTAGGGTAATGTGGGACACTTTCTGAAATTTTGACTTGTGCATCATATTTCCATATGAAGCCAAAACAATATATCAAAATGTTATATCATTATGAAATCTCCAAGATGTTCTCTATCTAAATCAGAATAAATGTATCAGTTATTGTATTTAAAGGAGAAATGGCACATATATTAGTGCTCCTTGTGCCAAATCGTTCAAGAATTTGTGGATTTTCTAATGTGGGACAGCTCATGCTCAAATCTGGGACACTATGTTTTGGGTTATAAACAGTCAAATTTTTACAAAGTAAACTTTACACTCATGGTTAAATGTGCATACCCATGTTTGCTTAATTAATTTAGTAGGTCTACAGTGTGTTTGCTGTCTTCATAAGTCTAAACAACTAGTAACCTATCTGTTCATGGAATGTTAAAAACAGTTATATAACACAGAATTGTATAACACATTTTTTATTTATTTTAAAAATGTCAGATGGCAGCAACAATAATAATAACCATGTAATAAAGTCAAAAATGTCAAATTGAACTTAATAAAGATAGCAAGATAATTTAATAATTGAAAAAAATATATATGAAAAGTGTGGAACATGGAATACCTTTAAAACTGTTATTAAACTTCTATCAACTTCTAATATTAAACTTTTTATTTATTTATTTATTTTTTTTTTCAGAAGCTTGTGTTAAGCAAATTGTAATGGTCAAAACACTTCATAACAGAAATAAGCAGCTCTAGCCAGTCATGAACTCATCACGGTCCAGGATCCCATTGTCCTCTCGTCTCTAAATTTTGAATCTGGATCTTAAAACAAATAATATTGCTGCATTATAAGCTCAAAAATACATGTATGATATTTAACTTTCTTAATGCACATTTTATCAATTGAATAACATAGTATATTTGACTGTCCCACATTAGTCAAAACATGCTGTCCCACTTTTGAAAACATCCTTTTCTAAAGTGGGACGACAAAGATTGCTTCAAATAGAAAATATTCTTAACACATTTTAACAATATTATTGCAAAATTTGATGTACAGCACAAATTTAATTTGATAACAATTTATAACATTGTTTTATTTATAACAGATTTATATCCTTAACATTAATTTTGTCTAAATCCTATGTCACTGTCATTTCAGTAAACTTTGCAAGAGGTACTTCCTGTTTGATGATTTTCATGACCACATTTCTGACATAATTTCCAGAAAGTCAAGCGATTTCAATAACTACTTGAATTCAACACCAAGCATGTTCACTATAATGTTGTAAAAGAAGAGATAAATGCACTGAAGCTTAGGTGTCCCACATTACACTAATCCACCCTATATATGTTGATTTTCTTTCTATAATAAATTAATTTGCACATTATAAATGCCAATGATGTAATAGGATAATGTAGCCTACAAGAGTTGCATATAGTATTTAGCTTTCTTGAATTAATTTATATTCTTCGTATTGCCTGTATGATTGTGTGTTGAAAATGTAACTGAATAAGATTTAGGGTTCGAATATTCGACACGCAAAGCGAACAGCTCTTTGGACAGAAAGACACGCTTCGTTTGCTGACTCTGAAGCCAAACACACCCAGATACTGGGCTTCACTGGAGATTGTGCTGCGTGCCTCGAAGCTTCAGTGTCATATGAAGCACTACTTTTGTGGGTAGCTATTTAGAGGTTTTGTTAACAGTCGTTGCTGTCCATCGATTGGGTGAGATGTAGAAACTAACAATGAGTAATATCCATCGAATTCAGATTTTGCTGGTATCTAATATGAAGAGCACTTTCAAATTCTTTGAAGTTTTACTGCTAATGTGCGGTAAGTGCGCGATTTCTGTTTAACTTTTTCGGTTTCACTTTGACACTGGAAACTGTGCTCTTTGGATGATGTTCTTTCATTCCTTAAGTTCATTACCTTATTAACAGAGATCGCATTCATCCATGAATTTGGACCACTTTGTTAGACGCTCGTTTTAATAATCCTTATTTGAAGGTGCAGGTAAATGTATGTTATGTAAGAATAAATTAATCGAAACCAGGTAAAGCAGTTTATGCTTTCCGAGCATGCGATTCTGAAGCAAAACTATAAATAAAGATGAGGTAATGGGCTTCAGTTGCCCCCCAGGCAGGGTGGGAAATTAACACACCACCAGCCTGGCAGTAGCTGATAATTTTGTCTTATCTGTAGGCCACAGTGGTGGACTCTTAAACAGCCCTTAATAAATAAATAAATAATAAACACGCACACTTGATTAATACTCTGCATTTCATTTAGATTTCAAAGTGTTATTTAAGTTTTGTTTAAATTTAAATAAAACCTATTTTTGTGCGCTTATTAGTAACATTAATGAATGACAGACATACTTCTTAACGTTAAGTTTTCTTTCCTGGTATGCAAACAGAACTTTGAAGATTTTTTACACAGCTCTTTTCCATACAGCAATAACTTGAATAAGCTGAAATGTACCTATTCATAAAAATCAGTCTATATAATGGTGTCAGAAGACTGTGGACTGTCTTTGCTTCCTTTGTATTTGTCCTTTTTGGATCCTGTCTCCTGTCATTTTATAAAATGGAGCTTCAGGTTTGGAACGGAGTGGATAAATTCTTATGTTTATGAAACACACTAGTCAGCTACAAATTTCTTGTTTAAATGTTGTGACGCAACTCCCTGATGTATTTTAATACGTGACACTCTTCTGAAAGTGAAAATCACCAGTTTTATGTTCAAGTGTACGTCTGAAGATGTGGGGCCCAAAGGGGTTGCATCTGGGCTCATATTTGGGGCCCAGCCATAATTGCCCTCAGTATGGGGGCCCCAATTGGGGTAGACAGATCGGTTAATGACGGGCTTTAATGGGCTCCAAATAGGGCGCATATGGGTAACCATAGATTTTTTCCATTACAGCCTGTAAACATTTGGAAACTTGATTTCTAAAAAAAAAAAAAAAAAAAAAAAAGAGAAAAATGCTGTTAAGCTACTGCAAGATTTTAGCTGGAATAACTTTTAACTTTTATTGTTTATATATGAAAACTCTAAAATAATGTAAATGTGAGCTAAATGTGACTGTTCCACAATGTGCATGTGCGATAATTGTTTATGGTTAATTGAAAAAGAATGGAAAAACATTGTTCCCTTTCCAATAAAGATCTGTAAAGTTTATTTGGACTTTACAAAATTATCTTTAAAATACATTATCATGACATTTCTTTTTTGCTGAGTTTATTATAGTTTTGTCAAGTAAACTGTTGTTGTGTATTACGTTTGATCTGTTTTATATTTTTGTTGTTAGTGTACATTAATATGATATTAACAATATTAATTTAAAGAGTTCTCTCTTATTTATTTAACGTTGACACAGTATTTGAATTCTGTTTCTCGTGACTTTTCCCTCTTTATAATTATATGTATTGGCAACAACTAAGCGATTGTGTACTGATTTTCAACGTAATGTCATCTAAACTGGACTAACTTGGGCAGTCATGCTAAAAGTGTGTTGTCTTAATATTTAAGGTGTTTTGGAAAAAAAGAGATTACATTTAATGTGTGACAGCCTATAACGACTGCAATCTTGTAATTATTCTTATTGTTGACCCTGTAAGTAAAAGTCGAGGAGTCGATTCCATCAACGTCTACAGCGGGAGTTGAGAATGAGAGTTAATGCTAAAATGAAGCATTATGCCCAACTTTTTTCTCGGTCCGCTGTCAATCCCTCGAACCACTGTGCAGGTGTGAAGCTCAACTCAATGAACTGAAATTGCCCTCTGCTCTACTCGATCCGTGCCAGCGGACCAACAGAGCATGTTGTTTCTCTGCTTTCTTTATTTACACCTTAATAAGTCAAATTTGTTTCTACCACCATTCATTTCAGTTTAATTTGTTTATTAACATTACCAGCAGTCTTACATTAGTTTAATCTCTGAGAAACTGTTTCTGTTTGTTCTGCAGGTGTGTTTGGTGCTGATGAAGGTGAAGTGAAGCCAGTGTCAGTGATGGAGGGAGATTCTGTCACTCTAAACCCTGATCCTACTAAAATACAGGGATTTAAGCTGATACTATGGAGGTTTGGAGATCCAGCCATTGCTCAAATCGATGGAAAAGAGATCTCATATCCCAGTCACATTGAGATATTCAGAGGCAGACTGCAGCTGGATCAGACTGGATCTCTGACCATCAAGAACATGAGAATTAAACACTCTGGACTCTATAAAATAGAGATCATTCAAAGTGCTGGTTCCTCAGATATGAAATTCACAGTTACTGTCTATGGTGAGGATATATTTATTTTTGAATATCTCTGAGTTTTTGAAAATAAATAGACGTTTCTTTTTGTTTTATTTATTAAACTAAATTAAACTGATATTCAAAGTACAGCCAAATATTACTTGTATTGTGTTCAGCAGTCCTACGGAATTTTAGTATGACAATATCACAGTTGCGATTACTTTTATTAATCTGCATATGCCTTGTGTTGTAACCAGAAGATGAACTAATCGTGTAACTTAATGTGATTTTTGCAGAGTCTCCATCTGTTATGGATGCTGGTGTAGCTGAAATGAAGCTCATGTCAGTGAAGGAGGGAGATCCTGTCATTCTTCAGACTGACGTTCCTCAACTAACCAGAGATGAGCTGATAGTGTGGAGGTCTGGAGATGAAGGAAAACTCATAGCTAAACATGATACAGAGGCCAAGAGCTCACCATTATATGATACTGATGAGAGATTCAGAGACAGACTGGCGCTGGATCAGACTGGATCTCTGATCATCACAAACACCAGAACCACAGACTCTGGACTTTATAAAGTGAAGATCAACAGCAACAAACAGACCTTAAACCAGAAATACATTGTTACTGTCAGTGGTGAGTAACTCAATTGAAGTAATGATTGTTTATCAGTTGTCTGAGAATAATTCAGATGATGTGACATTTCGAGGAATCAAACCTTCCTTTAAAATAAGAAACTTCAGTTTACATCGACGTCATACAGTAACTTCAAGAGCTCATAACTTCTTCTTCAGACCTTTTATTATTTAAAACAATTTGTTGTGAATTATAGAAAATTACTTACACTTGTAAACATAGAACTGTAATAATAACAGCTGCTGTCCAGCATTTGATAATTTAAAATGTTTTCATTGTTTATATGTACTATAAGTATCATAATCATTAACATAAAGGCTTACCTAACAGATCTACAGGTTATATAGTGCTGATGTTTGTATAGATCAGACACACATTCACACTAATGACTGTCTCTCTTTATCATTACAGTATCAGATCTGTCTCCAGGTGTTGTAGCAGGGATTGTTATTGTTGTTGTCGTTCCGCTGATGGCTGCAGCAGCTGCTAGTGTGATTTACTCTCGCCACAATATCGCTAAAACACGTAAGTATTACAGCTGATACAGCGACAGAAAAAAATTGTTTTATTGTGTGAAAGAATGAGATTAAACAGCTGCAGCAAAGTGGAATATTTGAAGGACTACGGACTGATTTATTTAGTGGTATGATATATGTGTAATGGTGTTTAGACAGATTTTCACCTTGCATACATTTATGTGTTTTCTTATGTTAACATTATTGTAAATTGTTACAGCTCTTTAAGAAAAAGAGATGACGAACTGATTGTTGGAAGCACATGTGAAGAATCACAGCATCTTCTCAGTGTTTCTGTCATGTTCATCTGATCACTCCTCATTTGTGTTTCTATGTGCTGCTGTGACATGAAGCGGAGGCAGTGTCAGAGATGGAGGGAGACGAAGTCAAACTAAACACTGGTGTTACTAAACTACAGACAGGTGACTTGATAAAGTGGCATTCTGGAAATAAAGACAATATCATAGCTCGAATCATCGGAGGGACCGGTGAGATCACAACATATGATGATGTTCTTCATGGGATATTCAGAGGCAGACTGAAGCTGGACAAGAAGACTGGATCTCTGACCATCACAAACACCAGAATTGAACACACTGGACCCTATAAGTTACTGATCAACGAGAAATACAAGAAGAAATTTATTGTTTATATCAGAGGTGAGTATCTCCAGACTTTCTGTGTAATAATAATCACAGTTCTTCATTCATTCTGTCTGTTTCTGTGGTTAGTTCAGCTCAAGGCCCTATAGAGTTTGTTCTGAAGTCTTCAGTGTGATGTCTCTTGTTAGATTTTAGAAACTTTATGCTTTAAAAATAATAAAAAAATATATAAATATATATAAAATAATAAAAAAAAAATTAGAAATAGCACCAGAGATACAGGTTCAGTTCTGGCCAGTGTCATGTTCCTTCTCTCTTCTACGATTTCCATAAATTTAGAAAGTGACAAAATTGTTGTAACTTGACATACATTTTTGTAGGACATCTGACGTTAATTGTAATCAGCGCTGCTATATGAACACATGAACGTCATCTCCATAAGAGCTAAAAGAGTTCACATCATGAGCATTTCACCATTTCATTTGATGAAACTCTCATCATATCATATACACACTGAAACTCAAACGTCTTCACAACAACCCCAAAATAACAGTTCAGTATAACTTAAAGAAATTATAACAGAAATATGTGTATTATTGCACAGTGGAATGTGCATCTTAAAGTAATAATAATAATAATAATAATAGTAATAATAATTTTTGAAAGTAAATGACTGAAAAAAATACTGTGAAAATACATTATTAATAACAATATTGCATTATTAATTAATATGACATATTTAAGGTACATGTGTAGTTCATTCTTACTAATGTTTGCTTTCATATATGTACAAACACACACACACACACCTTTAATGAAGCTTTACTCACTTACCATTGCTCCTCATTTCTCTTCTTTCTTCTTTCTCCTCGTTCTGTGTGCTGCTGTGATATGCAGGGAAGTCACTGTCAGAGAAGAAGGGAAATAAAGTAAAACTAAAGACTAATACTGAAATACAGACAGCTGATGAGATACGGTGGCTGTTTGGATCTGAAGACGCTCTCATAGCTGAAATCAAAGCAGAGACCAGAGAGATCTCTATATATGAAGATGTTCCTGATGGGAGATTCAAAGACAGACTGGAGCTGGACAAAGTGACTGGATCACTGACCATCAAAAACCTCACAGCTGATCATGATGGACTCTATAAACTCCTGATCCTCAGCAGAGGAAGGACTTCTTGCAGAAAATTCTTTGTTTATGTCGAAGGCGAGTATCTGAAATCTGTGAATGTAATAATTCTTCTTCATACGTTCTGCAGTTAATTCAGCTCAAACTGCTTAATATACAAAATTAAAATGTGTATGCGTGGACGTGAAATCGTAGAAATCAAGAAGAGAGTAGAGACAGCTGTGAGACAATGAACATCTGGAGCGTGAGGAAAATGAAAACAAAAGGACTAGAGCAGAGAAGAGAGAGAGACGTCCTGACTACTACTGAACATCTACTTATGTTTCTGTGCTTAGTGTGACCTTTTCAGCAAATGAGCTGCTGACAATATGGCACTGAAATGATTTCGCACATTATTTCTAATGGTAGTTTGATAGTAAGTTGTTGGCATTAGTTTTAGCTCAGCTACGACTGCAGATTTGACTTCCAGATCTTGTCGCTTTTTATTTTCTCTCATTGTCTCTGTATTTTCTTTCAGATACCGCAGTGAATGAATCAGTACCTGCAGAGATACCGCTGTTGAATGGAGAGGATGTGGAGTGAATGAGGAGGAGGGGACGAGTTCACTTTAATAACATAAGACCCGCCCACAAGTGTCAATCACTCTGACGTCATCATTTCAGCTCCAGCTACAACAACAATTATATATTATATTGTATTATTTACTATATTACATAAATTAAATGTGTTATCCAGTCTAATGTAAATAATTAAATTAATTTAAATTAAATATGTTATCCAAAGATATGTTCATGTTAATGTTTCTCATCCTCTAATCAGATCTGAATGTCAGATTGTATATGCAACCCGAATAGTGTCTTTGTATTCATGCTGAAGCTTGAATATGTTGTTTTATTCATTTTCACTAAAGCTTGATGAATACATATTCACATAGGATACTGATATGCCGCTGATCTTAATGTCTGATCATTTCTGTCCTCTATAGTGGACAAACACCGATACAGCTTTTGCCTCCTAACAACTGTTTTCATATGAAACGCATAAAAATGTACCTAAATTTTGTATGTGAGCGTTATGATATGAATAATGAATAAAAATTAAAATGTGTGTTGCTGCATACTGTATGTTCTATGATGATCGATGTACAAAATCAAATCTACAGAATATAATCAGATATAGTTGTGTCACAAGAAGTAGTCTGAAGATCCAAGTGTGAGTGCAAATAAAGAGTTTATTAAATGACAGCAAAAGACAGAGATGACAGCAGTCGAGGACTCCAGCCGTGAACACACACACACACACACACACACACACACACCCATGAACCGTGATAAGTTGAGGGGGACACCATAAAATAAAATGATTTTCTAGTTGTGTTAGTTGTAATCACACATTTTTTAATTAATTTACAGTTTACGTTTTAATATTATAATTTTCAGTTCGAAAGTAGGATTTCATTGTGATTGAAGTGCTGCCATGAAAAGGCTTTTAAATGCACTTCATCTATTTCAGCACACGATGGCAGTACAAGAAAACAGAAATGTATAATGTTAGCGGGATATGATCACTGTCTTGAACTGTAAATGTGTAAATTGTGCAATAAAAATACTAAAAAGACAGTAAAGACATTTATAATGTTAACAAACAGTACTATTTTAAATCATTTTAAATAATTCAGATTTCTGTTTGATTTTTTTATATTTCTATTCTGTTCTTTATGTTCATCATTTAAAAAATGATTAAAACAATGATTATTACAGATTTCACTAAGCAGCACAACCGTTTTCAGCGAAGAAGAAGAAGAAGAAGAAGAAGGGTATATTTGGGTAATATTGCGAAAACACAAACATTACAAGAGAAACATATCAACATTATTCTCAATTAATATAAAAACGATAAAAGAAGCAAAGTGATAATTAACAAATTATCCACATATCAGCTCCTAATGGGCTAAAATATCAGAATAAGGAGCGATTTTCATATTCAGTCACAAGAGGGAGCTACAGCAGCTTCATTAGCATCAACGCATCCAAAAAAGAAATAGTAAAAAATAACATATAATGAAATATTTGCAATTTCATATGTTGCTTGCAAATACTTTTCTTTAATCAAACTACACATATTTTAAAAAGGAAGTTCCCCTGCGTCCACAAGATGTAATTATAACGTCTACCATTATTTTATTTGCATATTTAAAGACACACTCATACAGTATATATTTAGAATTATATATATTAAATATATTTAATATATAAGCATAACATACATTTCTTAAATATATGCATGTGTATGTATTTACAAAAACTTTTATTTTGGATGTGATTAATCGTTGCCCAGCACTAATATATATATATATCATGAATCCATCTCTGGAAATAAAGAGGATTTTAATGACGTTCACTATGATCGTCACTTAATCAGAGTTTAGAGAGGAAATTGAATATCTGTTGATATTTCCTGATCAAACACACAGATACTGAGGTTTTCACAGCAGCTTCTGCTGATGGTCATCTGGATCAGGCAGTGATCACATGACTCATAAAATAATGTAGGAAAAAATACATTTTAAACAGATTACAGAAATATTGAATAGTTAGGGTTCACTTCATGCACTTCAAAAAAGAGTTAGTGTGAAAATGTTTTTATAAGTATTCACGACCTATGACTGTAAAATAATGTTGTTTTTCCATGTTCGGTCACTAGTTGTCGCTCCAGCAGGGTCTTTAGGAGAGATGTACTGTCTGTACACCGTTAAACTGAGTCGAAATGACTGAATCTGAAGATTAAAAAACATTCTGACATGTAGATTGGTCAAAAAAAAAAAAAAAAAAATTATAATAATTTATTTAATATCCCATAATGATCAACTCTCTGAGTGTGATGTTTGACCTTTTGACCTTTAGTCTAAATCAGCCACATAGTGACATTCAGAATCACAATAAACTGTCAAAAATCAATTGTAAATAGTTCAAAATTGACATAAAATTGTTCAAAACAGTAATCCTGCAGAAGTGAGTCAACACAGATGTGTAGATCCTGTACAGGGTTTCATTATCTGTGCACTGTTCTGTAATTTCTTTCTTTTGTTTTTTTTTTTCCTTTTTTAAATGTGATATATCAACATGATTTGATTGTGCTATATAAAGCAGATCTGAATGCTATTGTTTAGTATTAAAAACAAAATTTCCAATGTGCTGGTCAGTTTCTTTTCTGGTTTCTCTCTTTCACATGTTCACATCCATAAAAGTAGAAGTATGAGGATCTGAGGATGAGGATCTCTCCTGAGAGCTTCAGTTTCTTAAAGGACTGTTTATCAGCATTGGTTCTAGCAGAAGCTCATTAAACCACAGTGTGTTTAAAGATTAAAGTGTCTCTATGCTGGCAGTTCTTCTCTCTCATCTGCTCTCAATTGATCACTTGCTACTATATTCACACAAAATACATGTTTTGTTGATGTGAATCATTCAGATTGTTGTACTGAACTCATCTCTTGCTGAAATCTTTTCATGGTGATTCAGTGACTGATGCTGCTGGTGTCGGTGGTTTAGCTGATGTGGAGTTTGATTATAGTTTGTGGAGAGTAGAAAACCACTGGACCAAAACTGAACAAAAGTGAAGAAAAAAACAAACAAACAACAAAACTGAAGGACAAGCTGCAGAGATACTTGAGAAGGCCAAACATCTGTGCATCATGGGGTTGAGGGGCATGAAGGGAAAAAATGTGCTAAAATAGTCATAATGAGAGATAAAGATCAAACTAGAGCAGAGTGGAATTTGTGACTGATATTCACACATGTATTTTTGCGACCGTGTGACTGCGGTCAGTTGTTTTTCTTCTCAGATTCTCATTTCACTCTCACATTTTTTTTTCTTCACTCCAGTGGTCAACATCTTCCTAGAACTGATTAACAGTAATTTTTCAGCAGAAACATAATGACAAAGCAAATAACAGGTTTTTAACATCTTTGCAAATTTATTAAAGATAAAAACTTAAATGATTCGATTGCATAAATATTCATACCCTTATCTGGGACAGTTGAAATTTAGCTCAGGAGCATTAATATTGCTTGTAAGTGTTTCCACACCTTGAGTGACATTAACCAGTGGCAAATTCAATTGAATGGGTATGATTTGGAAAGGCACACATGTTTTAATAAAAGGCCTAACAGCTGAAAATGCATATTAGAGCAAAGACCAAGAGTTCAGAAAAAATTCTGCTGCATTGGAGGTTCACAGAAGAATGTAGCCTCCATTAGCCATAATGGAAGATGTTTGGAACAACCAGGACTCTTCCTAGAGCTGGCCTCCTGGACAAACTGAGCAAGTGATGGAGAAGGGCTTTGGTTTGAGTGGTGACCAAGAAGCTGATGGTCACTCTAGTTGAGCTCCATGATCATATGTGGAGATGGGAGAAACCTACAGAAGGACAAACATCGCTGCAACACTCCACCGATCTGGGCTTTATGCTGGTGTGGCCAAACTCAATCCTCTCCTCAGTGAAGACACATGAAAACACACTTGAAATTTGCAAAACAGCACCTGAAAGACCCTCAGACTGTGAGAAACAAAATTCTATGGTCTGATAAACCTCAATTCCAAGCGAAGGAAACCAGCCCTCATCCCACTTCTGACACAGGAATGAATTAAATTTGAAATTTCTATATTAATTTGAAAATATTCCGATAGAAAGCAGTTGTTTCAATAGTAAAAATAGTTCACAATATTACTGCTTTTGCTGGATCAAATAAATGCAGGCTTGGTGAACAGAAGAAAACTCTTTAAAAACATTAAAAAATCTTACTGTTCAAAAACTTTTGACTGATAGTGCATTTTAAAATGATAATTTGACAAAAGAGCTTTAAAGCCTGGATTCCATGTAAAATGCTCTCTTCTCTTTAAATATGTTTAGTTCTATAAATTTGAATTGATGTTAACCTTTCAACATTAACATTTTGCTTCAGTGTCTTACATAAATTAGAAATTAACTTGTTATTAAGGAGTTTAGTTTAGTTTGTTGTTCTTTTGGAAGTTCTTTTTTCTTTTTTTTATCTTTATCAACTCTTCATCAACTCTTTATCAACAACAAACAACAACTGACAAATACAAACAAACATCAAGATTTAATTTACTTACTGCATCCTATAGCTAAAAATCTATTTTACTGTCAAATATGCATTTGATAAAATGCAGTATGTTCAATAATATCCATTATTATTATTATTATTATTATTTATTTATTTATTTTATTTATGTATTTTGTTTCTGTCCTATTTTAAGGCCCTAACCCCAGCGAAACATTCATAGGGAAATCGTAGTCCGAATGCGCTGGATTTTTCCAGGGCTGAATCTTATCTCCAGTCCAGCCCTGTCTGTGTAACAGAGCGAACGACATGTGAGGCATGCGGATCCATACGCAAAGCTTTATTCACAGACATGGTCATACACAGGCAGGGTCGAGCATCAGCAAACAGATATGCACAAGGCAAGACAGAGTATTCCTAGGGCTGGCGTAGGTCATCGATCGGCAAAAAAAAGGGAGTCCAGAGGGATTGACATCCAGCAACATGCGCAATAGTTGAGTCCGAGCGGCGAGACCAGGGTTAATCCAAGATGGAAGTCCATGAACCAGATTCATGAGTCTGACACTCTTTAAAATAATAGTTCTTTGGCATCACTGTGAAAACTCCCTTTTGCAATCTTTATTTTTTTCAAATGTATATGTAACTATGACATAATGACATTTAACGGGCATATATTTGTATTCACAAAGAGCATGTGATTCTGTCTCCTGTCTCTGTATTTGGGATGTAGAAAGTAAATAATCCAAAAACAGAATCATGTTTTGATCAAGAGTCGAGCAATGACTTGAGACTCCTGTGTACACCACACAGACTTCTGTAGCACTCTGAAAGAAAATGCAAATGCACATTCACTGACTTATTTATCAATTTCATCAGCTTATTTATGTCCTCTTCCTGACAAGAATACTCTAAAATGTATGGGACCCTGGACCACAAAACCAGTCATAAGTGTCAATTTTTCATATATAAGCTTAAAATAATAAATAAATAAATAAATAAATAAGCTTTCCATTGATGTATGGTTTGTTATGATAGCACAATATTTGGCTGAGATACAACTATTAGAAAATCTGGAATCTGAGGGTGCAAAAAAAATCTAAATATTGAGAAAATCGCCTTTAAAGTTGTCCAAATGAAGTTCTTAGCAATGCATATTACTAATAAAAAATGAAGTTTTAATATATTTACAGTAGTAAATTTACAAAATATCTTCATGGAACATGATCTTTACTTAATATACTAATGATTTTTGGCATAAAAGAAATATCGATAATTTTGACCCATACTATGTATTTTTGGCTACTGCTACAAATATACTCCAGCGACTTAAGACTGGTTTTGTGGTCCAGAGTCACATATTTCTTCTTGTTTTTTTTTTTTTTTTTTTAATATAGGCTAAAAGACGGATTTTTAAATAAAAAGCTGTTTGTTTTATATTTGCTGATTTACAAACGGACCAGTCTTTATGCATTTTTGCACATACAGTAACACTCATATCAGCAGAAATCTGTGATTTCACACCAGGCTCATAGTTTGGAGAACAGACAATCTGATCTCACAGGAAAATGTAACTATGTTATGACATGGCGAATTTGTATGAATTTGTATGGTTTGAATCGTACAAAAACTTACCATTATTACAAAAATGTGAGCATGAAGGTCCACGAGTAAACATGGGGTGTAAGCAGATAAATTAGATTGTAAATATATGCAAATTACCAACCAATTCACCAGAACATAATTTTCTTATGAATTGGCATGAGATTGTGTTGCCACAGATGGAGGGAATATTTCAGTATTTATCTCTTTCTTTGTTTGATTAAATATTTTCATTAAGTCATTTTAATTTGCCTATAATAGCAATTTCACATTTTTAGGGGAATAGATGTGTCTTAGATGACATATAAGAGTTTGTGATGCGGTAGTATTGTAATGCCTCTGAATGATGGTCTTGTGCGACCCAATATGAATGTATCAGAGTAGAAGACAAAAAGACACTAAAATACATCTGCTGCTTTTACAAATGTCTGTTGTGGTGCTTGTGTTTGTAAATCATTAAACACACATCTAAATCTGAATCACTGCTGAAATAATACAGAAACATCAAAGACAGAAATATGTTCTCTTACCGATTTATGTCTTTTGTAAAATGTGGGATCAGTGTAAGTGATCTCTCTCACGGGTCTGAACTGTAACAAAATATAACAGAAACAAAAAACTCAATGAACTGATGTTTGAGTATTGTTTTACATTACACACACACACACACACACACACACACACACACATGCAGTAGGTAAAAGTAGGCAGTGCTTGCCTTCTTGGTCAGTTTTTCTGTGTTTCCTGCCGATGCAGAAGATCCCGACAGCAGCTACGATCAACAGAGATCCAGCATCAGCAGCAGCAGCAGAGATCAACACTATCAGAGATACAGAGTCTGGAGGATGCGAAGGAGACGGTCGTTAGTGTGAGTGAATGTGTACATAAACACTAAATATTATCACAGACAAACCTGAACATGGCTGACAGATCTCAGTGTTGTTGAGATGTCTCGTCTGGTTGCTGATGGGATTGTTCAGCACACAGCTGTAGGAATCATCCAGACACTCCAGAGATAAAGAAAGACTTCTGCTGAGATCAGACACACTGATGCTGGATGATAAACTGTTTCCTTTGTACCAGGAGAGAGTCACATGACTCACATTCACCACTGAACACAGAAACACACAACTGGACACTTATGACCCTGATGAAGATGAATTACTGCTGATGACAGGAACAGGCAGATGAGCTGAAAACATGAGGGGATAAATTGAATTCATTAATAAAAATGATGTGATAATTATCTGTTGATTGATATTTAAAATTTAAATAAAGTTGCAGGGAACATAAAGTTATTAGAAAAAATATATATAAAAATTATAAGAACAAAATGCACATGAATATGAATGTATCATAATAGAATTGTCATTTAACAATATTCTCAATAATTCAGAAAGTTATTATTGTCAAAAGATGTTTATAAAAACCCGGGTAAGTAATTCTCTGCTCACCGTAGACAGTAAGATTGAATGTGTTGAGCGGCGACTCTCTTCTGCTGCTGGTGACTTTATAAAGTCCAGAGTCTGTGGTTCTGGTGTTTGTGATGCTCAGAGATCCAGTCTGATCCAGCTGCAGTCTGTCTCTGAATCTCTCATCATAAAACTCTCTCTTATTGTTCTTACCCTTGATTTTAGCTATGAGAACGAGTCCAAATGTCCACATTATCAGATCATCTCTCTGTATTTCAGTATCATCAGAGTTTAGAGTGACAGAATCTCCCTCCGTCACTGACACTGACTTCACTGCATCAACACCAAACACACCTGGAGAACAAACAGACATAATTACTTAGTAAAATAATTTCTGAAAGTTTTCCTTTTGAAACAATTAAAAAATTATCACGGCAAAACATTTCTTCACTCTGGACTAATTTCAATGTATATTCAATGAAAGAGTTGAGAGCATCAACAAAAAGTATTTAAGTACAGCGGTCTGGAAAGCAGGAAAATATTAGAGGCAAAATAAATGATGGAATAATAAATAACAGAATTATATTTGTGGACAAATTGTAATATAAACAAAACTGAAGCCAAACAAACACTCACCAGCCAGACTCCATGAGAACAAATGAAGAGTTCAGATGCAAAAGTGCAGTCTGAAATTTTCATCTAAAATGAGCATTTTTATCAGGCTGCTATATTTACGTTCAGTAATTTTACTCTAATGGCAACGTATAAGTCCTTTTCTATGCAATTAAAGTGAAATAACTGAACAAAAATATAGGAGAGTGAGTAAAAATGCTCATTTTAGAAGAAAATTTCAGACGGCACTTAGAGGCTTTTGCATCTGAACTCTTCAAATGTATGTAAATAAACATTTTCTTCAGCAGCTTCACAACAGAACTGTGATGGTAAACCTTGAATTTTTCATAAAGTGAATGAAGCTGTCTGTAGTGAAGTGGTTTAGTGAAGCTCTGCACTGACTGTGAATAAACTCCTCCAGTAGCTCCACCCTTCACAATGACACTGATCTACAGAAACAAGAACAGAGAATGTGAACTCTTTTTAACTTTTTTAATTTAAACTTTCTCTATTATTAAAGCAAAAAATGAACCTCTAGGCCAGTACCCCTAAATAACATTCATGAACTAAACTGAGTGTGTCAGATTCAAGACACACAGACGAGCAGTGGGTCGTGCAGGGAACGATATGAAACCACTGTAATTACATAAATTTCAAAATAATCTTCAGCTTCTATATTTAGAAAGTGGTTCTTTGACTACACTGAGGGATTTCTGTAGTGACCCATGCATTCTCTGTAGTACTTCTATGTAGGGTCACAGAAGAGCTAAAGCAGGAAACATCCTGGACAGTCCATCATATCAACACAGCAAACGCAAAACGCCTCTCGAACCAAAATCTCAATTCCAAAATCATATTTCTTCTTCTTCTCGTAGTTCACTTCATTGGATGTTTTCCTTTTTTCGAATATTGTGGTTGTTTAATTAAGTTATTAACCATTTTACACTTGTTTTTATGAATTGCTAATAAAAACATGTCAACCAAGGTTTATATCACAGTTGTCTATGTACCACTCTAGATGATTAACTAGTAGATTAAGCTATATAATTTTGCTCTCATTAAATAATAATAATAATAATGATAATATACTCAGATCAACTAAGTTTAATTGAGCAAAGGTAACTAAATAAAATAATAGATTCAATTTCTTTCTTTTTTTCAGTGTAGTTTATAAATATGAAAAACAAAAACTCACACAGGGATATGTTTTGCTTTAATTATTGGGTCATTAACTGCATTCTAATCACATGCATCATATCACAGTGAATGCTTTTGGGCTCTCGAAATACCAACATGTTTTGAGTGACTAAACAGAGTCAGCCGGCACATCTTTAAAACAACAATTGATATCAAAGATGATAAATATCGCACATCCCTATAGTAAAGTATTTTATTCCATTGATAGTGTTTATTCATGTGATTTTTTTAAGGTTTTCAAGGAAAGATTTCAGCAGATTTATATTGTAAAAATGTTATCTTTGTTTTATTTTCAGCGTGGATAGGGACTCTTGAGTGAAGCTGTAACATCATACATGTGTAGATGTAAACAATTTACAAATTAGCATCAGCAGATGGCGCTAATATATTATTATAGTTTCAGATCATGTGCTAAAAGGGAAAAAAAGTTAAAGTAGGCTAATCTTAGAATCCTCAGTATCTATTTTTAACAAATGTCATATAGTTGTAGTCAAACAGTCCACCAGAGAAAATAATAGCTGAACGTATAAAAGTGAACACATTCAAACGTTTACACGCTTGATTCTTACTACTCTGGATGATCCACAGCTGTTTTATTTATTTTAATTAATTAATGTGTTTATTTCATTATTTCTCATGCTTTCTTGTCCACTGTGATGGCCAAAACACCCAAAGCTTGCCACCTTCTGAGAAATGTGAAAAATCTAGAACTATACACAATTTTAGACATAAAAAGACAACACACTTTGGCAAAGTCGACTGCAGGATGTTTTATGAGCGTAATCCACCATTTTAGATTTTAGTATTTCCTCATTCAAATAGATACGCTTGGTCTTGGACACCCAAAATATCTGCCCGGACGCTTTTCAAATATTGCTGCTGAATGAACAGACTTTACTTGAAATAGACTTGGATATTAATTAATATACAAACACTTCAAATAAGTTATTATTGACATTTCCATATATCTGTGTTTAAAGGCCTAAAATATCATGGAGTATCAGTTAAAACGTAATGTGTTTTCATGTTCAGTCACAAGAAGCTAAAGCAACATCATCTGCATTAGGCAGCATCACCCTGAAAGCAGTCACTGATCAAATATTACATATTAAAATATTTGCAGTTGTATATGTTGCTAGAAAATTCCTTTATTGCACCAAACACATATTTGCTGAATGCTCTTCAAAGAAGAAGGCCATGCCTTGTGTTCCTTGATAAGTGTAGTTACAGCATCTACCAGCAGGGGCGAACAGGCCATGCAGTACTAACCAAGAGACAATACCATGAGCAATTACATATAACATGAAGAAAAATCTAAAAAAAAAAAAAAAAAAAAAAAAAGTAAGTATAATGATTGTATTTTATGTACATGTATTTAAAAGCACAGTTACTGGGAGGAGACCATTTCATGAACCCATCTCAGATGAACAAACAAATTATTTCAATCACTATGATTACCATTAAAGACATTTAATCAGAGTTCAGTGGGAAAAATGAGCTGTTATAAGTCTGTTGATATTTGCTGATCAAACACAGATCACTGCGTAATATACTGAGGTTTTCACAGGAGCTTCTAGTGATGATGGTCAGGTCAAATCTTAAAGGGATAGTTCACCCAAAAATGAAAATTCAGTCATCATTTACTCACCCTCAAGTAGCTCCAAACCTGTATGATCGTCTTTGTTCTGTTGAACACAAAGGAAGATATTCTGAAGAATGTGGGAAACGAAGCAGTTCTGTATTTAGTATTGTTTTCCTACTATGGAAGTCAATGGTGCCCCAAAACAGCCTGGTTACAAACTTTCTTCAAAATGTCTTCCTTTGTGTTCGGCAGAACAAAGACATTCATACAGGTTTGGAACTACTTGTGGGTGAGTAAATGATGACAGAATTTTCATTTTTTTCAACTATCCCTTTAATTAAAATCAAAAACAGAACCAGGCAGTGATCACTGATCACATAACTCTATAATAACAATTTAGGAAAATATATTTTAACTGATTATTAAAATATTAAATGTTTAATATACACATGTAACACTGTTTTTCCATGTTTGGTCACAGCAGGGTCTTAATGAGAGGTCTGTACATGATTAAACTGAGTTCAGATGAAATAAATAACACACCTGAATCAGATTTTAATGGCTGAAAAAAGACTGTGGAGATACTTGATCAGGCCAAACATCTGTAGATCATGGGGTTCAACAGCCATGAATGGGTTGAAATAGTGACGAGAGATCAAAGGTCCAACTAAGAGCAGAATGAAAAGGTTCACATATTTATTTTTGCAACCATGTGATTGTCTGATTTATTTCTTCTTAGCTTCTCAATTCACACTCAGTGATTTTTTTTTTTTTCACACTCCAGGACAGAACTACTTCATCTTACAAATGGTTGTCCAAAGCAAAAAAAAAAAATGCTACAAAATGTCATTAAGTGGGACATGCTGGTGCTATTTTTGCCATCATCACTCCAAAATTAGTAAGAAACAAGTGCAATCTATATATGCCTTAAAAACCCTTGGAAACCCCTTCAAAAGATGGAAAAATGCACCACTTTTATGAAATTTTTAATGTGCATATATTTGTATTCACATAAAATGTGTGATTTCATTTCCTGCCCCTTATTTGGGTGTAAAAAGTTACTAACCCCCAAACAGAATCACAGTTTGATCAAGAGTCGGTCAGTGTCTTGAGAATCCAGTGTATGCCACATTATCCTGCTTTATGCCTCTGAAAGAAAATATAAAGGCATGGTCACCGATGTATTTTTTTCCATGAACATAAATTGTAGCCTACAGTCGTGGCCAAAAGTTTTGAGAATTACATAAATATTAGTTTTCACAAAGTTTGCTGCTAAACTGCTTTTAGATATTTGTTTCAGTTGTTTCTGTGATGTACTGAAATATAATTACAAGCACTTCATACGTTTCAAAGGCTTTTATCGACAATTACATGACATTTATACAAAGAGTCAGTATTTGCAGTGTTGGCCGTTCTTATTCAGGACCTCTGCAATTCGACTGGGCATGCTCTCAATCAACTTCTGGGCCAAATCCTGACTGATAGCAACCCATTCTTTCATAATCACTTCTTGGAGTTTGTCAGAATTAGTGGGTTTTGTTTGTCCACCGCCTCTTGAGGATTGACCACAAGTTCTCAATGGGATTAAGATCTGGGGAGTTTCCAGGCCATGGACCAAAAATTTCAACGTTCTGGTCCCCGAGCCACTTAGTTATCACTTTTGCCTTATGGCACGGTGCACCATCGTGCTGGAAAATGCATTGTTCTTCACCAAACTGTTGTTGGATTGTTGGAAGAAGTTGCTGTTGGAGGGTGTTTTGGTACCATTCTTTATTCATGGCTGTGTTTTGGGCAGAATTGTGAGTGAGCCCACTCCTTGGATGAGAAGCAACCCACACATGAATGGTCTCAGGATGCTTTACTGTTGGCATGACACAGGACTGATGGTAGCGCTCACCTTTTCTTCTCCTGACAAGCCTTTTTCCAGATGCCCCAAACAATCGGAAAGGGGCTTCATCGGAGAATATGACTTTGCCCCAGTCCTCAGCAGTCCATTCACGATACTTTCTGCAGAAGATCAATCTGTCCCTGATGTTTTCCTGGAGAAGTGGCTTCTTTGCTGCCCTTCTTGACACCAGGCCATCATCCAAAAGTCCTCACCTCACTGTGCACGCAGATGCTCTCACACCTGCCTGCTGCCATTCCTGAGCAAGCTCTGCACTGCAGGTGCCTCGATCCCACAGCTGAATCAACTTTAGAAGACAAAAATTTTGAGAATGACACAAAAACATTCTCCAAGAGCAACTTCTCCCAACCATCCAAGAACAGTTTAATGATGAACAATGCCTTTTCCAACATGAAGGAGCACCTTGCCATAAGGCAAAAGTGATAACTAAGTGGCTCGGGGAACAAAACATCAAAATTTTTGGTCCATGGCCAGGAAATTCCCCAGACCTTAATCCCATTGAGAATTTGTGGTCAATCCTCAAGAGGAGGGTGGACAAACAAAAACCTACAAATTCTGACAAACTCGAAGCATTGATTATCCAAGAATGGGCTGCCATCAGTCAGGATGTGGCCCAGAAGTTGATTGACAGCATGCCAGGGCGGAGTGCAGAGGTCTTGAAAAAGAAGGATCAACACTGCAAACATTGAGTCTTTGCATAAACCTAATGTAATTGTCAATAAAAGCCTTTGACACTTATGAAATACAAATAATTATACTTTAGTATACCATAGTAACATCTGCCAAAAAGATCTAAAAACACTGAAGCAGCAGACTTTGTGAAAATGTATATTTGTGTCATTCTCAAAACTTTTGGCCACGACTGCATATTTATACATTCATTCTTTTAACCTTTTGAGCGGTACGGTCCCACATATGGGATTTAGAACGTTCGGTGACGTCGCATAACTGCCAAATTCAAACTGCGTTTTCGCGCTTTGTCTGACACTGAGATGCCGCTGCACTTGTCATATAATCGCACCTATGCAGTGTTTTTAACCACATAATGTTTATTTCATGCTTTAGACATTTAAATACACATAAGTACTAGTAAAACAATACATTTAGAGTTCGTAAAATACACTCAGATGTTTATGGAAGCAGCAATAACAATCCATTCAAATATAACTTTCAGAAGTGTTTTATTAATATCAAATACACATAGTGTAAGTAACTATAAAGTTAACTCTATTCTTCTCCCATTTCACCCGCCACTTACTTACATGTATTTCGCGAGAAATGGATGAATTTACGTGATGTAAATCTGACTGACAGGACTCTCTGAACTGCCGCGCGAACAAACATGGCGGCGCCCATATCACATTACAGATCACGATCAAGATCATTTAGAACTGTTTTTAAACGATAAAACACACTCATTTGCACATGTTTGTGAATCGGAATATCAGATAGTTGATTATATGGTAAGCAAGTTTATGAATATTTTGAATAAAAAAGGAAAAACGAAATAAAAGCCATCCATCTGCCCCTCAGACAGCCTGCCGGATGACCTCAACATATTCTATGCCCGCTTCGAGACCTCCAACGTCAACACAGAGAGGAGGCACACACACACTCAGACCACCCAACCCCCCCTCCCCCCTCCTACCGTCTCATCAGCTGTGGTACACAAAGCACTGAGGAAGATCAACCCCCGTAAGGCAGCAGGGCCAGACAACATACCTGGGCGGGCCCTCAGAGCTTGTGCTACAGAGCTGGTCGACGTACTCACGTGCATCTTTAACCTCTCCCTCAGTCAAAGCATTGTCCCAACCTGCTTCAAAACCTCAACCATCGTCCCCCTTCCCAAGAAGAGCCCCCCAACCTGTCTGAATGACTACAGGCCAGTAGCACTCACTTCAATCATCGCAAAGTGTTTTGAGAGAGTGGTGCTGGCCCAAATTCAGAGCAGCGTGCCAGACACTTTGGACCCCCTGCAGTATGCATACCGGACCAACAGGTCCACCTCAGACGCCATTGCTGCTGCTCTCCATATTTCCCTCTCTCACCTGGAAGATAAAGACACTTACATCAGGATGCTCTTTATTGACTACAGTTCTGCTTTCAACACGGTCATCCCCCATAAACTCACCCACAAACTGCTTGCACTTGGACTACACCCCACACTCTGCGACTGGCTCCTAGATTTCCTGACTGGTAGACCGCAGTCTGTCAGGATTGGAAATAGGACCTCAGACACCATCATAACAAACATTGGCACCCCACAGGGGTGTGTTCTCAGTCCCATCCTCTACACACTGTTCACACATGACTGCGTCGCCTTTCACAAGGACAACATCATTGTGAAGTTCGCTGACGACACTGCAGTGATAGGACGGATCACTGGTGGAGATGAAGCAGCCTACAGGAAGGAGGTGGCCAGACTTATGACATGGTGTGAGGACAACAACCTCGCCCTCAACACGGACAAGACAAAGGAGATGATAGTGGACATGAGGAAGGAGAGGAAAACTCACCAGCCACTGTTTATCCGAGATCTTGAAGTGGAGAGGGTGAGCAGCTTTAAATACTTGGGGGTCCACATCAGCGAGGACCTCACCTGGACACTCAACACCACCCAGCTGGTTAAGAAAGCACAACAGCGGCTGTACTTCCTAAGGAGGCTGAGGAAGTTTGGCATGTCACCTAAGATCCTCAGCAACTTCTACAGCTGTGTTGTTGAGAGCGTTCTGACCAGCTGCATCACCGTGTGGTATGGCAGCATTACAGTGAGGACATAGCGTCTGCAGAGAGTGGTGAAGACTGCTGAGAAGATCATCAGGACTCCACTGCCCTCCCTGCAGACCATTTACCATCGCAGAGTTCACAGGAGAGCTGCCTCCATCCTTAAGGACCCCACCCACCCACAACATGGACTGTTCACACTCCTACCCTCAGGACGGAGGTACAGGAGTGTGAAATGTAGGACTTCAGATTAAGGAACTCCTTCTTCCCTCAGCCATTAGACTGTTAAACGGGTAGCCAGTGAACACAGACTAGTCTCACATATCTCATAGAATATGTGGACTAAACTGCTACAGCAAAAATTTTGCACATTGCTAATGTTACTGCTGCTATTTCATATCAAGTATCTTCATCTTGATTTGCACATTATTAATGTTAAAGCTGCTATTGTTATTATGTAGTTGCACTCAGTTGTTACAGACTACTGCACTACTGTTTTCTTTTCTTATTTATGTGTATTTTTCTATTTATTTTTATTCTATTTAGGTGTATGTCTGTTTTTATTTTTACATAATTTGCACTTGTCTTGGCATTCAGTGTGGACTGCAAAGAAAGAATTTCATTGTACAGGGAAACTTGCTTTTCCTCACTGTGCATATGACAATAAACGTTTTGAATCCTTGAATACAGTGTTATTGTGGCCGCGGTGTGTCACGTGACAATCATGACGCATCGCCATGGAAACATTAAGGGGAAACGTTCTAAAATAACGGTCGCCTAAAAAAAAAACTCACTCTGGGGGGACCGCTGGAATATTTTAAACTCACCACTGAAAAGGTTAAAGACCAGGTATGTGGTAGCCGCACTGAAACTCAAACATCTTCACAACAACACAAGAATAAAAGTTCAGTATTACTTAAAGAAATGATATATATTTATTATTGCACAGTGGAATTACTTAAAGTAATAATAATAATAATAATACTATTTTTAAAAGTAAATATATGCTGATGGGAGAGATATATATATGCCCATGGGGCAGCTGTGGCTCTTCCTTACATTCTGTTATGTTTCTGCAGTTAACTCAGCTCAAACTGATTAATATACAAATTTAAAACGTGTATGTGTGAACTGAGAATGTGAGTTGAATGCGGATGATCTGGATGAAGTGAATGAGGAGGAGGGGACGAGTTCACTTTAATAACATAAGACCCGCCCACAAGTGTCAATCACTCTGACATCATCAACATTTCAGCTCCAGCTACAACAACAAAACATGTTTCTGCTTTTATGAGCCTCTAAAATTTGTCCAGTGAAAGTGAGAAATAAATCTCTGTGTGTTGAGCTTTTTAAATTGCATTTAAATAGCTTCTTTGTTTTTAGATGAAGCAAAAACATGCATTTATTATATTATTAGTATTTTACATAATACATGTGTTATCCGGTTTAATTTAAATATTTAAATTAATTTAAATTAGATATGTTTTCCAAAGATATGTTCTGGAGTTAAAATGTTCCTCATCTAAGTCCCACATAAAATAAAAGTATTTTCTAATTGTGTTTGTTGAAATCACAAACACCCAGGGACTGAAAATGTGCCTATAAAATCAGATTTAGTTTAACTATTCACTGAATAATTACAATGGTTGTGTGTTAATTGAAATATGACGTTTTAAATTATATTTATTACATTTTGTTTTTATTGTTTAAAATTACCATCTAGACAGGCTTTTAATTGCTTTTCAAGTGCTGCCATGAAATTACTTTAAATGCACTTCATCTTTTTCAGCACATGATGGCAGTACAAGAAAAAGGAAATTTGAAATGTTAGAAAGTGGGATATGATCTCTGTCTTGCATTGTAATCTGCAAATTCTGCAATAAAATGATGAAGAAAAAAAACAGTTTACATAATAATAATAATAAGTTTTATTTATATAGCGCCTTTCCAGAGCTCAAGGACACTTTACAATAAACATCAGAAATGGGAGGAAAACATCGAACAATAAACAGAAAGAAAACAACATCAGAAATCCAAAGAGTAATATACAACATAAAACAAAGTAAACAGAGGTTAACTAAGAAAGATAACATTCTGAAAACAAGTGAGTTTTGAGCAGCGATTTAAATTCAGACAGGCTATTGGCAAGACACAGTGATCTGGGTAGAGAGTTCCATAATTTAGGGGCAACAACACTGAACGATCTGCCCCCCATGGAAGAGAGGCGATATCGAGGGATGGTGAGAAGGCGAGAATCAGAGGACCGCAATGAACGTGGTGGAGAATAGGGGTGGAGCAGATTGCAGAGATAGTAAGGAGCCAGACCATTCAAGGCTTTAAAAGTAAGCAGGATAATTTTAAACTTGATGCGATAGGCCACTGGTAGCCAGTGCAGATCAGCTAGAATAGGGGTGATGTGGGCTGAACGCTTGGTGCAGTGAGAATCTGACGGCTGAGTTTTGAATATACTGTAATCTAGCAATAGTGGTAGCTGGCAAGCCAATGAAGAGGGCATTACAGTAATCGAGGCGAGATGAGACAAAAGCGTGAATGAGAGTTTCTGCATCTTTGGTACTTATGAAAGGACGGAGCTGGACAATTCGTCGTAAGTGAAAAATGCCAATTTAGAGAGAGTTAATATGATACTGAAATGAAAGAGATGGGTCAAACATAACACCGAGATTTCTGACGATACTAGATGGAGTGTTTAGAGTGCCAGTAATATCACAAGTAAAGTCAGCGGGAACTTTGGTGGTAAGTGCAGGAGTACCAATGATGATGATCTCGGTTTTTCCATATTTAGTTTCAGAAAATTAGAGTTAAGCCAAGTTTTAATATCCTGCATGCAAACAGAAATTTTGTCGATTTGGGTGGATAGGGAAGGCCTGCATGACGTGTAGATTTGGATGTCATCAGCATAAAAATGATAGCTAAAGCCGTGACGCTGTAGTATCTGACCCAGTGGTAAAATGTAAATAATAAACAGCAAAGGCCCCAGAACGGAACCCTGGGGGACGCCTTGTTTCAGGGGGGCAGTAGGGGATCTGAAATCCCGAGCAGAAATGTAAAAGTGTCTATCATATAGATATGAAGAGAACCAGGAAAGAGCAGTACCAGATATACCCACAGCCGAAAGTCGAGAGATGAGTAAATCATGAGAGATAGTGTCAAAGGCAGAACTGAGGTCTAGTAACAGAAGTAACGATAGAGAGCCGGTATCGCAAGAGAGTAATAAATCATTAACTACCTTTACAAGGGCAGTTTCTGTACTATGTTTTGGACGGAAGCCTGACTGAAATGGATCAAAGAAATTATTTGCCACTAGGAAGGACGAAGCTGGGCTGCTACAGTACTTTCCAGTAATTTAGCAACAAATGGCAAGTTTGAAATGGGACGATAATTGGATAAAACTGACGGATCGAGATTGGGTTTTTTGAGAACCGGGGTAACTGCAGCGATTTTAAGTGACTGAGGAAAAGTAGTAGTGACAAGCGAAGCATTTATGAAATGAGAGATAGGTGCAGAAATTACCGAATGACACTGTTTTAAGAGAGAAGTAGGAGCTGGGTCTAGTCGACAGGTAGAGGAGTTGGATTTCGAAATAAGCTGAGAGACAGAGGAAGGATTAGTAAGAGAGAAGTAGGATAGGGAATGACCAGAGGATTAGGCTCAAAGTTAAAGTTGATAGTGCTGTTCGAAAAGCCCTGGTGGACGGCAGCCGTCTTGTCTAGAAGATGATTTAGAAAGGAGTAGCAGAATTCAGCTGAACCTGCAGTATCATTAGGTGGGAGTTTGGTAAGTTTATTTACTGTGTCGAATAGTGCTTTTGGTCTGTTACTAGCTTTATTAATCATGGCAGAAACAAAACTAGAGCGTGCTAAGTGTAAGGCAGATTTGTAATTTTGAGATGTTCAAGAAAGGCTTGGTGATGAACAGTGAGGCCAGTTTTCCTATAGAGACGTTCAAGCCGTCGACCGGAGCTCTTGAGGATGTGAAGGTCGGGGGTAAACCAGGGAGAAGTATGAGTAGAAGGAACAGTTCTAGTCTTAACAGGAGCATGTACAGACAAAATATCAGATAATATGGAGTTAAAATTTGAAAGAAACAGTGAAGGAGAAGATAAATCAAAAACATCAGAAAGATTAGAGGAAGCAATAGAGGAACAAAATGATGTGACGTCAACATTATTACAATTACGGTAGGATATAACAGTCTTTGCAGATTTATCATGTATAGGCAAACTAAAGTGAAAGTCTATGAGTTTATGATCAGAGATACCAGTATCAGAGGAAGAGATGGAACAAATACCAACACCTGAGGTACAGATCAAATCAATGATATGACCATGAGAATGAGTAGGAAAATTAACATGCTGAGACAAACTAAAACAATCAAAAACAGACAGTAGTTGAGTGGTGTTAGAGCAAACAACATCAACATGTATATTAAAGTCACCAAGCAGGAGAACAGGAGAAGACATGGAGCAGGCAAGGGTTAACAGTTCACTAAGTTGGGAAAAAAAGTTTGAAAATGCTTTGGGAGGACGATAGAGTAGAATGATAGTAAGAGAGTCAGCCTTCAGAACCATATATTCAAATGTATCGGTGTCGTGGAAGTCGAGTTGTGTGATACGGAGATTATCACGGTAGATGACAGCGAGACCACCCCCTTTACCATGCAGTCGTGGCCTGGACAACTGCTTATATCCATATGGCGTGAGTATGTTTAACTGCAGGAAGTCATCAGGAACTTGCCAAGTTTCCGTGAGAAACAAAAAGTCAAGCTTATTGTCAGTTATGAGTTCGTTGAGGTAAGGGGCTTTATCCGAGATGGACCGACAGTTCAAAAGAGCAGCATGACAGTACGAGGCAGATGAATTTGACGACGATGTTAGCTGACAGTTGTTACCAGTGAGATGAATTAGAGAGCATGTTTACAATTAATAAACATTGCTATTTTAAATCATTTTAAATAATTCAAATGTGTATTTTCTATTTTAATCTGTTCTAAACTTTTGGTTCATCATCATCAAAAAAATAAATAAATAAATAAAAATAACTTTCAGATTTCAGACTTTTCAGATTTCAGTAAGAGCAAGATATCAACATAATTGTCAATCTGTATAAAAATGATCAAAGAAGCAATGTGATAATTAACACATTTTCCACATATGAGCTCCTAAAGCACTACAATATCAGAGTGATGAGCGATTTTCATATTCAGTCACAAGAGGGAGCTACAGCAGCTTCAGCAGGAGAGAGAAAGTGAAAGTGACCGAGTATGAGCTCTGCATTTATCACATCCAAGTGAACACACACAGCAATGAGTAATGAACACACACACACACACACACACACACACACACACACACACACACAGGCAGCAGTTGGGGGTTCTGTGCTCAAGTTGTCTCACCTCAGTGGTATTGAGGGTGGAAGAGAGTGCTGGTCATTCACTCCCCTCACTTACAATCCCTGTTACAAATAAAATATAATATAATGAAATATTTACATTTTCATATGTTGTTTGAAAATACAACTACACATATTCGTTTGAATGGCCTTCAAAGAAGAAGAGCTCTGTGTCTCCAGATAGTGTAGTTACAGCATCTACCAGCAGAGGCGATCTGCTCTGAGAAGAGAGAAAACAATACACACAATAAAGCCATGACAATACATATACTGTGAAAATCCTCCGAATATTATATTTCATCTCTGGAAACAGAGGATTTTAATGACTTTTACTATGATAGAGATTTAATCAGAGTTCAGTGAGGAAACTGAGCTGCTATATAACAAGTCTGTTAATATTTCCTCATCAAACTCACAGATCACTGAATAATATACTGAGATTTTCACAGGAGCGTCTAGTGATGATGATCAGATCAAATCTTAATTAAAATCAAATACAGGATCAGGTGGTGATCACATAACTCATAACATAATTTAGACATGACACGTTCTGTCACTAGTTGGCGCTCCAACAGGATCTTTAGGAGAGATGCACTGTCTGTACACCATTAAACTGAGTTATAATGACTGAATATGAAGATTAAAAACATTCTGACATTTAGATTGGTAATTTAGAATAATTAATTTAATATCATATAATGATCAACTATCTGTGTGTGATGTTTGACCTTTTGACCTTTAGTCTAAATCATTCACACAGTGACATTAACCTGTAAAAAATCAATTGTAAATGGTTCAGAATGTATGTAATATTGTTCCAAAGAGTAATACTGGACAAGTGAGTCATATTGAGTCATCAGAACTCGTTTATCTCTTCAGTTCACACAGACGTGTAGATCCTGATCCTGTACAAGCTCTCATTATCTGTGCACTGTTCTGTACAGTTCTGTAATTTTAAACAAATGTGATATCAACCAGATTTGATTCTGTTATATGAAGCACATCTGAATGCTATTGTTTAGTATTAAAAAACAAAACAAAATGTCCAATGCAATGTCAGTTTTCACACTCCATCTCTCTCTCACATGTTCACATGTATAAAAGTAGAAGTATAAGGATATTTTTGGCTCCTGAGAGCTTCAGTTTCTTAATGGACTGTTTATCAGCATTTGTTTTAGCAGAAGCTCATTAAACCACAGTGTGTTTAAAGGCTGGAGTGTCTCTGCACTTGCAGTTCTTCTCTCTCATCTGCTCTCAATTGATCACTTGCTACTATATTCACACAAAATACATGTTTTGTTGACGTGAATCATTCAGATTGTACTTAACTCATCTCTTGCTAAAATAAATTTCCTGTGGTGATTCAGTGACTGATGCTGCTGATGTCTGTGGTTTAGTTGGTCTGGAGTTTGATTATGGTTTGTGGGAAGAAGAAAACCACTGGATCAAACAATGATTATAACAGCTGGAGGACGATGGAGATACTTGATCAGTCCAACATCTGTAGATCATGGGCTTCAACAGACATGAAAAACAATGCTAAAATAGTCATGATGAGAGATAAAGATCAAACTAGAGCAGAGTGGAATATAAACCAAAGAAATGACTAATGTTCACACATTTATTTTTGCGACCGAGTGTCTGTGGTCAGTTGTTTTTCTTCTGAGCTTCTCATTTCACACTCACACTTTTTTTTCACTCCAGCGGTTAACATCTTCCTAGAACTGATTAACAGTGTGTTTTCAGCAGAAACACCCGCAGACATGATGAGGTTAATGTTTGTCACCTTTTAAAAGTCATTTTAAAGGTTTGAATGTGTATTCACTAAAAGTTTTCTCTCTCTTGATCATTCTTTTCATGTAGTAGTTGTATTTAAGTCATTCTTATTTATTTATTGTATTTTATTTCTGCAATAAAAGGCCTAGTGTCTGTTGTATTTTCTTATTAAAAGTGTGTGCTAAATGAACAAGTATAATAGAATGAAAAAAAAAATAATGCAGATGCAGAAGAATTTATTTTGTATCACATAATGAAGTGGAGAGGATGTCATTAGTGATTCTGATGGCGAGTAGAATATTGTATTTTGGGATGCAGTATATTTGATCAACCATCAGGCAAACGTGACCATGCAAGATGCACTGATTTAATCTTCAAGACTAAAGAAGATATAAGATATGAGTCACATGTAAGTCACTTTGGGAAAAAGTATCTGTTAAATGCATCAGTGTAGATGAAAACCAAATCAATGAGTAACTGAAGGCCAGAGCAGAACAAAAGCATGTTGTGTTGGGCTGGTGTTTGCAAACCTAATGTTCTTTTGCACCAGATCACAACAATGAGGCTGCAGAGTTAATATCTGCATGTTTATTTGAATCTGTATTTGCACACAATGCATGTATTGTTCATGTAAAGCATTCAGATTCAGATCTCTTGCTGAACTCTTTTCATGTGGTGATTCAGTGACTAGTTAGGGGAGTTTCATTGTGGTTTGTGGAGAGCAGAAAACCACTGGACCAAAACTGAACTAAACCAACCAACAGTTTTACAAGCTGCAGGGCAATGGAGATACTTGATCAGGCCAAACATCTGTGCATCACGGGGTTAAACAGACATGAATGTGAAAATGTGTTAAAATAGTTGTGATGAGAGATAAAGATCAAACTAAAAGCAGTGGAACATAAACTGAAGAAGTGACTGATATTCACACATGTATTTTTGTTACCGTGTGACTGCGGTCAGTTGTTTTTCTTCTCAGATTCTCATTTCACACTCATTGTTTTTTGTTTTTTTTTCTTCACTCCAGCGGTCAACATCTTCCTAGAACTGATTAACAGTGTGTTTTCAGCTGAAACACCCACAGACATGATGAGAACAATGTCTGTCACCTTTTAAAAAAATAAAAATAAAATAAAATTATATATATATATATATATATATATATATATATATATGCAAATTCACTAAATACGCCAATCCTTTATTTTCATCTAACATTTTTTAACAGCTTGGTAGTGTCTCTGTCATGTATTCTCTAGATAGATAAAATTATTTTCTAAATAAAAGTGTCTGTTTAATGAATACATGTAATTAAATGCAGAATCCAGGAGTAATATGAAGTGATTTTGTTGTATATCATAAAATCCAGAGGATCGTATTGTCAGTGGGACATCATGTATAGATCTGCTATTCTTAACATGGCCGTCCTTTGGGCCCTGCTTTGAGGGGGCCCCGCTCTCTACCTCGCACCGGGCCCTGATTCTCAATTGTTGTATTAGTCTTTTTGGGTGCTCATGTTGACACCATGAGTCTGAAACCTTTTTTTTTTTTTTTACTTTTTATACTCAAGGTTTCAATAAATTTGAACAGATTTTATATCAGATTTCAGTATTAATGAAGCAAGATAATAGGGGCAGTCGAGGCCTAATGGTTAGAGAGTCGGACTCGTAACCAGCATAAATGGCTGCCCACTGCTCCGGCTGTGTGTTCACAGTGTGTGTGTGTTCACTGCTGTGTGTGTGCACTTTGGATGGGTTAAATGCAGAGCTCAAATTCCGAGTATGGGTCACCATACTTGGCCACATGTCACGTCACTTTCAAGAGATGAAGGATGGCACAAATGCATGTTGTGATGTTTGCTACTCTTTATTTCAGAGGACAGAAAAGAGGCCTGAAGAATATACTTTAAGAATATATCAAAGCATGTTTATTTAATATTGTACAGAAAGAGGATAAAATAATTAAAAATATACATTAAATACAGATGCATATCAGCTTTTTAAGAACTTTTACAAAATAAAATAGAATATATGATAGAGGAGCTATTAGTGAAATATCATGTTTATCCACCAGGTGGAGCTCCAGCAGATTCATCTGTATCAGCAAAGACACAGAGGACTGACAAAAACATTGAAATGAACACAAACATATAAGACAAAAACACTGCTCAAAAGCCATGAATTATAATCCATTAATATTTCATTTTTAACTGGGATGTTATAATGTTTGACCTTTTGACCTTGTTTTGTTATCACATTAACATTCACAAACTCAGAAACTTTAAATGTAACAAAACACAAATAGAAGTACATTTGAAACACCAGTGATACTTAAATAGTCACAGGGGCAAATCATTTTAAATCAAATTAAGAGGCCAGGTGATTTTATTATTATTATTATTATTATTATTATATACAGTGATGGGCAGTAGCGTCGCTGCAAGTACTGACGCTACTAGTTTAACTACATTTCTCAGTAGCGTGGCGGTAGCGTCACTGCTTTCTGAATCAAATAGCTTTTCGGTAGTTAAGCTCTTTTTTTGATCAAGTAGCGCGGTAGCGTCAACAAAAGCTAACGTTACATTTTCCAAAGAAAGCATTCTGAAACTCGAGCTCAAATCAGAAATATAACAGCTACGGATCACTGATCCTGGATCAGTAAGTGACGCCACAGACACTAAAGCTCGTAACGCCATTGGCTCCTCAAACTGTCAGTCAAACTCCCGCCTCTTTCGTCAATGAATGAAGTGCGGCGCACATTTTGGAGCATCTCAGCTTATTTGCAGTCTGAAGGTAAATAAAGAACTGTTGATTGAATAAGTACAGCGGTTTCTTTACTCAAAAAACACTATTTATAAAGGCTAATGCTTTTTTGTTTGTTTGTTTTTTGTTTTTGAGGAGCGGAGAAGAGTTTCTCTAGCATTTGTTGTCGAGTCACAGCCAAATATCTCGTGCGAAGCGCTGAATCTTTCATAATATCATACTTTGGCCAAATAACAGAAAAAACTGAACGCCCACATAATGACAGAAAACTGGGGAAAACGTGACACGAGTCAGGGGGTGAAAAAAACATTCGCTGGTCAAAAGCTTCGTATTTGAACTTGATTTTGGTGAAATGTTTATATTAATATCTAATGACACATGCAACGATGCAAATAAACATAGCCTATCTGTAGGCCTAAACACATGGTAACACTATACAATACGATTTCATTAAAATACATTTGTTAAAGTATTTATTAATCTTTGTTGATGTTAGTTAATGAAAATACAGCCGTTCATTGGTAGTTCATGTTAGTTCACAATCAGTGGCTGCTCCAGGATTTTTTTGTTGGGGGTGCTAAGGGGTGGGGGGGCTTAACAGTTCAGAGGGGGTGATAAAAAACTAATTAAATTGAGAGAAAGTAATGAACGCCTAACTTTAGCTATCAGTTTTTTATATACAACAGCTTCGAAAAAGGCATATTTAACTTTTTTCCTGCTGTTATTAGTAATAACTTCTAATGCCAACTGCCAAATATGACACTTACAAAGTAATATAATTTATGAATGAATACAGAAAAGAAAGAAAGTTAGGATTTTTTTTTGTTTGTTTTGTTTTATTTTATTTATTTAAGTTATCTTTATTTTTATTTTTTATTTTACACATATCTAGTCATTTCGACACGGGCACACATTGCGGGTGATAACCTCCCCGTTCTGATTTGCATTGTATCATGCATGTGTAGATAGCCAGAGACATTGTCAAAAGCATAAATTAAGAGGATTTAGCATTTCCAATTAATGCAGGCCTGTTACATTCTTCTTATTATTAGGCCTATTATTATTATTATTATTATTATTATTAGATTACTTTTATTATTAAATTAGATTAAATTATTGCTCCGCAATGCGCTGTGATAGGCTATTAGCTTACTCCTCATTGAAAAAGTTTTTTTTTTTTTTTAAACAGGTCTATTAATTTATACAATTAATTATAGGCCTATAATTATTATTATTAACACTGCAGTCATCAATGAAAATTTAGAGCAGCTTTATTTCATGCACCGATTTTCAAAAACAACCTGTTTAACGCGAAATACGTTTCGTCTCATGTTTTTCACTTTACGAGCCACAAGAGAAATATTAAGGGAATAATTTAAGACAGTTATATACCGTTATCAGCATATGTTAAAGTAGATTAGTCTCTCGTTGTCTCAGAGAATATGCGCCGTTACTGCAGCGTTAACCGTCAGTTTTTTTACTTTCACTTTCTCTATAGTGAATTGACGTTCACCGTCTTGCGCAAACTTTGCCCGTTGCTTGCTTGAGTTGCTTGACCCCTCCCTCATATTATTAATTGTTTATAGGCCACATATTGGGCACCTTTTTTTTTAGGTTTTTAATATTTATTTTTCAATGTTAATGAGAGTGACACCACAGTTAAAAAAACAGGAAAATCTTTTGGAAATCCTTGGTGGGGCTGTGCCGGGGCTAAGCAAGTTTCTGATGAGGCTATAGCCCCGTCAAGCCCCGCCCTGGCGCCGCCACTGTTCACAGTGCATTAATAAATGTTAACAAACAACTTTTGATTTTAATAATGCGTTAGTAAATGTTGAAATTAACATTAAGATAAATGCTGCAGAAGTATTGTTCATTCTTAGTTCATGTTAACTACACTAGTTAACTAATGTTAACAACTGAACCTTATTGTGAAGTGTTACCATTTATATAAATGTATCTGTATACAATAAAGCCACAATACCAACTAATCAACTAACCAATAGGAGGTTTCCGGCCGACAGCAAAAATTTATTTTGCCTATGTCACAATATGAGGTCAATCCGGCCTGTATTTGATACTGATGTTGCCAAATTGGTTTGGAACAGCTGTTGAATAAACGATTAAACTGAACATGCCTGTCTATCTGCTTGACTGACAGTTTTATTGATCACTGAGAGAGCATTGACTTGGTATGATGTTGGTTCAATAGAATTGTTTTTTGTTTTTTTAAATAGCTTGGATGTAGTAAACTACTTTTGCCATGTTGCTGTAGCTTAGCTTGCTACATTTCCCAGGGCTGTAGCTTTAGTGTAGTTAAGCTTCATTTAAAGAAGAGTAACTGTTAGCTTAGCTCACTACATTTTCCAAGTAGCTTGCCCAACACTGATTATTTATTTATTTATTGTAAATGCAGGCATATAGGCCTGGGTCATTCTACGAAATCAATGCCTTTTCCACTTGCAAAAATTACAAAATAAACTAACATAATATTTTTATTTTTTAAATATCCATGAAATGATGACACCTCAAAATGACAAGAATGACAAAGTGCTATCTCAGCCTATGTAATTTATTATTTTATGACTATTTTTCTACCTCATGTTTTGATATTTTTTTTAACCCTGTTACCAACACAAGCATTAGATACTATAGTTTAATTAGAACTATGTGATAGTTTTCACATATGTGACCCTAGACCACAAAAATAAGGGTCGATTTCGAAATTGAGATTAATACATCATCTGAAAACTGAATAAATATAGCGTGAGTATAAGTAGGCAGCAGGTGCAGCACCAGTGTAGGGAAATGTAGCAAGCTAAGCTAAAGCAACATGCCAAAAGTAGTTTACTACATCTAAGCTATTTAAAAAATAATAATAATAAATTTTATATTGAACTAACATCATGCCAAGTCAATGCTCTCTCAGTGATCAATAAAACTGTCAGTCAAGCAGATAGACAGTTATAATAGTTCAGGGGCCTGTAGCATGATGGCAGATGAACAAATTCAGAGTTATAGGATTAGTTTTGAGTTGACAAAACCAAACAACTCTAGTCTGGCTTTACTGGTACCATGATGCTGATCATCAGCTTTCTTTGTCAACCCAGGCTTTGATCCTGAGTTAATGGAGTGTGTGCACATGAATGTGTGACATCAGTGGCGAACAGCCACAACAAAAATTAAAACTCCCAGCTAATATGAATACTGCCACAATTACACTTCTTCTCAAACCCAATAAAGATCCAAAATTACCATCAAGCTGCCGTCCCATTTCTCTGATCAATGCTGACATTAAAATCATCGCCAAAGTATTATCTCATAGAATAGAAAAGGTCACACCATCTATAATACACCCAGATCAAACCGGTTTCATTAAAGGTAGATTAGCATCCACCAGTACATGCAGATTATTTAACTTAATGACCTATTCTTCAATTCAAAAAGCAAAAGCCATCATAGCCACTCTGGATGCGGAAAAAGCCTTTGACAGGGTCAACTGGAAATTCCTGTTTTCCACATTAGAGAGGTTTGGTTTTGGGGAGTCATTCATTAATTGGATTAAAATTCTATATACATCACCTTCAGCCACTGTCATCGCTAATGGACGAACATCACTTAGCTTCACACTGCACAGGGGAACTAGACAGGGATGCCTACTCTCTCCCTCATTATTCACCATTTTTATCGAACTGTTAGCAGCAGCCATCCGCCAAAACAGCTACATTAAAGGAGTTCAAACACTAAACATACAGCACAAAATCAGTCTTTATGCAGATGACAAATTACTATATTTGCAAGATCCCTCATCATCATTACAAGAAACAATTAAACTTATTGACTAATTTTCTCACATTTCTGAATATTCAGTCAACTGGAGTAAATCTTCTATTCTTTCATTAAATCACAATAGCTTGGATGGGACATCCCAGACATCGCCTATCCCTCTATGCACCAATCACATCACATATTTAGGCATTAATATTTCCCCCAGGCTGTCAGAGCTGGTTGGTCTTAATTTCACCCCATTACTCAAAACAATAAATGATGATCTTCAACGCTGGATGAAATTACCACTATCCATTATGGGCAGAATATCAGTAATCAAAATGACTATACTCCCTAAACTAAATTATTTATTCTCAATGATCCCAACACAACCCACCCTCGCCTGGTTTAAATCTTTAGACTCAATTATTACCAAATTTTACTGGAAAAATAAGACCCCAAGAATTAAACTATCTACTCTACAGAAACCAAAAACACAAGGAGGATTGGAAGCACCACATTTCTACCACTACCCTCTGGCTAATCAGCTTCAACAGATATACAAATGGAATCACCCAAACTCATCAGAAAACATATGGCTAGATATTGAGCAAACAATTTGTAAGGATATTTTAATTTCAGATTTACCATTCTATAGTCAGACAATCAAAAAACACCCCTGTTTTAAAGCACCAACTATAGCAGCAGCTCTGACAGCCTGGTGGAAATTTCACCAAATAACAAACACTCCTCTTGCTCCATCTAAATACACCTCCATTTGGAATAATCCAGATTATACAGTTAATAAAAAGCCACTTAATTTACACACATGGGCAGAAAAGGGTATAACACAACTCCAACACATCTTTCACAGAAATAATCTGGCCTCATTTTCATATTTGGTCCGGGAATACGGCATCAGGAGTAATAGTTTTTTGGAATATCTACAAATCAAATCATATATCCAATCAAAAATTAATATTCGAACCGTTAATCTAGAACTCTCACCTTTAATCTCAGAGTTAATTAATATATCGTCCTCAAAAAAACTACTCTCCAAAATATATAGAATAATATTAAAAATCAGACAACACATTAAGTTTACCACATGCTAAGTGGGAATCAGACCTATCTATTGCTCCTGATGCCGATTTCTGGACACAAATCTGCAAAAATATCTACTTTATGACAAAAAATGCCAACTTGCAACTTGTACAATATAAAGTACTTCACAGATTTCACTTAACCGGACAGAAATTGTTTAAAATGGGATTCACTTCAGAAACATGTTCACATTGCACCCAAAATGAAACAGATACATATGTTCATGCCCTTTGGTATTGTACCCCAATTAAAAATTTTTGGGAAAAGGTCATTGAATCACTATCGTATGGGATGTCACATCCCAAATTCGGCATCAGTTTGTTTACTAGGCGATATATCCATAATCAGTTTAGACACTATAAACAGTCAGTTACTCCTGGTGGCGCTAGCTATCGCCAAGAAAACTATCCTCATGAACTTGAAATCAAGAAAATCCATACATATTGCATCCTGGAAAAATCTACTAATTGATTATATCTCAATGGAAAATCTATCCTGTTCATCTCATAATACAGTAGAATTACACCCCTTCTGTCATCTCTCATTACCCTCCAGCAGTCATAAATCTGTTGACCTTCTTTGTCTGAGACCAATCACAACAACACATCTCCACCTACACTACTATTTGAACTTAATTTGAATATTAACCTTTGAGTTTTGGGAGGGGGTGGAGGACAACATCGATGAGAAAACACTGAGAAAGGGTTTAAGAAAAGGTTAATCTACGTGTGTCACATGTTGACCCAGTTTTCCTCTGTTCCCTCATTGGTTAATTAGCCCCACACCTGTTTCTGTTCTCCCTTGATTACGTTGATTATTTAAAGCCTGTGTTCCCCCATCTTTCTTTGTCTGCTATTATATGTTTACCTTATGTGTTTTGCTACCCCTTGCTCCTGGAATTCTACTGTGGATTATTAATAAAATACTTTCATTTGTCCTACTCCTCATCGTGCACCTCATTAGCGGACACGTAATGTTACAACGTGCATGTATATGGTATATTTTTTAATAGGTTTTATATTGTGTATATATGTATGTGTATATATATATATATATATATATATATATATATATATATATATATATATATATATATATATATGTGTGTGTGTGTGTGTGTGTGCTTTTTTTTTTCTCTCTTCCCTCGTTCTCTCTCTTTCTTTCTGTTCTTCATCATTTTTTAGTTTGGCCTCCGGTCCCCAGTAGGCCGTGACATCCAGGTCTGTATCTGGTGTGGCTTCCACTGCCACTTGCCCTGGCTGGTTCTGACTTGCATACCACATTTTTTTTAATGCACCACATATCAGCTGAAAAACATGCACACCTGTTACATATATATATAGGAGGTGAAAGGAAAATGAGGAAGAAGAAAAAAAAAAAATAATAATAAATAAATACACACATATACAGGGTAAGTGTGCCGTGTGGGTGGGCTGGGTCTCTGGCCTAGGCTGCACCATACGTCTCACTGTTTTAATGCATCACAAAATAGCTGAGACCTATACATGATTTTAAATAAAAGAAAGAAAAGGAAAGTTAAAAAAAAATAAAAAAAAACATACAGGGCAAGTGGGCTGTGTGGGTGGGCCGGGTCCCTGACCTGGGCTGCACTACACGTCTCACTTTTTTAATGCTCTGGGCCCTGTTGCCTAGCAGCATCCTTCCCTGGCACCCCCGTTGGGGTGTGACATGGGCTGGGGAATTAAGTTCTGATATGTCGTAAGTTACTATGGCAATGAACGCAGCTAAAAGCCAAGCCACTTTCATGGTACCTAAAACCCAGGTTTGATGCAAACTAAACTGAAACTTACCTGGCTAGCCAGCTAAACCGGCTTCATGGTACAGGCCCCTGGTTAATGGTTTATTCAACAATTGTTACAAACCAATTTGTCAACAAAAATCATCATGTACAGGGACGGATTTACCTCATATTGTGACATAGGCTAAATAAATTTTTGCTGTCGGCTGGAAGTAGGCTATTGTGGCTTTATTGTATACAGATACATTTATACAAAGGGTAACACTTAACAATAAGGTTAATTAGTTAACATTAGCTAATTAGTGTAGTTAACATGAACTAAGAATGAACAATAGCCTACTTCTGCAGCATTAATTAATCTTAATGTTAATTTCAACATTTACTAATGTATTATTAAAATCAAAAGTTGTTTGTTGACATTAGTTTAATGCACTGTGAACTAAAGTGAACTACCAATGAACGACTGTATTTCATAAAGATATGAAAATAATACTAATAATACTGTAATAATAAATACTGTAATGTATTGTTCATTGTTCCCTGTTAGTTAATACATTAATGAAATCTTATTGTATAGTGTTACCATATAAATGTATAGGCAAACAGATAGGCTACGTTTATTTGCATCCTTGCATGTGTCATTATATTATTAACATTTCACCAAAATCAAGTTCAAATATGAAGTTTTTGACCAGCTAATGTTTTCCCCAACATTTTTCCCCGAATGTTTTTCATTACCGCCACATCAGATAGGCTACGTGCATCACTATGTGGTTCTGTCGCTATGTGAGTATGTATCTCATGGTGCACGTTGCCTGTTTTAGGGTTAAACTGCAAAACTTGAGTTTTTCTCATTAACAACCTCCTATTTGAAAATTCATTAGGAGGAGCATGGTGAGCAAAAATTTCAGAAGATTGTATTATTATTATTTCTGGTTTTATTGTTATCAAAGTAAGGGAAGAGGAGTGTAAGGGAAATTTTATTATTATAGGTACTATTTGCTTTACTCTACTGAATAGTGTTCTTTTAAACTGTCTAAATGCTTCATCAGTACGACTGAGTTATTTTGATGTGCTAAAAAACCAACAGGAAATGTATGTTTGTGTGTGGGTGTGTAGCTGAGGGTGAAGGAAATTTTACAGCTCCTAAATGCTCGTTTCTAAGAAATGATTTGCAATAAATACAAATGCAACCAGGGGGCATAGTTAGATACATAGTTAGATGGACAAATATGTTGAAAATGTGTTATGATTGGATAAAACAGAAGCATCGGATTTGATTAGGGTATAAATGCTGAGTCAACGTATTTCTCTTGGTCGCAGCCATGATTGTAATGGCTGTGTGACTGTCACCTTTTCTTGCATGAAAATAAATCTTCAAAAGACTTGAAGACTTTTATACCTTCATTGAAATAGAAATTTGCCACAACACAGTCTCTAACTTCATATCAGTGTGGAGATGAATATTCCAGGAATAATACTGCTCCGTCAGAATTTTCTCATCATTCTTGTCTTCTTTGGGATGGTATTGAGTGGGTATGTAATTACTCTTTAGAAATATTAGATGGTTTGCCTTTGTGTTTGGGTTGTGAATTGATGTTATAATAATGCAGTATTATTTCTCAAGTTAGTAGCATTGCCACTGCTAGACATGTGTCCAGGAGGAGTACATGAAGTATTTAGCATATATTGTCACTCTATTCTGCTTATGCACCTTATTTTTAATGCAAAAATCTTTATGAACTAACCTTGAGAAGCAAATGATACATTTCTGAAACTGCATTTTATGGCCCCTTTAAAAAAAAAGTTCATTTTTATTTTATTCTCATGACGTATCATATTAAGAGTGGTTCAGGTTGTAGGATAGGTTTGGGACAGGAAAAGTCTTGGTTGATTTAAAGCAATTCATTACTCTGCGTTGTCTGTGTATACATGTATACATGAAAACTATAAGAAATAAAACTCTAAACTATGAGAAGAAGAGTAAACAGTTACCCATTTACAGAGATCTCTCCTCATAAAGTTATGTGTCTTTCTTTGCAGGCTGATTTACCTGAACAATATACAGTGCAGGTGAGTCTAGTGGAGTTAGAAAAACATGGTGCAGATGTAGTGTGTGTTGTTCTCTTGATTTGAGAAGATTGCATTATTGAATTAATTTAAGTTTTACTCTTTTAAGCTGCAATCAGCAGATAACAGAACAAGTCATCATCAAGTGAGTAATGCTGTGCATACACATACATCACTCTTCAACACACCAAAAAAACCCCAAAAACAAATGCAAACATATGCTAGTATTTATGTGCATGCTCATATTCATCAACACACACACACAACATAATCAAATTTAAATTAGTAAGAGTTTGACTCTGTTATTATCAGGTCAAAATGGAAGCAAAAGACCTTTGGATTGCGCTCATCGTCAGGGTGTGTAAAATTTCATCTTCTTAAAAGTGACATTATTTTTAAGTGGCTCTAGAGTTAATGAGGACTACAGCTCAAGAGAAAAACATTGTTGGTTCATGGTTGTTTTTGTGGTTGTGTGAGAGTTAAATGATGATGTCTTCAGTTCAAAACTGGGAAATCCATGTATTAAATGTGTGTTAACTTTATGAAAAATAGAATGTCTGTAGTTCTTTCTGCTTATTCATTTTTATTATAGGTTGTTCTACAACCAGCCGAGTGCTTTGGTACTAGGGTGAGTATTATGTTTTTAGTATCAACCTGTTATAGCCCGTTTCCACTCATGATTGGAATGATTGCAGCTCTGTATGTGGGCCATTCTTCAATTGGGGTGACAAATGAGAGGCAGAATTTGTAAAAATGCTTGTTTGTTTGTTTGTTTTTTTCTAATAAAATGTATTGCTATGCATTTAAAATTAGTTTAATATGCTATATCCTTTAAAACGAAAGCTTAAGAACATTTTGATTTTTAAACAATTTCAATCAAACACCAATGACACAGCCACTTATGTCTGTCATTCTGAAGTAACACCTCAGACTTTATATTTCAAGTTACTACAGGCTCCGTGGTGTTACCAGAAAAGACAGTAACTCCACAAACAAATCAGCATAAATCCAGACTTTTCTGAAATGGAGGCTGCCATCATGATGATTTCAAGATCAGGGGACATTTTGGAAATATTAATTAGTTTGTATTTATCAAAATTTTGATTAAAATATGTCAGATCTGCAAGTTATCAACAAAACACCACAGACACTAATAAAGTGCGACACATGAAATTGTCAGAAATTTAGCTAACTTTAAGAAAATGAATGAGAAAGAATGTACTTTATTGGTATTTAAAGTTAATTTCAAGTGTTATAAAGTAGAGGGACACACTTGCCACCACAAATGAAAAATGACCCATGCGTGTTTTTAATGAAGTCGGACAGATGTTGCTCCTGTGACATCATGGTCAGCTCCAATAATTTGGGAGGGAACCTTTGACTCCACACTGATCGACTCTATCTACAAACATCAAAATCTGACCATAGCAACCACTGTTTTTGCTTTGGGAAAGTAAGTCTTCATGATACCTCTCATCTTGTATTAACCCTTTCACACGTGAGTTTAAAATATTCTATCTGAGCCCCCGGCGTGAGTTTTTTTAGGCGACCGTTATTTTAGAACTTATAGCCTTATTGTTTCCATGGCGACGCGTCATGCTTGTCATGTGACACACCGCAGCCGTAATAGCGCTGTATGACACATGGATTGCTTTTATTTCGTTTTTACTTTTTTTATTATTAATATTCACAAACATACTCGCTATATTATTAAATATCTGATATTCCGATTCTGAAATATATGCAAGTAAATGTGTTTGGTTGTTTAAACACGTTTATAATGATCGTGTTAGTTGATCTATACCGGGTGATGGGCGCCGCCATGTTTGCTCGCGCTGAATCCAGCTGTGGGATTTATAACACGTAAATTAATCCTCTCCTCCCGAAACACGTTAAAGTAAGTCTCCAGTAAACTGGGAGAGGAGCAGAGTAAACTTTAAAGTATCTACACAATCTGTATATGATATCAATAAAAACATGTCGTCAGATTATATTTGTAAGGATCATTATTGCTGCTTCCATAGACATCAGTGCATATTTTACAAACTATAAATGTATGGCTTTGCTAGTACTTATGTGTATTTAAATGTCTGAAATCTGAAATAAGCATTATATGGTTGAAAACACTGAATAAGTGATAATATTACAAGCGCTCGCGCGTCTGATCTGGCTCCGCGCCAGAAAGCAGATTTGAATTTCAGCAGTTGATGACGTGACTCACTGAAAGTTCCAATCACACCGGTGTGATCGTACGCTCCTGGGACCAGCCAAGACTGATCACACCGGTGTGATCGTACGCGTTAAAGGGTTAATAATTCTCATTTGTTTCCCCTCCTTTGTTTTTCCTTTTTTTTTTTAATGGAAATAGTAATGATTAAATGATGAATTAACCATAATATATCTCCCTGTATTTGTTTTCTCTGTTTGTTAGATACACACGTTTTGTCAAAGATTTTCTGGAGTCAGCAGAGAAGTATTATTTTGTTGGATTTCGAGTGCATTACTACTTGTTCACAGATAAACCAGAATCAGTTCCTGAAGTGAAGATGGGTGAAAACCGTAGTTTGACAGTTCGAAAGGTCCCGAGTTTGAACCGATGGCAGGACATCAGTATGAACAGGATGGAAAAACTGGAAAAACTAATAGAGGATGAACTGTCCAGTGAGGCCGACTATATTTTCTGTCTTGACATAGATACAAAGTTCTATGGCCGTTGGGGTGCGGAGTCTTTAGGTCGTCTGGTAGGCGTGATACATCCTTGGTTCTTTGATGCTCCAAGGGATCGATTCACATATGAACGTAGACCAGTGTCTCAAGCATACATTCCAGCTGAGGAAGGTGATTATTATTATGCTGGTGCTGCATTTGGTGGCTCATTGAAGGATGTACATCATCTCACCAAAACCTGCAGGGAGAACCTGAACATTGATGCTGCAAGATCCATTGAGGCGGTATGGCAAGAGGAGTCTCACTTGAACAAGTATTTCCTTTTGAACAAACCTAGTAAACTGCTCTCTCCTGAATATATGTGGAGGGACATCAATGAAGGTGCAGCCCAAATAAAAATAATTCGCTTCACTAATGTACCTAAAAACTATGCTGAAGTTCGTCCAAACCCGTAGCAACTGTTGCCAGTATTCAGCTACACTGACATGGTGTGTTCTCACAGGCCTCCCATAAGACATTGTTAATCTGTTAACAAGTAATACTGACAACAGGAAGTCGACATCTGCCACCAAGAAAATGAATAATCACAGACATCTACAGATCTTTATGAGCACAATGTGGAGTCCGGGGAGTGAATTTCGAGAGGGACGGCGTTTCATTTCCAACTGGTTAGGTTTATTTGGAAATTAAAGTGATTTCTATATTATATCCATTCAAAAGACTACGAAAGCGATCCCAGTAAATGTAGCGCTGTGTTTATGGTTCGCTGCACAATGCGGTCTTTTGCTTAATATCTGCAGACTGCAGCCAATAGAAATGCTTCTCTATCGCTGCGCGTGCTGCTCCTCACAGCACAGACCGTGAAGGCAGACTGCAGTTGTTGTCATTCATTGTAACAAACAAAGTGTAGAGACGATGTAAATAATATATTAAGTGTGCCGTGTAGAGAGCTTCATTCATTAAAATGGAAGTTTGTGAGATAGCGATGAACGGAGGGTAACAGCTTTTTAATGATTATAGAGAGTTTGCAAATGTGAAATTGAATTTATACAACAGTTTATACATTTTTGATTTTATACAAAAGTTAATATTCAGTGACTTACATTTTAGGAACACTGTCTATTTTGCTCTATTTCGTCAACAAAAATATAGTTAAAAAACAAAGTCACAGCTGCCTCTGCGCAAGTCTTTGACACAGAGCTGTTTCGTTTATGAATGAATCTTTGCTTTTGAACAAATCTAGTGAGTCAATGATTCAATGACCCATTCATAAAGAGAGTCACTTGCTTCGTTCCTAAATGAATCAGCCGTTTGAACGAAACGATTGAATGAATGATTCAGTGATAAAGACAGTGCCTTGATGCCACCTACTGGCAGTTCCTGTTTCATTTAAAGTATAAATGAATCATTTGTCATTTATTTCATTGAAATTTCTATATTTAAAACATTAATCTCATAACATTGTTATTATGAGATGCATTAATGCCAACTCTGAGTCTTATCAAAAATTTCTTAAATTCTGTAAATATTGTTTAATGCCACATTTGTGCTCTTCTGTGCCATGCAAAGATGAATTGTTGATGCTGATTTCATTTGACTGGAAACTTATTCTTCCTGATTTTTATTGTTATATCTTATTATTTTAATTGAATTTATTGTGTAGTTAATTTTTTTTTTATAAAAGTTTATATATCTAAATGTTTTGGCACAAAAGATGACATACATTTAATAAGGTTAGAAAATGACATTACAAAGGTTTAAAAAAAATAAAAAAAATAAAAATAAAAAAAACTTCAAGGAGTCAAATAACAATAGGAAGGTTAACTTCTGGGTCATTCCTGGGATTCAGTAATATTTCAGTCCCCCAGAGTTTCTAAAGTGGTGGTTCACCAAAATTGTTAGAAGCTTTTCACAAAACTTTGGGATTCCCATTATAATTAATAAAAATAATTATTGCATTTTTATATTTTTAGCATAAAATAATGTCTTGTATCTATCTTGAACCAAGCATTTTGTAATGTCCCTGAGTTTGTACTTAGAAAATTATTAACAAAATGTACATAGTGTCTGTGATTGTTGGTAACAATATAAGCATTTACTTGTGTTCCTTTCTTGTAAAAAATATATAAAAAAAAAAAAGCAAAATATTTGATAAAAAACAGACTGTAAAGTTATGTCTCTCAGTCTGAACTCAACCCCGTCACACTAACCATTCTTCACCCATAATTTAGTCTCCACTCATATGTGACTTCATTCAGGTCTCTTTAATAGTGGTGCAGAAAATGGTTAGTGGTATCATACTTTTATTCATATTTTTGAGGCATGTTATGGTCAGGAGGGTACTGTCAAGCTTAACAACTCTACCCGTCATATAAAATTAAGATGGAAAATTATTACTTTTACAACATTTTATTTTCATTCATAAGTATATACAATGTGTTTATTTTATTGCTGCCATATATGGTCTACTCTCCAATGTTACTTGAGCAGCAGTGGCCACAACCCCGTCACACTCAACCCCATCACAAATATATGTATTTCTGACTGTTACAGGGTTGTAAACTTGTGACAGGTTTGAGTTATTTGCTTCATTTATTAATAATTTTAATGAAAAATATAAAATAGTTAAAATAGTTATGGTTTCAGTAAATATATATACTCCAAAATCATGACAACTCATATTTTAGTTTTAAATAGAATTTTTGACATATGTCCACTTAAACGTGGACAAGCATCATACATCAGAAACTGTGCCTACATTTGCAGCAGAAAACAGTGTTGGCCATGCAGATATGTTGACCCAGAAACAAGGGGACAATATGAGAGAGAAACAAAACCAAAAATGTAAATTTAAGGCAATGTATCCCTTCAAATGTGTTACAGTCTTCAACCCCATCACACCTTGTCACATTAATATTTTTAGAAAAATATAGGGAAGACAATTAAGAACAAAAGTATTTCTTGCTGATTACCATCTGACATGTTAAGGGCTAAAACAATAAAATTGTGGTTTTAGTTAAAATTTTAAATTAAAAATATTTTTTTACAAAAATAAAGAGACTGTAGACAAACAATTTGTGTATTTTTAGCTTCAGTCCTATAAAAATGTGAAAATGATGATAAATGTTACATTTGTTATCATTAAATTGTTATCAGGGACACAAGAGCAGTAGGTAGATGTTTGTTTTATAACGATTTCTGTGTAAAATCCTTTTTAAACCAATCCCATTTTGGTTCCCCAAAAATAAAAAGCTGGAAAAAAACTCAAATTGATAAAAGGTCTTGAATGCCTGAGGTGGGAAAATATGATATTTTGAATATGATATATTAAAATATGATGAATATTTTTTGGAGGTTTGATCTGTGCCTAATGATGTGGGGTATTTAGATTTTATTTTATTTATTTTTTAAGTAGGAGCTCTAGTGCTCCTGAAAAGAAATGTAAGCATAGAGTCCTCAAGAATGTAATATTAAAAACTAACTGCAAACGTTTTTGCAATGTAATGTGCAAATTCACACACAACGTATCTTTAATTTGGCCAGAATTGCAGGTGCTTGTCTAAATATACAAGAAAGTTTAGAGAAAATATTAAATACGTTGTTAATAAATGTTATTATAGATTATAAAGTGTTTTATAATTAAATACATCCGAAAGGTCATCTAAAATTACCATTATTAAACCATTATTTTATTGTCAAAACACTGCACATAAATAGCTACTTACATTTTTTTGCAAACAAATGATCAAAAAGTAGGCTAAATGAAAACTTTGGAATCTAAACTGAGAATCAATAAGAACTGAAATCAATAAGCAGAATCAGAATCAGAATCGAAATGGATAAAATTAAAACAATACCCAACCCTAGCCACATGTTGTGAAGTTCACTGATTTCTGAGCATTTTATGAACACTGATCAGTTGATGGCAAAATTCAAAAAGATAGTTGAGAGAGTGTGTTCCAGTTTTCTGAAGAGACTAAAGGTTTGTTTTCTTTTCAATGTTTGCCTAAAATGAATCATATCATAGACTTCAGTATCTCTTTCAAAAAGAACTTTGTAACTTTTAAACAAATATTAAAATGAGTTCAGTGTAGTTGTAGGAGTTTTAAATAAAAAAAATAAAGACGATTATCTTCATTCAGTTGTTCCATTTCAGTATGTTTGGTAACATAAAAGCTCTTAATTCCAGAGATAATACAAGCTAATCAGTGTATTCAGTAGGTTGCATTAGTGGCATAAGGTATTGTAAGTATACAACAATGCGACAATAAAACAATGCATTTACTTTTTACTTTTGATACTTACGTACTTTTAAAAACATGTACTTCCGTACTTTTACTTAAGTAAAAATCTGTCTTTACAACTTTCACTTGTAGTGGAGTAGAATTTGACCAGGAGTATCTGTACTTTCACTCAAGTAATGAAGTTGTGTACTTTGTCCACCTCTGTATATATATATATATATTATATTATGATTCCTTTTAATTGTATTGTATTGTTTATATTTGTAAGACTTGAAGAATATACATCTTAACATAAATAAGCAGATAATAACTAACAGATAATAAATACTAACAGATAATAACACACTAAAGTGAGCTGGACGATGACATCGCTGAATCAATGATGAACCGGCTTTAAAAAAAATTATATTGTATAAAGCACTCTATAAATAAAGGTAACTTGACTATACATAACAGCTTTTCAACAATATGTATATATTATAGCAATAATCTGTCTTCATTTTTCAGGCATTCTTTGTTCAAGTTTCAGCTGTTTACGGATGTTCTTGACTTCTTGTACAAAACAGAAACAAAATAAACTCCGGTCAAACAAACTGTTGCTCCATCTTTCTTTCTTTCTTAACGGGGACACCAAAAATGAAAGGTGATTACAGGCAGTCCAATAATAAAACCTGCTTCCGCAGAAGCCACTTTCTCTTTTCAGAGGACGCCACAACAATTCTACTCAAGTGACATCCAGCACCCCACCAGCCTTAAGCTCTGCAAGTTTGGAGGGTTATCATCGCCCCGCTTTGACTGCAGTCCTGCGTTAATTGCATATTTTGGGGGGAGCGCTCTGGGTCGGAGCTAAATACCGAGCTTGGAGCCCTGTCCTTGGATAGTGGGGGGGAGTGCTACGGGTTCAGGAGTAATTACCGAGCTCGGAGCCCTCTCCTCGGACAGCACCCAAATATGCATAACCTTTACTCTGTTTATTATATGAAAGTGTGAACTCGTGAAATAAATTCACAACTTGAACTTCCATTCAAACTACAGTCAGCCATTCATGTTTCACCACGGCCATGTGCATGATTCAGTGTGCTGCATTTCATCTGAACACACACACTGTGAGCATTTCCCATGACAGACAGCAGAACAAAAGCATGTTGTGTTGGGTTGCTGTTTGAAAACCTAAAGTTATTTTGCCCCAGAACCCAATAATGAGGTTGAAGAATAAATATCTACGTTTATTTAAATGTAGTACAAAAGGGACATAAAGCAAAAAGATATACAGGTGCTGGTCATATAATTAGAATATCATCAAAAAGTTGATTTATTTCACTAATTCCATTCAAAAAGTGAAACTTGTATATTATATTCATTCATTACACACAGACTGATATATTTCAAATGTTTATTTTTTTTAATTTTGATGATTAGAGCTTACAGCTCATGAAAGTCAAAAATCAGTATCTCAAAATATTAGAATATTTACATTTGAGTTTGAATAAATGACCATCCCTACAGTATAAATTCTGGGTATCTCTTGTTCTTTGAAACCACAACAATGGGGAAGACTGCTGACTTGGCAATGATCCAGAAGACGAACATTGACACCCTCCACAAAGAGGGTAAGTCACAGAAGGTCATTACTGAAAGGTGTGGCTGTTTACAGAGTGCTGTATCAAAGCATATTAAATGCAAAGTTGACTGGAAGGAAGAATTTGGGTAGGAAAAGGTGCACAAGCAACAGGGATGACCGCAAGCTTGAGAATACAGTCAAGCAAAGCTGATTCAAACACTTGGGAGAGCTTCGCAAGGAGAGAACTAAAGCTGGAGTCAGTGCATCAAGAGTCACCACGCTTAGACGTCTTCAGGAAAAGGGCTAGCAAGCCACTTCTGAACCAGAGACAACGACAGAAGCATCTTACCTGGGCTGTGGAGAAAAAGAACTGGACTGTTGCTCAGTGGTCCAAAGTCCTCTTTTCAGATGAAAGTAAATTTTACATTTCATTTGGAAATCAAGGTCCCAGAGTCTGAAGGAAGAGTGGAGCGGCACAGAATCCATGTTGCTTGAAGTCTAGTGTGAAGTTTCCACAGTCAGTGATGATTTGGGCTGCCATGTCATCTGCTGGTGTTGGTCCACTGTGTTTTCTGAAGTCCACAGTCAACGCAGCCATCTACCAGGAAATTTTAGAACACTTCATGCTTCCTTCTGTTGACAAGCTTTATGGAGATGCTGATTTCATTTTCCAGCAGGACTTGGCACCTGCCCACACTGCCAAAGGTACCAAAAGCTGGTTCAATGACCATAGTGTTACTGTGCTTGATTGGCCAGCAAACTCGCCTGACCTGAACCCCATAGAGAATCTGTGGGGTATTGTCAAGAGGAAGATGAGAGACACCAGACCCAACAATGCAGAAGAGCTGAAGGTCACTATCAGAGCAACCTGGGCTCTCATAACACCTGAGCAGTGCCACAGACTGATCGATTCCATGCCACGCCGCATTGCTGCAGTAATTCAGGCAAAAGGAGCCCCAACTAAGTATTGAATGCTGTACATGCTCATACTTTTCATTTTCATACTTTTCATTTGGCCAAGATTTCTAAAAATCCTTTCTTTGTATTGGTCTTAAGTAATATTCTAATATTTTGAGATACTGATTTTTGACTTTCATGAGCTGTAAGCTCTAATCATCAAAATTAAAAGAAATAAACATTTGAAATATATCAGTCTGTGTGTAATGAATGAATATAATATACAAGTTTCACTTTTTGAATAGAATTAGTGAAATAAATCAACTTTTTGATGATATTCTAATTATATGACCAGCACCTGTATCTTGCATATCACTATAAAATTTCACAGTGGGAGAGAGATGTTAGTGAAATAAAAAGTTAATCCAGTAGCTGGCGCTCCATCAGGTTCATCTGTATCAGAGACACACAGGACTGTCTGTATACACTTTATAACATGACTGAATCTGAAGACAATGCAAACATACACAAAATAAAAACACGACACAAAAACACCTATATTTAGCATTCAGGTTCTAGAAAGTTAATAACACTTAAACAGAATCACAGTTTGATCAAGAGTTCGATCAGCGTCTATGTTTGTCACCTTTTAATAGAGTATTTATTTATTTATTATTATTATTATTTTGTAATGAAAATTCACTAAATAACCCAGTTTATTATTTTTATCTAGTAGTTTTTTAATGGCCTGGTATATTTTATAGATAGTAGGTGTCTGCTAAATGAATAAATGTAACTAAATGCAGAATCCAGATGGATTGTTGCAAAATCTGCTTCAGCTGTAGAAGCCTGAAGACAAAATGTTTGAACAGATTGTTGATATTTTAAAGGCTCGTGCCCTTCTCCCTCCCCTTCTCTATTGCTTTAGGTTGTAATTGCATCGACAGCTTCAATACATTGATGAGGAAGATCAGCAGTAAACGAATGGAGTTTCTGACTTTATTAATATTTTATTGTAGGTATATTATTATAAAAATAAAAACAAGTGATACACATAAAGATGTTTGTTAATTAATATACAAATTTTCGAAAAAGCAAATGGTTATTGTTGAAACTGCCACATCAGCTCTTAAAGGCCATTTAAAACAGAATGTGTTTTCCATATTCAGTCACCAGGAGGAGCTAAAGAAATGTCATCTTCATTAGGAGAGTCATGTTGCTGCATAACTGAAAGCGTAAAAAAAATCACTGGTAAAATGTAATATAATATTTGGAATTTATAAGTTTTATGTTCCATTAATATTACACATAACTCATTTAGGAAATTATAGATTTTAGGAGATACTGGAAATATTTAAATAATATTATACAGAGTGTTTTAAAAAAATAAATTTTTAAGGCCTTGTTTTTCCATGTTTGCTCACTTGTTGGCGCTCCAACTGAGTTGAAATGACTGAATCTGAAGATTAAAAAAAAGATTAGGTCACACTTTATATTAGGTGGCCTTAACTACTATGTACTTACATCAAAAAATAAGTACAATGTACTTATTGTGTTCATACTGTATTTGCAAAACACTATCGCTGCTATTGAGGTGGGATATGGGTAAGGTTAGGGACAGGTTTGGTGGTATCAGTTTACTTTAGGTTTACGGGTGGGTTAAGGTGTAAGGGATGGTCACCAGTGTAATTATAAATGTAATTACAGAAACTAATTACAGATGTAATTACATATAGGTATTTTTAAAAATATAAGTACAATGTAAAAACATGTATGTACACAATAAGTGCATTGTACCAAATGATTAATTCAGATGTAAGTACATAGTAGTTAAGGCCACCTAATATAAAGTGGGACCAAAGATTATCACGTCTTTCACTCATTAAACATAATAGGAATTCATTTATAATATCCCGTGATGATTTGTGTGTGCGTGATGTAAATCATTCACACAGTGATATTCAAGATCACTATAAATGCATCAAAAATCACTTAGAGGAATTATGAATTATACAAAATGCACATAAAATCATGTTCTGTTTCAGTTAACTCTTTGCATTGCCTTTATATACCTGTCTGCCATTGTTCGACCCTGCCTGTTTGACCACGTCTCTGATTCAATAAAGATTGCATATGGATCCGTACGTCTCACGTCTCGTCAGCCCCGTAACAGAATACTCGGCCGCCCCAGGATCCAGCAGCTTTTCACGCGGACAGTGGCCAGGTATGAATATGGCTAGCCTATTATTAGCCCTCGAGCAGGGCACGCGATCGCAAGAGGACTATGTGCAAGAGTATTTAGATGTCGCTTATTTTTCTGATCTGCCAGACTCTGCCCTGATAGACTTTTTTTGCGAGGGCATTAATCAGCCGTTAAAGTCACAACTCATTCGAGAGGGACCTCGGGCTTCACTTAGTCAATTTATTGATTATGCTCTTATATCTGTCGGCTCTACTTTCACTGTGGGTGTCGCAGAGGATGAACGCGAAACTGCGTCTGTGCCTGAAATGGTGGCTGCTGAACTCAGTCAGTCACAAGCTCCGGGATATTCTAGTTCAATGATTGCTACGCCAGTTATTCATTCCGCATGTGTAATGGTGGCTGAACCAGTGCACGCTGACGAAATGGCTGCGACAGCGGAGCCCGTTTGCAAAATGGCGGCCACAAAATCACCCCTTCATGTCATTGCTGCCATTCATGAGCCAAGTCAAGTCACCGTTGATCTTCACGAATCAGGTCAAGTCACAGCTGATCTTCAAGTCACAGCTGATCTTCAAGTCAGTGCGAAATCAAGTCACCATTGATCTTCATGAGTCAAGCCAAGTCAAAGCTGATCTTCATGAGTCAAGCCAAGTCAAAGCTGATCTTCATGAGTCAAGCCAAGTCAAAGCTGATCTTCATGAGTCAAGCCAAGTCAAAGCTGATCTTCATGAGTCAAGCCAAGTCAAAGCTGATCTTCATGTCAAAGAGTCAAATCAAGTCAAAGCTGATCTTCATGTCAAAGAGTCAAATCAAGTCACAGTTGATGTCAGAGAGTCAAGCCAAGTCACAGTTGGTCGTCATCAACCGAGTCACGTCTCATCTGATCACCCCGAGTCACTTCACGTCTCAGCTGATCACCCAGAGTCACTTCACGTCTCAGCTGATCACCCAGAGTCACTTCACGTCTCAGCTGATCATCCAGAGTCACTTCACGTCTAAGCTGATCATCCAGAGTCACTTCACGTCTAAGCTGATCATCCAGAGTCACTTCACGTCTACGCTGATCATCCAGAGTCACTTCACGTCTACGCTGACCATCCAGAGTCACGTCAGGTCTCCGCTGACCATCCAGAGTCACGCCACGTCTCCGCTGACCATCCAGAGTCACGTCACGTCTCCGCTGATCATCCAGAGTCACTTCACGTCTAAGCTGATCATCCAGAGTCACGTCACGTCTCCGCTGATCATCCAGAGTCACGTCACGTCTCCGCTGATCATCCAGAGTCACGTCACGTCTCCGCTGACCTTCCAGAGTCACGTCACGTCCGGGCTGACACACCCAGATCATCAAGGTCAGTCGCCCATTATCCCGGTTTGATGTCTAGTGTGAGGGATGTACCGCTGGTGTCTGCACGCACGGCTGGTATCCCTAAATCAGCTCACTATAACACTCCTGTTCCTGTTCCTATTCCCCTGTCCGAAACGCTTCCCCTGATGGGAATTGCTTTATGTTGTGTTTGGGCTGCGTACACCACCGCAGAACTGTCTGAGGTGGCAGCAGCTGCCACAGCCTCTCCAGAGGTGGTGGCACATGCTGCAGAACCTCCAGAAGCGACAGGGCTCACCTCAGCCCCTTGTATGGTGGTGGCACCCAGTAATGTACTCTCAACCTGTTGTGTTGCGGTCGAAGAGACCGTTACTAAACTCTCCCTGTGTCCTAAGTTTACTGCTGTAGAACCTCCAGAGGTGTCAGCAGTATCCGTCGGTGAACTTTCGCTCTATCCTGTCACGGCTATGGAGGCCGTCAATGAACTCTCGTTCTGTCCTGTCACGGCTATGGAGGCCATCAATGAACTCTCGTTCTGTCCTGTCACAGCTATGGAGACTAATTATGAACTTTCTGTGTTCCCTGCCTCGGTCCTTGGGTCTGTGCATGTTCTCTCTCCTTTTTATGTCTCCGTTCTCCCTAGGTCCCAGGCTCGGCTGTGGGTTCCTGATCCATCGTGGTGGGCTCCTGCTCTATCTGTTCCACCGTGGTGGTCGGGTCCGTCTGCTCCACCCTGGTGGACTCCAGTCCGGCCAGCTCCGCCCAGGTTTCCTGCTCTGCCGGCTCTACCTCGGTTCCAGACCACTCCGCTTCCACATGGACCTGGCCCTCCATCCCTCCCCCTGTTCCGCCTCCGCTCCACCTCCCTCCTGGATTATAGACTGTTTGGAGCGTCTGGAAGCCGCTCTTTGGGGGGGGGCTCTGTCACGAATCCTGTCTCTGCACTTCCGTTCATTCACCACCAGAGGTCACTCGCTCACCACATTGACTCTCACAGCACACATCACACTGGACTCAATTTCCCATCATCCATTGCACTGATTGCACACACAGCTGAAGGCACTGATCACACCGCTCTCACTAATCACACATTCTATTTAAACCCTGGACTTTGTTTCCCTCACGGCCGAGTATTGTATGCATTATCGCTGCCCTACAGAGCCCTGTTAGTTCCCTAGTCTTGCCTGTTTCGGATTGTGTTTTCCCCTGCCTGGACTCTTGCTTATGTTTGGATTATCTCTCTTGTCTAGCCCCTTTTGATACTGTTCGCTGTCGCCTGACCCACACCTGTTTCAATTAACTCTTTGCATTGCCTTTATATACCTGTCTGCCATTGTTTGACCCTGCCTGTTTGACCACGTCTCTGATTCAATAAAGATTGCATATGGATCCGCACGTCTCACGTCTCGTCAGCCCCGTAACACAAGCATCCATGGATATGTAATAATATGAATATTAGGCTGTGTTTGGACAAAACAATCAGTGTGATTTTAGACTTTAATCAACTTTTTATAACCTTGCGTTACCTGATTTAGATATGACATGACTTTTAAAAAGGGAATATTCATTATCACTGTTGATATGAGAGATCAGTCTGGTGAATAAACACTAACAAAAATTCAAAGAGTCTGAAACATCAGAGCTGACGTACCTGTATCTGGATCTGCATTGAGAACCTCGGCCTGTTTTAGGGTTGAATTGTTCACCGCACAGCATAATGACAGATGTTTCTCTGATGTTACAAACAGTCGTAATCATTATTTTAAATTAAAAGCTGTAATGTGTAATGTGTGAGTACTGTATTGTGTTGAGAACGTTATTTAATTTTATATGCAATGTGGAAATGCACCGCTGGGGGTCTGTAGAGGATCTGCTGAGGATCATAGAAACGTGTAGAGAAAGAGAAGAGTCGTGTGAGTGAGAGCAGTCCTGCATCTCAATGTGCAAAATGTGCGATTAGAATGTGTCTCAGAGCATAGTGTAAGTTGAAAAGAGTATGTCAAAACTACCGGAAGTGTTTTCGAAGTGTGGATCCGCGCACACTCAGCTGATATTTCCCACAACGCTTGGAGGATTGATTTGGTTTAGAACTACAAACACGAATAAAAAGAACTACAAATATGGCGGATGTTCGCGAGACTGACGCCGAGACGCTCTGAAAGCTTTTGAGCTGTTAATAATTAACATCTGACCTGGTGAAACCAAATTCATGTTATCTTGTATCTCATCATTGTGATCTTTTATAAAGCATACGAACAGCCCTTTTGTTTGTTTGTTTATTTATTTTGTTTTACCAACTGACAAAGTAGTGTTTTACAATTATTAAGACAATAGACAGAGAACTGAACGCATCAAGTTGCCTTATATTTATTTATTTATTTAAGTCACAAATAAATCGATAGATAATTTAATTTGAAATAGTGGTCCACAACAACATGTTGGTAAGAAAATAACAGCACATTATGGCGTATTTTATTTATAATGAATTATTTTTATAAATGATTGCCAGCATTTGACTGACATACAGAATCAATAACATCAGCATTACAATAAATGTACTGTATGTGCGTCAAAAGCAGACCATTTCTATTCATTTAAAAATATTCCAGCCTTCAATTCAAAGAACAAGACGCAGTGCCAGAATTTGATTCCAGAGTAGGTTTTATTTTTTAATGGCATAAAACCTGAAAACTCGTTTGCAAAGGAGTCCTCCCGAGAACTTGTCGTCTCTCGTATATATACTCAAAAAATTAACATAAGGGAGGGGGTCTCTATACATTGAACCCCACGTGTACCATCCTATATTTTACTAGTGTACATACTTCTATCTGTCCCATAGGAGAGAAGACCATCCTGACTTTGTTATGGTAAAGGGAAAAAAGCCCCCTCCTCACTCCTTCCAGATGTGCTTTGCCACGAACACACTTTGACAAAAAGGCCTTCAGAACATATTGGTAGATTCAATAGATAAATTTTTGGCAAAATTCACCTTGATTAAGTCTAAATAATTCTGATTAATATCAATAAAAATCTTCTAAAGGGTTTGTCTGTGTCTAGAAATGCCCCTGCATGGGTGTCACACATTAAAACACTCAATTTTCTCCACCTACTGGCAAAAATAAATGGTAGTTTAAGCCTACATGAGGAATGTTAACTGAACAGAATGTGTTTCCATATTCAGTCACAAGAAGGAGCTAAAGCAGCATCATGTGCATCAGTCATATGTTTCTGTAAAACACCAGCAAAAAAGCATCCAAATAAATAAACAACAAATATTACAAAGTAAAACATTTTCAATTAATATGTTGCTTGCAAATAATTTAATTTCACCAAAATACACAAAAGCGTTTGAATGGCCTTCAGATGAGGAGGTTGTCTCCTTTTCCCAGAGTGTAGTTACAACATCTACATATACAAGAAAAATGTCCAAAAATGCAAGTATTGTGAATGTCCATTTATTTTAAAAGCACAATGAGATTGAGATAAATAAGCTTTCCATTGATGTGTGGAAATGTCCTTTGTTGTGATCGGCCAATATTTGGTTGAGATACAACTATTTGAAAATCTGGAATCTGAGGGTGCAAAAAATCAAAATATTAAGAAAATTGCCTTTAAAGTTGTCCAAATGAAGTTCTTATCAATGCATATTACTAATTAAAAATTACGTTTTGATATATTTATGGTAGGAAATGTACAAAATATCTTCATGGAATATTTTTATCACATGTACATTTTAAAAAGTTAATATACACTTAAAAAAAGTGAAGTCATTATTTACATTATTTAAATATATTTAAGTTTTAAGGCCTTGTTTTTTCATGTTCAGTCAGTAGTTGGCGCTCAGGAGACGTGTTCTCTGTACATTAAATTAAAACAGCGGTTCCTGGTCCTGAGGAACCCATTGCTCTGCACAATTCGTATGTCTCTCTTATCTGACAGACTCAGTTCAGTTCATGGATCTCTCTCCTAATGAGCTGATGATCTGAATCAGGTGTGTTAAATAATGGGGACATACAAAATGTACAGAGCAGGGGTTCCCAGGACCAGGATTAAGAGTTCAAATTTTAGAATCTGAAGTTTAACAAAGTAAAAACTAAATCTATCTGTTCTATAATCTTCAAATTAAATATCATTGTTCAGTATTAGAAGCAAACTTTCCATTGCACTGGTCAGTTTCTGCTCTGTTTTTCACACTTTATCTTTCTCACACTCGTTCGCATGCAAAAAAGCAGAAGTAACTGCAGCTTTTTTGACACTTTGGGCTCCTGAGCGCTTCAGTTTCATGAAGGGCTGCTTATGAGCATTTATTTTAGCAGAAGCACATTAAACCGCAGCCGTTTACGGTTAAAATGTCTCTACAGTGTCTAAAGTGCTTTTTATTCACTTTCTCATCTGGACTCAATCTGGACTCAATCAGTCCTTTCTTTTGCACAGAAATACATGTTTTGTTTATATAAAAACTGAAATCCTCAGAAAAAGCTTCAGATCATTGTATTAAACTGGTTGGTTGTTTTGCTGAAAAGCTTTTCTTGTGCTGAGTCTGTTGACCGATGCAGTTGAAGTTTTTCCTTTGCATTTTTATTGAAGTTTCAAGTACAGAGGATCTTTGAAAATTACAAAAAAATTCTGTATTATGCATGCCAGGCCATTAGTAGGCGATGTAACTTTGTAAAGACACTCACACATTTCTATAGACTTTTTTTTTCTTTCTTCACATTCCTATAGACTGAACACATAATACCCATGTTCATTATGTCACCATTTTAACAATTTCATGTTTTTGTAGTTCACACAGAGATGACAACAGTATCATTTTCAAACATTGTTTCAGGTCCTCAAAATGCTGTAAATGAATGACCAATAGCTAAAAAAAATTCTGTTTTTAATTGAAAACAGTGCTGTGTAAACAGCCCCTGAGTTGAGTGTGGTTTTTGGAGATTGATTTGAACCAAAGTCCTTTTAAGTCATTTAAGCTCCTATCTCTTTGAATGGGGAATCTTCAAATTCTCCTAAACTGTTCACCAAGTTTAGGATTAAATATCATATTTGCCTCATAAATTTCATTTCTTATGTTCAAATAGCGTTGAAAAAATAATAATAAATAAATAAATAAAGCTTTTTAAAGACTAGACTATAGGGGTTCCTCAGGGATCAGTTCTTGGGCCCCTCTTCTTCTCTATATACACTACATCACTGGGGCCCATCATTCAGGCACATGGTTTCTCAACCTCTATGCCTTCACTTTTTCTATTCTCTTATTATCCTTTAACCCTTCTTGTCCTAGCTTTTACTATTTTTAATGATGACAACCCTTGTATAACGGGCCCTTCTCATTTTCCACTAGCATCTTATGGTAAATCGCTTGTTTTATTCCTCAACAGTAAGTCGCTTTGGATAAAAAGCATCTGCTAAATGAATTAATGTAAATGCAAATTTCCATACATCAGTGTTTAAAGGCCTAAAACATCAGTGAGAGCGGTTATTAATGTTGTGTTTTCATATTCAGTCACAGGGAGCTAAAGCAGCATCTGCTTTAGGAGAGCCACATGTTGCTGTACAACATAGTCGTGAAGCAACCAAAAAGAATCAGTCACTGGTTAAATATAAAATATTGAAATATTTGCAGTTGGATATGTTGCTACAAAATACTTTTATTTCATCAGACTACACATATGTGACCCTGGAGCACAAAACCAGTCTTAAGTCGCTGGGGTATATTTGTAGCAGTAGCCAAAAATACATTGTATGGGTCAAAATTATCAATTTTTCTTTTATGCCAAAAATCGTTAGGATATTAAGTAAAGATCATGTTCCATAAAGATATTTTGTACATTTCTTACCGTAAATGTATCAAAACTTAATTTTAGATTAGTAATATATGTTGCTAAGAATTAATTTGGACAACTTTAAAGGTGATTTTCTCAATATTTTGATTTTTTTGCACCCTCAGATTCCAGATTTTCAAATAGTTGTATCTCAGCCAAATATTGTCCGATCCTAACAAACCATACATCAATGGAATTTTGAAAAATTGACAAGACTGGTTTTGTGGTTCAGGGTCACATATAGAGTGGGTACGGAAAGTATTCAGACCCCCTTAAATTTTTCACTCTTTGTTATATTGCAGCCATTTGCTAAAATCATTTAAGTTCATTTTTTTTTCTCCCTCATTAATGTACACACAGCACCCCATATTGACAGAAAAACACAGAATTGTTGACATTTTTGCAGATTTATTAAAAAAGAAAAACTGAAATATCACATGGTCCTAAGTATTCAGACCCTTTGCTGTGACACTCATATATTTAACTCAGGTGCTGTCCATTTCTTCTGATCATCCTTGAGATGGTTCTACACCTTCATTTGAGTCCAGCTGTGTTTGATTATACTGATTGAACTTGATTAGGAAAGCCACACACCTGTCTATATAAGACCTTACAGCTCACAGTGCATGTCAGAGCAAATGAGAATCATGAGGTCAAAGGAACTGCCTGAAGAGCTCAGAGACAGAATTGTGGCAAGGCACAGATCTGGCCAAGGTTACAAAAAATTTCTGCTGCACTTAAGGTTCCTAAGAGCACAGTGGCCTCCATAATCCTTAAATGGAAGGCGTTTGGGACGACCAGAACCCTTCCTAGAACTGAGCTATCGGGGAGAAGAGCCTTGGTGAGAGAGGTAAAGAAGAACCCAAAGATCACTGTGGCTGAGCTCCAGAGATGCAGTCGGGAGATGGGAGAAAGTTGTAGAAAGTCAACCATCACTGCAGCCCTCCACCAGCCCTGCTTTATGGCAGAGTGGCCCGACGGAAGCCTCTCCTCAGTGCAAGACACATGAAAGCCCGCATGGAGTTTGCTAAAAACACCTGAATAAGATTCTCTGGTCTGATGAGACCAAGATAGAACTTTTGGCCTTAATTCTAAGCGGTATGTGTGGAGAAAACCAGGCACTGCTCATCACCTGTCCAATACTGTCCCAACAGTGAAGCATCATGCTGTGGGGGTGTTTTTCAGCTGCAGGGACAGGAAGACTGGTTGCAATCGAGGGAAAGATGAATGCGGCCAAGTACAGGGATATCCTGGACGAAAACCTTCTCCAGAGTGCTCAGGACCTCAGACTGGGCAAGGTTTACCTTCCAACAAGACAATGACCCTAAGCACACAGCTAAAATAACGAAGGAGTGGCTTCACAACAACTCGTGACTGTTCTTGAATGGCCCAGCCAGAGCCCTGACTTAAACCCAATTGAGCATCTCTGGAGAGACCTAAAAATGGCTGTCCACCAACGTTACCATCCAACCTGACAGAACTGGAGAGGATCTGCAAGGAGGAATGGCAGAGGATCCCCAAATCCAGGTGTGAAAAACTTGTTGCATCTTTCCCAAAAAGACTCATGGCTGTATTAGATCAAAAGGGTGCTTCTACTAAATACTGAGCAAAGGGTCTGAATACTTAGGACCATGTGATATTTCAGTTTTTCTTTTTTAATAAATCTGCAAAAATGTCAACAATTCTGTGTTTTTTCTGTCAATATGGGGTGCTGTGTGTACATTAATGAGGGAGAAAAAAAATGAACTTAAATGATTTTAGCAAATGGCTGCAATATAACAAAGAGTGAAAAATTTAAGGGGGTCTGAATACTTTCCGTACCCACTGTATGTTTGAATGCCCTTCAGAGGAGGATGTTACTTTGTGTTCCTAGATAAGTATAGTTACATCATCCACCAGCAGGGGCGAACAGGCCATAAAGTATTAACCAATACAGAAAAAAAATTCATATAATGAGCCACTGAAAATGCATATACAATGAAAATGCTGAAAAATGCAAGTATTATGAATGTCCATTGCAGTACAGTGTTATTATGAGAAATCCATTTCTGGAAACAAAGGATGTCAAACAGCAGCACTATGACTATATAATTGAATATAATTGAGTGTGTTCACATTACTCATAAAATAATTTAGTAAAATATATTTTTTTATCGGATTATGGAAATATAAAATTGTTCGTATACACTTCCAAAAAACTGTCCACATTAAAATGACTGAATCTGAAAGATTCTGGCATATATGTTGGTCAAAGAAAAAAAAAAAAGTAGAGTGTAATGTTTGACCTTTTGACCTTTTATTCACACAGTGACTTTCAGGACCACGATAAACTGTCAAAAATCAATTGTAAATAGTTCAAAATTGACATAAAATTGTTCAAAACAGTAATCCTGCATAAGTGAGTCATATTGAGTCATCAGAATTTATTTATTTCCTCAGTCAACACAGATGTGTAGATCCTGTACAAGGTCTCATTATCTGTGTTCTGTTCTGGAATTAAAAAAAAAATACATGTCTGCAGTTCTGAATGCTATTGTTTTGTATTAAAAACAACATTTCCAATGCACTGGTCAGTTTTCACGCTCCATTTCTCTCTCACACACGTTCACATGCAGAAAAGTAGAAGTAAGTATCGGGATCTTTTTGGCTCCTGAGAGCTTCAGTTTTTTAAAAAGGACTGTTTATCAGCATTTATTTTATCAGAAGTGCATTAAACCACAGTGTGTTTAAAGGTTAGAGTGTCTCTAAAACTTGCAGTTCTTCTCTCTCATTGGCCCTCAAGTGATCATTTGCTACTATATTCACACAAAATACATGTTTTGTTGATGTGAATCATTCAGATTGCTGTATTGAACTCATCTCTTGCTGAACTCTTTTCATGGTGATTCAGTGACTGCTGCAGCTGGTGTCGCTGGTTTAGTTGATCTGGAGTTTGATTATAGTTTGTGGGAAGAAGAAAACCACTGGACCAAACAATGATTATAACAGCTGAACACAATGGAGATACCTGATCAGACCAAACATCTGTGGATCATAGGCTTCAACAGACATGTATTAAAAAATGCTAAAATAGTCGTGATAAAGATGAAACTATAGAGCAAATTGAAAGACAAATTGAAGAAATTATGAATGTTACATTTATTTTTGCAACTGAGCGACTGTGGACAGTTTTTCTTCTCAGCTTCTCATTTCACACTATTTTTTTTTTTTTTTTTTTTTTCACTTCAGTGGTCAACATCTTCCTAGAAATGTTTCACAGCAAGCCTTTAACAGAAACACATGCAGCCAGGATGAGATATCGTCACCCTTTAACAGAATTTTTATTTATTTATTTAATTTTTATAATCACCCCAACCAGTCAACACCCCAATTCATTATTTTCATCTAACAGTTTTTCAATGGCCTAATAGAGTGTCTCTAGTATTTTTCTTAAGATAAAAAAGTCTGCTAAATGAATAAATGTAAGTAAATACAGAATCCAAATGCAATTGGGTGCATTAAATGTATGGATTTTGGCAAAATCTGCTTCAGCTGTAGAAGTTTTAAGACAAAACGTTTGAACAGATTGTGGATATTTTTAAGGCTTGTGCCCTTCTCCCTCCACTCTGTTCTCTCGTTAGCAACAGTTTGCTCAACAGTTGTAATTGTAATTGCATTAATATTTTATTGCATGTATAAAAATAATAAAAAAATGATGTTTGTTAATTTAAAAATGTTCGAAAAAGCAAATGATTATTAAAATTGTCAAGGATAAGCTCTTAAAGGCCATTTAAAATGGAATGTGTTTTTCATATTCAGTCACAAGGGGGAGCTAAAGAAATGTCATCTGCATTAGGAGAGTCATGTTGCTGTACAACATCATCCTGAAAGCATCAAAAGAAAAAGAAAAATGAATCAGTCACTGGTAAAATGTAATATAATACGATATTTTCAATTTAAATGTTTGATGTTCCATCAAAATACACAAATAAGTTTGAATGGACTTCAGTGGAAGAAGACGTCTATGTCATTACAACATCTAACCAGCAGAGGCAAACAGAGTATATCAACCAGAAGAGAAGAGAGAAATCAACAAAAAGATTTACAATCATCAGTATGATAACTAATTTTAGTCCAGGTGATATGTGCAAAATTAGAGGTGATATGTTCATTTTTCATAAAAGCATGAAGCTTGGTACAGTTGTACAGGTTAGGGCCCTGAACATTTTCAGAAATGGAGCCAGCGCAAAAACAAATCGTGGTTGCCATGGCGACCATTTTACTTTCTGCCATAACCAAATTATGTATTTTGTGTCATATCTCCTGAACTAAACATGATAACACAGAAAAGGTGATGTCTACACCTATGTTTTGATGGCCAAGGATTACAGTGATACCATATACAAAAACATAAACTGTTCAGGGCCAGGTTTCCCGGTAACAATTTATCTTAGCGCTTAAGAGCGTTTTCTATGAGTCAATTTACGAACGTTCATTATTGTTTCACGTGCGTTTCCCAAAAATGCACTTAACACAATCGCACGTAGCCGTGCTTTAAGTGCTACTTAGGAGTCGCTATCGTTGGTCAAGTGCTGAAATGTCATAGAATGGCTCGTATTTGTAGTTGGCCTAAACGCTCGTTTAATTGAAATGTTAACCTAATGCTGCGTTCCAGACAGCTCGGATACAAGGTTTAATTTGAATTTTTACAAGGTTAAATGTAAGTTTTTTTATTTTTTTATTTTAAGTAACGACCAAGCGGCCAGCGGCAGACAGTGAGCTGATCATAGCCTATATGTTTGATCAATTTAGCCTTCTCAAATCATCACGACTTGCCTAAAATAAAATCTATGGATATAAACAGTTCATGAATATCACAATGTTAGTTTAAATGTTTGAACTATATAAATGTGTGCTAGGTGCATATCTAATCATTTGTGTGAAGAGTGGAAGCTGAAGCGCACTTTGCAGGACATGGAGGCCCAGAGCGGTCATTACATTTTTTTCTTGATAGTGGAAACAACTTAAAATATGCCGTAATTTTTGCTCATAAAGGTAAGAGTAATACATCATTCGGAACTGTAAAGGGTCTACTTTTATTTGTGTGCATTCACAATATCAACAAAACGTTGTGCTTTTATAAAATAAATAAGAAAACAGAGGATGCGTCTTGAATAGGAGCACTTCACAATGATGAACCGAAACTCAACAAATTTAGTCACAAATATGATAAATATATCTATAGAAAGCTTTAAATATACTTTAAAACGAAATAATTCAAATCGAAAACAAAAACTCTTTCATTATGTAATCCATAAAGATGCATTTCTCTCTAAAGGCACGTCCAATGAGGAGATGGCAAGTCATTTTTCGTCAGTCTAAAATATAAAAATAAGGAAAAGCCTAAAACAGGCCCGTTTATATTTTTTTCTGATTTGTATGCTGCTATGCTCTGAATTCCTTAAAATTTAAAGGATTTTCTGCAATGCAATTTTGTCTGATATGTGAATTATTTATTAGCCTATTTTTTAATCCATGCAGCAAATGCTTTAAAAACGGCTTTAAAACTAGCTTTAAAATTACTTTATTGCATTCCAGATGATTTTAAAGAACTTTTCACTATAAATTTTAGGGTAGCTTGAATGTAAAACATTGTCATGAATTTTTTGTATTCCCATTTGTAAAATAGGCTACAAATTTTGTTATAGACTAACCCGATCTCATGAAAGTGCGTGTAGCACGATTTTCTCTTTCTATTTGACGTAACCCAGTCAACAATTTGATCTCACAATGATGTCACTATGAGCTCACAATATTCTCATGGTGTGGTCACAATGTGTGTGTCACAGTGAACTAAAAGTGTAACCACACAGCGCTCTCACTGTGTGCTCATACTATGTTCACAACATGAGGTCACTGCACATGCACAGTGAGCTCATACTGTGGTCAAAATATGAGGGCACAGCACACTCACTGTGTGCTCATACTGTGCTCAATGTGAGGTCACTGCACACTCACTGTGCGCTCATACTGTGCTCAATGTGAGGTCACTGTGCACTCACTGTGCGCTCATACTGTGGTCACTGTGTGCTCATACTGTGCTCAATGTGAGGTCACTGCGCACTCACTGTGCGCTCATACTGTGGTCACTGTGTGCTCATACTGTGCTCAATGTGAGGTCACGGCACACTCACTGTGTGCTCATACTGTGCTCAATGTGAGGTCACTGCGCACTCACTGTGTGCTCATACTGTGGTCACTGTGAGGTCACCGCACGCTCACTGTGTGCTCATACTGTGCTCAATGTGAGGTCACTGCGCACTCACTGTGCGCTCATACTGTGGTCACTGTGTGCTCATACTGTGCTCAATGTGAGGTCACGGCACACTCACTGTGTGCTCATACTGTGCTCAATGTGAGGTCACTGCGCACTCACTGTGTGCTCATACTGTGGTCACTGTGAGGTCACCGCACGCTCACTGTGTGCTCATACTGTGCTCAATGTGAGGTCACTGCGCACTCACTGTGCACTCATACTGTGGTCACTGTGTGCTCATACTGTGCTCAATGTGAGGTCACTGCACACTCACTGTGTGCTCATACTGTGGTCACTGCGCACTCACTGTGCGCTCATACTGTGGTCACTGCGCACTCACTGTGCGCTCATACTGTGCTCAATGTGAGGTCACGGCACACTCACTGTGTGCTCATACTGTGCTCAATGTGAGGTCACTGCGCACTCACTGTGTGCTCATACTGTGGTCACTGTGAGGTAACCGCACGCTCACTGTGCGCTCATACTGTGCTCAATGTGAGGTCACTGCACACTCACTGTGTGCTCATACTGTGGTCACTGCACACTCACTGTGCGCTCATACTGTGGTCACTGTGTGCTCATACTGTGCTCAATGTGAGGTCACTGCACTCACTGTGTGCTCATACTGTGGTCACTGTGAGGTAACCGCGCTCACTGTGCGCTCATACTGTGCTCAATGTGAGGTCACTGCACACTCACTGTGTGCTCATACTGTGGTCACTGCACACTCACTGTGCGCTCATACTGTGGTCACTGTGTGCTCATACTGTGCTCAATGTGAGGTCACGGCACACTCACTGTGTGCTCATACTGTGCTCAATGTGAGGTCACTGCGCACTCACTGTGTGCTCATACTGTGCTCAATGTGAGGTCACTGCACTCACTGTGCTCATACTGTGGTCACTGTGAGGTCACTGCGCACTCACTGTGCGCTCATACTGTGGTCACTGTGTGCTCATACTGTGCTCAATGTGAGGTCATGGCACACTCACTTTGTGTTCATACTGTGCTCAATGTGAGGTCACTGCACACTCACTGTGTGCTCATACTGTGCTCAATGTGAGGTCACTGCACACTCACTGTGCGCTCATACTGTGGTCACTGTGAGGTCACTGCACGCTCACTGTGTGCTCATACTGTGCTCAATGTGAGGTCACTGCGCACTCACTGTGCGCTCATACTGTGGTCACTGTGTGCTCATACTGTGCTCAATGTGAGGTCACGGCACACTCACTGTGTGCTCATACTGTGCTCAATGTGAGGTCACTGCGCACTCACTGTGTGCTCATACTGTGGTCACTGTGAGGTCACCGCACGCTCACTGTGTGCTCATACTGTGCTCAATGTGAGGTCACTGCGCACTCACTGTGCGCTCATACTGTGGTCACTCTGTGCTCATACTGTGCTCAATGTGAGGTCACGGCACACTCACTGTGTGCTCATACTGTGCTCAATGTGAGGTCACTGCGCACTCACTGTGTGCTCATACTGTGGTCACTGTGAGGTCACCGCACGCTCACTGTGTGCTCATACTGTGCTCAATGTGAGGTCACTGCGCACTCACTGTGCGCTCATACTGTGGTCACTCTGTGCTCATACTGTGCTCAATGTGAGGTCACGGCACACTCACTGTGTGCTCATACTGTGCTCAATGTGAGGTCACTGCGCACTCACTGTGTGCTCATACTGTGGTCACTGTGAGGTCACCGCACGCTCACTGTGTGCTCATACTGTGCTCAATGTGAGGTCACTGCGCACTCACTGTGCACTCATACTGTGGTCACTGTGTGCTCATACTGTGCTCAATGAGGTCACTGCACTCACTGTGCTCATACTGTGGTCACTGCGCACTCACTGTGCGCTCACTGTGGTCACTGTGTGCTCATACTGTGCTCAATGTGAGGTCACTGCACACTCACTGTGTGCTCATACTGTGCTCAATGTGAGGTCACGCACACTCACTGTGCTCATACTGTGGTCACTGTGAGGTCACCGCACGCTCACTGTGTGCTCATACTGTGGTCACTGTGTGCTCATACTGTGCTCAATGTGCGGTCACTGCGCACTCACTGTGTGCTCATACTGTGGTCACTGTGAGGTCACCGCACGCTCACTGTGCGCTCATACTGTGGTCACTGTGTGCTCATACTGTGCTCAATGAGGTCACTGCACTCACTGTGTGCTCATACTGTGCTCAATGTGAGGTCACTGCACACTCACTGTGCTCATACTGTGCTCAATGTGAGGTCACTGCGCACTCACTGTGCACTCATACTGTGGTCACTGTGTGCTCACTGTGCTCAATGAGGTCACTGCACACTCACTGTGTGCTCATACTGTGGTCACTGCACTCACTGTGCTCATACTGTGGTCACTGTGTGCTCATACTGTGCTCAATGAGGTCACTGCACACTCACTGTGTGCTCATACTGTGCTCAATGTGAGGTCACTGCGCACTCACTGTGTGCTCACTGTGGTCACTGTGAGGTCACCGCACGCTCACTGTGCTCATACTGTGGTCACTGTGTGCTCATACTGTGCTCAATGTGAGGTCACTGCACACTCACTGTGTGCTCATACTGTGCTCAATGTGAGGTCACTGCGCACTCACTGTGTGCTCATACTGTGGTCACTGTGAGGTCACCGCACGCTCACTGTGCGCTCATACTGTGGTCACTGTGTGCTCATACTGTGCTCAATGTGAGGTCACTGCACACTCACTGTGTGCTCATACTGTGCTCAATGTGAGGTCACTGCGCACTCACTGTGCGCTCATACTGTGGTCACTGTGCTCATACTGTGCTCAATGTGAGGTCACGGCACACTCACTGTGTGCTCATACTGTGCTCAATGTGAGGTCACTGCGCACTCACTGTGTGCTCATACTGTGGTCACTGTGAGGTCACCGCACGCTCACTGTGTGCTCATACTGTGGTCACTGTGTGCTCATACTGTGCTCAATGTGAGGTCACGGCACACTCACTGTGTGCTCATACTGTGCTCAATGTGCGGTCACTGCGCACTCACTGTGTGCTCATACTGTGGTCACTGTGAGGTCACCGCACGCTCACTGTGCGCTCATACTGTGGTCACTGTGTGCTCATACTGTGCTCAATGTGAGGTCATTGCACACTCACTGTGTGCTCATACTGTGCTCAATGTGAGGTCACTGCACACTCACTGTGTGCTCATACTGTGCTCAATGTGAGGTCACGGCACACTCACTGTGTGCTCATACTGTGGTCACTGCGCTCTCACTGTGCGTTCATATTGTAAGCTCAACATGTGAGCTCATGTCATTGTGTTAAATTCAATCTGTTAGTTTAGTGTGAGTTAACTGTGATCTAAAAGTTATATCACAAACATGTAGAATTTCATTTTTTATTTCCTTCAAAGAATTTCTACAATTCAGTTTCAGTTGTTTATTTTGATTTATTTTCAGTTTGGTGTTGGTATTTGACACTAACATTTCAATTTGACAGATACATTCTGCTTATGGTGTTGTTTTGGTGACTCCTTTTCGATTCTTAACTTCTATTTGTCCCCTTGGAAAGACTTCACACATCCTGAAACACACAGTAACACAATATGTCATTGCAATCAATGCTAACAACCTAACAGGTAAAAATAATTAGTTAAAATATGAAACAAATCATGCATCCATGCTTCCACAAAACATGCTTGTATAGTTACTGAAATATGATCCTGAGTCAGTAATGTAGTCTAGTAATTATCTGATATGGGAAGTATAACAAATCATAAATACTGATATGCAACCTAAAGCCAGGAAACACTTACGAAAACACTTAGCTAAAACATTCTAACAAGACTGAACTGAACACAATTATGATTTTAAATGCTGACTGTAAACACTGACTGAACTTGCTCTGACAAGTTTGGGTGTGATCAGTTGTAAGTATCAAATTACATTCACAATCAGTCTAATAGTTGTAGTGTGTTCCTGGCTGAGCTGGCAAGATGGCTGGTTCACATGTACCTGGCTAATTTGCTAACCTGGGGTCAGGCCGCAGTGCATATTGGCATTATAATATCATATCAGCGAATGTGAATATCAAATAAAGAAACCACTCACCATTGCTCCAGAACAAAACGGCAATTCCACGGTCAAAAGACTCTGACACAAATGTAAATCACTGTAGTGATGTTCAATTCATGAACGAATTGTTCTTTAAGCCTGTTCATTCATAAGTAACTGAACTGAATCAAATTTTAGTTCCGGGCTGATGACGCAAGACGCACACCTGACGTTTGCTGACCCGTTCGTTGATTCGTTGAGTCGTTGATCCGTTGATAAATACAATTTTATTAAAACCTTCAAGTTCCTGTCGTCACCGATATCTGCGTGGGCAGCGCGCCAACATACAGCGCTGTGCGCTACGGGTGTCTCGAGTTCGAAGACCGATCCCCCTTTCCACTTCAGATCTAGTGTCCTATCATAAGAAAGGCAAAAACGCCTAAAATAAGTCTTGAACAAATACCCAGCAAAATGATTTATGTAAATGAATGTACTAGTTTGTGCAGATTAGGCTATATTTTAAGTTGTTACACGAAATCAAGGAGCTTAAGGAGTTTATCCCTCTATATACTTTAGACATGTAGAACATATCAGCGTTTCTGCATCAATGTATGTAATGTGTGCTGTAGGTGCGAAACTTTTAGGAATTTTTTCCAAGATGTAGACCCGGGGGCCAGTCGCGGATAGTTGGAACGCAGTGACAGCCAATGAAATTGAAGCATTTCAACAGCTAGCCAAAGAGCGGAAATGATGTCACAGCCAATCAGATTTTGTCATGCATTTATTTGGACCGGGGTTCGAATCCCACTCACGCAGGTCTAAACCATTACACAAACACAGCTTTGTGCTTTTATCAAACACAATTGTAAAATTTAACATTACAGCTGCAAAGTATTTTAAATTTGTGTATTATGAATAGATGATTAGTATTAAAAGAAATACAGTAAAATAATAGTATACATTACATGGTTATATCATATGAAAACATGAATTATATAATAACGGTTATATTAAACATGAATGGTCTCTATTAAATGGCTTTTGAAATGAAAATAAGAGGCATTTAAATTTGACTCAAACTAAGTAATATTCAAGTACTAAATGAAAATTGATTGAGAGATGGAATAATTTAAGTCACACTTAAGTTAAATAATCAATTAAGTGTTTCCAAAACCATATTTGTCCTATGAAAAAGAACACAGCACTGATGAAGCAATTTGTAATTTTCAGTTGTTTTTATTAAATGCTTTAAGCACTTTTTAAGATTAGTAAATACTGATCCAAAATAATAAAGTATAAAGAAAAATAGAATTCTGACAAAATATACATATTAGTCTCACACTGAACAATAAACAAATCAAAATATACAGTATATACATGAGTTAAATATTATTAAGGGGCAAAAGATCAAGAAATGTCATTTATTTTATTTTTTTCTGCCACCCATCTCAGACTCATTCAACTCTTTCCAGGTCATCTTTCTGCATGTCCTGAGGTTGGTAAATGTAAAATACTTCAGCAGGGCAATGAACATATTTCCTGCTACACCAGGAAAGCCTGTGTGTATGTGAGGACTGTTTGGACCCTGCTTCAGCTCCATTTTACAAAATCTGCACAAGCGACTAACGTGTTCAGTTTCAGGCCTTTTGTGTTTTGCTGTCCTTTCTCCTGCACCCGTTTCTTTGTGTCCTCAAGTTCACTCTTAAATAACTCTGGGGTGTGTTAGTTCTTAATCACTGTAAGCATTAAAAACCTTTGTGGAACAGTAGAAGTACCTGACAGGATCTTGCTGATTAAGGAAAAAGTGGATAGAGGAACCATCTTTGGCTGTCCACAAGCAAGACAAGTCTTCTCCTGCTCAGGTTGCTGCTGCGCTCCATAACACAATTGTCTCAATGGTCTCATGAGTTAGGAGTGTGGTCAGAGCAGGTGCTGGTGGTTTACATCCGCAGGCTTCATTATAACCACTGGCACACTGGTTGTTTTACTGCCCGCTTTCAAGACGTTTCTCTGGAGTTGTTTAATGAAGAACTGGTGTTCTGCAGTTTGGCCAGGTGCTTGACATACTGTGAAATGTGCAGTTTTGTGGTCGAATGGAGCATGCTGTTTGGATCAGTAGAGGAATTGTGGAGCACTGCTGCATGCTCCTGAGGATGTGCTTCTTCCCACAGTGTTTAAGCAAGTTGTCAATTGGCTCTGTGTTTGTGCTCCAGTACATACACCCTGCCACCAGTCTTCACAGGACCAGGGGGTCTCAGGTGAGGCCAGCAGAGGCAGAGGTGGTGTATATGTACTTCCTACACAGAGGGGAAAAATGAATTAATTTCTGCATTCTGATAATTCTGATAGAAGCTCCACATGAGAACAATGATATGAAAACAGCGAGGGCACGGGCAGTGTACCAGTGGTGTCTGCAACAAGTTGAATATTTAGTTTAATGTGTAAGAAAACAGAGTTTCTGCAGGTTTTATGAAGGTTAAGTTAAGACATTTTTAAGACCAAGTAAAGCAAATTTGAGGAACAAATGAGAAAAAACAAAAATATGTTTTGTAGAACGTAAATGTCTGGAGAGAAACATAATGAGTTGTATTAACTTCAGAGTTTGAAAGTACAATTTCCAACATATATTCATAATTTTTTTTAATTCATTTTACAAAAAACGCACTGAAACACTCTGCTCCAGATGCTAGAATGTGGAAATATCTTTTACTGCAGCTTCAGATCATGCTGCAAAAAAGTGCTGTTCTTCCTCAGTATTTTTGTCTTGTTTTTCAGTGCAAATGCCTAAAGATTCTTAAATAAAATACATTTAATGGAGAAACAAAATAACATAAAATACAAAGTCTTGTCTGAAGTGATTTAGTGATTAAAACAAGAACTAATATCTGCCATTTGGCAAAAAGTAACCTTAATTTAAAGAGAGGTTTTGATAGCTCATAGACTGATATTTGTTATTGTTTTAAGAATAAACTCATTTAATTTCATTACATTTTTCAAGACTTCATTAATATTTGCATCTGAAATAAACATATCTTAATTGAAAGATGCTTGATATTTGTATTGGAAGACAAGACAAAATACAGAGGAAGAGATTCATTCACTTTTTGCTTTGCATCCAACATTTTATGAATTTAAGACTTTCTGCTCTGATTTAAAACTTTAAGGCATTAATTTGTGCACGGTAAATTAAGACATTTTAAGACTTAAAAACCTGCAGAAACCCTATGTGCATGATGTAGTTGATGTGTCCAATATTTACCTGCATCTGACTGAGGATCTGCATGGGTACCAGGAGAAGATGACAGCAGTGTAGAAACAGTGGTCTCTACAAGAACATCACAATAGAAATATTACAAAAAAGCAATAATTCTATTACAGACACACACACACACACACACACGTGTCTGGTTTGCTGTCCTTGTGGGGACTCTCCATAGTCGTAATGGTTTTTCTACTGTAAAGACCGTATATTCTATTGTCCTACACCAACCCTACACCTAAACCTACCCCTTACAGGAAACTACAGGTGTTTTTAGATTTTCAAAAAACTTAATTCAGTGTGATTTATTAGCTTGTTTATTTATTTATTAGCCGTGACACGAGTCCCCATGAGTCTGTGTGTATTCAGGTTTAAGTCCCCACCTGAATAGAAAAACAGGTGTGCACACACACACACACACACTATAATACTTGTAATCAACAGATGACGTGTTAATGATGACAAACAATACACAGAACCGTAAATTACAGCCATGTTCATTCATAATTTGGCGTGCAAACAATCAACCTACGATAAGCTATGGTAAACAAAACAGGACAGGGTAAAGTTTGGAAACGAACAAAGTTTACTAATGTGATTTCAGCATTAACGGTAACAAAACGTAAACTGATGTCACATAAAGTATCTCACCTTTGACAGATGCGCTGAGAATGCGTTGAATTAAACAGTCGTCTTCTTCTGCGAATTCAAACTTCCGCGGTGCCGAAACACGGAAGAGCGCCACGAGCGCTAGCGGCCGAAAGTATATTGCATCCGTAGTGGTTTAGCACTACCATTGAGAATGAATGGGAAACGGTTTAGGGCCGTTTAGCTAAAGGGAGCAGCGGGAGTTTGCCTAAGACGACCATCAGCCATCAGATTCAGTGGCGAAGATGGTAAACCGTGTGTCAAGCTCCTTTTGACACAATCGACCGGGGTTCGAATCTGCCTTATGGCGAACTTTTTCTCCCTTTTCAAATTTCAAATCACATCAGAAAAGCATTTTTTTAATATATAAAAATGAAGGAAATAATCAAAAAGTTGAAAAGAAAGTATCGGGTAGGGTTAGGGTAGGTGTAGGAAGGCTTTGTCCCAATAAGGTGGCATCCATTGAAAATGTAAAATAAAATTTAAAAATCACACTCAATAAGTTATTGCATACTGATTTATAATGTATTACAATGCTGAGTGCAGATAATTGCCACTATTTGCAATAAGTAATTAGCAGAATACCCTGCTATTTTAACATAGAATAAATAGAATATAAAGCTATTTGCACTGTGTAAATAGCATATCACTAAAAATACTGCTATTTTCACTTAGTGTCGATAGCCCCAACCCCACCCACATACATGGTGAGGATCATAGTATGAGGATCACATGAACTCACAATGAGCTCACGCTACTCACATAGTGAGGATCACAGTATGACGATCACGTGAACTCACAATGAGCTCACATACTACTCACATGGTGAGGATCACAGTATGACGATCACATGAACTCACAATGAGCTCACATACTACTCACATAGTGAGGATCACAGTATGACGATCACGTGAACTCACAATGAGCTCACATACTACTCACATGGTGAGGATCACAGTATGACGATCACATGAACTCACAATGAGCTCACATACTACTCACATGGTGAGGATCACAGTATGAGGATCACATGAACTCACAATGAGCTCACATACTACTCACATGGTGAGGATCACAGTATGAGGATCACATGAACTCACAATGAGCTCACATACTACTCACATGGTGAGGATCACAGTATGACGATCACATGAACTCACAATGAGCTCACATACTACTCACATGGTGAGGATCACAGTATGAGGACCATATGAACTCACAATGAGCTCACGCTTTACTCACATGGTGAGGATCACAGTATGAGGATCACATGAACTCACGCTTTACTCACATGGTGAGGATCACAGTATGACGATCACATGAACTCACAATGAGCTCACATACTACTCACATGGTGAGGATCACAGTATGAGGATCACATGAACTCACAATGAGCTCACATACTACTCACATGGTGAGGATCACAGTATGAGGATCACATGAACTCACAATGAGCTCACATACTACTCACATGGTGAGGATCACAGCATGAGGATCACATGAACTCACAATGAGCTCACATACTACTCACATGGTGAGGATCACAGTATGACGATCACATGAACTCACAATGAGCTCACATACTACTCACATGGTGAGGATCACAGTATGAGGATCACATGAACTCACAATGAGCTCACATACTACTCACATGGTGAGGATCACAGTATGAGGATCACATGAACTCACAATGAGCTCACATACTACTCACATGGTGAGGATCACAGTATGACGATCACATGAACTCACAATGAGCTCACATACTACTCACATGGTGAGGATCACAGCATGAGGATCACATGAACTCACAATGAGCTCACGCTTTACTCACATGGTGAGGATCACAGTATGAGGATCACATGAACTCACGCTTACTCACATGGTGAGGATCACAGCATGAGGATCACATGAACTCACAATGAGCTCACATACTACTCACATGGTGAGGATCACAGTATGAGGATCACATGAACTCACAATGAGCTCACTACTCACATGGTGAGGATCACAGTATGAGGATCACATGAACTCACAATGAGCTCACATACTACTCACATGGTGAGGATCACAGCATGAGGATCACATGAACTCACAATGAGCTCACTACTCACATGGTGAGGATCACAGTATGACGATCACATGAACTCACAATGAGCTCACATACTACTCACACGGTGAGGATCACAGTATGAGGACCACATGAACTCACAATGAGCTCACGCTGTACTCACATGGTGAGGATCATAGTATGAGGATCACATGAACTCACGCTTACTCACATGGTGAGGATCACAGTATGAGGACCATATGAACTCACAATGAGCTCACGCTACTCACATGGTGAGGATCACAGCATGAGGATCACATGAACTCACGCTTACTCACATGGTGAGGATCATAGTATGAGGATCACATGAACTCACAATGAGCTCACGTTTTACTCACATGGTGAGGATCACAGTATGAGGACCACATGAACTCACAATGAGCTCACATACTACTCACATGGTGAGGATCACAGTATGAGATCACATGAACTCACAATGAGCTCACATACTACTCACATGGTGAGGATCACAGTATGAGGATCACATGAACTCACAATGAGCTCACATACTACTCACATGGTGAGGATCACAGTATGAGGATCACATGAACTCACAATGAGCTCACATACTACTCACATGGTGAGGATCACAGTATGACGATCACATGAACTCACAATGAGCTCACATACTACTCACACGGTGAGGATCACAGTATGAGGATCACATGAACTCACAATGAGCTCACGCTTTACTCACATGGTGAGGATCACAGTATGAGGATCACATGAACTCACGCTTTACTCACATGGTGAGGATCACAGTATGACGATCACATGAACTCACAATGAGCTCACATACTCACATGGTGAGGATCACAGTATGAGGATCACATGAACTCACAATGAGCTCACATACTACTCACATGGTGAGGATCACAGTATGAGGATCACATGAACTCACAATGAGCTCACATACTACTCACATGGTGAGGATCACAGTATGAGGATCACATGAACTCACAATGAGCTCACATACTACTCACATGGTGAGGATCACAGTATGAGGATCACATGAACTCACAATGAGCTCACATACTACTCATGGTGAGGATCACAGTATGAGGATCACATGAACTCACAATGAGCTCACATACTACTCACATGGTGAGGATCACAGTATGAGGATCACATGAACTCACAATGAGCTCACATACTACTCACATGGTGAGGATCACAGTATGACGATCACATGAACTCACAATGAGCTCACATACTACTCACATGGTGAGGATCACAGTATGAGGACCATATGAACTCACAATGAGCTCACGCTACTCACATGGTGAGGATCACAGTATGAGGATCACATGGTGAGGATCACAGTATGAGGATCACATGAACTCACAATGAGCTCACATACTACTCACATGGTGAGGATCACAGTATGAGGATCACATGAACTCACAATGAGCTCACATACTACTCACATAGTGAGGATCACATGAACTCACAATGAGCTCATACTACTCACATGGTGAGGATCACAGTATGATCACATGAACTCACAATGAGCTCACATACTACTCACATGGTGAGGATCACAGTATGAGGATCACATGAACTCACAATGAGCTCACGCTACTCACATGGTGAGGATCACAGTATGCGATCACATGAACTCACAATGAGCTCACATACTACTCACATGGTGAGGATCACAGTATGAGGACCATATGAACTCACAATGAGCTCACGCCACATGGTGAGGATCACAGTATGAGGATCACATGAACTCACGCCACATGGTGAGGATCACAGTATGACGATCACATGAACTCACAATGAGCTCACGTTTTACTCACATGGTGAGGATCACAGTATGAGGACCATATGAACTCACAATGAGCTCACTACTCACATGGTGAGGATCACAGTATGAGGATCACATGAACTCACAATGAGCTCACGCTTTACTCACATGGTGAGGATCACAGTATGAGGATCACATGAACTCACAATGAGCTCACATACTACTCACACGGTGAGATCACAGTATGTGATCACATGAACTCACAATGAGCTCACATACTACTCACACGGTGAGGATCACAGTATGAGGATCACATGAACTCACAATGACCTCACGCTTTACTCACATAGTGAGGATCACAGCATGAGGATCACATGAACTCACAATGAGCTCACATACTCACACGGTGAGGATCACAGTATGAGGATTGTGTGATGTCACTGTGATCATCGCGTGATCTCACGTGTTGACTGGGATGAGCGCTCAGACTTACCTGAGATTTGCCCCGCAAACATTTCAGCAGTGAATTATAGGCCCCTGTGTCCCGTATTTCTGTCGACTGAACCAGCCATGCCATAATGAATGTATCAGTCTTTTGCATGCCAAAGTCAATTTCTGCTTATAAACATTCCCAGTCAACACGTGAGATCATTGTGAGTTCACGTGATCGTCATACTGTGATCCTCACTATGTGAGTAAAGCGTGAGGTCATTGTGAGTTCATGTGATCCTCATACTGTGATCCTCACCGTGTGAGTAATATGTGAGCTCATTGTGAGTTCATGTGATCGTCATACTGTGATCCTCACCGTGAGTAGTATGTGAGCTCATTGTGAGTTCATGTGATCACATACTGTGATCCTCACCATGTGAGTAAAGCGTGAGCTCATTGTGAGTTCATGTGATCCTCATACTGTGATCCTCACCATGTGAGTAAAGCGTGAGCTCATTGTGAGTTCATGTGGTCCTCATACTGTGATCCTCACCATGTGAGTAAAACGTGAGCTCATTGTGAGTTCATGTGATCGTCATACTGTGATCCTCACCGTGAGTAAAGCGTGAGCTCATTGTGAGTTCATGTGATCCTCATACTGTGATCCTCACCATGTGAGTAGTATGTGAGCTCATTGTGAGTTCATGTGATCACATACTGTGATCCTCACCATGTGAGTAGTATGTGAGCTCATTGTGAGTTCATGTGATCCTCATACTGTGATCCTCACCATGTGAGTAGTATGTGAGCTCATTGTGAGTTCATGTGATCCTCATACTGTGATCCTCACCATGTGAGTAGTATGTGAGCTCATTGTGAGTTCATGTGATCCTCATACTGTGATCCTCACCATGTGAGTAGTATGTGAGCTCATTGTGAGTTCATGTGATCACATACTGTGATCCTCACCATGTGAGTAAAGCGTGAGTTCATGTGATCCTCATACTGTGATCCTCACCATGTGAGTAAAGCGTGAGCTCATTGTGAGTTCATGTGGTCCTCATACTGTGATCCTCACCATGTGAGTAGTATGTGAGCTCATTGTGAGTTCATGTGATCACATACTGTGATCCTCACCATGTGAGTAGTATGTGAGCTCATTGTGAGTTCATGTGATCCTCATACTGTGATCCTCACCATGTGAGTAGTATGTGAGCTCATTGTGAGTTCATGTGATCCTCATACTGTGATCCTCACCATGTGAGTAGTATGTGAGCTCATTGTGAGTTCATGTGATCGTCATACTGTGATCCTCACCATGTGAGTAGTATGTGAGCTCATTGTGAGTTCACGTGATCGTCATACTGTGATCCTCACTATGTGAGTAGTATGTGAGCTCATTGTGAGTTCATGTGATCACATACTGTGATCCTCACCATGTGAGTAGTATGTGAGCTCATTGTGAGTTCACGTGATCGTCATACTGTGATCCTCACTATGTGAGTAAAGCGTGAGCTCATTGTGAGTTCATGTGATCCTCATACTATGATCCTCACCATGTATGTGGGTGGGGTTGGGGGCTATCGACACTAAGTGAAAATAGCAGTATTTTTTAGTGATATGCTATTTACACAGTGCAAATAGCTTTATATTCTATTTATTCTATGTTAAAATAGCAGGGTATTCTGCTAATTACTTATTGCAAATAGTGGCAATTATCTGCACTCAGCATTGTAATACATTATAAATCAGTATGCAATAACTTATTGAGTGTGATTTTTAAATTTTATTTTACATTTTTCAATGGATGCCACCTTATTGGGACAAAGCCTTCCCTACACCTACCCTAACCCTACCCGATACTTTCTTTTCAACTTTTTGATTATTTCCTTCATTTTTATATATTAAAAAAAAAAATGCTTTTCTGATGTGATTTGAAATTTGAAAAGGGAGAAAAAAGTTCGCCATAAGGCAGATTCGAACCCCGGTCGATTGTGTCAAAAGGAGCTTGACACACGGTTTACCATCTTCGCCACTGAATCTGATGGCTGATGGTCGTCTTTGGCAAACTCCGCTGCTCCCTTTAGCTAAACGGCCCTAAACCGTTTCCCATTCATTCTCAATGGTAGTGCTAAACCACTACGGATGCAATATACTTTCGGCCGCTAGCGCTCTCGTGGCGCTCTTCCGTGTTTCGGCACCGCGGGAAGTTTGAATTCGCAGAAGAAGACGACTGTTTAATTCAACGCATTCTCAGCGCATCTGTCAAAGGTGAGATACTTTATGTGACATCAGTTTACGTTTTGTTACCGTTAATGCTGAAATCACATTAGTAAACTTTGTTCGTTTCAAACTTTACCCTGTCCTGTTTTGTTTACCATAGCTTATCGTAGGTTGATTGTTTGCACGCCAAATTATGAATGAACATGGCTGTAATTTACGGTTCTGTGTATTGTTTGTCATCATTAACACGTCATCTGTTGATTACAAGTATTATAGTGTGTGTGTGTGTGTACACCTGTTTTTCTATTCAGGTGGGGACTTAAACCTGAATACACACAGACTCATGGGGACTCGTGTCACGGCTAATAAATAAATAAACAAGCTAATAAATCACACTGAATTAAGTTTTTGAAAATCTAAAACACCTGTAGTTTCCTGTAAGGGGTAGGTTTAGGTGTAGGGTTGGTGTAGGACAATAGAATATACGGTCTTTACAGTAGAAAACCATTACGACTATGGAGAGTCCCCACAAGGACAGCAAACCAGACACGTGTGTGTGTGTGTGTGTGTCTGTAATAGAATTATTGCTTTTTTGTAATATTTCTATTGTGATGTTCTTGTAGAGACCACTGTTTCTACACTGCTGTCATCTTCTCCTGGTACCCATGCAGATCCTCAGTCAGATGCAGGTAAATATTGGACACATCAACTACATCATGCACATAGGGTTTCTGCAGGTTTTTAAGTCTTAAAATGTCTTAATTTACCCGTACACAAATTAATGCCTTAAAGTTTTAAATCAGAGCAGAAAGTCTTAAATTCATAAAATGTTGGATGCAAAGCAAAAAGTGAATGAATCTCTTCCTCTGTATTTTGTCTTGTCTTCCAATACAAATATCAAGCATCTTTCAATTAAGATATGTTTATTTCAGATGCAAATATTAATGAAGTCTTGAAAAATGTAATGAAATTAAATGAGTTTATTCTTAAAACAATAACAAATATCAGTCTATGAGCTATCAAAACCTCTCTTTAAATTAAGGTTACTTTTTGCCAAATGGCAGATATTAGTTCTTGTTTTAATCACTAAATCACTTCAGACAAGACTTTGTATTTTATGTTATTTTGTTTCTCCATTAAATGTATTTTATTTAAGAATCTTTAGGCATTTGCACTGAAAACAAGACAAAAATACTGAGGAAGAACAGCACTTTTTGCAGCATGATCTGAAGCTGCAGTAAAAGATATTTCCACATTCTAGCATCTGGAGCAGAGTGTTTCAGTGCGTTTTTGTAAAATGAATTAAAAAATTATGAATATATGTTGAAATTGTACTTTCAAACTCTGAAGTTAATACAACTCATTATGTTTCTCTCCAGACATTTACGTTCTACAAAACATATTTTTGTTTTTCTCATTTGTTCCTCAAATTTGCTTTACTTGGTCTTAAAATGTCTTAACTTAACCTTCATAAAACCTGCAGAAACTCTGTTTTCTTACACATTAAACTAAATATTCAACTTGTTGCAGACACCACTGGTACACTGCCCGTGCCCTCGCTGTTTTCATATCATTGTTCTCATGTGGAGCTTCTATCAGAATTATCAGAATGCAGAAATTAATTCATTTTTCCCTCTGTGTAGGAAGTACATATACACCACCTCTGCCTCTGCTGGCCTCACCTGAGACCCCCTGGTCCTGTGAAGACTGGTGGCAGGGTGTATGTACTGGAGCACAAACACAGAGCCAATTGACAACTTGCTTAAACACTGTGGGAAGAAGCACATCCTCAGGAGCATGCAGCAGTGCTCCACAATTCCTCTACTGATCCAAACAGCATGCTCCATTCGACCACAAAACTGCACATTTCACAGTATGTCAAGCACCTGGCCAAACTGCAGAACACCAGTTCTTCATTAAACAACTCCAGAGAAACGTCTTGAAAGCGGGCAGTAAAACAACCAGTGTGCCAGTGGTTATAATGAAGCCTGCGGATGTAAAACCACCAGCACCTGCTCTGACCACACTCCTAACTCATGAGACCATTGAGACAATTGTGTTATGGAGCGGCAGCAGCAACCTGAGCAGGAGAAGACTTGTCTTGCTTGTGGACAGCCAAAGATGGTTCCTCTATCCACTTTTTCCTTAATCAGCAAGATCCTGTCAGGTACTTCTACTGTTCCACAAAGGTTTTTAATGCTTACAGTGATTAAGAACTAACACACCCCAGAGTTATTTAAGAGTGAACTTGAGGACACAAAGAAACGGGTGCAGGAGAAAGGACAGCAAAAACACAAAAGGCCTGAAACTGAACACGTTAGTCGCCAGCAGATTTTGTAAAATGGAGCTGAAGCAGGGTCCAAACAGTCCTCACATACACACAGGCTTTCCTGGTGTAGCAGGAAATATGTTCATTGCCCTGCTGAAGTATTTTACATTTACCAACCTCAGGACATGCAGAAAGATGACCTGGAAAGAGTTGAATGAGTCTGAGATGGGTGGCAGAAAAAAATAAAATAAATGACATTTCTTGATCTTTTGCCCCTTAATAATATTTAACTCATGTATATACTGTATATTTTGATTTGTTTATTGTTCAGTGTGAGACTAATATGTATATTTTGTCAGAATTCTATTTTTCTTTATACTTTATTATTTTGGATCAGTATTTACTAATCTTAAAAAGTGCTTAAAGCATTTAATAAAAACAACTGAAAATTACAAATTGCTTCATCAGTGCTGTGTTCTTTTTCATAGGACAAATATGGTTTTGGAAACACTTAATTGATTATTTAACTTAAGTGTGACTTAAATTATTCCATCTCTCAATCAATTTTCATTTAGTACTTGAATATTACTTAGTTTGAGTCAAATTTAAATGCCTCTTATTTTCATTTCAAAAGCCATTTAATAGAGACCATTCATGTTTAATATAACCATTATTATATAATTCATGTTTTCATATGATATAACCATGTAATGTATACTATTATTTTACTGTATTTCTTTTAATACTAATCATCTATTCATAATACACAAATTTAAAATACTTTGCAGCTGTAATGTTAAATTTTACAATTGTGTTTGATAAAAAGCACAAAGCTGTGTTTGTGTAATGGTTTAGACCTGCGTGAGTGGGATTCAACCCGGTCCAAATAAATGCATGACAAAATCTGATTGGCTGTGACATCATTTCCGCTCTTTGGCTAGCTGTTGAAATGCTTCAATTTCATTGGCTGTCACTGCGTTCCAACTATCCGCGACTGGCCCCCGGGTCTACATCTTGGAAAAAATTCCTAAAAGTTTCGCACCTACAGCACACATTACATACATTGATGCAGAAACGCTGATATGTTCTACATGTCTAAAGTATATAGAGGGATAAACTCCTTAAGCTCCTTGATTTCGTGTAACAACTTAAAATATAGCCTAATCTGCACAAACTAGTACATTCATTTACATAAATCATTTTGCTGGGTATTTGTTCAAGACTTATTTTAGGCGTTTTTGCCTTTCTTATGATAGGACACTAGATCTGAAGTGGAAAGGGGGATCGGTCTTCGAACTCGAGACACCCGTAGCGCACAGCGCTGTATGTTGGCGCGCTGCCCACGCAGATATCGGTGACGACAGGAACTTGAAGGTTTTAATAAAATTGTATTTATCAACGGATCAACGACTCAACGAACGGGTCAGCAAACGTCAGGTGTGCGTCTTGCGTCATCAGCCCGAACTAAAATTTGATTCAGTTCAGTTACTTATGAATGAACAGGCTTAAAGAACAATTCGTTCATGAATTGAACATCACTACAGTGATTTACATTTGTGTCAGAGTCTTTTGACCGTGGAATTGCCGTTTTGTTCTGGAGCAATGGTGAGTGGTTTCTTTATTTGATATTCACATTCGCTGATATGATATTATAATGCCAATATGCACTGCGGCCTGACCCCAGGTTAGCAAATTAGCCAGGTACATGTGAACCAGCCATCTTGCCAGCTCAGCCAGGAACACACTACAACTATTAGACTGATTGTGAATGTAATTTGATACTTACAACTGATCACACCCAAACTTGTCAGAGCAAGTTCAGTCAGTGTTTACAGTCAGCATTTAAAATCATAATTGTGTTCAGTTCAGTCTTGTTAGAATGTTTTAGCTAAGTGTTTTCGTAAGTGTTTCCTGGCTTTAGGTTGCATATCAGTATTTATGATTTGTTATACTTCCCATATCAGATCATTACTAGACTACATTACTAACTCAGGATCATATTTCAGTAACTATACAAGCATGTTTTGTGGAAGCATGGATGCATGATTTGTTTCATATTTTAACTAATTATTTTTACCTGTTAGGTTGTTAGCAACTGATTGCAATGACATATTGTGTTACTGTGTGTTTCAGGATGTGTGAAGTCTTTCCAAGGGGACAAAGAAATAGAAGTTAAGAATCGAAAAGGAGTCACCAAAACAACACCAGAAGCAGAATGTATCTGTCAAATTGAAATGTTTGTGTCAAATACCAACACCAAACTGAAAATGAATAAAAATAAACAACTGAAACTGAATTGTAGAAATTCTTTCTGCGCAGTGACCTCACATTGAGCACAGTATGAGCACACAGTGAGTGTGCCGTGACCTCACATTGAGCACAGTATGAGCACACAGTGACCACAGTATGAGCACACAGTGAGTGTGCCGTGACCTCACATTGAGCACAGTATGAGCACACAGTGAGCGTGCGGTGACCTCACAGTGACCACAGTATGAGCACACAGTGAGTGTGCCGTGACCTCACATTGAGCACAGTATGAGCACACAGTGACCACAGTATGAGCGCACAGTGAGTGCACAGTGACCTCACATTGAGCACAGTATGAGCACACAGTGAGCGTGCGGTGACCTCACAGTGACCACAGTATGAGCACACAGTGAGTGTGCCGTGACCTCACATTGAGCACAGTATGAGCACACAGTGACCACAGTATGAGCACACAGTGAGTGCACAGTGACCTCACATTGAGCACAGTATGAGCGCACAGTGAGTGTGCAGTGACCTCACATTGAGCACAGTATGAGCACACAGTGACCACAGTATGAGCACACAGTGAGTGCACAGTGACCTCACATTGAGCACAGTATGAGCGCACAGTGAGTGCGCAGTGACCTCACATTGAGCACAGTATGAGCACACAGTGACCACAGTATGAGCACACAGTGAGCGTGCGGTGACCTCACAGTGACCACAGTATGAGCACACAGTGAGTGCACAGTGACCTCACATTGAGCACAGTATGAGCACACAGTGAGTGTGCAGTGACCTCACATTGAGCACAGTATGAGCACACAGTGACCACAGTATGAGCGCACAGTGAGCGTGCGGTGACCTCACATTGAGCACAGTATGAGCACACAGTGAGTGCAGTGACCTCACATTGAGCACAGTATGAGCACACAGTGACCACAGTATGAGCACACAGTGAGTGCGCAGTGACCTCACATTGAGCACAGTATGAGCACACAGTGAGTGTGCCGTGACCTCACATTGAGCACAGTATGAGCACACAGTGACCACAGTATGAGCGCACAGTGAGTGCGCAGTGACCTCACATTGAGCACAGTATGAGCACACAGTGAGTGTGCAGTGACCTCACATTGAGCACAGTATGAGCACACAGTGACCACAGTATGAGCGCACAGTGAGTGCACAGTGACCTCACATTGAGCACAGTATGAGCGCACAGTGAGTGTGCCGTGACCTCACATTGGCAATTTCTAATATATATAGGGCAGCGGGCCAGTCCGTCCCTGACCTCAACTATGATAATGATAACAGTATTGGATGAAAAATTCTTCCTCGTGCCTCCTACAAGAGACTAAAGAGCAGAGGTGGGTAGAGTACCCAAAAACTGTACTAAAAGTAAAAGTAAAAGTACTTGAAGAAATATTTACTCAAGTAAAAGTAAAAGTAATAGTCTGAATAGTTACTTGAGTAAGAGTAAAAAAGTATCGGATAAAAAAAACTACTCAAGTATTTAGTAACTACTTGGATCATATATTGAATATAGTCTATTTTTATTTAGATATATAGATATTTAGATAAAACTTATATATACATACATATATACATACACACACACACACACACACACACACACACTGTCGTTCAAAATACTTGTAATGTTTTTTAATGTAATTTATTTCAGTGATGCAAATCATTTTTATCAGCCTGATTTATTATCAATGCTGTTCTTTTTTAGCTTTCTATTCATAAAATAATCCTGAACAAAATGTCACAGGTTCCAAAAAATATTACGCAGCAAAACTGTTCCCTGTTGAAAAAAACAGCATATGCTGGTAAGGTATGTTTTGAAGCATGGTATACTGGTTTGAGCTGGTTGAAGCTGGTCATGTGCTGGTCCTAAACTGGTCCGACCAGCTAAACACCAGCTTAAACCAGCATCCCAGCTTCAAAACATACCTAACCAGCATATGCTGTTTCTTTCAATAACACTGGTAATAAATCAATATATTTGAATGATTTCTGAAGGATCATGTGACTCTGAAAACTGGAGTAACAGCTGATAAAAATTCTGATTTGCATCGCTAAATTAAATTAAATTAATGTAGCCTTTATTTCTGCAAGCGTAAAAATATTGTGAAAATATCAATATTATTTGTGTCTAGGCAAGGCATTCCTCCTTTATTTCATACTCTGTGACAGCTTATTTAATGAATAAATTATGCAATGTATCTAATGTGTAAGGTACAACAAACTGGACAGGGACCTGAACAAATCATACAAACTGATTCACGAACCGATTCACTGGTCTGCGAACTGGTTTGATCAAGCCTTCAAACAGAATCGACTCAAAAGAATGAATCATTCGCGAACGGGCATCGCTCATTGCCCAGAAAAAAAGTAGACGGCGCGCTTGGAATAAATTGAAGGATTTTTAACTTGTATTGCATTAAGATAAAGTAACGAGAGGAGCGTCGCCCACAGTAACGATGTAAAAGTACCGTTTTTTCACTAAAATGTTCTTGAGTAAGAGTAAAAGTACCCATTTTTAAATATACTCTAAAAGTATTAGTTACCCAAAAATTTTTCTGAAGTAAATGTAACGAAGTAAATGTAACTCGTTACTGCCCACCTCTGCTAAAGAGTAGGTTATGTATCTCGTGGTGCACGTTGCCTGTTTTAGGGTTAAACTGCAAAACTTGAGTTTTTCTCATTAACAACCTCCTATTTGAAAATTCATTAGGAAGAGCACGGTGAGCAAAAATTTCAGAAGATTGTATTATTATTTCTGTTTTTATTGTTATCAAAGAGTGATAAAAAAGTAAGGGAAGAGGATTGTAAGGGACATTTTATTATTATAGGTACTATTTGCTTTACTAAATAGTGTTCTTTTAAACTGTCTAAATGCTTCATCAGTATGAGTGAGTTATTTTGATTTGCTAAAAGACTAACAGGAAATGCATGTTTGTGTGTGGGTGTGTAGCTGAGGGTGAGGGAAAAAAAGTGTTATTTTACAGCTCCTAAATGCTCATTTCTAAGAAATGATTTGCAATAAATACTTAGAAATGCAACCAGGGGACATAGTTAGATACATAGTTAGATACCTTAAATGGACAAATATGTTGAAAATGTGTTATGATTGGATAAAACAGAAGCATCGGATTTGATTAGGGTATAAATGCTGAGTCAACGTATTTCTCTTGGTCGCAGCCATGACTGTAACGGCTGTATGACAGTACAGAAAAATAAATCTTCAAAAGACTTGAAGACTTTCATACCTTCATTGAAGTAGAAATTTGCCACAACACACTTCAGTCTCTAACTTCATATCAGAAAGAGATGAATATTCCAGGAATAATACTGCTCCGTCAGAATTTTCTCATCATTCTTGTCTTCTTTGGGATTGTATTGAGTGGGTATGTAATTACTCTTTAGAAATATTAGATGGTTTGCCTTTGTGTTTGGGTTGTGAATTGATGTTATAATAATGCAGTATTATTTCTCAAGTTGGTAGCATTGCCACTGCTAGACATGTGTCCAGGAGGAGTACATGAAGTATTAAACATAGTATTGCCACTCTATTCTGCTTATGCTTAATGCAAAAATCTTTATGAACTAACCTTGAGAAGCAAATGATACATTTCTGAAACTGCATTTTATGACCCCTTTAAAAAATTTTCATTTTTATTCTATTCTCAAGATGTATCATATTAAGGGTGGTTAGGAAAAGTCTTGGTTGATTTTCAACCCTACAGTATAAAGCAATTCATTACTCTGCGTTGTCTGTGTATACATGTATACATGAAAACTATAAGAAATAAAACTCTAAACTATGAGAAGAAGAGTAAACAGTTACGCATTTACAGAGATCTCTCCTCATAAAGTTATGCGTCTTTCTTTGCAGGCTGATTTACCTGAACAATATACAGTGCAGGTGAGTCTAGTGGAGTTAGAAAAACATGGTGCAGATGTAGTGTGTGTTGTTCTCTTGATTTGAGAAGATTGCATTATTGAATTATTTTACGTTTTATTCTTTTAAGCTGCAATCAGCAGATAACAGAACAAGTCATCATCAAGTGAGTAATGCTGTGCATACACATACATCACTCTTCAACACACAAAAAAACAAAAACAAATGCACACATATGCTAGTATTTATGTGCATGCTCATATTCATCAACACACACACACACAACATAATCAAATTTAAATTAGTAAGAGTTTGACTCTGTTATTATCAGGTCAAAATGGAAGCAAAAGACCTTTGGATTGCGCTCATCGTCAGGGTGTGTAAAATTTCATCTTCTTAAAAGTGACATTATTTTTAAGTGGCTCTAGAGTTAATGAGGACTACTGCTCAAGAGAAAAACATTGTTGGTTCATGGTTGTTTTTGTGGTTGTGTGAGAGTTAAATGATGATGTCTTCAGTTCATAGATGGAAATAAAAAACTGGGAAATCCATGTATTAAATGTGTGTTAACTTTATGAACAAATAAAATGTCTGTAGTTCTTTCTGCTTATTCATTTTTATTATAGGTTGTTCTACAACCAGCCGAGTGTTTTGGTACTAGGGTGAGTATTATGTTTTTAGTATCAACCTGTTATAGCCCGTTTCCACTCATGATTGGAATGATTGCAGCTCTGTATGTGGGCCATTCTTCAATTGGGGTGACAAATGAGAGGCAGAATTTGTAAAAATGCTTGTTTGTTTGTTTGTTTTTTTCTAATAAAATGTATTGCTATGCATTTAAAATTAGTTTAATATGCTATATCCTTTAAAACGAAAGCTTAAGAACATTTTGATTTTTAAACAATTTAAATCAAACACCAATGACACAGCCACTTATGTCTGTCATTCTGAAGTAACACCTCAGACTTTATATTTCAAGTTACTACAGGCTCCGTGGTGTTACCAGAAAAGACAGTAACTCCACAAACAAATCAGCATAAATCCAGACTTTTCTAAAACGGAGGCTGCCATCATGATGATTTCAAGATCAGGGGACATTTTGGAAATATTAATAAGTTTGTATTTATCAAAATTTTGATTAAAATATGTCAGATCTGCAAGTTATCAACATAAAACCGCAGACACTAATAAAGTGCGACACATGAAATTGTCAGAAATGTAGCTAACTTAAAATTTTAGCTAAGAAGAAAATTAATGAGAAAGAATGTACTTTATTGGTATTTAAAGTTAATTTCAAGTGTTATAAAGTAGAGGGACACACTTGCCACCACAAATGAAAAATGACCCATGCGTGTTTTTAATGAAGTCGGACAGATGTTGCTCCTGTGACACCATGGTCAGCTCCAATAATTTGGGAGGGAACCTTTGACTCCACACTGATCGACTCTATCTACAAACATCAAAATCTGACCATAGCAACCACTGTTTTTGCTTTGGGAAAGTAAGTCTTCATGATACCTCTCATCTTGTATTAATAATTTTCATTTGTTTCCCCTCCTTTGTTTTTCCTTTTTTTTTTAATGGAAATAGTAATGATTAAATGATGAATTAACCATAATATATCTCCCTGTATTTGTTTTCTCTGTTTGTTAGATATACACGTTTTGTCAAAGATTTTCTGGAGTCAGCAGAGAAGTATTATTTTGTTGGATTTCGAGTGCATTACTACTTGTTCACAGATAAACCAGAATCAGTTCCTGAAGTGAAGATGGGTGAAAACCGTAGTTTGACAGTTCGAAGGTCCCGAGTTTGAACCGATGGCAGGACATCAGTATGAACAGGATGGAAAAACTGGAAAAACTAATAGAGGATGAACTGTCCAGTGAGGCCGACTATATTTTTGTCTTGACATAGATACAAAGTTCTATGGCCGTTGGGGTGCGGAGTCTTTAGGTCGTCTGGTAGGCGTGATACATCCTTGGTTCTTTGATGCTCCAAGGATCGATTCACATATGAACGTAGACCAGTGTCTCAAGCATACATTCCAGCTGAGGAAGGTGATTATTATTATGCTGGTGCTGCATTTGGTGGCTCATTGAAGGATGTACATCATCTCACCAAAACCTGCAGGGAGAACCTGAACATTGATGCTGCAAGATCCATTGAGGCGGTATGGCAAGAGGAGTCTCACTTGAACAAGTATTTCCTTTTGAACAAACCTAGTAAACTGCTCTCTCCTGAATATATGTGGAGGGACATCAATGAAGGTGCAGCCCAAATAAAAATAATTCGCTTCACTAATGTACCTAAAAACTATGCTGAAGTTCGTCCAAACCCGTAGCAACTGTTGCCAGTATTCAGCTACACTGACATGGTGTGTTCTCACAGGCCTCCCATAAGACATTGTTAATCTGTTAACAAGTAATACTGACAACAGGGAAGTCGACATCTGCCACCAAGAAAATGAATAATCACAGACATCTACAGATCTTCATGAGCACAATGTGGAGTCCGGGGAGTGAATTTCGAGAGGGGACGGCGTTTCATTTCCAACTGGTTAGGTTTATTTGGAAATTAAAGTGATTTCTATATTATATCCATTCAAAAGACTACGAAAGCGATCCCAGTAAATGTAGCGCTGTGTTTATGGTTCGCTGCACAATGCGGTCTTTTGCTTAATATCTGCAGACTGCAGCCAATAGAAATGCTTCTCTATCGCTGCGCGTGCTGCTCCTCACAGCACAGACCGTGAAGGCAGACTGCAGTTGTTGTCATTCATTGTAACAAACAAAGTGTAGAGACGATGTAAATAATATATTAAGTGTGCTGTGTAGAGAGCTTTTTACATTAAAATGGAAGTTTGTGAGATAGCGATGAACGGAGGGTAACAGCTTTTTAATGATTATAGAGAGTTTGCAAATGTGAAATTGAATTTATACAACAGTTTATACATTTTTGATTTTATACAAAAGTTAATATTAAGTGACTTGCATTTTAGGAACACTGTCTATTTTGCTCTATTTCGTCAACAAAAATATAGTTAAAAAACAAAGTCACAGCTGCCTCTGCGCAAGTCTTTGACACAGCGCTGTTTCGTTTATGAATGAATCTTTGCTTTTGAACAAATCTAGTGAGTCAATGATTCAATGACCCGTTCATGAAGAGAGTCACTTGCTTCGTTCCTAAACGAATCAGCCGTTTGAACGAATCGATTGAATGAATGATTCAGTGATAAAGACAGTGCCTTGATGCCACCTACTGGCAGTTTCTGTTTCATTTTTAAAGTATAAATTGAGTCATTTATTTCATTGAAATTTCTATATTTAAAACATTAATCTCATAACATTGTTATTATGAGATGCATTAATGCCACCTCTGAGTCTTGTCAAAAATTTCTTAAATTCTGTAAATATTGTTTAATGCCACATTTGTGCTCTTCTGTGCCATGCAAAGATGAATTGTTGATGCTGATTTCATTTGACTGGAAACTTATTCTTCCTGATTTTTATTGTTATATCTTATTATTTTAATTGAATTTATTGTGTAGTTAATTTTTTTTGATAAAAGTTTATATATCTAAATGTTTTGGCACAAAAGATGACATACATTTAATAAGGTTAGAAAATGACATTACAAAGGTTTTAAAAAAACAAAAATAAAAACTTCAAGGAGTCAAATAACAATAGGAAGGTTAACTTCTGGGTCATTCCTGGGATTCGGTAATATTTCAGTCTTACTTGTGTTCCTTTCTTGTAAAAAAATATATATATATATATAAAAAAAAAAAAGCAAAATATTTGATTAAAAAAAACAGACTGTAAAGTTATGTCTCTCAGTCTGAACTCAACCCCGTCACACTAACCATTCTTCACCCATAATTTAGTCTCCACTCATATGTGACTTCATTCAGGTCTCTTTAATAGTGCTGCAGAAAATGGTTAGTGGTATCATACTTTTTATTCATATTTTTGAGGCATGTCATGGTCAGGGAGGGTACTGTCAAGCTTAACAACTCTACCCCGTCATATAAAATTAAGATGGAAAATTATTACTTTTACAACATTTTATTTTCATTCATAAGTATATACAATGTGTTTTATTTTATTGCTGCCATATATGGTCTACTCTCCTATGCTACATGAGCAGCAGTGGCCACAACCCCGTCACACTCAACCCCATCACAAATATATGTATTTCTGACTGTTACAGGGTTGTAAACTTGTGACAGGTTTGAGTTATTTGCTTCATTTATTAATAATTTTAATGAAAAAATATAAAATAGTTAAAATAGTTATGGTTTCAGTAAATATACTGTATATACTCCAAAATCATGACAACTCATATTTTAGTTTTAAATAGAATTTTTGACATATGTCCACTTAAACGTGGACAAGCATCATACATCAGAAACTGTGCCTACATTTGCAGCAGAAAACAGTGTTGGCCATGCAGAGAGAAACAAAACCAAAAATGTAAATTTAAGGCAATGTATCCCTTCAAATGTGTTACAGTCTTCAACCCCATCACACCTTGTCACATTAATATTTTTAGAAAAATATAGGGAAGACAATTAAGAACAAAAGTATTTCTTGCTGATTACCATCTGACATGTTAAGGGCTAAAACAATACAATTGTGGTTTTAGTTAAAATTTTAAATTAAAAATATTTTTTTACAAAAATAAAGAGACTGTTGTCACGGATCCGCCCACAACCACACCTACACCAACCATCAACACCCGTTCACAATCACCCGAATACTGATTACCATCTGACTCCAATCACCAAACACCCTACATAAAGTCACTCACCACAATCCTTCGTTGGTTGGTCTCAAGGTCGTAAGCTTATCATCTTCCCTCACTTACCTCTTGGATTCCTGGACTCCTCCGTGCCGTAAGCCTTGCACTCAGACCTGTTTGAAAAACGAAGAATGTCTTTAAGTTGGACTCACCTCTTATGTTGGAAAACGATCACAGCACTGTTACTACTTGGTTCTGTTATCCTTCGGAATCTGTTTAAGTTTGTAAAGAGAGAATTAAAGAAAAGTAATTCGACTCACCTGTGTCTGTCTCTCAGTCCAACCCTGACAGAAGACCAACCCCAAAGAGAAATATTGAGACGTGGCAAATCTGAGATGGAAGGTCAAAATCTCCCAACGCCGGATCCATTCGCCGAGCTAGTTCACGCTCTCCGTGAATCCCTGAAACCACCTCCAGCCCAGCCATCTCCATCTGGGTGCCCCATGGCTAAACCTACCTCTACTCAGGCGAGGCGGCCACCTGTCGCGGCTTCCTACTTCAGTGCTCGCTGTACTTGAGTTTCAACCCTACCAGTTCCTGAATGATCGGCGAAAATCGCCTTTATCATGTCCCTGCTGTCCGGAAGAGCCCTACAGTGGGCCGGAGCGCTCTGGAATTCCCACAGCCCGTTAGTACGGTCCCTGGATGCCTTCGTCGACCACTTTCGGGAAGTATTCAGTCAGTCAGCCTCCTCCATTTCAGTTCATGAAGAGCTGTTTCAGCTGCGACAAGCAAACATGTCCGTTCACGACTATACCATACGATTTCGCACTCTGGCCGCTAGCAGTGGGTGGAACGAAACGGCACTTCTTGCCACCTATCGACGGGGTTTGGAACCAACCATCAGACAACAATTGTCGGTCATCGAAGATTCGGTGGGCTTGGAGAGTCTGCTTCAAAAGGCGTTACATGTCTCACAACAGTTAACGGCCTGCCGCTCAGATACCACCCCGAGAATTACCTTCCAGCAATGTCCAACTGCACCAGAGCCCACGCAAGTGGACCAGTACCATCTCTCTCCGGAGGAACGGTCTCGTCGACGAACGCTCAATCTGTGCATGCACTGCGGCTCAGGAAGTCACGTTCTGGTGTCCTGCCCCGTTCGACCCGCGAACTCAACGGTGGGTACAGTTCGCCTTCACCGGATGTTTCTGAAATTCCTCATAGTCATGCTTTGATACTACACCTGCACCACTCCTTCCCAGTAAAGGTCCTCATCGACTCTGGAGCCGCGGAAACTTCATCTCTTGACTTGCCTTTCCGTATTCAATTACCCCGGCTCCGAAACAACACCTCCTATCGGATTTCCACCATCCAAGGCAGACCACTGAGTAAGGGGCTGGTACGTCACTGCACCCCGGAGGTCACGCTCCGCATGGGGAACTTTCACGAGGAACCAATCTCTTTCCTTATCCTGGAGGCGCCATTGTGGAAGTTGTGCTGGGACGTCCCTGGTTAGCAAAGCACCACCCCGACTTGCACTGGCGCTCAGGAAATCCTTCGTTGGAGTGCTTCATGCTTCGAAAAATGCCTCACCGGTCTCCCAGTACCTCACCAGTATGTGCCATCTCTCCCACTCAACTCCACCACTATAGAGAGTCCTACCACACCTACCTCAATCCGTATTCCCCAAGCTTACCTCTCTTATGAAGATGTGTTCAGTAGAACTGCCGCTACCGTCTTCCTCCACACCGACCATGGGATTGCGCCATTAACCTGTTGCCGGGGCCAAACTGCCTAAAGGCCACGTCTATCCCTCTCGATCCCAGAACGAGCCGCCATGGAGGAATACGTGAAAGAGGCACTGCAGCAGGGGTTCATCCGTCCTTCACATCTCCGCAGCATCCAGCTTCTTCTTTGTCGCCAAGAAGGACGGAGGCCTCCGTCCGTGCATAGATTACAGGGCGCTCAATGCCCAGACAATCAAGTTCGCCTACCCTTGCCACTGGTGCCAGCAGCCTTGGAAGAGCTTCGTGGGGCCCGAATCTTTACTAAGCTGGATCTCCATGGCGCCTATAACTTGATTAGAATACGCAAAGGAGACGAGTGGAAGACAGCCTTCATTACACCTACCGGGCACTACGAATACCAGGTTATGCCGTATGGCCTTTCCAACTCACCATCTGTATTCCAAAACTTTATGAACGAGATCTTCCGGGACATGCTCAACCGATTTACACTCATTTATATCGATGATATCCTGATCTACTCAGCCACCCTTGAAGAACACCACGCTCATGTCCGTCAAGTCCTCCAACGCCGCCAGCACCACCTATACCTTAAACTGGAAAATGCGAGTTTCATCAGACCCAGGTTCACTTCCTAGGGTACATTATCGACGCGAATGGGGTGCAAATGGACCCGGCCAAGGTGGAAACCGTAAAGAACTGGCCTCAACCGTCCACTATCAAGGAGCTCCAACGGTTCCTTGGCTTCGCCAACTTTTATCGGCGCTTCATTGCCCAGTTCAGCCATTTATCAGCCCCCTTAACCTCTCTCCTTCAAGGGAAACCGAAATCCCTCACCTGGACGTCTCAAGCGGAACTCGCCTTCGAAAAGTTAAAATCCTCCTTCTGTACCGCTCCAATACTCACCCATCCGGATCCCGATCACAGCTTCGTGGTAGAGGTGGATGCTTCAACAGTGTGAGTGGGGGCAGTGTTGTCCCAACGGAAAGGCGAACCCCCAGTACTTCACCCCTGCGCCTACTTCTCTAAGAAGATGTCACCGGCCGAGCAAAACTACGACATCGGGAACCGCGAACTACTGGCCATCAAGCTGGCGCTGGAGGAGTGGCGGCACTGGCTGGAGGGCGCCCAACATCCATTCGAGGTGATTACGGATCATAAAAACCTCCAATACCTTCGGGAAGCCAAACGCCTAAATCCCCGACAAGCCCGCTGGGCCCTTTTCTTCACGAGATTCAAATTTACCATCACTTATCGTCCAGGCCATAAGAACCTCAAAGCCGACGCTTTGTCTCGTCTGCACCAACCAGACCCCTCACCTGAGAACCCAGAGCCAATCCTGCCGCCTAACATCTTTGCTTGTCCCATCATCTGGGAGGTGGATGACCAGATCCGTGCCGCCACTCAAGAGGAACCTGCTCCTCCGAAACTCCCGAGGGAAACTGTATGTCCCGACCACTCTTCGAATCCCCCTTCTAGATTCAACCCACACGTCTCCAGGTTCAGGTCACCCAGGCCGCACACGCACTCTCATGCTCCTCCGGAACAAGTACTGGTGGCCCAACATGAAGCAGGATGTGGCCCGTTATGTTCGAGGCTGTTCCGTCTGTGCCATCACTTCAACCCCCCGTCACTTACCTGAGGGCAAACTGCTACCACTACCCATTCCTCGCCGACCCTGGTCCCATATCGGGGTTGATTTTGCCACAGACTTACCCCCCTCAAATGGATCAACTACTATTCTGGTTGTAGTCGATCGATTCTCAAAGGCTTGTAAATTAATCCCATTACGAGGCTTACCCACGGCCCTCAAAACGGCGGAAGCCCTCTTCCAGCACGTCTTTAGGAACTTTGGCTTACCGAAGATATTGTCTCCGACCGAGGGCCCCAATTTACCTCAGGGTTTGGCGCAGTTTCTTCCGTCTGTTGGGAGTCTCAGTAAACCTGTCCTCCGGTTATCACCCGCAAACCAATGGCCAAACAGAACGGAAGATCCAGGAGATTGGACGTTACCTCCGCGCCTATTGCCATCGACACCAAGACCGATGGAGCCAATACCTTCCCTGGGCCGAATACGCCCAAAATTCAATGCGGCAGGAAACCACCGGTCTAACCCCATTTCAATGCTTCCTCGGATTTCAACCACCTCTCTTCCCTGGACCGAGAACCCTCCAAGTCCCTCGGTGGACTTCTGGTTTCGAGAGAGCGAAGGGTATGGAACTCGGCCCATGTCCACCTCCAACAAGCAATACGGAGACACAAATTGCATGCGGATTCTCGGCGCCGCTACCCCGCTGTACCAACCTGGCGACCAAGTTTGGCTCTCCACGCGGGATATCCGCCTCGTCTACCCTGCAAGAAACTAAGCCCTCGCTCGTCGGCCCTTTCCCCATACGAAGACAAATCAACGAAGTCACCTACGAGCTCCAACTCCCCCAACTTACCGTATATCACCTACCTTCCATGTGTCGTTACTGAAACCATTCACTAACCCCGTTCTCCCTCCATCCACAGAGCCCGGTGCCTCCTCCTCCCGAAGCCGAACCCAGTGAAACCATCTACCGAGTTAAAGAGATCCTAAACTCCCGGCGGCGGGCGGCCGACTCAATATCTAGTGGATTGGGAGGATTCGGCCCGAGGAGAGGTCATGGGTGAACCGAGAGGATGTACTGGACCCTTGCTCCTTTCCGACTTTCACCAGTCACACCCCAACTGCCCAGCCCCAAGAGGGCCAGTCGCCCTCGCCGCCCGGTCCCAGGCGCGGGAGACGCCCATGGGGAGGGGGTACTGTCACGGATCCGCCCACAACCACACCTACACCAACCATCAACACCCATTCACAATCACCCGAATACTGATTACCACCTGACTCCAATCACCAAACACCCTACATAAAGTCACTCACCACAATCCTTCGTTGGTTGGTCTCAAGGTCGTAAGCTTATCATCTTCCCTCACTTACCTCTTGGATTCCTGGACTCCTCCGTGCCGTAAGCCTTGCACTCAGACCTGTTTGAAAAGAAAGAAGAATGTCTTTATGTTGGACTCACCTCTTATGTTGAAAACGATTCCAGCACTGTTACTACTTGGTTCTGTTATCCTTCGAATCTGTTTAAGTTTGTAAAGAGAGAATTAAAGAAAAGTAATTCGACTCACCTGTGTCTGTCTCTCAGTCCAACCCTGACAACTGTAGACAAACAATTTGTGTATTTTTAGCTTCAGTCCTATAAAAATGTGAAAATGATGATAAATGTTACATTTGTTATCGTTAAATTGTTATCAGGGACACAAGAGCAGTAGGTAGATGTTTGTTTTATAACGATTTCTGTGTAAAATCCTTTTTAAACCAATCCCATTTTGGTTCCCCAAAAATAAAAAAGCTGGAAAAAAACTCAAATTGATAAAAGGTCTTTAATGCCTGAGGTGGGAAAATATGATATTTTGAATATGATATATTAAAATATGATGAATATTTTTTGGAGGTTTGATCTGTGCCCAATGATGTGGGGTATTTAGATTTTATTTTTATTTATTTTTTTAAGTAGGAGCTCTAGTGCTCCTGAAAAGAAATGTAAGCATAGAGTCCTCAAGAATGTAATATTAAAAACTAACTGCAAACGTTTTTGCAATGTAATGTGTGCAAATTCACACACAACGTATCTTTAATTTGGCCAGAATTGCAGGTGCTTGTCTAAATATACAAGAAAGTTTAGAGAAAATGTTAAATACGTTGTTAATAAATGTAATTATAGATTATAAAGTGTTTTATAATTAAATACATCCGAAAGGTCATCTAAAATTACCATTATTAAACCATTATTTTATTGTCAAAACACTGCACATAAATAGCTACTTACATTTTTTTGCAAACAAATGATCAAAAAGTAGGCTAAATTAAAACTTTGGAATCTAAACTGGGAATCAATAAGAACTGAAATCAATAAGCAGAATCAGAATCGAAATGGATAAAATTAAAACAATACCCAACCCTAGCCACATGTTGTGAAGTTCACTGATTTCTGATTTCAAAATGATAGTTGAGAGAGTGTGTTCCAGTTTTCTGAAGAGACTAAAGGATTGTTTTCTTTTCAATGTTTGCATAAAACGAATCATATCATAGACTTCAGTATCTCTTTCAAAAAGAACTTTGTAACTTTTAAACAAATATTAAAATGAGTTCAGTGTAGTTGTAGGAGTTTTAAATAAAAAAAATAAAGACGATTATCTTCATTCAGTTGTTCCATTTCAGTATGTTTGGTAACATAAAAGCTCTTAATTCCAGAGATAATACAAGCTAATCAGTGTATTCAGTAGGTTGCATTAGTGGCATAAGGTATTGTAAGTATACAACAATGCGACAATAAAACAATGCATTTGCTTTTTACTTTTGATACTTACGTACTTTTAAAAACATGTACTTCCGTACTTTTACTTAAGTAAAAATCTGTCTTTACAACTTTCACTTGTAGTGGAGTAGAATTTGACCAGGAGTATCTGTACTTTCACTCAAGTAATGAAGTTGTGTACTTTGTCCACCTCTGTATATATATATATATATATTATATTATGATTCCTTTTAATTGTATTGTATTGTTTATATTTGTAAGACTTGAAGAATATACATCTTAACATAAATAAGCAGATAATAACTAACAGATAATAAATACTAACAGATAATAACACACTAAAGTGAGCTGGACGATGACATCGCTGAATCAATGATGAACCGGCTTTAAAAAAAATTATATTGTATAAAGCACTCTATAAATAAAGGTAACTTGACTATACATAACAGCTTTTCAACAATATGTATATATTATAGCAATAATCTGTCTTCATTTTTTCAGGCATTCTTTGTTCAAGTTTCAGCTGTTTACCGGATGTTCTTGACTTCTTGTACAAAACAGAAACAAAATAAACTCCGGTCAAAAAAACTGTTGCTCCATCTTTCTTTCTTTCTTAACGGGGACACCAAAAATGAAAGGTGATTACAGGCAGTCCAATAATAGAACCTGCTTCCGCAGAAGCCACTTTCTCTTTTCAGAGGACGCCACAACAATTCTACTCCAAGTGACATCCAGCACCCCACCAGCCTTAAGCTCTGCAAGTTTGGAGGGTTATCATCGCCCCGCTTTGACTGCAGTCCTGCGTTAATTGCATATTTTGGGGGGAGCGCTCTGGGTCGGAGCTAAATACCGAGCTTGGAGCCCTGTCCTTGGATAGTGGGGGGGAGTGCTACGGGTTCAGGAGTAATTACCGAGCTCGGAGCCCTCTCCTCGGACAGCACCCAAATATGCATAACCTTTACTCTGTTTATTATATGAAAGTGTGAACTCGTGAAATAAATTCACAACTTGAACTTCCATTCAAACTACAGTCAGCCATTCATGTTTCACCACGGCCATGTGCATGATTCAGTGTGCTGCATTTCATCTGAACACACACACTGTGAGCATTGCCCATGACAGACAGCAGAACAAAAGCATGTTGTGTTGGGTTGCTGTTTGAAAACCTAAAGTTATTTTGCCCCAGAACCCAATAATGAGGTTGAAGAATAAATATCTACGTTTATTTAAATGTAGTACACAAGGGACATAAAGCAAAAAGATATATCTTGCATATCACTATAAAATTTCACAGTGGGAGAGAGATGTTAGTGAAATAACAAGTTCATCCAGTAGCTGGCGCTCCATCAGGTTCATCTGTATCAGAGACACACAGGACTGTCTGTATACACTTTATAACATGACTGAATCTGAAAACAATGCAAACATACACAAAATAAAAACACGAAACAAAAACACCTATATTTAGCATTCAGGTTCTAGAAAGTTAATAACACTTAAACAGAATCACAGTTTGATCAAGAGTTCGATCAGCGTCTATGTTTGTCACCTTTTAATAGAGTATTTATTTATTTATTATTATTATTATTTTGTAATGAAAATTCACTAAATAACCCAGTTTATTATTTTTATCTAGTAGTTTTTTAATGGCCTGGTATATTTTATAGATAGTAGGTGTCTGCTAAATGAATAAATGTAACTAAATGCAGAATCCAGATGGATTGTTGCAAAATCTGCTTCAGCTGTAGAAGCCTTAAGACAAAATGTTTGAACAGATTGTTGATATTTTAAAGGCTCGTGCCCTTCTCCCTCCCCTTCTCTATTGCTTTAGGTTGTAATTGCATCGACAGCTTCAATACATTGATGAGGAAGATCAGCAGTAAGCGAATGGAGTTTCTGACTTTATTAATATTTTATTGTAGGTATATTATTATAAAAATAAAAACAAGTGATACACATAAAGATGTTTGTTAATTAATATACAAATGTTTGAAAAAGCAAATGGTTATTGTTGAAACTGCCACATCAGCTCTTAAAGGCCATTTAAAACAGAATGTGTTTTCCATATTCAGTCACCAGGAGGAGCTAAAGAAATGTCATCTTCATTAGGAGAGTCATGTTGCTGCATAACTGAAAGCGTAAAAAAAATCACTGGTAAAATGTAATATAATATTAATATAATATTAAGAATTGATATGTTTTATGTTCCATTAATATTTCACATAACTCATTTAGGAAATTATAGATTTTAGGAGATACTGGAAATATTTAAATAATATTATACAGAGTGTTTTAAAAAAATAAATTTTTAAGGCCTTGTTTTTCCATGTTTGTTCACCTGTTGGCTCTCCGACTGAGTTGAAATGACTGAATCTGAACATTTAAAAAAAAGATTATCATGTCTTTCACTCATTAAACATAATAGGAATTCATTTATAATATCCCATGATGATTTGTGTGTGCGTGATGTAAATCATTCACACAGTGATATTCAAGATCACTATAAATGCATCAAAAATCACTTAGAGGAATTATGAATTATACAAAATGCACATAAAATCATGTTCAGAACAATAATACTGCAGAAAGTCATTTTCATTCATCAGAATTAATTTATCTAAAAAATAAAGAAAAAAATCAGGTGTATTTTTTTTATATATATATCAAAATAGTAAATGGCTAAAATTAATGTTGAAATATTTATATAATTATATGTCTGATAAGTTTACAGTCTGGAAAGACAAAGAGCACTGAATCTGAATTATGCATTTAGGGTCTCTTTCAAAGCTCAAGCATCCATGGATATGTAATAATATGAATATTAGGCTGTGTTTGGACAAAACAATCAGTGTGATTTTAGTCTCTAATCAACTTTTTATAGCCTTGCGTTACCTGATTTAGATATGATATGATTTTTAAAAAGGGAATATTCAATATCACTGTTGATATGAGAGATCAGTCTGGTAAAAATTCAAAGAGTCTGAAACATCACAGCTGACGTACCTGTATCTGGATCTGCATTGAGATCCTCAGCCTGTTTTACTGTTGAATTGTTCACTTCACAGCTGGACGACACAGTTTTCTGGTGATGAGGAACTTTGTGGAGTCGCTGATAATGACAGATGTTTCTCTGATGTTATTGTGCTGATATAAACAGTCGTGATCCTTTTTTAAATTAAAAGCTGTCAATGTGAGTATTGTGTTGAGAACGTTGATAGTTAATTTTATATGCAATGTGGAAATGCACCGCTAGGGGTCTGTAGAGGCTCTGCTGAGGATGATGATCGAAACGTGTAGAGAAAGAGAAGAGGCTTGTGAGTGAGTGCAACTCTGCATCTCAATGTGCAAAATGTCTAAGTATGTGCGATCAGAATGTGTCTCAGAGCATAGTGTAAGTTGAATAGAGTATGCCAAAACTACCGGAAGTGTTTTCGAAGTGTGGATCCGCGCACACTCAGCTGATATTTCCCACAACGCTTGGAGGATTGATTTGGTTTAGGAGTACAAACACGAAAAAAAGAACTACAAATATGGCGGATGTTCGCGAGACTGACGCCGAGACGCTCTGAAAGCTTTTGAGCTGTTAATAATTAACATCTGACTTTTATAAAGCATACGATTACTAACATCACTTGTTTTTTGTTTGTTTGTTTGCTTATTTTGTTTTATTTTTGCCATTTACTGTTTTTTTTTTCTTGTTTTTTTGTAGGTTGTTTATTTATTTATTTTACCAAAAAAAAAAAAAAAAAAAATACACTTACTACACTTTTACTATAATAAAACCATGGTTGATTTTTAGTAAGAACTTGCATGAAAGACACATGACTGGCAAATCAACATGCTACTTTTTTTCTCCATATAGCCTAGGAAGAATTGTTTGAGTAAATTTAATTGATTAAAATATGCATAGTTTATATGAGGATGTGACATGATGATATACAGGCTGGACTGTGTGAACTGAGAATGTGAGTAGCACAAATCTTACTGACAAAGGGGAAGAATATAAAGCAGAGAAATCAAGAAGAGAGAGACAGCTGTGAGACAATGAACATCTGGAGCGTGAGGGGAAATGAAAACAAAAACTAGCAGAGAAGAGAGAGAGACGTCCTGACATCTACTTATATGTTTCTATGCTTATTGTGAGCTTTTCAGCAAATGATCTACTGACAATATGACACTGAAATGATTTTGCACATTTTATTTGTAGTTTGACCTCCAAATCTTTTCTTTTTATTTTCTCTCATTATCTGTGTATTTTTATTCCACTTTTATTCCACTTTATAAGTTCCACTGAATGGAGAGGATGTGGATGTAGTGAATGATCAGGAGGGGAAGAGTTCACTTTAATAATATAAGACCCGCCCACCAGTGTCAATCACTCTGACATCATCAACAGTTGAAGGAAAGGATGTGACACGTGACCAAGCAAACATACACACACACTTCTCATCCTCTAGTCTTAATCAGATCTGAATGTTAAATTGTAAAATCAATCTGAATTTATAGTGCCTTTGTATTCATGCTGAAGTCTGAATGTATTGTTTTATTAATTTTGACGAAAACATCTGCTTGATGAATAAATATTCACAAGATGTTGATATGCGGCTGATCTTAATGTCTGATCATTTCTGTCGTCTAGTGGACAAACACTGATACAGCATTTGCCTCCTAACAACTGTTTTCACATGAAATGCATGAAAATGTACCTGAATATAAAAAGACAAATTGTGTGAAATGTGTTTCTGCATACTGTATGTTCTATGATTGATTTACAAAATCAGATCTACAGAGTAAACTGAATATGACCAGATATAGTTGAGGGGGAAAAATACATAAAATTATTTTCTAGTTGTAAATCACAAGCACCCAGGGAGCTATATAATGAGATTGTGTTTAATTATTCACTGAATAAAACGCATAATAATAATAATAATAATGGTTGTGTGTCAGTTGAAATGTGACGTTTTAATTATATATTTATTACATTTATTGTTTATTATTTTACTATTTTAAATGTAGACTAGACATCTAGATATGCTTTTATTGCAATTCAAATGCTGCAATGAAAAGGCTTTTATATGCACTTCATCTTTTTCAGCACACGATGGCAGTAGAAGAAAACAGAAATGTATAATGTTAGTAAGTCCGTCTTGTATTGCAAATGTGCAAATTGTGTAATTAAATTATTATTAATAATAATAATAATAATAAAACAGTACAGACGTTTACAATTAATAAACATTGCTATTTCGGTTCATCACCAAAAACTTGAAAAACACAGATTTTAGATTTCAATAAGCAACACAACCGTTTTCAGTGAAGAAGAAGAAGGACGAGGAAGAGGATAATTCTGATAAAATGAAAACAATACAAGAGAAAGATATCGACATGATTGTCAATCAGTAGAAAAATGATCAAAGAGGTAAAGTGATAATTAACAGATTTTCCATATATGAACTCCTAAAGGACTAAAATATCAGAGTGAGCAGTGATTTTCATATTCAGTCACAAGAGGGAGATACAGCAGCTTCAGCAGGAGAGAGAAAGTGAAAGTGACCATGAGCTCTGCATTTATCTCATCCAAGTGAACACACACAGCAGTGAGTAATGAATACATACACACACACACACATACACACCCCCAGGGAGTTTGAATGGCCTTCAAAGAAGAAGATGCTCTGTGTCTCCAGATAGTGTAGTTACAGCATCTTCCAGCAGAGGCGATCATGGACCGGAAGAGAAGAGAGAAAACAATACACACAATAAAGCCATGAAAATACATAAACTGTGAAAATCCTCCAAATATTATATATCCATCTCAAAACAGAGGATTTTAATGACTTTTACTATGATAGAGATTTAATCAGAGTTCAGTGAGGAAACTGAGCTGCTATATAACAAGTCTGTTGATATTTCCTCATCAAACACAGATCACTGAATAATATACTGAGATTTTCACAGCAGCTTCTAGTGATGATGATCATCAGAACTCGTTAATCTCTTCAGTTCACACAGATGTAGATCCTGATCCTGTACAAGCTCTCATTATCTGTGAACTGTTCTGTACAGTTCTGTCATTTAAAACAAATGTGATATCAACCAGATTTGATATAATGCAGATCTGAATGCTATTGTTTATTATTAAAAACTAAATTGCAAATACACTGCTCAGTTTCTTCTCTGGTTTTCACACTCCATCTCTCTCTCACATGTTCACATGTATAAAGTATCAGGATCTTTTTGGCTCCTGAGAGCTTCAGTTTCTTAAAGGACTGTTTATCAGCATTTGTTTTAGCAGAAGCTCATTAAACCACAGTGTGTTTAAAGATTAAAGTGTCTCTACGCTGGCAGTTCTTCTCTCTCATCTGCTCTCAATTGATCACTTGCTACTATATTCACACAAAATACATGTTTTGTTGATGTGAATCATTCAGATTGTTGTAGTGAACTCATCTCTTGCTGAACTCTTTTCATGGTGATTCAGTGACTGATGCTGCTGGTGTCTGTGGTTTAGTTGGTCTGGAGTTTGATTATGGTTTGTGGGAAGCAGAGGAACAATGACCCAAACAATGATTATAACAGCTGAACACAATAGAGATCCAACATCTGTAGATCATGGGATTTAACAGAACATGTATGAAAAAACAAATGGTAAAATAGTCCTGATGAGAGATAAAGATCAAACTAGAGCAGAGTGGAATATAAACTGAAGAAATGACGAATGTTCACACACTTATTTTTGTGACCGTGTGTCTGTGGTCAGTTGTTTGTCTTCTCAGATTCTCTGTCACACATTTTTTTTTGTTTTCACTTCAGCGGTCAACATCTTCCTAGAACTGTTTAACAGTGTGTTTTCAGCAGAAACACCCGCAGACATGATGAGGTTAATGTTTGTCACCTTTTAAAAGACATTTTTAATGTGTTCACTAAAAGTTTTCTCTCTCTAAGTTATTCTTATTTATTTATTTATTTTATTTTTGCAATAAAATACCTAGTCATGTCTGTTGTATTTTCTTGTTAAAAGAGTGTGCTAAATGAACAACTATTAAGTATGATATGATGAAGGCCAGTAGGATACTGTATTTTGGGATGCAGTATATTTGATCAATCATGAAGAAAACATGACCATGCAAGATGTGTTGATTTAGTCTTCAGGACTCCAGCTGATGTAAGATATAAGTCACTTTTTAAAAAAGTATCTGCTAAATGCATCAATGAAAATGTAAAACCAAATCAAATAAAAGCATGTTGTGTTGGTGTTTGCAAATCTAATGTTATTTTGTCCCAGATCCCAATAATGTGTATTTGCACAAAATGCATGTTTTGTTAATGTAAAGCATTCATGTTTGATTCCTTGCTGAAAATTGTTTCATGTGGTGATTCAGTGACTGATGCGGCTGGTGTTGGTGGTTTAGTTGCTCTGTGGAGTTTCACTGTGGTTTGTGGAGGCCAACTAAACTAAACCAAACAACAGTTTTACAAGCCGCAGGACAATGGAGATACTTGATCAGGCCATGATGAGAGATAAAGATTAAACTAGAGTGGAATATAAACTGAAGAAATTATGAATGTTCACACATTTATTTTTTTTTAAATCCACATTTGGAAGTGGCCAGGATCGGATATGAAAAAATCAGATCTTACAGTACAACAAATTCCAATCTGTGAGCAAAAAGTCTTTTTTTTGTGCCAGTGTAACTGCAGCCACAGTTTTTTCTCTTACCTTCTATTGTTCTATTTGCAGTTAATTCAGCTCAAACTGCTTAATATACAAAATTAAAACTTGTATTTGTGAATGTGAGAATGTGAGTAGCACACTGACAAAGCTGATCTCACAGAATTCCGTGTAATGTTCACGGACTTAATTAACCTCCGAATCTGTGGTGGCATCACGGAATCGCCGAAAATTCCGTGATGGGCTCACAGAAGGCATCAGCCGTGGTCCATGCACGGATTCACTGGTTCAACACCAGCGCTGCATCGGACCACGTAAAAAGAGTGACTCCGATGCAGTTATACTTTCACTGGAGTACCTGACCCACCCCTACCCTAAACCTACCCAGTTCTGAACAATAATGATGACGATAAATTCCCCAGTATCGCGTCGGCATATTGATGCTAAGGGTTTCCGTGCGTGGAGCACGGCTGATGCCTGTCACTGACTTACATTGGTATCACTTCTGTGAGCCCATCACGGAATCTTCGGCGATTCCGTGATGCCACCACAGATTCGGAGGTTAATTAAATCCGTGAACATTACACGGAATTCTGTGAGATCATGTTGGACAAAGAAGAGGAAGAATATAAAGTGGAGAAATCAAGAAAAGATTAGAGACAGCTGTAAGTCAATAAACAACCGAAGCGCGAAGGAAATTGAAAACAAAAAGACTAAAGCAGAGAAGAGAATGAGATGTCCTGACATCTACTTGTATATTTCTATGCTTATTGTAACCTTTTCTGCAAATGTGCTACATGGCATTGAAATGATTTCACACATTTTATTTCTAATGGAGGTTTGATAGTAAGATGTTGTCATTAGTTCAATTTAATAATATAAGACCCGCCCACCAGTGACATCATCAACATTTTAGTTATTTTAACAATGACAGTTTACATGTCATTAGCATAATGTTAGCATGCTATTAGCATGTTTTAGAATTTAGGTAGGTGATCCTATCATGTTCTTAGCATGTTCTTAGCAAGTTTTAGCACTTTGCTAAGCAATGCTAACATAATATAACATTGTTAGCATGATGCTAGCATATTTTGACATATTTTTATCGTTTTAGCAATTAGCCTACCTGTAATTTTTTGCATGTTTTAGCACTTAGCTAATCACTATTAACATGTAGCTATTCATTGCTAGTATGTGTAGCATGTTGGGAGGCATATTTGCTAGCATGAGTCAAAAAACAACTCTCATGTCTATATGATGTTCTGATGCAAAGATATAGGTTTTGCTAAATGGTTGCTAGGGTACTCTGTTTGGTTGCTAAGTAGTGGCTTCGCAGCTGTCAGTGATGATTCTTCAAAGGCTGCTTGCCAGCATGAATGATATAAATCAACCCTCATGTCTCTATGACATTCAGATTTGAAGATATGGCTCTTTGGGTTTGGGTTGCTTGGTTGCTAAGGTGTGGCTAAGAAGTAGTGAAGATTTATGATTGGCTATTTGCTTCCCGAGTCAAATGAGCCCACCCCCATGTATCTACAATGCTGTGTTCCAAAGATATCCATATGGGCCTTTTATAATGGCAGTCTATAGGATCAGTTGCTAGGGTGCTCTAAATGGTTTCTATGGCATGGCTTGATAGATTCACAGTGATCAGAGTCTGATTGGTTGTCTGAGTAAAATGAGCTCACCCCCATGCCTTTATGACATTGTGATCCAGAGTTATGTTGAAGCCTCTTTCATTGGGGAATGAGTTACGCAACAAAGTTTGTACGGAAGAAATATAATAATAAGTATGTGAGATAAAAATAGTAATGCTTTGCCTTTGGCAAGCACCACTATTGAGTGGCAAAACTTGGTACTCGGTTGCTTCTAGGTGGTTGCTGCTAGGGTGTTATAAGTTGTTGCTAAGTAGTTGCTAGGGTGTTCTGGGTGGTTGTTTGGGTGTTACTAGGCAGTTGCTAGGGTGTTCTGGATGGTTGCTTTGGTGTTGCTAGGCGGTTGCTAGGATATCCTGGTTGTTGCTAGGCAGTTTCTATGGTAACCTTGGTGGTTGCAAGGGAATTCTGGATGGTTGCTATGGTGTTGCTAGGCGGTTGCTAGGATATTGTTAGGCAGTTGTTAGTTAATTCTGGATGATTGCTATGGTGTGGTTGCTAGGATATCCTGGGTGGTTGTTAGGCAGTTGCTATGGTAACTATGGTGGTCGCTAGGGAATTTTGGACAGTTGCTGTGTTGTTGCCAGGCAGTTGCTAGGGCATTGCTAGGTGGTTGCTAAGGTGTTGTGGATGGTTGGTAGGGCATTGATAGGTTGTTCTGGGTGGTTACTATCGTGTTGCTAGGCAGTTGGTATTTGTTACAGATTGTTACTATGCAGTTTTATAGAGTTCTTAGCATGTTCAATGACCTTCATGATCAACATTTAATTAAATTAATTAAATCAGAGTTCAGGGAACTGAGCTGCTAATAAGTGTTGATATTTTCTAATCAAACACACTGAATAATATAGAGGTTGTCGTAGCAGCTTCTAGTGATCACATAACTCATAAAATAATTAAGGGAATATATATTTTATATAGATTATGGAAATACTGAATAGTTAGCATGCACTTAAAAAAAAGAGTTTATGTGAAAATGTTTTCTCATCTCAGTTTTTAAGGCCTATGACTGTCAAATAATATTGTTGCACCCCAAAACTTGACAATCATTATTACCTCTTCATGGGTCAACATTTTATTCCATAGCATTACACAGTTTTGATGCTGTTTTATATCTGATGATCATGTTAGATTATGTTTCTTCTTCGCTTGTGTTTTGGGAATTCTGTACAGAAGATGTGTAAAAGCGCCCCCTACCATATAACAATGAAAACATTCTTGGAGCACAAGTATAGCTCAAATAAATTTAGAGTTTTTCTAAGTATAAGTATACTTAAATATCTTTTTTTATTATTTTTTTTATCAATATCAAATATCAAGTATATTTCTGAGAAGTACATAAATCACATTTATGAGAAGTACAAAAAGTAGACTGAAAGTATACTTTCCTATTTTTAGTTTAAAATAATTATATTAATAAGACACTTGAATAAACTTCTTTTTCGTAAGGGCACACTTGCGGTTTTTCTCTCTCATCTGCTCTCAATTGATCTTAACTTCTATATTCACACAAAATACATGTTTTGTTGATGTGAATCATTTAGAATGTTGATCTCAGTGGTTTAGTTGGTCTGGAGTTAGATTATGGTTTGTGGGAAGCAGAGAAACACTGAACTAAACAATGATTTTAACGGCTGAAGGACAGTGGACATGTTTGATCAGGCCAAACATCTGTAGATCGTGGGCTTCAACAGACATGAGTGCAAAAATGTGTTAAAATAGTCGTGATGAAAGATAAAGATCAAACTAAGAGCAGAGTGGAAATATAAACTGAAGAAGTGACTAATGTTCACACATTTATTTTTGTGACCACGAGTTTGACTGTGAAATTTTTTTTTCATCTCAGCTTCTCATTTCACACTCTGTTTTTTTCCCCCCACTCCAGTCATCAGCATCCTCTTAGAACTGTTCAACACCCTTTGACACAATGAGATTAATGTGTGTCACCGTTCGAAAGACATTTTTAAAGTTTGAATATGAACATTGCACCATGTCATTCTTTTTATCTAAAATAGTTTTTCTTTTGAATGGTCCAGTAGCGTCTCCAGTAATTATTTTATAGGTTAAATCTTCTAATAAACAAATAAGTGTAACTAAATATAGAATCCAGTAGCGATATGGAGTGATTTTGTTTTATATCATGAAAAGCAGTAGATGTTATTGTCAGTGGAATATTGTGTGTAGATCTGCTATTCTCGGTGGTTATATGAGACTTGTTTGGTGCTCACATGAAAGGTATATTCTGAAATAGCTTTTAACAGTTTTTAATATTAGATTTCATTATTCATGCAGCAAACTTAACAATGCAAAACTGTATGTGTACTTATTTTTATTTTTCAAAACTAACAGAATAAAGATGTAAAATTAAATAAACAATGAGTAGAGCTGCATATGTTGTGATGTCTGCAAAGATCAAGCATGAGGCTAAAGAATTTAAAGATTATACCAAAATATGTGGTAACACTTTAGAATAGGGAACACATATTAACTATTAACTACGACTTTTCCCTCAATAAATTCCTAATTTGCTGCTTATTAATAGTTAGTAAGGTAGTTGTTAAGTTTAGGTATTGGGTAGGATTAGGGATGTAGAATAAGGTCATGTAGAATAAGGCATTAATATGTGCTTAATTACTACTAATAAATGGCTAATATTCTATTAATATGCATGCTAATTAGCAACTAGTTAAGAGACCTTAAAATAAAGTGTTACCAAATATGTTTATTTAATATAGTTCAAAAGAAGGCATAAAGTAGTAAAAATACATGTATATAATGTTTTAAGTAGTTTACACTATAAAATGTCACAGTCAGAGAGAGCTGTTAGTGAAATAACATGTTTATTGCTCAAAAACCTCTTCATCAGTTCAAATCAAAATTACACAAATTAATATTACATTATTATTTAATGTTATAATGTTTGACCTTGACTGGATACCACGTTCAATCCTTCACAGAAACTTTAAATGAAACAAAACACAACTAAAAGTGCATTTGAAACAGCAGTGATACTATGAAAGTATCAGTTCATCCTAATCCAGTTAGTACATTAAGACAAATTAATTTTTTTTAAATTTCATTTATAATTAGTATTTATTTGTTGGTTTATTGTTCTTAACAGAAGTTGAATTAAGTTGAAGAATATTCTAAATGTATCAGTGAACTTACAGTCTGCAAAGGAGCAGAAAAATATGTTCAAATACTCCATTCTGTCACGGTGCACACAGCAGGGAGGAACGAGGAGACGAGGATAACTAAAAATAATAGTCTTTAATGCCAACATCAGGGCAAGGCAGACACAGACAGGAACACCAGGGAATAACAAGTAGACCAGATGAAAATTAACTAAACAGGCAGGAACTAAATACACATGACAATCACAGATAATTACTAAAACACCTGAACTTTATAAACTAATAATCACATAGAACAAGGACAGGAACATGACCAAATATGGAAACAAGAGGCGGGGACACATGACACACACGACAGAGGCCTGACACATTCCATGTCAAAGAACTTTACTTGAACACAATTTTATAAATAAATGAGCTGTTTTTCACAATATCTTTAATTTCCTGTCACTGTTTGAATGTAGTATAACTCCCAGGTTTGGTCCCTAATTGGAGCTCCAGCATGGTCTTTAGGATGTTATCAGTGTTTATTTTATCAGAAGTACAGCTTGTTTACAGTTAAAGTGTCTTTACATTCACAGTTCTTCTGTAAACTTAATAATAATTTCAAGAGCTGAAAGAAAACAATAGAGATACTTGATCAGACCCAACATTTGTAAAACAATAAAAGGCAGGAACCTGATGGGGTTCAACAGCCATGAATGCATGTATGCGGTAAAATAATTGTGATCAGAGATAAAGATCAAACGAAGAGCAGAGTGGAATATAAACTGACTAATGTTTACACATTTATTTCTGTGAAATACAGTGTGACTGTGGTCAGTTTTTTTTTGTTTTGTTCTCAGCTTCTCGTCACCCTCAACATTTTTTTCTTCACTCCAGTGGTCAACATCTTCCTACAACTTCAGGCCTTTAACAGAAACACCTGCAGACATTATGTTTTTAATGTTTGTAAACTTTTTAAAATAAATTTTTTATGATTTAAATTCACTTACTATAACACCAGTTCATTATTTTTATCTAGTAGCTGTTCTTTTGAATGGCCAAGTAGTGTCTCGAGTTTTATTGTCTGGATAAATGTGTCTGCTAAATGAACTAATGTAAATGTAGAATTTAAAAAAAAGGATGCAGTGATTTTGTTTTGTATTATCAACAGCAGTGGATTTATTGTCCGTAAGATATTACACATTGATCTGGTATTGCCATTGGTTATATTAGTCTTGTTTAGTGAGAGAACATGAACAAGAACATGCAAGAACATGTTCATCCAGTAGATGGAGCTCCAGGGTGAGCTGTATTTTCTGAACACCATTACTACAGTACTGACAAAATAGAAGAATGAAAACAATACACACATGCACAAAAGAAAAAAATACTGCTTGAAAGCCCTGCATAGCAATCCATTAAAATCACATTAATTACAATACTTTGAAATTATAGGAACTTATAATATTTGACCTTTTGATCTTGATTGAATCCCAAATTCAGAATCTCGCAAAACATACAGAAACTTGACTCAAAACAAAATTACGCAAGAAGCACATTTGAAACATCTGTGATACTTAAACAGTTACAGGATCAGAACATCACATATTAACTGAGACATGTTCTTGTTTTTTTTTTAATAGCCAAAGTAATTTTAATTTGTTCTCTATGTGTAAATATGTATCCATAGAAGTCCGTGTAAACATTCTTTTGCAATCTTATGGTGAGAAATGCAAACTTTTATGCTATTTTAAATATTCAAAAACTTACATTTACATATATTTTTAATATATTTATTTACCATATTTCATCTCACATTAACTCCAGCATACACCACCTCATTCTCCTCTTTAACTCTCTGAAAGAAAACAAACACAAATGTATTTGTATGTGACTTTTGTTTTCATTTCATCATTTAGCTCAGGTGTGTTACAATTGTATTTAAGTTTTTGCAAGTGTATGTAAGTTCATGTATGTTAACTTTAGTTTGTCAAGTCTCGTCTATGGTTATGTTGCTTCTTTCTTTTGTGCTTGGATTTATCTGTGGACGTTACTAAATTCTATTTTGAACCTGAAGTTTAAAATCTTCTTCATGTGCTTAATACCAGACAACGTGTGACAGAATACCCAACCCAGAAGTGATTTATGTGTACAGATTGTGTATTCTCATCTGGTGTTTTTGGTGTGTTTCTTTTTTTTTTTTTTTTGGTATTTTCACCATGGACAATCCTTCCTTTTCATTAATATACCTTGGGTAAAGGAGCTGCTCCATCGAGGAACACCTGAAGAATTTCCTCTATTTATCACATCTATCGAACTTCCCAGATGATTGCCTCCATATGCTTCTATATGCCAGCCTTAACACTGCTACAAAAGTACAGTTGTCTGGGGAGGGCCCTGTGGGGGAGCTTTGTTGATTATGTGGAGTGGGTACTGGTATATCATGGGTCATCGCTGACCGTCGGACCAGCAGACAATGACCCCAGCCCCACTCCCACTCCAGTGTCCAGACAGATACCATCTCACTGTCAGGAGTTCCAGCACGATCCCACTGCAGACAACCAGTCCACCTCTGCCGTGATGTTTGAACCAGTGCCAATGTGAGCGACTGAGCTGAACATCGTCTCGGAGCCTGAGCTGTGAAAGTCTGACCAGCTGTACCCTCCATTGCTGTGGGAGTCGTTGTAGAGCACGAGGGTATGGAAGTGAGCAACACCCACCTGAGTCCAGCCACTGAGAGTGAGCAGGGGCGCCATAAGGGGGGGGGGGGTTAGGACCAGTGGCGGTTTTAGGCATGGGCGAGCGGGCAGCCGCCGGGCGCATTTTTCATGACACGTGGGGGCGGCACAAGCACTTGGAAAAAAATCATCTGCGCCGCTAAGCGGTTTTCTATTATCTATCATATTATCTATTATATAACTGTGCGGGGAATTGGCAAATTGGCGCCTGCTTGTTGAGAAGGTACCGAGCACAGAAGCTGTGTGAGAAGTGGAACGGGAGGGGGTGCGGCCGCGGGGGACAGTTCACCTCTCTCAAATTAGTGGGACAAGTGGGCTAAAGTCAGTCACACCCAGGGGCGCGGGAAGTGGGGTGCTGAGGGTGCTGTAGCACCCCTGTTTTTATGTGGGCAACTGTTTAATTGTTGGGAATATAAAAAAAAAAAAAAAGTGTCTAGTTTTAGGAGTGTCTATTTAAGTGCAAATAGCTATGTTGCTGGCAGAGGCTATTTACATTAACTCCACCCACAAATGTATGATTGGGATAGTCAAATATGCAAAAGACGGTTACTAGTTGTCAGATTCAGTGGTGCAGATGGTAAAGTTTGCAATACACTTCTTTTGACACGATCGACCGGGATCGAATCTGCCTTTTGGCGAACTTTTTTTCTCGCTTTTTAAATTTCAAATCACATCAGAAAAGCATTTATTTTTTAATAAAAATGAAGGAAATAATCAAAAAGTTGAACAAAGTATCGGGTAGGGTTAGGGTAGGTGTAGAGAGGGCTTTTGTCCCAATAAGGTGGCATCCATTTAATAATTAGAAATAAAATTAAAAAATTACACTCAATAAGTTATTGCATACTATTTTATAATGTATTACAATGCAGAAGTGCAGATAATTACCACTATTTTTGCAATAAGTAATGTTTTTCTCTAATAATGTTTTTCGCCATGTTTTTATTTTATTTTAACATAGAATAAATAGAATCTAAAGCTATCTGCACTGTGTAAATAACATATCACTAAAGAATACTGCTATTTTCACTTTGTGGTTTAGTCTTGACTTCTGGTCGTGAGTGACAGTGTTGGGGGATGGGAAATCTGTTGATTGTCGAGTGCCAAATAAACACAGTGTTTATTATGTATATAGAGTATATTTATTTAAGTTCTGATAACTTATACTGTTTTGTGCAGAATTGTGTTTTTCATGTTGAAGGATTTGTGCAATTGAGAAATATAAGCTTGTCTTACACTTATATTGTTATAGTAAAACTGTTTGTGCAAAATTTTTTAGCCAAAAAACCTACAATTTTTTTTCTCGGATGGGGTGGGGGTGGGGGGGGGGGATGGGCGCTCAGAGGGGGTCTCGCTCGGGGAGTAATTCAATGTAGAACCGCCACTGGTTAGGACGATTCCAAGGGCCCAACAATGGAAGGTGGCCTCTGGAGAAGGGGAAGAAACCCCCATGATTTCTAATGAGGGAGAGTGTATTTTCAATCCCTTCATTTTCTCTTGTAGTTCAGGGAGGGGCGTTATGTCACACGTTCACACCTCATGGACTTTTGTTTTCATTCGCACCGTTCCTCCTTAATTTGTCATAATTAAAGGTTTTAGCATTTAGTTCAGGTGTGTGTTTCTATCATCCTTGTTTGCAGCTCATGTGTGTCTCGTCTATTACTTGTGTTGCTTCACTCTTTTGTACTTGGATTTACCTGTGGATGTTATTAAACTATTTGGAACCTGAACCACCTTCTTTATACTACACGGCATGAGATGGTAGGCCTGTTTAACCTGAACATTATTGACCTACTTTCTTCATCCATCAATAAAACTCTTTAAAATGTATGCATACATTTTCAACAGTTTTCAGCTTTATTCTCACATTTGTTGATGTAGAATTTAAAAACTACATTCTCTAATGGATCAGCTTTCCTTTATTATTTCATTTATTTCCTTTACATTTTTTTTTTTTTTTTTTGCATTCCTATCTATAAATGTAATTCTAGTGTAATTTATTTTTTCTTAACAGCATTTCCACCCAAACTGATCAAAGTCTTCTTATTCTATATAAGATTTGCATTCATACACTTCACAATAAAAGTCCAAAGACAAGCACAGGGAACATGTAACAAATGAAGAATGATCCCAGACAGCAACATAGTGTTGGCCCAGATCCGGCCCACATCTGGCCCGCGTGAAATCCATGCCCGGCACTGCTTGCTGTCTGGGATATAGTATGTTCGAGCATGTTCAGGTAATCAACTAATCAGTGTAAGAAGACACCTGTATACAGTATATGGTCGTCCCTTACCTTTGTCCCATGACAGTTTTGCAGCCTCCCTCCTCCACTCCTTTTGTAGAATGTTGGATCAGAATAAGTGATCTCCTCTTCATGAGACTGAACTGTTTCAACAAAAACAACAGACAAATTAAAAGAACAAATCTCTAAATAATAATAAAAAAAGTTGTTTGAGAATTACTGTTTTATATGAAACATATGCAACATTATTTTAATATTAATAATATTATATTTTTACAATTATATTAGCAGTAGGTAACACTTGCCTTCTTGATCAGTTTTTCTACATTTCCTGCAGATGCAGAAGATCATGACTGCAGCAACAATCAACAGAGATCCAGCAACAGCTGCAGCAGAGATCAACACTATCAGAGATACAGCTTCTGGAAGATGAGAAAGTGAGTGTGTTGTGATGATAAAGAGATACAATAATGTAAATGAATGTGTACATAAACACAAAATATTACTATTGATTTACCTGAACATGGCTGACAGAGCTCAGTGTTGAGATGTCTCGTCTGGTTGCTGATGGGATTGTTCAGGACACAGCTGTAGGAATCATCCAGACACTCCAGAGATAAAGAAAGACTTCTGCTGAGATGAGACACACTGATGCTGGACAATAAACTGTTTCCTTTGTACCAGGAGAGAGTCACATCACTCACATTCAACACTGAACACAGAAACACACAACTGGACACTGATGACCCTGATGAAGATGATGATGAGTTTTGAACAGATAAAGAGTCTCTGGTGATGTTAGGAGTGGGGAGCGGGGCTGGAAAAATATATTAGAGAATAGTATCTGTCAGTATTTGATGTGCTGAGTGAAGTTTCATTGTGATGTTGGTCCGTTTCATCACACACGGAGATCAGTGCATACTAACAGTCTTGATCTAAACCCCCCAACATGTATAAAAGATTCATGTTTAAAATTAAATTAAAGTATCAGTATCAAGAAAAGTTTTCAAAATGTTGAATAACATGATTTCATAATTTATCGCATAATGAAAACGTACAATCATCTATCCTACAGTTGCAAAAGGTTCAAAATGTTGCCGCAAGACTGTTAATGAATATTAAAAAAACGTGAACACATCACTCTGTCCCTGGTCTCTCTATACGGTACAATATAGTTTTGATTTTAAGATTCTTTAATTAGTGTATGAATCTTTGCACGGCCTTGCAGCGGGTTATTTATCAGATCTGCTAATTGAGTATCAGTCTGGAAGAACTTTGAGATCAACAACTCAAAATTTACTTAAAATTCCAAGGACCAAGTTAAGCCAGAAAGGAGATTGTGCGGTTTTGGCAGTAACGCCAATACTTTGGAATAGCTTACCCATACATGTCAAAGACGCTGACTCTGTACATGTTTTTAAAATACAGCTTAAGACACATTTGTTTGCTGTGGCGTATTCTTCTTGTGGATCATTTTTATTATTGTTATTGCTGTCATACACAAAGTTTTTTGTTTATTTTTTATTCTGTTTCATTCTGAGAGGATGTAAAGCACTTTGGTCAACATGTGTTGTTTTAATAAGGCTATATAAATAACATTCACATTGACATTGAAAGTGAATCTGTATGTCATAAACACAAAATCAATCATCTGTCACATCACAATATTATTATTCTAAATATTACTAATAATTCATAATATCAAATGACAAATGTATGGGTGTTTCTTTAACTTTTGGTGCTTTGATTGTCTGTGATATGCATTTGTTGGTGCGGTATGAATTGGCCTTTAGTTGCTTAGTCAGTTGCTTTTTAGTTGCTAAGTTGCTTTAGTTGCTTAGCCCCAGACTGAGACATTAAATCTTTAAATATGAAAAATCCATCATACAGCTATTACTGTATTAAGCATGTTTAAAAGTATATTATGATTTAAACTGAGAGTTTTTAATAAAATGTATTGTGTGAAAATTAATTATATTCTTAATTAAAAAATTTTATATTTTTAAAATACGTATTAGTTTAAACCACACAACAGTCTATAATTGTTATGTCATTTGCACTACATTTAACAATTTTGCCGCTAACAGTGTTATCAAAGGTGAGTGCACTTGTTTAATAAGCAGACAATATTGTCAGTAAAGAGCTTGAGATGCAATAAAAAGTGATGTGTGAACAAAACAAGCAGAAATCAAGCTAAATTCGACAGAATATTTTTATTTTGCTTCATTTGAAATCGAGCTGTAATGGTCAAATTATGCAGGGAGTGTGAAAATGCTATTCAGCTTTTTGTTCCTAGGACACACAAATGCTAGCTACAAAATTAGCTTTAGCAAAACAAAAAGGAGTCAGCAATGTTATTACAAATGTTTAAGATGCTTATTTTCCATACAGTCCATACAGCCATAATCATTGAAAAAACACTCATACGTCAAACAGGGCAAGTGATTCTCTACTCACCATAGACAGTAAGATTGAATGTGTTGAGCGGCGTCTCTCTTCTGCTGGTCTCTTTTTAGTCTGTGGTTCTGGTGTTTGTGATGTTCAGAGATCCAGTCTGATCCAGCTCCAGTCTGTCTCTGAATCTCTCTTCAGCACTGTTATTAAATATTGTCTTCATATTGTTCTTTCTGTCGATTTGAGCGATGAGAATGTTTTGTCCAAATTTCCACATAATCAAATCTTTTCTCTGTATATCAGTATCATCAGTGTGTAGAGTTACAGAATCTCCCTCCGTCACTGACACTGACTTCACTTCATCACCAAACACACCTGATCAACAAACAAAACAGTTTCTCAGAAACACATTTGGAGTTTTAGTCTTTTTGAAACAAGTAAAAATTGTCATAGCAAAACAGTTATTCTTCTGTATAAAAGTATTTGAGTATATTATTCTGATAACACTTGAAAATATTAGAGGCAAAATGAATGATGGAAATAATAAATAACAGAATGATATGCAGTTGGACAAATGATCATATAAACAGAGCTGAAGCCATAAAAATACTTACCATCCAGACTCCATGAGAACAAACAGAAGAAAATAAACACCTCAAACATTTTCTTCAGAACAACAGAACTGTTATAATAATCAGGTCCTGACAATCTTGAAAATGTTGATTTATTATTATCATTATTTTTTAAGTGAATGAAGCAGTGTGCTGTCAGTCTGTAGTGAAGTGGTTTAGTGAAGATAAACAGTCAGTGTAAATAAACTCCTCCAGTAGCACCTCCCTTCAAATGCTGCATGCCTTCTCACACATCTATTTAGTAATAATTTATGTTTAAGCTTAGGAAAAAATGGCATCAAAATTTACAAAAAGAACAACTGCCCACTGCAAGTACTGTTTAAACGCACAAATCATCTTTTCAAATTAGTAATGAGAATAATTTACAAATCTGTTGTCAACAGAAGAGAAATTTTAAAACCTGTGGTTTTCCACCAAAATAAAAGCTCTACAGTTTAAGCAAATAAATTAAGACAACCATAAATGTGAGTACTATAAATTTACTGTTCTTGTGTAAAATAAAATTAAAATTTTTATTTTTCTTATTAAATACTCTTTTATCTTACAGTACAGTAGTATTTGTAATATTGTAATATATTTTTGCATTTAATAAATTGTTATTATTATAATTATTATTATTACTATTAAGTAAAAACAAAAACAACAGTTTAATTATGGTCTGAGTCAAATAAAATGTTTTTTTTTTTCTTTAGGGATGAAAACTTGCAGCAATAGCTACCTACCTTTTTTATTGAAGTACTGGTTGGAAGTTGGAATGGTTTTGTCAATTACTTTAGAGGCTTCATGGTAGCTAGGTGGCTCAAGTAGCACTAAGCAAGAAAGCACCTGGTTTTGTGGCTGACTTGGGAAAGTTGTATGTCTTTGTAAAGTAGCACCTTCAGTTCTCTAATTTTAAAAGATATCTGACTGGATTTTGTGGAGACATGTTGTGTCAGTGGACAAAATCTTTATGTCCACTGGCCTAGAGGATCATATTTGTTTTAACATTTAAAACATGTTTTTAGAAAGAGTTGACATTCTCTTTATTTATATTTTGAGAAGGTATACAATCTGTGAAGGGTGGAGCTACTGGAGGAGTGTATTTACACTGACTGTTTAGCTTCACTAAACCACTTCACTACAGACCGACAGCACACTGCTTCATTCACTTAAAAATAATAATAATAATAATAAATCAAAATTTTCAAGATTGTCAGGACCTGATTATTATAACAATTCTGTTGTTCTGAAGAAAATGTTCGAGGTGTTTATTTTCTTCTGTTTGTTCTCATGGAGTCTGGATGGTAAGTATTTTTATGGCTTCAGCTCTGTTTATATGATCATTTGTCCAACTGCATATCATTCTGTTATTTATTATTTCCATCATTCATTTTGCCTCTAATATTTTCAAGTGTTATCAGAATAATATACTCAAATACTTTTATACAGAAGAATAACTGTTTTGCTATGACAATTTTTACATGTTTCAAAAAGACTAAAACTCCAAATGTGTTTCTGAGAAACTGTTTTGTTTGTTGATCAGGTGTGTTTGGTGATGAAGTGAAGTCAGTGTCAGTGACGGAGGGAGATTCTGTAACTCTACACACTGATGATACTGATATACAGAGAAAAGATTTGATTATGTGGAAATTTGGACAAAACATTCTCATCGCTCAAATCGACAGAAAGAACAATATGAAGACAATATTTAATAACAGTGCTGAAGAGAGATTCAGAGACAGACTGCAGCTGGATCAGACTGGATCTCTGAACATCACAAACACCAGAACCACAGACTCTGGACTTTATAAAGTCACCAGCAGCAGAAGAGAGACGCCGCTCAACACATTCAGTCTTACTGTCTATGGTGAGTAGAGAATCACTTGTTGTTTCATATATACACATTTTTTGACATTAAGTACTGTCATAGCTATTGAGATTATGAAATGATGGAGAATTCTGATGATCATTTGTGCACATTGTTTTGTGGATTCTTATAATGACATATTTTAATATTATAATATTTCTTTAATTAAATTTTAATTTCAATAGTGTCATGTTTTCTAGCTTGTCTCCCCATTCCTGTCATTATTGGAGGCTCTCCACAATGTTCATCATCATCATCATCATCATATTATTATTCATTGTTGTGTTCAGCGGTGAATGTGAGTGATGTGACTCTCTCCTGGTACAAAGGAAACAGTTTATTGTCCAGCATCAGTGTGTCTGATCTCAGCATCAGTCTCTCTCTACCTCTGGAGGTGGAATATCAGGATAAAAACACCTACAGCTGTGTGCTCAACAATCCCATCAGCAACCAGACCACACATCTCAACATCAGTGAACATTGTCAGACAAGTTATTGTATGTCAGCGGCATTATATATATTTTTTTTCACATATTTAGTGAATCATATTTCTATTTTATTTTATTTTATTTTTTTAATCTCTTAGACTCCATCTGCTGCTATGGTTCTACTGAAGCTGTGATCCGATTGGCTCTCTCTGCTCTGGTGGGTGTGGCTATGGTTGCTGTGCTGGTTTATGACATCAGATCCAGAAGTCTTCAACAGAAGAAGAAAGAGCAGACATCACCATCAAACTCTGATTAATCAGATACTCAGGAAGGTAGAGATGCTCTCTAGAAATGCTGCCATTAGACCACAATCCTTTGAGTAAATATCTTTTAAGAGATAATGAATTCATTTTTTTTTTTTCAAATATAAATGCTCCTTTAAATTTATAAAGACAGTGATCATTGTAGTTCTTACTTTTTACTTTAGCTGTTTATATAGCAATTTTCTTAATAAAATAATTCTTACTTACCTACCTACCATGATTATTCTGATAATTAATAAATATAATTAATAAAAATACAAATATAAAATTATTTTTGTATGTTGTTGTGTTACTGTAAAATAAGTTGCAGGTTCATGCTTGGTAAGAAAATTATCTCCACAGTTGTAGTTTCCTGAATAAAAGCTTTAGGAATTTTATTATTATGCTTTTATTTTATTATTATTTTATTTTATCTGACACACACCCATTTCAGATATTGTGGTCTCTACTAATTTGAGTTGAATCAGGTGTGTTTGATGAGGGAAACATACCAAATGTGCAATACTGGGGTGCCTTCAGGACAGGTTTGAAAACCTCTGCTCTAAATAAACACAAGAAGGATTTTCTGTTCACATTTGACCACCTGTCCCCTGTTTTTCTTGTAATAATATAGTTCCCAGTAGAAACTTTTAACTGTAACACCCTCCCAAGTTGGAGTTCTGACTCAGAATCTTGCAATCTTGCAGAAATCCTGCAACAACTCCAAATTCAGAATCCAATATGGCTGTTCAGTGCATCAACAGAAGAGAAACAGTAGTAATATATTGTTTATTAGCGCATATGTTTGTCTGTTTCAATAAACTCAGTGGTGCACACTGTACTATCCAACCCCTGGACATGATACTATGGCATTATCTGTGCAAAATAACTATTTTTATGTGTTTTTAATTGACTGGTATTGCTAACAATGGATGCGTCCATCTTGGTTTTTTGGGCTGGGTATCGATTCAGATGTCCCGATTCGATTCGATTTCGATTCACAAGCTCTCGATTCGATTCTCGATTTTTTTGATTACATTCAGTGAATATAGTTTTAAGACAAAAGCTATTGATATTTCTAAAAAATGAACAGTAAACGCAGTTTACAAATGGTGAATTAATAAGAAATTAAGACCCACAGGCCTGTATTTTAAACCTATTCTTTTTTTGTATAGGGTCCTTTCTTAAACAATAATAGAGCCCTATAAAATGTTCTTAATTTTTCTGGTAATCAGATGAAGGCATAAAACATTAATTAAATTTATCCTAATCAAATGAAAATTAAACCCTTTTATTTTTTGGCAAACAAAGTGCTGCACAACAGAGGTTTACTGTTAAAATTAAAAAGAAAAAAAAATGGAATTATTCCGTTAAAAATAAAGATTTATTAATATTTATTAGTAGTAGTAGCATTGAGTTGTTAAACTAAACTTTTATTTTGACAGGTTGCCGTGAGGAACTTGCAGCTGCTGTGTATCATGTGATATGACGGTAGTTTTCTCAAATTAAACAGTAAAATGCTAATGAAATGACTCTCGGAGCAGCTGTGTTAATATCATCATATAGTGAGACGGCAGAAGATGAAAACACCGCGAGCGTCGTCTGCGCTTATTATGTGTGCAGTAAACAAAAGAGTGCGTCGCACCATCCGCCATTCATTAATTGCGGAAATCATGGCGCCTTATACGTGATATCAAATGCTTCCACAGATTTATAGTATTACTATAGCATTTCACCTGAGCATTACAAGTCACGCGTATGGCTTTGTTCTTGGTTCTTGTCAACAGTATCTCCGCCATGATAAGCACTGAATGAATGACAGGCTCTCTGTTGTAACATCGCTCATCGGTAAATAAGGGTGACATCTAGTGGAGAAGACTAATGATAAGAATCAAATGAATCAGATCTTGTTTTAAATGTGTGCTGAAATAAATTCGGGAAAAGATCGATTCGCGGCTTTTGAGAATCGATATCGAATCGACGTCATTTAAAAAAACAAAACCGATTAATCGAAAAATCTCTTTTTTTGCCCAGCCCTATTGGTTTTCTGACTTTTCTACTGGAACATGGTCCACTTGGGTGTGACGTTATTCCCAGCTCCAACATCTGACTTCCGAGGTAAATTGAACACAGCATAAACACAGGAAGTGAACACTGAACAAAAGGAACAGAAACACACTTCAAAATAGGAGAACAACACTGCCGTCTGCTGGGAACTCTACGCCGCCGTCCGTGGCTCTCCCAAGCCCACCGTCCACGGGCAACTCTACGCCGTTGGCCGCCGCTAACTCAAGCCCGCCAGCCGCTAGAGCGCCCTCCAGTGCCCGTTCCTACAGTGGGACTGCCGGATCGAGCCCCTACTCTCCCCAAGGAATTTTTTTGGGGGGGATAGTAGGGCTCCAGTCGTAGAGGCCGGGGCGGGGGCTTCGGCCGCGGCCTCGGAGGCGGTCCAGCCATGGCCTCCCGAGTCCCCGGACCCGCCATGGCCGCCCGGGCTCCCTGCTCCGCCCTGGAGGCCTCCCCATCCTAGACCAGCCTCCAGGGCGCGGGACACGGGACACGGGACACGGGATAATGTCAGGATTTTGGACTTGTTTTTCCTTGTTTTACCCCTGTCCTTGTTCCTGAATTTACTTATATTGGTACCGGCATATCGGTACCTGAAATTCGGTACCGGTACCCAACGGTACCTTTTTTCGGTACTTTACTCTCTGTGTAATAACAAAAACATTTATTTTAGTGAAAAAATAAGTCCAAAACTCTCAATTTCAACATTTTGAACAATAGGGCCCTACAATTGTTTCTTTTTTTTTTGTTCCAGAAGTTCTTCTTTTATTTTCTTCTGATAATCAAATGAAGGCATGAAACATTTATTTATTTTTAATCAAATGAAAATGAAACCCTTTTATTTTTGGCAAACAAACAGAGGTTTACTGTTAAAATTAATACATGGTAGAAAAACTGTGGGAATATTCCTTTAAAAAAGTTTTAATAATAATTGTTTTTTTCTACAGTTAAGTCGTTAATGTGGTTGTAATAATTATTTGTATCATTTAATTGTTTTATTTAAATTTGTCAGTAAAAGGAATGTATAAAGATGTACATTATACTGTACAAAAGTAATACAAGAGTAATATATTTGTTACATGTTAAACCGCACTTTTATTTTGACAGGTTGCCGTGAAGTTTCTGTGTGTGTACAGTATATGATGCTGGTTTTCTCAAATGAAACGATACAATTCTCATGAAGTGACTCTCACAGCCTGTAAGTTCATGTGTTCATGTTGTGAGATGCAGAGGCCGAAAATCACCACGAGTTCACTTGTGCTTCAGTATTTGTGTAGTAAACAAAACCGCGTCTCCGCTATTCATACATACCAAGGCTAGCGGAACATGCAGGATTCAAATTTAAATCGTCTTTTTGCGTTTTAATATTCACATACACCAGTTCATATCGTGATTCGAATTAAGTGACAGACATTCTTTTATTCATCCAAAACTTGACGAATTCCGTGGCATTCCGCGCTATAGAGTAAATTCAGTTTTGAATGGACTCCGCCATCCTGTCCGCGTCTTTGAGGAAAACGTATGACCCTAGAAATGTAAGCACACTTCAGAACATTTCGGTTTGCCCTGTGTGTTGTGTTTTAAAGAGTTGCAGGGGTGATATCATGTCACAGGGTCGGTCTCTCTCTCTCTCTCTCTCTCTCGCATGCGCCCAATAAATGCGTTATCGGGTACCGAAATTTGGTACCGAATGATTTAATGTGAATCGATACTCGGTAGTACCGACGCAATTCGGTCCATACCCTTAAAAGTACCAAGTTCGGTACCCAACCCTACTTCTGTGTAGGCATAAATTCTATATGGCAAGTACTCACTAAAAATAGTTGGGTTAAAAATGACCCAACGGATAACCCAATGGTGGGTTACTATAGCACCTACCTAATGTTGGGTTATTTTAACCCAATGGATTGGGTAATAAGTTTTACCCAATGCATTGGGTTATAAAATAACTAATTTGTTGGGTTATTTGGCCAAAATGTTTTAAAATGCTTTAACCATCCTGGTATTATTATTATTATTATTATCATCATCATCATTATTCTTATTATTGCTATGTAAATAAATAATAATGTACAGCATACAAATATATAGGAAAATGCTTTATTTCCATTACATTAAAAGTTGCAAATACTTCTATTAAATTAAATGACTGGTTGAAATTGTGTTATTAATTATTTCCTTATCACATTAGGTTATATGCAATTGTTTCAGTTTACAAGATAAATATAAATTCACAAACAAACAAACAGAACAAAGCTAGTACAGACAATGCAATTACAGCTGCAACAGGTTTGGGATACTCAATGTTCAAAATGTAAAATAATTTAAAGCATGTATCAACTGCTTGTAAAAAAGACGGCCTTGCTTCAGTGCCATTTCTCCCACAATAATGAAGGCTTGATTATGAGGGAATTGCCTTGGTTGCTCCTCCTCCTCCAAATACAGAATGAAATTTGTTCCAACCTTTAAACAGAAATTTAAAATGGTAAATACGCACACATACATAGGATCAAATAACACCCAAAAATGTATTGTCATAAATGATGCCTTGGATAAATGATAATAAGGATAAATGACTTACCTACTTTGTATGGCAATGAAGGAGGATATCTGGCAGGGTTTTACTGCAACTTTAATGCAATCTCCAAGACCAACTTAAACAGAAAAAACAATGGATTAATCTCCAAACAAGAATGGGGGGAAAGGGGGCTGGGGTCTTTTCTAAGCCATGGTAGCAGTTTTTCATTTGATTTCTTACTGTTGTAATAATGGATTAATGTCTGTTATATATCAATTTGATTAGCCGAGTGTTACAAGAGTTGTGTTTGTATCATTGTAGACAGGTGTGCGAGTTTTTGAACTCTTTCTGCATGTTACATTGTTATGCTAGTGGGTGGTAATGTGAGTGTATCAATGACATACTTAATGAAATTTAAGTTAGGTAAAAGCTATATCACACTCGTAATCGTGCTGCTAGACTCTATATCAGCAGGCTGTGGTTATCTGTGGCCTCATACATGATCTAGAGTCTAATGCCAAATTCACACTATAAAGATGGCAATAAAGCACTTCTGAAAGTGGCATTTATGTGTCTTTACAATACTGTTTAATGCGTCTCAGAAGGGCATAAATGCATTTACAGAATTACAAGTGCATACTCAGATTCTGAAACGGGTCAGAGCTGGAATTTAGTTTACCTTTTATGCTGCATTGCATCTATACAGAGAATTTTGAGCTGGCACAAGCAGCCTTAAAGGAGAAGTCCACTTCCAGAATACAAATTAAGTACAAAGAAATTAATTTTATTTAGGAAAACAATCCAGGATTTTTCTCCATATAGTGGACTTCTATGGTGGCCAACAGGTTGAAGGTCCAAATTGCAGTTTGAATGCAGTTTCAAAGGGCTCTACACAATCCCAGCCGAACAATAAGAGTCATTTTTCTTAAAAAACAACAACATTTATCTACTTTTTAACCACAAATGCTCGTCTTACACTAGCTCTGTGATGCGCATGTGTGTCTTCATGCATTACGTAATCATGTTGAAAAAAGGTCACGTGTGGTTAGTTCTTCATGTGTGTACTCCGGTTCAAAAAGTTAGGGTAGGGCGAAGAACTCCATCTCATTTTCTCCTCCAACTTCAAAATTGTCCAACGTTGTTGTTTTACCTTTTTTGTAAAGGGCATTTGATTTTCTTTGCACGATCACTTTGTAAACACTGGGTCGGTACTTCCACCAATGTCATGCATGTGTGATTATGTAATGTGTGAGGTTGAGCTAGTTCAAGACGAGCATTTGTGGTTAAAAAGTATATAAATGTTTATTGTTTTAAGAAAATGACTGATTATTTAGCTAGACAAGACCCTTATTCCTTGGCTCGGATCATGTAGAGCCCTTTGAAGCTGCCCTTAAACTGTAGTTTGGACCTTCAAACCATTGGCCACCATGGGGGTGAGTAAATTATCAGGAAATTTTTATTCTGTAAGTGAACTTCTCCTTTAACTCAGCTATGTAAAACACCTTCACAGTATTCTTGCTTGTGTGAAATTGCTCAAAGAAATAGTTCACCCAAAAATTAAACTTTTGTCATTATTTACTCAACCTGAAGTTGTTCCAAACCTGTATGAGTTTCTGTCTTCTGTTGAACACAAAAGATTTAGCAGAATGTGTTTTTATTAATACTATGAAAGTAAAATATATATTTTGTGTTCAGCAGAAAAATGAAACTCATAGAGATGTGGAATAACATGAGGACGAATAAATGAGAACAAAAGTTTTATTTTTGGGTGAAATAACCCTTTAAGTGTGTGTTGGTGTGCTTGTCAGTACATAACGTAAAATATTACAATATGGCATGAAATACAGAGCAGGGTTTTCTCACCAGAAGAAATATCCGTAAGATCCATTTTTCAAATGTGATTATATGTTTGTGCTTTTGGAAATTCATCTTTACTTAGCCTTATTATTTTGCATTTAAGCCTCTTTTTGAGCATAAAATGTAATTACATTCTGAAAATGTAATAGTTGCATGTCCAATTATTTATTTGTATTTTCATTTATCCACATCAGAGTGCACTTTCATCCAAGTGGTATAGTTAAGACGTATGAGGTTTTGCCAGTGGAAATTTCAGTAACGTTTAAAATTGTGTAAAATCCAGCATCCTGTTCAGACCCTAATATATATACAATCAGCATTAATTTAATTTAACATGAACAGTTTGTATGTGACCATACCTTGAAACCGATAACGGTATCTTTTGATAATTGATGATAACAATGCCCCACTCTCTTCCATGTTCAGTTCTTCGTGGCTGAAGAAGCGGCGCGTGTAATCAGTGTAGCTCGCAGCGCCCTCTGTTGGTGAAAATAATCACTACATGATTGCTCTGGTAACAAGCAACTTAGAGATAATAAAATGCTTAATTTCTGCGTGTTTCGTAGTATTTTAATTTTACACTGTAGTTTCCTGGGGAAAGGACATTAAATTTGAATAAAAAGGCGACATACCTTCACTCAGAGGACACGACACCACGAAAGAGGCTCCGCTGGTCTTCAAGGTGAGCGCTTCTGCCTAATATCTGAAATGTCTGTAAAAAAAAAAAATCCCCCAAAATTGTCGAGACTAACAGAAAAAGTAAGGAAACCATTTTTTATACGTTTGAAATCGATCTGCTACAAGCGCTGGTGTCGTTAGTCAAGACAAGAGTGCAGAAAAAACGGATTAAAGTTTCAGTCAACAGGGGAGATGTAAACAAACTCGTAGGAAAAACAGAAATATTATTGTGTCAGGGCATGAAGACACCTTGTAACGAAAAACATTACGCACACATATTAATTTACCACTGTATCATCTGTCGCAGCTGCACCAATCGACCGTTGGAATTTAAATTTTAACCCAACTGGTTGCGTTGTTGTTGAAATAACCCAATAAACACAGGAATAACCCAACAAAGTGACCCAACATGCATAACCCAGATATTGGGTACAGTAAATAACCCAACGTTTTTAGAGTGATATGCGGCATTAAATTGACTCCATACATGTACCCATTCAGCCAGAGCTGGGCCGTGTGTGGCAATGATGGCACGGCGTGGATCACGGCAAACAATATGAGGGCCGATTGTTGGTGGGAGGTGTGGCCCAGATCAGTCCGGTGATCATGTGGCCCAGATCAGGCAGTGACCTGACAGCATAGTATGTAACCCATGAAAACAAGATAAATAAAATATGATAAAATGATAACAGAAATTTTAATTAAGTGTAGTATTGTTTAAATTTAATCTTTGAAATAGCAAGTCAAAACAGCAACATAGTGTTGGCCCAGATCCGCCCACATCTGGCCTGTGTGAAATCCATGCAGGCCAGATGTGGGCTGAATCTGGGCCAACACTGCTTGCTGCCAATATGATCATTTCAAAATAAAGCAAATCAGTCAACTGCATTAAACTGCACTTAATTATAATTTGATTATTATTATTCTCAGTACAAATAATCGTAGAATCTTTAAATAGAGAGAGGGAGAGATTCTACAGTAAGGTCAGACATGAGCTGAGCTCCTGCAAAACTGAGAAAAATTGAGATAATCATTTAAAAATCTTCAAAAAGTAGTAGATTCAACAAAACAACATTTAGACGAATCTTTTGTTGAATTTTGGGTTTTTTGTTTTTTTTTAAACCACACTTGAATCTGAGGGAAGTTCAGGAGAAGCAAATCACAGCTAATCACAGGATAACTGTCTTCAGAAGAAGATATTCATGTTGGAAAAGATAACATCAAACAACAACTAAGAGAAAAACCTTACAGAAGAAGAAAGGTAAAGACATTTTAAATAAGACTGCTATTTCATAGCTCTCTGTGAGCTTTTACTTAGAGGAACAACACATAGACATTTTGGACACAACTGGACTTTTTTTTTTTTTTAAATCAGTATGTTATTTTTTCCTACGTTTTGACTTATTTTTCATTTTTAATAACTTGTCTCCTGACCAAGAGAAAATAAACAAACCACTGGCAGTTAATTCAGTTGATTGTTTACATTCTAAATCAACGCGTTCGCACTCCCAACTCGTCACATATTGAAGCTTGGTCAGGATCATAGGTATTTATATGTCTATGATCAGGATCCTTTGGCGTCATGTTGTAACTCACTGGGTACCCCTTTGTCGTCATGTTTTAACTGGTGAGCGTGATTTCACCAAGTACAACATGTTCCTGGATCAACATCCTTGTTGATCCTGGAACGTCATTCCAATCAACCAATCAGAATTGTGGGATAACTTTTCAGGAAATATAAGTTTTAGGCTTATGATCAGGGTTAGGTGCTTCAACACCCTTGTTAACCAGCTATCATTTCTCACTGATTTTAGGAATAAATTATGGGTAGGGTTAGGTTTAGGGGTAGAGATTGGGTTAAGTCTATATTTTTGGACAAAAATGTTGATCCAGGATCAACAAAAGATGTTGATCCAGGACATGTCTTACTTGACAAAATCACGGCGACCGTTTTAACTTGCAGGGCTTCCCGTAGACTTCTGACCGGAAGTGGCGGCGTTGACATGTGACGTGCAGGAAAGCAGACCGCAGTGTGTACGGGACTCGAGACTATGATAAACAGGAATAAAAAAGAAAAGGCTGCAATAAATTAGTTATGGCAGGGCGAGTCGATTGGCGTCCCCCAGGTCATATTTAACAGATTTTTTATTTTAAAAACCACTCGTTGCCTGATATCAAAGTGCGTCTGTGAAACAGGTTCAGCGGTGACTTTAACAACGCTCCAGCGAGCAACAGCAGTAGTGTATTCCTCGTAATGCTGGTGTTTTTGTCGAGGCTTGTTGATGATGATAAACGTATTTAATGTGCTGTGATTATGTTTGGTTAATCAGTGATTAATCAGCGCAATGCGATGCAATCAACCTATATTATTTATTTATTTATGTATTTGTTTGTTTGTTTGTTATTATTTTTTATTTATTTATTAATAAATAAATCAATCAGTGATGCTGACGTCATTGTAAGGCGCGATCCCAAGGTCCACTGCGATTTCCCGCTTGGTAAGTAGAACAGTTAATTAATACAGATGGGGACAATCCTTACATTTACGGAACGAAAACTGTATAATCAGGTCAAGAAATTGTGTTTAGACCCTTAAGAATTACAAGGTAGCAGTTTCGTGATGCAGTAAATGACAGCAGATATTATAAAAATATAACGTGCTGCACCAAATGTGTAGTCGGCTAGCTTAAGTTAGCTAATTAAATTCAAGCTTGTTTATTTTTTTTTCACATATAATCATGTAGGATAATGTCATAGGAGATTGTATGATTTGTAATTATGATGTGTGTTCAGTTACCCATATTACAGTAAGTTAGCTCGATCACAACACTTTAGCCATTTATAAATGTTCAGATGAAGAACAGTGTTGCCAGATTGGTGTCCACACACAATTATATAGTAAACACACAAATCTTACCAATAATAAACTATACAAATTAATTAATAACTACAACAATAACATTTGCTCATCAAATGGCATAATAAAGCAAATTAAGTGTTCTCTCATTTTCCATGTCTGTCATTTGCCTTAAAGAAATAAAAGAGTACAACAGAAATATCAAAATGCCAGCTGTCCAAGCCCATTTTATTCCACGTAGTACAACTCAAAACTGCCCAATCTGCCAACACTGATGAAGAAAATACTGGTAAAAATGTAAGGAGTTCAATATTTTTTCCTCTCTTATCAGGTCCTTCAAATTTGCCAGCTTCCAACATTCTCCTTTATTTTAACCTCCCTCCACACACACACACACACACACACACACACACACACACACACAAACCAAAGGCACTTTTAAGAGCCACGTCTGTCTTGTTAACCTGTACTTGTCTCTCTGTAGCTCGCTCTCTCTCTCTCTCTCTCTCCCTCTGTTTACATCTCTAGTTGTCGTATCTGTCCTTCTTTGTTGTGAGTCTTTCTGTCTGTTTGTGTTTCTGCCCATCACCATGAGTGATTCAGAACTCCAAGAACAGTTTATGAAGCTGGATAACCTGGTTGATCATCAAGAACTCAATGATGAACTCCAAAGTCTTGATGACTTGCTCGGTGAGCTGCAGGAAGAGGAGGAAGCAGCACCAGTAAAGACACCTGAACCAAGGGTGCATTGGAGAAAGAGAGACATTGATGGAAACATTGTCTATGCAAGGCCAAGATCAAGCAGGAATCAGTCAAATAAGGGTCAGTATATTTTTTCATTCAAGATCCATTGAATATCTACATTGATTAGGCACTTATGAATGTATCAAACAAGGAATATGTCAGGGAAACAATCAAACCAGAACCACTCATTTGATTTTTAACATGAAAATAAATTGATTACATGCAGTATTTGTGTAAAGCAGTATAAACTACACTATAATATTGGTCTTGGTAAGACTGTGTTTGTTCTGAGCGTGTTGTCAGTAGCCAACCAGCTTGTTTCTTTTTTTAAATGATCTGCTTCTACAGCAAGCATTCTTATTTGCTTTCATCTGTTTATGACACCTTATAGATAACTGCAAGGAACTGTACTGTCCACATTTGGGTTTGGGAAATAAAAAGTCTGCTAGTCCTTCTCTCTAGCTAAACATTAAGCAGTGAGCTTTGGCCATTTCAGGCTGGTTATAAAGGAGGTAAAATTGTGCCACAAGCCTTGGGACAAGTTGAAAACGTTGTAAAAGTTTTTTTTTTTTTTTTTAAATCTGGTGCAGCTGATCACATTCGGAAAACTGATCCTCCCATCAATGCTCCTGACACTAACTGTGAGGTGACCTTTGCTCCAGAGACTGTTGGTGTGTACTTCATTGTGTAAATTTACATTTTTAAAATTTGCCAGAATACTGTCCTTTTCACAGTCAAAGGCACTCCATGCAGTACACTTTAATGTATTAAAGTGTTGTTTTTAAATATTCCATACTATTTTAACAGAGTGTTTTCTGCAAGATCTCCAGCACTCACTGAGCGATATCTCAGATGATGAGGCATCACCTCTTGAAACCTCAAGAGATCCTCTCCCAGCTTCCTCGAACTGGAGCACACGACAAAGTCTCTTCTCAGAGAGGTGGAGGGCAGAGAGACCTCGTCTGGTGAACACCGCTGCGGCACAAGAAAATGTGGCAACATGCATCTCCCAACAGTGTGGGAGCAATCCAGCTGCTGTCCGGTGTGGTGACTGTCGACCACGACCCTTCTACTGTGCTGAATGTGATGTCAGCATGCACACCAGACATGTTCTCCATAACCGAGATGCCATGACCCCTGGACTCTACCAGCCACTGCCTCCAACAACTTTTGTTGTAGATAAGGCTCTTTCCCATTGTGGTAAGTTCTGGTTTGTGAGGTGTACAACATACATTTAATTCTGAGAATCGTTAGGCCTCATAAGCTTTACTATTTAAATAGTGCCTTTTTGTCTCGTATTGTTTGATATTGAATTAAAGCTTTTTGAGCATCTCTTCTATACTTTTTCAACAATGTACTTCATTACCATTGAACCATTACACTGTTATATTACTCAGTCAATACAAATGATCTTAATTCACATGTTTGATCTTTTTTTCAGTACGGCTTGTACCTGTGGAGATTCCTGACAAAATGTGTGGTTGTTCATCAGAGTCATTGAGGGTCAGCCCAGGGAAGACTGTTGCTGTGATCACAATGAATAAGGGTGTGAAGATAAAAATCTATACATGCTCTACTCCCATAAGTTTGGCACAGGTCTGTATGTAAAATCTACATATGACTTCTGAGTAATGTTTAAAACGTATACAAAGTAATGTAAAAATTGTTTAAAGAATCCAAACCCTGATTAATCACATAAGGTTTACGTTAAAGTCGATGTTTTTTTTATTTTTCCAGGACGATATGATCTAAGCATGCCTGAGTTGAGTTGTGAGGCATGCCAAGCCCCTTGGGCTGCTGGACTGGTCGACCTAAATCGAAGTGACTACTGGCCTGCGACCCTTCACTTTGCCACAATTTATGCCACAGATGTCTTTTTCTCATTTGAAGAAATGAAGATGGCAGCACCAGGACTGTAAGAATGCTGGATCAGCGAACTGTCCGCTTTGGTCGTGTGAGTATTGAATTTATTTATCCTACAGTATTGTTAATCTCTTTGTATTGTGGGATGAAACGTAATATGTTTTAATGCTAATGTATTTGTTGTACATTATTAGCTGTTGGTTTCCTTAATTTTAATAGACTGGCAAGATCTCCACAGACAGTTTTCAGAAACGTTTCTTTGAGTGGGAGGCTGTGCGATATGAGGTGGACAAAATCTGCAAGGAAGAGCCCTTTATCTGTCCTGCGTGCACCCCAGATATGCTGGCAGTTTCAGTAGATGGAAACCGCAAGCATTAGCGTTTTAAGAATGCAGCTGGGTATTTCAAATTGCGTGTAATATCACACTGTTGAAACAATATTTATAAGAAAAAATATCTCTTTAATGTGCACCAAGTAAAATTAGATTACAAGGTATCATAAACTTGTGTGTACCTGTTCTGTATTTTTTATTATTATTATTTTTTTAGATCTGAAGAACAGGCCATCTTTGAAGACGTCTTTATAGCTAAGGATGAAGATGTGACAAGATTTGTGGACTACATTCACAAGACATCCAAACATGTAAAATCACAGACAATTAGACTATATACAGGACTACACTTACCTCTTACTGAAGAGTTTGTTTAGGAGAGTCTTATTTTCATCAACCATTTTCCATATTATAGGTCAGTGGAAGAGGTGTTTGTGGAGGGGAGTGGTCAGCAGCCAGAGAGACCTCCCAAAGATCTGCAAGCAAGGTAGACGAGGAGGGATTGGAGCTTGCGGTGTGTCGACACGGAGTGCTGCTCTGTGCTTTAAATATGTACAGGGTGAAATTTTGCCTATCCCTGTACCTGCAAGAAAAGCTGGCCAGTAGGCAAATCACTTTTTTGTATGGATGTGACCTGCAAATATTGGCCCTACCTCCAAAGAGTTGCAAAAAGCTGCCCAGAGCTCCAGCACCTTCTTAACATGAAGCCCTTCCTTTCAGTCTTCCATGCCAAAGCCCATGATTTTAAATGCGAGGTAGGTGAACTTTGCTATGTGATTATCAAAACTGAACATCTGCAAATGATCTTGCATCTTTTATTATTTGTATAGCATTATTATTTGTATTTTTTATTTGTTTTTATTCCTAATCAGGTGAAATGGAGTGGGGCATATCAGGATGGGGCTGGTTTAACACTAGGGGAGGAGGTGGAACAGTGCAATGCTTTCCTGTCTAGGATTGCAGTGACCACAAAACACATGTCCAAACCAGGTAAAATGACCACATACTGCACTAGTTACATTATTAAATAATAAGTAGGGGGAATATGGTAACATGATATTCCCTGTGTTTGCAGGACGCACAGACATGCTGACTCTCATGGCCATGCGCTGGAATCAGCAAAAGTTCAATAATTTGGCCACCGCACTGAGCCGCCGTTATCAGAAGGTAATAACAGTAGAATTTGTTTTAGATGTTCATTAATGTATGTTATTAGTGTTTGAAGCTGTGCAATGAACATTTGGTTCTTGTTTTTATAACTAGTAATGCATTTAGTCATGAATAATTGTAATTGTTATTGTAATTTTTCCCACACATTTCTTCTCAGCAATAACAACAACAACCACAAATGATGTTGATGCCTTGGCCAGCAGAATTGAGGTGCTGGTGGCGAGTATCAAGAGACGTAAAGATACTGATGGCAACAAAGGTCGTGCCAGGATCCGCCGCAAGATCAGGGAGGAGAAGGGGATCTTGACATCAGTGGTAGAGAAATACAACAGAATGGTTCCAAACACTGAAACTCTGTGCTTGGAAACCATTTTGTCTGGTGAGACAGCTTGGCCATGGCAGTACACTGTCCACTTAAACACAGCTAAATAACTAAAGCACAAAATACTGTGTGTTGGCTATGGCTACCAATGACCTGATGAATAAATTTAATTTGCCTAAAGTCAACTTTGTCTGAGAGCAAATTATATTAATAGTGTGTATTAAGGTATATCCCACGGCAAAACAAAACTTACCCTTTCTTTTCTTCTTCACATTTGGCCCCTCCTGACTCAAGCACTGGGAGATGGAAGAGGCAGCAGGTGGAGGACAAGACTGTGGAAGGGAGAGATCTGTGGGGATAAGAGATGGAGGAGAGACAGAGGTGGCAGAAGGTGCTGGTGAACAGATTGAGGTTTTTGTCCTTTTCTTCCTCTGTTGCAAAGACTTAGAGCATGGCAGTGGAGGTGGAGGTGGAGAAGACTGTGGAGGAAGAACAGCTGTAAAAGTAGTAGAAGATGGAGGAGAGAGAGAAGTTGGAGAGTGTGGGGAAGACAGAGAAACAAGGTTGAGTATAAATACAGTCTCGGACTCCTTTGTGAGATACTCCGGCTGCTCCACGGCGAGGCTCTCCGGCAGGTCCTCGGTGAGGCTCTCCGACAACTCCACGGTGAGGCTCTCCAACAGCTCCACGGTGAGGCTCTCCGACAGCTCCACGGTGAGGCTCTCCGACAGCTCCACGGTGAGGCTCTCCGACAGCTCCACGGTGAGGCTCTCCGACAGCTCCACGGTGAGGCTCTCCGACAGCTCCACGGTGAGGCTCTCCGACAGCTCCACGGTGAGGCTCTCCGACAGCTCCACGGTGAGGCTCTGCGCTGCTCCTGACTGGGGCTGTTGTGCTGCTCTGCTGTGGGGATGTCACTGTCCAGCTGCTGTGCTGTGGAGGTTGCTTTAATACAAGTTTACATTCATTTCAAATCTGTATTATATTAACAAAAAAAAATACATGTATTTTAAATAATAATAATAATTTCTGAACACAAATCTTGCTCTTACCCTTAGTCAAGATAAATTCATAAGCCCTTCGCATCTTCTCCAAAAAATTTCTTGTGACAGGAGTGGGGTGCAGATGGGTAATTATGTCTGCAACCCACTTATTTGAAGCCTTTTTATTTTGTTTTCCAATAAATAAAATGGGCTTGTAACCCACTGCCTCAAGTTTCCGCACCTGAAATTAACAAAAGCAGTTACTATGCATTAGTTAAACCCACTGAATTATTAGATACATTAGTACTGCATAAAGCAATTTTATTTTAAGGTCATTTAATGGACTTTAAATGTAATCTTTTTTTTTTTTTTATATGATCAAAGTTCAACTTCAGATAAGGCCAGAGGTACTCTTTCAGTTTCTACCATTGCCAACATGACTGACTCATTATTTGACAGAGAACACAACTTATTGTTTCTCTTTAGCACAATTTAAAGACAAAGAGTCTTCCTTGTATGACATAAGACTAAGTTTATAAAGGCCACATCATACTGCTAACAGTCTATGACATTTACTATGTGACAAAATAACACTTCAAATAACACTTATGAAAAATTTGCATTTTACTTACTGCAATACGGGCAGAATCAATTATGCGCCCAACATTTCTGCTTTTCTTGACAGATTGCCCCACTGGCTATCCAGTGACACCACTTTGTCATTTATTTTTGTTTAGTCGACAGACTTCCAAAGCAGACATAACAACTTTTCCTGCTTGCCTGATTGGGAGTCTGGCAAGATGGGCAGGGCCGGAATTTGGGCCTCGTCATAACTTAATTTAATTAATTTGCTTTATTATGCCATTTGATGAGCAAATGTTATTGTTGTAGTTATGAATTAATTTGTATAGTTTATCATTGGTAAGATTTGTGTGTTTGCTATATAATTTTGTGTGGATTTTGATCAAATACTGGAAAACACACCAATCTGGCAACACTGTTGTACTTACCGAGCGGGAAATTTAAAATAAAAAATCAGTTAAATATGACCTGGGGGACGCCAATTGACTCGCCCTGCCATAACTAATTTATTGCAGCGTTTTCTTTTTTATTCCTGTTTATCATAGTCTCGAGTACACACTGCGGTCTGCTTTCCTGCACGTCACATGTCAACGCCGCCACTTCCGGTCAGAAGTCTACGGGAAGCCCTGCAAGTTAAAACATGACAACAAAGGGGTCCCAACCAAGCTTCAATATGTGACGAGTTGGGAGTGAGAACGTGTTGTATGTCACAAACACATCCAAAGAGTTTTCTACTCGTGAGAAAAGCACTTGGGTGCATTATCATCAGGCTGTTTTAAAGAAATTAAAGAATAAAACTAAAGTTTAATTTAAAGACAATAGACAGCATGACTTGCTTTAGTGACAATGTGTTTAAAACCTTTTAAACATGTTTAAAACCGTAGGTGTAATTGTTTTACTGAGAAGTTTTAAGTAAAATGTATAGGCTATTTGTTCTTTTACAGTACACATACTATCTACGGGCTAGATTAAAATGAAAACATTTATTAAATAACTACAAAAAGTAAAAACAACATTTTTGCTCATACTTAAAATTTAGTTTCCTCAGATTTGTGTGTGTGTGTGTGTGTGTGTGAGAGAGAGAGAGAGAGAGAGTCCAAATAATCAGCCAAAGTGCTGATTATTTGTCTAAAGCAAGGCTTATTTAAAAATGTTTATTTGTTTGTCTTGTCATATCATGTTATGTACTTTTCATTTAAACAATATTGTTTAGCACAATGGTCAACCATTGTTGTTTTATTGTGCTTTATAAATAAAATGAACTGAACTGAACTAAAGCATGATTCTGTGCACATCTATATGAGTGAATGCTGTAAAGCCATTAACACAAGCACAAAGAGGATACTGTCGTCCGCTGTCAGTCAGACCCCACAATCACCTTCACTGTCAGAAGTAAATGGATAGTTGGTGGTTTGAATAATTTTTAACTTAAGACTCCTCCTTATAAGTTTATCTATTCAACCTACAGATTAGGTTGTTCTGATCCTACAGAGGTGTTAGCATACACACGTTGAGATGATAAAGAAAAACTTGCCCGGACATAGCACCTTTTTCAGACGCATATAGAAATTTTCATCAATTGGTGAATTCTTTAATTCTATGTTTCAGTTTTCATACAATCAAAACAGTGATGTCTTAGCTATCAACATTTAGCCTATAGATCAAGCAGAACTGAACCGTTTAGGGGTTTGACATTAGACACGTGTTTGGATGCCTTCCATCCCCCCAAAAACAAAGAACAACCCTCAGACATGACACCTTTCTTTTATCCCCAACCTGGAAAGGTAGATGTCCTGACAACCTTCCTTATTCAGAAGCCGATGTAGACAAGCCGGTAGGAACAAATTGTTGACTAGGTAATAACATATGCCATACAAATCAAACAAACATTGGTCCTCTTAATGAGCCACTACATCACCCTTTCCTCTGCTATTTTTCCCACAGTCAGGATGACCCCCCTGACTAGGCATTAACATATAACAAACAGATCAAACAAACATAAGGTGTCAATACACACACTTTGCTCAGCCATTTTTCCACAATCAGGAAGAGGCCCAACACCTCCAGGCCAGGAAGGAATGCCATAAAACCCCCACGGCACAGGTGAGTGATAAAACATCATAAATCCAACATATGTCATCTGTTTAGATCTTTTGATTTACACACACACCCTACTGACATGTCAGTCAGGGCTGACAGGACCCCGGTGACGTGACAGTCAGGGTGACAGAGGGGTCATATACCCATAAATCAGGTCAGAAATCTGGTCAGAAATCATCAAAGTGATGGGACGTATTGGTTATAACTAGTCATGGACTTCAACAGCCATGAATACAACAATGGGTTGAAAATAGTGATGAGAGATCAAAGATCAAACTAAGAGCATAATGGAACATGAACTGAAAAGACTAAGGTTCACATATTTTTGCAACCATGTGATTACCCCCCACTCCAGGACAGAACTACTTCATCTTACAAATGATTATCCAAAGCAAAAAAAATGCTACAAAATGTCATTAAGTGGGACATGCTGGTGCTATTATTATTATTATTATTTTTATTTTTTTTCATCATTACTCCAAAATTAGTAAGAAACAAGTGCAATCTATATATGCCGTAATGAAATCATGTGTAAACTTGGAAAACCCTCCAAATGATGGAGAAATGCACCACTTTCAAGCACTTTTTAATGTGCATATATTTGTATTCACATAATATGTGTGATTTCATTTCCTGCCCCTTATTTGGGTGTAAAAAGTTACTAACCCAAAAACAGAATCACAGTTTGATCAAGAGTCGGTCAGTGTTTTGAGAATCCAGTGTATGCCACATTATCCTGCTTTATGCCTCTGAAAGAAAATATAAAGGCATGGTCACCGATGTATTTTTTTCCATGAACATAAATTGTAGCCTGTATTTATACATTCATTCTTTTAAAACGCAGGTATGTGGTAGCCGCACTGAAACTCAAACGTCTTCACAACAACCCAAGAATAAAGGTCAGTATTACCTAAAGAAATGATAACAGAAATATATTTATTATTGCACAGTGGAATGTACTTCTTAAAGTAATAATAATAATAATAATAATAATAATTTTAGTTATAAGTAAATATATATATGCTGATGGGAGAGATTCTCTAACCATGGGGCAGCTGTGGCTCTTCCTCATACATTCTGTTCTGTTTCTGCAGTTAATTCAGCTCAAACTGATTTATGTGTGAACTGAGAACCTGAGCTGAATGCAGATGATCTGGATGTAGTGAATGAGGAGGTGGGGACGACATAAGATCCGCTAACCAGTGTCAATCACTCTGACATCATCAACATTTCTGCTCCGGCTTCAACAACAAAACATGTTTCTGAAAATAGAAACATGAAATGTTAGAAAGTGGGATATGATTTCTGTCTTGCATTGTAATCTGCGAATTCTGCAATAAAATTATGAAAGAAAAAAACAGTATAGATATTTACAATTAATAAACATTGCTATTTTAAATAATTTTAAATTATTAAAATTTCTATTTTCTATTTTAATCTGTTCTAAACTTTTGGTTCATCATCATAAAAAAAACCAAAACGTTTTTTCAGACTTTTCAGATTTCAGTAAGAGCAAGATATCAACATAATTGTCAATCTGTATAAAAATGATCAAAGAAGCGAAGTGATAATTAACACATTTTTCTCATATCAGCTCCTAAAGCACTAAAATATCAGAGTGATGAGCGATTTTCATATTCAGTCACAAGAGGGAGCTACAGCAGCTTCAGCAGGAGAGAGAAAGTGAAAGTGACCATGAGCTCTGCATTTATCTCCTCCAAGTGAACACACACAGCAGTGAGTAATGAATACATACACACACACACACACACACACACACACCCGGGGAGCTGTTGGGGGTTCTGTGCTCAAGTTGTCTCACCTCAGTGGTATTGAGGGTGGAAGAGAGTGCTGGTCATTCACTTCTCTCACCTACAATCCCTGTTACAAATAAAATATAATATAATGAAATATTTACAATTTCATATGTTGTTTGAAAATACAACTACACGTATTCGTTTGAATGGCCTTCAAAGAAGAAGATGCTCTGTTCTCCAGATAGTGTAGTTACAGCATCTACCAGCAGAGCGATCATGACCGGAAGAGAAGAGAGAAAACAATACACACAATAAAGCCATGACAATACATATACTGTGAAAATCCTCCAAATATTATATATCCATCTCAAAACAGATGATTTTAATGACCTTCACTATGATAGAGATTTAATCAGAGTTCAGTGAGGAAACTGAGCTGCTATATAACAAGTATGTTGATATTTCCTCATCAAACACAGATCACTGAATAATATACTGAGATTTTCACAGCAGCTTCTAGTGATGATGATCAGATCAAATCTTAATTAAAATCAAATACAGGATCAGGTGGTGATCACATAACTCATAACATAATTTAGACATGACACGTTCGGTCACTAGTTGGCGCTCCAGAAGGGTCTTTAGGAGAGATGAACTGTCTGTACACCATTAAACTGAGTTAAAATGACTGAATCTGAAGATTAAAAACATTCTGACATGTGGATTGGTAATTTAGAATAATTAATTTAATATCATATAATGATCAACTGTATGTGTGTGATGTTTGACCTTTTGACCTTTAGTCTAAATCATTCACACAGTGACATTAAACTGTCAAAAATCAATTGTAAATGGTTCAAAATGTATATAATATTGTTCCAAAGAGTAATCCTGGACACGTGATTCATATTGAGTCATTAGGATTCATTTATCTTTTCAGTTCACACAGACGTGTAGATCCTGATCCTGTACAAGCTCTCATTATCTGTGCACTGTTATGTAAAGTTCTGTCATTTTAAACAAATGTGATATCAACCAGATTTGATTCTGTTATATGAAGCAGATCTGAATGCTATCGTTTAGTATTAAAAAACTAAATTTCCAATGCGCTGGTCAGTTTTCACACTCCATCTCTCTCTCACATGTTCACATGTATAAAGTATGAGGATCTTTTTGGCTCCTGAGAGCTTCAGTTTCTTGAAGGGCTGTTTATCAGCATTTATTTTAGCAGCTCATTAAATCACAGTGTGTTTAAAGGCTGGAGTGTCTCTGCGCTGGCAGTTCTTCTCTCTCATCTGCTCTCAATTGATCACTTGCTACTATATTCACACAAAATACATGTTTTGTTGACGTGAATCATTCAGACTGTTGTACTGAACTCATCTCTTGCTGAACTCTTTTCATGGTGATTCAGTGACTGGTGCAGCTGATGTCTGTGGTTTAGTTGATCTGGAGTTTGATGATGGTTTGTGGGAAGCAGAGAAACACTGACTGAACCAAACAATGATTATAACAGCTGAACTCAATGAAGATACTTGATCAGACCAAACATCTGTAGATCATTAGGTTCAACAGACATGTATGAAAAAATATGCTAAAATAGTCGTGATGAGAGATAAAGATCAAACTAGAGCAGAGTGGAATATAAACCGAAGAAATGACTAATGTTCACACATGTATTTTTGCGACCGAGTGTCTGTGGTCAGTTGTTTTTCTTCTGAGCTTCTCATTTCACACTCATCATTTTTTCTTCTTCTCCAGCGGTTAACATCTTCCTAGAACTGATTAACAGCGTGTTTTCAGCAGAAACACCCGCAGACATGATGAGGTTAATGTTTGTCACCTTTTAAAAGTCATTTTTAAGGTTTGAATGTGTATTCACTAAACGTTTTCTCTCTCTTGATCATTCTTTTCATGTAGTAGTTGTATTTAAGTCGTTCTTATTTATTTATTGTATTTTATTTCTGCAATAAAAGGCCTAGTGTCTGTTGTATTTTCTTATTAAAAGGGTGTGCTAAATGAACAAGTATAATAGAATGAAAAAAAAAATGCAGATGCAGAAGAATTTATTTTGTATCACATAATGAAGTGGAGAGAATGTCATTAGAAAGTATTGATTCTGATGGCGAGTAGAATATTGTATTTTGGGATGCAGTATATTTTATCAACCATCAGGCAAACGTGACCATGCAAGATGCACTGATTTAATCTTCAAGACTAAAGAAGATATAAGATATAAGTCACATGTAAGTCACTTTGGGAAAAAGTATCTGCTAAATGCATCAGTGTAGATGAAAACCAAATCAATGAGTAACTGAAGGCCAGAGCAGAACAAAAGCATGTTGTGTTGGGCTGGTGTTTGCAAACCTAATGTTCTTTTGCACCAGATCACAACAATGAGGCTGCAGAGTTAATATCTGCATGTTTATTTGAATCGGTATTTGCACAAAATGCATGTTTTGTTAATGTAAAGCATTCAGATTCAGATCTCTTGCTGAACTCTTTTCATGTGGTGATTCAGTGACTAGTTAGGGGAGTTTCATTGTGGTTTGTGGAGAGCAGAAATCCACTGGACCAAAACTGAACTAAACCAAACAACAGTTTTACAAGCTGCAGGGCAATGGAGATACATGATCAGGCCAAACATCTGTGCATCACGGGGTTAAACAGACATGAATGTGAAAATGTGTTAAAATAGTTGTGATGAGAGATAAAGATCAAACTAAGAGCAGAGTGGAATATAAACTGAAGAAGTGACTGATATTCACGCATGTATTTTTGTGAACGTGTGACTGCGGTCAGTTGTTTTTCTTCTCAGTTTCTCATTTCACTCCAGTGGTCAACATCTTCCTAGAACTGATTAACAGTATGTTTTCAGCTGAAACACCCGCAGACATGATGAGAACAATGGTTGTCACCTTTAAAAAAATATATATATATATTGTATTTTTTACAGTCATGCCAATAAAGCAATATTGAATTGAATTGAATATATTTATGCAAATTCACTAAATGCGCAACAATTCTTTATTTTCATCTAACAGTTTTTAACAGCTTGGTAGTGTCTCTGTCATGTATTCTCTAGATAGATAAAAGTATTTATTTTCTAGATAAAAGTGTCTGTTTAATGAATACATGTAATTAAATGCAGAATCCAGGAGTAATATGAAGTGATTTTGTTGTATATCATAAAATCCAGTGGATCGTATTGTCAGTGGGACATCATGTATAGATCTGCTATTCTCAACATGGCCGTCCTTTGGGCCCTGCTTTGAGGGGCCCCCGCTCTCTACCTCGCACCGGGCCCTGATTCTCAATTGTTGTATTAATCTTTTTGGGTGCTCATGTTGGCACCATAGTCTGAAATCTTTTTAAAAACTTTTTATACACAAGGTTTCAATAAATTTGAACAGATTTTATGTTAGATTTCAGTATTTATGAAGCAAGAGATGAAGGATGTTTGCTACTCTTTATTTCAGAGGACAGAAAAAAGGCCTGAAGAATATATTTAAAGAATATATAAAAGCATGTTTATTTAACATTGTACAGAAAGAGGTTAAAATAATTACAAATATACTTGAAATACAGATGCATATCAGCTTTTCAAGAACTTTTACAAAATAAAATAGAATATGTGATAGAGGAGCTATTAGTGAAATATCATGTTTATCCACCAGGTGGAGCTCCAGCAGGTTCATCTGTATCAGCAAAGACACAGAAGACTGACAAAAACATTGAAATGAACACAAACATATGTAAGACAAAAACACTGCTCAAAAGCCATGAATTATAATCCATTAATTATTTTTAACTGGGATGTTATAATGTTTGACCTTTTGACCTTGTTTTGTTATCACATTAACATTCATAAACTCAGAAACTTTAAATGTAACAAAACGTTACAAAAGAAGTAGATTTGAAACAACAGTGAAACTTAAATAGTCACAGGAGCAAATCATTTTAAATCAAATTAAGAGGCTTTATTAGCCAGGTGATTTTATTATTATTATTATTATTATTATTAATTTATTGTAAATGCAGGCATATAGGCCTGGGTCATTCTACGAAATCGGTGCCTTTTCCACTTGCAAAAATTACAAAATAAACTAAGATAATATATATATTTTTTTTTTAAATATCCATGAAATGATGACACCTCAAAATGACAAGAATGACAAAGTGCTATCTCAGCCTATGTAATTTATTATTTTATGACTATTTTTCTACCTCATGTTTTGATATTTTTTTCAACCCTGTTACCAACACAAGCGTTAGATACTATAGTTTAATTATAACTATGTGATAGTTTTCACATATGTGACCCTGGACCACAAAAATAAGGGTCGATTTCGAAATTGAGATTTATACATCATCTGAAAACTGAATAAATATAGCATGAGTATAAGTAGGCAGCAGGTGCAGCGCCAGTGTTGGGCAAGCTACTTGGAAAATGTAGTGAGCTAAGCTAACAGTTACTCTTCATTAAATGAAGCTTCACTACACTAAAGCTACAGCCCTGGGGAATGTAGCAAGCTAAGCTAAAGCAACGTGGCAAAAGTAGTTTACTACATCTAAGCTATTTAAAAAAATTTTTTATATATTTTTATAATTTTTATATTGAACTAACATCATACCAAGTCAATGCTCTCTCAGTGATCAATAAAACTGTCAGTCAAGTAGATAGACAGTTATAATAGTTCAGGGGCCTGTACCATGATGGCAGATAAACAAATTCAGAGTTATAGGATTAGTTTTGAGTTGACAAAACCAAACAACTCCAGTCTGGCTTTATTGGTACCATGATGCTGATCATCAGCTTTCTTTGTCAACCCAGGCTTTGATCCTGAGTTAATGGAGTGTGTGCACATGAATGTGTGACATCAGTGGCGAACAGCCAATCACAAGACAGAACAAGTGTGATTCACTTCTCACGAGAAAGCCAGCGAGATTCAAAACTCTTTTGTTAAAAGTTAAGAGATTAAAGAATGAGGAATTTAAATGCATTTCCACTGAAGTACTTGTCCATGAAAGAGGACAAATAAAGGAAATTATCTTGCTCTATCAGTGCAGTCACAAGTGAAACTTAATAGAGACTTGAGTCAATGTAAGGTGACATTTAACCATTTTAAAAGCGTTGTCTGTTGATTCTACGACTTATTTATATTACATATGATCTGTATATATTAATATTCATTTAAAATAAATGCTTTATAATAATTGTTAAACTAAAAGTGCTTGTTTGTAATGGATTAATAATAATATAAATCATATTATAATTATATAAATCATATGTGAATTGTAGTTTACAAGGTATTTTTTATAAGGTACTTTATAGTGACCTTTAATTTGTAGGAAGATAAACTTGGGGAGTGACTTTTTTTTTGTGTCAGACATGTGTCACTTTGCGCACATCTGATCGGTTCAATTTCACTTTGAGATCCCTAACATAAGCTGCCCCGGAGCAGGTTAGCCATGGAGTGTAAGTTACTATGACAATTAACGCAGCTAAAAGCCAAGCCACTTTCATGGTACCTAAAACCCAGGATTGGTGCAAACTAAACTGAAACATACCTGGCTAGCCAGCTAAACCGGCTTCATGGTACAGGCCCCTGGTTAATTGTTTATTCAACAACTGTTACAAACCAATTTGTCAACAAAATCATCATGTACAGGGCGGATTTACCTCATATTGTGACATAGGCAAAATACATTTTTGCTGTCGGCTGGAAGTAGGCTATTGTGGCTTTATTGTATACAGATACATTTATACAAAGGGTAACACTTAACAATAAGGTTCGTTAGTTAACATTAGCTAACTAGTTAACATGAACTAAGAATGAACAATAGCCTACTTCTGCAGCATTAATTAATCTTAATGTTAATTTCAACATTTACTAATGTATTATTAAAATCAAAAGTTGTTTGTTGACATTAGTTTAATGCACTATGAACTAAAGTGAACTACCACTGAAAGACTGTATTTTCATAAAGATTAATAAATACTGTAATAAATGTATGGTTCATTGTTCCCTGTTAGTTAATACATTAATGAAATCTTATTGTATAGTGTTACCATATAAATGTATAGGCAAACAGATAGGCTACGTTTATTTGCATCCTTGCATGTGTCATTATCAGTGATGGGAATAACGGCGTTATAAATAAACGGCGTTACTACTAATTTTTTTCAGTAACGAGTAATCAAACGAATTACTGTTTCCCCCGTTACAAAGCCGTTACCGTTACTGTCAATAAAATGTGGCGTTACTATATTATATTATTAGAATTTAATTTTTCAGTTCATCTGAATGGATGCGCAGTGTGTAGCTGTATTTGACGTACCATAAACTCTAGTGTGAAGCGCACGACTCGCCGTCACTTTCTCTCACATACACGCACGCAAAGAAAGATACAGAGCAAGAGAGTCTTTCATAACATGCAGAACTGACGCGCTACATGTAAACGATATTCTCTGTTGTATTTTCCTGTCAAAATAAAGGAGTTTCTTTGGAGTTCTTCAGCTTTTAAGAACTGCCGGTTTCTCTGGTAGTGGGCGGAGCTAATGCGAAATCAATTCGAGCGAACGCAGACAACGTGATTAATATTCATGAACCCAGCAGCTCATTAATCCTTAGTTTTAATCCCTGCGTTTTATATTGATGGCAAATATGCATTCATACTTGGTTATTCTAATTACTAAAGTTCTATCATCATATGATAGAACTTTCTATAATATTGAATTATCATAATATTATATTATAATGCTTGACTGACTGATACTAAGTGTCAGTAGATAAATAGTGATTAATGTACAATGTTTTATAATAATAATTTATTCTCTTTAGTGTCCATTTCATTAATTTAACATATTTAATATTGGGGGCATCCAAAGTTATTTGACATTTGAACATTTTTTTAAAAGTAACGCAATAGTTACTTTCCCTAGTAATTAGTTACTTTTATAATGATGTAACTCAGTTACTAACTCAGTTACTATTTGTGAGAAGTAACTAGTAACTATAACTAATTACTTTTTTAAAGTAACGTGCCCAACACTGGTCATTATATTATTAACATTTCACCAAAATCAAGTTCAAATATGAAGTTTTTGACCAGCGAATGTTTTTCCCCAACATTTTTCCCCGAATGTTTTTCATTACCGCCACATCAGATAGGCCACGTGCGTCACATTTACGTTTTCATGAACTTGCAGGTTCTGTCGCTATGTGGGCGCTCAGTTTTTTTCCTTTCTTTTTCTTTTTTTTTCCCCTGTTATTTGGCCAAAATATCATATTATAAAATATTCAGCGCGTCGCACTAGCTATTTGGCTGTGACTCAACAACAAATGATAGACTAAGACACTCTCTGCTACTTAAAAACATTAGCCTTTATAAATATAGTGTTTTTTGAGTAAAGAAAATGCTGTACTTATTAAATCAACAGTTCTTTATTTACCTTCAGACTGCAAACAAGCTGATGCTCCAAACTGCGCGCCACACTTCATTCACGAGAGAGGCGGGAGGAATAATGAGGTTTGACTGACAGTTTGAGGAGCCAATGGCGTTATGAGGTTTAGTGGAGGTGGCGTCACTTACTGATCCAGGATCAGTGATCTGTAGCAGTTATATTTCTGATTTGAGCTTGAATTTCAGAAATGCTTTGGAAAAAATGTAACGTTAGCTTTTGTTGACGCTACCACGCTACTTGATCAAAAATAGAGCTTCGCTACTGAAAAGCTATTTGATTCAGAAAGCAGTGACGCTACCACCACGCTACTGAGAAATGTAGTTAAACTACTAGCGTCACTACTTGTAGCGATGCTATTGCCAAACACTGTGCAGCGCATATTCAGGTTTTCATTGAGGAGTCCTGTGACCCGGTGACCCGGCTGCTCAGCGGTGGTACAGCAGCCGTGGCGACAGGATGTGACGTCTCCATTACCTCCTTCAGGGAACAAAGGTTACACAGGTAACCGAGACATTCCCTTTCAGTTGGTCACTCCGAGTCACAGCGTGAGTTGGTAGGAATTGGGATCCCTCTGGAGTGGTTTTAGCAAGCCTACCCGAAACTGGAGCCTCTCAGTGCTTCTACCCATTTGAGGTGAGAACACAGGAGGAAACCGGCTCCACACGAAGACTATAGAATCTAGCGAAAGTGTTGGGGGCGCCCAGCCTGCAGTTCTACAAATATCTGCCAGCAAGGCACCGCAAACCAACGCCCAGGAGGATGCAACACTTAAAGTAGAGTGAACGCTCAACCTGAACGGGCAGGGAACACCCTTTGCCTGATAAGCCAGGGTAATGGCTTCCACTATCCAGTGGGCCATCCTCTGCTTAGAGACGGCATTCCCCTTCTGCCGGCCTCCATGACAGACAAAGAGCTGGTCTGAGGTCCTGAAGCTTTGTGTCCTGTCAACGTAGCATCTCAATGCTCAGACGGGACAAAGCAAAGCTAGGGCTGGGTCTGCCTCCTCCGGGGGCAGCGCTTTCAGGCTCACCATCTGGTCCCTGAAAGGAGTAGTGGGAACCTTGGGCACATAGCTGGCTTCATAGTGGGCTTCAGGATTACCTGGGAGTCAGCCGGCCCAAACTCTAGGCACGAATCGTCGACCGAAAATGCGTGCAGGTCCTCTACCCTCTTGATGGAGGCCAATGCAAGCAGGAGCAAAGTCTTCATTGAAGGAGGATTTAACCTTCTCGCCTCCCTAAGGAACCTGACGACCAAGTCATGCTTCCCCACCTTCCACAGGGTCGTGGTTGACAGCAAATCACAGCCACATAGACTTTAAGGGTGGAGGGAGACAGCCTTCACTCCAACCCTTGCTGCAAAAAGGACAGCACGACTCTGATCGGGCACTTCCGGGGGTTTTCTCGGTGAGAAGAGCACCATTTGACAAACAGGTTCCACTTCAAGGTGTAAGCATGTCTCGTAGACGGTGCTCTCGCCGAAGTGATGGTGTCAACTACCTCTTGGGGTAGGTCACCTAGAACCTCCGCATCCCGTCCAGAGACCAGACATGAAGTTTCCAGAGGTCTGGACGCGGGTGCCATAAGTTGCCCCGTCTCTGTCAGTAGATCCAAAATTGTACCCAAAAAAGGCGTTGGGTTGAGACCAATGAAGTAGGGGCTGTAAAACCCAGTCCTCATATCAGCTGGAGGGAGTAGGACTGCAATCTTTGCACGCAAGACAGGAGCATCTGCTGCCTTCACTGAATTGAAGTGGATGCCCTTGAACTTGGGAGGGCGCCGGGCGAACTGAATCGCATAGCCGTCTGATGGTCTGACGGAGCCAACGAGGCAGACTGGGAAGCGCTAGCCAGGATCCCAGAAACCGTACAAGTGGCACCAATGGAACCACCGGCATACCCGCAGTGGGGCAGCGAGGGGGAACACAGGGACCTGGCTCGGGTGTTTTGTTGCCAGTCCGAAGCGAGGTCAGCATGTGTGCAACACCTACCTGCGTTCTGGCAGAGGGTGCGTGAGTAGTACGATTGACCACACTCTCGAACCGCCCACAGCTGCTCACTGGCGAGAGAGGAGGGTGAGTGTGAATTGTCCACAACTCCCCGTCCTCTCTGAGGACCCAGAGATAAAAGAAATTGCTCTTTTGTCAAGGTTTTGCTGCTTTGTTGGAGGTTGCTGCATGGGGACGGCAGCAGGGGGCCGCCCTCGGCGACAAGTAGACTGAGGCGCTGCCACCGGCAGCCGGATGGAGGCCGGTGGAAGGAGGAGCCCTCGAAGGTTGGTTCCTCGGAGGGGAATTCCTCACCGTCACCGTTAGACCAGTCTGGCTACTGCCAGAAGTAGCACCCCCACCTCCCCCCTATGTTAGTTGTTTTTATATATAAAACATCTATTTCATTTTTATGTATTACCCTTCGCCTCATGCTCGCTAAAAGTGATTAGAAGTCTGATTCGTTTCCACGAAAAGTTTCTTTCGGATAGTTTTAATGAACCAGTTAAAAAAAGAAAAGAAAAATGATTCAGGTGTTATTTTATGGTGGAACTGGCTTATGTTGTCCACAATTTTGAGCGCTGCATGACAGAATAGATCATGACGTGATTGAGGATCTTATTTCCATCTAAAATACTATTTTTTTTTTTATTTCTATCAGCCAATTCTAAAAGAAAACGTCACGAGCATAGATCAGTGGCCGAGAGTGCATCTGATTGACAGATAAACCATGAGCTCTATCAGTATTATTGTTAATGTTCTGGTTATTTTGTTTCAATGTTCAGTTTGTTAATTTTATCCTAAGCATACAGTCAAAGTAAACTACATCATTCAGCTGAACTGTGCACATTTATTTTAAACACTTCGTATCTTTTTCAATTCATGCGATATGCATGTCCCTGCTGAGCAGTGAGCTATGAATAATTTCACGGGCAAAGCAGACAAAATTACTATTTAAAAATCAATCATAGCTATAGAAATTTGTCTTTTTTTTAAATTTTTTTTTTACAAATAAAGCTTCATATTATGAGAAGGATACTTTCTACGACCTTTATATCCCGCAGTCATGGCGAGATTAGGTTCCTTCGATCTAAAAAAAAACAAGAATCGAAAAAGAATCGAAAACAACAGAGGAATCGATTCTCGGAATTGACTCCCATCGATTCCAGAACCAGGAATCGGAATCGGACTCGATTCCAAAAATTTCGGAATCTTACAGCCCTACTGATAGGGAACAGGGCTGACAGTAACAGGTTTGACTGTTACTAATTTGCTAATTTCTAGCTAATAGTCAAGTTCACAAAAGCACGTTGTACACTTTGAAAGGATTTTACTTGTAGATGTTGAGTATATTAAATGTAATAAATAATTGTTTAAATTCACATTTTAAATTTTTTTTAAAGTATTGACACTGCATGATGCACTCCCCTTCCCTCAGTCAAAGTCCCTCATGAATCATAAAAAATAGAAAATTATAGAAGTGAGAGAGAAACATGCTTGTGTTTTAAGTGTAGGAATCCTGGTTGAGAGATTATTTAACCTCCTAGAAGTCACTTGAATGTACATTATTTTACAAGGGTTTTTTTATGAGGGTAACAGGGCTGACATGACATCAGGGGACACCGATAAAATGATTTAAATGTTATAGAAAAAATGCATACTTGTGCCAAAAACATTGCTTAACAATGAGACTATATTTAAAACAATATGCAAATGTGATTTTTATATAATTTTGCCTTCATTTTGCAAATTAAAAGTCCTGCTGAAAAAGAAAAATCATAGTGAGGGACAGGCCAAAAACCTTATCCTTATTAGCATAAATGCTATTTATTTATTTATTTTTTGATGTAACAGTGATGAAAGAATACATGGTATTGCTAAGTTTGTAAACTGCAAATGTATTTGTTTTTATATTAAATCTATGTTTGATTATTTCTTAGGGATGCAAAAGGCACCGATTTCGTGGAATGACCCACCTACTGGTCATCAGGAGCACTGGGACATTCCCGGCGAGCTGGTTGAGTGGACTTAATGGCGAAATTTAAATGTTAATTTGCTTGGGAAATGTTATATGTAGAAAAAAAAAATTATTTGGAAGTGTAAAACACCCAGATACAACTTTCTAAAGAAAAAAATCCAAACTTCAGGAGTTTTTGTTTGAGTGCACAGTAAAAAAACAAAAACAAAAAAAAAACAATCATTGCTTGCGTTTTTCTTAAAATTTTGGAAATTCATTAATTCTTAGAGAAAACTAAGGGAAAATTGGGACTTTAAATTAGCTAGACTGAAACTTCAAGTTCTCCTGTTTATAATGATATATGGCACTTGATGCTGACTGCTAGATAGGTCTGATAAAACAAAGAAACCCCAAAAATGTTCTAGGTCTTTAAGGGTTAAATGTGACGCATGAATTGAAATTATTTTAATACATTTTGTTACTTTTCATGTAGTTAACATCTCTGAATTGACATTTTAACTTTTTGTATAGTTTTGAGGGCTGGTCAGGATCATTTTTATGTTTTGTTTAATAATTCATATTTTGACAGCCCAAAAGGCTGCAGTCCATATTTCCAAGTGCAAGTTGTCATAGTTCGTATGGGACATTAAAGAACCATTAATGGAAAAAAAAAGTGTGTTGGTCCAGGTGCATTGGAGTGTATTGGGAATATACTAAAGTAATAAACCTTCTGATCAAGTTCACAAATTTCTTTCACCATTTCAAATCCATGACTATATTGTTTACATATCTTTACTTTTGTAACTACTTTCTATATGTGACCATGGGCCACAAAACCAGTCATAAGAGTTGAAATTTATACATCATCTGAAAGCTGAATAAATAAGCTTTCCATTGATGGATGGTTAGCTGTGATAGGACAATATTGGCTGAGATACAACTATTTGAAAATCTGGAATCTGAGGGTGCAAAAAAATCTAAATATTAAGAAAATCACCTTTAAAGTTGTCCAAATTAAGTCCTTAGCAATGCATATTACTAATCAAAAATTAAGTTTATATATTCACGGTTGGAAATTTACAAAATATCTTCATGGAACATGATCTTTACTTAATATCCTAATGATCTTTGGCACAAAAGAAAAATCGATAATTTTGACCCATACAATGTATTTTTGGCTATTGCAAATACACTCCGTGCTACTTAAGGCTGTTTTTTGGTTGATGGGTCACATACGTAAAGCTGCTTTGCAACCATGCAAAATTGTGAAAAGCACCATTTGAAGTGTGGTTAAATTATTGAAAAGGTAAAGTTCATAACTATACAAAGTACTGCATCATTATGAATTATTATTAGAATTATTTGCAACTCAAAACATTTCTTTTTATCTAAACTATTTTTATACTCAACAAGTAGAACTCAAATACAGTGAATTGTATTGTAAATTTAATCATAACAGGTCAACAGAGGATTCAACTAAAATGAATTACTGAAGTATTACTTCAGTATTTAACAAATTAAATAGTTTTATTTGCAAATCCGCCATTGTAACATTTGCGCTGTAGGCAAAAGTTGTGTTTGGAAACTCTGCCCTTACAGCACCTATTAGCAGAAACATACTGAATGTTTCAATTCATACCTCACATTTTGTTTGGTTTGCCCAAAAAGAAAGTCTCATCTTAAAAAAATAAATAAATAAATGACACAGCATCATCTTAAAATAATTTCATCATTCTCAGATTTGAAATACATGGCAAGACTTGTGTCTTTACCTGCAACGGATTTCTAGACTCTAAAGGTTTCTTCTGAAAAATGTGCCAAATCTGAAACACAGATTCCCAGTAGTGTGCACTCTGCCGAGTTCAGATGTTGAGCAAAAGTAAAGCAAAACTAATTGATGGTGAATTTCAGAGCTCATGAAAGTATAAGGTGAGGAGAGACCGACTTATCAAGCCCCTTCAGCCCTGTCTGACACTCTTAAAAATAATAGTTCTATGGCATCACTGTGAAAACTACCTTCTAAAATCTTTATTTTTTCAAGTGTATGTAGACATAATGACATTGAATGGGCATATATTTACATATATTTCATATATTCACAAAGAACATGTGATTCTGTCTCCTGTCTCTTTATTTGGGGTGTAGAAAGTTAATAATACAAAAACAGAATCACATTTTGATCAAGACTTGATCAACGTCTTGAGACTCCTGCGTACACCACATTATCCTGCTCTGTAGCACTCTGAAAGAAAACACACATGCACATTCACTGACTTATTTATCAAGAACTTATTCATGTCCTCTTCCTGCCAAGAATTCTCTAAAATGTATATCTATATTTCTTCTTGTTAAAAAGTTTTTTAGTAGGCTAAAAGACGCATTTTTAAATAAAAAGCCATTTGCTTTATATTTGCTGATCTTCAGATGGACCAGTCTTTATGCATTTTTGCACATACAGTAACACTCATATCAGCAGAAATCTGCAATCTCACACCCGGCTCCAAGTAGTTTGGAGAACAGACAATCTGATCTCACAGGAAAATGTAACTATGTTATGACGTGGTGATTTCGTATGAATTTGTACAGTGTGAATTGTACAAAAACTTACAATTATTACAAAAATGTAAGTATGAAGGTCCATGTGTAAACATACTCATTACTGGTGTGTAGGCAGATTGTACAAAAATAAATAAGATTGTACAAATACAGTGGGTACGGAAAGTATTCAGACCCCCTTAAATTTTTCACTCTTTGTTATATTGCAGCCATTTGCTAAAATCATTTAAGTTCATTTTTTCCTCATTAATGTACACAGCACCCCATATTGACAGAAAAACACAGAATTGTTGACATTTTGCAGATTTATTAAAAAGAAAACTGAAATATCACATGGTCCTAAGTATTCAGACCCTTTGCTCAGTATTTAGTAGAAGCACCCTTTTGATCTAATACAGCCATGAGTCTTTTTGGGAAAGATGCAACAAGTTTTTCACACCTGGATTTGGGGATCCTCTGCCATTCCTCCTTGCAGATCCTCTCCAGTTCTGTCAGGTTGGATGGTAGCGTTGGTGGACAGCCATTTTAGGTCTCTCCAGAGATGCTCAATTGGGTTTAAGTCAGGGCTCTGGCTGGGCCATTCAAGAACAGTCACGGAGTTGTTGTGAAGCCACTCCTTCATTATTTTAGCTGTGTGCTTAGGGTCATTGTCTTGTTGGAAGGTAAACCTTCGGCCCAGTCTGAGGTCCTGCGCACTCTGGAGAAGGTTTTTGTCCAGGATATCCCTGTACTTGGCCTCATTCATCTTTCCCTCGATTGCAACCAGTCGTCCTGTCCCTGCAGCTGAAAAACACCCCCACAGCATGATGCTGCCACCACCATGCTTCACTGTTGGGACTGTATTAGACAGGTGATGAGCAGTGCCTGGTTTTCTCCACACATACCGCTTAGAATTAAGACCAAAAAGTTCTATCTTGGTCTCATCAGACCAAAGAATCTTATTCAGGTGTTTTTTTTAGCAAACACCATGCAGGCTTTCATGTGTCTTGCACTGAGGAGAGGCTTCCGTCGGGCCACTCTGCCATAAAGCCCCGACTGGTGGAGGCTGCAGTGATGGTTGACTTTTTACAACTTTCTCCCATCTCCCGACTGCATCTCTGGAGCTCAGCCACAGTGATCTTTGGGTTCTTCTTTACCTCTCTCACCAAGGCTTTTCTCCCCGATAGCTCAGTTTGGCCAGACAGCCAGCTCTAGGAAGGGTTCCGGTCGTCCCAAACGTCTTCAATTTAAGGATTATGGAGGCCACTGTGCTCTTAGGAACCTTAAGTGCAGCAGAATTGTTTTTTGTAACCTTGGCCAGATCTGTGCCTTGCCACAATTCTGTCTCTGAGCTCTTCAGGCAGTTCCTTTGACCTCATGATTCTCATTTGCTCTGACATGCACTGTGAGCTGTAAGGTCTTATATAGACAGGTGTGTGGCTTTCCTAATCAAGTCCAATCAGTATAATCAAACACAGCTGGACTCAAATGAAGGTGTAGAACCATCTCAAGGATGATCAGAAGAAATGGACAGCACCTGAGTTAATTATATGAGTGTCACAGCAAAGGGTCTGAATACTTAGGACCATGTGATATTTCAGTTTTTCTTTTTAATAAATCTGCAAAATGTCAACAATTCTGTGTTTTTCTGTCAATATGGGGTGCTGTGTGTACATTAATGAGGAAAAAAAAAGAACTTAAATGATTTCAGCAAATGGCTGCAATATAACAAAGAGTGAAATATTTAAGGGGGTCTGAATACTTTCCGTACCCACTGTATGTACAAATTAGCCACCATTTTACCAAAACATAGTATAGTTATGAATTGGCATGAGATTGTGTTGCAACAGATGAAGGAAATATTCCAGTATTTCTCTCTTTCTTTGTTTGATTAAATATTTTCATTAATTTAATTTGCCTATAATATAGTAATTTCACAATTTGGGAGGAATAGATGTGTCTTAGACAGTGTTGGGCAAGCTACTTGGAAAATGTAGTGAGCTAAGCTAACAGTTACTCTTCTTTAAATGAAGCTTCACTACACTAAAGCTACAGCCCTGGGAAATGTAGCAAGCTAAGCTACGGCAACATGGCAAAAGTAGTTTACTACTAAAAAAAAATTCTATTGAACCAACATCATACCAAGTCAATGCTCTCTCAGTGATCAATAAAACTGTCAGTCAAGCAGATAGACAGGCATGTTCAGTTTAATTGTTTATTCAACAGCTGTTCCAAACCAATTTGGCAACATAATCAGTATCAAATGCAGGGCCAGATTGACCTCATATTGTGACATAGGCAAAATACATTTTTGCTGTCGGCCGGAAACCTCCTATTGTTGATATTGTGGCTTTATTGTATACAGATACATTTATAAATGGTAACACATCACAGTAAGGTTCAGTAGTTAACATTAGTTAACTAGCGTTAACATGAACTAAGAATGAACAATACTTCTGCAGCATTTATCTTAATGTTAATTTCAACATTTACTAATGCATTATTAAAATCCAAAGTTGTTTGTTAACATTTGTTAATGCACTGTGAACTAACATGAACTACCAATGAACGACTGTATTTTTATTAACTAATATTAACAAAGATTAATAAATACTGTAACAAATGTATTTTAATTAAATCGTATTGTATAGTGTTACCATACAGATGTTTAGGAATACAGATAGGCTCTGTTTATTTGCATCGTTGCATGTGTCATTAGATAATATAAATATTTCACCAAAATCAAGTTCAAATACGAAGCTTTTGACCAGCGAATGTTTTTTTTTTATTTATTTATTTTCCTGACTCGTGTCCCGTTTTCCCCAGTTTTCTGTCATTATGTGGGAGTTCAGTTTTTTTTCTGTTATTTGGCCAAAGTATCATATTATGAAAGATTCAGCGCTTCGCACGAGATATTTGGCTGTGACTTGACAACAAATGCTAGAGAAACTCTTCTCCGCTCCTCAAAAACAAAAAACAAACAAACAAAAACAGCATTAGCCTTTATGAATAGTGTTTTCTGAGTAAAGAAACAGCTGTACTTATTCAATCAACAGTTCTTTATTTACCTTCAGACCGCAAACAAGCTGAGATGCTCTAAACTGCGCTCCGCACTTCATTAACGAGAGAGGCGGGAGGAATAATGAGGTTTGACTGACAGTTTGAGGAGCCAATGGCGTTACGAGCTTTAGTGTCTGTGGCGTCACTTGCTGATCCAGGATCAGTGATCCGTAGCTGTTATATTTCTGATTTGAGCTTGAGTTTCAGAATGCTTTCTTTGGAAAATGTAACGTTAGCTTTTGTTGACGCTACCGCGCTACTTGATCAAAAAAAGAGCTTAACTACCGAAAAGCTATTTGATTCAGAAAGCAGTGACGCTACCGCCACGCTACTGAGAAATGTAGTTAAACTACTAGCGCTACTGCCCATCACTGGTCTTAGATGACATGTAAGAGTCTGTGACATGACATTATTTTAATGCCTCTGAATGATGGTCTTGTGCGACCCAATATGAATGTATCAGAGTAGAAGACAAAAAGACACAAAAATAAATCTGCTGCTTTTATAAAAGTCTGTTGTGGTGCTTGTGTTTGTAAATCATTAAACACACATCTAAATCTGAATCACTGCTGAAATAATACAGAAACATCATAGACAGAAATATGTTCTCTTACCGATTTATGTCTTTTGTAAAATGTGGGATCAGCGTAAGTGATCTCTCTATCACGGGTCTGAACTGTAACAAAATATAACAGAAACAATAAACTCAATGAACTGATGTTTGAGCATTGTTTTACACTACACACACACACACACACACACACACATGCACACATGCAGTAGGTAAAAGTAAGCAGTGCTTGCCTTCTTGGTCTGTTTTTCTGTGTTTGCTGCAGATGCAGAAGATCCCGACAGCAGCTACGATCAACAGAGATCCAACAGAAGCAGCAGAGATCAACACTATCAGAGATACAGAGTCTGGAGGATGTGAAGGAGAGGGTTGTTAGTGTGAGAGAATGTGTACATAAACACTAAATACTATCACAGACATACCTGAACATGGCTGACAGATCTCAGTGTTGTTGAGATGTCTCGTCTGGTTGCTGATAGGATTGTTCAGCACACAGCTGTAGGAATCATCCAGACACTCCAGAGATAAAGAAAGACTTCTGCTGAGATGAGACACACTGATGCTGGACAATAAACTGTTTCCTTTGTACCAGGAGAGAGTCACATGACCCACATTCACCACTGAACACAGAAACACACAACTGGACACTGATGATCCTTGCGATGATGAATTACTGCTGATGACAGGAACAGGCAGATGAGCTGAAAAATAGAGAATAAATCTAATTAACAGTAAGTAAGAGATATTTTTATTTATCACTCACAGATGTCAATGGCAATCTTGATCTTAACCCTTCTCTTAACATTTACAAAGGATTAATGTTTAAAATGGAATTAAAGTATCAGTATTAAGTGATTACATATAAATTTATTGCAAAAAATTATAAAATGTAATTTCCATCACAAGATCAAACACAATATTCTTTCAGAAATTGTCACAACTTTCGGGGAAGAGACAAGAATTACAGAATTCTCTCATGATGAAGTATACTGGTAGACATTTTTAGAAATTATAATTATTATTATTATTATTATTATTATTGCAACTATTTGTACAAAGACAATGTTTTTTTCATTGAATGATGTTAGTAGAAAATTTGAACTATTTTAACTCACCATAAACAATGAGATTGTATGTGTTGAGTGGTGTCTCTGTTCTGGTGCTGGTGACTTTATAAAGTCCAGAGTCTGTGGTTCTGGTGTTTGTGATGCTCAGAGATCCAGTCTGATCCAGCTTCAGTCTGTCTCTGAATCTCTCATCAATAAACTGTCCCTTATTGTCCTTTCTGTTCATTTTAGCTATGAGACTGTTGTTGTTTCCAAATCTCCACATTATCAGTTCATCTCCCATTATATCAGTATCATCAGAGTTTAGAGTGACAGAATCTCCCTCCGTCACTGACACTGACTTCACTTCATCAACACCAAACACACCTGAAGAACACACAGAGATATTTACTCAACAAAAGACTTTCTGACAGCATTAGTCATTTTAAACTATTTAAAATTGTCATGGCAAAACAATTATTCAATCTGCACTAATTTTAATGTATATTCATTGAAAGGAACAGCAGCATGGAAACAAGAAGTATTTGATTATATTAGTCTGATACAATATTAGAAATAAATAGAGGCTAAACGAATGAATTATGTTTGAGGACAAATGATAATATAAAGAGAACTGAATCCATAAACATACTCACCAGTCAGGCTCCATGAGCACAAACATATGAAAATAAACATTTTCTTCAGCAGAAAGCAAAGTTTCACAACAGAACTTTGATAATAATTGGGTCCTGACACTCGTGAAAATGTTGAATGTGCTGTCGATTTGTGAATTGCGATTTTGAAGTGGTTTTAGTGAAGCTCTGCAGTGAGTGTGAATAAACTCCTCCAGCAGCTCCTCCCTTCACAGACTGTATGATTTCTCAGAATGACAATGTTTTATCTACAGAAAGAACAGAGAATGTGAACCTAAAATAAAAAAGGTATTTAATAATAATAATAATAAAATTATAAAATAACAGTAAAATTACAATATTTATTTCTTGTTCATTTTTTATTTATTTATTTATTTATTTTTGCTTTCAGAAGTTATACCATAGAGCTTTTATTTTTGCAGAAAAATGCAAGGAGACCTTAAATCTCGTTTGAGTTTGTGTAGATTAGCATTTATTGGGGTTCTGCTGTGATTTTGTTTGGAGCTATTTCTGTTAAAGCAGCAAAAACAGACAATATGTGTCTAAAATATTAGTTATGCAACTATTTTCTTGTGTATGGAATTGATATAAAATCAGTATAACATTTACAATCAGGGAAAAACAGCACTCTAGCACTTCAGACCCTGTGCATCAGTCCAGATCCAATAGGAATGAAATAATAGGCTAATCCAATTCCGAGAGAAAAAAAAAAAAGATGTACAATTATAACATTAATGTAAAATGTAAAAAACGGTTCTTGACCTTAAAAAAATACATAATTGGGTTTGTCTGTGAAGGGAGGAGCTACTAGAGAAGCTTTTTCACACTCGCTGCAGAGTTTCATTAAACCACTTCACTACAGACTGACAGCTTCATTTGACTTTTTCAAGAGTTCCAGCACCTGATTATTATAACATTTCTGTTGGAAAAAAAAAAATGTTTGGAGAAATACTGAAGAAACTGTTTATTTTCATTTGTTTGTGCTCATGGAGTCTGCCAGGTAAGTATTTTTATGGTTTCAGTTATTTCTTTCTGTTCTTTATTGTTTCCATCATTAATTTTGTCTCTAATATTTTCTAGTTTCCATCACTAGATGCCCTAAATGGCAAAGACTCCAAATCTGGTAAATCTCCTAATTCTGAGTAATTGTTTCTGTATGTTCTTCAGATGTGTTTGGTGTTGATGAAGTGAAGTCAGTGTCAGTGATGGAGGGAGATTCTTTCACTCTGAGTCCGAACACTAATGATGCTGATATGCTGAGAGAGAATCTGATAATGTGGAGATTTGGAAACAACAACAATAACAGTCTCATAGCTAAATTCAACAGAAAGGACAATACGACAGAGTGTCCTGATAAGAGATTCAGAGACAGACTGACGCTGGATCAGACTGGATCCTTGAGCATCACAAACACCAGAACCACAGACTCTGGACTTTATCGAGTACTCGGCACCAGCACAGAAACACCACTCAGCATATTCAATCTCACTGTCTATGGTGAGTAGAGAATTACATCTAATAATCACTGTAGTAATTATTAAAATATTACAAAAAGATTATGTGATGATGCACAAATTATTTGTGTATAATTTTATGCATTCTTATGCAATATGTATAGAAAATATTATGATATATTTAAAAAATATATCTATATATTTAGTCTCTCTAACAATAGCATTCTCTTTTTCTATAGTCAGCTTTCATTCTTTTTATTTATTGTAAAAAAAAAAAAAAAAAAAAAAAGATAAGTGTACTGCATTAGATTAACCAAGATTTGTCACAGCACTTATGCTCTTTAGTTACTTTGATCGCTTCTATTGTCCTCATTTGTAAGTTGCTTTGGATAAAAGCATCTGCTAAAAGATTACATTTAATGTAAATAGAAATATATATATAATTTTATTAAAAATAACAATTGTTTTTAGTGCTTTTAAATTATTTTAAAATAGCAATGAACTTATACATATCACCGCCCTTTTGTTTACTGAATTATATTTATTCAATATTTTGCAGCTCATCTGCCTGTTCCTCTCATCTTCTGCTCATCATCATCTTCATCATCACAGCAGAATTGTTCATTGTTGTGTTCAGCGGTGAATGTGGGTCATGTGACTCTCTCCTGGTACAAAGGAAACAGTTTATTGTCCAGCATCAGTGTGTCTGATCTCAGCATCAGTCTCTCTCTACCTCTGGAGGTGGAATATCAGGATAACAACACCTACAGCTGTGTGCTCAACAATCCCATCAGCAACCAGACGAGACATCTGGACATCAGTCAACTCTGTCACACACATTTAGGTTTGTCTGCGGCATTATATTTTTCTACATAGTACAATAATCAGATTTCTATGTTTTATGTTGCTCATTTCTTCTCTTATAAGATTGTATCCGCTGCTGTGGTTTTACTGAAGCTGTGATCCGATTGGCTCTCTCTGCTCTGGTGGGTGTGGCTGCTGTTGCTGTGCTGGTTTATGACATCAGATACAGAAGTCTTCAGCACCAGAAATCACAATCAAATGCTGATTAATCAGATAGTCAGAGAAGTGGAGTATATATATATATATATATATATAGCTAGATAGCTACATAGCTAAATAGATAGATAGATTGATAGATAGATAGATAGATAGATAGATAGATAGATAGATAGATAGATAGATAGATAGATAGATAGATAGATAGATTGATTGATTGATTGATTGATAGATATCATACCATGAGTAAATATCATTTATTAAATAAATGTAATTTAAGTGATTCATTTTATGTAAGGTAAATGCTCCTTTAAGATTAGCTTTCCATTTTCACTTCTATTGTTTTTGTATATCACTTTTTATATTACAAATCATTCTGCTTTGTTTTAGTTATTTAACCCAACGTGATTAATCAGACAACGAATTAATAAAATATTTTTTTATGTATGCTGTTGCTTTGTTGTAAAATTATCTCTACATCTGTGGATATCTGAATAAGGGCTTTAGGTTGGTGTCTGTCGACTCAGTACAGTATGAAAGATAAACATTCTCCAGACGGAGGCATGAAATAGCAATGACAATTTGCATTAAACATGACTCTAGAACTATGGAGTTCCCACCTTATTGGGGAACAAGATGAAATTTGTATTAAAAGCTCCATGTGCCATGAATCCGGCCTATGAACTTCCATTCACTCACCACCAGAGGTCACTCACTCACCACATTGACTCTTGCACTACATTACTGTTGCACTTCACCAGACTACAATTCTCATCATCCATTGCACTGACAACACACACAGCTGATTGCACTAATCACACACTCACACCTGAGAACTATCACATGATCACACACCCTACATAAACCATGGGCTGTATCCGAAATTGCCCACTATACCCTCAAATAGTGCACTATTTGAGGCAACATGATCTCACAGAATTCCGTGTAATGTTCACGGACTTAATTAACCTCTGAATCTGTGGTGGCATCACGGAATCGCCGAAAATTCCGTGATGGGTTCACAGAAGTGATACCAATGTAAGTCAGTGACAAGCATCAGCCGTGCTCCACGCACGGAAACCCTTAGCATCAATATGCCGACACGATACTGGGAAATTTATCGTCATCATTATTGTTCAGAACTGGGTAGGTTTAGGGTAGGGGTGGGGTCAGGTACTCCAGTCAAAGTATAACTGCATCGGAGTGCATTTTACGTGGTCCGATGCAGCGCTGGTGTTGAACCAGTGAATCCGTGCATGGACCACGGCTGAAGCCTTCTGTGAGCACATCACGGAATTTTCGGCGATTCCGTGATGCCACCACAGATTCGGGGTTAATTAAGTCCGTGAACATTACACGGAATTCTGTGAGATCAGGTTGATTTGAGGGGATAGCCATTTTAACACTAGAACCGCCACGGGGTAAATTTTACCCGTGGCTGTTTTTCAAATGTACATAACAGATTTTCAACAAAACATTCAAGTCTCCCAGTCATTGACTTTTATTTTAGAAGCGCTCGTCCATGGCGTAATACAGCATAATACAACACAGGTACAAATGAATTGTAAATTGACTATTAGGGTTTATACATAATTTTGTGACAGAGTTCAAGGTACATCCTTCAATCTTACTACTGGAGCTGCCCGTTTCAAATGATTATTAAACAGCAAGCAAATATGCAAAGGGATAGTCCTTCGATCGGTGCACTCAGTGTTCGAATTCACTAACTCGTTTTCATTCACTCCTTCAAGTGAACTGTATGAGTGGACTAATGTAGGGAATAGTGAATGATTTCGGATACAGCCATGGACTTTCTCAGTCACACTGCCGAGTATTGATCTGCTTATAGCTTTCTTCTAGTGTTAGCTGACTTACCGTGCCATTCCGTGTTTCTGTGTAATCACCAGTATTGTATAGCGTTTATCACTCTCCAAACGATAGCTACTCTACGGATCCCAGTTTGTTGTCATAGTCTTGCCTTGCCTGTTTTTCACGTGTTTTGATTATAGCCTGTGTTTCCTGGATTAACCCTTGCCTGACCGTTCGGACTCTGTTTGCACCTCTCTTGGACTACTGCTCCTGTACCTGGATTATCTCTCTGCCTTGCTCCATTGGATATTGTTCGCCGATCTAAGTCACAAATCACAAACATGTATGTACCATTTGTCCAAACACAACAAACAAAACTCTGTAATTTGTCATATCATCAAATGCACATAGCATATTTTTAGTTGGCACCAAACCAATAAATGCTTAATAATGCACGCAATGCTTAAAAACTTAATAACGCACACAGCACAGGAAACACAGTTTCCCTATAATTACACATTTATCACAATTGCTTTGACTATAAAGGGGAAAGGGGGTAAATAAATAAATAAATAAATAAAGGAGGATGAGTAAAGAAAGAGGTGCAAGTGGGAAAGTTTGTGGAGTGTGTAGAGAAAGGGGTGTAACAAAAGAGAAGAAGAGTGGTCTCACACAGGAGCGAGGAATGAGGAAACAATATAACATTGCAATATAACAGTCTTTAATAATCCACAGGAATCAAACGAAGAAACACACAGAGTGAACGGGGAGAAGACATTTACTTCCCCCTCCCGGAAGGCGCATCTCTGGCCTCAAGGGGCAGGGATCCCGGGGCGGAGGGCCTCCAGGGCGGCACCCGTTTCGGGACCGACGGCAGAGCACGGAGCTCGGGAGGCCATGGCGGATCTGCCTCCGAGGCTGCATAAAAAAGAGAAGAGGAGAAGGAAAGGGAGAAGAGATAAATATAGTAGAGGAAAAGGAGAGGGAGAAGAGATGAGTGGAGTGGAGGGCATTGATGTAGTGGACAGATCAAGAGGAGAAACTGTAAGAAGATATGGAGAGAGAAGAACTGGACAGCAAGTGGAAGGAGAAGTAGAAGGTACAGACAAATTTCTAATGAAATCTTTTACACTGATTGACCATGTAAGAATTCAAGGCCTCTCCTTTAGAGAAGCTATTACTCAAATCTAAAGAGTTTGTCAATGCACTTCTAAATATCGTGCTATGATTTTTGATCCTAGGACAACTTCTGTTCTTTACAAGTAAATGTCCAAACATTCTTCAGAATTGAAGTTTGAGAACATTCAGGTGGACAATCAAGTTTACTGGATGGAACAAGAGCATTGATTTGGTCCAGAACAACATCAGCAGCCACAAAGGAGGAGGCCTGTGGAGATACTGAGACAGGGGCTTGTCAAGCATGGATTCAACTTTCTCACATTTTTTCCCCTATGATGCAAGTGCAGCAAACATGTAGTGTTGATAAAATGCAAGGAAATTATCTTCCAGATGAAAATGAAAGCATCAGTAATTCAGCATAATTCATGTACAACAGATATATGTCCACCACAGTGATGTAAAACACTGATCTCTAGTTGTCAGTAGAGTTTGTTTGCAGTTATTGGTGGCACAAAGAGATTTTAAGTTTAAAGGGGCAATACGTTTTTCACATAGGTGATAAGAGTTAGATAACTATTTTTTTTTAATTTTCAGTCGCTTTGGTGCATTTCTCGAATCATCCTTAAAATCTGCAAAGAAGTATGTGCATTTCTCAAAACAATTCGTACAAACAGCACAACACAAAGGATTACCTTCAAAAGCCTGTAACTTACTCAAAATCTCTCAAAAGTAAGTATTTGTCATCAAACTAAAAAGTCCTTGTGTCATTGTTTAGTCATTTTGTCAATATAACAGTGCACTCTGTTAGTATTACTGCTATAAACTATGGCAACAGTTTGGATGACAGTCACTGTTGTAGGATCAGAACGAATCAGACAATTTAAGACTCGATCAGAACATCGAAACATGAGGAGCCAAAATTCCAGAGGGGCCACAACAGGACGTCATAAATCAGATTCCTATCTCCAACCGTCTGAACACAGCCTAACTAACTGTAATGCCAAGCCAGCAGAGCCTGAGTACTGACTGCATGCTGCTCCCTCTGCTTCCTCTACTGACATTTCCTGTTTGGTGGCTTTATAAGCCAGATACTGAGCACATGGCAGGTTGCGAAGTATTGCCAGTTTACCTGCCTTACTGAGCGTTTCCATAGTGATATTCTGCCTGATCTATTGTGTATTACTCTGCCTGATTATTTCGACTACTGATTACCTGGATTTTCCCCTTTGCTCTGTTTGCCTGATTGGACTGTTACTCTGGTTTTGACCCTTTGCCTGTCTTCCCATTTCTGTCTGCTGCTAATCCTTTTAATAAACAACATCTGCGAATGGATTCTAGTTATGCCTCAGAGCCGTCCTTACACTAACAAGCCTCTTTCACAGGACAGCTTGCAACATTAAGACAAAAGAACACTTATTGATAAGTCCAACGCAGGAAGGAGATCGTCAAATTTGGGGCAAATAGTCAAGATTAATGGTCAAAGAGATGGCCATCACATGTGTTCCATGAGAGAAATCACGAGCTTCTTTAGATTGACTTTTCCCCCACACATAGAAGACAAAGAACAAGACTGAAATTCCTTTGTCCAAAGAACATGTCTTTTGGTCTCCACAGAACTACACAGAGACTTTCCTTTTCATATGCACATAAAATCATCCTAAAAGGACATTTCTATGCACAACCCCATAATATGTATGTAACCCACACATTAGACATCATGTTTTAAGCACATATTATGTATGTCTTTTTAATAACCACTGAATGACTTTAAGGGTTATTCGTGTTTGGTTTGTGTGAGTTTTACAATTCTAGCTTGAAACGTTTCTTCTAATTGATTCTTTGTCAAATGTATCATATTCTGGTTATATAAATCACATCCAAAAGTATACTTTGCAAGAGTGTGTAAAATTCAGACCATGTGACTGATAACATGCTGATTTATGATGGAAGGAACAACCCTAGCTAAGATAATAGCCTATCTAATTGGTCAAGACACCAGATGGGATGTGTCTAGAAGCCGAGTTTAAAAACTCAAGACACCATCAAATCTCCCCTTCTCGTCTCTCTTCTCTCCTTCTTTTTGCCACCGTGTTTTGATGCTGCTTTTTAGCGCTCTTTGAGTGTGCTCTGGCCTACAGGCCAGTTGCTACTTAACACCACGATGAAAAGAAAAACCACCTAGTCTCTCTACACCCTTTCTTTGTTTTATTTTAGTTTATTTTCCATTGCGAGTTTCGTGTTCTCAGTTGAAGTTTTGCCGCCACGCCTTGTCTCCCAGTTCAACTCGAGTTCAAAACTTCAACCAGACCAACTCCGCATCTCCAGCCAACGCCCAAGACATCACTTCAACGACTACTGAACTTCCAGCCAAACCCCTTTTCCTGCAACGACAACGACGACAAAAGGGAATCCCTTGACACAAAGGCAACGCAACACAAGTAACCTCCAGATTCTAACTGAGCTGGTGCATTTAATATAAATTTTAGCCTCATTGAGAAATTAATGCGAGGGTTAAATAAGTGATTTATGGTTGTTCAGGTCAATGCAATTACTGTAAACTTGGGATATCACATTTTCATTCTCTAAACTCATCCTTTCTCTCTTTCTGCAACGTGTGAATGCGTGTGTTAATGTGTTAGATTAGTTTATGTCTTAGGTTTATATAAATAAAGTCTTATTTATATTGAAAGGAGAAGTATCTTGTGTTTTGTGCTTACAAGTAAATGTCTTAATCTGCCGATCTTGTTACTGTGCTTCTTAATAGTGTTTTCACTATATTTTGGATTTGAATATCCAGTGCAGAGTTAATGTTATACGGCTCGTTCAGTGAATCGCCGGCCGACTCAGTGATCAGCCACAAAACAGTGATTCTGTTCAAATTCCCTATAAAATCATAAATGATTCCCTTTGAGCTAAATTTAATTATTTACCTATTAACCCCTACACTGTAATGAAATGCAGAAGGCACTTCTCAAGGTGTTCTTTATTATTTGTCACATACACAATCATACAGGGTATAATCAGTAGTGAAATGTAGGTCAGGACAGGTCCGCTCAATTGACAGTGCAGAAAAAGAAATATGAAACATAACGCGGGAATGTATATATTTATATAAATAGGAAGAATTAGATAAAAAGTAAGAAAAGATAAAATAAACTAAATTAAAATGAGTAAAAAGTGCAATGAAATAAATTGTGCAATACAGTCTACTGTGGATTTAATAAATATTAATATAAACAGGGATGTGCAATAGGAATGTGTAAACAGGTTGTACCGGGTAAGTACACATAGCAGCAGTGCGGATGATGGAGAATAATGAATGGATTTACAGTTTATTCAATTAAATTGAGTCCTGTAGATGTTATGAGACTGAGTTTAGGAGTCTGATGGCCTGAGGGAAGAAGCTCCTCCTTAGTCTCTCAGTTTTTGCCATCATGCTCCTGAAGCGCTTGCCAGATGGCAGTGTGATGAAGAGGTGGTTACCGGGGTGATTTGAGTCCTTGATTATTTTGCAGCTCTGCTTTTGCAGCGTTTGGGGTAGATGTCCTGCAGAGAGGGGAGGGCAGACCCTGAGATGCGCTCGGCTGAGCGCACGACTCTCTGCAGAGCTTTGCAGTCTTGAATTGTGGCATTACTATACCACACTGAGATGCACTGGGTCAATACACTTTCTATGGCCCCTGAATAGAACGTTTTCAGGATTGTTGGTGAGACCCTGAATTTCCTCAGCTGCCGCAGATGGTACAGTCTTTGCCTGGCTTTCTTGACCTGTGTTTGAATGTGTGCAGTCAAGTCAGGTCCTCGGAGATGTTTACACGAGGTACTTGAAGCTGCTCACCCTCACCACAGGGGTCCCGCTGATCATAAGAGGGTGTAGGGCCGCTGCTGTCTCTTCCTGAAGTCTACAATCAGCTCTTTAGTTTTGCTCACGTTCAGAGAGAGACAGTTGTCCTGGCACCATGATGTAAGTCTCTCTACCTCACCCAAGTATGCGGTCTCATCATTGTTGGAAATGAGACCCAGAACCACAGTATCGTCAGCAAATTTAACAATGGAAGTGGAGCTGTGAGAGGACACACAGTCGTGTGTGTAGAAAGAATAGAGCAGGGGACTCAGGACACAGCCCTGCGGGGCTCCCACTTTATTTCCAGAGGAAAAGATGGTCTTCAGTCCCTGCCACATGCGACGAGAGTCATTGAGCTGAAAATGAGACTCAATTCTCCCCCTGTATCGGAGTTTAGCAGCTCTAACTGCCTGCTGGAGAGCATAGCACGATGCTTTGTACTCGCTCATGTTTCCTGACAAAAGACCGGTGTTGTATGCGGCAGTGCGTTGGTTCACTGCAGCACAGATTGTTCTGTCTACCCACGGTTTCTGATTAGAGAATGTCTTTATTGTTACCGTTTCAGTGGCTTGGTCGGTTAGCATGTAAACAAAGCTTAATGCTACATCCGTGAACTCGTTGACGTCAGCTGAACTCGCCCGGAACATGTCCCAGTCAACTTCATCAAGAGATGCCTGTAACATAGCTTCAGAGTGGGAGGACCAGCGCGTCACTTCTCTCTCCACCGGGGATTCCTGAACGATCCTTTGTTTATATTCCGGTGTGAGGAAAATGGCGGTGTAGGGGGAATTTACAGTAAAGACCCTCGGACCAGGTGTGTAGAATAAAGACCAGAAGTCAAGAGATTCGATCAAAAATGAAGAAAATTTACTGAAGATAGTTTGCAGTTTCATCAGCAGAAGTCAGCTTCAAGACTCACAATCGAGTTCGTAGGCCGCTCTGCGTACAATTCAAAAACACCAGTAATTATACCCTAACAGAGGTTGCTAATTGCGTCAATGCATAAGTCATCAAAATTCTGATAGGTTCTAAAACCTAGATAAACTTAGACAATCTCCACATATGGACGTAAATGCTTCAAACATATCTCCATCAGATTGGGCAGACGTCAGCGATCAGGGATCATACAAGATAGGTGTCTTCCGGATACCCATTTTTGGTCAGGATGGCAGCAGCTGACAGAGACAGTCTTCTAACACACAGAGAGAGATCTACCAGCACACACACATACACACAGAGAAAAATGCAGAAATGCAAAACACATGATTTTTCACATAAAATAGAAAAAAAAGTGCACACATATAAACTATATTTGCTGTATGCTGCAAAATACAATTGAACACTGTATTATGAATCATTACTGTAAGTACAGTATAACAGTACATTGCACATTGGTTGACATACCTGTGCTCTCTACAAAATGTTTGAATTATTGAGGATACGGTCAGTCTCCCAATATTTGGGCACACCCTTCAATCCTCCTCAGCCATTGTAAGGTCATGATTGACAACACGATCCACAATAGTGGCCCTTATTTCATCTGAAATGTGCATATGTCCTTGGTGACTTCTGCCTCTTCCTCTGTTTTGCCTCTGTACCCTTCCACCACACATCCTTACTCCTGTTCTTCCTCTCGGCTGTTGACCCTGATCGTTTCCTGGATGTTCATCCATTGTCAGAATTTGTAACTCTTGTGTTGCCCTCTGTCTATATATGCTTTACAATTAAAGGTTGATGAGATGCACCTTTGAGCTATTTCAGAGAACTTATCATTGGTTGATCTACATTCTCGTCATTAGTGAAAGTCAAGATTCACCTGCACAATTCATGGCAAATTTATAAAAAGTCGGTAACACTTTACTTGAAGGGGTGTGCATAAGACTGACATGACATCTTCATAATCATGACATGACACAGGTTTTATGCATGTTTATGACAACTGTCATTAAGTGTCATTCACTCAGTTTTGTCATTTTTAATGCAAAGATGACATTATTTGACCTATCCCTAACCTAACCCTACCCCTACTCTTTCCCCTAACCCTAACCCATAACAAAGACATCTCAAACAATGTCATCTTTGCATTAACTGAGCGAATGACACTTAATGACATTTGTCATAAACATGCATAAAAACCCTTCATATTCATGGCATGTGTCATGTCATGATTATGAAGGTGTCATGTCAGTCTTATGCACACCCCTTCAAGTAAAGTGTAAGCAAAATGTCTAATAGAAATGTTTAGAATGTTTGACAGTTTATGACAACTAGGTCAACCATTTTGCATTTAATGACTTATATGATGAACAAATGACTAGATGTTTTGAGGGGTAAGACTACTGCACAGAGAACTATATACTGTTTTTCAATCGCTAACAAGCGTTTACCATACTTAAAGTACTTTTTCTAAACTCTTAACACAGCAACACCCCTACATCACACAGTTAGCCAAATAGTTAATTTTCTGGCCAAAACCACATTTTGTTAAATACTAACTCTGTCAAAACACAGCAAGCCTGATTCAAAATAGAGTCATTCGGTCAAAACATTAGCACTGGTTTTCTATCCAACAGGAACATGTAGTCAATTATAGTGCATTGACTGTCAAAATGCTAACAATTAATGGTATTACAAAAACTGCATTACTTATGTCTCAGTTCGACCTGTATAGAACATACAATATGAGATCCATTAAAAAATATAACGACAACAACAATAACAATTCAGCCAGCAAGTTAATTTTTGTGTCTGTGAGTGGATTCATTTTATATAGTATGTAGCATTATACTGCTTATTTTATATAGTAAGCAGAGACCAGGAGACGTTGGGAAATCTTTCATACAGAATTTACTCTTTATTGAGAACTCGCTCTGCGTCTCTGCAGTCATCCAAGTCTAACTAAAGCAGTGATACATTGTAGTTTATGTACATTCAGGGGGCAGTGCTTAGGAATGGAAACAAAGCACCTGGGCGACAACCTTAAACAAAGCATGCAAATGAAGTATTCAGGTATAGCAACCTGCCCCATTTAACCACTCCTAATCCAATCAGCATAACTGCCCAAAGATTGGAGCAGGGGCACCAAGAGCCATTACAAACAAAAGGTGAGAGTCTCCGAAAATGGCTCACTGGACTTACAATAAGAGAACAGGAACTGGCAGGAACCTCTTGCTACAAACTTTGTTTAACAGAATCGTTCATCTGATGTCATCATCTTCACCATAAATGCTAAATACAATGTACCTAGCTTTTTCAGTTTATATACTATTATATTGGCACCTAGATTTAACATTTTATAAATTTGTAATCCAACACTGGCAAAATGAAATTACGGTCAGTGATTTAAAAAAAAAAAAAACACACTTAAAATGAAATGTACAGATATGTTATTTACAAGTGTGCAGTTCACAAATGAACAATTTTCGGTTTTCTGTGTCAGTTATGATGGATAATGTACAGTATTGTTATGAATGTTTTACAATCGTTCAGGGTGAATATAGCCTGCGTTAAGAAACTGTTCTTGTGCCTGGCTGTTCTGGTGGTTGGTATCGCTGACCAGAAGGTAACAGTTCAAAGAGAGAGTGGGCAGGGTTTGTGGGGTCCAAAGTGATTTTCTTAGCCCTTTTCCTCACTCTGGAAATGTAAAAATCTTGGAGGTTAGGCAGGTGGGCACAAACATTCCTCTCAGCAGTCCTGACTGTTTGCTGTAGTCTCTTGATGTCTGATTTGGTAACTGAACCAAACCAGACAGTCCTGGTCCAACTACTCCTCTCCTTAGTCCATCTTGTCCTCTCCCTGGTCCAACCAGTCCTTTTCCTCGTCCCAACTACTCCTCTCCCTCATCCAAACATTTTCTTTCTTTTTATGCTTCTCTGTGTTGTTCTGTATTGTTTTGAACAAAACCAATCCAGAGACTGCCTTTTTATTGTGCATGGCCATGTATGGAAAGACTTGGAATTATTCATTTAGATTGGAGTCAGCTAATTCTCAATTACGAGTAATTAAAATAATTCTTAGCAGCTCTTTTAAGTAGAAGTAGAGGCTTTACACTATATTTAAAGTTTGGAACATTAGGTCTTCATTTCTGTCATGCTGTGTTTAAGCATTTGTAAAGAAGATAAGAGAAATCCACGATTTTTGGTATGGGGTAAGCTTGTGGGAAAAGAACATTTAAGCATTTTAGAAATTTGTTAATTGACTGAATATTGTGGGAAAACAACATGAATTGTGTTAATGGTATGGTCACAACAGATGGATGTTGTGTTAATTGTGTTTAGAGTTTTGAAAATGTGACTACAGATTGGACAAAGAGATGTTAGCAATTGAAAAAAAACTGTAATACATTTTGAGCAACATGACATTAGCAACTGGTAATGTAGGAAACCGTAGACAAGTGTACATAATCAATTGCATGCATGTACCAAAGCAATCGCAACTTGTTCAAAAGAATGAGAAACTGCTTTTATGATGTGCACAAGTGACTCGATGATGTGGAGGTTGAACAAGTAGTTTTGAGAATTTCATTTCTGATCTGAGAAATGCACCAAAGTGACTAACAGAAAGCTGTATTTCGTTTAGATATACACAATATACAGTGGGTACGGAAAGTATTCAGACCCCTTACATTTTTCACTCTTTGTTATATTGCAGCCATTTGCTAAAATCATTTAAGTTCTTTTTTTTCCTCATTAATGTACACACAGCACCCCATATTGACAGAAAACACAGAATTGTTGACATTTTTGCAGATTTATTAAAAAGAAAACTGAAATATCACATGGTCCTAAGTATTCAGACCCTTTGCTGTGACACTCATATATTTAACTCAGGTGCTGTCCATTTCTTCTGATCATCCTTGAGATGGTTCTACACCTTCATTGTAGTCCAGCTGTGTTTGATTATACTGACTGGATTTAATTAGGAAAGCCACACACCTGTCTATATAAGACCTTACAGCTCACAGTGCATGTCAGAGCAAATGAGAATCATGAGGTCAAAGGAACTGCCTGAAGAGCTCAGAGACAGAATTGTGGCAAGGCACAGATCTGGCCAAGGTTACAAAAACAGTTTTGCTGCACTTAAGGTTCCTAAGAGCACAGTGGCCTCCATAATCGTTAAATGGAAGACGTTCCTAGAGCTGGCCGTCCGGCCAAACTGAGCTATCGGGGAGAAGATCCTTGGTGAGAGAGGTAAAGAAGAACCCAAAGATCACTGTGGCTGAGCTCCAGAGATGCAGTCGGGAGATGGGAGAAAGTTGTAGGAAGTCAACCATCACTGCAGCCCTCCACCAGTCGGGGCTTTATGGCAGAGTGGCCCAATGGAAGCCTCTCCTCAGTGCAACACACATGAAAGCCCGCATGGAGGACTCCAAGATGGTGAGAAATAAGATTATCTGGTCTGATGAGAACAAGATAGAGCTTTTTGTCCTTAATTCTAAGCGGTATGTGTGGAGAAAACCTGGCACTGCTCATCACCTGTCCAATAAAGTCCCGACAGTGAAGCATGGTGGTGGCAGCATCATGCTGTGGGGGTGTTTTTCAGCTGCAGGGACAGGACGACTGGTTGAAATCGAGGGAAAGATGAATGCGGCCAAGTACAGGGATATCCTGGACGAAAACCTTCTCCAGAGTGCTCAGGACCTCAGACTGGGCCAAAGGTTTACCTTCCAACAAGACAATGACCCTAAGCACACAGCTAAAATAACGAAGGAGTGGCTTCACAACAACTCCGTGACTGTTCTTGAATGGCCCAGCCAGAGCCCTGACTTAACCTCTTCAGCTCTGGTGCATATTTTGGATTTTTTACAAAATTAGGCATACCAGAATTTAAAAGAGTGCCTTATTCACATACATTGGAATAAATTGATAAAAATGGTCTCATTTGACAGGAAACTCTCTGAATTTTAAAACATGGGTAAAATATTGCATATTTTGTATTTAATATTTTTACAATATTGTGATAAACAGACGAAAAGTCAGATTTTTATTATTATTTTTAAGTTTTTATTTAAAAGTCTGTTATTTAGGATCTGTTTGGTATTCGTTTCTTCAGAAAGTTTCTTTTGATTCCTCTAGGTGGCAGTAAATAGGGGAAAAAATATTTTTTTGATAACATCTTCTAAGCAAAAGTTATTTAGCTTTAAAGGAACACTCCACTTTTTTTGGAAATCGGCTCATTCTCCAACTCCCCCAGAGTTAATAAGTTGAGTTTTACCGTTTTTGAATCCATTCAGCCGATCTCCGGGTCTGGCGATAGCACTTTTAGCATAGCTTAGCATAGATCATTGAATCCTATTAGACCAGTAGCATCGCGTTCAAAAATGACCAAAGAGTTTCGATAGTTTTCCTATTTAAAACTTGACTCTTCTGTAGTTATATCCTGTACTAAGACCGGCGAAAATGAAAAGTTGCGATTTTCTAGTCCGATTTTGCTAGGAACTAGCAAGGGAGGTGTTGGAGTCTCCAAGTGTACTTTTAGAATCACCATTTTTGATTTCTGAAAGCAGTAGGCATACCTGAACTTAAAAGAATGCCCTACCCACATACTTTGGAATAAATTGATAAAAATGGTCACATTTGACAGGAAACTCTCTGAGCTTTAAAACATGGGTAAAATATTGCATATTTTGTATTTAATATTTTTACAATATTGTGATAAACAGACGAAAAGTCAGATTTTTATTATTTTTTAATTAAGTTTTTATTTAAGAGTCTGTTATTTAGGATCTGTTTGGTCTATATGTCTTCAGAAAGTTTCTTTTGATTCCTCTAGTTGGCAGTAAACAGATAAAAAAAGAATTTTGTTGATAACATCTTCTAAGCTCAATTTATTTAGCTTTAGCCGAAGGGAGGCGTTGGAGTCTGAGGTGTGCTGTTGGTGGATGCTGAGCAAACATCCTGATTGCTGCTGCGTGGCCGACTTGCTGGCTGCCATTCTTCACCACTGGAGGCTACACTGCAAAACAAAACAAATGTATAAATCTACATTGCAATCCCAAAATGCATGCTGAAATTACATACACAATTCAGATATGCAAGTAACAGATACAGGGAAATCATTTGATTACACATACACAAATGTAATGTAAATGTACATGAGTATGCCTAAATAAATGAGAACAACCCTTGCATACATGCAATAATTCAAATATGCATGGAACGAACACATGCATGCAATTCACATATACATAAGATATAAAAATGCACAAGGCAATACACTTATGTATACTATTGATAAATAAATTCATGCAACAAAACAAATAATTATGCATTTATTGGTTTAATTCAGGAGTTGCATGCTTATTTGCATTGTTGCATGCATTTTTTCATCGATGGTATTCATAAGTGTATTGGCTTGTGCATTTTTACATCTCTTATGCAGAGTTCACACTGCACGATTTTAGCCCGATTTTTCCCTCGCCGACAGGTTTTGATAAATCGCCGACAAATGCCCAACATCGGAGGCAAATCGGAGCTCGTTCACGCGAGTGACAATCGCGCAGTGTGAATTATCAAAGATGCGATCTGAGAGAATCGCCGACACGTCGCCGACGCCTGTGAAATATTTGGCATGCTAAATATCTGGAGCTGTCGGCGATTCACAATCCTGCTGTGTGCAATGATTTCTGACTGTAAACTACATCACGATGACCTTCAGCCAATGAAAGACAAAGATACAGGGCAGAGGGAAGTTCGGTGAGGAGTTACCATATCAGTATTTAAATATGTACAATTATATCATACAGAAACAAGCACAAACGCTTGACCAGCCGCAACATCAGCATAACAGTTACTGCAAAATTATTATTTACCACTCTTTGCAGAACACAACCCCTGTTCCCTGCATCTCCCTCCTGCATAATCTGTGTTTCTTTTTGTAGCTGGAAATCAGCGCACAGACAATTTGCAGGCTATATATTTTTTTTAATACTTCCAGTCTTGCTCGAGAACAACGGTCTGACGCACGCAGGTTCTCGCGTTATTTCCTTATCACTTCTCGCGTGTGTTTTGGTGTGAAACATAGTTTGCGGATCAGACAGAGTTGTCGGCGATTCTTCCTATTGTGAAATCGTGCAATGTGAAAGCCCCTGTCGCCGATCCATCGTGCAATGTGAACAGCAGCGACTGAATGCTACCCCAGATAGTCACACAGTGTGAAAACAACAGCGACCCGACGAGTTTGAAAATCGTGCAGTGTGAACTCGGCATTACGTGAATGGTAATAGTCATACAGCTTATGAATGCGACCTATGAATGAAATCCACGCATGCATGTGGATGTAAAATGCACGCACGCAGATGCAAAATACACAAGGCCATACATATCTGAATGCAATAGACAAATACATTCACGCAACAACACAAATTAGCTTGCAGCTTATGAATGCGACCGATGAATGCAATCCACCCATGCAGGTGGACGCAAAATGCACGCACGCGCACGGATGCAAAATGGACGCTCGCACGCGGGTGCAAAATGCACGCTTGCACGTGGATGCAAAATGCACAAGGCCATACATTTCTGAATGCAATAGATAAATGCATCCATGCAAAAACACAAATTAGCATGCAGCTTATGAATGCAACAGAATGCAATTCACGTATACAAGAAAGCGATAAAATGCACAACGCAACACACTTATGAATGCAATCGATGAATAAATTAATGCAACAATAAAATTAGCATGCAACTTATAAATGCAACCAATGAACAAATGCATGAAACAAACAATGTGTACTTACTCAAAATCAGGGTCTTCTCCCACGTTGTAAGCAGCTTTCTCTCACCGAGTCGAAGCTAGCCTAGCTGCAAGTTTCAGTGTCAGACATCTGATCTAACTCCTCCAAAACCGCCTCCACACCAATAAAAAACTTTCTAGAAGTCATTGTCCAGAGACAAAGGACTCTAATACTAATAAAAGCACGCAATATTTCGCTGAAAAAACTCCAACCACCTTCAAATAAACTCCTACTTATCTGCGCCTCTCGATTCTCGAACCTTGAGCTTGATCGATGTGTCTATGGAGAGGTGAGGTTGTCAGCTTTCATGACATAGGACGCACTACGTGATGACGTCATTGCTAGTCGACAGCTATCAAAGAGAATCAAACACTGGTCATAAATATTTTTACGTTGCATGTTGTGATCTGCACATCTGAGACATATTATAGTGCCGTTTAGCCATGCATGCTCACAGACACACGAAAATGGTCTCATTTTGAAGAAAACAACCTAAGCTAAATATATAGGATAAATGATATAGGATTTTAGGCTCGTATGTGAGCACAGATGTAGTTATCAGCGCAGAAATATGATGCATAAGTTTGCTTGTTCACAGGAGTCAATTTTATTTTGAAAATTATTCTTTGTTATGTCACTGTAATGTGTTAGATCTGTGAAAACAAGTACACAGTAATATTCCTGAGAGTGAGAGCTTTCATTTGATGTATGACTTGTCTATGTTTGGTGAGTTTGTATGCTATAAATATGAAATATGAACATTATTCCTATGATTTCCTCTAGGGGGAGTAGTTTTGGAAGAACGAATTTAGACCTTATTATGTTCTTTTATGTAAAATTAATGCAAATATCATGGGACTTGCAAGAAAGCAGAGGTTCTAAGCTTTCAAAAAATACCAAATATGTCTAGCTTTGTACTTCACAATTTATAGATTTTTTAAAAATAATACGATGACCTCCTCACGGACCGACCGGTGGGTCAAAGGGCGTGGCTCAGTGTGGCCAGAGCTGAAGATTAAACCCAATTGAGCATCTCTGGAGAGACCTAAAAATGGCTGTCCACCAACGTTTACCATCCAACCTGACAGAACTAGAGAGGATCTCCAAGGAGGAATGGCAGAGGATCCCCAAATCCAGGTGTGAAAAACTTGTTGCATCTTTCCCAAAAAGACTCATGGCTGTATTAGATCAAAAGGGTGCTTCTACTAAATACTGAGCAAAGGGTCTGAATACTTAATCAGTTTTTCTTTTTTAATAAATCTGCAAAAATGTCAACAATTCTGTGTTTTTCTGCCAATATGGGGTGCTGTGTGTACATTAATGAGGAAAAAAATGAACTTAAATGATTTTAGCAAATGGCTGCAATATAACAAAGAGTGAAAAATTTAAGGGGGTCTGAATACTTTCCGTATCCACTGTATATGAAACAAAACTCCCTGTTTGAAAATTGCAATAAAGATATTTTCATTAGCATATTTGTGCATCTACCGCTGAATATGTTTTATAATCAAGAGAGAACACACATTGATGTTAATATTTACTTTTAATAAACATTACTATAAAAAATAAAAAAAAACCTAGAGAAAACTGTTTGGTTAAGATAGCTGTCAATTGTTTTGAGAACAAGTATATTACTGTAACGGTGCACACAGCAGGGAGGAACGAGGAGACGAGGATGAACTCAAAGTACAGTCTTTAATAAACTCAAAACAGGCAAGGCAAGGAGACATAGGAACACCGGGGAGTAACAAGTAGACCAGACAAAATCAAACTAAACAGGCAGGAACTAAATACACATGATAATTAGACGTAATTAAACAAACGCAGCTGAACGAAATAAACTGATAAGCACACTTAACAAGGACAGGAACATGACCAAATATGGACACAAGAGGGCGGGAACACAAGACACACACGACAGAGGACTGACAATTGCATTGGAGAAAAGTGTCAAATCAATTGATTTTGATTGTAACATCATGTATATACCATACATAAGCAGAAAAAAATGTTTAGCATTATATTACAGCATACTGAAAATGTCATTTTGTATATTGATCAAGAGTTTGTATCATCTGAAGTCCACAGGGGTTGGGGTTGGTCATCTGAAATCTTCACAAAGTTGGATTATCTCTTTTTTTATCATTTTAACAGCACTGGAAATCTCATTATCTTACCGATAACAACAGTATGAGACCCTCAATATTCTAAGGCTTGTCATCCACACTAATAATCCACCTCCGTCTTTTTGGGTTTTAGAAAGTTGGCAGTTCTTCAACAGAATCATAGTTTTATCAGTGTCTCATGGCGACTCCTGCATACACCACATCCTCTTCCTCTTGAACTCTCTGAAAGAAGCACAAACACATGTTCACATCACACAAGTTATCAAGAACATTACTGACCATTTATCAGACAGACTAAAACTGATAGGCCACTGGTTCTTAACCATGTTCCCTGCTAAATAATACACAATGTACACAACAATAAATGTTCTTACCGATTTTTGTGCTTTTCTTTTGTAGAATGTTGGATCAGCATATGTTATTTCTTCACTACTGCAAACTGTTGAAAACAATGACAGATAACAAAATGCATGATAAAACAACAACATAAAAATAAAAGATACTTGAGAATTATTGTTGTGTTTTCTCTGCAACACTGTATTACATTATTTTAATAGTAATACTTCAGGGTTGCTAAATGCTTGATTCTGATTGGTTGAAAAACTGGTTGATGAAGGTGTGCAATTATTTTTTATGAACCGTGCAGCTAATGTAGTTCCAGTCAGGTCTTGATGGCATTTTATAGTTTACCAAATGATTTCAGTTATTTCAAAGGTCCTTATAGCCCTATAACAGCAGGTTTTTGAAAACAGAAAATAAAAAATCATCTAGATTTTTTTTTTTTTAACATTCAGGGTAGAAAATGGATAAATAGCTTGAATGTTCAATCTCTGCATGTGGGCAGGAATGAAACGCCCCTTTCTGCTGGCTGGTCAAGCAAACATCAAATCGTGCAATCATCAGTTCTTCAAGTTCCACAGAATAAAGGCAGTTCTAATAGTCCTCCTAACCCTATCGGCACAAGACCATGAGAACCGGATGAGTTCTCTGCACAGTCTGACTTGTGTTGCAACCTGAAATTAAACCACATCACGCTGGTTTCGTATGGCCAGAAGAGAACTGATCTGGATCTGCGGTTTGTCTCATTTTATAAATTAAATTACATTGCAGAGAAAATAAACACAAGTTTAATAAGATAAATTTTATTAACAAAAGATAGACAAGTAATCAACAACTACTAAATGAATACCATGAATGAAAAAGGAATGAAGTGCGTAAGATGCTTAAAAGTGATTAAGTTGGGTGTTGCTATGTCAGAGTTACGTTATCTGGAAAGATAAACTGTTGCTACTCTGAAAGAAATAAGGTGAAGAACCCTATTATGCATCAAACAAATACATGAAAGATTTGCTATAAACTGCAATCAGCTATATACAGTAACATATAATGTCAATTAGAAAAATCATATACTGATACACAACAATGCCAAGGTCTCTGCAGGAGGTTTGGATAGGTGATAGTTACGTTCTCTGTGGTTGAGTGAGTAATCCGGTGAATTCATCCACTGGTTGTGCTGATAACAATGCAATGGGGAAAGGAGCAGGAATCTGTTTCGACTGCCTTGAACATGAAGCACTGGAGGATGCTGATCTCCTGAAGCACCAAAGGGTCCTAAAATCTGGAACACACAGATGTGGCCCTGGAGTAGGTGCAGAAGGTCCTTAGCCTGGAACACGCAAGCAAAGGTACCTTGGAGTGAAGGTTTGCTTGCCGGAGCTTGACCTTGTTGCAAATGTCTGTGTGTCTTCTGCCTCTCTGGGAGACCCAAAATTTGGTTGATCCGCTTTGTCTCTCTAGGATGGAGACTCAGGACGTGCTGCATCTGTTGTTGTCTCGCTGGACGAAGACTCTGAAGTCTGAACGTAGATTATCTCTTTCAGACTGGAGGCTCAAAATGTGGTCTTATCTGTGGCCGCCTCAAAGCTGGAGACTTGGTATCTGTTGTTGCCTCTTCCCTCACGGTCAGAGGTTTCGGTGTAACCGTTAAGCCAGTGTTATACTTTCGGCATGTGCTATCCGGACGCGGACTACTTGTATTTATATTACCAAAAGCGTGTGCTGGTGGTCCGCTCCGCGGACGTGTTCCATACATGCAAAGTAGATCAGCCTGAACAGTAAACAAACACGTGAACAAACAATTGCCCAGAGTTATTGCACATCTGGCTGTCTTTATATTGTTTTATCGACAGATTGTAGAAGTGCGGGTAGCAACGAGCGTCTTCACACAGCCTGTGCATGCGCAGTTAATGCTTTTGTAGCCTACTGAAAAATGGGAGGCACGTGGACTGTCTGCTCACACCCTCCGATGACGATTTTTACGTCATGCATACCATAGCGGACCCTAGCGGACTCGCGCACACGGAACGTATAACAGAGGCTCCAGTGTCTCTCCCTTTCAGGACTCAGACTCAGAACGGAGGTTGATCTGCTATTGTCTCACGCTTGCAGGCCGGAGACTCAGAACGAGGAGTGTCTTTTGGGAAGGTATCTTTATCTCTTTCTGATGAGGAGGGGATTGCAATCTGGCGCTTCTCCATTTCCAGGCTGTGATTGGCTATTTCCATCAGAGTGGGGGGACACGGTGTGGCCCACCCTTCTTTCCTCCTGCGGAACTTGTTTGCATAGTCCAAACACACATTTAGAAAAGTGTCACTAAAGTTTTACCAATGCATCATTCACTTACCAAACCACAACCAGAATACCTTTGGCAATATTACGAACACATTAGGTCCAAACATGATGGAAAATGATTGAACTGTCATGTATCCATTCATTTGTCCATTGACAGCTTAGTTTGTGTAAGATGTTGCACTACACGTCGCTGTCACTGAGAATACTTATTTCTCTGAATAAGTAGGATGTGTGTGTTGTAGTTTGCATCAGTTTAAGGTTTGAGAACATAGTTATGAATTGATTTGGATGGATCTCTGTGAGCTCTCTTTGTTTCACCCACTGCTGCTGCATCCAGATGAATTTTTATGGCGGTCACAGGCCAAACCCTTAAGAATCAGTCTGTAGGTGGGTGAAGGGCAGAAATTGCACTTTGACCAATGAGAAGCCCTGTCCTTTCTGGGCTTTGCACCAAATGTTGTCTTCTTGCCCTCTCAGAGGTGTCTGGCCATTGTCCTGGCATCTTTATCTGATACCGTTGGACAGTTTGCTTATGTTAGTCCGCCAAGATCCAATCAAAATGTAGCAAACCTTTGTCCACTATACTGCCGTCCAAAGGCAAAGCGCAGTAACTACACATTTGGTCAAAATTGAGTTAAGGTCTATAACGGGCTTTGTGACATCTGCTCTGTCTTGTGACAAAGTCTCCTGGTTCAATCTTATCCCATTTCTGAGAAACGAGAGTTTCAAAATTGCAGTAACTACAAAATCCAGGCTAATAACAAGGCAAACCGCACTAAGCGAAGTTACTGCTTTCTGGCTTTGTTTTCCCAGCTTCGACACCGCAGATACTGCGGTCTGCCTTGGTAGCCGTAACACTCACATAGAACCAACAAGCCAAACAGCTAGCCTACCATGGCACAATCCCCTGGTCAAATGATGGTTGAACTCGCGTTAAAACGCAAATATCCAAAGACTGGTAAGCAAGATAGCAAAATATTAACTCCTAGCAAGGCAAATGACAGCTTTATAAAAAAAGTAACATTAACTAGCCAGTCGCTAGCAAATTAAACAGACATTAGCCTACCTTCTCCATTGAAGGCAATATCCACTCTGACACTCGTAATGATAATCCGATTTATAATTGCGTTTATGTTCATTGATTCGGACATCTTTCAGGCAGCTAATCCAATTGTAGTGACTAGGGTTACTCCCTCAAAAGTTAGCTGGCTCCGGTAAAGTTATATTGTATATATGTGCACGCAGTGTTGGGGGTAACGCATTACAAGTAACGCGAGTTACGTAATAATATTACTTTTTTCAAGTAACTAGTAAAGTAATGCATTACTTTTTTATTTTACAAGAAAATATCTGAGTTACTTTTTCAAAAAAGTAACGCCAGTTACTTTTTTCCCATTTATTGACTGACAGTGCGCTGTGTGATCATGATGTTACTGTAGTTCTAGACTAAATGTGATTGTGCATTAATTCATCCCACTCACAAAAAAACAGATTTAGCATTCATCAAAATGAATTAAAACAGTGAAATGCAAACTCAGAATATGATGCAAACCTGCAATAATTAAATATGTTAAACCAGTTTTTCTCAACTGGTTTGGCCTTGGGACCCATGTTTTCCCATGGTCATCAAGGTGCGGCGGAGGACATGGAGGCACCAGCGCAATCAATTGCATTTTTTTTTCAATGGAAACACCTTAAAAGATGCCATAGTTTTTGCTCATAAAAGTAAGAGTGATAAATCATTCGAAACTGTAAAGGGTCTACTCTTATTTGTGTGCACTCACAATATCGACAAAACGTCGTGCTTTTAAGAAAATGATGTGCTTTCTGCCGTCTCCTCTTGAACAGGAGCGCTTCACAAAAATGAACCGAAAGTCAGCAAAAACATGCCTCACAGACATGATAAATATATCCATAGAAAGCTTTAAATTACTACTTTTTACTACGAAATAAATCAAATCGAAAACAAAAACTCTTTCATTATAATCATAACCCATGAAGATGCACTTCTCTTTAAAGGCGTCTAATGAGGAGACTGCGAGTCAGGATCATCATCTTCATCTTTGCGACACTGACACAGAAAACACTAGTTTATTAGTAAATAATTCAAATATCTCCTTATTATTTCCCCCGGACACATTCATGGTAATTTTGCTGGGGCTTTGCGGCAAGCTTCAGCCTATATGCGTGTATTTGAAGCAGAACTCTTCATCTGCGCTGACGGCGCGCTCTCTTCAGCTGCGGGACTCTAAACACCGTCGAGACGCTCTTCACAGTCGCGGCACGGTCTCGTGTTGTTTCCACCAGCGCGGCATTTTTTTTTTCAATCACTAATTGATGGATGTCTAAAATAAAAAAATAAGGAGAAGCCTAAAACAGGCCCGAGGCCCGACCCGTGAGACGTGAAAATTGGCCCGATCGAAGCCCGGCCCTAGAGGCGTAAAAAAAAGTCGGGGCCGGCCGTCAGTCCCGGGCTGAAATGCAGGGCTCTAGCGTTCCCCTCGGTAGAAATCACGTTTCCACCTCGGGGGCAGGCACTCGATCTTTACTTAAACTGCATATGACAGAAGTGTCAACAGCTTTCATGCACGTCTTTTAAAATAAAAGTCTCGCATAAGTAAAACATTTAGAATTATGTTTTTTGTTGTTGTTGATGTCGTTTCTTTGGCCGTACACTCCGCGACCCACTTTAGATAAACTAACAATTGTGCTTCATTGTTTTTTTTTATTGCTGAAGAGTGTTGAACCTTCTTCTCCTGCGTTCTACTGTACAGACGTGAATTTACTTTTCCTTCAGCCTGAGGTTTATTCATTACACTTTTTGGTGTGAAAGGGCTTTTACATTTGCTATAAATAGAACTTCTTGTATTAAAAACAATCAAGCCCTGCTCATATTTAAAAAGTAACACGAAAGTAACAACACATTACTTTCCATAAAAAGTAACTAAGTAACGTAATTAGTTACTTTTTTAGGGAGTAACGCAATATTGTAATGCATTACTTTTAAAAGTAACTTTCCCCAACACTGTATATATATGTGTTATATTATGCGCAATTAGCTAACAATAGTTGCGCCTCCTCAGCAAAGTGACAACCCGACATGCTCCCGGCATCAACAGAAACAGTTTTGAAATCGCTGTCATCCACCTTTCCTCTTCCTCTTCTTCTTCTTGTTTAAAACCCTCATCCGTCCCTCGGGTCAAAACGACCTGAAACTGATTTTCAAAGATTTTTAAAAAATCGAGTGTTGATCGTTATGATCCAAGACTTCAGGACTTTTGTCGCACTTGCACCGGGAACACACACAAAACAACTGGAGTGGATTCGAAGATGTTAAGTGGGCGTGAAAAAGTAACAAAAGTGACAAAAGTAGTCAATTTGACCCGGAGCCAAAAAAGACTATAATTCATGAAAAAACTGCGGGGTTTTCTTATTGAATTTTGTCACACTTGATCATGGAGCACACACAAAAAATTTAGTCGATTCAATGATTTTATGTGGGTGTAATAAAAAAAAAGTAAAAAAATGTTACCTGGCCATTGAAATTTGACCCGACCATAGGAATCAATGGAATGTCTGATGTCAATATTTTTTTTTACCATACAAAATCTGACACAATCCAGAAAAGACTGCAGAATGTCCCCAATGCAGAAAAAAACTCACATACCCATACACACAGGCACACACACACACACACACACACACATGTTCGTTTTTGTGAAAAGTGGGGACATCCCATAGGCGTAATGGTTTTTATAGTGTACTTACTGTATGTGCTATTGCCCTACACCAACCTTACACCTAAAACTACCCCTTACAGGAGACTTTCTGCTATTTCAGATTTTCAATACACTCCACTCTGTATGATTTATAAGCGTTTTGAAAAGTGGGGACATGGGTCAATGTCCTGAGATGTCACCTTCACCTTGTAATACCTATGTCATACCTAACGAACATGTGTGTGTGTGTGTGCCTGTGTGTATGGGTATGTGAGTTTTTTCTGCAAGAACTTTCTATTCATCAAAGAAACCTGAGAAAAAAAAAATTATACTCAGCTGTTTTCAACATAATAATAATAATAATAAATGTATTTTTGAGCAGCAAATCAGAATATTTGAATGATTTCTGAACGATCATGTGACTGGAGTAATGATGCTGAAAATTCAGCTTTGATCACAGGAATAAATTACATTTTAAAATATATTCAAATAGAAAACAGTTATTTTAAATAGTAAAAATATTTCACAATATTACTGTTTCTGCTGTATTTTGGATCAAATAAATGCAGAGTTGGTTAGCAGAAAAGACTTCTTTAAAAAAAATAATGAAAAATCTTACTGTTCAAAAACTTTTGAATGGTAGTGTTTATCATTATATATATATATATATATATATATATATATATATATATATATATATATATATGGTGGTGGGCCACCAGGACCAAAAAATGCCAGGGCCGATTTTTGTCCCAGTCCAGCCCTGGGCAGTATAGTGGTCACAGAGGGCCCGCCATAAACTGGGCCCTGGAATGTGCTGTCCACAAATTACATCGCAGAGAAAATGGATGCTAAATGACTACAAAGCACTGCACAAAACCGTGCAGCGCCAAAAGTCGCAATAATGGTAATCAGTATTCAATTCACTTATAATTATCTATGATACACCTTTTACTATTCCATGAAACTATCATAGTTAATGAAGCCTAAGTGCCAACTACAGGCCCATGTGAAGTGTAGGCTGGTGAAATTATGTGAAATCTTGAAAACTACACCAACTTGAGACTTCATTTAGCTTTCAGATATATCTCAAGACTTTCAGATATATATAAAACCATTTTAAAAACAATATTTTGTAAAAAAAAAAATATATATATATAAAAATATATATGGGTGGGAGTTCCGTCACTAAAATCACCACGCCGACTGCTGCTCTACTCCTCATTCATAACGACAGCAGGCAGCTTGCGCACAGACATAAACAAACAAGCAACATGACGAAAGCAGCGAGTAATTTTGTCTGGATGGACCGTGAAAATCGACACATACTGCATATGTCTACATACCTAAAACGTACTACGCACGAACATGATGACTGAGTCAGTCCACTACATGACACGCTTAACGACTGGCGTATCACGACTGGACAAAATGTGCAGAACCAAAAAATCTCATGATAACTCAGCTGCGCGAGATCTTGTGCCAAAACAAACATGAATGTCAACAGAGAGCTGGCAATATGTATTTTCTCTGCAATTTGTGCAGAAAAAGGAAAAAAGTATGCCTGTATGCAGCCACTTCCATCCCACCTAAGACAATATTTGTTGGATTGCAGACTTGGAAGTAAACGCCCACAGCTATAATTGGCTAACAGTTGTGTATGATTGACAGCCTACATTCTTCACAGATGCATAAGTACTCAGTACATATCAAATGATCTGTAATAACAGACAAAACAATAGTGACCAAATAATAAAAACTAGGTGTGGTAAAAATCTTCTCGGTAAAAAAAATTGAACCATACCGTTCTCCACTCACAGTTCAGCACACACTTGCACCGCGGTTCAACTTCAATCTGACAAGGCATCTTTAATATGGTTTGTTATAAATAAAAACATGTAAAACAGACAGAGTTCAGCTAAAAAAAAACTGAAAAGCACTGTTAATTTTATTTGTATCTTTGCTCTACTGTATTTATTTGTGCTGTTACTTGGAGTTAGATTATTTGTTCTTATTTTCTTTATTTTTTATTTGACAGTATAGTTTTTTCCCTAAACACAGCACATACTGAACCGTACCAAAACCGTGACACTAAAACTGTGATACAATCTGAACCGTGAGTAAGTTGAACCAATGAATGCACCCCTAATAAAACAGTTATTCATGAATTTGTGTTGTGACATTACAGTGTCGAATCCAATATAGTTGTCTTTTAGTTTCAATCTTTCTGAAAATCCTGCGTCGAATTGTGCCTTGTTTGTAAATGAATCTGTGGTAAAATTAAGTGAATAAAGGACCAAGTTCTTACTGATGTGGTCTGGAACCAAGTTCTTACTGACATGGTCTGGATCTTCATTAAAAATAAAGTTCATCCTAACGTTGGGATCAGAAGGAAGACAAAGCAAAGACTATTTTTCCACAACTTGGCATTGTATAGCATCTTGTTGTGTTCAGAGCCATCTTTATCATTTGGTTTCTGCATAGACCTGCGTGTTTGCTTCTCTCATAAACACTAAATGCACGAAATGGTGGGCAGGGCTAAAGAGGCAGTGATGTAGAAGCAGGCGTTGATCTTCTTCTGCGGAGGTGGTGCTGATCCACACTATTACATCATAGAGTAGAACATTCCACAAGGTGTCATTTTGACAGACTGCCTTAAATATAAGCTGTTTTTAGACTAACGAGAAAGTTTTGAGTTCTGAAACTTACAGGAATGTTTTATGCAATGACCTCTTATATGTCAAAACATATTTGATTTCTCAGTTCATGACCCCTTTTAGCCCTTTTCTATTAAAAACCTACAGATACACTTTGAACTGGGTCACTGAGTGTCTCTGATGCCATCTGGTGGGAAAAAATGACATAAAATGGCATTTTATGGTTACAACCACTAGAGGTGCCTACAGGATCCTGGAGATTCTTAACTGAGCGAAAAGGTAAAACGTGCAAACATACTCCAATCTGAAGAAGAGCTGTACAGACTCAGGTAATTAACACACTTGTCAATCAACCAATCCATCAATCAATCAATCCCTCTCTATCTTTCTAATAACTGCATTAGTTTGCATATAAATCTAAACAATAAACCTAAACCTGACAAATGTCTTGTGGTGTGGTAACTGTAGTAAAAGCAAACTGTTGAATTACTAATATGGCCACAACGAGAAGCAGTAGTGCATTATTTTTCTAACCATTCAATGCCTGGAGTCAGTAATTCATTACTTAATAACATTAATAACATAACATTTTTATAGATGCCACAACAGTTGGTAATACTTGCCCTCTTGGTCTGTTTTCCTGTAGAACCAGAAGATCATGATTGCAACTACAATCAACAGAGATCCAGCAGCAGCAGAAATCAGCACTATGTACAAGAAATGTTGGTCTATAATGGACAAAATTAAGCATTAATAATAATAATAATAATAATAATAATGCATTTTATTTAATGGCGCCTTTCAAAACACCCAAGGTCACCTCACAAACAGGCAAAGATAAAAAATAAAAATACAAGTCACTACACAAGACAAAAACATACAAAAAACACTCCGCATATACAGATAAAGTGCAATAAAAACTCAATAAAACAGATTATAAAAAAAGCCTGTATAAAAAGATAATTATGTCTTAAGACGCGATATAAAAATTTTGAATTCAACTCGATACTTTACTGGAAGCCAGTGCAATTGTTAAAAAACTGGAGAAATGTGCTCAGTAGAAGGTGTTCTAGAAAGAACACGAGCTGCAGAATTCTGAACCAACTGGAGCTTATGTAACAGTTTAGAGGGAACACCAGTGAGAAGGGCATTACAGTAGTCTATATGTGAAGTGACTAGTGCGTGAACAAGAACCGCTGTATTATTGGTTGAGAGAAAGGGACGGAGACGGTTAATATTATGCAATATTACGCATTTAATGTCAATGAATATGTCTGCCTGATCTATATGAAGTATCAGCACTATATAACTTGACAGAGGTCAGTTCATTAAATAAACAGATATATATATATATATATTCACAGAAGTACCTGAACATGTGTGACAGAGTTGAGTGATGTCCAGATGTGTGGTCTGGTTTCTGATGGGATTGTTGAGCACACAGCTGTAGGTGTTGTTATCCTGATATTCCACCTCCAGAGGTAGAGAGAGATTGATGCTGAGATCAGACACACTGATGCTGGACAATAAACTGTTTCCTTTGTACCAGGAGAGAGTCACATGACCCACATTCACCACTGAACACAACAATGAACAATTCTGCTGTGATGATGAAGATGATGATGAGCAGTCTCTGCTGATGAGAGGAACAGGCAGATGAGCTAAAAAAAACATGAGAAAATTTTATTTCAGACCATTTGGTCCATATCACAATAAAAAATCAAATACACAAAAGAAGAAAATTACATACCAACATACATTCGCATACAGCAATCACTTAAGAAAAAGCATACAAACTTGAATTCCAGTGCTTCCAGAACAAGGAAAAATACCTTGTATCGCTTAATGTGGGATAATTTAAGGCTGTTATAATTGTATTTCTTGAATCACTTCATCCACACATGAAACTATACATATAATTTCTTAAAACAGCATGCAAAGTATAACATCAGATACAAACAATTGGCTTGCACTCTTCCACCTTGGGAACTTAAGCAGGATTCTTAATGCATCATTAATTGCCACCTGAAGCTTTTTCATTTTAGCTTTACTATAACTACACCATAAGTGTGATGTATAAAATGAAGTACAGTACGCTCTAAAAAGTGCTATTTTGACATCAACAGTGCACATGTAAAATTTACGATAAATGAGGATGAATTAAGATATTTAAGTAGATGAGGCAAAAACATTGAGAGGAACCAAGAGTGATCACAAGAAAAGCCTTTTTTCTGACAGGACATGATCTGGTTTTGTACAGATTTTATTTATTTTAAAGCGTTTATTTATTTATGTATTTACTTATTACAGTGAGGGTAAGTAATTCTCTACTCACCATAGACAGTGAGATTGAATATGCTGAGTGGTGTCTCTGTGCTGGTGCCGAGTACTCGATAAAGTCCAGAGTCTGTGGTTCTGGTGTTTGTGATGCTCAAGGATCCAGTCTGATCCAGCGTCAGTCTGTCTCTGAATCTCTTATCAGGACACTCTGTCGTATTGTCCTTTCTGTTGAATTTAGCTATGAGACTGTTATTGTTGTTGTTTCCAAATCTCCACATTATCAGATTCTCTCTCAGCATATCAGCATCATTAGTGTTCGGACTCAGAGTGAAAGAATCTCCCTCCATCACTGACACTGACTTCACTTCATCAACACCAAACACACCTGATGAACACACAGAAATGTTTACTACCAGAAATATTTACAAAAGATTCACCATATTTGGAGTTTTTGCCATTTTGCTACTATTTATAATTCCGGAGTGTCTATTTACACTAAGTGTAAATAGCCCGTCTTGTTGGCAAAGGCTATTTACAATAACTCCGCCTACATGTGATTGAGTTAGTCATACACTAAAAAAAAAAAGAAGTTAATTTAGCATCAGATTCAGTGGCATGATAAGATGTGTGCCATTTGACGTGATCGCCCCAAATTCGAGTCTGCCTTTTTTTTCGAACTTTTTTTCGAACTTTTTAAATCTCCGTACTACATCACATCAGAAAGGCATTCATTTTCAATTAAAATGAAGTAAATAATCAAAAAGTTGAAAATAAAAGTATCGGGTAGGGTAAGGGTAGGTGTAGAGAGGGCTTTATTGTCCCAGTAAGGTGGCATCCATTTAATTATTTGAATTAAAACTATAATTTACACTCAATACGTTATTATTGCATACTGTTTTATAATGTACTACAATACTGAGGTGCAGACAATTGCCACTATTTGCAATAAGTAGTATAAATAGCTGAAAATCTTGCTATTTTAACAGTGTAAATATAATCTATAGCTATTTGCGCTTATGTAAATAGCATCGTTAAAAAATACTGCTATTTTCACTTAGTGCAAATAGCCGCTGCCTTATAATTCTGTCATTCTAAAACAACTCTTCACTTCACTAAATTCAATGTATAATTTAGTAAGTAGAATCAAATTTTATGTCACTGGAAGGGGGGAAAAAATGACAAAGTAGGCCTATGAACAAAAATATTTGAGTATATCTGATAAAACACAAAAATAAATAATGGAAATAATAACAGAATGATGCGTATGTGGACAAACGATATAGAAATTAAGCCTTAAAAATAGCCTACTTACCACTCAGACTGCATATGCACAAACAGAAAAATATAAACATGTCAAATGTTGTCGGTTTCAAAGAAAACAGTTCGTAATTTTGAAAAGGATAATACAGAACAACATAACTGTTACAATAGTTATTTGAATGTTTAAAGCGATAGATGAGCTGAAGAGGACAGCGCTGTAGTTTAGTCTGGAGTGGTTTTAGCTAAACTCTGCATTGCGTGAATAACTCCTCAAGAAGGCACCTCCTCCCGTCACAGACTGTATGACTTCTCTGTTTTCTGGTAAAGCAGACATGTTGAAGTAATTACTTTTACGCGACAAAGCGACCGTTACAAATCCATTTGTCCTTCCTGTCAAGCAGAGCAAGCGCTTGCATTGAGTTGCTTAAAAGGTTAAGAGGTTGCTAAAGGCTTCATATTATGAAACTGTTGTATATTGACTCAATTCAATATAATTCAACAGAGTGCTGCAGTGATGACATTTTTTGTAGGACTACCTGGTTCCTTCGACAAAAACCTAGGCTACAGGATTTTTCATTTGGCTTTTGGATTATTGCAGAAAAAAGCTCTAGGCCATAAACAAACTACACTAAGGTCACAATGTAGTTCAAACTATTTATTTAAAAAAAAACATTTTCACTAAAAGTTTGAGTTAGAATAGTTTGCATAAGCACAAATATATAAACACATTTTGAGGCTTTGAAGGTGGCCTAGTAAGTAGGCTATGAAAGCTTACCCGCAGTGTGATAATGTCCGTCAACCTCTATGGTCCCATTTTGAGAACTTAACCGTTTTTTTGAAGACAAGCAAAACCATAGGCCTTAAATAAAATCACCAAGGATATTACTGGTGTATTGTATGTTGTAGAATAAAAAATGAAAATATATTGAACTTGTGTTAACCACAGGCCTTATTTCAGGCATTTAATCAAAAACAAGTTCAATAAACTTCAGGAAGATGGGACATTAATTATACATATATTAAAAACCCATTATGTATTAATAAAATGCACGTAGGGCCAGGTTTGCTCTTAACTGGTTTGAGGAAAAAACACATAGTAGGCTACATTATGTACAATGCTGTTTACATCTCTCCTGACATCAGTTTTTTTTTCCATCATCCCTGCACCTTCATCTCAAATTATTGCTAAATGTGTTTAAAACAACTCCTGAAACATGTTTGAGTGTTTTATTGTTCTATATCATAAAAAGGAAGCACATACATCTTTAGAAGGTGGGTTTGAACCAAACAGCAATTCAAAATGTCCACTAAATCAGTGTATCTCTCAACTCCAGTCCTAGGGACCCACCTAACAGAATGTTTTTGATGTCTCACTAATTAAAACACCTGATTCAACTCATCACCTTCTAGTGTGTTGAACAGAGAGACATCTAAAATATCCTGGGAGGTGATTCCTGAGGACTGGAGTTGAGAAGCACTGCACTAACGTAAAACTAAATATTGTAACAAATATAAGTAATAGTCGGTCTATTCAAAGAAAAGGATTCCCACTTATTAACAGTTCTGTTCATATTAAAAATTTCACCACATGGGAGATTGAAGGTGATAGGATCCATAATCGATCAAAAGTATCCAGATAGAAATGTATTGCAGTGGGAAAGTGCCCAAGCAACATTTCCTGACAAAATTGCTCAAAAAGTTGCCTCATGTAAACATTTACAGTGACATATATTTACCTATACTAAAAAGCCCACAAATTCAATTAAAATAACTGAACATTAATCATGGCTTACAACAAATGTTGATTAATAGAATCACATTATTTTGTGTTCTCAAATACAACAGTGAGCAATGGAATGGAAACAGTAATATCACTATATTCTATTCTATGTGGGAGTCTTTGATTCTACAACTTATCTTACAATAATACAAATACAACAGAATACAAAAACAACAACATCATTCTATTTATTGCTTATCTTATTAATCACTGTGCATAATGTAAGACACTGTTCTTTGAAAAGCTGCTTTATAATGATTTGTATTGTGAAAAGCGATATATAAATAACATTAGAAATGCAAACTAAAAAGGAGAGTTTAGATTCTGAAAAATAAAAAAATGAATTACTTAAATGATATTTCTTGTGATCTAACATCTCCAGTCACTGAGACGATCTCCACTTTTCTGAGTATCTGATTAATCAGAGTTTGATGCTGATGTCTGCTCTCTTCTCTTCTGTTGAAGACTTATGTATCTGATGTCATAAACCAGCACAGCAACAGCAGCCACGCCCACCAGAGCAGAGAGAACCAATCGGATCACAGCTTCAGTAAAACCACAGCAGCAGACACAGTCATCTGAGAGTAGAAATAAGCAATATTAAAATATAGGTTGTGTGTGTGTGTGTGTGTGTTACTTCCTGAAGTACCTGCACATGGCTGACAGAGCTCAGTGTTGAGATGTCTCGTCTGGTTGCTGATGGGATTGTTCAGCACACAGCTGTAGGAATCATCCAGACACTCCAGAGATAAAGAAACACTTCTGCTGAGATCAGACACACTGATGCTGGACAATAAACTGTTTCCTTTGTACCAGGAGAGAGTCACATGACCCACATTCACCACTGAACACAGAAACACACAACTGGACACTGATGATCCTTGCGATGATGAATTACTGCTGATGACAGGAACAGGCAGATGAGCTGAAAACAGGGAATAAATCTAATTTTCAGTATAGAGTGCTGTGATATTTGTCAGTTCATTGATATTTAAAATTTATAATTAGTTTTTTTTTTTTAAAAACAAAAAGTTTCAAATGAGACATAACCTGAACAAGTTTCACAGAGAATTAACAAACAAAAATAGTGAAATAATGAGTCCCTACACAAAGGAAGGGTCAATATCAAAAGTGACACTAAATATCTTGTGTGGCCACCAGCTGCTTTAATACTGCAAAGCATCTCATCACCGTGGATTGCAGCAGATTTAATTTACGATTTTGACATAATTGGTACAGAACATGTGTCCCTCCCTGGTTTCACAGACAAGGCTTAAGTCTAGTCCCAGACTAAAATGCATATCTGAGCTGTTTCAACTGAAAGAAACTTGCATTAGGGGGTAAACGTACCTATTAAGCTCACAATCACTGAAACATTTTTATGTTTATATTGGTTTCAGATATTGATATATAAGATATTGGTTTCAGTACAAGAAGTTATGTTAAAATAAAATATTAATCTCTCACACAATAATATTACATTTTATTTTAAATGACAAAAGCATTTCAATTAAGATTCCATTAAATGCAAAAAGTTTGGCTGTGATTAATGGGTATACATTTATACCCTTTAAGCACACCCCTGTTCCCATTAAGCTCACATCATGTTTTATTAAAAATTCTTGTTAATTTTAAGCAAACTTTTTAAAGAATAACTGAAAAATGTTTTATTTGAAGGTACAAAGTCAATCACAAAAAAACTTAACACTAAAATCAAGCAACAAGGCATTCAATTCGATCAGTTATATATTCACAGTGAAGTGTCATTTAAGCACAATGCAACATCTAGACTAGTCCACATTCAGAAAGTAACACATATTTAAAAATCAAATTCATGGAGATGAACACACAAACTAGCCTCAATATGAAGCCTCTTATTAAATAGATGGCAACTTATTATATTCTAAGCCTGGAATACACTACACAATTCTTTTGCCCAGATTTTCCACTGATTTACAGTCTGGAGAAGTTGACACTAGTTGCCAAAGGTCAGAGCCAGTCTGCAGATTTCAGTTGACATATTTAATAGAAAATCACATAGTGTATGATGGTCAGAGACTGATTTTTTAGCTTCAGACTTTGATTCCATCCAGTCGGAGGAGATCAAACATGTTTGATATTTTCAGACGATTTTAGAACACATATTGTTTTCATTTGTCACATGTCTCCTAGCAACAATGCGAATATTTCTGTGTGAGTTTATTGTGATCAGAAGGTACTTAAAGTCTGGTACAGTCTTAAAAATAAAGGTGTAAGTTTATGATGCCTGGTGTTTTAAAAATATGTTCACATTTCAAAAGCCATTAGTGAATTCCCGCCTTTAGTCACTTTTTTCCTGGACAGATACAACAGGTTTCTGATGGCTCCTTCTTTGTACGAACGGCATGCCTCTTTCATCTTTGGGCATAAACTATAGTTACATCTAGATTTTGTCATCTTAAATCTGTTAAAATGAATTAATAATAATTTTATAAAGATTAACTTAAAGTGACAACCATCAGTTAATATTAAAATATTTACATAGTCGTTTAATGTGGAAGAGCTTAAAGAGAGCACATTGAGTTTAATTGGAGCAGCAACCATTTTTAATACATTTCATGCAATATTAATTAAAATGACAAGATTTTGCAAAATAAATAATCTCTAGGTCATATTTTATGTTTATACATATTTTAATATGAACAACTATTGTTAACAATATCTATGAAATGATACTTTTTCTTATAGATGTCACACTGAAGCTGTGTGATTTTCATAGTAGTGCACCCTTTAAGCTCACCTTAAAATAATGTGAAATCTTTCAAATTGACAGCACTGTAAAATGACAGACCAGCAATAAACTGTCAATTTATAATAATTATGGATGTTAAAGTACAAGCCAGTAATGCCTGTGAAGTAATATATTAGTGTAGCACACAATCTTATACAGCTAGTCTGCTAACTGTGTTCTGTGGCATCTGCGCTGTTTTGCTAAAACTATCTTGAGGAAAATAATTACAGTTAGATCCATATCGAAGTTCCAGTTTATAATTTTGTAGTATATAATTTCCAGTATATAATCTTGCAGTAAGTAGTGAAATTTACCCAATATAAAAGCTTAAATATCTTAAAAATGCACATTTAAGGGGCTCCTCTTTTGGTGAAAGTATTCAGACAGCTTTCAAATGGCTGCCAGACAGTGTGAACACATGGATACCCGTATCTCAGTGTGCAATGATCTGATTGACTTGAAATTACAGGAGGCATCAAGACATCAAGACATTTAAGACATCAAGTAGGATAATACATCATTTTTTTCTTTTTAAAATCTGAGCTCAAAAAATGGTAGTGTGCTTAATGGGTACGTGAGTTTAATAGGTACATTTACCATAACTGATCTTAAAATATGTGAGTGCCACTGTTTTGTCTCAAGATGTACACCAGTAAGGTTTTTTTCTAAAGCACATTTATAAAAGCTACTTAAATGTCCAGACTGATCCTGGCTTAATCTTGTCATGGCGCAATCTTGTGATGGGATTGACTGGATTGTCGGAAGTGAGACATTGCAACAAGTATATTCCCACCTCCGATTTGACCGTTTCTCATATGCAATCTTAAGCGACATTGTGTCCTTGTGTTCTGTTGTTTGAGCTACAAGTTCACAACACATCTCAATTCTCACAAAGATGCCTCTTGTGTCATTGCGTTCTGCCGAGTTTGTTCTTTCAAGGTAGCCAGGCAAAGACCGGTCTCCACAAGAACACAAGTCCGTTCTTTGAATTCTTGGAATTGAGAAACAGTCTTTGTCTCAGATGCAGAATTAATTCTGGAGACACACCGTTCTACACATTTTATTTGTCTCCCTTATTTATAACCCTTTATTTAGATCATCAGCTTGTTACAAGAGAGCTTCATGAACTGAACTAAGTACAGTATGTCAGATAAGAGATACAGACAAAATGCAGGATTAAGAAGCACTGTCCTAAGTAAATGTAACTGTGACCATAATTGTCTACCGCCTGCAAACTGTTTGTGTCTTAAGGACCGTTCCACAATTGCATGTGCAATAATTGTTTATGGTTAACTAAACAAACATGAAAAACATTGTTTAAACCCTTTCCATTAAAGATCTGTAAAGCTTATTTGGATTCTAAAAATTGTTGCTAAACAGTATCCTGAAAAAGGGACATTAATAAAAATGTTTATAAACAGATAAAGCAGTAAATAATTAGTAATTCTCTACTCACCATAGACAGTGAGATTGAATATGCTGAGTGGTGTTTCTGTTCTGGTGCCGAGTACTCGATAAAGTCCAGAGTCTGTGGTTCTGGTGTTTGTGATGCTCAGAGATCCAGTCTGATCCAGCTTCAGTCTGTCTCTGAATCTCTCATCATAAAACTCTCTCTTATTGTCCTTTCTGTTCATTTTAGCTATGAGACTGTTGTTGTTTCCAAATCTCCACATTATCAGTTCATCTCCCATTATATCAGTATCATCAGAGTTTAGAGTGACAGAATCTCCCTCCGTCACTGACACTGACTTCACTTCATCAACACCAAACACACCTGAAGAACACACAGAGATATTTACTCAACAAAAGACTTTCTGATAGTAGCCTATTTGTCATTTTTAAACTGTTTAAAATTTTCATGGCAAAACAACTCTTCACCAAACTAAGTTAAATGTATATTTAAATAATGTGCAATAAATGATACAAATTAATTTGTATGTTGTTCCTTATGTCACTGCATAAATGACATATTTTGAGTAGTCTGACACAACATGAAAATAATAATGGAAATAATAACAGAATGATGTGTATCGAGACAAATCATAATATATACAGAAATGAAGTCATACAAATACTTACCACTCCATAAGCTCAAACAAAATAATATAAACATGTCAAATAAGTTTTTTGGCATTTCGTTGAACGGTTATTAGGTTTACAACAGTTCCTAATTTTGTAAAGGCTATATTTAAACACAACAAAACGCAAAATACAACAATGTAATAATAAACGTTGAACGTTTCGCAATAAAGCGACAAAAGCGCTGAAGGGGAGACTGCCGCTGGTCTGTAATAAAGTGGCATTTTCTAAGCACTGCTTCGTAAAGCTTCGAAACTTCTATGAATCATTTGTTTTGAATCAATGACTCGGAGCGCGAATCATGCTGCCAGTCACGTGATTTCAGTAAACGAGGCTTCGTTACGTCTTTAATGTTTCGACATTGCAATGGCTTGCCGCTGGAGGGCGTTGCCTGTAAAGTTTGTACACATGACATTTATAATTAAAATGATAGGAAGAATAGCAGTCCATAGGCTCTTATTGGCCTATTCAACGGAGCCGTCCAGAACAAACAAAACATATTATACAGGCACTTAATGTTTAATGGTAGGCCTATTAGATTAGTTAATTGCATTGCGTGCTTTCAGTAAAATATTTTCTATTGGTTTGGGAATATAAATACTGCATGTTTAGCCTGAGTTTTTCTTGCATTCACGGTTTTGACCAGCAGGCGTTACAGCCTGAGGAGTTTCGGTTCAAATGGTTCAAAGCTTCACAAAGGTCGTGTCTCCATCACTACATAAACTAATTGGGGGAACACAACAATTAAAATAAATAAATTTAAGAATTAGCATAAAATATGGGATGTTTTCAAAGCTTTTTATTGGAGGGCAGATTTTGAAATTATGAGAACAGTAAAAGTGAATTTAAAGTGATGTGTCTTGCATTGTGAATGTGGCACAAATAAAGTCCAGGACATTAAGCTCCCTATTGTCAGAAACACCAGAATGAAAAAGAACATTAATTAAAAGAAAGAAAAGGAAATATTAAAGAAATATTACACACACTGAAGAATGCAAGATGCTGAAATATGAAGTCAGAAGTGTTTAGTGTAAGAACAGAAATAGAATAAATGTGAGGGAGAATATACTTTTTTTGGTAAAAAAAGAGCAGAGTGGAGAAACATTTTACTTTTTAATTTAAATTTATTAATTACTTAAATATGTTAATTTACATGTATTAATGACTTAAATGTATAAATGCACTTAAATATTTATTGCAAGGATAATAAATGAATAATTCTAAAATTGACTTATTTTATCTCCTTTAGACCCTGTGGCCATTGAAATGGACATCACATGATTTTTTGTTTAAACCAATAATTTTTTTTTTTGTTTTTGTTTTTATAATATGTGAGTAATACCTGGTCACTGATCGGTCCCTGATCAGCCAATCACAATGAATATATGACACCTAACTTAATCTGATTGAGCTATATAGGCATCACAAAGACAAACATGACTAAGCAAATAGACAGGAAGAGGATGAAGCCCACATTTTACCTTTTATATACGGATTTACAGTGGAGATCAAAATTAGAGAACAATCTATAAATACTGTTTTCCTGAATTATTGTTAATCGTCATCACTCAAAATTTGAAGGAATATTAGCTAGTTGGTATACAGTAGGCTATTTGACGAAATAACCAAGGCATTAATCAAAATTACAATGATCAAAATTAAAGAACAGTAACCAGTACAGCAGGAAAGAAGATTACATCTAAAATTTTGGAGAGTTGTAGCTGTCAAAAATTGGTAGGAAATGTAGAGGACCCTGCTTTGAATGACTTAAGCACGTCTGCAGCTGCAGGACCATTACTATTTTCTCAGACTGTGCTGGTGCGATCTTGGTCCACTCTTCTTCCACTCTTTTCCATAGTTCGGTAACTGTAGTGGGTTTCTGAGCCATTACCTTTGTTGCCAAATATTTTCCAGAGATTTCCAGTTGGGTTCTGTGGATGCATGATGTTTCCTTAATTCTAATTAGAATTAATGGTATGGTATTATTGTTCATTTTTGTAATTTTCACCTCTGTCTGTCTTACATTACACACATCACATACAAAAATGCCATTTCAATCACACCAAAATGACGCCTGTTGTTGGTGATTTTTTTGTTCTGTTGCATGGAGGCTCTGAATATTAAATTTGAGAAACCATAATAATAGTTATACCAGGATTTATGACCAGGATTCCTGCTCTTTCAATACTGCCTTTCTTTCTAATGGTTAGTGAGTCCAGGGTGGGCCTCACCTTGCATTCTGTACATGTATCCATCTGTCCATCAATCCATTCATCCATCCAAAATTTTGACATAAGAATAATTTATTGACAAACTAATTTTTATTTGTTTATCACAAAATAATGATCTGCACTCTCTTTTCTTTGGACCATAATCGTATTATTATCATCATCATTGTTATTATTATTATTATTACTACCTTGTTTTTATTTTACTTTCAGTTTGTATATTTTTGCAAACAGCTTCACTTATTGCATATTTTGTATTGTATTGTCTTGTCCAAATACTCAAAACAAAAAGCAACACTGCAAATGCTGACAGTCTTATTTATTTGTTTATTTATTTATGTATGTATGCATGCTGAGTTTGAAAAAGACAATAAGGAGAATTGGCTGGTCCACACAAACAGCAGATGGCGGTAATGAGCTATTTTGGTTTCCGCCATTAAACCACACCAAAAGAAGAAGAGTAGGAAGAAGAAGAAACCCGTTAGATTCTCCGCCATTACAGTCTTCTGCGGTTCGATATTGTCTTTCAGCTTTGGAAACGTAAATGTACTTTTCTTTAGTAGTATATAAATCATCATTAAAATTAATTAGTCAGTCACCGTCGGTATAAAAACCTCTCTGCTTGTATTCAGAGGGTCTGTTAACAGTCATCGCTGTCGGTCGTGGGTGTGGTTCAGAAACAAACGAGTATTAATTATAATATCCACTCAAAGCTGATTTTGCTGGAACCTTCAACATGAAAAGCACCTTCAAAATCGGTCAGATTTTTCTACTAATGTGCGGTAAGTGCATGATTTCTGTGTTTGTTTTTTACACTTTCGGTTTCACTTTTGAGTGATGTGGTGATCATTGGCTGATGTTCTTTCATTCTTAAACTTGATTACCTTTTTAACAACGATCACATTAATCTAGATTAATTTGGACATGCCCTGCTCCACAAATTGTAATTACTTGTCTCCTTCACTTTTTCAAGACGCATATATATATACAAGTCACTGGTGTTTGGTATAGAGTTTTTGGCTCAAGATCTGCATTTAAAGTCACACCAGAGGTGTTCAGCTGCTTTCTGCAGACCAGTCAAGTTCTTCCACACTGACTAAATCAATCATTTCTTTTTGAACCTTGCCTTATACACAGAGGCATTGTCATGTTAGAATAGAAAAGGGTCCTGTCCAAACTGTTGCTTTAAAATTAGAAGCAAACAATTCCCTAGAATATCATTATATGCTTAAACATTAAGATTTGTACTCATGGAAATTACTAAAGTAGTCAAACCTGTTCATTAGAAGGGGGTGAGTGACCCAATACTTTTGGCAATATGGTGTATTAGATATAGTGAATTTTAAGTCTATGTAATGCATACAAATTTGAAGTCCTTTATTACTTAGACCAGGGATGGGCAACTTCGGTCCTGGAGGGCCACTGTCCTGCAGAGTTTAGCATATAAAGTTTGTCATATGTAACAAATTGTACTATGCACTTTCTCTGCAGCAGTTCAGTCTGTGTCCTCCGCTATATTTTCAGATGCCCTCGTTTCAAACTACTGTATATCGATATAAACAGTATTGCCTTATATCGTAACGCTTATAAAGAATATATCGATATATTGTACAAACTCGATATACCGCCCAGCCCTAGCTCCAACCCTAATCAAACACACCTGCCTGTAGCTTTCTAGTCAGGTGTGTTTGATTAGGGTTGGCACTAAACTCTGCAGGACAGTGGTCCTCCAGGACCGAAGTTGCCCATCCCTGACTTAGACACGCACAGACATCAAGAACCAGCATATGAATCTCAACAATAGTGACAATCAACAAAATGCTTCATGCTGTAATGCATGCTGGGTAACACCATAGTAAAAACTCCCATCATGCACTGCAGTATGAAAAATTATTGTCACCACTGTTGAGGATCTTATGATAAGTGTTCATGTCTAAAAGCCTGAGCCAATACAGATCTTTCTTTTTGTTCAATATTGAAGCATTACAGTGGCATTTCTTTAATATGACTTTTTTGGCAGTTCTGTAACAGCTGAATGTCAGTCAATAAACCAAAGAGAGAGACCACTTTATGATGTTCATTCATGAGTTATAAGTGGAAATCGTAAGGTAATCTGCTACGTCAAGCTTTTGATTAAGCAACGCATAAATGTTTGCTGTGAAATAATATTGCAATTGCTTAAAAACAAATAAAACAATACTTTGAATTGCTAAAAGGGTCAAGAGACTAACTAAAGCAAACCTTGACCACAATTATGGTGGCATCGTGTGCTTTTATTTATTTATTTATTTTTTCCAGTTGATTCCATCCAAGGCTGTGGCTGAGGTCAGTTGTAGTTCTTGTGTTTCTCTTTTCTTCAGTGATGTTGATTGTTAACAGCAGATGTTCATTAGTGTTACTAATGTTAATTAGTCACTTAATTATCGCATTAACATTAACTCTTTGAGGACTTGGGATTTGATTTGAGACTTGCTTGTGACTTGAAAGGAATGAGTTGGTTCCTCCTCTGGTGAAATCAGCTGCTGAGTTCATGGGTGGAATAAACACATGGCAGGACTTTTACTTTCTGAACCCTGGACTTTACACCTCTGCCAAACGCTGGGTCAAAATAACCAAACCGCTGGGTTTGTCCCTTTTTAACCCAGCATTTTTTAGAGTGTAATGGTGTTCAGCACAGCGCCAAATACTTAAAGACTTAGACGTAATAGGCTATGTATTTTAAAACTTTTTAATCTGGACTACATGTCCTAGATATAGTTTGAAAATGTTTGGATTCTTTATTGTTACACTTTACATTAAGGCTCAATTAGTTAATATTAGATAATTCATTAGTTAGCATAAACTGCCAATGAAAATGTTTTCTAAACATTCATTAATCTTAGTTCATTTTTACATTTAACATGTTGTTAAAATCAAAAGTTTAACTGTATTATTTAATGAACCCAAGCTAACATTAACTAACAGTTGTATTTTTTAACAAAGAATAATAACTTCCGTAACAAATGTATTGCTCATTGTTGTTAGTGAATTAACTAAGGTTAACTAATGAGACCTGATTGTAAAGTGTTACTTATTGTTCTTTATAATTTTTTTTTTCTATAATCTGTTTGAAACATTTTTTATACAATTTTTGTGTATTGCTTTATTGCATTTAAATGTTCAGTTCTTTTTGTTATAAGAAAAAAGAACCTGTTATACTATATTATGACAACTAAATTTCAATATCGTGATGATACCATATCCCATGATAAAAGCTTTACATGAAAATTTGATACCGTCATATGCCCTATGCTTGCAAAGGTGGTTCAGTTTGGGTCAGCTTGTTGTTCTTGGCTGTCGTTATCAGGGTTGCCAATTTAGCAAATTTGGGCCAGATATACTAAACAAATAAGCAATTAAAACAAACAAGCACGAATTAGCATAGGGTCTTAAACAAGCAGAGCGAATGAGAATCAGGCGCATATAATCTACTAAAAACACAGGTGCAAAATGTGTTAAATAATGGTGCATGTAAATTTGCATGATTCATATTTAAATACTCTCCTCCCATAAATTTAGCATCTGAAAGGGAAACTCCTACAAATGCATATGCAATAAGGTCAGGCCTTTTCATTGCTAATTTTTCACTGTGTGCCTTTTAAGGCAAGCTCACACTATACATGACTATTGGCTGGACTTTTTGGCTGAAGTCTGCAACAAAACCCCTAGATCTCAGCAAAATCAGTGCTCGTTGTGGTTGCCGATGCTCATTAGGTATGCACACAGCTATGATAAGATTATGACGGATGACAGGAAACCTTTTTTTGTATACCGTGAGCACCACAGCAATTAAGATGCTATAACAGTTCTGTAGTGTAGAGCCCTGCGTGGGGCTGTTTTCTTAAACACGCACCCGCCCGCTCCCGCTGAATTTCTGACAAGGACCGGCCGCTCCCGCAACCTGTGTGTTCCACTCCCGCCCGCTCCCGTGGACTTTCTCTCAGAGCTTGTGAAAAATGTACACAAATACTCAGACTAAATATTCGTTCAAGTTAACATCCAGAATAACAGGCTTTAAACATGATTGCGTCTAAATAAGATGAAGTAATGCTAAACCAAAGCACCACACGTGACAAAAACAGTGGGCATTTTTTTTTAATTAGCGCTATAAAACATTCACCGTTAAAACAAAGCCACAACAAGAGGCACATCAGTTTTTAAACGTAGCCTACTGCATGATACACACACACCAAACGATTGACTAAACAAAGAGTTTAACTGTTAACAAACAGTTTAAGTAAATAAGCCAATACAGAATATGAAATAACTAACTTATTAAATAAATAAACACATAGAAATGAGACAATAGGTGGGTCAAAGATGAAAAGGGTGTTTCCAGCATCAAAAAATAAAAGTATAATACAACTTCAAATTTAATTTTTTTCCTATACATTAGAATGTGTCCTGTTTAACTTTATATTTTTCTGAACAAAAAATAATGACAATCATGCATTTTTTACCATGTTTGACAGAAAACACACACTAAAATGTCATTCAGTGTAACAATATTTATATACCAAAAAATCTGGTTAGGCATATTTTAAACATGAATCATTTGATGACATATTAAAAGACTATTTAAGCATCACAGTGCAGCCCTCAAATATCAATTAACTTTATTTTTTACTTTTTTATACTTTGCTAATGTCCTTCAAACCACTAGGTTTTCCCATTTGCCAGGAAAAGTTTTTGTAAGGAAGTGAAAGTCATTTAAAATATAATAAAATTTAGTATGATCACACATTCTTTTTTTGTATTTTAATATGTACAAGTCAGAATAAGTATATTGTTTCATTTTTACATAAATATATCTGTTACGAGTGACAACTTGCCAAAAAAAAAGAGATAATATTGCCATTGTTCCCATAACTGAAATGTTTTTAGTATTAATCTGTGTCATTAAATTAGTTTTAATAATATTCCTGAGTAAATGACTGCAGAAGCAAATGTTGAAATATAATAACCATTTTACTGATGCTCCCCTGCTGTGCTTGCTTAGCTTATCACTTCGTTTCTAACTTGCTCGGCCTCAAAATTGCTACTTGCAGCCATATTTATTAATACTTTCTGTTTGCCAACATAAATGACATTATCAGGATGAATATTTGGGGTGGAGAGTCCCCTCAGCACAACTAACGATAACTGCACATAGAAACGATATTGTTGGAATATCTTTTATATTGTTTTATTCCAGCTGATGAATGATAAAAGCATTGACAGCCAATCAGAATCCATTCAACTTTAAAGAGCTCCAGCATTTAAAGTGGTAGACAACAAACCTGCAGCACATGCTTAGAATGAACAGTGCTATCGTTCATTGGTGTGGAGGCAAACATAGTTACTGTTATAGTTATTTTACAGTCATTGCCTGTTGTGAAGAAGCTTTAAGAGTGCCACCTAAGATACTGGGTCCACACTTACTTTATTAGCCTTTTGACTTTTTACAGTGCCTACCGTCTTCCTCTGTTCATGGGTGTCTGTAATTAATCAATAACACAAATTAAACAATACCAAAATGCATTCAAATATTAATATTTATTAAGTTTAACACATATTTGTCAATGCTAAACATTCCTCATTAATCTGTAATATCAATAAGATGCTAAAATTGGTATTTATACAGTTTATACAATCCCGCCCGCAGCAAAGGTAAAACCGCCAGCTCCTGCGAGATTTGCGTTGGGTCCCGCGGGAGCCCAAACCCAATGCAACCCTCTACTGTAGTGTGAGCATTAGTAAATCCTTTCAGTAGTTTTTTTTTTTTTTTTTATGTCAGAAGAGTGTTGTGCTCTGGTGCAAACTGGTGTAAATCTGGCCCATGGTCACTAGATTAGCCATTTTTCAGACACCTGTAGTGATTTTTTTTTATTTTATTTTTTTATTTTTATATTATTTTATTTTATTTATTTATTTTTTCAAAAAAGTGACTGGTGACAAATCTAGCAACTTTCTTGATTGTTGGTTAACGTGGTTTATAATGTAGTCTCTATCACACTTGTTCCATTGTCTGACAAAAATATGTAAATGAGAACAACTTTATTGGACATATATTACAATACAGTATGTGAGCATTGGAGAGAAAACAGATGTAAACTGCCGATTAGCTATTTTACATTAAAAATAGTTGCCAACACTGGTCATTATTGAAAGAAATTATGCCATATTTAGCATAGGTACAGTAGTATTTACAGGAGATATGTTCATGTTCGGGTGCAGAGCTGCAGCCCGCTATGTGACTGCAGTTTCAGGACAGCAGCACCAGGCCGGCAGTTATTAAAAGCAAATTAAACTTTTTGAACATTAAAACATGTAAACCTCAGGCAGGCCCACACTTTGAGGGGGCCCTACGGTGAACACCTCGCAACGGGCCCTGCGTCATCTAAGGACGGCCCTGACCTTAGGAATGTAACGATATTGTAGCTGGTGTTTGGTGAGCGCACTGGCGCCGTTGTCCTGTGGCTGCCGTTGCATCATCCAGCTGGATGCTGCACACTGGTGGTGGTTGAGGAGAGACCCCCCACATGATTGTAAAGCGCTTTGGGTGTACAGCAATACACTATAAAGTACTATATAAATGCATCAATCATTCATTCATCAATAATGAATGCAGTGAACTCTTTTATTGCATGTGCTGTGAGTTTAGTGTGTGTTTGGGAATGCAACAGCCACCAGTTATGCTTTATTTTCGCGGCAGATGATTACAGCATTTCATTAGATTTGTAGTGAAACGCATTTTTGTAAGCCTGTTTTCACTGAAGCTGGAGTTTTCTTCCTAAATAAAAGCTCTACCGCCATTTCCGTCAAAATAAAAGCTTAAAAGTGCAGTATGAATTGCTGACAGTTAGAGGTTTAAAAGCAGTCCAAATTCAACATTTCTCTTTCAAGTGTACAAATTAGGAAATAATAAGTATTGCAATTTCTCTACTGTAGAGTAAAGCAAAAATAATATACCTATTAAATATTCATTTTAATTTATTTTACAGTGCAATTGTTTTACAACATATGACTACTACTGTCATTGTTATTATTATACTCTAATCTAATTAGTTTGGCTTCCTAAAACACCAGTGTGAATGTAATTTAGACTGAGACAGTATATTAGGCTGAGTCCCCTTCAAAGTTCAGGTACAAGTCAGTTCACTGACTTTTTTCTGACTTAAGTTTTCTTAGTTGAGAACATGGGTTGGAGCTCTTAATTTTGAACTCTCAAAATGCACTAGATAGGATCATTTAACTTTAAAATGTACAAAATGTTCATTTTCCCCAGTTCTTCATTTGTCTTTTTTTTTTCTTTTTAAATATTGCAATAAATATCGTATTGTGGACTTCATTTTGCAATCATATCGTATTGTGAGATTTTGATATTGTTACATTCCTAGTAAACCTATTAGCAGACTTGTAGCAGACCCTATAATGGAAAATATGAACCAGTAAATGAGCATAATAAGGGCTCTTCAATAAGTCACATTGTATTTTAGACAAGACTGATCACAATTATCTCTTCATTAATACTACCTGCAGTGCCTATATGAGTTTAATCTCTGAGAAACTGTGTCTGTTTATTCTCCAGGTGTGTTTGGTGTTGATGCAGATGTAGTGAAGTCAGTGATGGAGGGAGATTCTGTCACTCTACGCCCTGATCTTACTAAAATACAGGGATTTATTCTGATACTTTGGAGGTTTGGAGAGAAAGGTTCCACCATTGCTCAAATCGACGGGAAAGAGATCTCATATCCTAATCACACTGAGATATTCACAGACAGACTGCAGCTGGATCATCAGACTGGATCTCTGACCATCAAGAACATGAGAACCAAACACACTGGACTTTATAAACTACAGATGGACCACACAACTGGGACCCAATCTAAGCAGGAATTCAGTGTTACTGTTTATGGTGAGGATATATATATATATATATATATATATATATATATATATTTAATAATTTGACTTTTTCCGTTTCTTTGTGTGTTGCTAATTAAACTGAATTATGATGAGATTTAAAGTGGGCAGATATTTTTAGTTTAATTCCGATGGTAATAGTATTGAAAGCAGAGTCAACTGGTAAATGTAATTAGGAATTGTAATTCTATCTGTTGAACTCGGACAAGTGCAGTGATTCAAACAGTAAAAAGATCCTGTGCTGTTATATGAAATAAGATGACTTATCAAATTAGTCAACCGAATAACTGTTGTACATCTCAAGCTGATTATTTTTATTAATCTGTATAGGCCTTGTTATTGCAAACCTTTAGTCCACAGTGAAGACAGACAGGAGCTTTGTCTTACTCCTGCTCAGTCAATACAAGCAATTGCTGAATGTTACTGCTTCTGTTTGAAGTTTATTTCTAACAAAACACATGCAAAACTGACAAAGTAAGGTGTGAAAACATAGTCCACAGTCCATTAGGTTGTTTGCATCCTTGAGTGTGTGTGAACACAGTCATTGGTCTATCATTGGTTTGTGCTCCATCATTAACTTTACTGTACATCTGTGCATTTGTGCTCCTTTACCTTTGGAGGGAGCAGAGAGTCAGTCAAAATAAATATACATGTTAAATAAAGAATTAATTCAAATGAAATGCATTGAAGGAAAATTAAATACCGTATTTAAACAAATTAATATGTTGCTTCTACATGTATTATTTAGTAACCGTAAGATAAACTAATTGACTGTGATGTGAAACTTGATATTCTAGTAACAGTGTTCAGTATACTTATTTTCTGTCTGTGAATCTGTTTCATGTAGAGCCTCCATCTGTTATTGCTGGGGCTGAAGCTGAAATGAAGATCGTGTCAGTGACGGAGGGAGATCCTGTCACTCTTCATGTTCCTCAACTACAAGGAAATGAGCTGATAGTGTGGAGGTTTGGAGATGAAGGAAAACTCATAGCTAAACATGATATAGAGACCAAGAGCTCATTAGTATATGATAATGATGAGAGATTCAGAGACAGACTGCAGCTGGATCAGACTGGATCTCTGATCATCACAAACACCAGAACCATAGACTCTGGACTTTATACAGTGAAGATCAACAGCAACAAACAGACTTCAGACAAGAGATTCATTGTTACTGTCAGTGGTGAGGAACTCAAGTCTGATTGTAATGATTGTTTATCAGCTGTCTGGGAATGATTGTATTAGTTAAAACTGTTTCTGTCTTAGATTTCTGACACCTGTGAATATATCTGTAATAAATATTGATTATTGTCAGGCTTATAATGAGAATGTTAACATTTAATTAGTTTAATCTTCATTGTTGTTTTAACGTTTCTATGTAATTATCACAATCATTAACATTAAGATCTACTTATCAAATACACATTTAGATTATATAGTGCTGATGTTTCTAGTGTTTATAGATCAGACACACATTCACTTTAATGACTGTCTCTCTTTATCATTACAGTATCAGATCTTCACTCAGGTTATATAGTGCTGATGTTTCTAGTGCTTGATATATTTCAGACACTCATTCACACTAATGTCTGTTTCTCTTTATCATTTCAGTACCAGGTCTGTCTCCAGCTGCTGTAGCAGGGATAGTTGTTGTTGTTCTTCTGCTGGTGTCTGCAGCTGTAGCTGCTGGTGTGATGTACTACTGTCGCCGCAGGACCACTAATCTACCAAGCCAAACATGTAAGTATTACAGCTGATACAGCAAGAGAAAAAACATTGAGCTTTATTGTGGTTCAGTAGAGTTTAAATGTATAGTATGATTTTTCAGTCAACATTTCTACTTTAACACAAGTTCTGCTTGTAATTGATGCAAAAATTAATGTGTGTGATTTGTCTAGTATTGAGCTGAATTACATTAATATATTAATTATTGAATCATTATCTGTTTAAAATACTGAATTTAAGATGTTTTTGATTATGTCTGTTTGTGTTTTTGTAGTTTTGTTCTTCTATTGAAGGTTGAGATATTTAGCAGAAAGTTGATTAAAATCACAGTCCTGCTGTCCTTCAGTCCTTCATCTTGAGTTTTATTTGGGCTGCCCGAGTCTTTCATAGCACCTCACAGATGTGTTTGTGTTTTTATCATTATGTGTGGCTTCATTCAATTTTTTCATTTAAACGTCATAAACTATTATTACAGAAACTCTAAACTGAAAACCAAGATAATGATATGTAGAGAGTGTTTGTGTGTCTACTGTAAATGACACGTATGTTTATAATTCAGCTAATATATCTGAACATGTCCGGTCAGTTAGTGGTATTTATTTATTCAGTAACACTGTAGAATAGGGAACACTTATTCACTATTAACTACGACTTTTCCCTCAATAAATTCCTAATTTTCTGCTTATTAATATTTAGTAATGTAGTTAAGTTTAGGTATTGGGTGGGATTAGGGATGTAGAATAAGGTCCTGTAGAATAAGGCATTAATATGTGCTTAATTACTACTAATATATGGCTAATATTCTAGTAATATGCATGCTAATAAGCAACTAGTTAAGAGACCCTAAAATAAAGTGTTACCATTTATTCCCACAAAGGGAAATATAAATTCTGTTATCATTTACCCACCTTTCTTCTGTCAAATACAAAATAAGAAACCTGGATAAACATTATGGAGCTCTTTTCTATACAACAGTAGTTTTAGTGATCATGTCTGTCAAACTATTTTAAGTATTATTAAGTGTCATCTGTTATAAAAGTATCATGTTAAACTAAACTAAACTAGCATGATTAGCATTTCGCTAGCATGCTTCTAGCATGATTAGCATCTTACTAGCATGTTGATAGCATGATTAGCAAGTGGCTAGCATGTTACTAGCAAGTGACTGTCGCTAATATTATTAACATGTTGCTAGCATGTCGCTAGCATGTTTCTTGCATGATTAGCAAGTGACTAGCATGTCGCTAACATGTTTCTAGCATGATTAGCATGTCGCTAGGATAGATAGATTTTATTAGAAATATTGAGTTTGAATGGATTAGAAATAGTACATAGAAGGGAATTCTGATTGAGTGTAATGGGCTTCAGTGTGTTTAGATTTAAATTTTGACAGTTGGAGCTGGCAAGGTCTGGGCTCATCTGAACATTCTGTCAATGTAAGTCTATGGGAGTTTTATGATTTTTATTCTTCAGTTTTATGAAAACCATAAGTGCGATCAGTTAGAAAAGATAAAGCACACTAAGTCAGATCAGTCTGAAGAGCTGGGCTCATTTTGGTGGTTCTAGCTTGAAAGCTCTAGGAGTAGCGTTCAGAAATGTTAGTGTCATAAGAATAATAATAAGCTTAAATAGCAGATCAGCATGTTTGTTTTCTCAAGCCAACCTAATTATTCACTGATCATCTTCCTGTTCTCTAAAGCTCTGAAATGCAACATAAAAGGTATTTGAGCTACAAACATGAGAGAGGGAATTAGTGGACTGAATGTTTCATAGATGAACTCACACGTGTTTGAGTATGAAAAATAATATTTGAGAATTACAGCAAAGAGTTTCAGTAAACAAACACTTAAACTGCACAGAAAGCTTCAGAAGACTTACAGCACATGAACTCATTTTCTGTGTCTTTAATGTCGTTTGTGGAGGCAACTTTGTGAATGCCGTTATAAGCTGTTATTACATGGAATAGAGCTGAATATTAGTATTTACCTGAAAGAACAGTTTAAAAACAAGTTTGTTCCTTTGACTAAAACCTGATTTTTCAGTGGAAAATATTTTATGAACCAGTTAATTCATGTTTAACACATGCACCATTATTGCAAATTGTTACAGATCTTTAGTAAAGTCCTCCAGAAGATGAAGTGATTATTAGAAGCTCATATGAAGAATCACACAGTATCCTCTCAGTCCTTAAATGATAATGACATGTTCATTTTCAGACTCAGTAATAATCTCCTCTTTTCTCTGTTTCTGTGCTGCTGTCAGGGTCAGTGCCGGCGGGTGATACTGTCACTCTAAACCCTGAGACTGAGATACAGACCGGTGATGAGATACAGTGGCTGTTTGGAGCTGAAGACGCTCTCATAGCTGAAACCAGAAGAGAGACCAGAGAGATGAACACATATTGGGGTCCTGATGAGAGATTCAGAGACGGACTGAAGCTGGACAAGACGACTGGATCACTGATCATCAAGCTCATCGATACTGAACACACTGGACTATATACTCTGAAGATCAGAAGAGGCAGAGAAACCTTACACAAAAGATTCATGGTTTCTGTTGAACGTGAGTCGCTCCAGTCAGTGTAATAATGATCACATTCTTCCTCATTCATTCATTTTGTTTTGAAGTGAATTCAGCTCAAAGTGCTTAATGTTTTGACTCCCTTCAGAGTTTCTTCAGATCATTTCAGTCTACAGTGTGTTTCTGTCTTTGGTTATTATAAATCACTCCATTGGTCTATGTTGTCATATAACCACCTACTGTGACAAAAGTGCTTGATCTAACGTCATCTGTGTATTTTTGTCTTTCTATGCGCTGTTCTCACACATGAAGAGAGGATAAGATCAGTGATGGAGGGAGATCCTGTCACTCTATACTCTGATACTGTAATACAGACAGGTGATGAGATGCAGTGGCTGTTTGATGATGAAGAGCAGCAGACTGTCTTGGCTGAAATCAAGACCACAGAGGTGACTAAATATGAAGGTCCTGATGAGAGATTCAGAGACAGACTGGAGCTGAACAAGAATACAGGATCACTGACCGTCACAAAGTTCACAGCTGCACACGCTGGACTCTACACTCAGAAGATCAGAAGACGCACAGAAACCTTATACAACAGATTATTCATTTATGACGAAGGTAAGTCACTCCAGTGAATGTAATAATGATCACATTCTTCTTCATTTATTCATTTTTTCTGAAGTGAATTCAGCTCAAACTGCTTCATGTTTAGAGGATAATGTCAGTGAGAGCTGTATTTAATGTTTTTATACCGAATTTCATTTTCAGCTGAAACTTTTCACACAGCAGCGTAAAGATCATCACTAATAAAACAGTATCTGCATGATCTGTGCAGAAATGTCAAACTCTGTTGTTCACATTCACACACACTTGATCTAATGTCATCTGTGTATTTCTATCTTTCTCTGCTCTGTTCTCACACATGAAGAGAGGAAGATAATAGCGATGGAGGGAAAATCTGTCACTCTAAACCCTGCTACTGAAATAAACAAAGATGATGTGATACTGTGGCTGTTTAGAGATGAAGAGCAGCAGACTCTTATAGCTGAAATCAAAGGAGAGACCAAAGTCTTTACACATGATGATGCTGCTGGTGAGAGTTTCAGAGACAGACTGGAGCTGAACGAGACGACTGGATCTCTGACCATCAACAACACCAGAACTGCACACTCTGGACGCTATCATCTACAGATCACATCCAGCAGAGGGGTTTCAAAACAGACGTTTATTGTCATTGTTAAAGGTGAGTAGCTGAAGTCAGTATAATAACGATCACAGATCTTCATCAGCAGTTATTCCCCATAATTCTGTTCTTCTGCAGGTAATTCAGCTCAAACTGCTTCATGTTCAGACCTCATTCAGAGATTGTTCTGTAGATTATTTCATTCAGTTTTGAAATCTCCCATTGAACTACATTGTGAAACACTGTTCTGTTGCTGCCCCGAAAAATACTTCCTTAAGCTTTTATTTATATCAGCACTCTATAAAGTTCACTTGGATTTGAAGTTTTGTCTTTGATTCAAATCTGAAGCTGAGACAGTAATATAAAGTTTCTGTTTAAAAAATGGCAAACTGTCTTCATTTCAAACTGATAAAACAGCATCTGAATGATCGTGATGTAGTCATTTCAAACTCTGATCTTCACATGAACACACTTGATCTAAAGACAGATTTGTCTTTGTTTTTCTCTGTTTCTGTGCTGCTGTGGCAGATAAAGTGGAGAAGAAATTACTGAACGAGGGAGATTCTGTCACTCTAAACACTGATACTGAAATACAGAGAGATGATCAGATCCTGTGGATGTTAGGAGCTCAAGACGATCTCATCGCTCAAATCAGAGGAGGGACTGTAGAGATATATGATGATGGTGTTAATAAGAGATTCAGAGACAGACTGAAGCTGAACAAGACGACTGGATCACTGACCATCACAGACATCAGAGCTGAACACACTGGACTTTATAAACTATTGACCATCAGCAGCAGCAGAGGGATCTTGTTCAAGAAATTTAAGCTTTTAATACACTGTAAGTAATTGTCATTCAGTTTATTTTTAAATGCACAGTGTACAAATGATGATGCATTAAATGAACAGTTTTACACTGAACTGAATGTTAATAGACAAAGGTGCACATTATAGTGTGGGACTAATTTGACATTCATTTTGTACAGAGCCGGAAATTAATATACTAATTAGGATTATAAAGATTGAATGTGTATTAACACACGTATCATTTTGTTCTCAAATATATAGTTATTAATGTCACATAATTAGTACAGTGGCAGATCCTGGCACAGGCAATATAGGGGTGGCACAAGACACCGCCTGCAGCTTTCAGACATCTCTTCCTTCTCTTCTTTATAGTTCACTCATGGCATTATTTTAATGTTGAGAGCGCATGAGCATGAGAGCACATCCAGGTAATGCGTGAGCACAGTTCTCTCAGATATACAGTGTGCTCTGTTATTAACTGACTCTGCTCTCTCTCTGATATTGTGTGTGCTCAAACACTATCCTGTGCTCTCGTGAGTCTCTGTGTGCTCTCTCATGGGTTTATTGGTGCTAGAAGCTGTCAACCATCAGACTTTCTGGATTGACCAATGAAATAACAGTGTACCTTTAAATTGTAAAGAAATGAAGGATCCATTATTGTATGTCAAATGTACAAATGTGTCTTATTTTGCCTAGAGCACCAAATAAGCCAGAACCGCTACTACGTGTACATGTATAACACACACACACACACACACTCAAACATCCTGAATGAAACTTTACTGACTTATCTCCTCATTTCTCTGTTTCTGTGTGCTGCTGTGACATGAAGTGGAGTATGTGTCAGTGACTGCAGGAGATTCTGTCACTCTACTCACTGGTCTTACCGGAAAACACACAGCTGATGAGATACAGTGGAGGTTTGGAGATGAAAACTCTCTCATAGCTGAAATCAAAGGAGAGACCGTAGAGACACATGATGTTCCTGATGAGAGATTCAGAGACAAACTGAAGCTGAACAACACGACTGGAGATCTGACCATCAGTAACTCTACAGCTGAATATGCTGGATGTTATAAAGTGAAGATCCACAGCAGTGAAGGAGACACAAGCAGGACGTACAGTGTTAATATCAGAGGTGAGTCGCTCCAGACACTAATAATGATTACATTCTTCCTCATAGATTCAGATTTTTCTGCACATAATTCAGATCAAACTGCTTAATGTTCAAACTCCATTCAGAGTTTGTTCTGTAGATCATTTGATTCTTAAAAAATCTATTATTGAAGATTACTCATTGAGGTGAGGCAGCATCTTTAATCAATTTTATTTCATTCAGCTTTTATTTATATCAGCACTCTGTAACTAACGCAGAAATGTATATTATATTCTTCTCCTCAGAAACACAGCAAACTGTCTTTGTTTTGAACTGATAAAACCGCATCCGAATGATGTTTATAAAGTCATTTTGAACTCTATTGTTCTTATCCACACACTTTATACAGTAATGGATGTCTTTGTGTTTCTCTGGTTCTATGTGCTGCTGTCACAAATGAAGCGAGGAAGAAATCAGAGACGAAGGAGAAGAATGGTGAGAATCTGCTGTTTGCACTGAACATCTTTAACTTTACAACAATATCATGATCTGATGCGTGTGATTTGGCTTTGTTCGGTTTATTCATTCAGATTTCAAACAAATGACTGTAAGTGAGCCAAGTAAACTTTTACATTTCAGATAGCATATTTAGTTCACAAATATAATAAATGTTTATTTTCCAGAAAAGTGCTTAGATTGAATTCATCAAATGAGCAAAATGTGCTGCTGACAATCTGTTAAATGAGTTTATACATTGTAAATGCTTCACTTTAATTTTGATATCTCGTATGAAGAAATCCAGATCAGTACATCATCTATGTTTTTAATTCATCATTGTCTCTGTATTTTCCTTCAGACTCCAGAGAGAACCGAGAGAATGAATCAGCGACTGTAGAGATGCCGCTGTTGAATGGAGAGGATCTGGATGAAGTGAATGAGGAGGACTATGTGAATGTAATGAATGATCAGGAGGGGACGAGTTCACTTTAATAACATAAGACCCGCCCACAAGTGTCAATCATTCTGACATCAACATTTCAGTTCCAGCTACAACAACAAAACATTTTTAATTTGAAAGATGCTATGTGTTATTACTCTGACTCTGCCAACAAATCTAAAAATATATATTTTCAACTTTTTTATTTAGTTTGGCAATTTTTATACAAACAAATGTATGGGCTCAATTCCTTCTTTCACATTTTCTGATCGAGGTTGACTCACTGCTCGTCTTTTTGTTTGACTGGCAATAAAAAATGTGTCAGGTTTTTGAAACTATATGAAAAATTAATTTCTATCGACTCTAAGTTCAGACAGCTCTCTTTCGTTGCTCTTTATTATTATTATTATTATTATATTTTCCCTTTATTGTAAGCTATCTACCCCTTTATTTTGTTTTAATCTTCCTAATTGTATGTATACAGTTATTCTTACTTATATCCTCTTTTCTTTGATAATGTTCTCCTGAAAGTGTTTGTATATTTTCGTCTTTTTTTTTTTTTTAAGAAAAAAAATCAATTTGATCACATTTTTCTTCTTTTATGAGTCTCTAGAATCCGTCCAGTGAAAGTGAGAAATGTTAAACTTGCATGTACAAAGCTTCTTTGGTTTCAGACTGACCAAGAAACATATTTATCAAACACTTTCATGTCATTTTAATAATGTTACGCTTCATACCTGTTACTTTATTAACATAATGCTACTTTGACTTTCACAGCTTTGATTTCATGTGATTGTAGACAGTGAGAGTCAGAAAGTGTCATATATGCTTTTAATAAGACGTTTTATCACAGCAGTGTTTCTCTGACCATTGTATTCACTGTTTTTATATAATTAACACCAGTTCCAGATTAATGTTGATGTTCAGCATCGATTACAGTCTGTTTCCAAAGATCTGAAGCACTTGAAATGAGCTTTATTGCACTTGTATCAAAAACATGTAAAATCACATTTGTTCAGTTCTAGTATTGATGTGATACCGCATGTGTTGTGCTTTGTGTTGTTTTATTAAATTTGTCAAAAGCATCTGCTCGATGAATGTTCATGTTGGATATTGATATATGGTTGGTCTTAATGTTGGATAATTTCTGTCATCTAGTGGACAAACACTGATACAGATGTTGCTTCCTAACAGCTGTTTTTAAATGCAATACATTAACAATGTGCCTAAATATACATTTGTATGTACTAAATATAATAAAAAGACAAATTGTGTGAAATGTGTTGCTGCATACGTTCACATGTTCTATGATTGATACAAAATCAAATGTACAGAGTAAACTGAATATGACCAGAAACAGTTTTACTGAAACAGTGCTAAATAATAATAATGTTTTGTGGTCAAAAGAGACATGTTTCATTATTTTAGAGTTTACATTTTTTATTTTATTATTTTATAGTTAAAATTATCATCTAGACAGGCTTTTATTGCGATTGTCAACTGCTGCAAAGAAAATGCTTTTATATGCACTATCTTTATCTTTTTCAGCACACGATGGCAGAAGAAAATAGAAATGTGAAATATTAGTAAATGGGATATGATCCCTGTCTTGCATTGTAAATGTGAGAGATGTGCAATACAAATATAGAATAAAAAAAAATAATAAACGTTTCTATTTTAACTAAATTCAAATAATCACATTTCTATTTTCAATTTCATATTTCTATTTCAATCTTTTAGCTCATCAAAAAATCGATGAAAACAACACATACCAGATTTAAATAAGCAGCACAACTGTTTTCATCGAAGAAGAGTAATGTTGTAAATTAATAAATAAATAGACAAAAAAAGAGACGCATGACTGTCAATTAATATACAAAGGTTTAAGAGAGAATGATTCACTGGTAAAATGTTATACTAGAAATTTATATGTTGTTTGCACATGGCTTTATTTAATCAGAATACAGCTTTTTTTTTCTTTCAAAAAAGACTTCAATGTAAGATGAAGTTAATGTCTAACCAGCCTCTAGAGGCTAACAGACCATGCTGACCAGAAGAGAAGAGAGAAATCAAAGTACACCATGATTTACAGAATAAATATGCTGTAAATTCTTAACAATAAAGTGTTATGAATGTTCTAGTATAATTATAGCCAAATGTTAACGGAAGGAGACCATTTCATGAATCCATCTTTGGGAACAAAAAGGTTTTCAATCATCATCAGTATGAAAAATCTTAAAGATAAATATTACACATAACTCATTTAGAAAAATATAGATTTTAGGAGATTATGGAAATATGTAATAACTAATGTACAGATTATTAAAAAGAAAACCGTTTTTAAGGCCTTGTTTTTCCATGTTCAGTCACTAGTTGGCGCTCCAGCAAGGTCTTCAGTAGAGATGCTGTCTGTACACCATTAAACAGGTTATAAACCCCTGATAAAATACATTAAATATCAGGATTTTAACAGAAGCACTTTACACTGCAGCCTGTTTACGGTTAAAGTGTCTTTAAAGTTGCAGTTTTTCTCTCTCATTTGTTCTCAATTGATCATTTGCTACTATATTCACACAAAATGCATGTTTTGTTGATGTGAATCATTCAGATTATTGTGCTGAGCTCATATCTTGCTAAAAAAATTAATGTGGTGATTTAGTGACTGCTGCAGCTGATGTCGGTGGTTTAGTTGATCTGGAGTTTGATTATTGTTTTGTGGGAAGCAGAGAAACACTGACTGAACCAAACAATGAGTTGATCAGACCAAACATTTATCAGACTAAACTCAGTCCGTTGATCTGATTTCACTCCATGAGTCTGATTGTGATGTCTAGTCAACAACCAATCGAATCACAGCTTCAAGAGTATCACGACAGACTCTTTTAAAGAGACTCATGTGAGGCCCCTCCCGGTAGGCGCGTCCCGCGCCGTAACAGTTCCAACCGGGAGGGGGGGTGGGCGTCCTGGATGCCGGAGCAGGACGGATACCAAGATATAGAGGAGGCATCCAGGGCGGATCAGGAGGTTCCGGCGGCCATGGCAGGTCAGGGGACTCCGAGGGCCATGGCGGATCAGGGGACTCCGGCGGCCTTGGAGGATCAGGGGATTCCGGCGGCCTTGGAGGATCCGCCTCCGATACCTCGGCCCCTGCCCCCGCCTCGGTCTCTACGGCCGGAGACAGGGACAAGGGAGCAAACAACATAATCAAACACAGGTGGAGACGATCAAACGATAATTAACTAAATGAGGACAGGAACAAAACCAAAATAAGGGAAACGAGGACTAGGGCAGACAGACATGTAACAGAAACATAATCATAAAATAATAAATTACATAGCCTGAGATGGCACAATAAAATTTCTTGTCATTTTAAGGTGTCTTCATTTCATGGATATTTAAAAATGCTGATTAAACTTATTTTATTTTTAATTTTTCCATGTGGAAAAGGCACCGATTTCGTGGAATGACCCAAATATATTCTTCCTTACATCAAGGGTCCACACTCCAGCCCAGGTGGTGGGAATGCACCTATCACTTGTTTGCCAACCGCCATAAAAACTCAATAGAAGAAGAAGAGAAAAGGAAGAGGAAGAGGAAGAGGAAGAAGAAGATTTACCTCTCTGGTTACCTCTGTTTAGTTTCTCAATTTCCAATGCCTATAGTAGACCTTCAGATTTTGGAAGAAATTAATTAAAAAAGGTTATGTTTCTAAAAATAAGATGGCAAAAAAATAAATAAAATAAAATACCTGGATCAAAATTAGTCAGGAAATTAAAATATTCACAGATGGATCAAAAGATCCTGTTTCAGGAAATACAGCAGTTTCTATATTTTCCTCATTTTAAAATTAGAATTACAAAAAGGACAAGTAATCATTTATCAGTTTACTCAGCAGAAATGATAGCCATTCTGATGGCTCTTAATTGGGTCGAGGAAATACAGCCATTAAGAACAGTTATATATTCAGACTCATATTCTGTCTAGTTTATTAAGCGGCAAGTCTACATCTAGACAAGACATACTGTATGATATTCTACAAAGCATGTTCAAAATTCAACAAAATATAGGTTAAGTATATCATTTTTATGGGTACCGGCACATGTTGGGATAGAGGGAAATGAGGAAGCTGATCAAATGGCCAAAAAGGCACTAAAACAAACCGAGATATAAACATATCAGTAAGTAAAGCAGAAATGAAAGGAATAATTAGAGGGTCTATTAAATGGCAAAAGATGTGGGATGGGGAGGTAAAGGGTCGTCATCTAGCCTATACAACATTCAAAAACAAGTTGGAAATGGAAGGGAAAACTTTGGAAGTAGGAAGGAGGACACAATAATATCTAGACTCCGTATTGGTCATACAGCTCTTAATCAATTACTATTTATTATTGGTAAACATGAATCAGGTAATTGCATTAAATGTGGTAGCCTAGAGACTGTGGAACATATCCTATTACACTGTGAAGCTGAAGCATATGAAAGAGAAAGAATGTGATTAATAGAAGAATTACGTTTTTTTTTTTTTTTTTAATATTGAAAATATAATAATTAAGACAATACTAAAGAATGCTCCAGCAAAGTATAAAGTCTATGCAATTATAAGATATTTGAAAGCAATAGTTTTAATAAATAGAATTTAAAGGTTACATAATGAAGTATATAGAATAACTGCATCCTTTTTAATACTTTTTGGTTAAAAGATTTTATAAACCAATTTGACCAATTTCCGTCATGCGCCACACACACACACACACACACTCCATTCCAGTAGGTGGCGGAAATGCACCTTTTAAGTAGGTTTGCCAACCGCCATTAAAAAGAAAAAAAGAAGAAGAAAGAAAGAAAGAAGAAGAAAGAAGATTGACGCTTCCGTTATAAGCAAGAGGGTCTTTTTATTTATTTTTTTATTGCATTTCAAACCATTACAATATTTGAAACTTAACAAGGGGCATACGGACATCATCATATGTAGATATAAGGGCTACACAAACCAGCATAATAAAAATAAATAAATAAATAAAATAAACTTTTACAAAAAGTTTTAGAAGCCTTTGAATTCAAAGGTTTGGACACATTCTTACAAGAAGTGAAAAAAGATTTTACATCAGAAGAAAACATTCTAAAGTTAGGTTTACAATGAATAGTTCTGGCTTTATGAAGGTGAAATTTACCCAGAAGACAAAGCAGTAATACAGTATGTTCAAGATTGAAAATCTGACAGGAAAATTATAGATTCTGTAATTTCATTTTGTAACAGAGAGAAATTAACACGGTAACTTCTGACCAAAAAGACTTGGAGAATGGGCAATGATAAAACAGATGTAGAAAGGATTCTTCATCAGTATTACAAAATGAACACAATGAAGATATATTCTCAAAAAACCTGCTTAAGAATAAATTAGAAGGGTAGTATCTGTGAACAATTTTGAAATGTAGTTCTTTAATTTTACATGGAATAAAAAATCTGAGGAAGAGTCCATAAGTTATTCAAATCAGAGTCCGGATAACAGATCCTCCATTTAGATTGTGCTTTAGAGGGGCATCCTGGAGTTGAAGAAAGGGCATTTCTGATAAAGACGTTATTGCATTTTTTATCTAATACATAAACTCCATTAAATGCAAGTGTAGGAAAATGGTTGATTACAGAGCCATAACATAAATGTGCTTTAACCCTTTCACACGTGAGTTTAAATATTTTAGCTGAGCCCCCGGCGTGAGTTTTTTTAGGCGACCGTTATTTTAGAATGTATAGCGTTATTGTTTCCATGGCGACGCGTCATGCTTGTCATGTGACACACCGCAGCCCTAATAGCGCTGTATGACACATGGATTGCTTTTATTTCGTTTTTCCTTTTTTTAATATTAATATTCACAAACATACTCGCTATATTACGAAATATCTGATATTCCGATTCTGAAATATGTGCAAGTAAATGTGTTTGGTTGTTTAAACACGTTTATAATGATCGCGTTAGTTGATCTATACCGGGTGATGGGCGCCGCCATGTTTGCTCGCGCTGAATCCAGCTGTGGGATTTACAACACGCAAATTCATCCTCTCCTCCCGAAACACGTTAAAATAAGTCTCCGGTTAAACTGGGAGAAGAGCAGAGTAAACTTTAAAGTATCTACACAATCTGTATATGATATCAATAAAACATGTCGTCAGATTATATTTGTAAGGATCATTATTGCTGCTTCCATAGACATCAGTGCATATTTTACAAACTATAAATGTATTGTTTTGTTAGTACTTATGTGTATTTAAATGTCTGAAATCTAAAATAAGAATTATATGGTTGAAAACTGAATAAGTGATAATATGACAAGCGCTCGCGGGTCTGATCTGGATCCGCGCCAGAAAGCAGATTTGAATTCAGCAGTCTCACGGCAGTTCGTGATATAGTCACGAAATTTAATCTATTGATTCGTGTTCATGGACACGAATTTCCCTCTTTTTTCGTGTCAGGCAGCACGACTTTCATCTAATGTATTTCAATAGGAAATTTATTTCGTGCCCTCCACCACGTTTTTCTTTTTGCCACTGGGTACCCCAGACGCTGTATTTTTCTGATTTGTTATTCTTTTCTTTTCTTAATATTCAAGCACTATTACTCAACATTTAATCAGGAGATTTTATCCTTGTTTTTCTTGCTTTATTCTGTAAGCTACTCGCTATTATAAACCATCGTCAGTGGTTCCTTGCAGTCAAATATACACACATATCTGATCTGATTCAAATGATTCATGATACGCGATCCGACTGCAGCGGTTCGAAACAGTGAATCAGTTCAACTGGGCGCTTGAAACAGTGAATCAGTTCAACTGGAGCGCTTGAAACAGTGAATCAGTTCAACTGGGCGTTTGAAACAGTGAATCAGTTCAACTGGAGCGCTTGAAACAGTGAATCAGTTCAACTGGAGCGGTTCGAAACAGTGAATCAGTTCAACTGGGCGGTTCGAAACAGTGAATCAGTTCAACTGGGCGGTTCGAAACAGTGAATCAGTTCAACTGGGCGCTTGAAACAGTGAATCAGTTCAACTGGAGCGCTTGAAACAGTGAATCAGTTCAACTGGGCGCTTGAAACAGTGAATCAGTTCAACTGGAGCGGTTCGAAACAGTGAATCAGTTCAACTGGAGCGGTTCGAAACAGTGAATCAGTTCAACTGGAGCGGTTCGAAACAGTGAATCAGTTCAACTGGAGCGCTTCGAAACAGTGAATCAGTTCAACTGGAGCGGTTCGAAACAGTGAATCAGTTCAACTGGAGCGGTTCGAAACAGTGAATCAGTTCAACTGGAGCGGTTCGAAACAGTGAATCAGTTCAACTGGGCGCTTGAAACAGTGAATCAGTTCAACTGGGCGCTTGAAACAGTGAATCATTTTGCGACGCAATGGTTCAACTGATTCGGAGTTTCTGAAAGCTCCGTTGTGTTCTTTGCTCGCTTTGAATGACCGTGGAAATTAAATCATTGCAATTAACAGGCCTAACGTACAACGTTTTTATTAAACTGTGATCACCGTAAATACAGTTTCCGTCGTATTAAAAACATTTCATAATTTTTTTTCAAAAGATTTATACAAATATACGAGACTGCGTTAATTAGGGACACACACATTTATTACAGTATAGAACTTAAAAAATATATTTTCTGCCTTATTCTCTGATAAAAATGTGGAAAAAGATTACATTTGTCATTTCTGTCAGCATTACCCATGATCCTCCAGGCCGCGCGCGCCGCTGGTCTCATTGCGCTCAAACCACTGTCCAGGTAAGTCACGAGCTCATTACTAATGATCACGTTTTGTTTAAATGTTGTAATTGGTGCCTTTCTTTGCCATTAAACTCACATGGTTTAAATGTTAGAGCAACAATTAAAACCCGACCAATGGTTTACTCCTTATCAGCGAAAACAATAAATAATAATAATAATAATAATAAACCACTTGTGAAATTAGGCTTGCTAAACGGGGCTAGCTAACTTCAATATAAGCTAACTCTATTAATATAAAGAAATCCAAGGCACTTCTTCCGGTCCAAAAAAGTTAAAAAGCCTTTATTCACTTCTTGTCCATCATCACTATTAATAGAAACACTATTGCATTTGATGCATTTGGGCCTTCAGCCTTCCTCAGAGTGTGTGTATAATTAACAGGTGTAGATATAATTAGTTAGTGAAGTTGGGAGAAATCAAAAGAACCATTACAGGGGGACCTACAAAAACAAAGAATATGACATAAATGAACAAAAAAATAAATAATAATAATCATACTAGTAATGATTACTAGTAAAAGCTAAGTGTAGTTTAAGTTATATCCGCTGAAGAGTAACTTAGCATGGAGCACTGCATTATTGTGTGAGCTCGAGACGATGACATTTTCTCTCGATCATCATGGTTCACCCACAACTTCACTGTAACGTGTCAGTAATAACAATATAACTCTGCCTAAAGTTACTGCACATAAAGTTTCCTTTAAATCTGGGACGAGGAACCCCAGACGCATGTTACATGCCTTTTAACTGACATACAGGAAATTGGAAAATCTTGAATTTTTATTGTATTTATAAGAAAATGGGAACGTCTCACTATCGGGGTACTCTACTCTACTCTATACTCTACACTACATAATTAACATTTTCTGTTCTCTCTTGCAGATCCTGTCAAACGAGTCACCTGTCCAAACATTGATACACCTGATTTACCGAACCCAAAGGCACTTTTAAGAGCCTCTATCTCTATCCATCTATCTATCTATCTGTCTATCTATCCATCTATTTATCCATCTATCTATCTATTTATCTATATCTATCCATCTATCTATATATCTATCTGTCTTATCTATCTATCCATCTATCTATATATCGCAGCCTCTCTGTATACAGTACATCTGTCTGTTTGTGTCTGTCTGTCTGGCTCTGTGTTCATCTGTCTGTCTGTATCTGTTTGCGTTGCAATGGCCTCCAAACGTAAACTTGACTCCCAGGATCCTCACTACCAAGAGGGGAGACGCGTGGCTCTTGAACTGAAACTAGACCGTGTTCTAGCTGAAGCCAGGGTAAGAGTTTTTATATACCTCAATCAATTTATACTTGAACATGTGGATGGGTGACAAATTAAAGTAAAAATGTGCTGAATGTAGAAGAAGGATGAATGAGTGCAGAAGATTACATGCAGGTACATTGCATGATTCATTAACATAATGCTCTTTGGCTTGTGTAACTGAGGGAATATATTTTGGAGTTACAGAGACTTGGAGAATCAAGGTTCATTTAAGCCATTCAACACCTTATTAACACACTATGTTGTGTTTTCCTTTCACTAATCACCTGTTTTTGGATCCAGTACTTTTAACAACATCGGTCTTACAAGAAATATTCCCTCTAACACACAGACAGCAGCTGTGGAGAGGAAACGTGCACGCTCTGCAGGAGACCCTCCACAGACCTCTAAAAGGGAGTTTTTAGGACATGGCAAGCCGAGGGGGAGGCAAGCTGCAGCTACAGGTTACATCTGAATTATTTTACATTTGTAGGAATTTACTATGTAAATGTTGGACCAAATCAAATTAGAACACTGTAATTGATTGTTGAGAGTTTAAAATATTCCAATATCAAAAAAGCCTAAACCTTTCAGTGGCACTATAGTAGAAAACAGTACTTAACAGAAATATGTCTGATTTCATAAATTGTTCAGTTTTGGGTAAAAAAAAAAAAACATGCAGTGGTAGTCTAACATGTTTTTATTCTTCTATGTACTGTTTTACAGTCACACACACCCCGGTCGAATGCTCCTGTCATCCAGTGTGGAGGTTCCACTCACTGCACCCTCAGCAGAACTCAATCCTCAAGAGCAATTTGGTAAATCAAAGTGATGAATTTAAGTTTAAATCTAAAATCCACGTGTGATTAATGAAAAACCCCTTAGACAAAACTGACAGTGCCGTAATAGTTTGATACTGAATCATGAAGTGGTGTTTATTCTAAATATTGATCAATTGACTTTTAATTGTCCTCATTTAAATTGTCCCTCACAGCTGTATTTCATATTTTCTTTACAGAAAAAAATATGGAGAGGCTCTCCGATATTTTGACGTCTTATCCTTCTGCCGAGCCTCAGAAAAGCTCTGCAGCAGAAAGCCTCAGAGCGCTGGAAAGAAGCAAGACCATACCACCTAAAATGCCTTATTGCAACAGAGGCTGTTGGTCAGCCATTGTGTTGGCTTTGCCATGAGCCTGCTGTTATTAGGTTGGTTTTAATGTTTAGTGCCCTGCTTTATAGGCTAAGGTGCATGTGTTTTGGGGACACCCAGATGAAAACCACATTTATGAGAAAAGTAAATTTA